>NC_055988.1:85431308-87831308 GCF_018446385.1 Zingiber officinale
AATCAGTTTCAATAAATAAGAGAATACAAGATTCCAGATTTCAACATAGCCATCAACAGTAGGATTCAGAATTTACTGTGCGATAGATGTAGTTTTGACTAGGCAATGGAATTACAAAGTTAAGAGATCTGCAAACGGATCCAACATAGAAGTTTTGGCTCACACTTCTTTTGATCCAATTAGGCAAATTGCCCAATTCTCATGAAAATTGAATTGATTAGAAGAATTCCCCACAATCTCAAACACAAAGCAACACCTCATGCAAGATCTAAGTCAATGAGACAATGTTCATGCAATGGCTTTAGAAAAAAGGTAGAGATTATGTGACAAAGACATTCTTCCATAGCCATTATTTCTTCAAAAGGAAAATTGCCTTTTAAGTTGACGCTAAGTAGGATTAATTTTTTCATTTGTAATATGAAAACTATATCTAGTAATATGCATGCTCATGAACTCCTTTCTATAGAGTTGTCAAAAGCCTAACACTTTGAACTACAGGAACAATTGAAGAGTGTGCTTCATTGTGAGGTGTGATCCAATGAACTAATGAACACTAGTATGCAGAAGATTGCCTTATCGCTCTCTTGTCAGTAAAACACAAAGTGCAAAGAGAACAGTTTGAGATGATTGAACAAAGAGATAAAATAGCATCATAAATCTTTCATGCATTCAAATGAGAAATCGGGAGAGAGACAGAATTTGTGTGATAAGTAAAATGACTAGCAATCAGACAATGTTACAAAAATACTTGTAATGAAAGTAAACAGTACATGTTAAAGTAGTGATATGTCTTCTTTTAGTGCCATACCAGAATAAGTTAACAAATAATTGCTTATCAAATGATCTTACTTCGACTATTCATAGTGGTCAACAGATATAATTAGTATCATGTAAACATAAAATATATACAAATAAAATTAATGCAATAAATAGAATTAATCTGTGTAACATGCCTCGAAGTATCATGCTTTAAAATAGCAACCATTGTTTCATTCTCCTATCTTTACAAAATTTCAAATGGATTCTATCAAACTTCAGGAGACAAACTAGTTATCAATATAATATGTTAATTAATTCTAGACTAATTCCTAATTTCATTATTAGGTTCTATTTTTGCTAAGACCATAATTTCCATTGATTCACTGCAGCACATCTGAAACTGCTATCAATTCTGTGGCATGTAGAGAACTTAAATCCCCAGTCAATTTGACAAAATCATATCTGTACACAATATTGCAGTATGTTAACCAGTTATCCCTGACACATCAAACAGATTCTGGTCTCCCAATAGTTCTGCACACATCAACTTTACCAAATATGTGAAGGTATATGCTATCTTACACAACACTGTAGCAAATTGTTTATCACATTACCCAGATTTGCTTCAAGTAGAATATGAGTACAGCAAATAGATAGAAGAAGTAAGTAGTATTTATTTAACCTCCATCTTCTGAAGCATGTCCTTCAATTTTTCACGTCTCCGTTTTCTAGCATTGTCGTCACCATCTCCCATTTCCTCTGCAGCAAGCTTGTCACTCTCGGCAACAAGTTCACCATTGCAGTTTTCACAGTGAAAATACTCATCAGTGAGACTTACAAGTTGTAGTGCGTCGAAAGCTGAATACCTGAATAAAAAGTCAACAATCCCACAGTAGTGCACCGAAAAACAGATTGATTTAGAGCGTTCTATACAGAGATAGTTGTTAACTAATTACCTTCTCCCGCAATTGGGGCATATGTATTCCTGAATGGTATTCCTGCTGTCTAATTCATCCTTTATCTTTTTCTTCATCCGATGCATTCGATATCTTACAACGTCATAGATCTACATTTCATAGAAGTACAAGGTGCAGATTTGAAGAACACAAAAAACACCTTGACATACAGAGATGTTACACGAAAAATTAAACATCTACAAGTTTAGCAAATTTTAAAAAGGTGTATACAGTAATATGAGGGTGAGTTTGAGGCACTGCAAAGTGCATGTGCAGCACACGGATGCTTAGTCAGTCGATCTTGCTATCCATATTAAAAAGAAATTAAAATAATGCTACAGAGCAAAATACTCCAAAACAAGTACAATGGAATATTTAAGTTGACAGCAAATAATTAACAAAGTAATACGTTAAAAGAATTTAAATCTACCACCCAATTTATCAAATTATTCATTTTTAATCCAATCATCAGAATGAAAATTTTACCTCTATCCCACAACATAGAAGATTTATAAGAAAATCATCCATATGTGAGAAATTTGGTGTCTAACAGATAACGTATAGAAAAATGGATATAAATGGTAGGGTTAATAGTCAAAACTCATAATTGTATATTGATTCTTAAAAGGAAATAACTTATGTAGCAAAATCCTAACATTATATACAATGTATTCTTCTTTACCAGAATCCTCACCATTTTTTGCTATATCAGGGCTAGAGACTAGTTTGATCAAATCATCCTTTATGTAACTATACCTGACTCAATCAATTTAATATGGACTCACTTATGTACTCAATCTCATAACAGCTGCAAATATAAGGGTTAATTTCAATTTGGCCCCTATATGTTTTACTTGATCTCAACTTGTCACACACAAAAATTTTAAATGAGCCTCAGTTAATAAAAGTGATCCAATTTGGCCCTTGCAACCCTAAAAGCAAAATGGGATCCAACCCTTAAATCCGTCAAATATGTGCACATGAACCACATGTGTGCATAACCATGTGGCAAAAAGGCGATTCGCTCGCCCTGAGCGCCCCCGCATGGAGGAGGTATATCACAGGTGGCTACTAGCCATTAGTGCAAGTGGCCAAGGCATGGGGGAGGGCATGCTCGAACGCGCCGAGTTTCAACCGCAAAATCTCATGTGGCAACACCCCATGCCTCAACCACAGCACCGCCCCGAGGGGACTCGTTGCATAACCAGCACCATAAACAAGGATATTTTGGTCTTCTAAATCAGAAATCATTTTTCCAACACTAGCTTGCTTTGTTGCAATTAGATGAAACTATGTTGAGAAGGGAAGATTTTGCATTTGGTAGACCATAACCATGACATTTGTACGCCAATTAGGCACATACAGAACTGACGTTTAAAAAAAAAAAATTGATGGACATTGTTGACGAATATAATCACTGATATACATATATTTAAAATATATATATATATATATATATATAGACATGTCAAAACATATAGAATATGAACAATCTGAATACATGTGTATTATATTCCATATATTTTATATGTTCGAATTGAAAAGTAAAGAAATAAAATTATAATTGAGCCTTAAATAAATTAGTCAACAACTTTGTACATGAACTGTGCTTTGTTCATGAACATATATATATATTATTGAATGAATATAAATGGCTCTTGGAGTATCAATCTTGTTCACAACCTGACATCTAATTCACATAAACCATATTGGGTCTCTTTCCAAATATGGTGAGGAACAGGGTCAGGGTGGCGGAAGGGAGAAGAGCAGCAGCACCTCAACTGCTGGAGGTGCCAGACCACCAGCCACAAACCCAAGCACGGGGGGCAAGGCGGAATAGAAATGGTCTGATTTATTCTCTTCGAACAGATTATTTGAGAAGGAGAATGAACTGCAATTTCTGCAGCAAACTACTGAACGCATCGCCTTTGAAATAGATGATGTCGACACCATTAAACAGGCGGTGGGAGATTGCTTGATTGGACATTTTGTTGGTTGCTTTCCGAGTTGGCGGGGTATTCATGCCATGGCAAAGCAATGGAATGTAGATTATGATGTTCAAGCTCATAAGATGATATGGCTCATGTTCAAAAAGTCCTACGTGGTGGTCCATACATTGCGCTTGGATGGCCCTATATCTGAAGCACTTACCGAAGAAAAATTTCTTTCAAAGAGAAGCACTTCATGGTCTCCCAGTTTAGGTGCAAATTTTGGATCTCCCATTGGAGTGTTGGACAGTTCATGCATTGAGCAAGCTTACCTCATTAATTGAGTGGCCATTATACACTGACCAATTAACGAGAAAACAGGAACGAATCAATTATGCCAGAGTTCTTATGAAGGTGGACATAACAAGAGAACCGTCGGTTGTCATTCCTACAATACTCCCCGGAGGCATAGAGGTAGATCTTCCCATCCACTATGAATCTAAATTCAAATTTTGCCTTACTTGGCAGTGTAAGGGGCACTATCATCCGCAATGTGACATCATGGGTGGTCAACAACTGGGGCAAGGGTCTTAACAAATGATACCACAACTGGTGCCGGCGGAGAATCTGCATCAGAGCTTAGTGATATCGGATGGAGCTGATTTAGTCACTTCAAATGATCAAATGAATGATGTAGATACAAGTGCTGCAAAATCTATACTCCCAGGTGATGGACAGCCAGTCATTGAGGAGAGAGTGGCGTTGATACACTCCTTGGTGTGGAGGTTGTTGTTACCGCCCCTAATCTAGGGGGCGGACGAGGATGATGTTGTCCCGTCATCGAACTCACTTACTATTGACCAGCCTGACTTGTTGGGCAGTGTTCCTGTCCTGCATGATGATGGCGGAGAGGGGATGTGGAATATTCAATTTCAAAGAAAGGGATCCTGCAGGCACAAGGTCAAGGGTAGCCACACAGAGATTGATCGAATGCAGCCAAGTCACACCAACACTGCTTTGCCAGTACAAGATGGGACACAACAAGTTGTCCCACACATGACCAGAAACAAAGGTAAAGCTGGTGTCCAACATGATGAGAGTAACATGCAAGTACATCCAGGGGCATCTACTAGGAGAGATGAGGTTATTGCATCGGTGCGAGGGGGAAGAAACAAGTCAATTATAGACGGCCTAGGCCGTCTCAGGTTTGATGAAGATTGGCTCATGGAATATTCGAGGCTTCAACAAGGGCCTCAAGGTAGAAGGACTCTTTCAGAACCACAAGCTGGGAGTGTTAGGTGTGTTGGAGACAAAACTTTCAATCATGGGATTCCAAAAATTGAAGATGCAATGGTTTCAACACCTCCAAGTGGCACAGAGGGACAACCCTGGAGGCAGAAGTAGGATTCTCATAGTTTGGGATGACCAAAAGGTCATTATGGAGATGTGTGAATGGCATGAGCAATACGCACACTGCTTATTTCATCTTGGGCAGATAGTGAAGCTTTTGAAGGCTGATTTGCTACAACTGAATGTAGAGCACTTTCAGCACATCACAGCAAGGGCGGCTGTTGCATGCCAGAGGCTAACTTAGGTTCAAGAGGCTGGCCTGTCCCTTGGTGCACTGCCCGACACTTACAAAGAACTACAACACACAGCAGCTCATCTAAATGCCGCAAAACATAGCTTCTGTATGCAGCATGCAAAATTGGCATATGTTAAGCAAGAGGATCGCAATTCTTTCTATTTTCATAAACTAGTAAAACGAACTAACGTAAGGAATGAGATCATGGTTGAGGAGAAGGTAGATGTTGTCCAGTCCTTCACCCTTCACCGAGCATTTTCAGTACTTGTTAGGCACGGCCAGCACAAGTTCGGATTTCCCTCATGCATGCTTGCAATTTGGACGGACACTTGGGACTGATCAGCAAGATTTTGATGGTTCGCCTCCCAACTGCTGGAGAAATCAAGGCAGCACTTTTTGATATAGGGTACGAGCGAGCACTGGGCTCGGATGGCTATAGATCAAAATTTTCTAAACAAGCTTGGAATTCTGTTGGGGGAGATTTTACCAAGAGTAGCAAGCTACTTAAAAGATGGAACCATACTTCAATATCTCTTGTTCCCAAGACAGGACATGCTTCCAAGGTGACGAATCTCCTGTTGCACAGTCCTCTACAAGGTGATTTCTAAGATCTTAGTGAGTTGAATGTTCAGTGTTATAGATCATCTCCTTCACCAATCTCAAGGTGCATTTGTGGAAGGTCACCTCATCACGGACAATATTCACTTGGCTCAGGAGCTTTTTCGAGGATACAACAGGAAGAGGATTTCTCCGGGTGCATCGTGGAGATCGATCTCCAAAAGGCTTTTGATTCAGTGCATTGAGATTTCTTGCGAAAAACCCACATCAGATTGTACTTCCTGGATAGATTTGTGGCATGGATTATGGAGCATGTGGCTACCACATCCTTTTCAGTAGCCCATCAAAGGGGGGATGTTTGACTTGTCTATCGCCATATCTTTTTGGTATTTGTGTGGAAAGATTTGGGAGACAGATACAGCAAAGTATTAGCTATCCTGGTTTTCAGTTCCACCCTCGGTGTGCCCATCTCAAACTTGCTAACTTGGCTTACGTAGATGATTTACTTCTTTTCAACAATGGTAATGCAAATTCAATGGGAGTATTGACTACATCTTTATAGGAGTTTGGTGCGGCATCATGTCTTCAGATAAATAGATAGAAATCATGTATCTACCTGGCAAGGGTTGATGATGCAACACGTATACAGGTTTTCAGGAGGGTTCCACGCCATTTGGGTATCTTAGGATTCCTCTTGTTGCAGTAAGACTTTGAATTTCTAATTATAGCCCTTTGTTGGATTAGACGGATTGATGCTTCGCCTCGGAAAACTCTATCTTATGTGGGCAAGGCACAACTTATTATCTCTGTGTTACAAGGAGTAGAGTGCTCCTGGTTATCTATCTTACCACTTCCTATGGGTATTATTGATTGTATCTACGATATATGTAAGTCTTTCATATGGACGTCTAAGCACCAGCCGGTCTCCTAGGTTGACATGTGCAGACCAAAAGATGAAGGTGGCTTGGGATTTCAGGATATGCGTGCTTGGAGGTTGGCCCTCCTGGCTAAGGTACTATGGCGAGTACAAGCCAAGGAAGTCGCGCTTTGGATAAAATGGATGCATCACACTTACTTGAGGCACACATATGTTTGGTCCCGGGAGGTCGCTCACACAGACTCTCTACTGATCAAGTGATTGCTCCTGATACAGGATCTTCTCCTTTCGATGGCTGGGGCACCAGAGGCTACTCGACAGATGTTGGTGGATTGGGGATGATGGTGTGGCACCCTAGTCCCAAGAAACCATAGGTTCGGTTGGTGTGGAAGACCAATGTTCAGCCGAGTCATGCAGTCACATTCTAGATGTTGGCGCAGCGATGTCTTCCCACCAGAGACAGGCATGACTACTTGGAGGATCGACAGTGCACTTTCTGCCGTTAAGTGCTAAAGTCATAGGAGCATCTGTTCTTTGGATGTCCTCGCTCTAGAGTAGTGTTCTAAATAGTAGTTGAGGCAACATGAGGCAGGCCTCAACCACACCACATTGAACCGCACCACCTTGTGTTTATGCAGCGGTAAAATGTTTCCAATTCAGACTTGAGACCCAACGTCAGACCCACGCGACGGGTTCAGACTCATCACTGGGCTCAAGCGACACGTTTGACGTTAAAACGTCGAAGCCGATCGCCGAATAGAATAGGTTTTTATTAAACTTAGGATTTAATCAAAACTTTAGACTAATAATTTTAATCATGATTCAAATAATTTAAATAACCTTAATCAAAGCCCAATAAAATTAACCTATTAATTGGAGTCTCGTACTAATGGCCTATGTAGACCAATATTTTACCAACTAGAAAAGCTATTAATTTAATATAGTGCATATGAAAAATAAGGCATGAAATGTGCTCCTTCACTAGATATGGTTACAGACTTACAGGGTAGAATGGATGCCTATTTCTAAAATAGGGGTCAGAAAAATACCAATAAAACAATTTCAAAATAAGAATCCTAAAATTACTCGCCACCTATCAAGAAATGCATTGTGTAATGTAGAAACACATGAAACACCAACCCAATAGATGAATAAACTCAAAGGGAGAGAAAAGTTATATAAGGTGATGCCAATGTTCATTAAAATAACAAACTCAGGCGCATGCCTGCAAGGGCAAGGGGTTAATTCCCGACGAGTGCATACCCTCGTAAAAAAAACCCTTCCACCCTCTAGTCACTTGTGATTTACCTCCCTTCACACAACCTGGGGACAAGTTGTGAGGGACACCTTGGGTGAGTGTAATCAACTTTTGCTACAATGCTACAATTAAAATAACAAACTCATTTTTCCATCCCAATGAGATGTGATCATAGACCATGGGCCAAGTTAGAATAGAACAGAGGAAGTAAAGGTTTGTAAAATACCTATATTCAGAAGCCTAGCAATCTTAGACTAACATTAGATGATTATATCCTATGGAATGAATCAATAATTGATACAAGAAGTAGCATAGATATCACAAACAACCTGTGCATAGTCCAAACAACAGTAAGAATGAGTGTGCAACTTCATCTTCTCTTCAACATCTTTAGCTATTTGTTGGCCAGCACCTGTGGCCGCCACGGCTGTACTAAATATTTTCGCCCCTTTAGCCGACTGCAGAATTTGAATGGCATAAGCCAAGTTTAAATACGGCAGAGTGTCAAAAAAGTATCTCTAACATTGTAGAATATTATTTTTCTATGAAGCACGGAATCTTATGTCAAAATTCTTCAAAGAAAGAGAATATCTTCTTACGATGCAAATTTGCCAGAAAATGATATTCGTTGTTGTTAACGCTGCTACAATCGCTTTGTAGTTTGTACTCATCATACTGAGGTGGAATTAATTTTATAAAAAACCATTTCACAGACTAACCTTTCAGCTCCCACCGCTAAAATATAGTCATTATTATTAATTTCCACTGGCCTGCATATGGCACATATATCGAAGTGCATAGGTTCTCTGAACCTTTTGCTATGCATTAATCCGATATATCAAGATTAGCAATGTTCATATTCAAAAAGAAACTGCCAACTGAGTAGTGACATCAAAACTTACCGATAAAACCTTGACATTAGATTGAAACAGTTATATAAAGATTTACATAGTAAATATTTATGACAGAAAAACAATGAACATAATTTATGATTCCCTAATGGACCTATTTTGTACATATGGATATACAAGAAATAAAATTAGGCTAAGATGACTTCATGATGACATGACAATATGCAGCAATAATGGTAAGGGAATCATTGATAAAGCAATGATAATCCAGTAAGTCATCATGATAAATCAAGATAAAATTGAGGAAAAGCAGGCATACCAGGGGCACAATCTCAATCATAACACCCTCACACAATCAAGGAGTTTCAGAAGATAGATGATCGAGATTACATAAAAAAAAAAAATTAAGATTGTCGCTTAACATCATATTGGATGATCCACTTAGTCTAATGGTGAAAAATCTATGTTCTTTTAATATTACAGCTATGTGAGACATATCCATCAAAACAAGAGTTTAGAATTATTGCCCGCCAAAAGATGGAACAAGACAACCCTATCAATGATTACAAGCTCTTACGAGATTACAATTTGTTGGGTATAGTTTTCTGGATGATGAACATGGTTCAAAGTAAACCCAAAGTAATACACGCAGGCATCTAATGATTGCATGTGATGCCACAATGTTAAAGCAAGCAACACAACAATTAAACAATAGGGATCATGCAAAGGACTTTGACTACTAAAGGATGAAATAGTGGTAAGAAATTCATGGATTGAATGGAGTTATGACATGAGGGATGATGAGCTATCAATGAAGTTCTACCCCCTAGCATGAACACAAACTTTGGCGATGAAATTGTTTCCACCAAATGTTGCATGGAAGAAGGATGATACTCCTAAATCAAGTTGGTTTCAAATCCTCATGTTGGTGGTGAGGATTTAATTAGTTGTTGATGGTAGTGGTGTTGCTACGGCATCCCTATCAAGTGATGCCTCAACTTGTAGAGACAAACACCTGATCTACACAAGTGTGTGGGCTCTGATTGGGTCTTACATTGTCAAAATCAGGATTGAAAAATACTTCTGGGCAAGGTATTTTATGGTCATTGTGCACAAAATGGAGAAAACATAAGGACTACACAAGAACCATTGTTGATGAGACCTGCCTGAGACAAACAGAAAGAAAGCAGCAGTCTCTCATTTGGACAGCAAGTACTTTTGCTCTGTGTAGGCAGCAACAGCCACAGTCTCATAATTAGTTTGCTTGCATGGGAGTGTGGCACCGCAAACTTGGTTTGAGGCTTGGTGCTTGAGGAATGAGGATGTTGCATAACTTGTATTGTAGGCACAGAAACAGATCCAACCAGTAACCCCAGTGTTTGAAGATGTCAAACACACATAGAAGATGTAGAGGACAATAACAGTATTAATGGGAATTATATTGAGAAGTGAAACAAAAGGCAAATAGCAGAACTGTGGCTTCGAATAACTTAAAGACTGGTATAGGAAACAAAACATAACTCTGAAATTCCATAAACATTCAGGTAAAGGCCCTATTTATGCAGGCAGATTCGTTGCAATAATGGTAAGGACTCACTCTACAGAGTAGTAATTTAAGATGCTAAAGTGACAACCTATGAAGATAAATAAACTAGAACCGAGGCAAGTCAAAGAGAATCGAGCAAAAAATGTAGGGGCATAATCTACTTAACATTCATAAGTTAAATACCGATATCATGTACTCCCTTTTGAATTGGAAGAAGAAAGTATGGTAGTATTTATAACAACCCACAATTAGACATTAAGATAACTTTGCAATGAGAAAAAAAAAAAGGCAAGTACAATTAGTACCAAAATGGCTCATAATTATTTAATCAAAAAAATAATGAGAGTATTAATCGGGATTTTATAGCAACAGCAAATTAAATGATAAAAAGCACGTTGAAGCTAGCATGAACCATCCATTTGTAAATGCTCCTTCATATGACCATTCTTAGTGGAAATTAACTCAGATTATATGTAACAGATAGTGTACAAGATGGTGAGCTATCTCCAGAGGAGAAGGAATGCAAAAACAGCATAGATCAATTGTGACAGTAAGCCTAGCCAATCAAGTTATTTAACGAAAAGGAACCTCTTTCCGGTGATCTCTCATGACCAGCTTCTCCTCTTCAAAATATCGTAAAATACGTCGAAGCTGCTTTGCATGAAGCTTCAATGTTTTTGCCAAATCCTCTTCCCTCACCCACTGGCGTCTGGTAAACACAAGGATGAATATATGCCAATCTACATTTTGATCATAATTATTAATCCACAAAGGAAATCAATGGAACAACATAGACATTTATATGTTGTAAAAAAAATTGAAATTTTCCATCTCGAGGTAATAAACTATTTTCCTAGCATGCTTATCTTTTTTTCACTGTCACCTAAATTATGTTGCAAACACAAGTATCTAAGAGGAGCCTAACACGTATCCAACATGAGCTAAAAGTAGTTGTGCAATGGCACACCTCCCAAAAGTCTATTTAGACCTTGCTTTCTATGGTAGAGAGGATTTTCTTTCGAGACAACTCATTAACTCGAACCTATTGAAACCCACTTAGTACAAAGACTTGGGTTCAGCTGAATTAAGCTGGTAAAGGGGCTTGGACATTTCCAGACAGTGAAAACTAGTCCATTGTTTCTACATTTGGAAATTTCATAGCTCTATATGGCATATCCGAACAACGAAGGAAGGCTAGTCCATCTCAACCAGACACCTCTACTTCATCTGGGAACTCAACGAAGGCCAAACGTCGGACTAAGCAGAGGTCGTACCTGGTAAGGGCGTCGAGGACTATAACGGCCATGCCTCGGTTGTCGCCTCTGCCGTTCTTGGGCTGGTTGTCTCCCTTGAGAGAGACGTCATCGTAGAACGCCCTCGCCGCGAGCTTCACCAGCCTGAACCCACAACGTGACCCAACATCAACAAGGCGAAAAATTAAAAACCGGCATGAAGAGAAAGGACAAAATAAAACCCTAGTCTGCCATGCGAGGAGGAGGAGGAGGTAGAAGACATGGAAGAAGTGACCTGGTGAAGGGATCCAAGCTCATGGTGGAAGGAGAAGTAGAGGGAGCTCAGCGCAGCCGCCGTCAGCCCCCTCTGAGCCGGTGTCGTGTGGAGAAGGATCCGGTGCTCTGGTTCTTTCGAATAAGATGACTTCGAGGGTGTCGAGCGAGTCAATGCTTGCTGCTGTTTTGACTAATTTACCCCCGTGCTTTGGGAGAAAGCAGGTCATTGGTCAGGATGAGTATGGTTGATTTAACGATTTATTTAAGAAATTAAGAAGTAAATGGAAAATTTTGCATTTTGCATTCTAAATAAACGGAGCTACCAGATTTTATTCATCTCGATCCAGAATTTTTTAAAAAAAAAAACAATTGACGCAAAGCTAATTAAATCACTCTGAATCGAATATACAATAATAACGTAGCGATTTAAGAACTTTCGATCGTTTCATGTCATCGTGAATCATTGGTTCAACTTGTCTATGATCTTCGATAACGATGAGATTGTGCCGCAAACGGAAGAGCTCGCTCCGATTGTGATGATCATAATGCACAGAAACCCCTACGAATCAAGATATTTTTTATATATAAATTCTCGTAGATAAGTAAAAGTAAGATGATGAAAAATTAATAGCATTAAATCGGAAAGTAATAATGATTTTAGAAAAAAGGAATTGTAAGATGATGATTTGTTTGCAACCAATAAAATTTAATGGAGAGTTATAAATTCACATAATTGCTAACGTTGATGAACAATTTACGGACAAAATTGTTTACAAAATTATTTAAGCCTTAATTATTATTATTTACATCTATTTTTATTTATATTTTAAAAAATGAAACATAATATACGTTTTATTAACTAGGCTAATGTCTTAACTTATTCTACTATTGGTCAATTCAATTAAAGATTGGGTTTTATTTCCATAAGTTTTTTAATAAATAAATTTTAACAAGTTAAATAAAATAAATAAATAAATAAATAAAATGTGATCGGATTTAATCTTATGTGGTTTTCTTAATAGTGCTAATCAACCAAACAATAAGATTACCTGAGTCCTTGTAACTTTTCTTCGAAGTATGCTCAAAAAGCAAACGCATGGAAGAATCAAAGACTGCAACAGCATGATGAAAAATATGAAAGGTAGATCATTTTTTATGAGCATTGTGACAAAATGATTTTGCTTCTAATAAAAACATTCATAACTTACCACGAGCATTGTAAGCGAAGACCCAACCAAAGCCATCACCAATCCTGATGTCAACAAGATTACAAGTTCGATCGAATATTTAATAATAGAAAACAACGTTGGAGGAAATGAATTCTCATTTAGGCATCGAAGTGGGATCTTTGGTTCGAACCAAATTCCTAAGATTTATAGCAAATTTACAGTATTTAATACAAACTCACCGAAGAATGGAACGGAAAGGGCCACACCCAGTGTAGAAAGGACAAGTGTTGTTCTTATCATAATGGGATATAAAAACGTCTTCATGTGGTTTGATGGAATCAATTCCTCCAAACTCATTGCCAAAGGGATGATAGTCAACGCATATCTGTTCTTGAGTCAAGGTAAATAAAGATCCTTGTGATATCTGAAATAAATTATGTGATGAACTAACATAAAATAAATGCTAGTAAAGAACAACAGTTCCCGTTATTCATCAGGTTATATGGAGTAGTTTGTAAAGGATATTTAGTAATTGGATTCACCACCTACAAAGAAAGGCCAAAGAGATAGCATCAATTTCTAGCTAATTGTTTCCGTAGTAAGTTGCATAAGAATGTCAAGGGGCAAGCATTACTGTAGTCCAAACAGCGATTTTGGAGGCGACAAGATTCTGTGGCATATTCAGTGTGAATTGTGACATGGTCGATTCCCCAAACATAGTGTAGCCCAATGCAGCAGCCCCGGCAAACAAGAGAGTACAAACTGCAAAACTACATATACAAGATTGGGAGATTGTCACTGTTTTACATTGTATATATGTTACTAGATATACGAGTGACGGTAAGTTGACGTATTGAATTATGATTCACTCACCATGTAAAGAGCACAATTGGGAACTGAGTAGGTTTCTTCAATGAAGAATATATGTTTGGGAAGACAGCATGACCGGAGTAGCAATAGCCATATATGCCAATAGCAATAGGAATACCTTGTAGGTTTAGGAGAGTTCCCTTATTTTCGAAACCCACTTTATCAAATGCACCCTCCCAAAACAAGCTCATGACTACTAGCACAGACGCAATGACTCCTCCAACTGCCAAGTGTTGACAAAGAAATAACTTGAAGCGATTTTACTTCATTTATGCTGAAAGTTCATATTTTCCGTAAATTAAGATCGAGTAATTATTTTGTATCGTAAGATATAGTCACCTGATATGTAACTAAGAAGACTTAGATCTCGGAGCCATGTTGTGGGAAGAACTACAAGAGTGGTAAATATAGCAAAGAGTAGATGAGAGTCCATATGTATTCCACCTAAATCCAGATGAGCATTTGGAAACAATGATGACAAGTTATCCCTCTCTAGTAGAATGTACTCAATACAGCAAGCCTGCAAAATTTATAAATGAAAAGTGATTAATAATTGGAAATATCAATTTATTTAATAAAAAGTAAAAAATTATGAATAAAACCTAACAAGATGTTTCTAATGTAATAAGAAAGCCCTATGTCAATGTTTTCTTCCCTTATTGAGAAATGGAAGCGTCTATGTGAGGGGTGGTTTAGGATTCATGTTATGTTACTCCTTTTCCTATTCTAGATGGTGAGTTTCTATAAAACCTACTTGTAGTTTTGGTAGTGATCATTATAAGGGGCTATTAAACGCAAAACTTCATGTGATTGTGATAGCAATTCCTAAAGAATGAATGACAGAAAGAAAGAATAAAATAGTGAATATTGAATAACTATTTTTATAATTGGTTCATATGGATATTATAAAGAAAAGTAAAGGAATATTTTCACAATGAAAAAATATCCTGTAATTTTTTTTCTTAGCCTTCCTTGTTACCATAGTTGATCCATTTGATTCACTTAGCTTGCCCTGGCAAACCAACCCACTCATTCGACCAACTCATTTGATTTAAACAATTCTACTAGCTTATTCAGCCAATTTTGTCTCTGCATGTAATTATGAAAGTATTGAAACATTCCTAGTCAATGAATTGATGTATTTAGATACTCCTTGGTCTAACTAAGAAACTATTACTCACTAACGGGAGACATTGAGATGTCGAGAGTTAGAGGTGAATACTAGTTATGATAACTAGTTCATCGAAGTGATCTGCTGTAAGACTTCATATGGTTCTCTACATATATGGATATGCCTGTCAAGTACTTACTATAGCTCAAGTGCAAATTTCCTTCGACTTGAGATATTCAAATCACGTTGGTCATGTAGGCTTATACTTTGACATCTTAAGCAAAGCATCTCCTTGGAGATGTGAACCTGAGATAATTGGATATAAGTCGAAGTGTCTGAAGGTATTTGGATAGTCCACAAAGGATTCACCGCTCCTTGTGAGGAGACGTATACCCTATGTGTTGGTATCCCAAGGTGATTTTGATGTAATCATCCAAGTCAGGTTAGGTCCTGTTGATTCTAACCCTGTGTCTAAGTGTGCATAAACTTAGGAGCACAGGTAGTCGAGCAAAAAACGCAGCTAACGAGAAGGACGGCACGGAAGAGAGTTGACGGACTCGGTGCGTCTGAGGGATGAGATGCTGCGAAAGAATACGCGGGCGGACGAGAAGGGAGCGTGCGGTGTTTTCGAGGGACGAGAAATCGGAGCGAAAGGTTGCTCGAGGAGACGAGCAAAAGACGCAACCAGCGAGAAGGACGACACAGAAGAGAGTCGACGAGCTCGATGCGTTCAAGGGATGAGGCGCTGCAGAAGAGTACGTCGGCGAACGAGAAGGAAGCACGCAGCGACTCCGAGGGACAAGAAGTCAGGAGCAGAAGATTGCTTGAGAAGGTCAGAAGTTGGGTTTGAGTGAGCTCTATTCTGGATAACCGAGATCGCCCAAACGAGCAGAGTCGGAGCGGAAGACCCGGATCGAAAGTCAACAAAATGTTGACTTTTCGGTCTGTTGTTGACTTTTCGGTCTGGGGCGCCCGGAACCCTTCCGAGCGTCCGGACCATGATGTTTATCCAGAATGCGTCAAACGCGATCCGTTGCGACGGGAATAAAGTTTTATCCCCTCTAAGCACCTAGAACCCTTCCAAGTGTCCTGACCAGGGCTATAAATACAATCCTGGTCCCAGAAGCTAGAATAGGACTTGAGAAACACTTGTAATTGATTCTAGCTTTGTCACTGTGAGCCATCAACGTTGTAAGAGGCTTCTCCGCCTGAAAGAGACTTTGATAGTGAGCTTCAACTGCCTTGGATTAACAGTCTCCCCGGTTGTAGCCAAGTAAATCGTTTGCGCCTCTTCTTTCTTTTAGTCTCTAATTTATTATATGCAAATGTTAGTTTAATTTAGCATAAAAGATCGAGAAAGGTTGTTTTAATTTTGCAGTCAGCCGCCCAGGGGTCCTAGCAAGTGGTATCAGAGTCAGAACGCCTCAGAAGAACTAACCGCCGACCGAAGCAAATAAGAAATTGCCAGAGTTAGCATCTACCCACCAATGTTCGAGGGGGAGTTTGTGTTTTGGAAGCGACAAATGGAGGTATTTCTCAAGACAAATGGGGGGGGGGGGGTAGGGTGAATAGCGTTTCACCCAAATTGATCATTTCTTCCTACACTTGTTAGTTACGCAACGAAAATACAAACAAACAAGTAGAAAATCAATCTAAATACAAGACAAGAAATGCAAACCAATCTACACGATCATTTAATGTGGTTCGGAGATTAGGGCTCTACTCCACGGTTGTCCGTAAGGTGGACGATCCCGATTCGCCGGTGGATGACTCCCCGCCAAACTCCGGCTAACTCACGTAGCTCCTTGTGGGTGGAGAAACTTCACCACAACTCTCACAAGAACACTTGAGAAACTAGGGCACAGGTAGACTACTAATAGGGGTCAACCACCTCTATTTTGTCAACTTCAACCAAACTTCCAATGCTTGGTTATAAAGGCCACGAGTTGGAAAACCCCGCCTACCAGTCGACTGTCAAAACCATCAGTCGACTGCCCTATGTGGAGATTCGACCGTTACAACCCAACGGCTATATACCAGTCGACTGATACTTCCATCAGTCGACTACTCCACACTAACCGAACGAACAGAAGCATTCTGTTCGCGCCCAGTCGACTGCCCGGTCGACCGCACCAGTCGACTGATGAAAACACCTGTCGATTGCTACAGTACTGCTACAGTAACGCTGCAGTAAACTTTAATCTTAGAATTTAACCCCCGAGTACATTCACTCAGCACTCGTCCTCGCCCGACCAACCTAGTCCTAGCCTTCTAGCCTCCTCCATCAGTCTTGCGTCCCTCGGATGCCTCCCCATCCTTCACGTCTTGCCTTCTGGAGTATCCATCGATCTTGTCATTGTTGTCGGGTCTTCCTTTGCCAAGAGGTCGCGCCTCCGGGACTTCATCCATTGTCAAGTCACACTTGGAGTTACGTTGCCAAGACTACATGCTTGGACTTACACCGCCAAGACTCATCCTTGGACTTTCCTTTGCCAAGATCACCCTTGGACTTTCCTTGTTGTACCTGTATCCTACACACTCACAATGCATATCAAATACAACAATAAATCTAACTTAAACCTTTGCCCAAACATCAAAACCTAGGGTACCCAGATTGCTCCAACAAGAAGGACTAACCGTCGATCGAAGCAAACAAGAAATGGTCGGAGCTAGCATCTACCCACCAATGTTCGAGGGGGCGTTCGCGTTTTGGAAGCGACGAATGGAGGTATTTCTCAAGACAGATTTTAATATTTAAATAATAATGAAATATGGTTATGAAGCACCGAAGAACACAAACAGAGAAGAAATCAAAAAACACCTCTAAACTAAAAAGCAGCGTGACGATTTTACGTTAAATGGTTAGGCTGAATTTCATCTTTTAAGCCTACTACTGGTTGAAGATCTCGACAAAATCGGCGACTACCAAAGTGCAAAAGAACTTTGGGAAATGTTCTTGAAACTCCATGAAAAACCAAAAGAAGCCGAATTCAACTCCTTGATGGACACCAAGTCATCATCAGAAGAATCTGAAACCGAGGAAATTGCCGGAATAGCTATAATAACCAAGTACCTACCAGAAAACAAAGCAAGCTCATCCTCAATGAATAACGAAAGCATCGATAAAGAGGGAGCATCGTCAAAGGAAAGCATCACTACAGGGGGAGCATCACTACAGGGGGAGCATCAGAAATCGATATGGTGTAAGTAAACTTCCTCCAGAGTAATTATATAAATTTGTACAAATGCTAAGTAAATCATTGTACAAGAAAAGAACAAAGTATATCAAATTAAAGAAAGAATTTGCATGTCTAAAAGAAGAATTTTTGAAAAATTAATAGATGAAAATGCAAAATTAAAAGATAAAATAGAAATATTAGAAAAGGATAATTCATGCATAAATGTTTCTCTTGCTCCAGAAAGAAATTTCAAATATCATCGAAAGCTAAATTGGTATTATAAATTTCACAAGGGGCAAATTATAAAATTGTCTTAAAAACATGTTCCTAAAAAATTCTTGATAAATCCAGTAGATAAAAACATATATTGAGTTCCAAAATCATCTTTAAATTAAATATCTTTGCATGATTTATGTTCGAAATTAATTAGAACTTAATTTTTTTTAGAAAGAAAACTTTTTCGAACTTGTTTTGTTTGTGAATTTTCTATAAACTCTCGAAAAGTCAATTATTGAAATTTTATATTTCTGCAGAGTTACTTACTTTTATATATTCTCAGAAAATATCTCAAATTTTTTTTAATAACTATGTTTAAGCTTTTTTTAAAAAAATATGACTTTATGTAGAACAGAAGTTATTTTTGCTAAACATGATATATTTTTTTCTACTCTACTGTTATAAAAATTTTCAGGATTTTTTTCTCCAAGTCTAAAAATCCAGATTTTCAACTGCTTAAACTTCCTGATTTTTTTTCAGATTTTTTAAACCCTTATATTTTTTTCAACCTTCTAAGTAATATGTTTAACATACCCCACTTTTAATGTGATCAAAAGGAGGAATAGTAAAAAAAGATTAAGTCTAGGGGAAGGGTAGTACAAAATTTTAAATTTTAAATTTTGCACTTAATTTTTGTAGTTGCAAAATTTAATATTTTTTACACTTGATTTGTGTACTTACAAATTTTTTTATAACTGCTATTTGTTTACCCTAACTTAACTTAGGTTTGATCATATTAAAAAGGGGGAGATTGTTGATACCCCAAGGTGGTTTTGATGTGATCAACCAAGTCAGGTTAGGTCCTGTTGGTTTTTAACCCTATGTCTAAGTGTGCAGGAACTTAGGAGTACAGGTAGTCGAGCAAAAGACGCAACTAGCGTGAAGGACGGCATAAGAGAGAGCCGACGAACTCAGTGCGTCTGAGGGACGAGATGCAACAGAAAAGTACGCGAGCGGACGAGAAGGGAGCGTACGATGTTTTTGATCGACGAAAAGCCGGAGCGAAAGGTTACTCGAGGAGACGAGCAAAAGACACAGCCAGCGAGAAGGACGACACGGGAGAGAGCCGACGAGCTCGGCTCGTCCGAGGGATGAGACGCTGCGGAAGAGTACACCGGCGGACGAGAAGGAAGCACGTGGCGATTCCGAGGGACGAGAAGTCAGGAGCGGAAGATTGCTCGAGAAGGCCGAAAGTTGGGTTCGACTGAGTCCTATTCCGGATGACCGAGATCACCCAAGAGAGCGGAGTCGGAGGAGAAGACCGGTATTGAAAGTCAACAAAATGTTGACTTTTTTTGTTCGGGGCGCCCTGACCCAGTCTGAGGTGCCCGGACTAGTTCGGGCACCCAGAACCCTTCCGGGCACCCAGAACCCTTCCGGGCACCCGGGCATGTTTATCCGGAACGCGTTAAACGCAATCCGTTGCGACGGGGATAAAGGTTTATCCCCCTCCAGGCGCCTGGAACCCTTCTAGGTGCCCCGACCAGGGCTATAAATATAACTCTGGTCCCATAAGCTAGAACAGGACTTGAGAAACACTTGTAATTGATTCTAGCTTTGTCACTGTGAGCCATCAACATTGTAAGAGGCTTCTCCGCCTAAAGGAGACTTTGATAGTAAGCCTTGGATTAACAACCTCTCC
This sequence comes from Zingiber officinale, assembly GCF_018446385.1. NCBI lineage: Eukaryota > Viridiplantae > Streptophyta > Magnoliopsida > Zingiberales > Zingiberaceae > Zingiber > Zingiber officinale. The sequence continues at coordinate 85,451,382 of NC_055988.1, forward strand.
GGTTGTAACAAGTAAATCATTTACGCCTCTTCTTTCTTTTAGTCTCTAATTTATTATATGCAAGTGTTAGTTTAATTTAGCTATAAAAGATCGAGAAAGGTTGTTTTAATTTTGTAGGGTTGTTCACCCCCTCTAGCCAGCCGCCCAAGGGTCTTAACACTATGGCCACTTGTCAGAATTATTACTCAAAGTCTTTACAAAGCATCACATGTTAAGAGTATGAGTCTTTTAGACACATGTAAGAGTAATTTGAATCCACAAGACGAGGAAGGATTACTTTGGCTAGGTGTGACGTAGTCAGTCTAGTGAAGACAAACACATAGACCATGTCCTGAACTAAGTGGATATAAGATGAGTGAAAGGAACAAGACACAACTCTTTGTAGCTGCTGAAAGGTTTAGAACTAGTTCTGGAATCAACTATAATTTTTTGATTAATTGGGGATCATGATGTACTACTAGGTATCACTCATAATTGATCCATATTTAAATAATTAATTATGGACGACTAAGATAAACCAGGAACCTATTGGGTCACACACTACAAGTATCTAAAAGACATAAAACAAATTTGAAAATTCGATTTTTCAGATCAAGAGAAAAGATGTTTGGTTGGGTCAAACGAAGGGCAAATATGGAATATATTTTGTTAGAATAGAAGTGCAGATAGGTCACAGCTCCTACGGAAGAGTTAGATCCTATTTGGTTTAGTAATCAACCAAATTGGTTTGGTTTAAACCAAGTTGGTTTGTTTGTGAACCAAACCAAGAGGTTAATGGGCCAAATTTTTGTTAATAAATAGTTATTATTTATGAAAGGAATTACAATTCCACTAAAATTGATATTTCAGATTTATTTCAAAACCAAATATTACTTATGCTATGAAAACTCATACAAAGCAAATAGCTAGTCCTATAAACCATACTATGAAGAAAGTTTGATTGGAACATGATTGTGAGTTCAAAAGTTTTTTAAATTAAAAGACAGTTTGAATTCAAGTGTAACTTACATACAACTCGAGGTAGAGAACTATCTGCAATTTACAAAAAAGAAAAAAAAACAATAAGTATTAGTAGATTTGTTAAAAGGGAAAAGAACATGAGAAATTAATATGCTTTATACATACAGAAATGACAAGGCGACCAGCAGTGCCAAATGCAGCCTGACCAATGTCAGGATAAGTCTCAAGTCCTTCTTCACTATCCAAGCAACAGCGCAAAAGAATGCCAGTGTACCAGGAAAGCAAAGCAAATATGAGAAGTATGGACAGGCTGAGCCATCCTCCTTCTTTAACAGCGTAAGGAGTAGAAAGAATTCCAACTCCACATAGCACATTAATTCCTGAACATAAGTTATACATAATTTTAGCACAATTGATAATTCAACAGGGGGAGAAAAATAGTAAGGCCTAATCCAGCAATCCAAAAATATAAGATATCTGATAAGAATTATATGTTTTCCAAACAAGTCCAAACTTTATCGGTATTATATGAATAGGAACATAATTCAAATTAATAAGAAATTTCGGTTGAGTACACACTGACCGTTGAGCACCGCTTGTCCGTAGGAACAATTTTTGGCAATCGAAAATTCATGAGAGACCTTCTCTTGTATCTTCTCCAAGGATGGCTTCCTTGATGGCAGTAATAGTGTATGTGAGCTCTGCCTTCTTTCAATTTCATCATGTTGTTCTTGATCGGCAACAGTGGTTGGCAACAAAGGCTTTATAAGTGATGTAATGATTTCTGGTGTGTGCTTGGTTGATCGAAATGAGGAAGAAATGAAGGAATTGGACAATCTGTTAAGCGTTGGAGTCCCCAGAAATCCTATGGTTGGTGATGTTAGACTACTATACATGTCCATTGATTGCCTGGAACATTCAAGGGAAAATGGGTAGCATACGTTAAATCTGAGCATGATCACACCACACATTATACAGCATTAGAAACAATCAGACTATGTTTAACTAATGTAGATATATATAACCATCATTGATTATAACTCAAGTAGTTGCAGGGAGATGCTAACAATTTTTAACTAACTACAGTTTTTAATCAATCTATTCAGAAGAAGCTGAACATTACAGATTTTTTTAAGAGAAGAACAACCTGCAATAGTCACCTGAATTACCTCCAATGACTACAATGTTCGAAAACAAATTTATCACGTTCAAGATTTTCTTATTTATTCAAGTATTGCATCTGAAAGGGATAAACTAACACCATAGTATACTACTGATACTATGAGAAACTAACAACATAGTATGCTACTGTATACTACTAATTTAAATAATTAGGCTCGAGTTCGGCTCGATTTCTAATCAAGTCAGCTGGAGCTCAGCTCAAGCACAGTCAACTTCGAACTTGAGTCGAGTTTTGACCGAGCCGCTCGCAAGCGATTTGGCTCATTTGCACCCTTAACCATGACATTGCAACCTGTGGTGATTTGAGTCCTAGGCAACATGCGAATCTTCACCCTCTGTTTTTAAAAATTGAAACATAATATTTTCAAATTAAAATATAATAATAATTGTATTTTTATAACTCCAACAATGTTTATTTACCATCATAAAAAAATTAAATATAAAAAAATATATATAAAGATAATTCCCAAACTATTACTACTTTTCTAGTTGCAATTTTTTAATTGATATATATCTAGAAATTATAGAAATAAATTCTTCTATCAATATTATTTTTAATAATTAAATGTTAAAAATACATTTTAATATTTTAATAATTTAATATGAGATAATACTGGCTCAACAGGCCCATGTTACGCAAGTCTTGGCCCACGTTTTAGCCATTTAGTAGAGCATGGCGCCAAAAGAGCCAATTCAGGATACGAAAAGAAATGATTTAGACTGCATGTCCATGCTGTTTGCCAGTTCCTGGCGTGCCGACAGGGCAGGACTGTTTATTCCCACTTTTGCCCTACCTTGCAAACTGGCCCTAGCAATTTTCATGGCTTCGTTTGAGCAAATTCGTAGACCTTCAATGATCACCATATATTGTTGGGATCCTCAACAAGCCAAGCATACTACTGCTACATGCCATTCCCACGGTTTGGTTCAATTATTGCTAAGCTATATCATCAAACACAAACTACGCTACTGCTTTGGTTTCTAGATTTCTTTGTGATACATGCTTAGAAGTGTAATTCTCGTACGCCAACAAAGATGGTAGATCAAACAAAATCCAAGCTTATGAGAGGACAAAAGGAAATCTTGACTGAATTCTAACAAAACTATTGAGATATATATTTAACTTGAGAAACTTGTATGTCGGAGAACAGTGAAACTCAATAGAGTGAGATGCCGCAGCATAGAAGAGATTAGCTAAGCTTAGATAAAAATAAAGCTTATAGAAAAACTTCCTTGAAAGTTAATTTTGGCTATATTTTCGTTGAAAAAAAAGAGAGAGTTAATTTTGGTATTATTGAACATAGCGTTTTAATGGATGGAAACTGGCATTGAATAGGAATGACTGTCCCGCAATCCCATCAATTGCATCAACAAACGAAATAAATATTCCTTGCCAATTATCAGGGGGGAAAAAACACCCTGGCTAATGATCTGTCGTATTGAAGAAGAAATACCCCAAAATACTAGGTCTCCGATAAAACCTTATCTCAGGCCCCAACTGGATCCAGATCGTACGGCCGGGAAGCAGGATCTCCCCTGCCGTTAGATCTCGATCATGGGTCAGGCAAGGGGTTATCCAAAAGGTGTCCGCGGTACCTGTAACTTTGGGGCCAATTGGTGGAGTACGAACTTGGCCTGCTCCGGGGCGCACTGCCGCTATCGCCGTCGTCGTCGGGAGAAGAAGACGAATCGGAACTCTCGGAGTCCTCTTCGGCGGCGGATGGCGACTCTCTTCGCCCTCCCTCCTCATTGACGCCATCCTCCGTTTCCTCCTCCTCCTCCTCCTCGCTCTCGATGAAGAGACTGCGATCGGACGCCAAGTTGCTCATCTCTCCCCTTCAATCCCACAAAAATCCACGCGCGCGCATCAGCCGAACGGTAGATCTAAAAGCTAGTGAGGCACAAAAATGAAGATAAAGAGAGAGGATCGAACTTACTTGAAGGGGAGTGAAACCTCAAGAGCTGCCGCAATCTGAGATGAAGCAGAGAGAAGTGTGGCGAAGCGAGACTGAAGAAGAATATCCGATGTGAATTTATAGTGGCAGATGATCAAATTACACTTTGATCCCTCAAGTATCAAAATGTGCTTCACGCCCCCTAGTTACATAAAATGCGTTCTCCGCGTTAGTTTCTAAATTTATTTCATTTGAGTAAAAGAAATAATAGTCATGGCTGTCCTTCCAGATAGTCCTCTACTTCCCATAATCCCATTAAGAGTCAAATTACGAGGGTATTTATTCTCATATATGGTCTATATTAAAAAAAATAGATATTCATATTTTATTTCCATTAAAAATTAATTTTAAAAAAAATTCTTGATGTAACGATAAAATTATTATCATGTGATTAAAAGATCACGAATTCTAATCTGTATGAGAGAAATTTTATGCATCCGATTATTTTTTTTCAAGAATTAATTTGAAAATTTATTATAGTAACTACTTGACCAACTAGTGGAGTTATCTAAATTTATTTCATTATAGTAAAAAATGATTTACTCATTCAAATACCTCTCATATATATTCCGTCTCATGTTAGTAAAGGAAAATAAATTAAAAAATAAATTTATAGCCTACTTATAAATGACGAAAAATGAAAGAATGTTTTTTTTTTCACTAAAAATTAATCCTTACCCTATTATAATAAATGTCTCCCTCTCAAACTTATGCAATCCCATGGGAACGCCTAAATTCGTTTCATGAAATGTATGGGTGTTGAGTGAAATTTTGATTTATTCCAGTGGTCAAAAAGGAAAATCTCTCGTCATTTAAACGCTATCAAGCAAAATATTTAGAAGGCCAACCCTAATTAATGCACCAGCAATATGCTAAAAAATAATTTATATATTTATACAATAATTTAAAAAAAATCTTTAATTGATAAAATATTTAAATATTTTTTAATTAGTATTACATATTTAATTTATATGGATTAATTTTAGACATGAGTTATTTAGTTTTATAAATATTTTTTTTATTGATTATCAAAAATAAATTAAAAATTATTTACAATAAATGGCCATCAACCTATCATTCTTGGGTAATGATTCATTTGTCCCCTTGGAATGGTCTAGTGGCTAGCGCATGAGGAGTTGCCACTATAAGGTTTGGGGTTCAAATCTCGGCAAAGTCGAAATAAAATGTCTCCCTTACGTGCTAGTCACTATTCCAAAGGCTAGTAGCCCGGCTGGTAGCCGTCTGTGATTTACCTCCTCCGCGTTGGCCCTGAGACGAATTGGCGAAGACGCTGGGATCAGCCGCCCATGATTTACCTCCTCCGTGTTGGCCCTGGAATGGGTTAGTGGAGACGTTGGGGATGAACATATTCACCTTTTTGTCACCATGGATAATCATTCATTTAAAGAATATATATTAATTATATATAAATCATGTAAAATGATAAATTGCTTAGTATCCATACTCTCAAAAATATTAAAGTACGCGGGTATATTTGAGGATAAGACATTGTAGTTTTTAAAATGGTAAACTTTCATCTATCAGAATATTTTAATAAATAATTTCATGAACAATAATTTTGATGTTCTAATGGACTTATCCAATTGATCACCGAAGATAATATTATGTCAATTATTGTTATGATTATTATTATTAAATTATCGAAGTTTAAGATGTATGATTTATGCTCATATAATTAATTAGGTATATTTTAATATTAGTCAAAATTATTTTAATTTGATTAAAATTAATGAAATATTATTAGAATAGTTTAATCAAAATTACTATAATATAAAGCCTGCTGCAATAATATTGGATCAGGTATTTTTGAAATATGAGATATTTTTTTATATTTTAAAATGAGAGTGTTTTTTAAAATAATAAAAATAAAGATGATTTTTAATTTTTTGCCAAATAATTGAGATAGAGATGTTGGGTATCAATAAACGTTAAATATTGAGCACCGTGGTCCGCGATATTTTGTCGGGGTCCTTAAATATAATTTTATTACGGACGATAAATGTGATATTTAATTCTATTTACTTAGTTATCTTATTAATTTCATAATTATATTATTTTATTTATCAATCGTTATATCTAGAAGGTTGTGATAGAATATTAAAATTGTCATCTAAATATCCGTAATACTATGATCCTAGTTATGATTTATCTATAGAAATTTTTCCTCCAAATAAGAGGTGCAGCTAACTATGACGTATTTGTAAAAAAAAATTCTTTAAATTGAAGGCACAATAAAAAAAAATATTGAACTTTTGAAAATTTTCATGAAATCGGATCGATTATTCCCATAATTCCCATAATGAGAGAGAGTCAAATTGATATTATATATATATATAATTTTTTTTCCGAATGTGAAGAGATAGACTACCCTAAGCTAAAGTCGAGCCTTTCATCATGCTTCTTAGAAAGAAGATAAAAACGTTTACGTTGAAAAAAACAAACAAAACATCTCCTTTTCAAAAATTAAAAACAAAATAACATTAAAATGTCCTCTTCTCTTTCGTCCCTTTTTTATGTCGGGAACTTTGCCCCTCTATCTTTCACTCGTACGGGTAGATCGGACACAAATCGATATCCTATCTGAAATTAAGAGATTCTTAAACTCGATTAAATAATTAAATATAGATATTAGGATAACCGAGTATGAAGATATCCGACTTAAAATTTTAATTAAATTAATGGATTAGGGATGTAGTCAGATTATGGGCATGATCCAACTGTAATTAATTATAAGTTTTCTTTGGATTTAATTTCTTCTGTATTATAGTTTGAGTCGGGATTGATGATCTTCCGTTTGACACCCGATAGTCTGGCCACTTGCCCATGTCCGGTAACCTCTAGTTATCCATTTCAACCCAAACTATAATTTGAGAAAACATAACAATAAATCCAAGGAAGGATCTTAATTAATTGTAGTTGGATCACGGCCATAATATTTCAGTCGTAATTGTAAGTATTTATCCCTGATCTATTTTTGTATGAACAAGAGGATCTAATCTCTCCTATCTGTGTTTGTCATTTTTTCTTCTGCATCTCATTATCTCCTTTTTCACTTTTAAATGTTAAACTCGATCCTCTTATAGATATGGGTATGGAATAGATATCCAATCTTAGGTATCAAGATGAGGATGAAAATTAAACATTGGGATGAAGATGGATCCGGATGGGTATAAGAACGATGATGAAGGTTGAAAAACTTATGGGAATATAAATGGAGATAGGAATAGATATACTAAATAAGAATGAAAACAGATGATATTAAATTGAATCTAAACTCAACCTATTGTCATCCCAAAACAACGACTTTTAACGAGAAGTAAACAGGGTCATTGTCGAGAAGTAAACAAGGGTTATTTAAGGAGACAGACCCCAATCAATTGGAGGATCTTGTAAATTGATTGCGAACGGATAATTATCAAAGTTTGGATATTGAAAAAAATATGGAAATAAAAAGATTAAGTTAATAATTTAGAAGAAGACAAAAATATTGTCTGGCTGGGCGTCCAGGTTGGTTTTGTTCTTTTCTGTATCGCACAATGTTTTAAAATGGCTCCCGGTCGCTCTCAAGATGTATATTTTTTTTCTACATTTTACTACTAGTGAGGAAATTTTAGTATTATCTATTCATATATTTTTCATAATTTTTAAAAATACATCAGAGAAAGATGTTAATTGTCACTTAAATATTTATAATTATGATATATTTATAAAAAAAAAATTAATTTGTCTTGACCGTCAATAAAAAATTTCTGACTAATTAATCATTTTTTAAATATTTTTTAAAAAATATGGTGTATTAATTTTAGTTTAAAATAATTTAAAATTATCTAATTAATTAATATTTTTTAGACAAATTTAAGTAATGAGACTGAAATTGATTGATGAATATATCGTATTTTAAAATTTAATATATTTTAAATTAAGAGAGTTGTAAGAATCTGTTAATGATAGGAATATGATACTGTCCGAGAGTGAGTCAACGGACGCTGAAAAGTTAGCGCTTACATTGACTGGATGTCGACTGAAGATGACGTGGACCTCCAACAAGCTAAGCCTGCAACCACAAGTCGTTAGTGACGAGCCAGGGAGGGGTTCCCCGACGATGGTCCACCGACGCTCAAGTCAGTTATCGGCGGCAAACGAATGAAGTAGATAAGAGAAGAGAGCAACAGCGTAACTGTAGCTACAGTAGTCAACCTACCTCCGTCGAAGCCTGGGGGTCCTTATTGTTGGTTGCTACTCGGAAAGTCTAGAAGTTCCACTATACAAAAAAATTTGTACAAAGGTCTGAACCTTTTCCTAGCTACCATGTGTTCTTTTAAATTAAATTTTGGATCGCCTGCGGAACTTAACACGTTTGATCCAAAACTTAATCTATTTGTTCTTTTAGGTTTTGACTTGGATCTCCTGCGGAACTTAACACGTTCGACCCAAGTCACCTTAAGTTATTAATTCCATTAAATATTAATTTCTATAATCGGTTCCCAGTACTGACGTGGCGAGGCACATGGCCTTCTTGGATATGGGAGCAACCACCACCGACTCGACAAAACCTTTTATAGAAAGCTAATATTTAATTTCCTAAAATAACTTTAGGTTAACCGAAAAGAACAATCAAATCACAAGGAAAAGAAAAACAAAAGAACACTATATCGAAAACAAATTCGAAACTCTAGAATCGTATGCCTCTTGTATTTAGTATTATTTCCAAAAATAACTAGTATGATGCGGAAAGAAAAATTACTAGTTATACCTTTTAGAAAAACCTCTTGATCTTCTACCGTATTCCTCTTCTAACCTCGGACGTTGTGTGGGTAACGATCTTCCGAGATGAGAACCACCAAGCACCTTCTTCTTCCTTGCAAGTTTCGGCCATCAAAACTTCTTCTAGGATGAAGAGGTTCGGCCACCACCACCATGCTCCAAGGGATGCTAAAAACAAAGCTTTCTTTCTCTCCTTCTTCTTCTTCTTCTCTAAACTTGATCCGGCCACCATATGAGTCTCCACAAGAAGGATGAGGTTCGGCCATCAAAGAGAAGAAAGGAGGAGAGGATGGCCGGCCACACCAAGGAAGAAAAAGAGAGAGGAAAAATAATAGAGTTTTTCACCATGAAGGCACATCTACCCTCTCTTTTATAATCCTTGGCTTTGGCAAATAAGGAAATTTAAATAAAAATTTCCTTAATTCTTTTGTCATTGATAAGGAAAATTTATTTAATTAAAAATAATTTTTTCCTCATCAACAATGTGGCCGGCCACTTTAAATCAAGCAAGGGAAATTTAATTCAATCAAGAATTAAAACTTTCCTAATTTGTTTCCGGAAATTTTATAAAAAATTTCTCTAATAATTTTCCCTTCAGATGGTCAATAAAAAGGAAATTTTATAAATTAAAATATTTCTTTTAAACATGTGGATAAAAAGAAAGTTATCTTTAAAAATTAAAATCTCTTCCAATCTACAAATAAGGAAAGATATCTAATCTTTTCTTAATCCTTGTAGAAGCTTTATAAAAGAGATATTTAATTTTTTAAACTCTCTTTTAAATCATGAACATGATTAAAAGGAAAATTTTTACCAAAATTAAAATCAACCTTTTAATCTACAAATAAAGAAAGAGATTTAACTCTTCTCTTAATCTTTTGTAGAATCTTATAAAAGGAAAGATTTAAATTTTTAAACTCTCTTTTAAATCATGTTATCCACATGAGAAAAATTAAAAAAAAATAAAATTCCTTTTTATTTTAATAGGGCCGACCACCTAAGCTTGAGTTCAAGCTAGGGCCGGTCACATAAATTCACCCATGAACCAAAACATGGCCGGCCCTAGCTTGGTCTCCAAGCTAGCTTGGCCGGCCCCCTATAGGATGGGTAAGAAGGTGGGTATAGGTGGGTATATTACTCTATAATTAAGAGGCTACGATAGGGACCGAGAGGAGGAATTGGTTTTGGTCTCCCGATAAAATTAAGCATCCCGTGTTCGCCCCGAACACACAACTTAATTTTATCAATAATAATTCATTCCACTAGAGAATTATTATTGAACTACCGCACCAATCCCAAATTACATTTTTGGGCTCCTTCTTATTATGAGTGTGTTAGTCTCCCTGTGTTTAAGATAACAAATGTCCACTAATTAAGTAAGTTACTGACAACTCACTTAATTAATATCTAGCTCCAAGAGTAGTACCACTCAACTTCATCGTCATGTCGGACTAAGTCCACCTGCAGGGTTTAACATGACAATCCTTTTGAGCTCCTCTTGGGGACATTCTCAACCTAGTATCTCTAGGACACAGTTTCCTTCTATAGTCAACAACACACACTATAAGTGATATCATTTCCCAACTTATCGGGCTTATTGATTCATCGAACTAAATCTCACCCATTGACAAATTAAAGAAATAAATATCAAATATATGTGCTTGTTATTATATTAGGATTAAAAGCACACACTTCCATAATAACTGAGGTCTTTGTTTCTTTATTAAGTCAATATAAAAGAAACGACCTCTAATGGTCCTACTCAATACACTCTAAGTGTACTAGTGTAATTATATAGTTAAGATGAACTAATACCTAATTACACTACGACCTTCAAATGGTTTGTTCCTTTCCATCTTGGTCGTGAGCTACTGTTTATAATTTATAAGGTACTGATAACATGATCCTCTGTGTGTGACACCACACACCATGTTATCTACAATATAAATTAATTGAACAACTACATTTATCACAAATGTAGACATTTGACCAATGTGATTCTTATTTCTAGATAAATGTTTATATCAAAAGCTAGGCTTTTAGTATACACTCTAACAATCTCCCACTTATACTAAAAGACTAAGCTGTCATATCTGCTGTCATACATCTGATTCTCATCCCTTCAACATGCCCATCAAAAGCTCTTGCCTTAAGGACCTTAGTGAAAGGATCTATAGGTCATCACCTGATGCAATCTAGGCGCAACAACTTCTCCTCGTTATACGATTCCTCGTATTGGGTGGTACTTGCGCTCTATTGTGTTTACTTGCCTTATAGACTTATGGTTTCTTCGAGTTTGCTACTGCACCAACATTATTACAATAAATTGTAATAATTTTTGGACAAACCAGAAATCATATCTAAGTCTATCTTGAGGTTATTGAGCATTTATGGCTACCTCAGAGGCTTGCCATATACTAAGCTTCTATGGTGGAGTTCAGAAAAACACCTATGCTTATCACTCTTCCATAGTTATGACTTTACCTCCTAAAGTAAACACAAAACCCTGAGGTTGACTTATTATTGTCCCTATCCGATTGGAAGTCAAAATCCATGCAACCCACAAGGACTAAATTAACTGCCTTGTAAGCTAGCATATAATCTCTAGTGCCTCTAAGGTACTACAATATATGTTTTACTGCAGTCCACTGTCCTTGTCCAGGCTTACTTTGATATCTGCTAACTATGCCCTCGGCAAAACAGATTTCTAATCTCGTGCGTAGCATACATTAGGCTTCCAACAGCCGTAGCATAAAGAACTGCCTTTATCTCCTTTGATGTCTACAGAGACATATCTTTAGATAAAGTTACTCCATCCTGAAAAGGTAAGAAACCTTTCTTGGAGTTTTGTATGCTTTAAAACGAGCAAGGATTTTTCCGATGTATGAAGCTTGGGATAAGTAAAATATTCTTTTCTTGCGATCCCTTATTACTTTGATCTCAAGAATATATACATTCTCCCAAGTCCTTTATATTGAATTGTTTGGACAACCATACCCTTACTTCTGACAACATTTTGATATTGTTTCCAACTACCAAAAATGTTATCTAAGTATAGTACAAGAAATACCACCACGTTTCCATCACATCTTTTGTATACACAAGACTTATCCGGTTACTAAATCCATAGATCTGGATTACTTTGATAAACCGGATGTTCCAAGACCTTGAAGCTTTGCCTCAGTCCATAGACTGATTGAGCTTACACACAAGATGCTCTTAGCCCTTTGCAATGAACCCTTCTGGTTGCTTTATATGGATGTTTTCTTCAAGACTTCCATTAAGGAATGCTGTCTTGACATCCACTTGCCAAATAGATAAAAGAATCCGGATAGACTTATGCATGGCTACCAGTGAAAAAGTTTTCTTTTTTATCTAGCCTTGCTTTGAAAGTTTCTACCTTCCTGTCTATCCCTCTTTTCCTAATATAGACCTTTTTACACCCAAAGGCTTTTATACCATTTGGTGGTTCTATAAGCTTCCAGATTTTATTAGAATACATATATTCTAATTCTGTTATTCATTACTCTTTGCCAAGATATTGCATCTTTATCTTGGAGTGCTTCGTCATATGTTCGGAAATCAGGTTCATGTCCTCCAGGGATCGAGTCCAAAAACTCTCCCAAAACATAAATCTTTTTAGGTTGTCTAACAACCCTCCCACTACGATGAGGTACTTTCTGCAATTGTGTATCATTTGTGATACGTATTGCAGTTTCTTGTGATATTTCATCTTGTACAGTTGGTACTAGATTAGACATGTCCTTTATTATTTCCTTAAGAACAAATTTACTTATGGGCATGAGGTTTATTACATAGTCTTTTTCTAAAAATCGGTCATTGATGCTAACAATAACCTTCTGATTTTTAAGACTATAAACCTACTTTCATTTCTCTAGGATAACCCACAAACAAGTGAATTCCTGTCCAACTTATCATAGTCTCTCTTCAGCATATGTGCTGGACTACCCGAATCTGAATATGCTTCAAAATAGGCTTACACCTATTCAGCAATTCTATATGAGTAGAGAGTTCTGACTTTGGAAGGTACTATGTTCACTTCCGTTTCCAGAGTATATCCTTAAAATGAATTTGGTAATTTTCTAAATAACTCATCATCAATCTACTTATTTCCATAAGAGTCCTATACCTTCCTTTTTCTACACCATTCTGTTGGGATATACCTAGGTGTAGTTAGTTGGGATTGAATCCCTACTTCTGATAAGTGACTCCTAAATTCTCCCAAGAGGTACTTGCCACTACGATCTCACCGTAGTGTCTTGATACTTTTACCTTGACATTTCTCCACATCAGCCTCATACTCTTTGAACTAATCAAAGCTCTTAGACTTGTGGCACATCAAGTAAACGTATCTGTATATCAAATAGTTGTCTATAAAATAGACGAAATATTTGAAACAACCTCTTGCTTGGATAGTCATAGGATCACACAAATCATAATGAACCAATTTCAACATATCTTTGACTCCATACCCCTTAGACTTGAAAGCTTTTTGGTTATTTTTCCTTCCAAGTAAGACTCGCAGGTTGGAAAGATTTCCACTACTAATGAACCCAAAAGTTCATCAGCTACCAATGAATCATACTCAAGTTAATATAACCTAGCCTTAGATGCCAAAGATATAATTGGTTCATTTCCGAAGGTTACTTTCTCTTAAAGTTAGAAGACGTGTTACTAATTTCCATTTGTTGCATCGTGAGAGTTATTGGATTTATAAATTGCCAACCATCGTACCAGAACAGATAACTTCCCTCTTTTTCTTAATAACAACTTTGTTATTAAAAGAGGCAGAATATCATGTTCTTTGAATAGTTTAGAAACTGAAAACTAGTTCTTTCTAAACTTGGTGTGTAAAGACAATTACTCAAAAATCCATGTTTTATTTTTATCAAAAGATAAACATCTCCCATTGCCACTTTTACAGAAGTGCCCATGTGGACGGTGTTTTTATTTTCATTTAGTTGTCGGGTTTCTGAAACCCCAATGAATTGCGGACATGATTAATGACATCTATATCTACACCCAGGTTCCGTAGATAACACCACTAAACATGTTTCAACTAATGAATAAAATACACCTATATTGTTCTTAGTTCTAAGAGGACAGTCTACCTTAATGTCCAAATCCTATTTCCAATCAATTATAATTGGGACCACTAAGTCTATCCTAAAGTATATCAGCTAGGGATTGACCATCATCCTAAGAATCACAAAAATATTTGGTTAAGACCAACTCCTTAAAAATCCCATGAATTTTGTATGCCACGTTAGTGTGGACGTATACAAATTCAAAGAGGAAATTTTATCATTTAATTTTATTATCTCGTCAACCTTACTTTATGACGAATAAAATTAATAGTTGGTCTATCTTTAATCAAATATTTGGTCAAGACTTCTAAATTTAAAATAATATTGATTCCTCTAACAATACTATTTAAATCTACCAACACCTCAAAACACCGTGAATTTTGCATGCCACGTTAGTGTGACACAAAATCAACATTTGTAAGAGGAGGGTTTTACCCATTAACTATCTTGTCAACGTAACTTTATAACAAATAAAATTATCTCAAACACCGTTAATTTTGTATGCCACGTTAGTGTGGACGTATACAAAATCAATCATTTGTAAGAGGGGTTTTAACCCTTTAATTTTATTATCTTGTCAACCTAGTTTTATGACAAATTAATAGTTGGTTTCATTTGGTCACACAAATAATAACAGTGACTCCGATGGGGAGGATACTATTAGATGTGTCTAAGTGTATACCATTACTTGACACTAAGTCTATTAATAAGATTATGCCCCTTCCGTTGGGGAAGATCACACGCTCTTAATTAACTTCCTATAGTCATCCAAAAATGGAAGTCTGTTCTAGTGATCTGCAAACTAGCTCATCCGTTATGGAGGAAGGCACTCAGAGCCAACGCGCAACCTTGTTTGCATCACTTACAAACCAGTAATGGAGACCATGGGATTTACTTAAAAATCCCTCTCCCACTTAGTTATTTATTAATGAGGAATTTTAACTATGCTAGCCTACTAAACTTGTAAACTAACATGCACACACAGCACAATATAAAAGCAATAAATAGAAAATCTAATTTTCAACTATTATGGCTTTTATCTCTAGTTGTCCTCCGTGTGTTGTCATCCCAAGCTGCTGCCATATTTGGCCACCGCCACCGGGTCTAGCTGTCGCATCCATCTTGCTCCTTGTTCTGCTGCGCCTCTGGTCCTTAGAAGGTTCCACGCTTTACAAGATTCGATCCGCGACATAAATAGAATTTTACAATTTTGATCCTATATTCCATAAAAGGAATGTACATGTATCTAGATCAAAAATAAAATCCTAATAAAACTAAATACAGCTCCTGCTGTATTTTATAATACAATCATGCACACACATATAAATGCCCTTGACATGTCCAAGGGTCCAATCACACACATAAAACTATAAGCCATAATAGTTGGATTCTGCATCCACAAAGTTAGCACATCCTACTATTATCCTGCCTAAATTATGTATGACATGTGCATAATTAAACTAATACCAAATACACAGAGGCAAAACCCTAGCTTTGATACCAATTGTTGGTTGCTACTCAGAAAGTCTAGAGGTTCCACTGTAAAAAAAATTTTGTACAAAGGTCTGAACCTTTTCCTAGCTACCATGTGTTCTTTTAAATTAAATTTTGGATCGCCTGCGAAACTTAACATGTTTGATCCAAAACTTAATCTATTTGTTCTTTTAGGTTTTGACTTGGATCTCCTGCGGAACTTAACACGTTCGACCCAAGTCACCTTAAGTTATTAATTCCATTAAATATTAATTTCTATAATCGGTTCCCAGTACTGACGTGGCGAGGCACATGGCCTTCTTGGATATGGGAGCAACCACCACCGACTCGACAAAACCTTTTATAGAAAGCTAATATTTAATTTCCTAAAATAACTTTAGGTTAACCGAAAAGAACAATCAAATCACAAGGAAAAGAAAAACAAAAGAACACTATATCGAAAACAAATTCGAAACTCTAGAATCGTATGCCTCTTGTATTTAGTATTATTTCCAAAAATAACTAGTATGATGCGGAAAGAAAAATTACTAGTTATACCTTTTAGAAAAACCTCTTGATCTTCTACCGTATTCCTCTTCTAACCTCGGACGTTGTGTGGGCAACGATCTTCCGAGATGAGAACCACCAAGCACCTTCTTCTTCCTTGCAAGTTTCGGCCATCAAAACTTCTTCTAGGATGAAGAGGTTCGGCCACCACCACCATGCTCCAAGGGATGCTAGAAACAAAGCTTTCTTTCTCTCCTTCTTCTTCTTCTTCTCTAAACTTGATCCGGCCACCATATGAGTCTCCACAAGAAGGATGAGGTTCGGCCATCAAAGAGAAGAAAGGAGGAGAGGATGGTCACACCAAGGAAGAAAAAGAGAGAGGAAAAATAATAGAGTTTTTCACCATGAAGGCACATCTACCCTCTCTTTTATAATCCTTGGCTTTGGCAAATAAGTAAATTTAAATAAAAATTTCCTTAATTCTTTTGCCATTGATAAGGAAAATTTATTTAATTAAAAATAATTTTTTTCCTCATCAACAATGTGGCCGGCCACTTTAAATCAAGCAAGGGAAATTTAATTCAATCAAGAATTAAAACTTTCCTAATTTGTTTCCGGAAATTTTATAAAAAATTTCTCTAATAATTTTCCCTTCATGATGGTCAATAAAAAGGAAATTTTATAAATTAAAATATTTCTTTTAAACATGTGGATAAAAAGAAAGTTATCTTTAAAAATTAAAATCTCTTCCAATCTACAAATAAGGAAAGATATCTAATCTTTTCTTAATCCTTGTAGAAGCTTTATAAAAGAGATATTTAATTTTTTAAACTCTCTTTTAAATCATGAACATGATTAAAAGGAAAATTTTTACCAAAATTAAAATCAACCTTTTAATCTACAAATAAAGAAAGAGATTTAACTCTTCTCTTAATCTTTTGTAGAATCTTATAAAAGGAAAGATTTAAATTTTTAAACTCTCTTTTAAATCATGTTATCCACATGAGAAAAATTAAAAAAAAATAAAATTCCTTTTTATTTTAATAGGGCCGGCCACCTAAGCTTGAGTTCAAGCTAGGCCCGGCCACATAAATTCACCCATGAACCAAAACATGGCCGGCCCTAGCTTGGTCTCCAAGCTAGCTTGGCCGGCCCCCTATAGGATGGGTAAGAAGGTGGGTATAGGTGGGTATAGTACTCTATAATTAAGAGGCTACGATAGGGACCGAGAGGAGGAATTTGTTTTGGTCTCCCGATAAAATTAAACATCCCGTGTTCGCCCCGAACACATAACTTAATTTTATCAATAATAATTCATTCCACTAGAGAATTATTATTGAACTACCGCACCAATCCCAAATTACATTTTTGGGCTCCTTCTTATTATGAGTGTGTTAGTCTCCCTGTGTTTAAGATAACAAATGTCCACTAATTAAGTAAGTTACTGACAACTCACTTAATTAATATCTAGCTCCAAGAGTAGTACCACTCAACTTCATCGTCATGTCGGACTAAATCCACCTACAGGGTTTAACATGACAATCCTTTTGAGCTCCTCTTGGGGACATTCTCAACCTAGTATCTCTAGGACACAGTTTCCTTCTATAGTCAACAACACACACTATAAGTGATATCATTTCCCAACTTATCGGGCTTATTGATTCATCGAACTAAATCTCACCCATTGACAAATTAAAGAAATAAATATCAAATATATGTGCTTGTTATTATATTAGGATTAAGAGCACACACTTCCATAATAACTGAGGTCTTTGTTTCTTTATAAAGTCAGTATAAAAGAAACGACCTCTAATGGTCCTACTCAATACACTCTAAGTGTACTAGTGTAATTATATAGTTAAGATAAACTAATACCTAATTACACTACGACCTTCAAATGGTTTGTTCCTTTCCATCTTGGTCGTGAGCTACTGTTTATAATTTATAAGGTACTGATAACATGATCCTCTGTGTGTGACACCACACACCATGTTATCTACAATATAAATTAATTGAACAACTACATTTATCACAAATGTAGACATTTGACCAATGTGATTCTTATTTCTATATAAATGTTTATATCAAAAGCTAGGCTTTTAGTATACACTCTAACAGTTATATAGGGCTCTCAGGAGGCGCGTGCACACTTCCCAAGGTGTGCACGCTTCTCAAAGCATACATGGAAAGAACATGTCAGAAAAATGTGTCTGATGTCATACATTAACAGCCCGAGCATATTCCTGATGTGGTAGTGGAAGCTTCCACCGTACGATTCTATGTCTGACCATCCTGCCAACCATGCAATCTATCGGTGACATTAGTCCCTAGGAAGATATTGTCGGTGCGGTTAGCACTAATGGTCTAACTCAAGTTTTGATGAATGACAAAATAGGTTAAGTTAGTTTCGTTGTTATCTAACACTCTGATCGAGTGTGCAGGGGAAGCCTAGATAGGTCGACGGACTGACCTGATATCTGGCATGAAGCTCAGCTAGGTCGACGGTCCGATCCGATAGCTGACACGAAGTCTAAACGGGTCGATGGGCTGACCGAAATTTTGGCACGAAGTCCAGCTAGGTTGACGGGCTGACCAGATAGCTGAAACGAAGCCCAGGCGGGTCGAAGGGTTGACCCGACATCTGACAGGTAAATGAAGGTAAGTCACTAGAGGGGAGTGACTGTGAGGACGCGTTCCCGGGAAGGGAACATTAGGCGTCGATCTGACTTAGATGATCGATGACTTAGATCTATTTCGGATACCTAAGTCGAGATCGTGATTAGATTCCGATCTTGAGGAGACAGAATCTAATTATTATTCCTGTTTGATCATAAACTGTGCTGACACTCTGTTTTGCAGGATATTTTGCATTTATGCTTCGGACTAACATTTTCTTGCAGGGAAATGGAGTTGCTAGAAAATGGAGTTCGGGCGCCCGGAATGTAAGTTTTATCCACAACGTCACTTCGTCACGTGGAACGCCCTGATTGGCTCGGCTACGTCATATTCGGGGCTCCCGAAGGGATCCAGGCGCCTCGAACCTCCTATATAAGGAGGGTAAAGGCTGGAGTCAAAGAATAACAACGAACGATCTACGCTCCTGTGCTCCTGCGACGCTACAAGGCTCTCCGACAAGTTTCGTTCTCTTATTATTCTCCTATTGTTGGTTTATTTTCCTTTACTAAAATTCATGTACTACATTTGTAAGAATATTTTGAATTATTAGTAATTACCCAACGAAAGCACTCAACGAGTGCCGACCTTGGAGTAGGAGTCGCCGATGGCTCCGAACCAAGTAAAAGATATTTGTGTTAGCGTCGCTCTCTCTTTTCACTTTTCTTTTTCCGCTGCGTGCTTACTCGCTCGATTTTTTATCGCTATTCACCTCTCCCTCTAGCGAAACTCATCGATCCAACAGATATCACCAACTGCCCTTTTGTCTGTTATTGGGTCGGGCGGGAGAGCCGCTCGGCCAGTCTGTCGTCCGGGTGATACAATGGTCGGGTCGAGCGTCCGCTCTGCCAATGATCTGCTATCCGACTCCGCCCTGTCGACCGAAGGAGCCTGCCTGTCGAGTCAAGGTTTCGTCCGCTGTTTAGCCGAGCGAGACGGTCGCTCGGCTTTCATCCTTCCCTGGTTGAGCTTTATGAGCGTCGGAAGCTCGGTATCTGATCGAGCTATCGAAGTGTCGGACCGGCTACTCTTCATGCTGACCGGGAAGGTAGCTCGCCTGATCGGACACCTACCTGGGACTTGGGAGGTTTCTCCTTCAGCGTTCCCGGAGAGGTGTGAACTGCGTGGTCAGGGCTGACGTTGCCCGAATCCCCTCGGAACCCGTGCAAACCCCCTCCATTAAGGTCGAGCATGCGCCTATGCTTAATAATGATGCCCCTTAAATGCCAACATGTAGGAGTGCGCCACATGTCACCGCCGCATGCGCCGCACGTCCGAGGTGACATCTGCTGATGTGACGATTGGCGGTTTGAATTCAACGGTTGGATGTGCTCATTGATTCCTGAGCCCTAGATCGGATAGCTCTGGCTGGCTGAGCCAATCTTTATAAAGCCGTGGTGTCAGCTTCTGTTCTATCGTCTTAAGTCTGTCGTGTGCTCCGGCGATTTAGTGCGTTTGGTTGCTCCGGCGAACCTCGGCTCTTTGCTGCAGCGATCCATTGTTCCCTGCGGTGGTTCTCTTCCTCTCATAAGCTTTCCTTCTCCCTTTCTCGTTGCTCTTCCGCTGCTCTTTCTCCACCACTGTTCTGACGTTTGTCTAGCGTCCGTTTTACGTTTTTCTCCCTCTTCGTCCGTCGAGCTCTTTGCTTCTCGATTTTGCGGCGATGGCGAGTTGTTCTCAGCCTTCCGACCCAGCTCCCGATCTATGGTATAATGCCATGGAGATTCGGTTCGACGTGGGCGACGTCGCGAGCCTGATAAACTCCTTTGACATCCCTTCTGACCATGAAATAGTTCTAGCCTCCCCGTCCGACCGGCCAAATGATCCGCCGGTCAACACAGTTTGTTTCTTCCGAGACTAATTCGTGGTTAGTCTTCGCTTCCCCATCCATCCCTTTATAACTGAGGTCCGTAATTATTTTTGTGTCCCTCTTGCCCAACTCATCCCCAACTCTTTTCGCCTTTTATGCGGTGTGGTCGTACTCTTTCGAGTGCACGACATCCCGCTAACTCCTCAGACCTTCTATTTCTTCTATTATCCCAAGTAGTCCGAGCTGGGCACCTACCTCTTCCAGTCTCGGACCGGGCTTGTCTTTTTTGATAAAATGTCAACTTCCAATAAACATTGGAATGATTACTTTTTCTATCTAAGACTCCCCGAACGGTCGTGCTTCCAAACCAAATGGCAGGTCGGACTTCCACCTCCGCCAGAGCTGAACAAGTACAAGACTCGGCCGGACTACCTCCATGCTGCTAACACGTTGGTCGGCCTGAAGTTCGTGATCCCCAACTCTTTTCGCCTTCTATGTCGGAGGGAGTGATGTACATGTTCGGGCTGAGTCTGATCCGAACGAAGCTCCCGAGCAGCCTAGGTATGAAATTTCTCAACCTTCTTCCCTTTAGTCTAACTGATTCTTTTCTTCTCTTGCAGTCGACATCACGATGCACGCTCGGGCAGCCTGCATAATGAAGGTCAAGCAAGCTAAGATCGAAGCAGCTGCAGCCAAGGAGATGGAACGACTCGGCTTGACCCCAGTCGGCTCACAGGAGGGTACACTCGGGGAGACCCCAACTGTGGGCGACGGGACCGCCGAACGGACTCCCAACGTAGAAGAGGCGGCTGACCCGTGCCCGGTTCGAGAAGTGCCACCCACTGTCCATACTAAGGGCTCGGGGTCCTCGGGCGATGAGGTACCGCTCACCCGCAAGAGATGCCGAACAGACACGCCCTCCCGCTTCGCCACTTCGACCGTATAAGCTTCCGCAAGGGGAGGCACTCCGTCTTCAGCCGCTCCCGAAATAGTGGAGGCTACTTCCTCTGATCGGACTCCGTCCTTTGCTGAGCTACCACCAGAGCCGCTCGTCGTTCAACCGATCACTTCCTTGCCTCCGACCAGACGAAGGATAACATGGTCTGTTATTCTTCCAGACCCTCCGACCCAAGCTTTCGGCCCGACAACCTCTTCTCAATCGGCGCCGAGCGGGCGGCGATCCATCACCGCCACTCTTCGCCTGCCAACAGAGGACCTTCTTGCACCCGGCAACTAGCCCAGCTCTCCCCAGCATCAGTTTATATTCGTGGTCGACTCGCTCGTATCTAGGAAGGAGCAAGGGCACGAGCGGCGGTGAAACCCCCTGGTGTTAGAGTGTATACTAAAAGCCTAGCTTTTTGTAAACATTTATTTTTGAAATAAAGAATCACATTGGTCAAATGTTTACATATATGCTAAGTGTAGTTGTTCAATTAATTTATATTGTAGATAACATGGTATGTGGTGTTACACATAGAATATCATGTTATCAGTTCTTTATGAATTATAAATAGTTGCTCACGACTAAGATGGATAGGAACAAACCATTGAAATAGTCGCAGTGTAATTTGATATTAGTTTATCTTGACTATAAAATTACACTACTGCACTCTGAGTGTATTGAGCAGGACCATTTAAGGTAGTTTATTTTTATACTGACTGCATAAAAGAACAAGACCTTTGTTATTATGGAAGTGTGTACTCTTAATCATGATATAATAACAAGCACATATAATTAATATTCATTTCTTTAATTTATCAAAGGGTACGATTTAGTTCGATAAATCAATAGGCCCGATAAGTTGGAAATGGTATTATTTATATGGTGTGTTGTTGATTATAGAATGAAATTGTGTCCTAATACTCTAGGTTGATAATGTCCCCTTGAGGAGCTCATAAAGATTGTCATGTAAACCCTGCAAGTGGACTTAGTCCGACATGACAATAAGGTTGAGTGGTATTACTCTTGGAGTTAGATATTAATTAAGTGAGTTGTCAGTAACTCATTTAATTAGTGGACATTCGATATCTTAAACACAGGGAGATTAACACAGTCATGATAAGAAGAAGCCAATATAGAAATATGGGATTGGTGCGGTAGTTCAATAATAACTCTTTAGTGGTATGAGTTATTATTGATGAACTCGAGTTGGGTGTTCGGGGCGAACACGGGAAGCTCAAGTTCATCGGGAGACCAAAACCAATTCCTCCTCTCGGTCCCTGTCGTAGCCTCTTATTTATAAAGTATTATACCCACCCATACCTACCTTCTTACCCATCCTAAGGTGGTCGATCAAGCCAAGCTTGGAGCCCAAGCAAGGGCCGGCCAAGTTAAATCTTCGATGAATCAAGTGGTGGCTGGCCCTAGCTTAAACCCAAGCTTAGGTGGCCGACCACAATAAATTAAAAGGGATTTTAATTTTTAAAATCTTTTCTTATGTGGAAGTCATGGTTTTAAAAGAGAGTTTAAAATTTAAATCTTTCCTTTTATAATTTTCTATAAAGGATTAAGAAAAAGGTTTGATATCTTTCCTTATTTGTAGTTAAAAGGAAACTTTTAATTTTTGATAAAATTTTTCTTTTTTTAACCATCCTCATGATTTTAAAAGAGAGTTTTAAAAATTATAAATCTTTCCTTTTATAGTTTCTACAAAATATTAAGAGAAAAGTTTGATATCTTTCCTTATTTGTAGTTAAAAGAAAGATTTTAATTTTGGAGAAAACTTTCCTTTTTGTAATCATCCACATGTTTTAATAGAGAGATTTTAATTTATAAAAGTTTCCTTTTATAACCAATCATGAAGGAAATTTGTTAAAGAAATTTTTATTTTAAAAATTTCCGGAAACAAATTAGGAAGTTTTAATTTTTGTTTAAAACTTTCCTTGTTTGGAAGACAATGAGGTGGTCGGCCATTAAGGGTTTAAAAGGAAATTTTTAATTAAATTTTCCTTCTTAAACATTGGCAAGGAATATAAGGAAATTTTATTTATTAAACTTTCCTTATTTGCTAAGACCAAGGAATAAAAAAGAGAGGGTAGAGGTGTCTCACCTGATAACCCATCATCTATTATTCCTCTCTAGCTTCCTTGGTGTGGCCGACCCTCTGTTGGTTGCTACTCGGAAAACCTAGAGGTTCCACTGTACAAAAATTTTGTACAAAGGTCTGAACCTTTTCCTAGCTACCATGTGTTCTTTTAAATTAAATTTTGGATCGCTTGCGGAACTTAACACGTTTGATCCAAAACTTAATCTATTTGTTCTTTTAGGTTTTGACTTGGATCTCCTGCGGAACTTAACACGTTCGACCCAAGTCTCCTTAAGTTATTAATTCCATTAAATATTAATTTCCATAAAAGGTTCCCAGTACTGACGTGGCGAGGCACATGACCTTCTTGGATATAGGAGCAACCACCACCGACTAGACAAAACCTTTAATAGAAAGCTAATATTTAATTTCCTAAAATAACTTTAGGTTAACCAAAGAGAATAATCAAATCACAAGGAAAAGAAAGAAAACAAAAGAACACAACATCGAAAAATATATTCGAAATACTAGAACGTAAGCCTCTTGTATTTGGTATTATTTCCATAAATAACTAGCATGATGCGGAAATAAAAATTACTAGTTATACCTTGTAGAAAAACCTCTTGATCTTCTACCGTATTCCTCTTCTAACCTCGGACGTTGTGTGGGCAACGATCTACCGAGATGAGAAACCACCAACCACCTTCTTCTCCTCCAAGCAAGGTTCGGCCACAAAGGAAGAACTTCACCAAAGAAGAAAACCAAAATACTAACCAAGCTCCAAGAGATGCTAGCTCCAAGTAGTATCCGGCCACCACAAAAGCTCCAAGGAAGGGAGAGAGGTTCGGCCACCACAAGAGGAAGAGAGGGAGAGGATGGCCGGCCACACCAAGGAACAAAAGAGGGAGAGAAAATAATAGAGGTTGTATCTCATGAAGGCACCCTCACCCCTTCTTTTATATTCCTTGGCCTAGGCAAATTAGGAAATTTAATTACAATAAAATTTCCTCAATTTCCTTGACATGATTTAATTTAGAAAAATAAAATAAATTTTCTAAATCAATCTTCAATGGCCGGCCACATCATTGGAGAACAAATTGGACAAGTTTTAATCAACAATTAAAACTTCCTAATTTGTTTCCGGAAATTTTAAAAAATAAAATTTCTCTTTAAAATCTCTTCATGGTTGATAAAAGGAAATTTCTATAATTTTAATTTTATCAACATGTGAATAATTTTTAAAGAAAAAATAAAACATCTCTCCAATCGACAAATAAGGAAAGAGATCTAATCTCTTTCTTTAATCTTTTATAGATCTTTTACAAGAGAGATATTTTAATTTTAATTCTCTTTAAATTATATCTTCCACATAATAATAAAAATTAAAATTAAAATCCCTTTTTAATTTAATTTGGCCGGCCCCCACTAGCTTGGGTTCAAGCTAGGGCCGACCACCCAATAATATACCTAGGCCGGCCCTAGTTTGGTTCCCAAGCTAGCTTGGCCGACCCCTTATTGGTGGGTATAGGTGGGTATATAACTCTACAAATAAGAGGCTACGATAGGGACCGAGAGGAGGAATTGGTTTTGGTCTCCCGATAAAATTAAGCATCCCGTGTTCGCCCCGAACACACAACTTAATTTTATCAATGATAATTCATTCTACTAGAGAACTATCATTGAATTACCGCACCAATCCCAAATTACATTTTTGGGCTCCTTCTTATTATGAGTGTGTTAGTCTCCCTGTGTTTAAGATATCGAATGTCCACTAATTAAGTGAGTTACTGACAACTCATTTAATTAATATCTAAGTCCAAGAGTAGTACCACTCAACCTTATTGTCATGTCGGACTAAGTCCACCTGCAGGGTTTAGCATGACAATCCTTATGAGCTCCTCTTGGGGACATTATCAACCTAGTATCTCTAGGACACAGTTTCCTTCTATAATCAACAACACACACTATAAGTGATACCATTTCCCAACTTATCGGGCTTATTGATTCATCGAACTAAACCTCACCCATTGATAAATTAAAGAAATAAATATCAAATATATGTGCTTGTTATTATATCAGGATTAAGAGCACACACTTCCATAATAATTGAGGTCTTTGTTTCTTTATAAAGTCAGTATAAAAGAAACGACCTCAAATGGTCCTACTCAATACACACTAAGTGTACTAGTGTAATTATACAGTCAAGATAAACTGATACCTAATTACACTACGACCTTCTAATGGTTTGTTCCTTTCCATTTTGGTCGTGAGCTACTGTTTATAATTTATAAGGTACTGATAATATCATCTTCTGCATGTGACACCACATACTATATTATCTTCAATATAAATTAATTGAACAACTACAACTAAATGTAGAAAATTTGACCAAATGTGATTCTTTTTTTATTATGAATGTTTACAAATCTTAGGCTTTCAGTATACACTCCAACAATCTCCCACTTATACTAATGACTAAGCTGTCATATCTTCTAGCATACATCTGATTCTCATTCCCTCCACATGCCGATCGAAAGCTTTTCAAGGGCCTTAGTGAAAGGATCGCCAATTATCTGATGCAATCTTGGCGATGACAACTTCTCCTCGCTCACGATATCTCGTATCGTGGTACTTGCGCTCTATATGTTTACTTGCCTTATGAGCTCGTGGTTCCTTCGAGTTTGCAACTGCCGCTATTATCACAATAAATTGTGATGATTTTGGGCAAACCAGAATCACATCTAAGTCCATTAGAAAGTTCCCGAGCCATATCGCTTCTTTAGTCGCCTTTAGGTCGCTACATACTTGGCCCATGGTTGAGTCCAAACGCATTTCGCTTAACACCCTCCATGAAATGGCTCCACCTCCTAAAGTAAACACATAGCCTGATTATTATTATCCCTATCCGATTGAAATCAAAATCCGTACCACAGGGAGCAGATCGTCCGCTTGGTAAACTAGCATATAATCTCTAGTCATTCTCGTGTACTTAATATATGCTTTACCGCATCCCAATGTCCTTGTCAGGTTACTCCGATATCTCACGACCATGCCCACAAAACAGATATCGTGTCTCGTATATGCATTGCATACATTAGGCTTCCTACACCGAAGCATAAGGAACCGCTTTCATGTCCTCTATCTCCTTTGATGTCTTTGGAGACATCTCTTTAGATAGAGCTACTCCATGTCTAAAAGGTAAGAAACCTTTCTTGGAATCCTGCATGCTAAAACGAGCAAGGATTGTATCTATATACGAAGCTTGGGATAGACACAACATTCTTTTCTTACGATCCCTTATAACTTTGATCCCAAGAATGTGCACATTCTCCTAAGTCCTTCATATCAAATTGTTTGGACAACCATACCCTTACGTCCGATAATACCTTGACATTGTTGCCAATTAACAAAATATCATCTACGATAGTACAAGAAATACCACCACGTTTCCGTTACACTTCTTATATACACAAGACTCATCCGGACTTTGAATAAATCCATATGACTGGATTACTTCATTAAACCGGATGTTCCAAGACTTGAAGCCTTCAGTCCATAAATGGACCGATTGAGCTCACACACTAGATGCTCTTTGCCTTTTCAATGAACCTTCGGTTGCTTCATATGGATGTTCTCTTCAAGACTTCCATTAAGGAAAGTCTTGACATCCATTTGCCAAATCTCATAATCCATATGAGCAAAGAATGGATAAGAGTATCCGGATAGACTTAAGCATGGCTACCGTGAAAAGGTCTCCTCATAATCGATTCCCTCCTTTTGAGTGTACCCTTTGCAACAAGCAGCTTTGAAGGTTTCTACCTTCCCGTCTGTCCTCTTTTTCCTTTTGTAGATCCACTTGCATCCAACGGCTTTTACACCATTAGGTGGTTCTACAAGCTCCCAAACCTTATTAGAGTACATGGACTCTAATTCAGAATTCATTGCCTTTTGCCAAGATGTCGATCTATATCTTGGAGTGCTTCATAATATCTGGGATCAGGTTCATGTTTACCCGGATCAAGTCCAAGACTCTCCCAAAACATGAATCTTCAGTGCCTCACAACCCTCCCACTACGACGAGGCACTGCGTGGTTGTGTATCATGTGTGACACGTGTTGCGCTCTTGTGGTACTTCATCTTGTAATGTTGGTACTCAAGTAGACATGTCCTCTAAGTTCTTCTAAAACAACTTTACTATCGGGCTTGTGATCCATTATATAGTCTTCTTCTAAAACGGGCATTGGTGCTAACAATGACCTTCCGTCTTTAGGACTATAAAATAAACCACCTTCGTCCTTTGGGATATCCTACAAACACGCGAACTCTGTACGAGATTCTAACTTATCAAGATCTGGTTTCAGACATGTGCTGGACTACCCCAAATCCAATATGTCTTAGACTGGGTTTCGCCCATTCCACAATTCTATGGGAGTAGAAGAAACTGATTTAGAAGGTACTAAGTTCAGGCTGCTTCCAGAGCATATCCCCAAAACGAATTTAATACTGAATGACTCATCATCGATCTAACCATCTCCATAAGAGTCCTATTCCTTCTCGCCACACCATTCTTGGGGTGTTCCAGTGCAGCAATTGGGATTGAATCGACCTCCGATAAGTAATTCCTAAACTCTCCTAAGAGGTATTCGCCACCACGATCGATCGTAGTGTCTTGATACTTTTACCTAATCGCTTCTCCACATCAGCCTTGTATTCTTTGAACTTGTCAAAGCACTCTGACTTGCGATGCATTAGGTAAATGTATCCATATCTTGAATAATCGCTAAGAAAGAGACAAAATATTCAAAAGCTCCTCTTGCCTGGACAGACACACAAATCCGAGTGAACCAACTCTAACACTTCTTTCACTCTATACCCCTTGGCCTTGAACGGCCTCTTGGTCATTTTACCTTCTAAGCAAGATTCACAAGTTGGAAAATTTTCCAACTCTAATGAACTCAAAAGTCCATCCGCTATAAGCCTCGAATCCTACTTAAATTAATATGACCAAGTCTTAGATGCCAAAGATATGCTTGGTTCATTTCTGAATGTTCTTTTCTCTTATTAGAATTAGAAGATGAGTTATAAATTTCCATGTTTTGCTTTGTGGAAGAAATTGGATTTAAAATATACAAATTGCCAACTAATGCACCGAACAGATAATCACTTTATTTCTTTTAATAACTACATCGTTACTGAAAGAAACTGAATATCCATCTATAAACAGTTTAGAAACTGAAATTAAATTCTTTCTAAAACTGGGTACATAAAGACAATTTCTTAAAACCAAATTTCTATTTCTACTAAAAGACAAGTAGACGTCTCCCGTAACAGTTGCCACCTTAGTAGCATTGCCCATGAGACGGTAATCTCCCCTTCATCGGTTTCCTGGAACCCTGCAAGGAATTGCAGACATGATGGCTCGTATCTACACACCAGTGTTGGTAGATAACACCGCTAAACATGTTTCAACAATCGAGCATGAGATATACCTTTGTTTTGGTTCCTACGAGGACAGCCTGCCTTCCACCTGCTTATAGATGAAGCACTTGCCCTTCTTCTTCACTCTAGCTTTAAATCCCGTACACTGAGATTTATTCACTTTCGAGCCACTTGTTTCTTCTTCTTCTTCCTTCGGTTTGAAGTAGAACCATTTTCAAAAAGTGAATTTGAGAATTGTGACGAAATAATCCTTGTCAGTAGTTCCCC
Source organism: Zingiber officinale (assembly GCF_018446385.1). NCBI lineage: Eukaryota > Viridiplantae > Streptophyta > Magnoliopsida > Zingiberales > Zingiberaceae > Zingiber > Zingiber officinale. The sequence goes on from NC_055988.1 coordinate 85,480,567, forward strand.
TAATGAATAAATCCTTTTATTCATATTATAGTTCAAACGGAACTGCTCAAAACTTCAGTAGTTTGGAGGATCATATCGATCCGGGTTTCCCATCAATTTCTCCTCCAAGGATCCGTATCTTCGGATAAGCCATCATCTTTAGGATATGATCCCTTACAGAGTACCCTCTTGCATGGTTGTCATTATCTTTCTCATAGCTTCTTGTCTAGAAGCCCTATCCTCGATGACTAAAGAGCTCCTTGAGATTGTTCATAATATCATAAGTTGTTGGTAAATCTTGATGTTGATGTTGCAATACATTTGACATTGAAGCCAAAATGTAACACCGCGCCATCTCATCCGCCTTTACCCATCTCTTATGATATTCAATCTCCTCTTGGTAGATTCACCAGTGGGTGCATCGTACAAATTTATAGCTTTCAGTAGTAAGAACAATGTCCCAGTTCCTTTTCCAATCTATGTAATTAGGTCGAAGTCTATTTTGTTGAAGTATGATGATTGGGTTGAAAGTCATCCTAAGAATCACAAATAACTTTTGGTCGAACTCTAAATTTAGAATAATATTGATTCCTCAAACAATACTATTTTAAATTAACCAACACCTCATCACACCGTGAATTTTGTATGCCACGTTAGTGTGGACGTATACAAATTCAACATTTGTAAAAGGAGAGTTTTAACCCATTAATTTTATTATCTTGTCAACCTAACTTTTTGACAAATAAAATTAATAGTTGGTATTATTTGGTCACACAAATAATAATAGTGACTCCGTTGGGGAGGATACTATTAGATGTGTCTAAGTGTATACCATTACTTGACACTAAGTCCATTAATAAGATTATGCCCCTTCCGTTGGGGAAGATCACACGCTCTTAATTAATTTCCTATAGTCATCCAAAAATGGAAGTCTGTTCTAGTGATCCACAAACAAGCTCATCCGTTATGGAGGAAGGCACTCAGAGCCAACGCGCAAGCTTGTTTGCATCACTTACAAACCAGTAATGGAGACCATGGGATTTATTTAAAAATCCCTCTCCCACTTAGTTATTTATAAATGAGGAATTTTAACTATGCTAGCCTACTAAACTTGTAAACTAACATGCACACACAGCACAATATAAAAGCAATAAATAGAAAATTTAATTTTCAACTATTATGGCTTTTATCTCTTAATTGTCCTCCGTGTGTTGTCATCCCAAGCTGCTGTCATATTTGGCCACTGCCTCCGGGTCTAGCTGTCGCATCCATCTTGCTCCTAGTGCGCCTTTGGTCCTTAGAAGGTTCCACGCTTTGCAAAATTTGATCCATGACATAAATAGAATTTTACATTTTGATCCTATATTCCATAAAAGGAATGTACATGTATCTAGATCAAAATAAAATCCTAATAAAACTAAATACAGCCTGCTGTATTTTAATACAATCACGACACACATATAAATTGCCCTTGACATGTCCAAGGGTCCAATCACACATAATTAACTAAAAGCCATAATAGTTGGATCCTGCATCCACAAAGTTAGCACATCCTACTATTAACCTGCCTAAATTATGTATGACATGTGCATAATTAAACTAAATACCAAATACACAGAGGCAAAACCCTAGCTCGATACCAATTGTTGGTTGCTACTCGAAAACCTAGAGGTTTCACTGTATAAAAATTTTGTACAAAGGTCTAAACCTTTTCCTAGCTACCATGTGTTCTTTTAAATTAAATTTTGGATCGCTTAGGAACTTAACACGTTCGATCCAAAACTTAATCTATTTGTTCTTTTAGGTTTTGACTTGGATCTCCTACGGAACTTAACACGTTCGACCCAAGTCTCCTTAAGTTATTAATTCCATTAAATATTAATTTCCATAAAAGGTTCCCAGTACTGACGTGGCGAGGCACATGGCCTTCTTGGATATAGGAGCAACCACCACCGACTAGACAAAACCTTTAATAGAAAGCTAATATTTAATTTCCTAAAATAACTTTAGGTTAACCAAAGAGAATAATCAAATCACAAGGAAAAGAAAGAAAACAAAAGAACACAACATCGAAAAATATATTCGAAATACTAGAACGTAAGCCTCTTGTATTTGGTATTATTTCCATAAATAACTAGCATGATGCGGAAATAAAAATTACTAGTTATACCTTGTAGAAAAACCTCTTGATCTTCTACCGTATTCCTCTTCTAACCTCGGACGTTGTGTGGGCAACGATCTACCGAGATGAGAAACCACCAACCACCTTCTTCTCCTCCAAGCAAGGTTCGGCCACAAAGGAAGAACTTCACCAAAGAAGAAAACCAAAATACTAACCAAGCTCCAAGAGATGCTAGCTTTCTCTCCTTCTTCTTCTTCTTCTTCTCCAAGTAGTATCCGACCACCACAAAAGCTCCAAGGAAGGGAGAGAGGTTCGGCCACCACAAGAGGAAGAGAGGGAGAGGATGGCCGGCCACACCAAGGAACAAAAGAGGGAGAGAAAATAATAGAGGTTGTATCTCATGAAGGCACCCTCACCCCTTCTTTTATATTCCTTGGCCTAGGCAAATTAGGAAATTTAATTACAATAAAATTTCCTCAATTTCCTTGACATGATTTAATTTAGAAAAATAAAATAAATTTTCCAAATCAATCTTCAATGGCCGGCCACATCATTGGAGAACAAATTGGACAAGTTTTAATCAACAATTAAAACTTCCTAATTTGTTTTCGGAAATTTTAAAAAATAAAATTTCTCTTTAAAATCTCTTCATGGTTGATAAAAGGAAATTTCTATAATTTTAATTTTATCAACATGTGAATAATTTTTAAAGAAAAAATAAAACATCTCTCCAATCTACAAATAAGGAAAGAGATCTAATCTCTTTCTTTAATCTTTTATAGATCTTTTACAAGAGAGATATTTTAATTTTAATTCTCTTTAAATTATATCTTCCACATAATAATAAAATTAAAATTAAAATCCTTTTTAATTTAGGCCGGCCCCCACTAGCTTGGGTTGAAGCTAGGGCCGACTTGGTTCCCAAGCTAGCTTGGTTCCCAAGCTAGCTTGCCGGCCCCCCTATTCGTGGGTATAGAAGGTGGGTATAGGTGGGTATATAACTCTACAAATAAGAGGCTACGATAGGGACCGAGAGGAGGAATTTGTTTTGGTCTCCGATAAAATTAAGCATCCGTGTTCGCCCGAACTCACAACTTAATTTTATCAATGATAATTCATTCCACTAGAGAACTATCATTGAACTACCGCACCAATCCCAAATTACATTTTTGGGCTCCTTCTTATTATGAGTGTGTTAGTCTCCCTGTGTTTAAGATATCGAATGTCCACTAATTAAGTGAGTTACTGACAACTCATTTAATTAATATCTAAGTCCAAGAATAGTACCACTCAACCTTATTGTCATGTCGGACTAAGTGCAGGGTTTAGCATGACAATCCGTATGAGCTCCTCTTGGGGACATTATCAACCTAGTATCTCTAGGACACAGTTTCCTTCTATAATCAACAACACACACTATAAGTGATACCATTTCCCAACTTATCGGGCTTATTGATTCATCGAACTAAACCTCACCCATTGATAAATTAAAGAAATAAATATCAAATATATGTGCTTGTTATTATATCAGGATTAAGAGCACACACTTCCATAATAACCGAGGTCTTTATTTCTTTATAAAGTCAGTATAAAAGAAACGACCTCAAATGGTCCTACTCAATACACACTAAGTGTACTAGTGTAATTATACAGTCAAGATAAACTGATACCTAATTACACTACGACCTTCTAATGGTTTGTTCCTTTCCATTTTGGTCGTGAGCTACTGTTTATAAGGTACTGATAATATCATCTTCTGTATGTGACACCACATACTATATTATCTTCAATATAAATTAATTGAACAACTACAACTAAATGTAGAAAATTTGACCAAATGTGATTCTTTATTTATTATGAATGTTTACAAAGCTTAGGCTTTCAGTATACACTCCAACACCCTCATCCTCTCCTCCTTTTCTTCTTCTTTGGCCAGCGACATCAACTCTCTAGGAGACTCTTGGTGGCCGGATTTTGCTGGGAGAAGAAGTAGAGAAAGGAGGCTTTGTTTCTTTGCATCCCTTGGAGCTTGGTTGGTGGCCGAAGACCTTCATCTCTAGGAGATTCTTGGTGGCTGAAACTTGCAAGGAGAAGAAGGAGGCTTGGATAGATTCTTGTTTCCATAGATCGTCGCCCACACGACGTCCGAGATAAGAAAAGGATTACGAAAGAAGATCGTGAGGTCTATAAGCTACAAAAGGTATAACTAGTTATTAGTTTCCGCATCATAACTAGTTCATCCTTTTGTTTAGATCTTGAAATACTAAACACAAGAGGCTAGTGAATCTAGGTTATCGAATTTGTGTTTTCGATTTTGTGTTTCTTTTGTTTTTAGAACTTGTGATTCGATTGTTATTTTTGGTTAAACCTAGGGTTACTATAAAGAAATTAAATATTGAATTTCGTTGAAAGGCTTTATCTAGGAAGTGGTGGTTGCTCCCATATCCAAGAAGGCCTAATGCCTCGCCATGTTTAACCTGGAAGCCGATCTATGAAATTAATATTTAATTAAATTATAATATAGGTGGAATTGGATCAATAATGTTAAGCATTGTTTGCAATCCAAGTCTAAACCACTAAGAACAGATAAGTTGAATTTGGAATCAATAATATTATGTTCTGTTTGCGATTTCAAATTTAATTTCTAAAGAACATAATAGGTTGTTAGGAGTGGTTCATGACTTGTACAAAATTTTTATACAGGGGAACCAGTACGATATTCCGAGTAGCAACCAACACTTGGAGTGCTCACCGATAGTCATCTAGAAATGTCCACCGGGGTTAGTATTCTAAACAATCAATTCATAAGTTACCTCCAATCGGCACTAATGCTCGCTTGCAGTTCTGGGTGGAGAACATTGCCATGTGCCAGTGGTTGGCTCAAGTGGAGGACCAGCTGAAGAAGCTCAAGATCTCTGGAGGTGCTTCTTCCTCCCAGGGGCCACCGATCGCTCAGCTGCAGGCTGACCTAGAAAAGGCCGGACAACTTCTCGCGGCGGAGCAGCAGAAGTCGACTGATCAGGCTAGTAGGTTGGGTTAGATCAAGGCACAATTGAATACTTACGACCGGAAACTTGAGCTGGCTTCCACAAGGAAACAGCGGGCCATCGCTGACCAGGAACTGAAGAACCAGGAGGCTCGTCAGTTGGCCGAGAAGCTCAAGAATGCGGAGAACCTTCTAGTTGCCGAGCGGGAGAGTCGTTCGGCTAAGGAGGCTGAGCTTCAAGATCAAGTGAAGCGCCTTGAAGAGGCTCTAGAGGCCTTCCATGCTGCACTGACAACCTACCAGGAGGCTGAACCGGGCTGCTTCGCGGTCCTAAGACAACAATACCTCCTCTCGGACCAATTCCTTGAAAAGGAGACAAATCGGATTGTCCGATCATTTGAGCTGGCCATCAACACGACACTCAGCCAGCTGAAGGCGAACGACCACATCTCCGAAGCCCTGTCCGACAACAATGTTAACCGCGTCCAACTCCTCGACTCCATTCCTGACGAAGCCTTTGATTATATCGAGTGAACGAGGGGTTTGTAGAGAATATTTTTGGAAGCCTTGAATGTATTCTTGCTGCTCGGTAGTGTTTGACTTATTATCAGTGAAGTCTTTTTGTGGTTTTTCTTCATATGCTGTCTTTTTGCTAGTATCTGGCTGTATAGTCCCGAACGGCTGCTACGACTGCACTTTTATTATTGATAAATTCGCTAGGATCATACCTCATGGGTTTAAGGTGGCCGCTCGACCCGGGGGGTTTATAGTCGCCGCTCGACTTTGGGGTTTAACGTCGCCACTTGATGATCTTCTAAGGCAGGAGTTTAAGGTCGTCGCTCGACCGTTGGTGGAGACCTAGGTTTAACATTGCCGCTCAACGATCTTCTAAGGTAGGAGTTTAGGGTCGCCGCTCGACCGTCGGTGGAGACATGAGTTTAACGTCACCGCTCGACGGTCTTCTAAGGTAGGAGTTTAAGGTCGCCGCTCGACCGTCGGTGGAGACCTGAGTTTAACGTCGCCGCTCGACGATCTTCTAAGGTAAGAGTTTAAAGTCGCCGCACGACCTTCGGTGGAGACCTGAGTTTAATATCGTCGCTCGAAGGGAATTTTGGTAACCTTTCATTTTTCATTTCAATCTTGTACTCAAAGGAAACAGGAAAAATAGAAAGTATGCCTCAATTACATTGGCGCACCTTTCATCCAGCTCGGTACGGCTGGAGATGGTTCGCGCTTCAAGGATGTTCTAGCGGCTGCCCGTCTTCATCCTCTAGGTGTTGGTTGCTACTCGGAATACCGTCTTAGTTCCCCTGTACAAAAATTTGTACAAGCATAGAACTATCCTAGCTACCCATTTGCTCTACTGAAGTTAAATTTGGATTGCAAACGATGCTTAACATTATTAATCCAAATTGTCCTTCAGAAGTTAAACTTGGATTAGAAACGATACTTAACATTTTTACTCCAAGTTTAATCGATGTGATCTTCCTAAGTTAAACTATATTATAGAAGTTAATCAAATATCTATTTCAAAGATCGGCTTCCAGGTTAAACATGGCGAGACACTAGGCCTTCTTGAGTATGAGATCATCCACCACTTCCTAGACAAAGCCTTTCAAAGAAATCAGATATTTAATTTCTAACAGTAAACTAGGTTTAACCATAGAGACATCAATAGAAACACAATATCGAAACATGAAATCGAACAATAAAATCGATAAAAAAAATAATAACTTAAAATCGATAACCTCTTGTGTTTGGTTTTTCAAGATCTATACAAAAGATGAACTAGTTATGATGCGGAAACTAATAACTAGTTATACCTTTTGTAGCTTATAGACCTCTTGATCTTCTGTTGTATTCCTCTCCTTCTCTTGGACGTCGTGTGGGCGACGATCTTCCAAGATGAAATCCACCCAAGCTTCTATAGGATCGAAAAGAATTTAAATATCTCCACAATGACATGATATTGTCCACTTTGGGCCTAAGCCCTCATGATTTTGCTCTTGGGCTCTCCCCAAAAGGCCTCATTCCAATGGAGATATCTTTTCTCTTATAAACCCATGATCTTTCCCATGTGTTTCCAATATGGGACTATGTTTGCAACCTTGCAACCCCAACAATCCCCCCCTCAAACAAAGGACCATAGGCTTCCCACATCCGATCCTCGACCCACCAGGTCTTCCTGCCCCTCGGTCCACTCGACCTACTAGGGCTTCCTTGCCTAGTCGCAACTAGGACTTCCTGCCTGGTGTCTGGTCCTCTTGATCTAAACATGGGAGCCCCCACTTTCTTTGTTCAAGGTCAATATTGTACCCACATGACTCAATCAGCTTGGACGATCGGTGGCCGCTACAGGGGGCTGAATTGTAGGATCGAAAAGAATTTAAATATCTCCACAATGACATGATATTGTCCACTTTGGACCTAAGCCCTCATGATTTTGCTCTTGGGCTCTCCCCAAAAAGCCTCATTCCAATGGAGATATCTTTTCTCTTATAAACCAATGATCTTTCCCATGTGTTTCCAATATGGGACTATGTTTACAACCTTGCAACCCCAACAGCTTCTTCCTTTGCTTCTAAGATCTGGCCACCAACTAACCTCTAAGGGATGCTAGACAAGAGAGTTTCCTTCTCTTCTTCTTCTCCTTCAAGCAACCGGCCACCAAGAGATCACCAACTAGATGCCGCCGGCCTCCAAGGAAGAAAACAAAAGGAGAAGAGGAAAGGAATAGGGCTGGCCACCAAGGGATTGGAAGAGAGGAATAGAAGATGTGTTATCTCACGAGGCACCCCTCAATCTCTTTTATAATCCTTGATCTTGGCAAAAAAGGAAAGTTTTAAACATAATTAAAACTTCCTTATATTCCTTGCCAATGACTAAAAAAGAAAGTTTTAAAACAAAAAATTAAAACTTCCTTTAATGTTTGTCATGGCCGGCCCTACACATGTGCTCCAAACAAGGAAAGTTTTAAACATAAAATTAAAACTTTCTTATTTATTTCCGGTAAGAAATTTTAATAAAAAATTTCTCTTTTAAATCCCTTGTTGGTTATAAAAGGAAAATTTTATAAATTAAAATTTCTCTTTTAAAACATGTGGATGGTTACAAAAAAGAAAATTTTTATCAAAAATTAAAATATTCCTTTTAACTACAAATAAGGAAAGATATCAAATCTTTCTCTTAATCCTTTGTAGAAAGCTATAAAAGGAATGATTTTAAAATTTAAAAACTTTTTTTTAAAACCATGACTTCCACAAAAGGAAAGATTTTAAAAATTAAAATACCCTTTTATTTTAATGTGGCCGGTGATGTAAGCTCGAGTGTCGTACTACGGGAGCTTATCAAATTACAATTAAAGTTACCGAATCCCTCTACACTAAAGTAGTATAGAAATGACTCGGGTCGTCTCCCAAAGAATGTAACGATAGGATGATAACTTCATGATTGGTTATGACTTTTGGATTTTTGATATGAAATTGGAGATTTGGGTTTTGAATTTTGAACTACGATATGAAATAACAAACAAGTATGAAATTAAACCTAAGGAACAAAAGAGCAATGCAAGTATGAAATCTAATCCTAATTAATAAAAGACATCATATCTATCCATTGGTAGTGATCTCATAGCGCATGGTCACTCTACGCTACGATTCACCATTAACGGAATTAAACTAAGGTATGAAATAGCAAAATATTAAATGGAATTTAATCTAGTAAATGAAAGACGATGCAAAAAAGAAAACCTAGTCTAACTTAAACTATGATTGCAAGGAAATTAAAGACAACATAAAATAAGCATTGAATGAAATTTAGAGTATTAATGAAACCTAATCTACCCTAGCCTAATGGCATGAAAATGAAAGACACAATTCTAACTAACATTCAAATAAGTTAAAACAAGATAAGAATAAACATTGCAAGAAGTTAACAAACTTAAATGCAACAATTGAAATAACAAAAGGTGTTGGGATATTTAATCGAACATGTTGCGTGCGAAAATCAAACTAGCTAAAGTGTATGCAATCTAAGCATAGGGAGTTCAAATCAATACAAGCATTTCACATTCAACAATAACAATCCACAGAAATAAACCAATGCCTAACCAAATCAACACAACCAACACATGAAGATCAAACTAATGTTGGAAGGAAGCTGCTGCTCGGAAGAAGATCTACTACTGGGAAAAGATCTGTTGGATAAAGGAGATGAGTGCAAACTTCGTCTCTTCTAACCCTCCCTGTTGTCACATGAAACGTCCAGCTCCAGAACCCCCGGAACCAATGAACAACAACCAAGCAACCGGCTGTGAGAAGGTGCTGTGCTGGAATGAACAGTCGCCGCTCCTCTGCCTCTTCCGCCTGAACCCTAGTAGGAAGCAGTGAAAGAAGAACGCCGGAAGGTGAAGAATCTCACCGAAGAACCCCTCCGGTGAGGTGGATGATCGAAGCCGAAGCTTGCCGCCTGGAATTGCTTGCCGTCGTTGCTGGAATCGAGAGGCAGAGGAGGTCAAATGGAATCGAGAAGAAGAAGAAGAGGAGATAGGGATGGTCGGCCGGCGGCAGTAAAGGTAAGGGAAGAGTACCGTCGGCCGGTGAAAGAAGAAAGAAGGAGGAGGTGGCGCCGGGAGATCTTCGCGTGCCCTAGCTCTGTCGCGAGGAAGAAAAATGAACGGATAGGCTACTATGTCGTCGTGTGAGGAGTATAGGGAGAGGTTTCTTAACGGGTCGGATTTGGATTAAGGAGGTGAGGATTTTTGGATTGAGGGAAATATCCGGATCCAATATGAGAGAAGGGAAATTGTTTTTTTTTTTCTTTGGAATTGGGCTTTAAGAGTGGGCTTTTGGATTGGGTTTGCACTTCTTGGATGAACCCTTAATTATTTGATCCTGATCAACGGTCCAGATTACTTTCCTACAAGTAAGATGCACATTTTTTAGATAAAATACCAAAAAATATAGGAAAAATTATATGCAAGGCTCTAAATTAATATCAACTCGTAAAATATGATATAAAACAAGATTTAAGTATACGAGATGATAAAAATATTAAGTATAAAAACCAAAATAATATATAAAAATGCTCATTATCAGCCGACCACCTAGCTTAGGCTCCAAGCTTGGCCGGCCACAACTTGGCTCCATCCTTTGGCTTGGCTGGCCCTAGCTTGGGCTCCAAGCTTAGCTTGGTCGTGTTGATGCAATCGACCCAAGTTTGATCGCGGTACGATCATGGTTTTGATGTCTGTGTCAAAGAGTTTAAGTTAGGCTTTCATATGTGTCTGATATGTGTGTTTGAGTCTTCCAGGACTTGGTGAAGCACACATGAGGAGCTTGGTGCAACTAAGCTTGAGAAGCTCATCCTAGGGCTCAGATCCTTGAGTCGGTGAAGGATGGTGTGGAAGGCATCCGAGGGATCGCCGGACGAGGAGCAACGAAATGGAGCCGAGGGAAGTGGACTTCAAGGCAACGTGAAGGATGTCACGGAGAGGAGCCGCGGGCTCGGGTGCATCTGAGGGACGAAGGCCGAGGAAGAGGACTTCAAGGGCGACTCCGGAGAGGATAAGTGTGTATGTGCAGTCTTAGTAGTCGACTGGCAGCGAACAGAAGCATTCTGTTCGCTCAGCAAACAGCTACCAGTCGATTTCTAGTTTTAGCAGTCGACTGGTAAATGACCGTTGGCAGACCGTTGGTGCTGCAAAGTAGCCGTTGGCTATCTCCAACGGTAGCACCAGTCGACTGATGATTTTACCAGTCGACTGGTGCCGAGATGAGTTGATATGATGATCAACTCTCTCCTCTTATTTATAGGAAGCTTTGGGGCTTGAAGGAAGTTACTGATTATTGTTGAATCACTCCTTGTCATTGCCCAAAGCTTCCAAGCCTACTCTCTTCCTCCTAAACCTAAGTTCATCTTGTAAGAGGAAGAGAACCTTGTGAGAGGTTGTACTCCACCGAGAATGAGTAAGCTCTAGCCGGAGATTACCGGGGATTGATCCACCAAAGGATCAAGGGTTCGTCCATCTCAAGGACACGCCGTGGAGTAGGAGCAAACAATCTCCGAACCACGTAAAGGAATCGTGTTAGCGTTTGTGCTCTTACTTTTTTATTTTCATTGCTTTAGTTTTCGTATTCTGCTTGCGTAACTAATCTTGTAGAGAAGAATCGAAGTTGGGGTGGCTTAGCTATCCAACCCCCCTTCTAGTCGACCACTGATCCCTCACAGGTCGGCCACCATAAGATGGGGAAGAAGCTTGGCTTTAAGTGGATATAAGACTTTATAAATAAGAGACTACAACAGGGACCAGAGGAGAAATTGGTTTTGGTCTCCCGATGAGCTTGAGCTTCCCGTATTCGCCCCGAGCACCCAACTCAAGTTCATCAATAATATCTCATTCCATTGAAGAGTTATTATTGCACTACCGCACCAATTCCATATTATAATATAGACTCCTTATCATGAGTGTGTTAGTCTCCCTGTGTTTAAGATATCAAATACCCCATTAATTAAATGAGTTACTGATAACTCACTTAATTAATATCTTAGCTCCAAGAGTAGTACTATTCAACCTTATTGTCATGTCGGACTAAGTTCACCTGCAGGGTTTACATGACAATCCTTATGAGCTCCTCAAGGGGGCATCATCAACCTAGATTACTAGGACACAGTTTCATTTTATAATCAACAACACACCATATAAATAATATCATTTTCTAACTTATCGGGTCTATTGATTTAACAAACTAAATCTCACCTTTTGATGAATTAAAGAAATAAATATTAAGTATACGTGTTTGTTATTATATCATGATTAAGAGTACACACTTCCATAATAACAGTGGTCTTGTTCTTTTTAACAGTCGGTATAAAAAGAACAATCTCAAATGGTCATGCTCAATACACTCATAGTGTACTAGTGTAATTTTATAGTCAAGATAAAGTAATATCAAATTACACTACAACCACTCTAATGGTTTGTCTCATTCCATCTTAGTTGTGAGCTACTATTTATAATTTATAAAGAACTGATAACATGATCTTCTATGTGTCTCCTCACATAATGGTATCTACAATATAAATTAAATGGACAACTACACTTAGCATAAATGTAGACATTTGACCAATGTGATTCTTATTTCAAAAATAAATTTTATAAAAAATGCTAGACTTTTAGTATACTCTCTAACACTAGGTAGTAGGCGCCCGAGCGGAGCTTTTCCACGACCTTGAAGGGTCCAGCTCAGGGAGCCTCCAATTTGGTGACATCGCCGACCGACTTTACCTTCTTTCATACGAGATGTCCGACCTGGAACGACCTCGAAATCACCCTTCGATTGTAGTTCTACCGCATTCTTTGCCTGTAGGCCATCAACCGAACTACGACCTTATCGCGCGCCTCATCCACCAGGTCTAGCTCCAATAGCCTCCGCTCGGCGTTTCCTTGCTGTAGTTCTGTATCCGGTCGGACTCGACCCTGATTTTGATGGGGACGACCGCTTCACCTCCATACACCAAGTGGAATGGGGTTACCCCTGTGCCTTCCTTAGGGGTCATGCAGATTGCCCATAGCACACCGGGTAGCTCGTCCACCCAGCTCCCTCCGATGTGTGCGAGTCGAACCCACAAAATCCGCAAGATCTCCCGGTTGGCGACTTCAGCCTGTCCGTTGCTCTAAGGGTATGCTACGGAGGTGAAGGCCTGCTGAATGTCATACCCCTCGCACCATTCCTTGAGTTTCTGTCTGGCGAACTGTCTACCATTGTCTGAGATGAGCCGACGCGGAATCCCGAACCGACAGATAATGTGCTGCCATATAAACTTTTGGACCATCTGCTCGGTTATTTTCATGAGCGGCTTGGATTCGACTCACTTAGAGAAATAATCCACTGCAACGAGCAAGAACTTCCGCTGACCTGTCGCCATGGGGAAGGGTCTTACGATACTCATACCCCATTAGTCTAATGAGCATGATACTGTGGAAGACTTCATTTCTTCAGTGGGTCGGTGCGAAAGGTTATGGTACCTTTGGTAGGACAAGCAAGTGATCACTGTCCGGGCGGCGTCTTCCAGTAAGGTAGGCCAGAAATACCCAGCCAACAGAACTTTCCTCGCTAGCGACCAGCCGCCCAGATGTCCTCCGCAGGAGCCTTGATGTACTTCTCGCAAAATGTAGTCGATGTCCTCCGAGTCGACGCACTTAAGCAGAGGCCGGGAGAAAGTCTTCTTGTAGAGCCGATCCTCGATCAGGGTGAAACGACCAGCTCTTCTTCTCAAAATGCGGGCTTCTTCCTGGTCGGACAGTGTAGCTCCTGATCTCAAAAACTCGACTATCGTCATCCTCCAATCATTCATGAAAGTAAGCCCTTCCATCATGTCTATATGCGCTACCAGAGACACCTGCTTGATCGGCTGGGGTATGACGACCGGGATTGGGAGCTAGCCAGTTTAGCTAATTCGTCAGTCGCTTGATTCTCTGATCGGGAGATCTTCTGTATGCTGACCTCTCGAAAATTAACCCTGAGCATCTCAAAGGTTTCTGCGTAGAGCCTAAGACGCGTGTTGCTTATCTCGAACGTCCCGGTCAGCTGCTGAGCGGCCAACTGCGAATCTGAGTGAATTTTGACTTAGATGGCCCTATGTGTCGAGCGGCCTACAGACCAGCTATGAGTGTCTCGTATTTTGCCTCGTTGTTGGTCGCGCGGTAGTATAGCCGAACGAACAGCTGCATTCATTCCACTTGGGGGGAGATAAGCAGTATTCCGATCCCACTTCCCTACCAGGTGGACGATCCATCCACATATATTTTCCAGACTGAGTCGGGCTCGGGGTTTTGTACCTCCATGACGAAATCTGCCAAGGACTACACTTTGATGGGCGTTCGGGGCTGATATTGGATATCAAACTCGCTGAGCTCCGTTGTCTATTTAATCAGCTGGTCGGATGCCTCTGGGTTAAGAAGGACTCTTCCCCAAGGACTGTTAGTCATCACAATAATTGTGTGAGTGAGGAAATATGGGCGATGCCTCCGAGCGACGAGTACCAATGCAAATGTGAGCTTCTCAAGATCAATGTAGCGAGATTCATCATTCTTTAATGTATGCCTCAAGAAGTACATTGGTTGTTCTTCGCCGTTCTGCCGAACCATCGCCGAGTCGACAGCGTGCTCGGTCGAAGACAAATAGATCCAGAGTGGCTCACCGACAGTAGGCTTAGCTAATACAGGTAGCGAGTTCAAATACGCCTTGAGTTCCTCGAAGGCCTGGTCACACTCCTCGTCCCACTGGAACTTGGTGGCTCGGCGCAGAATCTTGAAGAAAGGAAGGCTCCGGTCGGACGACTTGGAGATGAACCATGATAATGGTGTTATCCGACCAGTGAGGCGCTGAGCTTCCTTCAAGTTTCTCGATGGTGGCATATCTTGAAGTGCCTTTACCTTGTTGGAGTTTGCCTCAATGCCCCATTCTAAGACTTGGTCATATTAACTTAAGTAGGATTCAAATGCTAATAGCCGATGGACTCTTGGGTTCATTAGTGTTGGAAAACTTTCCAACTTGTGAATTTTGCTTGGAAGGTAAAATGACCAAGAGACCATTTAAGGCCAAGGGGTATAGAGCCAAAGATGTGTTGGAACTTGTTCATTCTGATTTGTGTGGTCCTATGTCTATCCAAGCAAGAGGTGATTTCGAATATTTTGTCTCTTTTATAGATGACTATTCGAGATATGAGTACATTTACTTGATGCGCCGCAAGTCTGAATGCTTTGATAAGTTCAAAGAGTACAAGGCTGATATAGAGAAACGTCATGGTAAAAGTATCAAGACACCACGGTCTGATCGTGGTGGCGAATACCTTTTTGGAGAGTTTAGGAAATACTTATCAGAGGCTGGGATTTAATCCAATTGTCTGCACCTGGTACACCCCAACAAATGGTGTGGCAGAATGAAGGAATAAGACTCTTATGGAAATGGTTAGATCGATGATGAGTTATTCAGAATTACCAAATACGTTTTGGGGATATGCTCTGGAAACAACAGTATATATTCTGAATATTGTACCTTCTAAATCAGTACTCTTTACTCCCATAGAATTATGGAATGAGCGTAAGCCTAGTCTGAAACACATTCGGATTTGGGGTAGTCTAGCACATGTGTTGAAGGGAGACACTGACAAGTTGGAATCACATACAGAAGTTTGTCTGTTTGTGGGATATCCTGAAGGAACGAAATATGGTTTATTTTATAATCCTAAAAAATCAGAAGATCATTGTTAGCACCAATGCTCGATTTTTAAAGGAAGATTATGTAATGAACCATAAGTTCACGAGTGAAATTGTTCTAGAAGAAATAAGAGAGGACACGCCTACTTTAGTACTAACAGTGCAAGATGAAATATCACAAGAAACTGCAACACGTATCACAAATGATACACAACAACAGACAGTGTCTCGTCGTAGTGGGAGGGTTGTTAGGCAACCTGAAAGATTCATGTTTTTGGGAGAGTCGTCGGACTTGATCTCAGGTAAACATGAACCTAATCCCCGAACATATGACGAAGCACTCCAAGATAAAGATGCAGCATCTTGGCAAAGAGCAATGAATTCAGAAATAGAATCTATGTATTCTAACAAAGTCTGGGAGTTAGTAGAACCATCAAATAGTGTAAAAGCTATTAGATGTAAATGGATCTACAAAAGGTAAAGAGGGACAGACGAGAAGGTGGAAACCTTCAAAGCAAGGCTTGTTGCGAAAGGATATACTCAGAAAGAAGGAATCGATTATAAGGAAACATTTTCGCCAGTAGCTATGCTTAAGTCTATCCAGATACTCTTATCTATTGTTGCTCATATGGATTATGAGGTTTGGCAGATGGATGTCAAGACAGCTTTTCTTAATGGAAGTTTTGAAGAAAACATCCATATGAAGCAACCAGACGGGTTTATTACAAAGGGCAAAGAGCATCTAGTATGTAAGCTCAATCAGTTTATTTATGGACTAAAGCAAGCTTTAAGGTCTTGGAACATCCGGTTTAATGAAGAATCCAGTCATATGGATTTATTCAGTGTCTGGATGAGTCTTGTGTATACAAGAAGTGTGATGGAAACGTGGTGATATTTCTTGTACTATACGTAGATGAAATTTTGTTAGCTGGAAATAATATCAAAGTGTTGTCGGAAGTAAGGGTATGGTTGTCCAAGCAATTCGATATGAAGGACTTGGGAGAATGTGCACATATTCTCAGGATCAAAGTAATAAGGGATCGCAAGAAAAGAATGTTGTGCTTATCTCGAGCTTCATATATCGATATAATCCTAGCTCGTTTTAGCATGCAAGACTCCAAGAAAGGTTTTCTACCCTTCAGGCATGGAGTATCTTTATCTAAAGAGATGTCTCTGAAGACATCAAAAGAGATAAAAATGAAGACAGTTTCTTATGCTTCAGCTGTAGGAAGCCTGATGTATGCTATGTTTTGCACGAGATCGAATATCTGTTTTGCTATGGGCTTGGTTAGCAGATATCAAAGTAATCCAGGGCAGGGACATTGGACTGCCATAAAGCATATATTAAAGTATCTGAGAAGGACTAGAGATTATATGCTGGTATACCAAGCAGATGATCTGCTCCCTGTGGGTTACACGGATTCTGACTTCCAATCAGATAGAGACAATAGTAAGTCTATATTAGGCTTTGTGCTTACTTTAGGAGGTGGAGTCATTGCATGGAGGAGTGTTAAGCAGAAATGCATTTCAGACTCAACCATGGAAGCTGAGTATGTGGCAGCCTCCGAGGCAGCCAAAGAAGTTGTATGGCTCAGGAACTTCCTAATGGACTTAGATATGATTCCTGATTTGCCCAAAATCATCACAATTTATTGTGATAATAGCGGTGCAGTAGCAAACTCAAAGGAACCACGAGCTTATAAGGCGAGTATGTTGGTTGCTACTCGGAAAGCCTAACGGTTCCACTGTACAAAAATTTTGTACAAAGGTCTGAACCTTTTCCTAGCTACCATGTGTTATTTTAAATTAAACTTGGATCGCCTGCGGAACTTTACACGTTTGATCCTAAGTTTAACTTATTTGTTCTTTTAGGTTTAGACTTGGATTTCCTGCGGAACTTAACACGTTTGATTAAAATCACCTAGGTTACGAAGACAATTAAATATCTATTTCCAAAATTGGCTTCTAGTACTGACGTGGCGAGGCACATGACCTTCTTGGATATGGGAACAACCACCACCGACTAGACAAAGCCTTTTAAGGAAAGCTAATATTTAATTTCCTTAAATAACTCTAGGTCAACCGAAAAGAACAATCAAATCACAAGGAAAAGAAAAACAAAAGAACACAACATCGAAAACAAATTCGAAATACTAGAATCGCATGCCTCTTGTATTTGGTATTTTTACAAAGAAATAAAACTAGTATGATGCGGAAATTAAATACTAGTATACCTTTTCTTTTGCAAGCAAAAACCTCTAGGTCTTCTACCGTATTCCTCTTCTAACCTCGAACGTTGTGTGGGCAATGATCTTCCGAGATGAGAAACCACCAAAGCACCTTCTTCTCCTCCTTGCAAGGTTCGGCCACAACAAGAGCACCTCCAAGGATGAAGAGATTCAACCACCACCAATGCTCCAAGGGATACTAGAAAAGATGCTTCTTTTCTCTCCTTCTTCTCCTTCTTAGATCCGGCCACCAAAGCTATCTCCACCATGAGAAGGTCTCGGCCACACAAAGGAGAGGAGAGGAAAGAAGGGGCCGGCCACACCCAAGGAGAAAAGAGAGGAAAAATAGAATAGAGATGTTCACCATGAAGCCTCCTCTACCCCCTCTTTTATAATCCTTGGTCTTGGCAAATAAGGAAAATTTAATAAAAAACTTCCTTAATTCTTTTGCCATTGAAAAGGAAAATTTATTTAATTAAAACAATTTTCTCTATTCAATTTACAATGGTCGGCCACTAATAAAATCTCCAAGCAAATAAAATTTTAAACACAAATTAAAACTTCCTTATTTGCTTCCGAAAATTTATAAAAAAATTCTCCAATAATTTTTCCCTTCATGATTGGTTAATAAAAAGGAAATTTTATAAATTAAATCTTTCTTTAAACATGTGGATAATTTTCGAAAAGTTATCTCTAAAAATTAAAATCTCCTTTCAATCTACAAATAAGGAAAGATATCAAATCTTTTCTTAATCTTTTGTAGAAACTAATAAAAGAGAATTATTAATTTTTTAAACTTTATTTTAAATCATGAACATGGTTAAAAGAAAAGTTTTTACCAAAATTAAAATCAACCTTTTCATCTACAAATAAGGAAAGAGATTTAGCTCTTCTCTTAATCTTTTGTAGAATCTTATAAAACGAAAGATTTAAATTTTTAAACTCTCTTTTAAATCATATTATCCACATAAAAAAAAAATTTAAAAATAAAAATCCTTTTATTTTAATTTGGGCCGGCCACACCAAGCTTGAACCCAAGCTAGGGCCGGCCACCTTGAAGCACCCATGAACCAAACTTTGGCCGGCCCTAGCTTGGTCTCCAAGCTAGCTTGGCCGACCCCTATGGGATGGGTAAGAAGGTGGGTATAGGTGGGTATAGTACTCTATAATTAAGAGGCTACGATAGGGACCGAGAGGAGGAATTGGTTTTGGTCTTCCGATAAAATTAAGCATCCCGTGTTCGCCCCGAACACACAACTTAATTTTATCAATAATAATTCATTCCACTAGAGAACTATTATTGAACTACAACACTAATCCCAAATTACATTTTGGGCTCCTTCTTATTATGAGTGTGTTAGTCTCCCTGTGTTTAAGATGTCGAATGTCCACTAATTAAGTGAGTTCCTGACAACTCATTTAATTAATATCTTAGTCCAAGAGTAGTACCATTCAACCTTATCGTCATGTCGGACTAAGTCCACCTGCAGGGTTTAACATGACAATCATTATGAGCTCCTCTTGGGGACATTCTCAACCTAGATTACTAGGACACAGTTTCCTTCTATAATCAACAACACACACTATAAGTGATATCATTTCCTAACTTATCGGGCTTATTGATTTATCGAACTAAATCTCACCCATTGATAAATTAAAGAAATAAATATCAAATATATGTGCTTGTTATTATATTAGGATTAAGAGCACACACTTCCATAATAACTGAGGTCTTTGTTCCTTTATAAAGTCAGTATAAAAGAAACGACCTCTAATGGTCCTACTCAATACACTCTAAGTATACTAGTGTAATTATATAGTTAAGATAAACTAATACCTAATTACACTACGACCTTCCAATGGTTTGTTCCTTTCCATTTTGGTCGTAAGCTACTGTTTATAATTTATAAGGTACTGATAACATGATCCTCTGTGTGCGACACCACACACCATGTTATCTGCAATATAAATTAATTGAACAACTACATTTATCATAAATGTAGACATTTGACCAATGTGATTCTTATTTCTAGATAAATGTTTATACCAAAAGCTAGACTTTTAGTATATATCCTAACAGAGTAAACACATAGAGCGCAAGTACCACCTGATACGAGACATCGTAAAGCGAGGAGAAGTTGTTGTCGCCAAGATTACATCAGTAGATAACCTGACAGATCCTTTCACTAAGGCCTTTCCGGCGAAAGCTTTTGATCAACATGTTGAAGGAATGAGAATCAGATGTATGGCAGCGTTTATGACAACATAGTCTTTTAGTATAAGTGGGAGATTGTTAAAGTGTATACTAAAAGCCTAGCTTTTTGTAAACATTTATTTTGAAATAAAGAATCACATTGGTTAAATGTCTACATTTATATGCTAAGTGTAGTTGTTCAATTAATTTAAATTGTAGGTAACATGGTGTGTGGTGTCACACACAGAAGATCATGTTATCTGTTACTTATAAGTTATAAATAGTAGTTCACGACTAAGATGGATAGGAACAAATCATTAGAATAGTCATAGTGTAATTTGGTATTAGTTTATCTTGACTATAAAATTACACTAGTATACTCTGAGTATATTGAGCAGGACCATTTGAGGTAGTTTCTTTTTATACAAACTATATAAAAGAACAATACTTCTGTTATTATGGAAGTGTGTACTCTTAATCATGATATAATAGCAAGCACATATACTTAATACTTATTTCTTTAATTTATCAAAGGGTGTGATTTAGCTCGTTAAATCAATAGGCCCGATAAGTTGGGAGATGATATTATTTATATGGTGTGTTGTTGATTATAGAATGAAACTGTGTCCTAGTAATCTAGGTTGATGATGCCCCCTTGAGGAGCTCATAAGGATTGTCATGTAAACCCTGCAGGTGGACTTAGTCCGACATGATGATAAGATTGAGTGGTACTATTCTTGGAGCTAGATATTAATTAAGTAAGTTGTCAGTAACTTATTTAATTAGTGGGCATTCAATATCTTAAACACAGGGAGACTAACATACTCATGATAAGAAGGAGCTCATATAGTAATATGGGATTGATGTAGTAGTGCAATAATAACTCTTTAGTGGAATGAGATATTATTTATGAACTCGAGTTCGGTGTTCGGGGCGAACACGGGAAGCTCAAGTTCATCGGGAGACCAAAACCAATTTCTCCTCTCGGTCCCTGTCGTAACCTCTTATTTATAAAGTCTTATACCCATCCAAACCCAACTTCTTACCTGCCTTAAGGTGGTCGGCCAAGCCTAGCTTGGAGCCCAAGTTAGGGTCGGCCAAACCAAGGCTAGAAGGGTTCAAGTGGTGGCTGACCCTAGCTTGGAGCCCAAGTAGGTGGCCGACCACAATTAAAATAAAAGGGAGTTTTTTTAAAAAATCTTTCCTAATGTGGAAGACATGATTTTAAAAGAGAGTTTTAAAATTAAATCTTTCCTTTTATAGTTTCTACAAAGGATTAAGAGAAAGGTTTGATATCTTTCCTTATTTGTAGTTAAAAGAAAGATTTTAATTTTGGAGAAAACTTTCTTTTTTTGTAATCATCCACATGTTTTAAAAGAGAGATTTTAATTTATAAAAGTTTCCTTTTATAACCAACCATGAAGGGAATTTAAAGAGAGAAATTTTTATTTAAAAAAAATCCGGAAACAAATAAGGAAGTTTTAATTTTGTGTTTAAAACTTTCCTTGTTTGGAGCTCAATGAGGTGGTCGGCCATAAAAAGAATAAAAAGAAGTTTTTAATTAAATTTTCCTTTTTAGACATAGGCAAGGAAAATAAGGAAGTTTTAATTATATTTAAAACTTTCCTTATTTGCCAAAACCAAGGAATATAAAAGAGAAGGTAGAGGTGCCTCACCTAATACTACACATCTATTATTGCTCTCCTCTCTTTTCCTTGGTGGTGGCCGACCCTCTTCAATTGTTCATCCTCTTCTCTTCTTCCTTGGAGGTCGGCGACATCACATCTCTTGGAGCTTTTGGTGGCCGAATCTTGTTTGAGGAAGAAGGAGAGAAAGAAGGCTTTATTTCCTAGCATCCCTTGGAGCTTGGTGGTGGTGGCCGAAACTTGGAAGGAAGAAGAAAGGCTCGGGTGGATTCTTATCTCGGTAGATCGTTGCCCACATGACGTCTGAGATAAGAAGAGGAATACGACAGAAGATCGTGAGGTTTATAAGCTACAAAAGGTATAACTAGTTTTGTTTCCGCATCATAACTAGTTCATCTTTTGTATGGATTTTGAAATATCAAACACAAGAGGGTAACAATTCTAGGTTTCAGATTTATGATTCGATTTTGTGTTTCTTTTGTTTTTCGATCTTGTGATTCGATTGTTCTTAATGGTTAAACTTAGGGTTACTATAATGAGATTAAATATTGAATTTCATTGAAAGGTTTTGTCTAGGAAGTGGTGGATGATCCCATACCCAAGAAGGCCTAATGCATCGCCATGTTTAACCTGGAAGCCGATCTCTGGAATAAATATTTAATCAAATTTGTAACATGGGTGGATTTGGATTAATAATGTTAAGCATCGTTTGCAATCCAAGTCAAAACTCTAAGAACAGATAAGTTGAATTTGGAATCAATAATGTTAAGTTCTGTTTGCGATTCCAAATTTAATTTCTAAAGAACACAATAGGTTGTTAGGAAAAGTTCAAGACTTGTACAAAATTTTTATACAGGGGAACCGGTACGATATTCCGGGTAGCAACCAACAAATTTGGCCAATTAGCAAGACTTCATTGTCGGTGAACCCGTACAGGGGGGTTGTCATCGGCAACAGCTCGCCTCGGTCGATTTGGAGCTGGTCGAATGCCTTCTTGAAAATGATATTGACCGAGTTGCCTGTGTCAACGAATGTACAGTGAATAGTGTAATTGACAATTACCGCTCGAATAATGAGTGCGTCGTCGTGCGACACTTCATCTCCTTCGAGATCCCGGGGGCCGAAGCTGATCTCAGGTCCACTGGCTTGTTCCCGACTGCATCCCACTGCATGGATTTCCAACCGTCGGGTGTATGACTTCCGAGCTCTGTTGGAGTCTCCGCCGGTTGGTCCGCCGGCGATGATGTTGATCTCGCCTCGCGCGGTGTTGCTTCTATTCTCCTCCTCCTGAGTGGTCGGTCGGCTCCGCTCATGCGAGGCTCAGATATGGTCGTCACTCCTCGGCTGTCGATGGTGCTGTCGCTCGGGTGATTGCCTGGTCTCCTCCCGCCGTCCGATGCTCTGACACCTATGTCGTTGGTCGGGGGAAGGCGATCAGTGGTGATAACTTTTAGGGGTCGTTTGAGCGACCGAGGGGAATCCGCAACAATCGCGAGTGTTGTGGGTTATCGACTGATGGAAAGCACAGAACATAGGGGTCCATACCTTTCCCCTGAGTTTTGGATGCTCGGAGGCCACATGCTGGACGGCGTGTGGCCTTGCTTCCTGATGTGACCGTGCTCTTTCGGCTCGGGGCCCTCTTGGTGGTTGGTGGCTGGTCTGCGACCTTCTCTCGACCGACGCTAATGGTTCTGATGGCGCTTCCTTCCTTCTGGCCGCCTGGGCTTCCTCCACGTTTATGTACTCGTTGGCCTTCTTCAACATATGGTCGTAGTCTCGGGGCGGCTTCCTAACGAGCGATCAAAAGAAGTCTCCGTTCACGAGTCCTTGCGTGAACGCGTTTATCATGGTCTCAGACGAGACCGAAGGAATATCCATCGCTACCTGATTGAAGCACTGAATGTAAGCTCGGAGGGACTCCCTGGGGCCTTGCTTCATGGAGAACAGGTTGACGCTCGTCTTCTGATAATGCCTACTGCTCGCAAAGTGGTGAAGGAAAGCCGTTCAGAAGTCTTTAAAATTTCGAATAGACTCATCCGACAGCCTTCTGAACCACCGTTGGCCCGAGTCGGAGAGCGTAGTGAGGAAAATTCGGCACTTGACTCACTCTGTGTACTGATGAAGTGTAGTGGCGTTATCAAACTTATCGAGATGGTCGTCCGGGTCGGTCAACCCATTATATTTTCCGATCGCTAAAGGAGCGTAATGCCTTGGCAGTGGATCTTGCAGGATTGCATCAGAGAACTGTCGATTGATCCGCTTCGGAGAAATACCAGCTCGGGGTGCTTTTCCTTTTCGCGCGTCCCGAATAGGAGTTTCATCTGATGAGGATCCTTATTCTTGATTGGCTTGCTCAATTTCGGAGGGCGTTTGAAATAATGCCTGGTGAAACGGAATGGGTGCGGGAGGAGCTTCTCCAGGAGTGTCGGTCGTCAGTTTATTCTGCCCCCATATGGATAGTTGGTCCGGCCGATCTTCTTGCGCCGCTCGACCCCCCGAGGCCGACGTCGCTTGTTGCACCAACCGGTCGGCTAGCGCCTTTTGTTGCTGCTGCTCTACTATTTTTGTCGCTCGTACTTGTATGAGCGCGTTGAGCTCCTCTTGCATGAGCATCACGGTGTGGAGACGTCCAACTTTTTCCATCTTCTCATCTCAGATTCAGGTGCGTTCCCACAGATGGCGCCAAATTGACCCTGTCCGAGAGTTACTTGACGGATGTTGGGGAGATGGCGCTCACGTTGATTGGATGTCGACTGAAGATGACGTGGACCTCTAACGAGCTAAGCCTGCAACCACAAGTCGTTAGTGTCGAGCCAGGGAGGGGTTCTCGGCGATGACCCTTCGACGCTCAAGTCAGTCATCGACGGCAAGCGAATGAAGTAGAGAAGAGAAGAGAGCAGCAGCGTAACTGTAGCTACAGTAGTTAACCTTCCTCCATCGAAGCCTAGGGGTCCTTATATATGGCTCCCAGGAGGCGTGTACACGCTTCCCAAGGTGTACATGCTTCTCAAAGCATACCTGGAAAGGGCGTGTCAGAAAAGTGTGTTTGATGTCATATCTTAACAACCCGAGCATATCCTTGACGTGACAGTGGAAGCTTCCACCGTATGATTCTCTGTCTGATCATGCCGCCTATCGGTGACACTAGTCTCTAGGAAGATATCGCCAACTACCCCTTTTGTCTATTATTGGGCCAGGTGGGAGAGCCGCTCGGCCAGTCTGTCGTCCAAGTGATACAATGGTCGGGCCGAGCGTTCGCTCGACCAATGATTTGCTATCCGGCTCTGCCTTGTCGAGAGAGGGAGCCCTGCCTACCGGGTCGAGGCTGCACCCATTGTTTAGCCTAGTGCGACGGTCGCTCGACCTTCATCCTTCCCTGCTTGAGCTTTATGAGGGTCGGAAGCTCGGTATCTGATCGAGCTGTCGAAGTGTCGAACCAGCTACTCTTCATACTGACCGGGAAGGTAGCTCGCCCGATCGGACATATGCCTGGGACGTTGACCACTTTGACCGAGCCCCTCCATGTGGTGATGACCTTCTAACAAGCGGACCCTATTCTTACTACCAGATCAAAATCGGTTAATGATGTTGATCCGTAAGTATTATTATTTTATATCTTATAATAAATTTATGATAAATTTTATTATATTTCTATCGAATGTTTTATTTTTAATTTATGCTATTGAATTGAGAACATAAACACATAATGGTTTCGATAAAATTAACAGTTGGATAACACTTCAGCCTACATAATGAATATATGCTTCCAAATTTGAATAGAGAATAATAATTTCTTAAATGAGAAAGGAGAAAAGGTGTATAATAGGAATAGGCGGCATGATTTTGATATTATAAAAATTAGATAAGCAAAATAAGAATTGGGCGGTTGCCGAGTTGTTTTATAGATTTTTTCCCCCTTTTTTCTTTTGTTTTTTCATTCGAGACGGTTCTGGTGATCAATGAATTTTATTTATTTATTTTATTTTTAAAAAATTAATATTTATTTATTTAAAAAATGGAAATAAATGAATGTTGACGTGATGTAATCATGTAAATGAAAAAGCTATTACCCTTCGATATGCTGTCACATATTATTTTTTAATGAATAAAAATAAAAAAATAATTGCGAAAATAAATAAATAAATGGTCCAAAATTAAAATGGGCCTTGATCGAAGCCCACTTGGATAAAAATTTTGAGCCGGAAGATCAAACCGGTCGAGTTTGTCAACCGGTAGGGGGATCCAGCATCAACGGTTCAGTAACATGCGCCGGTTTAAATCGTCCTCGAGCCGAAACAGGCGGAACTTTATCATAGCGAGCAGCGACGGACTCGAGGCGGGGGGAGAGCGTTGGAAGCCATGGCAAACCAGGGAGCCAAGAAGAGGAAGGAGGAGAACAAGAAGCATATGACCAATCTCCGTCTCCTCATCATCGCCTCCAACGTGCGTCAATCGCCACTTCCCCTATTCTGCTTCCCCCTTTTGCCCTTCTTATTCGTTTATAGATCTAATATTTTATATAGGGCGAAAGTTTGTAGCTTTAAAATCAATTATGCATACCGGAATACATGCTACGATTAAAGTCGATTAGAATTTAATCAGATCTACGAGATCGGAGCTTTGACATTAGTGAATTTTCAACATTAGGCTAATCTTATTATGTCATTTCAAGATTCCTTTTGATTGATCGCTAATAGGAAGTGAAGTTTGAGATATTTGCAAAAATTTGTCTAAATGAACTGTCACTGTCAGATAGAAAACCTCTCTTTGTGATGCTGCTTATGGTTCTAGTGGACACATCTTATTTTATTAAAGCAGAGCACCATCTGAGATTATTACTGAAGATAATTGTAAAATTCATGAAACATTCTCAATTTGGTTTTTGTAGTTAGACATCCAAATTCATAACCTCATGAAGACTATATCATCATTTCAATTCACAAGTTACAGGAAAGTATAACTTCATTTATGATTCAGAGTTTGTTTGGAAACGTATCCTCTTATTTAAGTTTGATCTAAGATTTTTAGTAGCATGCATGCTTGCAATTTTGGATTTACTCCAGGCACGTAGCAGTTTATATTTGCTTAGAGAACAATTACAATCTCTTCTACTTTTCACATATATATTCAAAAAGAAGACAGAAGAGAAGACTGATAATTTTTAGCTATATGACTATTGGTGAGACTAGTCA
Organism: Zingiber officinale; assembly: GCF_018446385.1. Classification (NCBI taxonomy): domain Eukaryota; kingdom Viridiplantae; phylum Streptophyta; class Magnoliopsida; order Zingiberales; family Zingiberaceae; genus Zingiber; species Zingiber officinale. The sequence continues at coordinate 85,507,133 of NC_055988.1, forward strand.
TGCTCTATAAAGGTCACAGTGTAGGCCATTAAAGAAACAGTACATAGAGTTAACATTGCAAGAATGAAAATGAGAGATGGCTGTATAAACTTACTGGGAATATAAGATAAAAAAACTTAGCCGTTAGGTAACACTTGATATATGATAAAATAATAGAAATATGCTAAAATCATATCAATATATTTGAAGATGGTCAGTACATTTAGACAACATAAATAATTACTGCTAAGGTGATGAAGGGAGACCAAAATATTCTACTTACATTTAAATGACTGCATAACTAGTGATGTTGTTTTGTATAGAGCTCAATGGTTGGATAAGATCCTTGTAGCACACTCAAATAGTTGTGATATAGGCTTTTGTTGTTCTTCATGAAGTCACTTATAAAAACTGCAATAATTCAAGTTTCAGTAATGAAATAATGGCAACTGTTCATATTCATTGTTGGTTGAGCTTGTGACTTGGCAATTGAAATCTGTATCTTGTGTGCCCATGAAAGATTGTAAATTGTACAAACATAATAGCACAGTTTTTTTTAATTTATTTATAGCTTTTGAATGATATCTGCGTTGCTGTATTTATAGCTTTCAAACAATATATGTAGTCATTTTTTTAAAAAAATTGATTTGTTTGTTTTCACATTTCAAAATTGATTGTCGGTGATGGACCATATAAAATTAGGATGAGAAAATGCAAGATTTGATTTCTTTTGACATTTCAAAATTCATTGTCAGTGATGGACCATATAAACTTAGGATGAGAAAATGCTATGAACATACTTTGTGTGATATACATAATGTGTTTTTGATTTTGAACCATATCTTTTTGTTTCTTTATTTGGAAGAACGTGAAGCCTAGATACTTGCTCAGTTTTATTTTTGTATATTGTCGGTAAGTAAATCAAGAACTAAGAAAAAGAACTCAAGATATTTAACTAAAAGCTATAACTTTTAATGAATTTGCTTCCAAGGAAATGCAGATGCATACTGTGGTTGGTGCAACATAATTCATAAAAACCTGCAAAGATACAGTCCTTACTGTTAGGAAAGCTGATGTAACTCATTAAGCTTACTTCTAAAAGAGTTGCTGATAGGATAAAGAGAATTCATGATGGTCCAAGTTTATTGCAATTGATGGCTAGTTATGAATAATAAGCTGGATAATTGAATAATAAGTTGGTTTTTGTTCAAATACGGTAAGTAAAGAGACATATGCTAATAAAATGACTAGTTTGCAGGTCATTTATGTTTTGGTGCGGCTGGTTATATTTCACTCCACTTTTACTTGGAAGCATTGGATTGGTCTTCTTGTGACATCTATTGTTTACGGACTTTCATATAAACAACTTGAAAGTATGGCAAGGCCAACATACTCTGATGATGGTGAACTCTTAGATGGTGGCTATGATATGACCACTGGTGGTATCTGTGGGTGTGTATGAGTTCTTTTACTGTATTTTGCTTTGACATTTGACATTGAAGCTCGACTATGCTTTTTGTACCAAAATAGGAGTATTTTACTTCTATTGTATATGTTTGTTCCCTTTATTTCTGAGATCACTTTGTTTCTGACCTTATATTTGTGAGTATCAACATTTCTATTAATAAGCCTGTCATTTCCATTGATTGTCTCTTTAGGATGCACTTTCATGCATAAGGATTATCCTTGCTTAACTATCTTTCATGTTCCAAAATGAATTGTTGGTCTCTTTGGAAGGTCTGATTCTAGGAAATACCAATAGATGAAGTTTCCCAATCCTTAATGGACTATGATAAAGTCAAGAATAGAAAAGAAAATAATGATAGAAGGAAACATTCATTACTATGATAAAAAGGAAGCACAATAGAGCAATAAAGTGTTTCTGCTTGCAGATTGACCAGCATCAGAATTAAGTGCCAGCTTCTCATGTTGGTAAAGATTTTGAAATTTGTTGTCATGGTTTTTGGTTCAAAACCCACCTTCACCGAGATGGAGGTTCGCTTTCTTATACATTATATATAAAAAGAGACTGGCTGACACCATGCGGCACTGAACACTTATATGCACAGCTTATTCTCATTGTTTTGGTGTTAAACCATATAATTTGTCGGGATACTCTTGCACAGCATATCACTTTTCACAAACCAGAGAAAGCATAGTTGTGTGCTTGTATTGTATGTATGTGTCCAATTTTACTTCTATTTGTTCAAATACATACTTGAAACAACTTGAATACTTGGTATTGATTATTGTTTTTTTGCTGCAGTTACTTGCATGATGTGATCTACATAACTAGTTTTGTGCAGATAATGTCCATATTATCTGGTAAATTTTGGTGGACTTATTTAGTGGTAAGATTTGAAGAAACTCATTTTTCTTATGCTTTCATATGACTGGTGGACTTAGTGTATGGATATCTATATCCTTAATTTTGGGGAACTCAACTACTCAAGTAACTATATTTTTCAGTTAACTAAGAGTATGCTCGCTTCACAAAATAGAATTAACAATACATAGAATAGGAACGTGTTTCTAGGATTGAAAGGGAATAACAATTATGTCAGAATTGATATTGAATATTCATTTTGTAACCAAACACAAGAATTGCTATTCCATCAAAATTGATATCCATGCCAACCAAAACATGCTATAATAATAGATGTCATGTGTCCTATTGTGTTACTACGATTAACATGTCTTGTCCCATAGTTTTACTACGATTCTTTGATCCAGCTTTCTCTGAGCATTCTTTGTGAATCACAGATACCGGCATTTGGTGCATACAAGTTATCTGGTTTGCTAAAAGGAATAATGCCAGGGGGTTCAGAGGTACACAATAATGCCACATAAATTTTCAAAGTTGTCTTGCTTGGGCATTAACTTTGAGGATCATCTTTGTTTCACTCATTGGGTGCAGGGAGAAGTAGAGGACGAGAAGAGCCGTAAGAAGAGGGAAAAGATGGAGAGAAAAGCTTCAAGAGGTAGAATTATCAAGACCAGGAATAGATAATTTTGTGGCTATTTAACTTTTACATGTACCCTTAACTACCCTTAAATACCAGTAGAACCTCGATGAATCACGGGGCATTCATAGCATGAGAAGTTGCCTAATCATGTTTACTTATGTAATACCAAATGGCATTTTGATAATCTTTTCCCTCGTTTGTCAAACATTCAATTGATGCTAGAGATTACTGCAATATGTAATGCAAATTAACAACTCAAGTTTTAGACAAAGTTTTTATATTTATAAGAGTTTAGTTTTGATATATTCTCCTATGTTGGAGATTCAGTCCCTAAAGTTTAAAATCTTAAATTTGTCATTTACCTCATTTAGGGTTACAGACTAATTTCGATAGAAGTTTAATATTATCTGACTTGTTTCTTATCATGTATTTGATTGTTGGCTAGTTCAATTGTATTTGTGTTGAAATAGCGGCATTTACTTCATTAGATTTTGTTTACTCTGTCTTTCATATTGTTTATTTGGATGGAATCTGAAGTGAAAAAATAATCAAATCTAATTAATACATTTCTGGTGAAGTGAAAATGAAGTTTCATCTGCTGTTGTTATCTTATGAAAGTAGTACTCATTCAAACTGTAGAACTGAATCTGAATTTGAAGGTGAAAGCAACATGTAATCATTGAAGCACAAGACTGTAGTTGATAATGTTTGATTAAACACACAATAATCTTGTCAGGACCAACAAAAACAAAAATTAACAAATTCATTTTTCACAAATAAGCTTCTGTTTTCTGTTCATGTAAACAGACAATCAACACATTTTACACACACTGAAACCCCAACCAAAACACCACACAACACACGAGGCACAATAACAAATTAGGGTCTGAGCAACTTGAATTTCAGCCTGTGAAGAACGTCCAGATCTTCTTTGGTGCGAGGCCGGTCGACCGGTACTTTTTAGCCTTTGCCTCAACCTTGAGCACTTCGTCACTGCACTTTGCCTCGGCGATCTTCTTCTTCTCTTCCGCCTCTTTTTGAATTGAGGCAAGTTTGCTCTTCACTTTCTCTGCATATTCTACCTTCTTTTTTTCATGTTCTTCCTGAGTAAATAAATACATTGATTTTCAAATCATTAATTTTCTTTCAAGTAAACAAAAGAATGAGAAGAAGAAGCTCTCACATACTTCTTTCTTTTTCTGCTCTGCTTCCACTTCTCCCTTCTTTGAGTTCTCCCAGGCAACAATTTCTGCTATCTTCTTCACAGCTCTGTTCAAAATTTTTACAAATATATATTCAACTTAAATCAATAAAATAAAATAAAATAATTATTGTTCTTATAACTCACTTATTTTCTGCTTTAACTTTCTCATTTTCCTCCCATGCCTGGATCAGTGACAATCTCTTCTCAGTTGCAACCCTTGAAAGAGCAGAATCTGGAACAGCAACATAAAATTAATTTTGTTCTTGCACAAAATTTTATATATATATAATAAAATTTTCAGAAATTTTACCTTTATCAGTTGCTTCAGAGTATGCTGAAGGTTCCTCAACCTCTGTTGCAAACAAAAACTCACTAACTAATATGCTAAAATGATTATAAGTCGCTGTAAAATTAATTAATTCAGGTAGATGAATTAATGAATTTGTTCTGTGAATTGATGTAAATAATAAATGAACAGTGATTGATTTGGAGTTATGATATATATATATATATATATATATATGAAGAAGATTAGAAAAATTCAGTAAGCTTGTTACAGATATAAAGAAAAACAGAAACTGACGTTCAACGACGGGGAGAGGCTTGGAGTCATCCGGCTTCTCCTCCTCCGGCGCCGGCACGATGGCGGCTTTCTCCTCCTCGACGTCCTTGACCAGCTCGGGCGGCGCCTCCTCCACCTCGGCCACCGGCGGCGACGCCTGCTCCTCCTCCGCCATCTCTCGAACAACTTCCGCTACGGATGGGACGGCAGTTGGTCTGCCTCAAATTCCAGCAACGCAACAGAAGAGCAAACAGCAAGCAGCGATTTATAAAAAATGGAGAATCGAATTATTCTGATTTTATTATTATTATTATTATTATTATTACGTACAAGCAAGTGCTTCCGATTTCAGGGCCCCGCCGTTAGAATATTCAAACAATGAAATTTAGATAAACTTTTAGTTGTTGTTTATTATTATTATTATCTGTGCTCTAAATTCTAACCACCAAAGGAAAAATGATCTGGACCCCACTCCGGGTGTAATCGCCTTACCAGTCGTATCGATGACAGAGCGTGGACCCCACTCCTGGTGTAATCACTCTACCAATCGTGTCGATAACTTCTACGCGCCGCAGTTATGCGTAGAATTGGATTTCGTTTAAGGATTTCACTCTAAGCAATAAATTAATAAAATGAATAATTAAATTGTGTGCATTAATTTATTGAGTTTAAACGTGATTATTGAGAATTTCCCACTCGAGTTTATAATTTTTGGTAATTTATAAAAGGGCCCACGCGGACACTTTAGATTTAACATTTATTTTTCGTTTTATGTATACGTTTCAATGAATAATATCACTATGATATTATATTTTAAAGAATAATATTACTGTAATATTATTTTTTTTTTAAATTAATACTATAGCAATGTTGATATTTGAAAATTAGTATGTAATATTGTTAATTCCAACCTTGATGGTGTTTTTTTGACATCCAATATCACATTAGTGTTGTTCTTTAAATATAGTATTTTAGTTGATAGAAGAGGTAAAATGAAAAATAAATATATTTTTTGAGCATTCTGAAAGTTAAATACTTCTTTTTAAAATTTCATAACCTTAAATGCGTTTTTTCATGCAGTTGTCGTATAATTTTAAGTGGATCTTATTTTGTTTAATCAAATAAACTGAAATTAAATTTTTTTTTTGATGAATTCGATTTAAGTACTTAATTAATTTTTAATCTAATTAGAAATTTTTAATTAATTCAATTTTTATCGAATTAATCTATATTTTATTGATTAAGTTTATTCAATTTTTATTAAAAAAAATTCTATCTTAACAAAATTTTAGCTATTTGATATTAATTAATTAAATTTGATTGATTCAATTTTAGCTATTCGATTTTGATTGATTCAAGATATACTTATTATTTTATATTTTAGAAGGTATCTTAAGAAGTAAGTTGTATGGATTAATTTATTGTGTTTATCCTACTTGAGCTTAATATTTTATATTTTAAATTAGACTTTTTCAATAAGTCATTTGAAAATTGTTAATTACTAATCATAGTATTACTAAATTTGTTTTGTCTTCTTCTTATTTAATTAATCATCTTTAAAATTATTTTAATCTTTTAATATTTGTGATATATTTCCTCACAAATATAATTTTAAATACCTCATTCTAGCTTCGACACACACCTCTACATTTAACGTTATAATATAATCTTAAATCATATATTTATTTTATTAATTTTATTTTTTTTGTCTTCATTAATTGATGGTTTAGCCTAGTGAGGTGCGGGGCCTACACTTTGAGCCAATTGAATCTTCACACAAATTTATATTTATATTTGTCGATAAGCTCCCTTATTGGTGTTTGCCCTTGTCAACCAGCAGAAATAATTCAGCTCTTAATTATCGTTTTCGTTCACGAGTACTTCTTCACCTTCCTCCTCCTCTTCTCTTCAATAAACTCCTCTGTTCTTACTTATAATTAAGCTCTTCAACCTCGTTAATAAATTTTTTTATTCTCTTCGAAGCTACCTCACTTACCGCATAAACCAAATAAAAAGAATACTAGTTTTTCGTAGTTTATCCGTCCACCAACTCATGTACCATCATGATCCTCTTTATAAAAGGACTCATAATCTCGCAAGCAACCTTGTGGGTTGCTCATCTTTTTCCCTCCTTTCGCTTGATTATTCAATATCTTAACCTACCCGTTCTACATGCTTATTCTAAACCCTCAAACATTCACCTCAACAAGCAACGCACCCACCTACTCAACTACTCCAAAAACACACACCTCGTATGCTTAGTCGTTCCACCCAAACATAAGAAATGTGCATTCATCTTGTGGTTACATCTAATCATATCTACTTGCGCTTTAGGTTGCTCGCCACCGTCTACTCTGTCGTTTAAAGATAAGTTTAAAATTCTCACTCAACTTAATTAATCATTATTGATGTAATTAAGTTAGTAATTATGAGGAGGATTGTTTTAGTAAAAGATTTAGCTAGATTCAAAGTACATGATTGAGTCACTTGTTCATAGTAGTCAAATATATATTTTTTTAATTTGAATATTTAGATCGGTTGAGTGTCTCGGTAAGTTTCTAAATGAATGATGTTACGCTTTGTTAGAGTTTGGTCGATCTAGAGAAAAGTTCGTTTGACTCGTATCTATCGGATGGTCGATATGTGAATTTTTAGGTCTACTATATAAACAAGCTTTTCATCGTAGTGGCAAAATAGTAATTTCCCGCTGCTCTAGCAAAAGTCCAACTGGTACGGCGCCACGTTGAGGACGAGGAGATCGGGAGATTCTCTTCCTCGAGAAGGGAAAGGTGCGATTTTTGGCCCGTTCGATCTCCCATGGGAACGAATCTGAAGGAGATTGCTGTAGTGCCATGTGGAGCTTGGCGACCGCGCGACTACCTTGGGCTCGTGCTTCTCGCCCACACTTCAGTGTCCCACCTCGCACCGCAAGGAGGGGAGAGAGAGGGGAGACTGAGGGGAGGGAGGAGAGGACGACGGTGAGCGGCTGCTGGAAAGGGTATTTATCCGGGAATGGAGTCAGAGGAGCCTCCGGAGCTCGCGCCGGGAGAGGGAGGGACGGCTCAGGCGGAGATGGCGGAGGAAGATGGAGAAAAGAACTTGGTAGATCAAGCTCGCCTTCTTTTCCCCCTTTTGATATTTTCCCTTTGCGATTCCTTCTGTTATGTCTTGGAGTCAGTTGCTTCCGCAGAAAGATTGTTTTTTGCTCGGTCTCCTGGTCGCTAATGAAGATTACGAAGCTTGTGAATCTCTTTCCTTTGCCCTAGTATTACTTTGGCGTATTAGTTTGGGAATGCGGAATTTGTTCCTTTATTTGGTACGAGATCACGTCGTTTTGACAAAGGCATGAAAAAAATGGGATTTTGCTAGCGTTCAGGGGAGAGTAAGGAAGTATGACGCTGAAAAGGCAATTTAGGGTTTTTGGAGATTGGATATTTGAAAGGGTCTTGGAGATTTCTTTGAGTTGTTTTTTCCTTATCTTGTTCTTGTATTATGGCACTGAGGTTGAAATCAACCAATGTAGTATAGTTTTATCCCGGAATGGTTCTAGTGATTTGGAATTACAGTAGAGTTGGTACCAAGTGGGGATGTTTGGGAGAAGAGTGTGTACTCTTTGCATTGAGCAGGGTAAGCCTTGATTAGATCTGAGATTAAGTGTCTGTGTATAGACTTGGTAGGAAATTCTATGAAATAGCCTAACTCTGATGTCAATCCCGCTATATTTGAATTCTTTTTAGGTTAGCGCATCAGTAAAATAAGCAACCTGATCTCACATAGCCTATTGTACATTTGAGGTATTTGTTTTTCAGGCATCATGTAACTGCATCTATACTAGATTTTCTTTACTATTTTTTACTTATCCAGTGATACAATTTCCCATTTATTACAACTGTCTGATTGAGAACTTGTAGAGTTTATTTGTCTCTTTTTTCAGACAAAAGAAAACAATACGAAGCTTTAGATGAGGTTTGTAATTTCAGTTATATGACATATTACCACATGTTTTGCCCATATACAGAGTCAAAATGAAAAAGAGGAAAAGGATGATCCTGATTTGTTGCCTTCAGGTTGGGTTCTGGTGCTCAGAACTCAAAATGGTGGAAAGTTCAATGGGAAGGAAGTAAAGGTATCTGATTTGAGTTTCATAAATAGTTTACATTACTGAATATTTATAACTTCACATCTATATTAGATCACTCCTGGAAGTTATTGCTAGTATCTTATTTGAGTTTCATAAACAGTTATATTACAGAATATTTTCAACTTCACATAGATATTAGATCACTTCTAGAACCTATTGCTATTAAATTACAGTTTGCTAGGACCAAAGCACCCATTGAGGTTTTATGCAAATGCAACAAGCTAACACATGAAAACATTTTACTTGTTTTCCCCTTCTTAGCCACAAACAATGAAATTTAGCAAAAATGGAAGGTAATTGGAACTTAAAAGGGTGCACTTGATTGATGGTTTTTAAGGTAAAGGAGACGTATCTTAATCCAATATTTTGATAAGGAAACTTATCAAATAAAATATATATATATATATGAAAAGAATTTCTTAATATTCATTCTTCTACTATTTTATTCTACAGCGCAGGTCTATAAACAGAGAGAAAGATATTTTATTTATGTGAGTAGTGAAATGTCTTATTTTCCAGTGTGGGATATCTATGTCGTAGGTTGGCTTTGTACCGTAGCTAGTCTTTAGGTCATAAGTAGTGCTCCCTGCACCAACAATGTAATGTTAAATTATGCTTTCTAGCTCAAGTTTTCAGTTAAGACTGTGCTTTTGTCTAGAAAAATTAGATGGTATGTGCAGATTAGTTGGAGCTTCATACACAAGACTGTTCTTTATTGCTTTTAATTTTCCTTTTTTTTTTCCTATGGAGCATCTCAAATATAATATACAACATTTAGTGAATGCTGACACTGAAATCCAATTCAACTGCATATATTGTTTGTCCTTTTGACTTGTGACACATTGAAAAATGAAACATACTTAAAAACCAAAAGCATTTTATTTATTTGTAATTAAATTTTCTAAGACTGAATGTATGTCTCTGAGTGATCATATTGTGAGTTAATATTAGAATCAATCAAAGATTTAATTGACATTTATTGAAAATGTGAATACTTCTTCTTTCCTACTACCTCTATTTTGTGGAATTGAAGAAGAAAGATTCACCCTTCTCTGTAGTTCTGCCAGTACTTAAATGTGTTAGTAAGATGGCAGATAGAATAGTTTTGTATTTAGGCAATGCCTTGTCTTTTAGCAGTATCTATACTCAGATTTCTTGTTCCTCTTGTAGAGCTATTACAATCCATCCACTGGATCAAGATTTTATTCAAAGAAAAAGTTATTTCAGCATCTTAGTGCATCAAAGATTTCAATTCCTACAACCAGAGAGACAAGGAGTACCACTTCTAGCTACAATAACAAAGCTAGCTCTCCAACCAATCAAGAGAAGAGTACCATCGAGGACAGCACCTTTGACAATGTTTGTGCTTTTTAATTATATTGTATAATAGCTAACATGTTTGCATTGAAGTTGAATTTTCAAAGACAAGTTTGTCAAATTAGCATTGAAAAAAGTTACGCAACAGAAGTTTAACTTGCATCATATTGCAGGTGCTGACTGAATTTGATTCAAAAAGTTTGCCTAAAGGATGGATTACTGAGATCAGAACGACAAAAGTTGGTAATTTGGAATACAAGGTACTAAAATTGAAGTGAATGATTGATGTGTTTAATCAAGTATGTTTCCTACTTGGATTAACCTTCAATATGTAGTTGAAAATGCTGGAGATCTTTTCACTGGTTTCCACTTCCTGAGATGATGAAATTTTATTTTTCTTGCTACCTTGTTAGTGTTTGGCCATTCAGTTTTGTTATGTTTTGATTGCATTACATCAGTTGGTATGGTTATCTTATTATTACTATCATTTCATTTGTATCTTTGTTTCTATGCTGTACTTTTACAGGTCCACATCGATCCAGACAGTGGATATGAGTTTCGGTCCATGAAGGATGCTCATCGATATATACTAACTGGAGATATTCGACAATGTATCCTGAAACCACAAAAAAGGAACTCAAATGGGCCACACACTGTAGAAAGGGACTTACATGTAAGTTCATTCCATATTTCTGCACCTTAAGTTCTTGTAACTTTTATAAAAACATTTTGAACTAGGTTGCTTTCTTCATGTCAATCTAGTAAAAAGAAAAGAAAGAAAAAGTTTTCAATACTCCTTTTCTATCCTTCATTGACAATGATGTGGAACCCGCTATGTTAGTGGTGAACCTTATCAACTACAGATGTCTAGCTAACTATTTGTATTGCATGCTACCTTAGACACATTTCTTCTCCAATATGAGTGAATATTCGTGTAGGAAAGTGGTTAAGTGAATGATTTTCAAATGTCGCAAAAAGCAGACAGAGATTGTGAACTTTTGGCTTTCACTGTCTGGTACATGCAACTTTGCTATGAAACCGTTGCCATGGTAAAACTCAGTAATTAGTCACCTAGATTTGGTACTCACTTATCCATATACTACTTCTTTAGTTTCAACTAGCTTCGAACAGCCTACAAGAAATGATTAACCATCTACTTGAGATTCTGTTAATATTACAATTTGTCTACAATGATGATTAAGGTATTAGTAGATCCTTTTGGAGTTATTTTTGTTGTCTATCGCGGTCTAATCTTTCTTCTTTGCAGTTTCCTACATCCAAAAGATTAGAATGGCAAAGCAATGGCACGAAAAGATGTCTCTTTTCAACTAAAACTCTTGATTCCGGTGTGAAGATAAATACAGATATAGACGATTCACTTCCTATATCAGGTTTGTCCTCTTGAATTCGTGTGATATTTAACTCATCATGTGGTGCCACTGTGAAAATGCCGATTCTAATTCCACATAGTATTGTCAATTGAATGATGAATTTCTAAATTCTACGGGCAAGCGAGATTCTTTATACTGCAAATTTATCAACTTTTTTGAGTTTTATTTCTCTTTTGGCCTTGTTGTTGCTGGCGCAGCAGCAGTAGACACCAGTAACTGCACTAGTTTACCACAATCCAATTGCTTTGATGGAGAGAATTCACCTGCTCTCCAACAACAGAATGCAAACCTGCCAGTTTCAGTGAAATCAGAGCCAAAGAAACAAGCACAATCTCTACCCACAAAGCGTAGAAGAGCAAACAAGTTGCAGCCCACGATCTCAAAGGCCGACCACCACCGAATCAAAAAACCACGACAGGTATCTGTTAAACCTATCAAGAAGCCACTCCGAGCATCTAAACGATTGGCTGCTCTTAAAGACACTCAAATGGCAAATCCTAGCGCAGCCGGAGAGTCTCATAAAGCCAAACCAGATGCTTTCAGTCAGGTACAAGAAAAACCAGCTACAACTATTGTCGATCAACCGCCTCAACTGGATTCAGCCACAGGAAGTTTCTACGAACAAAAACCGCTTCTGCTAGGAAGAAGTAACAATGAAAAACCATATGAATCGACACTTTGCAGCTCCTGGTCAGACCCATGTCTCGAGTTTGCTTTCAAGATGCTTACGAGTGATATTCCAATTTTCGAGGATACCGATACGGTTCAGGAATATTTTTCGCAGCTCGCCTCTACTAACAACCCAATTTCTAGTGTTCCAACATCATTCAGTGAGTGCCCACCATGAAACTGTCTGATCTATATTAATCTAGGTGTTGTTTTATGGCATCTCGACAAACTATCTCGCAGTGCTAATCTTGTGTATTCTGTGATCTTCTCGCTGACCATTCTGTAAAACCTTTCTAGCCAGTAATTTATCGAATTTGGCTTGCCAATTCGGCTGTTTTGCTAATATATTCAGACCTAGTTTTCACAATTATTTACTTGAGGACACACTTGATAAGCTTTTGTTTGTGTTTGTTAAGTAGCTCTTTTGCAGAACAAACCAAAAGCTGGCGGCACTGTCCCGGGATGGTTTGGCAATGGGAGCCAATCGTCAATGCCGAAAGGAGACTGATGTGTATCGGTAACAGTAGGACAATTAGAGTTGTAAATGAATGAAACGTTCGTGAATAAGTTTGATGTTTAGTTTGGTAAGAGTTTATTTATGTTCGTTCAATATATATAAGATTAATTAAACAAATAAATTTGAACATCTCATTAAGCTAAATAAATAAGTTTAAATATATATGTGTTTAATTTGTTAACGTTCGTGAACAATGTTCATAAAAACATTCGTGAACAATGTTCGTGAACAATATTCATTAATAAAATTCTTTTAATTATGTTAAATAAATAAAAAATAAAATAAATAAATTTAAATTATCAAGTTCAATAACCAATCAAACAAACTTGAATTGAGAGTTTGATAACATCTAAATGAACCAAGCTCAAGTCAAGCTCGAATCAAGTTCAAGTTAAGCTTGAATTGAGAGTTTGATAACATCTAAACGAACCAAGCTCAAGCAAAGTTTCAAACAAGCTAAAGTTCATAAAAAATAAGCCAAACCAAACTGGAAACTCATTTCAAAAGCTTGGTTCATTTTAAGCTCGGCTCGACTCGACTTGTTTATAGTCCTAAGGACAACAGAGAAGGTGAATGTGGCGGACGGAAGGTTTTTATGCTGCCCACCCCATTTGCGTGCCCGGCAGGGTAATTGTAGACACACATTGTTTAAACATGGACGTGAACTTGAAAGCCTAATTTTTTGGGGGCAAAACTTACAAATTGCATCAAGATTTCCATCAAAGTTGTACAGCGAAAACTCTGATGGAACGACAGAGCATATTGTTTGATAATAAGAATAATATAGGGACTGATTTAGAAACGAGTAACATATTAAACAGGCAAGAACTGAAAAGGAAATCCTTAAAAACTGAAGGGATATTCAAAGGTTAATTTTTCAGATAATATTGCAATTAATTGATCAAGAATTCAAGAACAAGTAACACAACGCGTTTTAAGACGATCAATTGGGGCAAAAGTTGAATACGTTCGCCCTCAACATCTCAGTTAATTCGTATTAGGATCAATATGGAAGAGGTATGTTTTAAGACGATCAAGAATCATGAAGACGTAGGTATCTCGATTCAAAATGGACAACAAAAAAAAAAATCAAAGAAATATCTAGTTTGCAAAATTTCACAGCGCTGTGAAATCAAAGCATCACGAGTTAGAAGATGAACTCATTGCTCCGCCGACAGAAGCGTCCCGGACGGCGCCGGAGGGCGGGAGAAATCGATGGCTTCGACCGTTCGCCGGGGCTTCTGCAGAAGACGGAGCAGCGTTGTCTCTGTCGGCGCCGACGCAGAGTACAACGGAGACGGAGTTTAATTGAGTACTCAACTCGGTGTTAGAGGAGTTGGTCGGGGAGTCACCGAGCTGCTCCTCGATGGCGTCGTGGACTTGCCGGAGGAGGTGCGGAGGGAGAGTGGCGCCGGCGGCGGGGCGTGTTTTCGGGGACCCGGTGAGCGACTGCACGACGGCCTTGAAGTGCTCCGCATCGGTGCAGACGATCGACGGCGACTTCTCGTGGACGACGCGGGGCCCCGGAGGATTGCTGGAGGCGGCGTTGCCGTTGTCGGACGGAGATTCACCATCGGCCCGATTTCGCTTGCCTAACATGATCGACAAAACGATAGCTCGCCTCGCCGCCGCTTCAACAACGAACGCGATCGCTGTTCTGTTTAATTAGGCAGAGCCCAAGATTTATCTGTTTTTCCGAAACACCAGAATTGGCAATTTATATAATCTTTTTTTTGAGGGAATTTTATAAATATACAGACGTTGCAGAACTATAAAAATCAAATTAATAATAATAATAATAATAATAATAAATTTGTTTATTAAAAAATAAAGTATATTAATTTTACGTTTTAAGTTTGCACGGTAATCAAAAGAATGAATGGATGTAGTTTGACTTGGTCAGCTTCCCGTTCATAGATATATATATCTATAAAATAAAAATAAAAATAAAAATAAAAATAAATCATGCATTATATGTATTGCATGTTCAGAATTTTTATAAAATATAATAAATAAATAAATAAAAATTGAGATGCCTGATTTGATCTAAATACCTTCATACTGTTAAAAAAAATTTTTGAAGGCGTCTCCAATTCATTATATGATTGATATTTTTAAAAAAAACTTATTAGCCAGATAAATAGTCAGCAATTTTTTAAAAATAAATAAAAGACAAATATATAATTGATCTGTAAATTTTTAAAATAAATGCTTGGTTTGAAAAATTATTCGGTAAATATATATCGTGTCTTAATATTTAAAGAAATGTATAGATTAATATATATGTGATCTATAAGTTTTTAAAATAAATATATATTTGGTTTGTAGTATTTTAAGAAAATTATAGACTGATATATATTTGATTGGTATTTTAATTGAGTTACCGACCAAGATAAATTTAACATCTAAATTTAAAAAAATTAATGAATTATTTGTATTAATCATTTCTTAAAAAATAATAGAATTTAAAAAAACTAAGTCAATATGTAATATTTATTTATTTAGTTTACAAGAGCTGATAAAATAAGTAATTAATAATAATTAAAAGACACATTTATTAATGAGATAATATTAAACATTTTTTTTAAAAAATAATTTTAGTATTCAATCCAATTAATTTTAATGATAGATTTTAACAAGAGTTAGTTAGCTCAATGTTCATATTATATGATAATATATACCTACATAATATTAATTAATTAATAATAATGAATTTTATATATTAAAATTTTAAGTATAGTTTATTTATCAAATAATATATTTGGTTAACAAATTAATAATTTTAATTAACTAAATAAAGTTAAATTTCACTAATAAATTATAAAAATATCAGTTAAATTTGACAATGATACTTGTTAATAATATACACTTTAATCTTTATTTTTATCAATTTTTAATTTGATAAATTGTCGATTAAATTTACTTTGTTAAAAAATATTTAGCTAAAAATTATTCGTTTTAAGCATGCGGATTACAAAAAAACAAAGAATACACGTACAATAATTTGTATAGAGGCAATAGTCTGCCGGCAACATCCACATTGGTAGGAATTTTAATATTTATCATTTTTTTTGAAAAAAAAAATACAGGAGCTACCTCTCACGTACTATATTAATATATTTTTTTATTAACACACCCATAGTTTGAAAGTTAACACACATTCATATTCATTAAAAAAACAAATTTGAGATGATTATGATAGTAGAGAAAAGATTTTGGAAATGATTTAGCAGAAGAAAAGATTATACCACTTATATTAAGTGTTTTAGTATATCGACTCCTGATTATATATAGATGGATAAATTATAGAGATATTCTTTTACTAATATAGTAACTCTTTATATGAGAAAGTTAGACACTCAACTAGATATTCCACCCTTTGGAAATTAACTTTCAAACCTACTTGATTTGTGTAGAAGTGATTTATGACGTAAAATAATATATTCGAATGAATGAAATAATTTATAGAAATAGATAAGTATTTGTCGAATGTTTTTTGAAAATTTATTTGAATAATCATTGATACGAGTTATTGCGAGTGAACCTAGAAGATGATGTGACAGTCAAAATCAAGATGACGTGATGATCAAAATCAGAATAAAGGAGCATTCCTCATCTAATTCAGTGAATTGCCCATCGTCAAAGTTTTCGGGTCCTGTCCGAGTGGTTCCAAAGTAAGACACTTGGATAGGGCCGACTGGCCATAAAGCTAACTAGACAAAAGAATTCTAGTATTTTACTCTGAAATTCAAGAAGTAACATACTTGGTTGGTCAAATAGCCGACCGAGTCTAGGGGAGCTGAGCCGGATGAAAGGATGATTGAGCTCTAAACACTCAAGCCTTCTAAAACCACTTTATATTCAATCGATCGGACAAAGGCTAGTCAAACATCAGACTCTCTGTGTACGCCTAGATGGAAAAAAATCGGACGGACTTAAAGACACTTAGTCTCACAAAGTTGTTAATATACGATCGGTCAGATAAAGGTCAATCAAAAGTAAGGCTCTCTGTGTATGCCAAGCCGGACAAAGACCGGACGAACTTAAAGACATTTAGCCTCACAAAACTGTTAATATATGATCAGTCACATAAAAATGAGTCAAACATAAGGCTCTCTATGTATGCCCAGCTGGACAAAGACTGGATAGACTTAAAGATACTTGTCTTTAGAAGACTCTATATATATAGTTGGTTGGGTAGAAGTCGGCCAGGTTTAAAATTACCTGATACCATATTATCCCTAATAAAAATTCTAATATACATAATTTATTATATGGCTCCTTAATAGATCTCTGGCATACTATGGACATCATACTAGTGTTGGAATAGATCTTCGTAGTATTTAGCATACGACAGAGTAAATTGATACCAATACGGGTTAAAGGTGCTTTATTTCATAGGACTTACCATAAATGCCCAACCAAATGGAAGACGACCGAAATATATATTTAATAAAAGACATTCCAATTAAGTAGTCGACTTAAGAACCAGCCGAGATATATTTACTAATTAAATCTAATTTAGATCAGTTAAAAATTTAATATTACCTATCAAATTTAAATCCCGCTGATAAAAATTTAAAATTACCTATCAAATATAACTTTAGCTAGAAAAATTAAATATTACTGGTAAACTAACTTTAATTATTAAAAAATTTAAAATTATTAGTTAAATTTAACTTTACCCGTAAATAATTATAATTATTGCTCAAAATTCATTTTGACCTTAAAATTTTAAATATTTACCGATCAAATTCAATTTAGATAGAAAAAATTCACCAGTGATCTAGCATTGTCCTTGTAGTAGTGCTAAGATCTATTTTTTTTTTCAAATAATATAAGTGTTTAAATATCACATAGTAAAGATATTTTGAAAAAGTTATATCGAGTTAGCTCTGATATGTTGATTATACATTGCATAATTATAAGATCGATCAAAATTGTTATCCTTCCTTAACCTGTCCATTTCTTTGGCTCTGAATATGTTCGTTCTTTGAGCTGACCGTTCCAGCCAAACTTATAATAAATGCAATCCAAGATGCTTCTTCTAAATGGGATTTAAAACTCCAACATGGAACATGGAACTTGACCCAACAACTTTCGACCTTCTCCATTTTCTTGAAATACTTCTTCCTCTTCATCATTGAAAACCTTAGATCACCCCAAATCCCTCGATCGCTGTTTCTCTTCCATGGATTCACTTCCTCTCGTAATTCCACCTCCACAACTCTCAAAAGGAAGTTTATGACATTTTCATCCATAAATCGGCAAACCTGTTCCACGACGGAGCTCCCCGGCCTTGCCTACTCCGCCATCAAACTTCTCGAATGGATATGATCATAGATAGATGATAATTCAGAGGATGTTAAGAGGTTTTCCATGGTGAAGACTGAAGAGGAAGGACTCGAAGAAGATGGAGAATGTCCACGGTCGGTGGATCAACATTCTTGAGGGGCTTGAGATCCACACTAGAGTTTTCAGTCCTACCCAGCGAAAGCAAATTGTAGACCGCATGTATGAGTTTCAGAAAAAAGGCCACCACTGACAAACTTATCTAATGGATATGATAAAAAGAAAGACATAATTCAGAGAATCAAGAGATTTTTGATGATGAAAAGAAAGGACTTGTAGAAGATGGAGAAAGTCTATGGTCAATGGGGCAACATTCTCAAGGGGCTCAACTTCTCATCATAGTTTTCAGTCCCGCCAAGTAAAAATAGATTCTTAGCTGCATCTATGAATTTTAAAGAGGGTCACTACCGACCAACTTCTCGAACGGATATGATAAAAAGAAAGTTGATAATTCAAAGGAGAGTAATAATGACAACAAAAATAGTAATTTAGAGATTAATTTCAATTACGGATGACTTATCATTTTTGAATTATCACCTAAGGTTTAGAAATAAAATAACACTTTTCTTCAAGACCTCAGGAATTAACTGTGAAAAACATCCTGAAATTCTTAATTTATAGTAGTTAACTTGAGGCTTAGTTTCATCTAATAGTCGACTACTAGAACTCATTAGTCAAATGCTCGTTGAATTTGAAAATTGCATATAACTCAACTTTAGGCATCAACATTCAATTGTTATGGTTCATTGATCGACTATTATTACATCAATTGAATTTTCAACGCGACCTAGAAATCTTACACTCACTTGTCCATCGTTGCCCATCCGTCCAAATAATTTTGCTATTTCAGGGGACATGAAGGTGTTTCATTCCATGCATTGCTTGATGTGCTAGGGAGACTGCCTGGTGTGGTGGAAGTAGAACTTATTTAGTATCTTTCAGCGTTTGAGAAGCTCCTTGGTGTGGATTATGACACCAGTCGCATTGCCGGATGCCATACCAGATGACTAATGAACCATTATTCATGAATTGGGGAAGGTGTAGTGATTGTCATGGATCTCATACACCAGGAGTAGCGTGTTGGAAATGCGAATGGAATAAAAAGGTGGAAATGAAGAAATTCTATTGTGTATGAGTTTAGTCCCACATTAAAAATCTCTTGGTTTTATTGTTGGTTTAAATTATAACATATGTATTGATGTTGTAAACATATATATGGAGAGAGACTCTCTTACGCGTGAGTGCGTAGGGGTGAGTGCAAATTGAGGGTTTGAATTGTACTGAACCAAGGTTGACTCATGTGCATTCTCAGTTCGCCATGAACAACCGGTGTTTGGTTGTGTTCGTGGTTTTGCCATTGTATCCTGGGAAACAGATGATCCGAGTAAACCTCGAAGCATAATCGGAGATAGGGCGAATCTGTTTCAAGGAAACTGCGACCATCGCAAGCCTCGGCCCCTTCGCCTGTTCGGTCGCTTGGCCCGTCGACCGCTTCGGCCACTCAAACTTTGTTGCTCGAACTCAGTGCTCTGTCTACACTCAGCAATTAGCAGAAACCAGCCCCCGCTGATAGCCTAAGATTATTAGCTCAGGTCATCTCGACAGATAAGTTAGAATTTATTTTATATAATTTTAATTCAGTTAATTCCCCAATATATATCTCCGACAACAGATTATCCAACATTGTGTAATCATTGAGGCACATTGTGTAATCATTGAGGCGGCTTGGCCGACACAGTAAGCATAGTTAGGGCAAATGAACCACTACATCATGTTGTATATTGTGAGGCCTGTCATAACGCTACTTTCGGGGTAATTAATATAGATGTTGATTGGCTCGTATGGGGCTTTAAGTGCAGGGATTACAATTGAGTGGTTGGTTAAAACCAAATTAAATCAAATTAATCAAAACTGAACTAATTAATTTTTTTTAACTAATCAAAATTTTTAATAAAACTAAAACAAATTAAACCGATAAAATATTAATTAATTTGATTGAAAAACAAATTAACTAAAATAAATTTAATCGATAAAATATTGATTAATTTGATAAAAATTAAATTAACTAAATTAATATAATTGTTTGAAATTGGAAACGAAACCATTATTTTTAACAATGATTGAATAGGGTGATTTATCCATTCGGTTTTTTTATTTCAATTTATTCCGTTTAATCAAATAAAAAATTTTAAAATATTTTTTTTTTTGAAAAAAAAAAGATTATTTAGCGTCTCTCTATGTATAATATTTAGAGGTCTCACAATTAGTAGTTAATTTAATAATAAATTTTAAAAGTAATTATAAATTTATAATAACAAAATTAATCACTCCTTAAATATTTATTTTGAAATCAATTATTAATTTACTAAGAAAAATTTAATCAGTTGATCAATTTTAAAATTCAAAGTTAATTTGAGATTAAAAATTTAATGGATGATTAATTTAAACGACTGATTTTAAAATTTATCATTAATTTATCTTAAAAAAAATTTTGATTTAAAAATCTAGCTAAAAAATTTAATCCATGAATAATTTAAAAACTTATTTTAAAATGCATTATTAAACTATGATAAAAAAATTTAAAACTGATTTAAAAATCCATTATAATTTATAATCAAAAAAATTTAATCGCTAACTAATTTAACAACGAAATTATTTCCCTTTCAAAAATTTTAGCCATTTGTTATTTGATGTTAATCAATGATCAAAATTAATTCTGTCATTAATTTATAATTAAAAATTTAATTAACCATTAATTTAATTATTGAAATTATTTTTGACATTAATTAATCTACTATTATATGCGACTCTTCTAACTCAACTTTGGACATCTACATTCGATTGTTACCATCTGTTGATTGACTATTATCAAATTAGTCGAGTTTCCAACTCGACTAAAAAACCTTAGTTCTTTTGTCCACCTGTCCAAATGATTTTGCTTCTTCGGGGATATGAAGGTAACCTGTTCCGTGAATTGCTTGATGCGTTATAGAAACTGCTTTGTATGGTGAGTGTAGATCTTATTTAGTATATTCTTGTGTGTGTGAGAAGCTCTGCGTGGATTGTGATATGAGAGTTGCATTGTCGGATGTCATACACCATTATTTTTAAATTGGAGTAGGCGTAGGAATCGTCAGATGAGTGCTCGCCGCAAATAGTGCTGCCATTGAGCCAACCTCGCTGATACAGAAAGTGTAAATTAGGCATCTAAGCCTCTGTATTATATCGTATATTGCGAGGTTTACCATGATGCTACGTCCAATGGAATTAATGCAAACGTCGATTGACTCGTATAGTGCTTTAGACTGCAATCATTAGGATATATGTGAATGAACTAGAGATAGAAGAGGCATGAAGTTTCATTGTGAATGAGACTTTAGTTCACATTGAGAATTTTTTGGTTAGTTTATATTGATTCATATATATTGATAATGTGAATAAATATATGGGAAGAGACTTTCTTTTACGCGTGGGTCCATAGGAGGGGTGCAAATTTAGGACTTGGATTTCACTGAACCATATTGACATGTGTGCGAGCGCGACTTGCGCACGCCGAATGTCGAACCGATTGGGGCAAAATTTGTTCGAGTGGAACAACCAACATTTTGCCACATAAACTTTTTGCCCGTTATTTAAGGGTGTAATGAATACATTAAATTAAAAATTAATACAGTCGAGTGAAACGTTAGCGTTTCACAGCTGACAAATAATGATCATTAAACGATCATTAACGCTGCTCATTGATCTGAGCTCTTGTATAAGGAAGCTGCGCCCACGAGCAAAATGTTACACGCTCAAAAGTTGAAGTTCTCCACCTACGTTTCCCTTCTCTTCTGTCGTACATCTCTTGCTCGGCGGAGTGCCCGTAATAGCAGTCCGATACCTTTCAATTTGTCGTGATCATCAGTGCTTGGTGGGAATCACGATTCATTGTTGTATCCTTGGAAATAGACGATATGAGGAAACCTCGAATCATAGCTGGAGGTGGGGCGAATTTGTTTTAAGGAAACTACGACCTGGGTAGGCCTTGGTCCATCTACCCGCAGAACGCTCGACCTCTGCGTTTGCTCGGCTGCTAACTCAGTTGGCATTTTTGTCCGGTTGGATGCACGTCCGTTCGGTCACTCAGTTCGCTCTGCTGCTTGCTCAGTCTGCTTGACCGCTCACCCGTCCGATCGTAAACCCGCTCGGACTCTTGGTCCGCTCGATCGTACGCTCATTCACTTGGTTGCAAGGCCGTCCAGTTGCACGATCGCTCCGTCGTTCGCTCACCCGAGCTCTTCTTTGCTTGGCTACTCGCCCAACCGACCGCAGCTCGCTCGGCCTCTACATTAATTTGGTCGCACGCTCGTCCGGTCCCAACTCGCTTGACCTTTACGTTCATTCGGTCGGGCGCCCATCCATCGCAGTTCGCTAGGCCGCTTGCTCACTGGTCGCTCGGTCACTTGGTCTGTGACTCACCCATCCGGCCGCTTGCTCGCCCCGTTGATCACTGGTTTGCATTCAACATTTGGCAGAAACCAACCCTTGTTGATAGCCTGAGATTATCTGCTCAGGTCATCTCGACGTATATGTTAAATTTAAGTTGGTGTATTTAAATTCAACTAATTCTCAAAATATCTGACAATATATTATTTTGTCCAACAGAGTATTCAATTTAAATTGAATCGAATCAAATCAAATTATTATTTTTAAATGAACATCAAATTTATTTAATAAAAATAAAAAAAAAATGGAATGGATAAAATACCGAATAATTCAATCTAAAGTTAAAGTAACTGAATTTTTTGGAATAGAAACCTTAACTATTTTTTTTAACAATGATAGGATGTTACTTTAATTTTTTGGAATAGAAACCTTAACTATTTTTTTTAACAATGGTAGATGGAGATTTACCCTTCTTCTTTTTTCTTATTTTAGTTTTTTCAGTTTAATTAAATAAACAAATATAAAATTGAGCCGAAGTAACTAAAAAAATCCATTTTTTAAATAAATCTGATTATTTAGCATATAAATTAGTGTTAAATAAATTAGTGCTAAAATTTAGCATATGAATTTTAAAAGCAAATATAAATTTCTAATAAAAATATTAATTAGTCTTTAAATTAATGCTCGATTTTAAAATCAATTATTAATTTACAAAGAAAAATTTAATCGGTGCTAATTTAATAATCAATTTTAAAATTTGAAGGTAATTACTATCAAAAATTTAATCTATGATTTATTTAAACGATAAATTTTAAATTTCATCATTAATTTATCTTAACAAATTTAATTGTTCAATTTTAAAATCGATCGTTAAATAAAAAAATTTAATCAATTAATAATTAAAGACCTATTTAACAACCGAAATTAATTCCGTTGTTAATTTGTGATAAAAAAATTTATTCGGTTTTTATTTAGCTATCAAATTTTATTTCAGTTGTTAATTTAATATTCATAATTATTAAGGGATTGTTAATTTACATCAATTAGTGATCAAAATTAATTTTATTTTGTTCCGAATTTAACTATGAAATTTTATTTTGATTGTTTATTTGGAGGTTAATTCCGAATTTTGGAAATGTTCTTCTCGTGTAGCAGTGAGTCTCATGACTTTTCCATCGAGCGGCGGCTACTACAAGGTGGGGTAAAGCTAAGCTATCCCTTCTCGTTTCTTAAGATGTGCTTAATTAGACCATGACCATCCCTTTTGTATTAGATCTCCACAGTCACATTTCCATCTGAGAATATAAATAACATCACGAACTTCCCTACACCAGCCTTGGGATGAAAAATCCTGTGTCTTAACTATTTAGGTCGAATACATAATCTTTTCATTTACCTATGTTTACATCATCTTTTTGTTTACCTAAAACAATCAAAATGTTGAAAGTTTGTTAAACACATATGCCTTAACGAGAGTTCTAAGAGAAGATACAAAACAATAAACAACGAGTTTAAATTATTTGCAACCAGCTGTGGCTATATGGAGCTTATCTCCGTTATTCATCTTAATGTAAATTATACAAATATTGTAACTGGGGATCTAAATGTCAGTGAACATATCCATACAGTTCAAGAATGATATTTTCTCGAGGGAAGACTGATGGTAGCCTGTCGACCCTGTCTCATCTTTTTCCTCCAACTTTAAAGAAAATGATATTTTGAGTAGTTTAGTGATGTATACCATATAATTTGTTGTGTACCTTGACTTTCCTTCTTTTATGTCTTTTGTTAGCACTGTCATTTTTTCAGTTTAAGTTATATCAGTAGCTTTGTTATGCAATGGAGTTTGATCCCGTCCAGAAGCTGAGTCGGATGGAGGTGGGACGTGCTGTCCTCGCGGTTGACAGAAAGTTTGTGAAGCCTGGTCGATCTGGCACCCGCCGGAAGGACTTACGCGAGCAGATGATTGGGGGGGGGGGGGGGGGGATGACGAGGATGATGACGCGAGGGCCCTGCACATACTCAGACGAGCCCTCTCTGCGTTAGAGACCATGAACCAGGGAAAAAGTCTCCGGGTTAGACCCTCCGAAGCTCAAATCAGGTACTTTTCCACCAGAAGCACAGTGAAAGGACGAAAAGTAAAAGACGAGAATGAAATGACGAGTGAGCGTACTTGCGTAGAGACAAAGTCTCCCTTTTTATATGACAATAGATATTTCTAGAGTTTGACGGGTGTCAGGGAATGCCGGATGTCAGGTTTTGTCTGGCGGTGAATGACACGTGACCCCTTTCTATAGGTCTGAGAAGGGATCCGGAGGCAACGAGCCGCAAACCGTTAGCATATTCCCTGACATGTGATAATTATTCTATGACGGGTTGTTACGATTCTCTGGCTTGCTTGTCGCGTAGTGCCTGATCGCTCTGGTCTGTTAACCTTAGGCAGGGTCTTCATTCCTGTAAATCGTGACCAGTAGGCCTAGGACTGCCTTTCCCGTCGCATTCCCTAGCTTGTTTGTTATCCCGCCAATCCAGACCTGTACATCGAGCTTTGTATTTGCCCTTTTCCACATAGCTTGACCTGTGTCTTGCTCCGTGTATCCTGCTTTGCGAGTCTTGGTTCGTATATCCCAACCTATGCACTCTGTCCGTGTATCCTGTTCCGCAAGTCTTGAACTGTCATCCTTGGTTCGACTATCCTGACATGTACGCTTTAATCCTCGTATCTCTTATATCGCGAGTCCGTAAACCCTGACCTGCCATCCTTGGTTTACATATCTCGACCTGTAGGCTTTAGTCCTCGTACCTCCTGTGTCGGGAGTCCGTAAATCCTGACCTGCTATTTTTGGTTTGCATATCTCGACCTATACGTTTTGTCCGTGTATCTCCTGTGCCATGAGTCCGTAAATCGTGACCTGTAGGTCTTTGGTTTGCATATCTCGATCTGTACGCTTTAGTCCTTGTATCTCCTGTGTTACGAGTCCGTAAATCTTGACCTGTAGGTCTTACCTTCCGAGTTTATGCTTGACCCCTACTTGACATGTAGGCTTATCTCCGGAAGGCCACTTGTGCCCGACCAAGTCCATCATGTAACCTGACCCTTTGCACCCCACGTAGGCCGGACTTTTGAGTTCCACGTAAGCCGGACTTTTGATCACCACGTAGACTTGACCCCTAACCGCCACGTAAGTCGGACTTTTGACCACCACGTATGCTTGACCTCTGACTGTCCCGTGGGCTTGACTTTCAACCACGTCTATTGTCCGACCCTGCCATCCCTGCCATCGTTGGTGGCAAAAAAAAAGGTGAATACGCTCGCCCCCATCGTCCTCGCCAACCCGTTCTAGGGCCAACACGGAGGAGGTAAATCACGGGCGGCTACTAGCCTTTGGAATAGTGACTAGCACATAAGGGAGGCATTTATCTCGATTTTGCCGAGATTCAAACCCCAGACCTTATTGATGGTAACATCTCATGTGCTAGCCACTAGACCCATCCGAAAGGACCCAACCCTGCCATCACGCACCGTATCAAAGTTGTATTTGAGTTTCATGAATAGCTTCATGTGACTTACTACGACATTTATAAGTATATGAGATTAATTAATTGTTCATTCATCAAAGTCGTGTTTTAATGTATTAATAGCTTTATGGTTTTTGTTGATAAGGAAGGGAGCAGAATCCTTCATAATTCTTTTGAGTGAGGTTTCTATTCTCTTTTTGCCTTATCAACATTAGTCAATTACTTTCTCATATAGTGACATAGAAATGAAATACTGTTGGTTTTTAGTGTAATAAAATTGATTACACTAATACAGTAATAATTGCACCAATAAATGATGAGCATATAATAAACAGTAATAGAGTAAGGTTAGGAATTTGTGTATCTCCGGTCGAAGCGTCCGGCGTGCCGACTGTCTTTAGAGAATTGATTGTCGCCCACGGTTCAGAGGCTCTCTGGCAAAATCCTCCCAAGATTCGAACAACCGCTCGCGCCGTTCGTAGGTGCACTCCAAGACGAACGCCGCACTCGGACTCAACCTCAGATCGCAGAACCAAACCTCAGAACTTGGAAAGAAGAAGAAGAAAGCAGAGAGCAGAGGAATGCTTTGCTTTTTTCGGAGTGAATTGAGAAGGAGCAGAGGAAGTGTATTTATACACTTCGAAGCAGTGTACGCACCAAAGCATACATCGCTTTGCTTTCTCACGCGCGGGTGCATCGCTTTCTCGCGGACAGAATCGCGATGCTTCACTTCCTCACGCGGATAGAACTAAACCGGACCAGAGGCAAAAATGAACTGGGTGAACTAAACCGGACTGGCAAAAACGAATCGGCCTGCCCGTAAGCGCGAGGCCCACGAGCTGGGGATTTGCACCCCCCCTGTGCGCGATAATCGCGTGCGTCGCGCCCGATTTATGGATTTCCGGCTCGAACCCCCTGAAACCACCTGATTTAGGCTTGGTCCGCGCATGCGTGTAGGTCCTCCTTAACTTGACTAAGCTAGCATGGAAGACTTCCATATATAAAGCCTTCTAAGCTTCTTACCTTAGCAATGTGGGACTAAAAATAATGGGAATATTTTGAATTAAAACTCAACAATCCCCCACTAATTCAAATTATTTTGATCGAAAAATAAAGATATGTTTTGAGGCTTGGTTGCAATGAGCTTTCAGTGAAAATACCTTCCGGTTTGAATTTTCACCTAAGTATAACAATCTTATTCACATAGGTTTGAAGAGAACTGAGTCTTGATCTTAAACCTTTTATATGTGAAGATCAATTGGTAACAACTCATCACTGGCGACGGTTGAATCCTTCTGGGTTGATGCATTACGGCCATGCCACCGAATCTTGTTTCATAAGTGCTAAGGAGAGTTGCCTAGACCCCTCACATTGCGGCCTCACAGTTACACTTACATAGGTGAGTTCTCCAAGGATGTACTGCAAGCATCCTGTTATTAAGACCTTGAACTCATTAAGAGCTCCTAAGCTCATCCTTACTAGCAGTCAAGCATCTATCCAGGGAAGAGACTATGAGATTACATCTCAATCAATTTGATGCTTACGATTCATCCTTATAGCTTGTTTATACCACATTGAACCTACTTATTGAGATCTCCAATCAGATAGGTTGAGTTGCTGCTATAGATGAATCCAGGACAGGCCTCAGTCACATTCCCTTACTGGATCTCTTGATTTTCTCAGAATCATGCCTTTTAGGGAGTGGATCAGCAATATTGTCCTTTGAACTTACAAAGTTCAATGACACCACTCCAAGAGACACTAACTCACTAATAGACTTTAATCGTATTCGTACATGTCTCTTCTGTTTCTGGTTATACTTGAAATTTTTAATCTGAGCTATTGTTGTTTGATTATCACAGTGTACTGAAATAGAAGGTATTGGCTTCATCATCAAGGGAATTTCAGAAAGAAGACCCTTCAGCCAATCAGCTTCAGTTACTGTGGTATCCAAAGCACACAATTCTGCCTCAGATGTAGAACGGGTTATAATCGTCTGTTTAACAGACCTCCAAGCAACTGCACCGCCTCCAAGTGTAAAGACATAACCAGTAACGCCTTTACACTCAGCAGTGTCCGCTATCCAACTAGCATCACTATATCCCTCCAGGACTACAGGGAATCTCCCATACCACAAGCCCAAGGATATAGTGCCTTTTAGATATCTGAGTACTCTGTCTAATGCATCCCAATGCGTTCTATCCGGACAGCTGGTAAACCTGCTCAATTTCGATATAGCAAAAGAAATATCAGGCCTAGAATAATTTGCTAAATACATTAGACTACCTATTATTTATGAGTATCTTAATTGAGATACTGCCACACCACTCTTATTCTTGTGGAGAGTTTTTGAAGGATTATACGGTGTGACTACAGATTTAACTTGGCTATAGCCATATTTCTCTAATACTCTCTCAATGTAGAGTGACTGAGAAATTGCTATTCTATCAGTTGATCGAGTCAACTTCAGCCCTAAAATCATGTCAGCACAACTCATATCCTTCATATTAAACTTACCACTTAAGAGGGCCTTAGTCTCATTAATAATAGAAAGGTTAGATCCAAACAGTAGAATATCATCTACATATAAACATAAGATAATATAATTATCACCTTTCATTTTAGCATACACACATTTATCAGAGTCATTCATTTCAAAGCCAAACGATAGCATAACTCTATCAAATTTTTCGTGCCACTGCTTTGGGGCTTGCTTCAAACCATAAAGAGATTTAACTAACCTACAGACTTTATTTTCATTTCCAGAAACTACATGTCCCTCAGGCTGATCCATATATATCTCTTTTTCAAGATCTCCATTAAGGAATGCCGTTTTGACATCCATTTGATGAACCTCAAGATGATATATGGATGCCAATGCTATCAACACTCGGATTGTAGTAATTCTAGTAACAGGAGAATAAGTGTCAAAATAGTCAATCTCT
The DNA here is from genome assembly GCF_018446385.1 of Zingiber officinale. Lineage (NCBI taxonomy): Eukaryota > Viridiplantae > Streptophyta > Magnoliopsida > Zingiberales > Zingiberaceae > Zingiber > Zingiber officinale. The sequence goes on from NC_055988.1 coordinate 85,536,123, forward strand.
TCTTTCTGTTTAAATCCCTTAGCAACTAGGCGGGCTTTGAATTTATCTAGTGACCCATCGGTTTTAGTTTTCTTTTAAACACCCATTTACATCCTATAGTGTTACACCCAGGAGATAAATCTACCAACTCCCAAGTGGCATTAGAGATAATAGAGTCCATTTCACTTTTAATGGCCTCTTTTCAGTGCTTAGCTTCAGGAGAAGTCATAGCATCTCTATATGTCACAGGGTCACCTTCTATACTATAGGTGATAAAGTCCTGACCTAAATCCGTAGACACACGTTGTCTCTTGCTCCTTCTCAATTCTGTACACTCTCTAGATTCATCTAGTCTAGAGTGACTTGAGGAGGGTGTACCTTCTACGGATAATGGGGTCTCTACGGAAGCAGGTATATCTCTAGTTGGGTTACCAGATATAGATTGAGGTGTTCTCGTCTTCATAGGAAATATATACTCAAAAAATGTAGCATCACGAAGTTCTACAATAGTATTTGCATCTATTCCAGAAATTTCAGATTTAATAATCAGAAACATATATGCAATACTATTTTGAGCATAACCCAAGAAGATACCATCTACGGTCTTAGGACCAAGCTTTTTCCTTCTGTGTTCAGGTACTAGTACCTTTGCAAGGCACCCCCACACTTTAAGGTATTTCAAACTTGTCTTCCGGCCTTTCCAAAGCTCCTATGGGGTTTTCTCCCTTGACTTCATGGGGACTCTATTTAACACATGACATGCAGTGTATAAAGCCTCCCCCCACATGAAGTTGGGTAACCCGGAACTGCCTAACATGGAATTAATCATATCTTCAAGGGTTCGATTTTTTCGTTCTGCTATACCGTTGGATTGAGGACTATATGGAGCAGTTACTGTAGGACCGTTGGGCTGGCTAGAAGGGGGGGGTTGAATAGCCCTGCAAAAATCAAAACGCAAACACCCTTCTCGAACTCTTAAACTAACACTTGTAAAATAAGAGAAATAAATAAAAGCAGAAAAATAAAAGGCACACCGAGATTTACTTGGTTACAATCGGGAAGGTTGTTAATCCAAGAAAGCGTAGCACTAGTATCTCCTTCAGGCGGAGAAGCCTTTTACAGCAATGAAGCACACAATAGAAGCTTAAAACAGAAAAGCGTACAAGTGTAGAAAGAATGCTTGAGTTCTCAGTTCATTGACAGCTTCTGGACCAAGGCTATATTTATAGTCTTGGTCGAGGCGCCTAGAAGGGTTCCGGGCGCCCTGGGGGAGATAAAACTTTATCCCCCAACGTCCAGAACGCGAAAGACGCGTTCTGGTCAAACTTCACGTTCCGGGCGCCCCGGGCTGCTCCGGGCGCCCCGGGCTGCTCCGGGCGCCCCGGACAGTTCCGGGCACCCCGGAGCAAAAAGTCAACTCTGGTTGACTTTTGCGTCCGGGACCTCTGCTCCGTTTTAGTCCCGCCTCGGTCCAGGTCTTCCACTCCGGATCCGCTTACTTAGGTGATATCTGCCATCCGGAAAAGGGCTAACCCGAACCCAACTTCCGGTCTTCTCAAGCGGGCTTCCCTCCGGCTTCTCGTCCCTCGGAATTGCCGCGTGTTTCCTTCTCGTCCGCCAGCGTACTCATCCGCAGTCTTCGTCCCTCGGTCGTCGACCTTCTCGCTAACTGCGTCTCTTGCTCCCCGAGCAATCTTCCGCTCTGGCTTTCGTCCCTCGGAACCACCGCGCGCTTCCTTCTCGTCCGCCGGTGTATTCTTCCGCAGCACCTCGTCCCTCGGACTGCCGTCCTTCTCGCTAGCTGCGTCTTCCGCTCGACTACCTGTGTTCCTAAGCTCCTGCACACTTAGACACAAGGTTAGAAACAACGCAGGACCTAACTTAACTTGTTGATCACACCAAAACAACCTTGGGGTTCCAACAGTTACCTCGTGAATTATACCTGTATCTTGACACAATTTTTGAAACAGGTTCGAGGTAAACTCTCCACTCCTATCAGACCTTAACTTTTTAATAGATTTGTTTGTTTGATTCTCAGCTTCAGATTTAAAAACCATAAATTTATCTAAAGCTTCATCCTTAGTTTTCAGCAAATAAACATAACAATAACGAGAGTGATCATCAATGAAGGTGATGAAATACCTTTTATGATCTCTCGTTATTACACCGTTAAACTCACAACAATCAGTATGGATCAATTCTAAAATATCAGAATTTCTATCAACTGATTTGAAGGGTTTTCGGGTTTGTTTATATTGCACACAAACTTCACATCTTTTCTTATCATTTATAGCATACTTAGGAATCATGTCAAGGTTCATCATCCTTTTCACGGTATTAAAATTGACATGTTCTAATCTGTCATGCCATATATCATAAGACTCAATGTTATAAGCAATATCAGTAGATTTATTTAAGGTAGCATTTTCTACATTAAGTTTAAATAAACCTTCATTAAGGTAACCTTTTCCAATAAAGGTTCCTAAATGTAATATTACAACTTTATTACATTTAAAGTTCAACTCATAACCAGCACGGACTAACTTTGATCCGCTAATCAAATTCCGACGGACCGCTGGAACATGATGCACCTCATGCAGTGACAGGACTTTTCCAGAGGTGAACCTCAGGTCAACTTGTCCTATCCCGAACACGCTGGTTGCAGAATGGTTTCCCATGGTCACGGAAGTGCCTTCAATTACCTGATAAGTAAGGAAGGCAGAGCGATCAGCACAACAGTGCACATTAATACCTATATCAACTAACCATTCATTGGGTTGATAGATCAAGTTTAGTTCGGGTTTGAAGGTAACAAACCTATTGCTGGTGTCGTCACTAGCAGTCACGACATTTGCTTGTGCCTTGATGTTGGACGTATTGCTTTGGTTTTTCTCCTTGTCCTTTCGCTTAGGGCAGAATTTGACATAATGTCCAACCTGTCCAAATGCCCAGCAAGGCTTGGGTTTGGTTCCAATTTTCTTTTGAACCTTTGAGTTGGGTTTCATCTTGTTCTTCATTTTCTGATTTTTGAATTTCTTTTTGTCAGATGAGACTACTACATTTGCCTTTGGAATAAAATCCATAGGCATTCTTGTATCATCATTTTTATGTTGTTTCCGATGTTCTTCTTCGATATTTAAGGTAATCATCAAATCTTCTAGAGAGATTTTACCTCTCCGATGTTTAAGAGTCATGCCAAAATCTTCCCAACTCGGAGGTAATTTTTCGATGATAGACAAGACCTGAAATTTTTCAGGTAATGACATATCTCCTTCAGCAAGACCATGAATTTAGACTTGGAATTCATGTGTGATGGGACCGAAAAGTAGCTAGAGGGGGGGGAGGGGGGGGTGAATAGCTCGTCGCTCGCTCGTTGCTCGGCGTTGCTTGTTTCTTCAAAGATGCGCAGCGGAAAATACAGAAACAAACCACACAACGCTAACAAGGTTGGTTTACTTGGTATCCACCTCACAAGAGGTGACTAGTCCAAGGATCCATACCTACACACACACCCTCCACTAATAAAACTCTCCTTTATGGTAACTACCAAGGGCGGAGAAGCCCTATAAGACTCAATACAAGAAGAAAGGGAAAGGTAATGAAATACAAGCTTACAAGCTTACAATGAGAGCAAAAACCCTAACCCTAGTTTCTTCTTCTTGCTTTGATCTGCCTCTTGACTTGGAAGAACCTCCAAGAGCCTTCAAGAACTGGCGATCTCGAGCTTGAGAAGAGCTGTGGAGAAGCTGGTGAAGATCTGAAATGAATCGGTGAAGAGATGCCGCAGCCATCGCACGCCTGCAGCTCAAATACGACGCAACGGTCGGATCCCGATCGATTCGAAAACTCCCAATCGATCGGGGAGGCTTTGGATCGATCCATGGATCGATCCAAAGCGCCTCTGTGCTCTAGAGAAAATGCCTGGATTGATCCACGGATCGATCCAGCGCTTATCGCGCGAACCAGCAGCGTCGCAATCGATCCACTGATCGATTGGGACCTCTGGATCGATCCAGAGGCTCTCTGTTCGCTGGGAAAGGCCTGGATCGATCCACTGATCGATCCAGCTCTTGGTTTTTACCCAAAACCAATCCTAAGCCTCTCAAACCAACATCCGGTCAACCTTGACCTATTGGTACATCATGCCTAGCATCTGGTCACTCCTTTGACCTGCTAGGACTTCCCACCAAGTGTCCGGTCAATCCCTTTGACCCACTTGGACTTTTCTCTTTTTGCCAAGTATCCGGTCACTCCCTAAGACCTACTTGGACTTTTCTTTCTCGTGCCAAGTATTCGGTCAATCCCTTTGACCTACTTGGACTCTCACCAGATGTCTGGTCAACCTTGACCCATCTGGATTTCTCTTGCCTGGCTTCACTCACCAGGACTTTCCCAATTGCCTAGCTTCACTCACTAGGTCTTTCACCTGGCTTCACTCACCAGGTCTTTTCCTCCTGCCTAGCTTCACTCACTAGGACTTCCCAATTGCCTAGCTTCACTCACTAGGTCTTTCCAATTGCCTAGCTTCACTCACTAGGTCTTTCACCTGGCTTCACTCACCAGGATTTTCCTCCTGCCTAGCTTCACTCACTAGGTCTTTCCTTCTGTCTAACATCTCAGTTAGGACTTCCCAGTCAAGTATCCGGTCATCCTTGACCTACTTGACTCTTCTTCAATCAACCTTGCATTGTCAAACATCGAAACCCAAACCAAGACTCAAGCTTGGTCAACCAAGTCAACATTGACCTGAGGGATGTTGCACCAACAATCTACCCCTTTTTGATGTTTGACAATACCAACACTATCACTTACAATACCACATGTAAGTGATCAAACCATGCCTAACTTACTCCCTTTCATTCTCCCCCTATTGGCACACATCAAACCATGCCCCATTTTTGGACACACATCAACAAATTCACTTGTTGAAAACTCTCCCCCTGAAGAGTTGCTCATCGTTGTTCACAACTTCACTCGTTGTGATCAACACGATAATGAAGGTCCCATACCCTTCATTATCCTTAACCCTACATTCTCCCCCAATGTAGGCAAATGCCCATCCTTGAGCATTATCCACTTGAAACCACTTGAACGATGAGGATATCCACTCCCCAGTAAAGTTCAAACGCTCAACCTTGAGCATGTTCTTAACGAAAGGTTAACCACCTTCCAAGATTCATGAAAAATAATTTTTATGTCTTTAAAGAGTCTCTCCCCCTAAAGACATGGTGGTAACTTCTGTCATTGCACCAACAATGACTTGGAATCCCTAAAACTTTAGGAAACCCAATTTTAGAAGTTTTGAGGTTCAAATATTCAAAATTTGAAACAAACCTCAACCTAAACTTCAACTTAGCATTCCTTAACCAATCCATCCTTGTTTTCCACACGAAAACACCCGTTTTATGTATACAAATGTATATTCAGGGGTTTGGAATGGTTACCTAGAGTAAAATAGGTTTAAAATGCTGAAAATAAGCTTTCCCAGCCAAAATCAGCATCTTCAATCGATTGGAGTTGGGTTCCAATCGATTGAACCCTGCTGAATCGATCCACTGATCGATTCAGTCTTCTTGGATCGATCGGCTGATCGATCCAGCGAGCTTCTGCTCGCGAGAAATGCCTTCTCAATCGATCGAATGATCGATTGAGGCACTCCAATCGATCCACTGATCGATTGGAGGCCTGAAATTGCTGAAATTCAATTTCAGCCAATTTCAGAAACCCCTAAAAAATTCTACAAAATTTCAAAAATCGTAAAAATTTGTGTAGACATTATTTAGGGTATACTTTATCATGGAAAAATAGTTTTATAAGAAAATACTTCATATTTTCAAAGATTGACACAAACTTGAAAACTTACAAAAACTTTAGTGTTTTCTTCAAGTTTGTGTCTAACTATTCAATGATGATTACTATCAAAAGATAGCCTTCACCAAGGTTTTCCAAAAGCATTTTAAAAATATTTTCAAAACCAATATCCCACCATGTTCCTTGGGCTTAATGCACATGACTTGTACATTAGCTTTCCCAATGATGGGAAAACACATAACTATGTGTTTTGATGAACTTAAAACTCAAGGAAATGCACTAACTCAGCATGTTGAGTTTTGTTCGTCTTCCTAACATCTCACTTGTATCTATTGTGCATAAACACATACAAGTCATCTTATAGGTCTTTGTGAGATGTTAATTTTGGTTTTGCCCTAACCTAGGGTTCATGCATATTTATCTAGGCATCTTGTGGATATTGACCATCCACCTAGGATGTCATTTGGTATACCACTTGATGATAACTGCCATTTGTCCTTAATTTTAAGGAAATAACATAATGCATGATAATGTTATGGCATACATCAAAAAGAAATAATTTTCAGAAGAAAATTTCCTATAACTACATGATGTATGTATGTCATGACATGGTATTTTTGAGTTTTTCATAATAAGTCATGAATGCACAAATAAAACATGATGTCATGGCATATAATGGGCAACCAAACATGGCAAGATTTAGCATAATTAAAATATACCTAGATTATCTATCTAAGTATCCTTAACCCTTAGCTAATTCTAAAGCATAAACCCTAGATTGCCCAATTTCCTTAAGACAATGTCAAAACCCAACTTGATATTTCTTTAATCTCTTGAATTAATTATGCCAATTAAAAATTTAAAACATTCCTCAAATGTTGGCATATTTCATTTTCCCATAAGAGTAATCACTTTAAATTAAGGCTTAGATTTGCCTTAAATTCCTAAGAGAATACCAAAATCCCGATTTGGTATTCCTCTAGGTTTTCCCAATTTATGCCATTTTAAGATAAAATCAATTTTCTACCATTAGGCACATTTTACTCTTTCAAGGAGTAAATGATAATTCCATTTCATTTTCAAAAGTTAGCAAAAACCTTGAAAATGCTCCTTGAGTGTCAATTTCCTCAAAGTTGGGTTAACTACCCTTCTAATCGGAGTTGACACTCTCTAACCCATCTATGGGGTAGAGAAAATGCTCCTAGGAACCCAACACCTATTGGTGCTCCTTGGATGCTCTAGGTATTTACTAGGGATAACTTCCCTAGATACCTTCCTAGTGACCTTGTTTGGCTTCTTGGAAACCTTGGTCACATTTTCTAGGTCAACTCTAAGGATAGCTTCCCTTGTGGCCTTGTTAGTGACTTTCTTATACTTCTTAGAAGTCTTAGTCACTTTGGTTGCAAAGATACTTCTAGGGATATCTTCCCTTGTATCCTTGACTTGACCTCTAGACTTAGGGTTAGTTCCATAACTATATGGAACCTTATGGTACGAAATTTCATCCTTCTTAGCCTTAGGTTTGTATCCCAAACCTCTATGGCCATTGGATAACTTTGATACTCCTAGACCTAGATTTTTACCCTTAGACCCTTGTGTCATATTTGTGATTTTTCTAAGGGTCTTCTCTAATTTATCAAATCTTGACCTCAAGACTTGATTTTTCTTCCATAATCCCTCAACCATAGATTTTTCACTAAAATCATGATTTTTCTTCTTCTTAGGTACATACCTAGAATCCTTAGGGTTCTTACCTAAGTTTCTATCTACCTTTCTAACCCTAGATTGAGAGGTTTTGGCATGATAAGCTACATGATTTTCCTTAACGCTATCATGCTTCCTATTTTCATGGTAAATAGCATTAAAATGATATAAATTTGACCTAGCATGCTTTTTACCATTTTGCAAGGAAATAGGCTCAATAAAAGATACCTTCTTTTTTACCTTGGAGGCTCCCCCTTGAGTTGAGCTTCCTCCATGAGCCTTGACCATCTTCTTCCCATTAGGGCATTGACTTCGGTAATGCCCCTTTTGATTGCAAGAGAAGCACACAATGTGCTCCTTGCTCTTCTTTGTTCCGGGGATGGTCTCCTTGGGCTTCTCCTTGCCCTTTAATGCCACTTGGCCCTTCTTCTTGGCCAATTTAGGGCATTTGCTCTTGTAATGCCCATGTTTCCTACATTCAAAGCATATAATATGATTTTTATTATTAATTGAAATGTTTATACCTTTTTGTGTAGGGATGGCACTTTCTCCTTTAGATTTGAAGGTAGAAGCTTCCTCTTGATCTGAAGATGATATTCCTCCATTTGATTTTGCTTGACTTGTGGAGGTGGAAGCTTCTACATCCTCTTCTTCTCTTGACCCGGATGTGGAGGATTCTTCTTGCTCTCGTTCCGGTGTCAATGAAGATTGCTCCCCCTCAATCCTAGAGGTGGAGGCTTCACCTTCTTCTTCATTTTCATCCTCTTGTACATGAAACAATGAATATACTCCTTCCTTGCTCTTTTGATTGCTCTCCTTTGAGGATGAAGCTTCTTGGACCTCCTCTTCGGAGGTTGAGCATCTCTCAACCTCGGAGTCCTCCTCTTCTAGGTTTTGATCCATTGAGTCGCCCTCTTTGGATTCTCCTTGATTTGGTACAGTGGAGGGGATCTCATGAATCCTTGCCAATTTGCTCCAAAGTTCCTTGGCATCTTCAAACTCTCCAATTTGCTCCAGGATGTTGCTTGGCAATAAATTGACCAAAAGCTTGGTCACTTTGTCATTGGTCTCACATCTTTGGATTTGGTCTTGGCTCCACTTGCTCCTCTTGAGTACTTTGCCCTTTGAGTTTGTTGGAGTCTTGAAGCCTTCCATAAGAGCAAACCATTGCTCTATCTCCATCATAAGAAAATTTTCGATTCTTGATTTCCAAGAATCGAAGCTCGTGGAAGTGTATGGTGGAGCCACCCTCGTGTCGAATCCGAGCCCATCTCATAATTCCATTGTAGAAGTTGAGCTTTTGAATTTCTTTGACTTTGACAATTTTACTTCAACTTCTTCACCCTCTAGCTCTTCTTGTTATGCTTGACCCTTCCGGCGATGATTCCGGTGAAGAGCAACCTGGCTCTGATACCACTTGTTGGGACCGAAAAGTAGCTAGAGGGGGGGGGGGGGGGGGGAATAGCTCGTCGCTCGCTCGTTGCTCGGCGTTGCTTGTTTCTTCAAAGATGCGCAGCGGAAAATACAGAAACAAACCACACAATGCTAACAAGGTTGGTTTACTTGGTATCCACCTCACAAGAGGTGACTAGTCCAAGGATCCACACCTACACACACACCCTTCACTAATAAAACTCTCCTTTATGGTAACTACCAAGGGCGGAGAAGCCCTACAAGACTCAATACAAGAAGAAAGGGAAAGGTAATGAAATACAAGCTTACAAGCTTACAATGAGAGCAAAAACCCTAACCCTAGTTTCTTCTTCTTGCTTTGATCCGCCTCTTGACTTGGAAGAACCTCCAAGAGCCTTCAAGAACTGGCGATCTCGAACTTGAGAAGAGCTGTGGAGAAGCTGGTGAAGATCTGAAATGAATCGGTGAAGAGATGCCGCAGCCATCGCACGCATGCAGCTCAAATACGACGCAACGGTCGGATCTCGATCGATTCGAAAACTCCCAATCGATCGGTGAGGCTTTGGATCGATCCATGGATCGATCCAGAGCGCCTTTGTGCTCTGGAGAAAATGCTTGGATCGATCCACGGATCGATCCAGCGCTTATCGCGCGAACCAGCAGCGTCTCAATCGATCCACTGATCGATTGGGACCTCTGGATCGATCCACTGATCGATCCAGAGGCTCTCTGTTCGCTGGGAAAGGCCTGGATCGATCCACTGATCGATCCAGCTCCTGGATCGATCCACTGATCTATCCAGCTCTTGGTTTTTACCCAAAACCAAGTCCTAAGCCTCTCAAACCAACATCCGGTCAACCTTGACCTATTGGTACATCATGCCTAGCATTTGGTCACTCCTTTGACCTGCTAGGACTTCCCACCAAGTGTCCGGTCAATCCCTTTGACCCACTTGGACTTTTCTCTTTTTGCCAAGTATCCGGTCACTCCCTAAGACCTACTTGGACTTTTCTTTCTCGTGCCAAGTATCCGGTCAATCCCTTTGACCTACTTGGACTCTCACCAGATGTCTGGTCAACCTTGACCCATCTGGATTTCTCTTGCCTGGCTTCACTCACCAGGACTTTCCCAATTGCCTAGCTTCACTCACTAGGTCTTTCACCTGGCTTCACTCACCAGGTCTTTTCCTCCTGCCTAGCTTCACTCACTAGGACTTCCCAATTGCCTAGCTTCACTCACTAGGTCTTTCACCTGGCTTCACTCACCAGGATTTTTCTCCTGCCTAGCTTCACTCACTAGGTCTTTCCTTCTGTCTAACATCCCAGTTAGGACTTCCCAGTCAAGTATCCGGTCATCCTTGACCTACTTGACTCTTCTTCAATCAACCTTGCATTGTCAAACATCGAAACCCAAACCAAGACTCAAGCTTGGTCAACCAGGTCAACCTTGACCTGAGGGATGTTGCACCAACAATGTGTCTGCTCAATCACAGATTTGCCTTCAACCATTTTGAAGTTTAGGAATTTTGCCACAGTGTACTTTTCTAAATTAGAATCTTCGGAGTTGTATTTTTTATCCAAAGATTTCCACAGCTCTTTAGCTGAAGAGGTTGTTGGATCGAGACGCGCTAGAGGGGGGGGTGAATAGCGCTCGTGGCTATTTTGTACGATTATCGGAAATCTAACGAATTATCGGAGTAATAAGCAGCGGAATAAAACAATCAATCACAGAGACACAGGGAATTACTTCGTTCGGAGCCTAAGGCGACTCCTACTCGAAAGCCCGCGATCCTTGATCGCTTCCGGTGGGCAACAACTATAATCTCGATAAGAATTACAAGCTTCTTACAAAGAAAGTATTATAATAAAAGTTATACCGACAACTTAAAGAAGAAGAAAGCGGAGCTCCGGGTTGTCGGAATGTTGTAGCAGCACTTCGGAATGATTTTGTTAATAGCACGTTGAAGAAGGAAAGCCTCAAACTTGATTTCTTGAAGTGCTGGTCGAAACCCCCTTATAAAGGGTGTTCAAGGTGCCTTGAAGGCTGTTCAAGGTGCCTTGAAGGCTGTTCAAGGCGCCTCCATGCTTCCTAGTCTTCCGCGTGGATCAGATCTGAACTGGTCAAACTTCATCCCTTGGAGGTGCCTTATACCCTGCTCAAGGCGCCTTCCTAGGTGCCTTATACTCCCTTCAAGGCGCCTTTGATGAACTTTCGCAGCCAGCTTAGCTTTTGCACCCGAGGCGCCTCCAAGCTCCATGGAGGCGCCTCGGACACTGTTCATCCGAGGCTTTAGGTTGCTCCTTTGCACCTGCAAGATACGTTAGTCCCAAACAATATCCTGCAACACAAAGTTAGCACAATAAACATGATAAATGAAGTATAGACAGTCTCCGGACTGTCCGAGTCTGATTTCGGGTTTCCGTCCGGAAACCCTAGGTCTACCCGACGCCTACTATTCCCTCTACGGGGAACGCGTCCTCACCTACTCTACTCAGGAGATTTACCTGTTGCCAGTCGATCCTCCAGATCGATTGAACTTTTGCTCAGCACTCGACGCTTCCGGACTTTCTGCTGGACATCCGCTTCCCGGCTAGTCCAGTCTTTCACCTGGTTCGCGACACCAGGACTTTCCACCTAGGGTTACCACCCCCTAGGACTTTTGCCTGAAGCCATCGACCTGCCAAGACTTTCCGCATAGGGTTACCACCCCCTAGGGTTTTCCTCTACCTAAGGTTACCACCCCCTAGGGTTTTCCTCTACCTATGGTTACCACCCCCTAGGACCTAGGGTTACCACCCCCTAGGGTTTTCCATTTGCCTAACCGCAGCTAGGACTTATGCCTAAGTTCCACTTAGGACTTTCCTGCAAACTTGTTCAACATATTAGAAACCAAAACACCTTAACTTTGAACCCTTTGACATAATCAAAACATAGGTTCGATCGTCGGATGCTTCCCGCACCAACAATCTCCCCCTTTTTGATTATGGCAATACAGTTCAAAGTTAAGTAAAAGTAAGACAGTAAGTACAGAAACTTAAACAAAAAACTTTATATGTTTTCCCATTGATTATGTTTAAGTTTACTCTTTACTTAACTTTTCTCTCTCCCCCTTTGACATAAATCAAAAAGAAACCTAGGAAAAGAGAAAAATAGTCTATGTAACTTCCTCTCTCCCCCTTTGCTCTATGAATCGGCTTTTGCAGACATTGAATTTTGAAAATAGCTTAAGTGAAAAGGGACTTAGCTTAGTTTTGAATAAAATAATACTTATTTTTGAAAAAGGACTTGTTAGTTTTTTGGTTGAAGAGAGAGAGTAGCTAAAATTTTAATTTAGATTATTTATTCAGTTGGTCTTTAAGTCCAAGCATGAGTCAAGTTAAATAGTAATCAAATTATCTAATTGGTGTTGATCAGGTATCAGAGCCCTAAAGTACAGGTAATCTTAATCTTTCCATTTTCTTTAGTTTGAGAGATACTTTTAGCTAAGATAAGGTTATTTTTGTCTTTAACAAGTAACTCAGCAAATTTTTGTGATATCACAACACTTTAAATTCTTAGTTTTTAAAGAGGGAGTTTAGAAAAAATTTGATCAAGACTCAGTTTAACTAAGATTTTTACTTTTTAAAATACTTTTATCAAAGACTTAGCTAAACTTATGAAGATAGTAGTTTTGTTAAGTATTTAACCTTAAAAAAACTTAGTTTTTAAAAAAAATTATTTTGATGAAATTTTGAGAATGTTTTGGAAAATACTTAGCATATTCAGCGAAACTTAGCATTTGAAAACAATTGCTTTGAGAGACTCTTAGCTAAATTCCCTTTTTGTCTTTAAAAAACTTTAAAAAGCACTTAGCTAAATTTGAAAATACTTAGCTATATATTCAGCTTAAAAATGATTGTCTTGAGAAAACTTCTTGTCAAATAGCTAAGTTTAGAGTATAATCTAACTAAGCTTAGTTAAAGAAGACTTGATTAAGTACTTAGCTTAAAGAGGTTTTACATAAAGGCTTAGCTTTGAAAACATTCTAGAAGAGTTGTAATTTAAAAGCCAGGTCATAAATAATTTTAATTTTAAAGTTAAGTTAAAAATAACCTGAATTTTTGAAGATAAGTAAAAAGAGTTTTTCATTTTGAGGTCAAGTTAAAAATTTTAAAGAAAAACTAATTTTAAAACCGACTCAAAATCACTCCCCCTTAATTAATGCCTTAATAAATTTTTGAGTTCAGGAATCCAAGCATGAGAGGTAAAAAAAATATTTTCCTATCTTTCCATCTCACTCATTCTAGATTAACAAGCATGTTTAGCATATGAGTGAGCGTGAGATGGAGTTGTCTTTGCAATTGATATAAAACATAAGTTTTGAATTTCAAATAATTTTGAAATGAAGTTTTAAAAGATTTTAAAATGATTTTTGAAATTTAGTTTTGAAAAGATTTTTAAAGTGATTTTTGAAATTTAGTTTTGAAAAGATTTTAAAATGATTTTTGAAATTAAGTTTTGAAAGGATTTTAAAATGATTTTGAAATTTAGTTTTGAAATAATTTTAAAATGATTTTGAAAAGATTTTGAAATTAAGTTTTGAAAAGATTTTAAAATGATTTTTGAAGTTAAGTTTTGAAAGGATTTTAAAATGATTTTGAAATTTAGTTTTGAAATAATTTTAAAATGATTTTGAAAAGATTTTGAAATTAAGTTTTGAAAAGATTTTAAAATGATTTTGAAATTTAGTTTTGAAATAATTTTAAAATGATTTTGAAAAGATTTTGAAATTAAGTTTTGAAAAGATTTTAAAATGATTTTGAAAATATTTTGAAAAGATTTTAAAATGATTTTGAAAATATTTTGAAATTAAGTTTTGAAAAGATTTTAAAATGATTTTGAAAATATTTAGTTTTGAAAAGATTTTAAAATGATTTTGAAATTTAGTTTTGAAATAATTTTAAAATGATTTTGAAATTAAGTTTTGAAAAGATTTTAAAATGATTTTGAAATTAAGTTTTGAAAAGATTTTTTGTTTAAAATAATTTTGAAATGAATTTTGAAAGATTTTTTTTTAAAATAATTTTGAAATAATTTTGAAAGATTTTTTAAATAATTTTGAAATGAATTTTGAAAGATTTTTAAAATAATTTTGAAATTAATTTTGAAAGATTTTTAAAATAATTTTGAAATTAATTTTGAAAGATTTTTAAAATAATTTTGAAATTAAATTTTGAAAAGATTTTTTAAATAATTTTGAAATTGAATTTTGAAAAGATTTTTTAAATAATTTTGAAATTAAATTTTGAAAAGATTTTTTTTTTCAGTTTGAGTTTAATTACTTAGTCATCTCACCCAATCTAAATTTTCAATCAGGGAATCCTATAATTTTGGTGAGATGAATTGAGGTTCAATTTAAGGGTTTGGTTTAACTTTGTGTTAGATTCAGGTTTAGCTTTGGGTTCAACAAGTAAGCATTTTTTGGATAAACTTCTGGGCTATGGTGAGTCACAAGGAACTCATTAAAGTAACCATGCCTTCGAGGTTTTCCAAATAGTCCTACCCATTGAACTTAATACTAAATCTTGGTCTAACTAGTTAGGATCCATTTAAGGGTAGCTTCGGTCAGTTCCACTTGGCCAAATGCACCAGGTCGAAGCCATATCTTCCTAGACATGCGATGCCCAAGCTTCCCTAACATACTATCATCCAAAAATTTCACCAGTACAGTGGATCAAGTTAAACCTAGCCCGTTTTAATCTAACCTTAATTACCCTGCCGGGTAATTTACTCTTGTTTTACCTATTTCGGGTAGATTAAGTTCAGTTACCCAGTCGGGTAGTTCAGTTTAGGGGTGCCAGCTATTCTGGATCTTCCATCTATATTTGAATTCGAATTTTTTAATTTAATTTTATTTAATTTTAATGGTTTTTCTGTTAACTCCCCCTGGATCATAGCCTCAATATGGTCTATCGAGGTAGTATATTTGATCCTTCGGGATCCAGTATTGGCCAAGTCCAACTTGATTGATCAATTTGGACTTGGGGACCCATGCTTGAACTACCTTTATATTATTTCTATTAACTAATGATAAATACGATTTGTATTTCGTTTTGGTCTTAAATCCAAGTCCGGCTTTGTTGTAAACGGCTCGCTGTTTTCCAAGAATCAGATCCAGATTCTTGGAACCCAAGGTGAACCGTTCCAACGTGTTCTTGAGTTCTTTAATTTGAGCTTTCAGATTGGAATTTTCTTCCTCAAGTTGTTGGACTTGAGTTGAACTTTCAATTTGAACTGACTCAGTTAAAGAGCTCGAGTCAGTCGCTTCCTTAAGGGTTGTTACCTCCTTTTGGAGCGACTTAACCCGGACGTTGGATTTAGCCAACTTTTTTAGCAAGTAAGGGACTATATTTTTTAAATCGTCTAATTGAGTTTCGGCGAGTAAGGCACTTACAGTGGGGTTAGGTCCTTCGGAAACGAATGCGGATTCGTGGCTTCGCTCGGACTCTGTTTCTGACTCGCTCTCCGTTTCGGATTCGAACTCAGACTCGGTGTCGATAATGTTCGCTAGTACTGGTAGAGCGAGAAGGCTCGTTTGCTCTTCTTCGTCCGATTCGGATTTATCTGATGACTCGGACCATGTTGCCTTCAGTGCTTTCTTCGTCTTGCTTGTTCCTGCAAATAACGCAACACCTTCCTCGGCCGGAATAGTAATAGTCTGCTCAAATAATTTATTTATTAAAACATGCTTACCTATTTTCGTATCAGGAATACCTTCGTGTAGGTCAATCAGATTCTCCCACAGCTCCTTGACACTTGAGAATTGGCCGGCGCGATTCAGCTCCTTATTTGTTAAGCCACACTGAGTGTATACGTTGCTTTTGCGTTTGCTTCTACCTTTTTGATAAGGTTCGCGTCCCAGTTCTCGTATGGTAGTGGCTTGCCGGCGCCGTCAGTTGGCAGTTAAAGCCCGGTTTTGACGATCATCCAGACTTCAAAGTGAGTCTGGAGATACTCCTCCATTCGACCCTTCCAATCTCTGAAATCATCTCCGGAGAAGAGCGGTGGGCGAGCAGTGTTGTAGCCTTCTTGATGGGTCATTTTTTTTTAAAAAAAAAGACAATCTCGCAAAAATAAACACAATAAAACTTGTTCCAAGACTTAGTCTTGGATTAGTAGTGCGGGAGAGAAATAAAAATAGTAATTCAGGAATTTTGAGAAAAAAATAATAAAATATTATTAAAATAATATTAAAAAAAATATTACTATAAATTTTTGAAAATGCAATATTTCGCTAATTCCAACCAATGGTGAAAAGATGAAAATTAATTTTTTAAAAACAGTTTTGGAGGGAAAAAACGAAAGACGTAAGGTTATATTTTTAACCTATATAAACGACAAAGCCACGAAAAATGCTTGAATGGTGGTTGCACCAATTCAAAGCTACCCCGCTCTGATACCAATTGTTGGATCGAGACGCGCTAGAGGGGGGGGGGTGAATAGCGCTCGTGGCTATTTTGTACGATTATTGGAAATCTAACGAATTATCGGAGTAATAAGCAGCGGAATAAAACAATCAATCACAGAGACACAGGGAATTACTTCGTTCGGAGCCTAAGGCGACTCCTACTCGAAGGCCCGCGATCCTTGATCGCTTCCGGTGGGCAACAACTATAATCTCGATAAGAATTACAAGCTTCTTATAAAGA
This sequence comes from Zingiber officinale, assembly GCF_018446385.1. Classification (NCBI taxonomy): domain Eukaryota; kingdom Viridiplantae; phylum Streptophyta; class Magnoliopsida; order Zingiberales; family Zingiberaceae; genus Zingiber; species Zingiber officinale. The sequence continues at coordinate 85,552,718 of NC_055988.1, forward strand.
AAGTATTATAATAAAAGTTATACCGACAACTTAAAGAAGAAGAAAGCGGAGCTCCGGGTTGTCGGAATGTTGTAGCAGCACTTCGGAATGATTTTGTTAGTAGCACGTTGAAGAAGGAAAGCCTCAAACTTGATTTCTTGAAGTGCTGGTCGAAACCCCCTTATAAAGGGTGTTCAAGGCGCCTTGAAGGCTGCTCAAGGCGCCTCCATGCTGCCTAGTCTTCCGCGTGGATCAGATCTGAACTGGTCGAACTTCATCCCTTGGAGGCGCCTTATACCCTGCTCAAGGCGCCTTCCAAGGCACCTTATACTCCCTTCAAGGCGCCTTCGATGAACTTTCGCAGCCAGCTCAGCTGTTGCACCCGAGGCGCCTCCAAGCTCCATGGAGGCGCCTCGGACACTGTTCATTCGAGGCTTTAGGTTGCTCCTTTGCACCTGCAAGATACGTTAGTCCCAAACAATATCCTGCAACACAAAGTTAGCACAATAAACATGATAAATGAAGTATAGACAGTCTCCGGACTGTCCGAGTCTGACTTCGGGTTTCCGTCCGGAAACCCTAGGTCGACCCGACGCCTACTGTTCCCTCTACGGGGAATGCGTCCTCACCTACTCCACTTAGAAGATTTACCTATTGCCAGTCGATCCTCCAGATCGACTGGACTTTTGCTCAGCACTTGACGCTTCCGGACTTTCTGCTGGACATCCGCTTCCCGGCTAGTCCAGTCTTTCACCTGGTTCGCGACACCAGGACTTTCCACCTAGGGTTACCACCCCCTAGGACTTTTGCTTGAAGCCATCGACCTGCCAAGACTTTCCGCATAGGGTTACCACCCCCTATGACCTAGGGTTACCACCCTCTAGGGTTTTCCTCTACCTAGGGTTACCACCCCCTAGGACCTAGGGTTACCACCCCCTAGGACCTAGGGTTACCACCCCCTAGGGTTTTCCATTTGCCTAACCGCAGCTAGGACTTATGCCTAAGTTCCACTTAGGACTTTCCTGCAAACTTGTTCAACATATTAGAAACCAAAACACCTTAACTTTGAACCCTTTGACATAATCGAAACATAGGTTCGATCGTCGGATACTTCTCGCACCAACAGAGGTTGAGCAGTACACATCAAATAGTGCGTCTGAGAGAGCAGACAGGATTCTCCCATGGCAGAGATAATCCCTTTGCTTAAACCTCTCTAAGGTAGCACTACGGGCAGGTTCCTCTTCATTAGGCGAAGGTGGGTCTGTTTCTATAACGGAGAATAGCCCTAGCGTAGTAAGCCAAAATTTCATCCGTTGTTGCCAACGTCTGAAGTTTTGCCCGAAAAATCATTCGGGTCGGGCGCTAGCCTCATCAGACCCAGTTATCCTATCGTTCATCATGTTTATTGATGCTACAATCAATTCTCTAAAATTGTAGTAAAATTGATTATACTAATACAGTAATAATTGCACTAATAAATGACGAGCATGCAATAAACAGTAATAGAGTAAGGTTAGGAATTTGTGTATCTCCGGTTGAAGCGTCGGGCGTGCCGACTGTCTTTAGAGAATTGATTGCCGCCCACGGTGCAGAGGCTCTCTGGCAAAATTCTCCCAAGATCCGAACAACCGCTCGCGCTGTTCGTAGGTGCACTCCAAGACGAACGCCGCACTCGGACTCAACCTCAGATCGCAGAACCAAGTCTCAGAACTTGGAAAGAAGAAGAAGAAGAAGAAAGCAGAGAGTAGAGGAATGCTTTGATTTTTTCGGAGTGAATTGAGAAGGAGCAGAGGAAGTGTATTTATACACTTCGAAGCAGTGTACGCACCAAAGCATACGTCGCTTTGCTTTCTCACGGACAGAATTGCGATGCTTCGCTTCCTCACGCGGACAGAACCAAACCGGACCAGAGGCAAAAACGAACCGGGTGAACTAAACCGGACTGACAAAAACAAACCGGGCCGCCCGTAAGCGCGAGGCCCACGAGTTGGGGATTTGCACCCCCCCCTTGCGCGTGACACGCCCAGTTTATGGATTTCCGACTCGAACCCCCTGATTTGGGCTTGGCCCGCGCATACATGTAAATCCTCCCTAACTTGACTAAGCTAGCATGGAAGACTTCCATATATAAAGCCTTCTAAGCTTCTTAGCTTAGTAATATGGGACTAAAAATAATAGAAATATTTTGAATTAAAACTCAACATTTAGATCATAGGAACGTTAAACTGGATAATTTAGATTATAGGAAATTAGAATATTGAATCTTGCTTATATCTTGTTGGTTTTCAGGAAATTAGAATATGAATTTATCTTTTGTGTACTTTAGATGTAGATTGCCTTAGGAGTCTATTTGATAAAATACAAAACCAATTGTTCAAAAAAAAAAAGCAGGTTAATATTCAGATGAACATGAAAAGCTTTGATAACATGAAACTCATTTGGAACACGAAAAGATGATGGTAAATATGATGCAGAAAAGATCATTGTATAAAATTTGACATTGCAATTTATGAGAAGAAGTCATGCTTTATGACATCCTCTATCAATTATAGTGCATGATTGTCTTCAAACTTTATGAACATTAACTTTTACCTCTTCAAAAGTTAATTTGTAATCAGACACTTATATTTGTATTGAAAAACCAGAGATATTTATTTCCTTACACATCCAATTATGAAAATTCTTTTATGAGTCCCAGATAATTCAAATTATTAGCAAAGTAGTTTTTAAAAAACATTAAGCAGTAATCTCACTGCATAGCATATGATGCATGTAGGAGCACAGATGGTTCATATTAACTGAACAAAGAGAAGGTGATTGAAATGAAGAAGAACTAAGAGATCATTGTTTACTCACTCTGCTTTGTTTACGTATTCATGCTTTGTTTACTTACTCTACTTTACTAATCATTTTGCTACATAGAGTTTTGATTAATTGTTTGACTGTTTTGTTATTATTTCGGACTTGTGTTTGTGTTGATATTTTGTTAAATTATTTACAATTTTTTTGAACGTGTGTTAGCTCATTGTTGCTTGATTAGTTGTAACAAGAATGGATAAAGAATTGATATCAAAGGATAGATTATCACGTGAATATGAGTTTAGAGTAGACTTTTTCTTACAATGTGCAATGAAAAACTAACATAATTCTATTTAGATTTAAGTTTATGGAATGATAGTCTTCTTTTTCTATTTAGTGAAAGTTAACATATGAATTGATTAAATTTCTTTTTTGGACACTCTCCTTCCATGTGTGGGTGGGATACTTGATTTAGATTTTATTTTGATCAGTATAGCTGGACCAATAAGTTTTATTTTGATCAGATAAGTAATGTTATTGTCTGACATTGTTTTCACTAGGGAAGCTTTGTACTTGGCCACATGATAAGAACCTCTGAAACATTGATGCTGGGATAGTTCGTTGCCTCATGGGTTTGCTTTTCATTTAATTTCATTTTATTTTTTGAAAGAGAAATATATCCTTGGGCCTTTATTGTAGCGTCATTTTTGATGGAGGAGCCATCTGCTAGGATAAAGAAAGGACTGCAGTGACATAAATATTAAAGAAATGATGATATAAGTCCTTTGAAGTTTGAACTAGAACAAATCGAAATCAATCGAAGCAAGTAGGGTTTGTTGGGATAGATAATTCTTTGCTAATCTTGGAAAGCTATACATCAAAGAATTCATCTTTATTCAGGTAAAACGGAGAGTTGATCACTACTATGATTTGATTTGCAATTGTATCTATTTTCAGAGACTGCACTCTTTGACAATTTCTTGAAAGCTTGTAGATGTTAAACAAATTAAATGTTAAATAAACATGTCCACTACAATGATGATTCCTATTTCTCCATCCAATAAATAAAATGTAGTCTGGTCATTACATTACCTCTGCATCTTTCCTATAAAGAAAGAAAAGATCAGATAGACAAGGTATTAGTTTTAAATACTCAACCTGTTCATCCATCCATAAAATAGATTAATTATGATGCTCATCAAGTATTTTCTTGTCTCTGTATGATGCTCATCAATTATACTAAAAATGTATATATATACATATAAAGAATAAGAAGGAAACATAACACACAGAATCTCTAATGGTAAACTTTTATTTTGATGCAGTATTAAAGAGCTTGGTCATTGAAGGATGTTTTGCAAAATTTAGTGGATGATAATTTTGTTATGAGATACTTTTGTGAGTTCATTTCTCTTCATATAATCTAAGAAGGATTTTGTTTTTGTATAAACTTAACATGAATATAAAGTTAATTTGTGAATTATGTGTACATATTCTTTTTATTTGGATTGAATGAAATTATATCGTTTGTTAAATAGTTGTACTTTTAAAAAGATTGTGGGTACTTATATTTTTTATCTGTAGATATTCATATTTACTATTTGTAAAGTTTGTGGATATTTTGTGTATCTTTTGCTACAAAATATATTTTAAAAAAGACAATGCTTTTTTATCCATTAAAAAAATGTTGTGTTTGTTAAAAAAAATAACGCTTTTTAAGCATTATAAAAATATTATCTTTGTAAAAAGATAACATTTTTAAATATTGTAAAAGCGTTGTCTTTGTAAAACAATGACAACACTTTTTAAACGTTGTAACGGACTTTTAATAATAGTGTTTTTAACAATACTTTTTCTGTTATTTAGATAACGTGTAAAAAGCGTTGTCGTTTAGTTTTCTTTTTGTAATAATATTTTTTTTTTGTTATAGTTCTTCTTAGATTATATGAAGAGAGATAAATCATAAGATCAAATTTATGACCTATGATGAGAAGAGTATTTTCATAAATCACTGTTTTATTTAGAGAAGATAAGATAAGTACATATGGAAATGTTGAAAAAAAATGGGAAAAGATATAAAAATAAATAGATAAAAACGTAAAAACATTACAAATGATAAATGTTTAAGTTGATAGCGATATGTACCATCAATAAATATCTTAATTAAGGAAGATTTCATTAATAACGATTAAAAAAATAAAATTTATTTAAATATAAAAAAATATAATAAAAATTATTTTAATAATGACGAGGGTGGTACAAAAATAATAATTAAGCAAGTTAGATAATCTAAGAAAATTGATCCGGTCTCATAGAAATTTCTCATCGACCGTCAAAATAAATTGAAAATGCTCACGGCTAGGGGCGGAACCATCATGGGCTTGGGTGGACTCCAATCCCACCTAATTGTTCATCTCGTTTGATTAATTTTTTATTCATTCTCGTAACTCATGGACTATTTCCATTTGCTCCCTCCCCCTTCTAATTTCCAACTAATTATCACAAAAAAAATTAACGGAAAAATCTTGAATTAGAATATTTAATAAGGAATGATAAAAAATAAACCTTAATTTGTGCAGGTCATACGCAAATCATTCTCCTTAAATTTCTATCATTTTGTCACTGATTTTTTACAATTTGGGTCATGAGATACGTGCATTCAAACTCTAAGAAAATTTCTGACCAAAGTCAATCATGACCATCGCCTTCCTTCGAGTTTTCAACAGCAATTTTGGCAAAACCATCGCGTGACCACTTTATCATGACTCAAAATGATTTTGCTTCATTTTTTGAAGAATTTTCAACTCGATTCTAGATGCTTGGTTTCATTTTTTTCAAATGGTTGATTGTTAGAAATTTTGCTTGTTCAATTTAGCTATGATTTTGAGAGTTTTAAAGCTTGATTTTAGCTTGCATTGTTTGATTTGCAGACTGTCTTGAGTAGGACTGTAAATGAACCAAGCGTTCGAGAACGAGTTTGGTGTTTAGTTTGGTAAGAGTTTATTTATATTCGTTAAATATACATAAGATTAATTAAACAAACAAGCTTGAACAACTCGTTAAGTTAAACAAACAAACTTGAATATATGTGTTCAACTCGTTAATGTTCGTGAACAACGTTCATGAATCATATTCATTAATAAAATTCTTTTTAATATGCTAAATAAATAATAAAATAAAATAAATAAATAAATTTAAATTATCAAACTCAATAACTAATCAAATACCTAAAAGTTTCAAATAATTAAACAAGCTTGAACTGAGAGCTTGATAATATTTAAACGAACCAAGCTCAAGCCAAGTTTAAATTGAGAGCTCGATAACATCTAAACAAACTAAGCTCAAGCCAAGCTTCAAACAAGTTTATAAAAAATAAATTAAGTCAAAATTGAACAATCATTTCAAAAGTTTGATTCATTTTAAGTTCGGCTCGATTATATTATCAAACAAGTTTGAACACTTTAAATTTCAGTTCAACTCAGTTTATTTATAGGCAAGTATTGAGTGATAATTTTACTAATTTGATTTAGTTTGATTTTAAATTCAAGTATCAAGTTAATATTGTTTATTGGTTGATTTATTATTATAGGTTCTTAAATTGTGTTATTTTTAGATTTTAAACCTAAAAATTTATTATTATGAATTTTAGAAAAAATAATTGATTGGTTGCGAGATATATATATATATATACTAAATTTAATATATTTATTTAATTGATAAAGTTATTTTCTTTATTTTAACTCTTCCTACTTTTAGATCAATAATGGAATGATCTAGAGTTACTGGAAAATATTGGTAATGAGATATTAATTAATTAGTTTGATTCTATCTTCATTGGAAGGGAAATCGAAGAATATAATTTTATTGGTATTTTTATTAAATGATTTTTAATATATTAAATAATAAATACTTTTAATACATATTTTTAGTAAATTAATATTCACATAATTTTTTTATTTTATTTTTTATTTTTAAATTAATTAATTTATAATATCAATTATAATTGATCGGTCAGTCAGGCTCAATTAATTTTTAACCCTGCTTAGCCCCTTTCAGAACGGAAGGCTCACAAATCTAACATCTATTAGTTTTATATCTCAATTAGAGAAAAAATTTTTATAAATATATCATAACTAAAAATTGAATCATGAATATTTATATGACAACTAGATACCCTTCTATCGTACTATAGGCACAAGAGCATGAAAGTCATGTTAAATGAAAGGGCAATGGATAAGATAAATATGATAATTAGGTTTTTTTTTATGGTGCCTATATATAGGCACAGGAGCCTGAGAGTCACGTTAAAGTGGAAGGGCAATGGATAAGATAAAAAAATAATATATATATATATATATAATAAATATTTTAATTATAAATAAAGATTATAGAAGACTCTATTAATAATAATTAAATATTAATATTTATTTAAATATAAATAAAGACGGATAGAATATGTTTTATTCTCACGTAAATAAAATGCTGTATTCCAGTGAATTAACCTTTTATAAAAAAGGTTTATATATTGTAAAGATTTTATTATTATTATTATTATTATAATAAAAAAAATAATATATATATTTTTTATCGGCTTGAATGAGAGCACGAGTGAAGCAAGGTCTCGACACTGCCACGTCATCATATTAATATCTTCCACGCGCATTCGCTCGTCACGCAGGCCAAAGCGCATTCCTTTTTATGGTCCCCGCCAGCAGACCCAATTCGCACCCACGTCCACGAGGCACAAGCGTCTGCCGTTTTCTTGGGTCCCGCCGTGGTCGAACAGAGGGTTTCGAATGAGTACGAAACCTTCGGGACGTGAACCAAAAATGTGAGAGGACGGGAAAAACGAAGCAGTAAAAGGCCGGGAAAGGTTAAAGAAATCATTTTATAAAAAATGTCACTTTGCCCCATCATTCTGTATACTTTTTTACTTTGCACCCCAGAGTATGAACAATAATAGACAGAAAATTTTCAAAAGACTCACCGAATACAATTTGAATACTTAAACATTCAATCAGTATCTCAATTAGATAATATATGATAAATAGGCATATTGAAATAGAAAGAAAAAGCGAAGATGGAAAATCCAAAATATATGGAGTAGAATGTAATTTTCTAAACTCTAAGCAGTGCGAAGTGAATTTTTCTCTGAAAAATCACCAAGATTAAAAAAAAGGCCAAAAGGAAAAGCGCTTCATTGAATGCGCCGTGTCGCCTCTCTCACTTCGCCTCCAGTGCGGCTGCTTCTCCTCTGCGACGGAGAGGAAGAAGACAACTAGAAGAGCAGATAAGTCTTTGCTGTCGTTGTTCGAGCGTCTCCGCCGCGTTCCCTCCTCTCCTCCATTCTCGGGATCGCCTCCTCCCTTGTCGTTTTTCCCCCAAACCCTTGTCGTTGTTGCCACAGGTCGAATTTCGCACCAATCTCTGATTTCGTTTCTGAATGTTCATCCATCTGGATTTGGAGCCTTCCCTTGTAAAGCAAAAAGTGATCTTTTGTTTGATACTGCGGCAAAGGAAGGGTTTTGGGGAGGGGGAAGGGGAAATTGCAGCAGTTCCCTCCTGTTTCCCTTGGATTTGATGGCAATGTAAGTTTTCTGGTGGAATCATATCTGCCTTGAGGGATCTTGTTATCGAATCTAGGGATTTTGAATTTTGGGAGTAGATGAGTTGCTTCCCTTGTTTATGTCGTCGCAAGAGGGAGTCGAGCAGCTCCAGGATAGATAACAGCGATGGCGTCCAATCCAGCTCGGGACTCCATGGCGATTCCTCAGGTTGGTTTCTACGCTTACTCTTCCATTGATGCTTTTCATTGCCTTGAATGAATTTCTCTTGGGGTTTAGAGAGTAGGAACCGGTTGCAGCCATCAATGGGCGAGGAGAAGAGCAACTCTGCTCGGAGCTTCACTTTCCGAGAGCTCGCCGTCGCCACTCAGAATTTCAAAGAAGCCAATTTGCTCGGCGAAGGGGGTTTCGGAAAAGTCTACAAGGGGCGGCTCCATTCCAACCAGGCAAATCTCATACCCATTGTTCAAAGTAAAGTCTTTAGCTTGTTCCTATGGTAAAGTACTCTTCTTGTGGATGAGCAGGTGGTAGCTATAAAGCAGCTAAACCGAGATGGACTTCAGGGGAACAAAGAGTTCCTGGTGGAGGTTCTCATGCTCATAGTTCTTCGCCATCCCAACCTTGTGAGCTTGATTGGATACTGCGCCGACGGCGATGAAAGGCTCTTGATTTATGAGTACATGCCAAAAGGCAGCTTGGAAGATCATTTGTTTGGTAATTCCCTCCCTCCATAGGATCATATCGAAGCACAAAGCATTCGATATGTTAGCTAAACATATAAAGATATAATCTTAGTCAAATGCATACGTAACCTTATGTCTATATTTTAGATACAAATAGTAGTTCATATGTTAAGTCTATCAATACATGCAGTGATTCGAAGTACAAACCGAGATAACACTTTTCTCCGTAAAGTATTGGCATTGATGTTCTTAGGGTAAAAGAACTACGACAATTTCAAACGAGATGATTTCAAAATTTGGGGGATGTAGATATCTTGCAACTATCAGAAAATATGCACATTTTGATGAAAAGAGGTTGAGGTTTCCATAAACTAGGGATTTAACAAACTTGCATAGTTCATAATATGTTTCAGGTCTCTTAGTCATTCGGCCTGATACCTCTCGATTTAGAGAGGAAATGCTCGTATCATTTTGAGTCTCCCAATCTCGGTCTCTACTAATTGGATAATGGGCTAGGCGAAGGGGAGCTTTATGGAGAAAGGAGAAAAAAGTCAGATTAGTAGCTAAAGGCTTTACTAAAACCTATGCGATAGATTAAGAGGAAGCCTTTGCCCCGGTAGCCAAGATTCAGTTAGATGTTCCATGATGTCTTTATTAAAACCTATACAATCCATATATTTGTTCTATTTTGGGTTGTAGTTAATTATTTTCTCCTTGAGAGTTTGTGACTAATACTTCACTTTTTGTGCATTACTTTTGTGCTTTTTTTTTTATCTTTACCTCTTTTTTTTTCCATTCATTTTGAATGTTACATCTCAGATCCTCCCGGCAAGCCTCCTCTCGATTGGAACACACGGATAAAGATTGCTGTAGGAGTTGCCAAAGGATTGACATATTTACATGATGTTGTAAATCCACCTGTCATATACCGCGACATGAAGGCTGCAAATGTGTTATTAGACGATGAATTTAATCCGAAACTCTCCGACTTTGGACTTGCAAAACTAGGACCTGTTGGGGACAACACACATGTTTCCACTAGGGTGATGGGGACATACGGCTATTGTGCTCCTGATTATGCGATGAGCGGTAAATTAACTCTTAAATCTGATGTCTATAGCTTTGGGGTACTTCTATTGGAGCTTATCACCGGACGACATGTTTATGATTCTTCAAAATCTGCTTTTGAACAAAAACTACTGACGTGGGTATGTATTTTCGATTAAGTGCATTATGATGGAGGATTATCTATGATAATGATTTGTTTGCTCTGTTTCTTTCAGGCGAGACCTTTCCTCAGCGACAGAAGGAAATTCCACCGGTTGGCTGATCCCTTGCTCCAAGGTTGCTATCCGCCACGATCCTTCCATCAATTGGTGGTCATCACCACAATGTGTCTTCAAGAGCAGCCGCACGTTCGACCCATAATTGCTGATGTGGTCGTCGCTCTCAATCATGTCGCGTCTCAACCATACATATTCGAGTCTGTGTCCACGAGGACTAGCTCCCCACCACCACCATCATCGCCTTTGCCTTCAGTTACACCATCGAGAGATCGCAACGGCAGAAGAGGCTTAGGGTTCAGGCATGTATAGCAGAGTCATGAGCTACTGGGCTATCCACACAACATTGCGCGAACACCAAAAACATTTTGTTGGGCATGGTCCTCACCTCACACACAGAATGAGTGTTGGGTCACTGTTTCACACCGATAATAAGATCATCGTGTATCTAGTAGCTAGTCTTTGTATTAGCTAAGTAGTTAAAGCAAGATGGGCATTGCTTCGCTACCATTGCTTCTGTTCGATTCAGGGTTTTGTAGCAAATTCTATCTCAATAAATATATTCGAGTGGTTTCTTGCTTTGTCGATATTGACGAGTAAAGAAGAGAGAAACGAAATGAGAAAGAACTTTGTGAATATTTTCAAATGCGTCACACAAATCTTACACTTCCAAATGAAGCCTATTGTTCGCTCAATGAGAAATAGTCGTTTCACAAACTCAATGCTACTTGGTGAAGAAGTTTAAAAGAAAAGTCACTTATCAATGTGACAAAGCACTCGCTACCCTACTTACCAACAAGAACTCACACATCTCATTGGAACAAGAAATAGTCATCTCGTAAACTCAATGCTACTTCGTGAAGGAGCCTCCACGATAAATCTCGATACATTGATGGTCCTCAATTTATTCATGTAACTAAAAGAAAAGGCACTTGTTAATGCGACCGCGCGCTTATTACCCTAATTACCGACGAGAACTCACACATCTCATTGGAAACAAATATAGAGGATATGTAGCACAAGAAGAGCAACACCACTCCACTTGACTCCTTGCAAGCTCATTCCTCCATCTGCATCAATTTAGATGGAATGTTTAACAAGCTCTATATGTTTAGTAACCTATTCGATTCCACAAACCGAGTAAAATTTAGAGTTTCATAACGAGTAAAATTCGGAAAGTGAAAGGGTATTTTGGGAAAGAAATTGCAGATGTAATAAATAATAAAGTAGGTATTTTATACCGTTGCAATCTGTTCTGGTGACGGTGGCGTTGGTGGTCAAGACGCTAACGGCGGCGGAGCTGTTGGTGTATCCGGCGTAGGCGCAAGTGTTGGCGGTGCATCCGGAGGTCGAGGTGGTGTTGCCGATGAAAAAGTTGGGTCGGCATGTGGCCGGCGACGGGCACACGGAGCTTTCTCCGGATTGAGAGCACTCCAATCTGTGTATGGAGGTTGAATTAGTTAAACAGAGAACGATGTATGTGTGCGATCGAGAAGCTTAAGGTGAAGAAAGTGACCGGTAGGTGGCGGCGCTGCAGGAGCAGGTGACGCAGCCGCCAGCGGTGGGGACGTAGCTGTGGTTGGCGAGGCGGAGGCCGTAGTCGACGGAGGTGTTGGAGATGGAAGAAGAGCAAGCTGCAAGGTGTTCAAAGTGAGAAGAAGGGAAACTCTAAAGGGGCAAAATGAAAATTTTGTACCACCGACCGCGGAGGGGCACGTCGAGGATCTGATAGGCCTGCAGCTGCGTCGGGTCGAGGTTGCCGTTGAGGGAAATGATCGTCTCCGGCGTCGTCCCGAACTCGGTCGCGATCGCGTCCACCGAGCTCCCGGGATCCACCATGTGCGCCAGGTGCACCGTCTCCTCCCCGCCCACCTCGTCGCAGCTGCACGGCAGCGGGATCCACAGGCTCTGCCCCACCTCGATGTTGTTCGCGTTCGGCAGCCCGTTCACCGCCGCGATATCCTGGTACGTCGTCAGGTTCCCAAACCACACCGCCGTGATGTTTAGCAGCCCCACGTCGCCGGCCTGGACCGTGTACAACGGAGTCCGGTCCGACCTTCCCGTCCCGTTGAGGCAACGACAGCGGATCGGGACGAGAACTGGCGCTCCGGACTGGACGGCGCCGACGGAGGGGGTGCCGGCAGGGAGGTCGTTGGCGCCGAGGAGGGAAGGGAGGTCGACCTGGAAGAGGTCGGCGACGGCGCCGTAGGTGGTGAGGGTCGAGGGATGGAAGCCGACGAGGGAGCGGCACGTGGCGTTGGCGGTGGAGTTGCAGGTGAAGGTGGCGGTGGCAGTGGAGGTCGCCGCGAGGCCGACGACGAGGAGGAGCAGAGCCATCGTCCTCGTCATCCTTTCGCTACTCCTCTCTCTGTCAGCTTTCGATCCTTAGTACTGCCTGTGGAAGAACCAAAGCCGTGGATTCGACGCGTGTGTCGTGATGGATTCAATACAGTCCGTCGGATGAAATGGAGGAAAAAACCCACAGTGATGGCGACTTGTCTCGACTGCCAATGTGAAGAGTTGACCACAGAATACAAAAAAAAAAAAAACATGACTTAGGAATTGACTTTTCCAATTGACGTGTTTGAATATTTATAGATAGAGACGGAAGGGACCCCAAATTCTTCTAAATGTCTGCAAGTTGCGTGTAAGGAAAGTGTTTCCTTTTTTTGTGCTTGAACCACTTTGAAGTGGGGACAGACTGAATACAAAATTTCTTCCATTCCCATCATCAAAATCTTCAACCATCAAGTTATTCGACAGATAATTATACGAAAGTCCTATAATAAAATGATTTTCAGATGATCGCAGAAGATTACAAATTATAGGATTATCATTTGGCTATCTAACTTATCGATAAGGATTAAGATGGACTAAACTCATCTGCAACGAATTCTGATGCCTCTGCGAGGGTTTGCAAATCCTGCTCCCCGCTAAGGATCTGCAAAGATAACTGAACCCTTTGTAGGTTTGTTTGCTTGTTCGAAAGAAAAGAAATTATATTTACTCAATCTCTTATAGTTTAGGACTCATGGCTTATCGTGCAAGAAGTGATAATTTCTCACCTTGCCCTTGATAACCCATGTAGGAAAGCCTTGGATTCCGACGGATGAACATTCTGAAGCCATGGTTCTTCCCTTGCCGGCACCATTAGGGAAGCACTCGACATAGTCCAATACTTTTGTAGCTTCACTTCCGAACATCTGCAATATACGACAGTGACTATAGATTCACAGAAAGGAAGGTGTTTAAAGTAAGAATTCTTTTGTCTTTCCGAGCTGGAGTTACAGTCTCTGACTATTGGCAACACAGAGCTGATAGGAATAAAAAAGTTCAATGAGTCTTGTGCTTCTTCACTACAGCCTCGACGAACAATAGCAGCAGGTAGCGAGACAACAGCAAGTAGATTTAGAACTTCGTGAAGAACTAACTCTGTTTCAGTTGCAAATAATATGTGCAAACATTTTTGGCAAACAAGGAAAAAATCATGCGTGAGTTTAGTTATAATTATCGAATTGACCATCATTGTGCATGATGATCCTGCAAATACAGGGATTACGAAAACTTAATTTGACCATCAAATTTGACTAATTACTGTTACACCATCCTAATGCACTTTCTCAAATTTTTCATGCAAAATAAGTTTCTTTGAGAAAAGATATTGCGATACAAAGTTACCTGCTTTTGTTCGTTACAGTGGGAACACCAGAAAGCCCCATACATCTTTGCCCCTATGGAACGGAGGTGTTTTGCGAGAGACAGAGCCAAAGGCGTTGACTGATTAGTTATCTCAGTTTCATATGGCTCCAAAGTAATGTCACTTAATCTGCCAAAAAAAACAAAGGGAAAAGAAAGAAAGAGCATATAAAGCAGTATTTGTATATCCAAAGAATCTAATCATAGATAAGTTTAAGTGAAATATTAACTCACAAAAGAACCCAAAACTTGTAGATGAAAAGAGATGTGTGGCATCTGGCACGGTCAAGAAACGGTTCTATCTAGGCAACTAGGTGAATGTACTTATATTCATACGACACTCATGTTTTTTGTGCCATATCTTACCATATTGTTGTACCAACTTATCCTTTGTAAAATTCTCAGTGTGAATGATTTGCAGCATTTTTTTTCTAGATTTTAAGCCTTCTTTAACTAGGTAGGATTAGGAAGGACAGTAATTCAGATAGTGTTCAAAACAGAGCAATCTGCATGGTAAAGATAATAGTATTCTTATGAACCAGGATTCAGACCCTTTTGATCTAGGACTAGAAGTATTTTCTAAGGATTTAAGTCTACTTGTGTGTATATGTACCTCATGGTTAAGGAAATACATATTTTAACAGATGGAATAGTCGAGATCCTATGTTTCAAGAGTAATCATGAGGTACACATACAGTCAGACAACAGATATCGACGATGATATGCATATTTTTGCGACAACACATGACATTTATCGTAATCGCATTGGCATCTACATCAAGTTGCTACTTGTTGGACTGAAAGTAAAAAATGTGCTTCAAATTCACAATATGTTGCTCTGCTGATTGCAGAATAGGCAATTGGATATCAGATGTGGCCTTTACAATGGATCCATAAATTAGATGAATCCAATGCATAAGGACCGTAAAGTTTGAACATGTACCTAGTTTCATTATTTTGAGCTTGAGACAACATTTTTTCTGCTAGCCATAAAGCCACTGATCTTAGTTGGATCCTACCAGATCATTAGTCATCAATCATCAGTCCACAGTAGGGTCGATATGTTAGTGATGCAGCAGATCAATTCCTATTGGGAATTCATTAAACAGAAAATAAACATAATGCTCTTCATCGGGATTATGAGTCCTATGACTAAAAAAATATTCGAAATATTTACTGATGTTTACTTGACAAAGAACTACGTTGATGATTACAAAGATCTAACCGGCCAATATTAAATATACGAACATAAGGGAATTAAATAAGTGAATACCAGAAATTTTGAGAAGAATGCAGATAATAGTTCTAAAATGGTCAAAACTCACACAGGTTGTTGAGTATCAGCCATACTGTATGTATTTGTTAAAGCCACAACCACGACACCAGCAATGGCCAACTGTAGACCAATCCCATTTCTGACCTCTTCAAAGCCAATGTCCTAGGAGAGAGCAATATGGAACTCATCATTTTTTATATTTTGGATTGGGAATTTTTCATCGAAGAACATTGCTTAAACCAGACCTTTAAAGTGATGAAAAATAAGCTGAAAGATAGAAGGGCTGAGAGTAGACAATAAGAACAGGTTGTTCCAGCAAACTTTGTGCTTAGAATATAAAGAAAATAGGCACTCGCTGTTGCCATTGAAGTGGTGGTCACAAGTAAAATGAAGCGAGTATCATTTTCACCTAGTCCAGAAATTAAATTCTTTCCAGACTGTTGCAAGGAAAGCAATGCAACTGATCCATATGCCAACATGCCAAGCAAGGGAAGAGGCAAACCTGGCATATGAAAAAAAGGAAGAAATAATGAATTCTAGTTGAACCAAGTAGAACAGCAAAATTGTTTAGGAATAACTCAAAAGTAGTTTCTGAAAAGAAATAAAAAATGTTATTTTAGTTATGATAACCTAAAGACATAATGGCAGATCAAAATAGGATTGAGCATGCATAATCCAGTCCTCCAATTTCATCTAGTTGTTTCCTTTGATCAAACACTACAAGTAGAAAATGTTGAATGAGCAACCAAAAAATGCAGACGAATTTATCAGCAAAAAAAAAGCCTACCGAAAATGAAGGAGTAATCACTGTTGAGAACACCTCCGCAGCTTCCGCCTCCGACAGGACAGAAGGCCTCGGCGCCAGTGAACTTCACGTAGGTGAGATACGCGGCCTCCAGAAACCCTAAGGCCCCAAGTCCAGCTCTCAAAGTGCTCGTCGGAACGCCCAAATCAGAAGGCTTCAGCGGAGGCTCAGGTTCCTCCTGAGGGGAAAGCTCCGCCCGGAACCTAACCTGCCCCGACATTCCCGATCTCTGCATCGTGGTCAGCGCGCACAGAATCAAATTGTGAAGCTCCCAGCTTGGTGGATGGAATAGTCAAGAAGGAAGGACGTAGAGAGACCTGGAGGCGCGTCGAGAAGCGGCCGGCGGGGCGGCGGAGCGGCAGGCGGAAGACAACGAGGGCGGCGGATGTACTCGCCATCGGAATCGTTCCGATGCGGAAACCTCAGTAATCTCCTACTGGTGGCCGTGGACTCTCTCCACTTTTTCTGAAATTCTCCTTGTACTTCTGAAAATTAAAAGTTCCTCCTTTATTTCTATAATCATTAAAAACATAATAATAATATTATTATTATTATTATTATTATTATTATTATAATATTATTATATATAAAAGGTATACACACACAGTTCGTATCCTACGGTTTCTACTCTGCGGTTTCGTGTGATTTGATGATGTGACAAGTTCCACGTCGTCATATGATACAGTGAGAAATCGTGATAACTTTTGATGCTTTTGATGTGCACAAATCCATTCCTCGCGTTTTCCTCTTCGCATAACCCTAGTCGTCGCATCTCCCACTTTGAATTGCCTCTCTTGCCCAAGCATTCCCTCCTCGCGAACGCTAGCTGAAGTGTCATCTTCCTCCTTCCTCTCCTCGCATTCCCTAGACGAAGCACATCCACCTCCCTCTCATGCAACAACGCTTCTGTGCTCTCTCTCGCCGAATCTAGGACGTCAGCTCTGCTGTAGTTAGTTTGCTATGGAAACGCCAAAGCAACGACTCCCCAACCCTTATCCCTTTCTTGTGTCTCACTGCTTGCACATAAAATTCTTGTGCTTTTGTTATTTTCTTTTAAGAAATTGCATGATTTATGTTGCTTTAGAAATTACATGATTTGTTCAATCAAGTTTAGAGTTTAGAAAGTGCATGTCTAGTTAATTGGAATAGTTGTTTATTTTGAAATAAGTTATAGTTTTTATTTATTTATCTATTGTCAAATATAATGTGAGGGCCCCCAGAAATAGAAGAAAATATAATTAATGATCAATATTTTATTCCCCAAGTTACAGATGATCGAAAGTCAAAAATTGGAATGGAATTCCCATCTATAGAGGATGCATATTAGTTCTATAACCAATATGCACGAGAAGCCGAATTTAGTTCAAGGAATAACACGAGTAGGAAAAACAAGATGACAAATGAAGTAACATGGAAATAAATTATATGCTTTAAAGAAGGACATACAGATTGAATGCACAGATTGAATGCGGAATAATAAACATCAAAATTCTAATCAACTAACAAGTGAAAGAACATGTGGCACAGTTAGAACGGATTGTACGTCAAGTATTACATTTGTCAAGAAATAGACGAGATTAGATTGGGTTGTTTGTAATTTCATAGAAGCTCATAATCATCCGCTCTCGACTCCATCAAAGGTGCATTTGCTATGCTCACATCTTAGTGTTTCGGTAGCCAAGAAAGCATTGACAAAATAGTTTTCAGAGGTCAATGTACCAACTTGTCAACAAATACGTTTATTAGAGATAGAGTATAGAGGCCCTGAACGAGTAAGTTGCACAGAAATTGATATTAGAAACTTTGAGAGAAATCTAAGGGATGAATAAAAGGGTATTGATGCTGAAACACTGATCGAGTTTTTTACATCTGAGCAAGAGAAGAATTCAACTTTTTTATTTGACTACGAGATTGATTCAGATAACAGATTTAGTAGGTGTTTTTGGGTTGATCATGTATCAAGAAGGGTATACAGTGTATTTGATGATGCAATTCTATTTGATATGACATATAACGCCAATCAATATGGTTCGATTTTGGCACCATTTGCAGGAGTTGATCATGATCAGACAATTCTTTTTGGTTGCGGATTTCTCAATGATGAGAAAATTGAGTCTTTTTTTTTGTTACTTACAAAGTTCTTAAAAGTCATGCCTAAAGGTGCACCAAACATTATCATCACTGATCAGGATTCTACTATGACAAAAACTATTGCGTATGTTTTCCCTCAAACAGTTCATCGATATTGTTTGTGGCACATATTGAACAAATTCCCAGATAAATTAAACCCTTTAACTTTTCGAAACCACTATCATAACATAAAAAATGTCATTGCAAATTCTACAACACTTGACGATTTTGAGAAGTCATGGGAAGAGACTATCAAGGATACTAACTTAGAGAAAAATGATTGGTTGTCCTTGATATATAAATTGCGACATAGATGGGTGTCCACATATTTTAGTCATGTATTTCTACAGGAATGTCAAGTAACCAAAGATCTAAAGGCTCACATGCATTTTTCAAGAAATATATCTCAAATAAGAATTCATTAATGGATTTTATCACATGTTTTAATTGTAAGTACCCCATGATGGTTTTGATGTGATCAACCAAGTCAAGTTAGGTCCTGTTGTTATTTTGATACCTTGTGTCTAAGTGTGTAGAAACTTAGGAGCGTAGGAAGTTGATCAAAAGACGCAACAAGCGAGAAGGACGGCATGGGAGAAAGCCGACAGTCTAAGTACATCTGAGGGACAAGGTGCTGCAGAAGAGTACGCTGGCGGATGAGAAGGAGACGTGCGACGTTTCTGAGGGATGAGAAGCCGGAGAGGAAGACTGCTCGAAGGTTGGAAAATGGGTTTGGATGAGCCCTATTCCGGATGGCCGAAATCACTTAAGTGAGTGGAGATGGAGCAGAAGACCCGGAACCAAGCGAGCAGAACCGGAGCGGAAGACCAAGACTAGAGTTTTTTCTGAAACTCCTCATGTCGCATTCCATTGTGACGGGGATAAAACTTTATCCCCCTCTAGATGCCTGGAATCCTTCCAGGCACTCCGACCAGGGCTATAAATACAAGTCTGGTCTCAGTAATGAAAAATAACACTTGTAAATAATTCCTTTCTTGTTCTACTACTGTTGTGAGTCATCAACGTTGTAAGAGGCTACTCCGGCCAAAGGAGATCTTTATAGTACGCTTCTCTTGCCTTGGATTAGCAATCTTCTAATTGCAACCAAGTAATTCTTTTTTGCCTCTTTTTATTTCTCTAATTAATTAGTTTCTTTTTATGCAAGTGTTAGTTAATTAAGCTGTAAAGTTTGAGAAGGGCTTGCATTTTATTTTTGTAGGGCTATTCACCTCTCTCTAGTCAGCCGCCAAGGATCCTACAAGTGGTATCAGAGCAAGGCTTGCTTCAGAAGGACTAACCGCTAACCGAAGCAAAATCAATGGTCGGACCAAGTCTTATCCCACCAAAGCTCGAGGGAGAGTTCGTGTACTGGAAATGTCGAATGGAGGTATTTCTAAAAACTTGATTTTGAAATTCTTTTAATTATTAAATACAATTTTGTAGTTCCAAAAGATCAATAAGGCATAGAGAAAGATGAGTATCTTTAGATGAAGAAGGAACAAAGTGATTTCATCGCCAACAGCAGAGCAGAATATCACTTGCTGAGTGTGTTGCTGCCTCAAGAAGTCAACCGTATCGGAAGCTACTCGTCGTCCTAAGATCTTTAGGAGAAATTCCTGGAACTCCATGAAGGCACATCCAAAACCAAGCTCGCACGACAAGGTCTTCTTTAAAATAAACTAACAAACATACGTCTGGAAAAAGATGAGAAGGTAGCCCAACTACACACGAAGATCAAGGAACTAATCACCGGATTGGTTAACCTCGGTGAAATGATAAAAAATCAGGGCTCAGTACGCTACACACTCAATGCTTTCCCAGGACTCTAGAATGGACTTCGATAATCGATGCCTACTATATCTCGAAGGACTTAGAGGTAAGTACACTAAAACAATTGTTTTTGACTTTGGAATTACATGAATCTAGATGTGTAGGATCAAGTAAAGAGTTAAGCCAGAACCTGGCACTTAGAACTATAAAAAAGGATGAACCCGAATTAGACTTAGATCTGGAAGGAGACCAAGAAGCCTACATGGTAAGAAACTTTTGAAAAAATTTTAGATCTAACAAATTTAAAGAAATGTAGAACAGAAAGAATCCGAGAAATAGAAGAAAGGTTCTGATGTGCGTAGATTATATACTCTTTTATGTATACTTTGACGCACATCTACTTGTATTTCATTGACATAATCTATGTTTATTGTACCCTATTTCATTAGAATGTCATACTTTCATTATATTATGTTCGGAGATCTACTCTTTGCTTATTTTGATTGACAGGACGTGATTTGGAGTAAAAACAGAGTTTAAATGAAGTCTAGAGCTTCCAGAGTGACATGGGCATGCAAAACTATGTTTTCTTCATGTTCTGGCCGTGTAGAACTCACATGGGCGTGTTAAGGTCGTGTAGGGGTCATGTTGGGGCCGTGTGAACCTCACACGGCCGTGTGAAGGCCGTGTGAGGTTTTCTGCACTGCAGACTGAAACTAAAACGGCCATAACTTTGTGCTCGGTTGGATATTTGGGCTGTTCTTTACACCGACTTGTAGATAACTTCAAGATATACAACTTTGATGAAGACTTCAACGGGAGAAAACCCCATCTTGGTGGCCTAAAAGATATTGCAATGAAACATAACTATTCAAAGCTAAGACAAAGGGTGTGCAAGGGCCATGCAAGGGGGTGTGAGCTGCACACGGCCATGTATGGCATCTAGTGCTGAAACCTTACATGGCCGTGTAAATCTACACGGCCATGTGAGGTTTCCAGAGGCCAAGCAAGTGGTGGCCGTGTGGATCTACACGGCCGTGTGAGGTTTCCAGAGGCCAAGCAGGTGGTGGCCGTGTGCACCACACGGCCGTGTAGCATTTCCAGAGAGCAGAAGGGTCTTTGGCCGTGTGCACCACACGGCCGTGCAGCATTGGCAGAGAAGGAACTGGACATGGCCGTGTGGATCTCACACGGCCGTGTCACGGGGCCGTGTGGCGCCCGATTCCCTCCTCTATTTAAACCCTTCTTCATGAATTGAAAGGGGATCTCTCCCCCTTTGGGAGAAAGCAAGATTTGGTGGTTTCCTCCCATTCTTGGGAGGATTTCTGGGCGATTCTAAGGGAGATCTCGACGATTTCGACTCCGGAGCGAGGATTGGATCCGAACACAAGGCTTCTTCGTAGATAAGTTTTCTTTTTCCCCCTCTTCTTG
Source organism: Zingiber officinale (assembly GCF_018446385.1). Taxonomy (NCBI): domain Eukaryota; kingdom Viridiplantae; phylum Streptophyta; class Magnoliopsida; order Zingiberales; family Zingiberaceae; genus Zingiber; species Zingiber officinale. The sequence goes on from NC_055988.1 coordinate 85,574,134, forward strand.
TTTTCTTGGATTGGGGATTCAAGGAATGCTTGTAATATCTATTTCTTCGGGTTTTCTTCCTCGATTCATGGAGTAGATCTTGTATTCTAGGATTAAGGGAGTATTTGTATGATGGATTGATGTAATCTCTTATGGATTTGCCATTTTCTTGTTTCAATGACATTATCTTGCTTGTATCAATTAGATCTTGAATGATTGATGGTGATTTGTGCTTAATTCTCATTCTTGATTGATTGTTTGGATTTCTTATGGACTTTGTAAAGATAAACTCTCACTCGATCATCCGAGGGATCCACGTGACAGGTGCAAGCCCGTGTAAGGACGTTTGAGAGATAATCTTGAAGAGGAAATAGGGATATTTAAGAGAGTAGGATGGATTTTATGACTAGCTGCTTGTATCTTGATAGATTAATGAGTCGTGGGCTTCTACGTTGATATCCGAGGAAGGCATAGTAATAGGTGCACTTCTGTGTAAGGACAACATAGGTACATGTCTAATTAATCCTATTTAGATACATTTCTCAGTCCTTAGCCGGTTGTCTATTGCAAGAGGGAACCGACAACTTTCTACATGTTTGGCAATTGAGGGATAAGAATTGGTGAACCATTTACATTCAAGAAATCTTACAAAGAAACCGAAACTCCTAGAATCTTCCTTTATCATAACCCAAAACTCTAAACTCTTGTTTGTTGATCTTTAATATTAGATTTGTTTACCTTTACTTTGCTTTTGAAATGATTGGATAGTTGTTTAGCTAATTCGCATTGAGGCATTTCTAGTGCTTATTCCAGTCCCTGTGGATACGATAATCTTTTATATTACTTGCGACATTTCCGTACACTTGCGGAGCGTAACAGGTTCGATGCTACCAATGTCAAAAGCAATGATACATAAAGGAGGACTGCCCAGAACTCAAGAAGGAAAAAGACAAGAGGCCCAAGCAAAACAAGCACAAGAATCTCAAGGCCACTTGGGATGAAAGCTGAACATCCGAGTCAAAAATAAAAGCATATGCTGGTCTAGCACTGATGGCTAGCCACGAAGAATATAACATCTCAGAAGCCAACATCGATGAAGGGGGAGTGACTTCAGACGAATATAGCGAAGCAGGGGGAGAATCAAGCTTTAGATCTGACATGGTAAGTGAGGTATACCTCTTACCACCTAATCAATTTTACTGTGACATTAAATCAATGTAAAATCAATGTGCAAATTGAAAACTAAAAAAGACAAGTTAAAAAATTAAAATTTAGAAATTAAAAAAAATCTTAGCAAAATCATGCTTAATAGAGGAGCTTGATAAATTGAAATTTGAAAATGCTAAGTTAAAAGAATAAATAGAAAAATAAAAAAAATTCTGCATGCTCGTATTGTATATATCATCCAGGACTAAATTGGTATTTTAGATACCATAAGGGTCAACTTGGAAAGGTATCACCAAAATATGTTCTTAAAAGATACTTGATCAATCTAGTAGGAAAAAATTTATATTGGGTTCTCAAATCCTACTTAGAATAAATTAAAATATTTTTGAAAGCTAAAATTTACAAAAAGAAGATTAAATATTTGATTTCTTTAAAAGGATTTGTCTAGAAGTGGTTGTTGTTCCAATATCCAAGAAGATCTAGTGCCTCACCACAGCCTAGAAGTTAATTATTGAAATGAATATTTAATTTACTAACTATTAAATAGTTAACTATTATTAAAAAAATTTACACAAAAGCATAGTTTTTTCTGCTTTATAAATGATTGTACAACCCCTATTAAAATTTTCAGATTTTTTCAATGTTTAAAAATCTTTTTCAAATATTAAAAACAATTTTTTTTTCAAAAAAACTTAAACTTTAATGAATTCCTGGAAAATTGTTTATAATATGTTGTCTTTAGACTTTTCTTGAATTTTCTTCAAGTCATTTTAAAATACCCTTAGTTTTTTAATGTGATCAAAGGGGAGAGTTAGAAGTTAAGTTAAAAGTTAAAGGGGAGGTATATATTTCTAAAAAATATTACATATTTACTGGTTTACAAAACTTACAATTTATTATTAATGTCTTTAATATTAATGTAATGAAACTTACAATTTCATTCAATGCCTTTAATTTAACGTCTCTAATTTAATATCTTGTTTACCCTAATTTAACTTGGGTTGATCCACATCAAAAAAGGAGAGATTGTAAGTACCCCATGATGGTTTTGATGTGATCAACCAAGTCAAGTAGGTCCCGTTGTTATTTTGATGTCTTGTGTCAAGTGTGCAGGAACTTAGGAGCGCAGGAAGTCGAGCGAAAGACACAGCTAGTGAGAAGGACGGCATGGGAGAGAGCCAACAAGCTCGGTGTATCCGAGGAACGAGGTGCTGCGGAAGAGTACGCTAGCGGATGAGAAGGAGGCGCGCGACGTTTTCGAGGGATGAGAAGCCGAAGCGGAAGATTGCTCGAAGGTCGGAAAATGGGTTCGGGTGACCTTATTTCGGATGGTCGAAATCACCCAAGTGAGCAGAGTCGGAGCGAAAAATCAGGAGCCAAGCGAGCGGAACCAGAGCAGAAGACCCGAACAAAAAAATCAATTGAAAGTTGACTTTCTGGTCCAAGCACCCGAAACCCTTCCGGGTGCCCAGACTAAAGTTTTATCCAAAACTCCATGTCTCGTATTTTGTTATGATGGGGATAAAACTTTATTCCCCTTGAAGCACCTGGAACCCTTCCAAACACCCTGACCAGGGCTAAAAATACAATCCTGGTCCGAGTAGTGAAAAACAATACTTATAAATCATTCCTTTCTTGTTCTACTACTGTTTGTGAGTCATCAATGTTGTAAGAGGCTACTCCACCCAAAGGAGATCTTTATAGTGCACTTATCTTGCCTTGGATTAGAAATCCTCTGATTGCAACCAAGTAATTCTTTTTACCTCTTTTTCTTTCTCTAATTAATTAGTTTCTTTTTTATGAAAGCTAAGTGTTAGTTAATTAAGCTGTAAAATTTGAGAAGGGTTTACTTTATTTTTGCATGGCTATTCACCCCTCTCTAGCCGGACGCCAAGGATCCTATATTAATAGAGCACTGAGATACCAAAAACATAATGAGTTAGTTGTGGACCATATTGATATGAATGAGTATCCCAAGGTTAAAACAACTTGGCCAATAGAAACTCAAATGATCAAGATGTACACAAAAAAAAAATGGCTGGAGTTTCAAAGTGAAATGACAGAGAGACATAGTTATTATGTGCAACGGACATTTACAGGAGTTGCCTTAGCGATTAACCTCGTGATGAAATTTTAAAATTCTTCTTCCTCAAAATCAAGAGTGCTCATGCATGACAAACAAAGGGATTACATACCGTGTAGTTGCAAGAAATTTGAGTTTGAGAGCATTCCATGCAGATATATATTAGCTTTTTTTCGTATCAACCATGTGTTTTATTTGCCTGATACGTATATACTCAAACGATGGAAACAAGAGGCAAAAGTTGGAGCAATATATGGTTTAGGGGAGCAAAATGTCATTGATGATCCAGATTCAAATAGGTATTTGATGTCGAGGCACTTGAGGTTATCCTATAAAGCTTCAATGCTAGTTAATGATGGATCTTTGAGTAATGAGAGGACAACCTTCTTGAATGAATAATTTGATTGTATCTACAACAAAATTCAAGAGATGTTCATTAGTACAACATGCAGTGATAGAAGTCAAAGAAAAAAAATCCATTGATGAGAGCCTTGGTATTATTGATCCTTCTATAGTAAGAACTAAGGGAAGTAGAAAGAGATTAAAATCATCAAAGGAGAAATCAACATCAAATTTCAAGCTTTGTCGTGGATGCAGACATTGAGGAGTATCACATGACAAGCGTAACTGTCCCAATTTGCAACATGGGTATGTGTTGATTCAATTTTTCATTTTAATTATATTTTTTATTGCAAACAAATTTATTTAATTATATTTTGTATATGACAATGTGTCAATTATCAAATCAATTGAAGATAATAATTATATTAGTCTTAACGATACATATGAACCTGATTTGGGATCTATAGTTGATACTATCAAAGTTTTAATTTGTTAAATTATATTAGTTTATTGTTTATTGACAAAATTAAATTAATAAATTATCTTTATTGTTACAGGTTCTAATAACATGTGCTAGGATGTTATAATTATCTATGGTCGGTATTCATCTATTTCCTTTTTTTTTGTATGTTTGATTGGTTTAGTGTATTTCTTGTATTGAGATGTTTGTTATTTGGTTTAGTGCATTTTCCGGTGTATATCAATAGTGGTTAGAGAAGAGAGGCAAAACTCAGCTTACATGCTCATAGGAATATCAAATGCAAGCATTACATTTCATTTGCACTAAGTCTAATAAATCTTATTTATGTTCAGTCTTTAGGCAGCTCACTATAATTAGTCTTATTACGTGAGTATCCTTACATAGTTGTTGTGAATTTGAATTTTGAAGATCTTATTTAGATATTTAATTGGTAAAGATTTAAATAGGTTGAAAGTTACATGTATGTGAATGATTTGGCATCAACTCGTATTGGTATATTAATTACATTAATTGAAGTAGCATCTCAAGATCTCTTCTAAACATTTGTGAGCTCTTGCAGGAAAATGCAAGAACACAAACAATATGGTCATTTCTAGAAGCGTTGAAGATGCAAAACAAATGGAACGTAGTCTTTACGCCACCAAATATGCATATTCTCATTTTGAGTTCCCCTTAAATCACCTGGATTGAAGTTCCAGCAGTATGCTCCAATATGGAATTAATTTAACTTATCAATTTTCCTTATTTTGAGAGTTTTGTGCACTGATGATAAATGTCAATCTTTGGGCTTTACTTTATTGACAAGTATTGCAATATCTTGTACATTAAAATTGAAATCCATTATGCTGTCTTGATCATGTGTGTTGATGTTATATGTTGTCTTGATCTTGTGTTTTGTGTTTTGATGTTATATGTTATTGTTTTAGATAGGATGGTGTGCTATCATCTTGATGTTTTGATGTCATTTCTTTCTTTATTTTTCCTGATAGATTTTGTTAGATTGACTGGTTACCTTTGTTTATCTATTAGGAGATATTTTTGTCTGAGTTTTTGTTCTTTAGGCATAAAAAGTTCCTAAAAATCTTTAGGCTCTAATACCAATATTTTTTCTACGTGCAATTTAGTATTTTTATGATAATTATGAACAGTGTTTGTGAATAGTAATTGTGAAGAGTAAAAAAGTAAACAGTTATTATGGATAGTAAAAAGTGAACAACAATTATGAATAATAAAAAGTGAACGGTGATTGTAAATAGTATAATGGTTCTATATTTTCTTTTCAGTTTTTTCTTCCTTTTAGTGAGCCTCACCTGTAAAGAAAATTGAACTTACAACCCCGACTTTTCTGTTGGTATGTGAGGGATTGACCCTTTAACCTTAGATAGTCAATACGGATTTTATGCAAGAATTCTCATACAGTTACTATTTTCCCTTGGGTACTTAGATAAGAACTAAGAAAGAAAAAGTAACAAAAATGGAAAATATAGGTTACTCTTATTTAAGTTTTCATTGCAACCATAGATACAAACTGACACATAGACAACTTAAGCATTGAACTTATAGACAACTTTTAAACATAGAGTACATATGACGAACAAAATTGGCAGAAATATTCAGAGACTGAGACTGCTTACATGAATACTTGAAAGGAAACACTCATACTTGTAGTTTGCTTGAAACTTGACGCTTGCTTCTAGGGAGCGGGGCAATCTGCTGAGCAAGGGTTGATGAGGGCTTTTATAGAAGAAGGAGAGAGGAGGATGTTCCTTAGGGGAGAAGGAACCCTATTTCTTTTCTCGTTAGTGTATAGGGAAAAGCTGAGAGGATGATTCCCTGAAAGTAGAGGATAAGAAGGAGTAGCTGTAAAATGGGAGAAGGATGATTCCACCAAGAGTGGTGGTTGAGAAAGAGTAGCTGTAAAGTGGAGAAGGACGATGAGTAGTGGCTGAGAAAGAATAACTATAAAGTGGAGAAGGACAAAGAGTAGTTGTAAAGTGAAGAAGGACAATAAGGTGGGTCCTTATGGTTCCATCATGTTGGCGAGGTTTTTCTCGTTTATAGAATCCAATGAGGGAGTAGAATTTATTCCTTGGGCTTCTTGGAAGTGGGTTAGAGATCTTGGGGCAGGACTTTGGGTCTCATGTCCTGTTGTAGAAACATTTGGCCGTAAAACATATTGAATTCCTATGAGCCAAAATTAGACAAGGGAAAATATCTCTACAACCACATATTACCTCCAAAATTCAAAAGTTTCATGATAAGATGGAGAATACTAAAACTCTTAGATCTTTTCTAGGTATTTTAAACTATGCTAGAAACAATATTTAAAGGATATAAGAAAAATTAGTGGACCTTTGTGTTGGATGCAATCTTGAGGGTCCGTGTAACTATGTGTTTTGATGTTTTGGTAAAGGGTTTAAGTTAGGTTTACCTTTGTATTTGATATTGTTGGTTGGTCCTAGGAAGATCGTACTGGTTCCACTGTACAAAAATTTTGTATAAATGTCGAACATTTCCTAAACAACCTATTGTGTTCTTTAAAAATTAAATTAGGAATCGTAAACGGAACTTAACATTATTGATTCCAAATTTAACTTATCTGTTCTTAATGGTTTAGATTTGGATCACAAGCAGAACTTAACACTATTGATCCAAATCAACCTAGTTACAAATTCAATTAAATATCTATTTCGAAAATCGGTTCCCAAGACAAACATGGCGAGGCACATGGTCTTCTTGGGTATGGGAGCATCCACCACTGCCTCGACAAAACCTCTTAATGAAATTAAATATTTAATTTTCTAAAATAACATTAGGTTTAACCAAGAAGAATAATTGAATCATAAATTTGAAAAACAAACAAAAAACACAACTTCGAAACAAATCCGAAACTCTAGAATCATATGCCTCTTGTGTTTGGAATTCATACAAAGAAAAACTAACTAGCATGATGCGGAAAATAATTAATAGTTATACCTTTTCTTTGTATGCTAATCATTTCGAGATCTTTTGTCGTATTCCTCGCCTCCTCTTGAACGTCGTGTGGGCGACGATCCTCCAAGATGAACACCACCACAAAGACTCCGCCTCCTTCTCTAAGTTTCGGCCACCAACACCACCAAGGAACAAAAGAGAGCAAGGGGAAAGGAAAAAGGAGAGGGTCGGCCACAAGAGAGAGAACAAGCAAGCGAACAAGAGTTGATGCAATCCCTACTTCTCTTCTTCTTCTCCTTCTCTTTGTATTCGGCCACACAAAACAACCACAAGAGGTGGCCGACCCTAGCATGAAGAGAAGCAAAGGGCCGGCCCTTAGGAGAAGACTAGAGAGAAGAGAGAAAAGAATAGCATGCTACATGAGGTCTCTTCTCCCCTAATTCCTTTTTTTTCTCCTCTTTATTGATTTAATTGATTGGCCGGCCCCTTGCTTGGGCACCAAGCAAGGGTGGCCGACCCTAAAAAGAGGAAGGAAAAATCTTGTAAAAATTTTATAAGCAAAGAAGAAAAGCTCTTATAAAATTTTACAAGCTCTCTTTTAATTTCCTAATGTGGATGTTAAAAAATGAAAGTTTTAAAAATTAAAACAAAGTTTTAAAATTTAAAATTTCCTTTTTTTTAACATGGTTACAAAAAGGAAAGTTTCAAATTTAAAACTCTCTTCCTTTTTTCTAAAACCATGAGAATGGTTAAAAAAAAAGAAAGTTTTAAAACTTTTAAACTTTCTTTTTAAACCATGTGGTCTAATTCAAATAAGGAAAGTTTTATAATTTTAAAATCCCTCCTTTTGAAACTTGTAGACATCTACAAAGAGAAGATTTTAAAAAATTCAAAACACCCTCCTAATTTGAATTATGTGGCCGACCCCCTTCTTGCTTGGGCACCAAGCAAGGGGTCGGCCCCCTTTGAGAAGATAGTGGTCGGCCCTTGGCTTGGTCACCAAGCCTTGGGTCGGCCCCCCTCTTGGACACCAAGATGAGCTTTTCATAAGTGGATTTGAGGTATTAATGAGGCTATGACAGGGACCTAGTGTTAGAGTGTATACTGAAAGCCTAACCTTTTGTAAATATTTATTTTGAATAAAGAATCACATTTAGTCAAATTGTCTACATTTAGTTGTAGTTGTTCAATTAATTTATATTGTAGATAACATAGTATGTGGTGCCACATACAGAAGATGATGTTATCAGTACCTTATAAATTATAAACAGTAGCTCACGATCAAAATGGAAAGGAACAAACCATTGGAAGGTCGTAGTGTAATTAGGAATTAGTTTATCTTAACTATATAATTACACTAGTACACTTAGAGTGTATTGAGTAGGACCATTAGATGTTGTTTCTTTTATACTGACTTTATAAAGGAACAAAGACCTCAGTTATTATGGAAGTGTGTGCTCTTAATCCTAATATAATAACAAACACATATATTTGATATTTATTTCTTTAATTTATCAATGAGTGAGATTTAGTTCGATAAATCAATAAGCCCGATAAGTTGGGAAATGATATCACTTATAGTGTGTGTTGTTGATTATAGAAGGAAACTGTGTCCTAGAAATCTAGGTTGATAATGTCCCCAAGATGAGCTCATAAGGATTGTCATGTTAAACCCTGTAGGTGGACTCAGTCCGACATGATGATAAGGTTGAGTGGTACTATTCTTGGATTAAGATATTAATTAAATGAGTTGTCAGTAACTCACTTAATTAGTGGACATTCGACATCTTAAACACAGGGAGACTAACACACTCATAATAAGAAGGAGCCCAAAAATGTAATTTGGGATTGGTGCGGTAGTTCAATAATAGTTCTCTAGTGGAATGAATTATTATTGATAAAATTAAGTTGTGTGTTCGGGGCGAACACGGGATGCTTAATTTTATCGGGAGACCAAAACCAATTCCTCCTCTCGGTCCCTATCGTAGCCTCTTATTTATAGAGTACTACACCCACCTTCGTACCCATGATGTAGGGGTCGGCCAAGCTAGCTTGTGGTTCAAGCTACGGCCGGCCAAGCCTTGGTTCATGGGTGGCCTGCCCTAGCTTGAACCCAAGCTTAGGTGGCCGGCCCCCATTAAATTAAAAAGAATTTTAATTTTAAATTTTTCTTATGTGAAAGATATAATTTATTGGAGAGATTTAAAATTAAAATATCTCTTTTAAAAGGATCTACAAAAGATTAAAGAAAGAGATTAGATCTCTTTCCTTATTTGTAGATTGGAAAGATATTTTATTTTTCTTTTTTATAAATTATTCACATGTAGAAAAATTAAAATTATAGAAATTTCTTTTTATCAACCATGAAGGGATTTTAAAGGGAAATTTTATTTTTTAAAATTTCCAAAGACAAATAAGGAATTTTAATTGTTGATTGAAATTGTCTTGTTTACTCTTGTTGATGTGGCCGGCCAAGACATGAATGTTTAGGAAATTTTGTTTAATTTTTCTTAATTAATTCATGTCAAGGAAAGTTAAGGAAATTTTATTGTAATTAAATTTCCTTATTTACCAAAGTCAAGGATTATAAAAGAGGGGGTTGAGGTGCCTTCATGAGACACAACCTCTATTATTCTCTCCCTCTTTTTCCTTGGTGTTGTAGCCGGCCATCCTCTCTCCCTCTCTTCCTCTTTGTGGTGGCCGAAACTCTTCCTTGCTTGGAGCTTTTGTGGTGGCCGGATACTACTTGGAGAAGAAGAAGAAGAAGAAGAAGGAGAGAAAGCTTGCATCCCTTGGAGCTTAGTTGGTGGAAAAAGTTCTTCATCCTTGGATTTTGGTGCTTAGCCGAAACTTGACGGAAGAAGAAGAAGGTGCTAGGTGGTCCTCATCTTGGAAGATCGTTGCCCACACAACGTCCGAGGTTAGAAGAGGAATACGGTAGAAGATCAAGAGGTCTTTCTAAAAGGTATAACTAGTATTTTTCCTTTCCGCATCATACTAGTTATTTTTGGAAATAATACCAAATACAAGAGGCATGCGATTCTAGTATTTTGAATTTATTTTCGATGTTGTGTTCTTTTGTTTTTCTTTTCGTTGTGATTTGATTGTTCTTTTCGGTTGACCTAAAGTTATTTAAGGAAATTAAATATTAACTTTCCTTAAAAGGCTTTGTCTAGGCGGTGGTGGTTGTTCCCATATCCAAGAAGGTCATGTGCCTCGCCATGCAGTCCTGGAAGCCAATTTTGGAAACTAATATTTAATGAAATTAATAACTTAGGTGATTTGGATCGAACGTGTTAAGTTCCGCAGGAGATCCGAGTCTAAACCTAAAAGAACATATAGATTAAACTTTGGATCAAACGTGTTAAGTTCCGCAGGCGATCCAAGTTTAATTTAAAAGAACACATGGTAGCTAGGAAAAGGTTCAGACCTTTGTACAAAATTTTTGTACAGTGGAACCATTAGGTTTTCCGAGTAGCAACCAACACCTAGAGGAGAAATTGGTTTTGGCCTCCCGTCGAGCTTGAGTATCCCGTGTTCGCCCCGAACACACAATTCAAGTTCATCAATAATAACTTTATCCACTAGAGAGTTATTATTGCACTACTTCACCAATCTCAAATTACATTATGTGCTCCTTATCATGAGTGTGTTAGTCTCCCTGTGTTTAAGATATCGGATGTCCACTAATTAATTGAGTTATTGACAACTCATTTTAATTAATGTCTTAGTCCAAGAGTAGTACCACTCAACCTTATCGTCATGTCGGACTAAGTCCACCTGCAGGGTTTAACATGACAATCCTTATGAGCTCCTCTTGGAGACATTATCAACCTAGATTACTAGGACACAGTTTCCTTCTATAATCAACAACACACACTATAAGTAATATCATTTCCCAACTTATCGGACATTTTGATTTATCGAACTAAATATCACCCTTTGATAAGTCAAAGAAATAAATATTAAATATATGTGTTTGTCATTATATTAGGATTAAGAACACACACTTCCATAATAACCGAGGTCTTGTTCTTTTATTTAGTCAGTATAAAAAGAAACTGCCTCAATAGTCCTACTCAATACACTCTAAGTGTACTAGTGTAATTATATAGTCAAGATAAACTAATACCTAATTACACTACGATTGTTCTGATGGTTTGTTCCTTTCCATCTTGGTCGTGAGCTACTGTTTATAATTTATAAGGAACTGATAACATGATCTTTTGTGTGTGACACCACACACCATGTTATCTACAATATAAATTAATTGAACAACTACACTTAGCATATAAATGTAGACATTTGACCAATGTGATTCTTATAAATGTTTATACAAAAAGCTAGGCTTTTAGTATACACTCTAACAGATATGTGTATTTGAGTTGTGCAGATTTATAGGATATACATATAACTCAGTTTGATGGCTTCGAGTCTGGTGAAAGATGGAGCTTTCGAGCAAACATGGACAACACAGCAAGGACAAGAGCCGAGGGAAGCACACTTCGAGGTATACGTGAAGGATGACATTGGGACAAGCTGCATGCTTGAATGCATCCGAGGGACGAAAGTCAAAGGAAGTAGGCTTGAAGACAAGAGATCAAGGCTACAAAGAAGAGTCAAGTGAGTCTTGAGGGTCCAAGTACTGAGAGAAATGTACTCAGGATGGGAAACCCTAGGTTTTAGGGTTTACCAGTCGATTGGTGAATGCACCAGTTGAATGGGGATGTTCGCTCAGTCAATGTGGAGCAGTTGACTGGTCGCTGTACCAGTCGACTAGTATCGAGCCGTTGGAATGTAACGATCGTATTTCAATAGAAGATAGTCGACTGGTGGCGGGAAACATTGCTAAGTGTTTTCTCTCGAATTCTATTTAAGAGAGCTCGGGATGCTTAGCTAAGGTTGACGAAATGGAAGTGATTAACCTCTATTAGTAGTGTATCAGTGCCCTAGCATTTCAAGTGTTCTTGTGAGAGTTGTAGTGAGATTTCTCCACCCATAAGTGTTAGAGTAGGTGCCCTGCAAAGCCAACTGTTGGCTAGGGATTTATTAACTCTTGTAAATAAATAACCTTTATTTTAATATAATTCAATTCAGTTTGACATTACTTTTTCTTTATACCCATGTGATATGCATAGATAAAGTCCTTGAATATACTATAGTAAGATGTGGTGGTACATATGATGGTCATCATGAAATACATCAATATTCACTGTATATTCTAAATTTGTTCCTAGTCAATTGGGTCGCCTAATAAATAAGGATAAAAGGTTGCTTGAGCTAGAGGCTAGTATCTATGATGCAGTGTACCATGTTTCATTGGTAAGGGCATAGAGATGTTCAAACATATAGATGGGTGATCATATGATGAGTTCATCGAACATCCCTCACACTAGACTTTCCAAGTGGTTATCATTTATTAAGTGGATAAGTCTTTGGTTGTGGTTGTACAGGGGCTGCACTTTGACTCATTTACTGACTCTAATAAAGTCATCAAATGGTGAGATTGGGTGTAGTAACGAAATATATAGGAGTCAGTGTATTGTAGTCCGGGATTCACCACACACCTACAGGTGTGGATATTCTATGTAATATATTATTTTATAGTGAATGAAATCTTTGATCAAAGCTGTAAGATGTACTTTAAGAAAGGAGTTTCCTAATTATACATGAGATATCACTATAAGATATATCACATGGTTATCGAATCAATATACAATCCTTGATGTACTAATGGTTGTAGATTCGACCGGGATATATGAGATGAAAGGAACGGACTGTACGTTAACCATAATTGACTGGTTCTTGCAGGCACTATTCAGTGATATCTAGGAAATCATGGGGTGGTGCTGCTAGACGCTCTTATCATGATTCGTTGGGTGTTAATCAGAATTAGTTCTGGCGTCCTATAATTAAAGATTTAATCATAGGATGATGCTATTAAGGGTATGCATGAATAAAGGACAAGTATAGTCCTGAATCACAAAGAGTTGTGAACCCACGACTAGTTGTATTCCTGAACCATTAAGGGTCACACAAGTATTGATTTCCCTATTTCCTGTTGAGAAAGTCAAATTCAAGTAGTTGAATTTGACAAATAAAGTTTGATGTGATCAAATAGTGTATTGACAAATAAAGTTTGATATGATTAAATGTTAGATTGATTTCCAATTAATAGAAAAAAGAGAGTAGAAGAGTTTCACATAAATTCTATAAATTAGATTTATATTATTGTAATTGTGAGCAAATGCGTTTGTCGTCTCAACGATATTGGTTCATTGATATGATTACAATGGACTTGTATTATTGGATTCTAGAAAAATTCTAAAAATCCAATAGATAAAGATGGAAGAGACATTGGGCTTTAAAAGTTTAAGCCTAAAAGGAAATGCAATACATTAAATATTACATCATGAAATAAAAAAAAAGGAAATGAGATTTGGTTTTCAACGTGACATGAAAAGGAAAAGAAAATGTTGTTTTTCTTTTTTTCCCTTTTCCTCCATTTTCCCACCATTTGCACGTTCACCACTTCTCCCTCATTCTCTCCCACTCATCCACTAGGCCACTTCCATCACGTTTTGTTTTCTTCTTTTTGCTTGATAGAACACATATACGGCAGCAACAATTTTGAGTACAGTGAGAATAGGTTGCTTCTTCCGTGGAGTGTCTTCGGTGGAGAGAAAATATTCGGAAGCAATTTTTGAGTCTTGCCAAAATTCGGAAAGTAAGCATTTTTCTCTTCTCCTTGAGAGTTTTCAGCAGCCACTTCCAGGGAAGAAGATAGAGATCTTCTTCACTCTCTTCCATCGAAAAGTTCCATCTCCTATTTGTTACTTCTCCTTTTCGAGAAGCATTGCCGACACCCCACCTTCTTGTAGAATTTTAGAAGACATAATCCCTTGTTGAGGACTATTAGACAACCCCTTGTGAAGGGTAATTGGACAGTCCCTTCCTCATCTTCGAGGAAGTCGTTTTGATCGTCTCGATGAAAAATGACACTTGATCTTTAGTGCGATCAAGTGTTGGAAAGAGGACTCCGATCGTTGACTGGATTAGACGAAGGAAGTACGAGCTCGTGACAACAATGAGGAGTTATTTCGTTGCAACCGAAATAGTTGGAGGCATCCCCAAACACAGGTTGTTTGGAAGGTATGTTAATACACGTGTTAATAGTTTTATTTAGGTTATACCTAAATGATCTAATATGTTAATTTTAGATAGTTTAGCATGCCTAAATAAAATGATTAAATTAACATTATATGAATCAATCACATGATAATTTTAGATAGTTACATATACGGTTAGATTGTAATGCATGCTTAGATAAAGATCATGCTTATGTTTGTTTTAAAATCATACGAACACTCCTTTGATTTAATTGTTAAATCACAAATAAAATTTTAAATTTCTGCTATCTATCATCGTGTAGAAACACGATCACTGAATTTCTAACTCGGTTCTAACAGTAGTATCAGAGCCAAGTTATCATTGTTTATCGAATGGCCTTTAAGACAAAAGTATATATGTTTTTGTTAATTAGTTTGATCACGTAAATATTTAGTAACATATTATGGTGAAACTTGATTTTACCTATAATAATTGGTTTACCAAAATTGATTATAGATAAATTGATTTATTAATTTAGTTGATAATCTTATCGCCAAATTTAAATAATTAATAAAAAGCATAAGTTGATCAGTTAATTAATTGATATACAATATATGATATTATGCATATGATGCCAGAAGGATGATCAAATGGATCTCACTGATTGCTCATTGCTCATCCTTAAAATATGATATATTTGATATATAGTATTAGATATATATATGTATGTTATTCTATAACATAGTTGCTTGAATCCGGTAAATATACATAAAACATATTATATCTTTCGAGTGATGATTAAATATTTAAATTAAAATCTCTCATTTTGAATATGATTCAAAATTTATAGCAAGCCATAAAGGGAAAAATAAAAGAGTATATTTTTCACTACCTTCGATCAACGGTGATTGCATGATGAAAGCTACCACGGTCAGTGTCTGGCTCATATCATTGGGGAGGTCTGGATGCTGGAAAGTTGTGTCTTACATTGACATAAGTGATGTGGATTGGGTGGAACTCCCATGACTTCGGCTCATATCATTGAGGGAACACATGGTGACCGTCTATTACAATCTAACATTGATGGGTCGGCTTGACACGCAAAAATAATTGGAGTCATATTATTGGGCCCTTATCAAACATGAGGTGAATTACATAGAGGTTGCATATGATGTAATTGAGTTCTACCTTTTGGGAATTATGATCAACTGTTATTCTTCAGGGATCACAATTAGCTAATTGGACTCTATGTACTCACTAAGGAAATAATTTCCCGTTTCTATTAGAGGGTGATGCAAATGTCAAAAATAATGGGAGGTAATTCAAAATATAAAAGTCCACATATTTTATTTTATGAATTATTTAAAATAATTAGTAATATTAATTATCTATTTTTATTTCAGTATATTTTTGATATGGCATCTCAGAATCCACTATATGTGATACTTGATCAGAACAAATTAACTGTACCTAACAATTCTAATTGGCTAAGAAATTTAAAGATTATTCTAGCATATGAAAATATTGCATATGCATTGGATAAGACACCTCCAAAAGAGGCTCCTGTTAATGCCACCCCTGATGAGTTGGAAAAGCCTGAAAAATGGTCGGATCATAATCTTCAAGCAAGATGTTATATGTTGGCTTCAATGTCAAATGAACTACAAAGATGGTTCGAGGAGACTATGGATGCTAAAGATATTCACATACACCTACAAGAGTTGTATGGTGCACAGACTCATTCAATCAGGAACACGACTGTCAAGGAGCTCATGACGGCTCGTATGCGAGATGGGGCTTCGATCCATGAGCATGGAGTTAAGATGATTGGGCTTATTGAAAAGTTGATGAACCTTGACTTGGTTATTCCACACGAGCTATCGACAGACATCATATTGCTGTCTCTCCCCTGCTCATTTGACAATTTTATGGTTAACTTCAATATGAATAAGCTAGAGGCTTCCCTTAAAGAGCTAGTCAATATACTTGCAAATTATGAAGCAACCATGAAAATGGAAAAATATGTTTTCCTTGTGGGTTCATCTTCTGGTGTTGGTTGCTACTCGGAAAGCCTAGAGGTTCCACTGTACAAAAATTTTGTACAAAAGTCTGAACCTTTTCCTAGCTACCATGTGTTCTTTTAAATTAAATTTTGGATCGCCTGCGGAACTTAACACGTTTGATCCAAAACTTAATCTATTTGTTCTTTTAGGTTTTGACTTGGATCTCCTGCGGAACTTAAAACGTTCGACCCAAATCACCTTAAGTTATTAATTCCATTAAATATTAATTTCCATAATTGGTTCCCAGTACTGACGTGGCGAGGCACATGGCCTTCTTGGATATGGGAGCAACCACCACCGACTAGACAAAACCTTTTATAGAAATCTAATATTTAATTTCCTAAAATAACTTTAGGTTAACTGAAAAGAACAATCAAATCACAAGGAAAAATAAAACAAAAGAACACAACTTCGAAAAACATATTCGAAATACTAGAATCGTAAGCCTCTTGTATTTGGTATTATTTCCATAAATAACTAGCATGATGCGGAAAGAAAAATTACTAGTTATACCTTTTAGAAAGACCTCTTGATCTTCTACCGTATTCCTCTTCTAACCTCGGACGTTGTGTGGACAACGATCTTCCGAGATGAGAAACCACCAACCACCTTCTTCTCCTCCTAGCTAGGTTCGGCCACAAAAGAAAAAGCTTCACCAAGGAAGAAAATCAAAACATTAACCAAGCTCCAAGAGATGCTCGCTTCCTCTCCTTCTTCTTCTTCTTCTCCAAGTAGTATCCGGCCACCACAAGAGCTCCAAGGAAAGAGAAGGGTTCAGCCACCACAAGAAGAAGAGAGGGAAAGGATGGCCGGCCACACCAAGGAACCAAAAGAGGGAGAGAAAATAATAGAGGTTGTTCCTTGTGAAGGCACCCTCACCCCTTCTTTTATATTCCTTGGCCTAGGCAAATTAGGAAATTTAATTACAATAAAATTTCCTTAATTCCCTTGACATGATTTAATTGAGAAAAATAAAATAATATTTCCCCAATTAATCTCTAATGGCCGGCCACATCAAGAGGAAATAAATTAGACAAGTTTTAATCAACAAATTAAAACTTCCTAATTTGTTTCCGGAAATTTTAAAAATAAAATTTCTCTTTAAAAATCTCTTCATGGTTGATAAAAGGAAATTTCTATAATTTTAATTTTATCAACATGTGGATAATTTTAAAGAGAAAATAAAATATCTCACCAATCTACAAATAAGGAAAGAGATTTAATTTCTTTCTTTAATCTTTTGTAGATCTTTTACAAGAGAGATATTTTAATTTTAATTCTCTTTAATAAATTATTTCTTCCACATAATAAAATTAAAATTAAAATCCCTTTTTAATTTAATTTGGCCGGCCCCCACTAGCTTGGGTTCAAGCTAGGGCCGACCACCCAATTTTATACCTAGGCCGGCCCTAGCTTGGTTCCCAAGCTAGCTTGGCCGGCCCCTTATTGGTGGGTATAGAAGGTGGGTATAGGTGGGTATAGAACTCTATAAATAAGAGGCTACGATAGGGACCGAGAGGAGGAATTGGTTTTGGTCTCCCGATAAAATTAAGCATCCCGTGTTCGCCCCGAACACACAACTTAATTTTATCAATAATAATTCATTCCACTAGAGAATTATTATTGAACTACCGCACCAATCCCAAATTACATTTTTGGGCTCCTTCTTATTATGAGTGTGTTAGTCTCCCTGTGTTTAAGATAACAAATGTCCACTAATTAAGTAAGTTACTGACAACTCACTTAATTAATATCTAGCTCCAAGAGTAGTACCACTCAACTTCATCGTCATGTCGGACTAAGTCCACCTGCAGGGTTTAACATGACAATCCTTATGAGCTCCTCTTGGGGACATTATCAACCTAGTATCTCTAGGACACAGTTTCCTTCTATAATCAACAACACACACTATAAGTGATATCATTTCCCAACTTATCGGGCTTATTGATTCATCGAACTAAATCTCACCCATTGACAAATTAAAGAAATAAATATCAAATATATGTGCTTGTTATTATATTAGGATTAAGAGCACACACTTCCATAATAACTGAGGTCTTTGTTTCTTTATAAAGTCAGTATAAAAGAAACGACCTCTAATGGTCCTACTCAATACACTCTAAGTGTACTAGTGTAATTATATAGTTAAGATAAACTAATACCTAATTACACTACGACCTTCAAATGGTTTGTTCCTTTCCATCTTGGTCGTGAGCTACTGTTTATAATTTATAAGGTACTGATAACATGATCCTCTGTGTGTGACACCACACACCATGTTATCTATAATATAAATTAATTGAACAACTACATTTATCACAAATGTAGATATTTGACCAATGTGATTCTTATTTCTAGATAAATGTTTATACCAAAAGCTAGGCTTTTAGTATACACTCTAACAATCTCCCACTTATACTAAAAGACTAAGCCGCCATATCTACTGCCATACATCTGAATCCCATCCCTTCAACATGCCCATCAAAAGCTCTTTCCTTAAGGACCTTAGTGAAAGGATCTATAGGTCATCACCTGATGCAATGTAGGCGGCAACAACTTCTCCTCGTTTATACGATTCCTCGTATTGGGTGGTACTTGCGCTCTATTGTGTTTACTTGCCTTATAGACTTATGGTTTCTTCGAGTTTGCTACTGCACCAACATTATTACAATAAATTGTAATAATTTTTTGACAAACCAGAAATCATATCTAAGTCTATCTTAAGGTTATTGAGTCATTCAGCTTTTATGGCTACCTCAGAGGCTTGCCATATACTAAGCTTCTATGGTGGAGTCCAGAAAAACACCTATGCTTATCACTCTTCCATAGTTATGACTTTACCTCCTAAAGTAAACACAAAACCCCGAGGTTGACTTATTATTGTCCCTATCCGATTGGAAGTCAAAATCCATGCAACCCACAAGGACTAAATTAACTGCCTTGTAAGCTAGCATATAATCTCTAGTGCCTCTAAGGCACTACAATATATGCTTTACTGCAGTCCACTGTCCTTGTCCAGGGTTACTTTGATATCTGCTAACTATGCCCTTGGCAAAACAGATTTCTGATCTCGTGTATAGCATACATTAGGCTTCCAACAGCCGTAGCATAAAGAACTGCCTTTATTTCCTTTATCTCCTTTGATGTCTACAGAGACATATCTTTAGATAAAGTTACTCCATCCTGAAAAGGTAAGAAACCTTTCTTGGAGTTTTGTATGCTTAAAACGAGCAAGGATTTTTCCGATGTATGAAGCTTGGGATAAGTAAAATATTCTTTTCTTGCGATCCCTTATTACTTTGATCTCAAGAATATATACATTCTCCCAAGTCCTTTATATCGATTTGTTTGGACAACCATACCCTTACTTTTGACAACATTTTGATATTGTTTCCAACTACCAAAAATATTATCTAAGTATAGTACAAGAAATACCACCACGTTTCCATCACATCTTTTGCATACACAAGACTTATCCGGTTACTAAATCCATAGATCTGGATTACTTTGATAAACTGGATGTTCCAAGACCTTGAAGTTTTGCCTCAGTCCATAGACTGATTGAGCTTACACAAGATGCTCTTAGCTCTTTGCAATGAACCCTTCTGGTTGCTTTATATGGATGTTTTCTTCAAGACTTCCATTAAGGAATGCTGTCTTGACATCCACTTGCCAAATAAATAAAAGAATCCGGATAGACTTAAACATGGCTACCAGTAAAAAAGTTTTCTTTTTCATCTAGCCTTGCTTTGAAAGTTTCTACCTTCCTGTCTATCCCTCTTTTCCTAATATAGACCTTTTTACACCCAAAGGCTTTTATACCATTTGGTGGTTCTATAAGCTTCCAGATTTTATTAGAATACATATATTCTAATTCTGTTATTCATTACTCCTTGCCAAGATGCTGCATCTTTATCTTGGAGTGCTTCGTCATATGTCCGAAGATCAGATTCATGTCCTCCAGGGATCGAGTCCAAAAACTCTCCCAAAACATGAATCTTTTTAGGTTGCCAAACAACCCTCCCACTACGACGAGGCACTATCTGCAATTGTGTATCATTTGTGATACGTGATGCAGTTTTCTTGTGGTATCTCATCTTGTACAGTTGGTACTAGATTAGACATGTCTTTTATTATTTCCTTAAGAACAAATTTTCTTATGGGCACATGATTTATTACATAGTCCTTTTCTAAAAATCGATCATTGATGCTAATAATGACCTTCTGATTTTTAAGACTATAAACCTACTTTCATTTCTCTTAGGATAACCCACAAACAAGTGAATTCCTATCCAACTTATCATTGTCTCTCTTCAGCATATGTGCTGGACTACCTGAATCCGAATATGCTTCAAAATAGGCTTACGCTTATTCAGCAATTCTATATGAGTAGAGAGTTATGACTTTGGAAGGTACTATGTTCACTTCCGTTTCCAGAGCATATCCTTAAAATGAATTTGGTAATTCATCATCAATCTCCTTATTTCTATAAGAGTCTTATACCTTCTTTCTACTACACCATTCTGAAGGGGTGTACCAGGTGCAGTTAGTTGGGATTGAATCTCTACTTTTGATAAGTGACTCCTAAATTCTCCCAAGAGGTACTTGCCACTATGATCTCACCGTAGTGTCTTGATACTTTTACCTTGACATTTCTCCATATCAGCCTCATACTCTTTGAACTAATCAAAGCACTTAGACTTGTGGCACATCAAGTAAATGTATCCGTATATCAAATAATTGTCTATAAAATAGACGAAATATTTGAAACAACCTCTTGCTTGGATAGTCATAGGATCACACAAATCAGAATGAGCCAATTCCAATATATCTTTGACTCCATACCCCTTAGACTTAAAAGCTTCTTGGTTATTTTTCCTTCCAAGTAAGACTCGTAGGTTGGAAAGATTTCCACTACTAATGAACCCAAAAGTTCATCAGCTACCAATGAATCATACTCAAATTAATATAACCTAGCCTTAGATGCCAAAGATATAATTGGTTCATTTCCGAAGGTTACTTTCTCTTAAAGTTAGAAGATGTGTTACTAATTTTCATTTGTTGCATCGTAAGAGTTATTGGATTTATAAATTGCCAACCAACGTACCAGAACAGATAACTTCCCTCTTTTTCTTAATAATAACTTTGTTATTAAAAGATGCAGAATATCATGTTCTTTGAATAGTTTAGAAACTGAAAACTAGTTCTTTCTAAACTTGGTGCGTAAAGACAATTACTCAAAAATCCATGTTTTATTTTTATCAAAAAAATAAACATCTCCCACTGCAACAGCTGCCACTTTTACAGCAATGCCCATGTGGACGGTGTTTTTATTTTCATTTAGTTGTCGGGTTTCCTGGAACCCTGCAATGAATTGCAGACATGATTAATGGCATCTGTATCTACACTCCAGGTTCTGGTAGATAACACCACTAAACATGTTTCAACTAATGAATAAAATACACCTATATTGTTCTTAGTTCTAAGAGAACAGTCTACCTTAATGTCCAAATCCTATTTCCAATCAATTATAATTGGGACCACTAAGTCTATCCTAAAGTATATCAGCTAGGGATTGACCATCATCTTAAGAATCACAAAAATATTTGGTTAAGACCAACTCCTTAAAAAACCCAATGAATTTTGTATGCCACGTTAGTGTGGACGTATACAAATTCAAAGAGGAAATTTTATCATTTAATTTTATTATCTCGTCAACCTTACTTTATGACGAATAAAATTAATAGTTGGTCTATCTTTAATCAAATATTTGGTCAAGACTTATAAATTTAAAATAATATTGATTCCTCTAACAATACTATTTAAATTTACCAACACCTCAAAACACCGTGAATTTTGCATGTCACGTAGTGTGGACGTATACAAAATCAACATTTGTAAGAGGAGGGTTTTACCCATTAACTATCTTGTCAACGTAATTTTATGACAAATAAAATTATCTCAAACACCGTTAATTTTGTATGCCACGTTAGTGTGGACGTATACAAAATCAATCATTTGTAAGAGGGGTTTTAACCCTTTAATTTTATTATCTTGTCAACCTAGTTTTATGACAAATTAATAGTTGGTTTCATTTGGTCACACAAATAATAACAGTGACTCCGATGGGGAGGATACTATTAGATGTGTCTAAGTGTATACCATTACTTGACACTAAGTCCATTAATAAGATTATGCCCCTTCCATTGGGGAAGATCACACGCTCTTAATTAACTTCCTATAGTCATCCAAAAATGGAAGTCTGTTCTAGTGATCTGCAAACTAGCTCATCTGTTATGGAGGAAGGCACTCAGAGCCAACGCGCAAGCTTGTTTGCATCACTTACAAACCAGTAATGGAGACCATGGGATTTACTTAAAAATCCCTCTCCCACTTAGTTATTTATTAATGATGAATTTTAACTATGCTAGCCTACTAAACTTGTAAACTGACATGCACACACAGCACAATATAAAAGCAATAAATAGAAAATCTAATTTTCAACTATTATGGCTTTTATCTCTAGTTGTCCTCCGTGTGTTGTCATCCTAAGCTGCTGCCATATTTGGCCACCGCCACCGGGTCTAGCTGTCGCATCCATCTTGCTCCTTGTTCCGCTGCGCCTCTGGTCCTTAGAAGGTTCCATGCTTTGCAAGATTCGATCCGCGACATAAATAGAATTTTACAATTTTGATCCTATATTCCATAAAAGGAATGTACATGTATCTAGATCAAAAATAAAATCCTAATAAAACTAAATACAGCTCCTGCTGTATTTTATAATACAATCATGCACACATATAAATGCCCTTGACATGTCCAAGGGTCCAATCACACACATAAAACTATAAGCCATAATAGTTGGATCCTGCATCCACAAAGTTAGCACATCCTACTATTATCCTGCCTAAATTATGTATGACATGTGCATAATTAAACTAATACCAAATACACAGAGGCAAAACTCTAGCTCTGATACCAATTGTTGTTTGCTACTCGGAAAGCCTAGAGGTTCCACTGTACAAAAATTTTGTACAAAGGTCTGAACCTTTTCCTAGCTACCATGTGTTCTTTTAAATTAAATTTTGGATCGCCTGCGGAACTTAACACGTTTGATCCAAAACTTAATCTATTTGTTCTTTTAGGTTTTGACTTGGATCTCCTGCGGAACTTAACACGTTCGACCCAAATCACCTTAAGTTATTAATTCCATTAAATATTAATTTCCATAATTGGTTTCCAGTACTGACGTGGCGAGGCACATGGCCTTCTTGGATATGGGAGCAACCACCACCGACTAGACAAAACCTTTTATAGAAATCTAATATTTAATTTCCTAAAATAACTTTAGGTTAACTGAAAAGAACAATCAAATCACAAGGAAAAATAAAACAAAAGAACACAACTTCAAAAAACATATTCGAAATACTAGAATCGTAAGCCTCTTGTATTTGGTATTATTTCCATAAATAACTAGCATGATGCGGAAAGAAAAATTACTAGTTATACCTTTTAGAAAGACCTCTTGATCTTCTACCGTATTCCTCTTCTAACCTCGGACGTTGTGTGGGCAACGATCTTCCGAGATGAGAAACCACCAACCACCTTCTTCTCCTCCTAGCTAGGTTCGGCCACAAAAGAAAAAGCTTCACCAAGGAAGAAAATCAAAACACTAACCAAGCTCCAAGAGATGCTCGCTTCCTCTCCTTCTTCTTCTTCTTCTCCAAGTAGTATCCGGCCACCACAAGAGCTCCAAGGAAAGAGAAGGGTTCAGCCACCACAAGAAGAAGAGAGGGAAAGGATGGCCGGCCACACCAAGGAACCAAAAGAGGGAGAGAAAATAATAGAGGTTGTTCCTTGTGAAGGCACCCTCACCCCTTCTTTTATATTCCTTGGCCTAGGCAAATTAGGAAATTTAATTACAATAAAATTTCCTTAATTCCCTTGACATGATTTAATTGAGAAAAATAAAATAATATTTCCCCAATTAATCTCTAATGGCCACATCAAGAGGAAATAAATTAGACAAGTTTTAATCAACAAATTAAAACTTCCTAATTTGTTTCGGAAATTTTAAAAATAAAATTTCTCTTTAAAATCTCTTCATGGTTGATAAAAGGAAATTTCTATAATTTTAATTTTATCAACATGTGGATAATTTTAAAGAGAAAATAAAATATCTCACCAATCTACAAATAAGGAAAGAGATTTAATTTCTTTCTTTAATCTTTTGTAGATCTTTTACAAGAGATATTTTAATTTTAATTCTCTTTAATAAATTATTTCTTCCACATAATAAAAATTAAAATTAAAATCCTTTTTAATTTAATTTGGCCGGCCCCACTAGCTTGGGTTCAAGCTAGGGCCGCCACACCAATTTATGCTTAGGCCCAAGCTAGCTTGGCCGGCCCCTTATTGGTGGGTATAGAAGGTGGGTATAGGTGGGTATAGAACTCTATAAATATGAGGCTACGATAGGGACCGAGAGGAGGAATTGGTTTTGGTCTCCCGATAAAATTAAGCATCCCGTGTTCGCCCCGAACACACAACTTAATTTTATCAATAATAATTCATTCCACTAGAGAATTATTATTGAACTACCGCACCAATCCCAAATTACATTTTTGGGCTCCTTCTTATTATGAGTGTGTTAGTCTCCCTGTGTTTAAGATAACAAATGTCCACTAATTAAGTAAGTTACTGATAACTCACTTAATTAATATCTAGTTCCAAGAGTAGTACCACTCAACTTCATCGTCATGTCAGACTAAGTCCACCTGCAGGGTTTAACATGACAATCCTTTTGAGCTCCTCTTAGGGACATTCTCAACCTAGTATCTCTAGGACACAGTTTCCTTCTATAATCAACAACACACACTATAAGTGATATCATTTCCCAACTTATCGGGCTTATTGATTCATCGAACTAAATCTCACCCATTGACAAATTAAAGAAATAAATATCAAATATATGTGCTTGTTATTATATTAGGATTAAGAGCACACACTTCCATAATAACTGAGGTCTTTGTTTCTTTATAAAGTCAGTATAAAAGAAACGACCTCTAATGGTCCTACTCAATACACTCTAAGTGTACTAGTGTAATTATATAGTTAAGATAAACTAATACCTAATTACACTATGACCTTCAAATGGTTTGTTCCTTTCCATCTTGGTCGTGAGCTACTGTTTATAATTTATAAGGTACTGATAACATGATCCTCTGTGTGTGACACCACACACCATGTTATCTACAATATAAATTAATTGAACAACTACATTTATCACAAATATAGACATTTGACCAATGTGATTCTTATTTCTAGATAAATGTTTATACCAAAAGCTAGGCTTTTAGTATACACTCTAACATCTGGATCCAAGAAAGAATCCAAGAAAAAGGGAAAGAAACGTTCTTCTCCTATGAAGAAGATTAAGCCTAATAATAAGCCAAGGCCTGTTGGTGCAGTGGGGTCGGCAAGAGGGAAGGAGTGAATTACCTACAAATAAAGAATACCCTCCTCAAGACTTTTCAACTCAAATAAATAATAGCAACAATAAAAGATAAATTAGCAGTAATAAAAGAGAGATAGGAAATTTAACTTGGTTACAACCCAAGGGGTTGTTAATCCAAGGCAATTGAACAACTCTACTAGAATGTCTCCTTCACTATAGGCGGAGAAGCCTTTTTTACACACTAAAAATGCTTAGAAGTTGCTAGGAACTTAATACAGAGTTGAATGAATAATTTCCTAGCTCCAGGGGCCTTTATATAGCTCCTGGAAACTCTATCTTGAGTCTTGAGGGTGCCTCCAAAGGGGTTGAGAGCGCCACCAAGGGGTTTGACCGGATAAAACTCTATCCGATTACAAAAGACCACTTTGGCCAGGTTGAAGGCGCCTCCAATGGCCTTGAAGGCGCTCTGGACAAGGTTGAGGGCCTTCAAGCCAATGAAGGCGCCTTCAGCACTTCGTTGAAGGCGCCTGCAACTATTTTTTACAGCTCCTTTTTACTTGTTTTCTTCTTTCGAGGCTCTGAATGCATGGGTGATTGCGGCCAACCGAAATAGGGCTCACTCGAACCCAATTTCTGGCCTTCTCCTCGAGCAGACTTCCGACACAGCTTCTCGTCCCTCGAACGCTGCGCACGTTCTTCTCGTTCACCGGTGTACTCTTCCGTAGCTCTTTCGTCCTTCAGACGCACCGAGCCCGTCGGCTCCCTTCTCGTGTCGTCCTTCTCGCTAGCTGTGTCTTCTGCTCGACTTCCTGCGCTCCTAAGCTCCTGCACACTTAGACACAAGGATCAAATAATAAACACGACCTAACCTAACTTGGTTGATCACATCAAAACAACCACGGGGTCCACCAATCTCCCCCTTTTTGATGTGCATCAACTCAAGTTCAAGTTAGGGAAAAAATAGAAAAGCAATAATTTATAGAAATTACTAAACTAACAGTTTAAGCATAAAGATTGCAATAATAGAATTTACAACACTAAGAAAAAGAAATTTTTAATTTTTAACTGTCCCTAAACTTGTTCATATCTCTCCCCTTTTGATCACAACAAAAAAATGGGGTCATAATATTCAAGTAGAAGTTTTCTAAGGAAAAGTTCAAATTTTAAAAGAAATCATTTTCAAAATAATTTCTAAGTAGAAGAATTTTTTTTTAACTTAGTCAATTTTTAAACAATTTTGATAATTTCTTTTGAAAATTTTCTAAGTGAAACTTAGGTAAGATAATTTTATGAAAAAAATTAAACAAAAATTTCTAATTTCAGAAGAAATTTTAACTTAGAAAAAATATTATTTGAGAATTTTTCTAAGTAAAAATTTTATGCATGAAACATTTTTCTAAGTATAAAAAATTGTTTATTAAAAATGTTTGAAAAACTTTTTAAAGGATTATCTAATTCTAATTTTAATGCTTTACCAGAAAGTTAATTAAACATTTTATTTCAATATTTTGGCTTCCAGGTCGTGGCGAGGCACTAAGCCTTCTTGGTTATTGGAGCAACAACCACTTCCTTAGACAAAGCCTCATAAAGAAATTTTAACGTTTAATTTTCTCGCTGAAAGCTTTAACTCAAAAAAAAATTAGTTTAGAAAAGATTTTGGAATCCAATAAAGGTTCCTTCCTACTGGATTAATCAAGAACTTAGGGGGTACATAACTTTTGGGAACTTTCCTAAGTTGTCCCTGATGTTTTCTAATGTACCAGTTTAATTTTCCATATAACTTGAGTTTTGATTTTGGAAATTTATTTAAGCATACATAATCATTTTTCAATTTCTCATTTTCTAATTTTAAATTATCGTGCATTTCTAGTGGGCATGCTTTTGCTAAGTTTAACTTCAACTCATTATTCTCCTTTTCTAATTTAACTAAGTCTTTAGTGAGAACTTTTATGAATTGAAAGGACTGCTTGGGAGTCAGATTACGTACCTCACTTACCTCTATTTCTGATGCTCCCCTTTCATCGTAGCTTTCTTCTTCTGATGATCCTTCCCCTTCATCTATGCTCATCTTCGAGCTGGTTTCTTCGAAAAGATGGTTGGCCATCAGTGCTAATCCCGAGAATACTTCGACTTCTAATTCCAAGGATAACGATTCATCCCATGTATCCTTCAGACTCTTGCGCTTCGAGGGCGTCAACCTTTGAGACTTCTCCTTGTTCCTTTTCTTTAGTTTTGGGCAGTCATCCTTAATGTGCCCTTCTTCGTTGCAGTTGTAGCATCGGATCGTCCTTTTGTTGCGTTGGTGTTTCCTCGACTGCGATCTAAATTTAATAAATTTATTTAACTTCCTTACCAATAGCGCTGCTTCAGTTTCATCGATCGACGCTTCAGAGTTGGGATCATCCTTTTCGGCTTGTAGGGAAATATTGAGATTTGGCTTCTCTCCTTGTTTAGGCTCTGCAATTCGAGACTTGTGAAGTTTGAATGTAGAAAACAGATTTTCTAAAGTACTTACCTCAAAGTCCTTAGAGATGTAGTATGCATCTACTAAGGACGCCCATTCTGGAGACCTTGGGAAGGCGTTGAGTGCGTACCAGATCGAGTCTCGGTTTGTTACCGATTCTCCGAGGTTATTTAGTTGCATTATCAGCTTCGTAATTCTCACTTGAAGTTGTGCTACCTTTTCACCGTTGTTCATCCGGAGATTAGTCGGCTGAGTCCGGAGGATGTCTCGTTTTGCTAACTTCGCTTCTGAAGTGCCTTCGTGGAGCTCCAGGAAATTTTCCCAGAGGTCTTTGGTGGAGTCATAGCTTCCGATCTGACTTACCTCTTGGGGCGGCAGAATGCTGAGCAGGTGAAATTCTGCCTTTCCATTGGCCATGAAATCGGCTTACTCCTTTTTCGTCCACTGATACTCTTCTTTGTCTTTTGGAGCTGTAAAACCAAATTTCATAGTTAGAAGAATGTCAAAATCCATTTTAAAGAATACCTCCATTCTTCGTCTCCATGTAGCGAAGTCTCCGTCGAACTTCGGGGGATGAATGCTTGTTCCGGCCATCATCTTGATCTTGATGCTTCAGTTGGCGGTCAGTCCTTCTGAGGCTGTCTGGCTCTGATACCACTTGTTGGTGCAGCGGGCCCGACAAGAGGGGAGGGGTGAATGTCCTGCAAATAAAGAATATCCTCCTCAAGACTTTTCAACTCAAATAAATAATAGCAACAATAAAAGATAAAATAGAAGTAATAAAAGAGAGACAGGAAATTTAACTTGGTTACAACCCAAGGGGTTATTAATCCAAGGCAGTCGAACAACTCTACTAGAATGTCTTCTTCACTGTAGGTGGAGAAGCCATTTTTTACATACTAAGAATGCTCAGAAGTTGCTAGGGACTTAATACAGAGTTGAATGAATAATTTCCTAGCTCCAGGGGCTTTTATATAGCTCCTGGAAACTCTATCTCGAGTCTTGAGGGCGCCTCCAAGGGATTTGACCAGATAAAACTCTATCCGATTACAAATGACCACTTTGGCCAGGTCAAAGGCGCCTTCAATGGCCTTGAAGGCACCTTGGGCAAGGTTGAGGGCGTCTTCAAGCCAATGAAGGCGCCTCCAAGCCTGCAGGCAGCACAAGCGCCTTCAGCACTTCGTTGAAGGCGCCTCCAGCTAGTTTTTGCAGCTCCTTTTGACTTGTTTTCTTCTTCTGAGGCTCCGAATGCATGGGTGATTGCGGCCAACCGAAATAGGGCTCACCCGAATCTAATTTCCGGCCTTCTCCTCGACCAGGCTTCCGACCCGTCTTCTCGTCCCTCGAACGCCGCACACGTTCTTCTCATCCACCGGTGTACTCTTCCGCAGCTCTTTCGTCCTTCGGACGCACCGAGCCCATCGGCTCCCTTCTCGTGCCGTCCTTCTCGCTAGTTGCGTCTTCCGCTCGACTTCCTGCGCTCCTAAGCTCCTGCACACTTAGACACAGGGATCAAATAACAAACAGGATCTAACCTAATTTGGTTGATCACATCATAACAACCAAGGGGTCCAACAAGGCCCATAAAGCCTAATCAGTCAGAACATGTTTGTTTCCACTGCAATAAGCTTGGACATTGGAAGTGCAATTGTAAGGAGTATCTTGCTCAGAAGCGTTCTGGCAAAGGTAATGCTCTATATAAAAGTTAATGTCTCTATTAACTCTACTTCTTGGGTATTAGATACTGGCTGTGGTTCTCATCTTTGCAATGATTTGCAAATGATGACAAAAAGTAAAAGACTTAGAGAGGGTGAGATCTTCTTGAGACTTGGGAATGGAGCAAGAGTTGCTGTGAAAGTTATAGGAGACATTACTTTGATCTTGAGCAATGATTTTAAGTTGTATTTAAGAGATGTTTTATTTGTTCCAGACTTAGTTAAAAATATTGTTTCTATTTGTATGCTTGATAGATGTGGTTATTCTTGTCTTTTTGCAAAAGGTATTTGCAATATTTACAAGGGTGAATGTTTAATTAAGACTGGTGAATTAAAAAATGATCTCTATAACTTAAAATTGAAAGATATTCCAGTAAACAATATACAAGCGCAATTAACAACAAAGAAAAGAAAAGAAGATAGTACAAATCAAGCACACATATGGCATGCTAGACTAGGTCACATTTCTCAAAGAAGGATGACTAAGTTAGTAAGTGAAAGATTGTTTGATTCGTCAGACATAAATTCCCTACCAACTTATGAATCATGTTTGAAAGGAAAAATGACTAAGGCACCTTTTAAAGGTCAAGTGGAATGTGCGCATGTTATGTTGGATTTAATCCATATTGACATGTGTGGTCCATTAAGTGTTAGCATGAAACATGACCATTACTACTTCATTACTTTTACTGATAGATATTCATGGTATGGGTATATATATTTGATGAAATATAAGTCTGAATCTTTTGAAAAGTTTAAAGAGTTCAAAAATGAAGTAGAAAAACAACTAGGAAAAAGTATTAAGAAGCTTCGATCAGATCGAGGTGGAGAATACTTGAGTACAGAGTTTAAGGACTATCTAAAAGAGAATAGGATTCTCTCACGGTGGACTCCTCCTGCAACACCGCAGCTTAATGGTGTAGTAGAACGTCGTAATCAAATGTTGATGGACATGGTTTGATCTATGATAGGATTCACTAATTTACTGCCATCGTTTTGGGGCTATGGCTCGAAACTGCGACAATGTTGTTGAATAAAGTCCATACAAAAGCAGTAGAAAATACACCATATGAAATATGGATGGGAAAACCCCCCAAGTATTCATACTTGAAAATATGGGGATGTCCTGCTTATGTGAAGCAGGTAGTGGGAGACAAACTGGATAGTAGATCCACTTTGTGTTATTTTGTGGGATATCCAAAGAACTCCGTTAGATATTATTTCTATAATTTCAAGAAAACAGAAGTATTTGTTTCAAAAAATGCCACCTTCTTAGAAAAGGAGTTTCTATTAGATAGAAAAGACAGGATGATAGAACTCGAAGAGGTTCGAGACAATTCCACAACTAATATAATAGAGCTCATACCCCAACAGCCAGTAGAACAAGTACACACTTTAAGGAGATCAAATAGGGTCTCAAGACTACCTGTGAGGTATGGTCTACTCCTTAAAGGAAATCAGGATGATTTTAATCATGGATGTGATCCAAGATCCTTTAAGGAAGAGATATCTGATATCGACTCGATGCAATGGCTCGAAGCCATGAAATCTGAAATAGACTCCATGTACTAAAACCAAGTTTGGTCAATAGTGGATCCACCTGAAGGAATCATTCTCAAAGGATGCAAATAGATTTACAAGAGGGAACTTAGAGTTAATGGAAAGGTATTGACATTCAAAGCTAGATTGGTGGCAAAAGGATATAATCAAAGACAATGAATTAACTATGATAAAACTTTTTCACTAATCGCAAAGC
Source organism: Zingiber officinale (assembly GCF_018446385.1). Classification (NCBI taxonomy): domain Eukaryota; kingdom Viridiplantae; phylum Streptophyta; class Magnoliopsida; order Zingiberales; family Zingiberaceae; genus Zingiber; species Zingiber officinale. Next base: position 85,605,685 of record NC_055988.1, read on the forward strand.
TTAAGTCCATTCGGATATTGCTTGTCATAGCTGTATGGTATGACTATGATGTTGGTTGATCCTAGGAAGACGTATCGGTTCCACTGTACAAAAATTTTGTACAAGTGTCGAACCTTTCCTAACAACCTATTGTGTTCTTTAGAAATTAAATTTGGAATCGCAAACGAAACTTAACATTATTGATTCCAATTTCAACTTATCTGTTCTTAATGGTTTAGACTTGGATCGGAAACGGAACTTAACATTATTGATCCAAATCCACCCATGTTATAAATTCAATTAAATATCAATTTCAGAAATTGGCTCCCAGCTCAAACATGGCGAGGCACATGACCTTCTTGGGTATGAGAACATCCACCACTGCCTCGACAAAGCCTCCTAACGAAATTCAATATTTAATTTCCTAAAATAACATTAGGTTTAACCAAAAGGAACAATCAAATCACAAGATCGAAAAATAAAATAAAAGAAACACAACTTCGAATATCTAATCCAAAAATCTAGAATCAATGCCTCTTGTGTTTGGAATTCATACAAAGAAAAACTAGCATGATGCGGAAAATAATCACTAGTTATATCTTTCTTTGTATACAACGATCTCTTGATCTTCTACCATATTCCTCTTCTTATCTCGGGCGTCGTATGGATGACGATCTATCGAGACGAGAACCACCTAAGCCCTTCTTCTTCTTCACCAAGGTTCGGCCACCAAAACTCCTCCAAGGATGTAGAGGTTCGGCCACCACCACCAAGCTCCAAGGGATGCTAGAAATAAAATCTCCTTTCTCTCCTTCTTCTCCTAGCTAGAACCGGCCACCAAGGACTCCTCTTGTGTTGATGTCGCCGGCCACCAAGGAGGAAGAGAAAAGGAGAAGAGCAAGGAGTAAGGGTCGACCACCACCAAGGAAGAGAGGAGAGGAAAATAGAATAGAGTAGTTACTCATGAAGGCACCCCTACCCTCTCTTTCATAATCCTTGGTCTTGGCAAATAAGGAAAAATTAAATAAAATCTTCCTTATTTTCTTTGCCATGAAAAAGAAAATTTAATTGATTAAAATCAATTTCCTTTTCTTAAATATTATGGTCAGCCACCTCATTGCTTCAAGCAAGGAAAGTTTTAACACAAAATTAAAACTTCCTAATTTGTTTCCGAAAATTTTTCCCTTCATGGTTGGTTATAAAAGGATTTTATAAATTAAAATTTCTCTATTAAAACATGTGGATGATTTCCAAAAAGAAAAGTTATCTTTAAAATTAAAATCTCTTTACAATCTACAAATAAAGAAAGATATCAAATATTTTCTTAATCTTTTGTAGAAACTTATAAAAGAAAATATTTAATTTTAAACGTTCTTTTTAAATCATGAACATGGTTACAAAAAAGGAAAGTTTTATCAAAATTAAAATCTTCCTTTCAATCTACAAATAAGGAAAGATATCAAATCTTTTCTTAATCTTTTGTAAAAAGCTATAAAAGGAAAGATTTAAATTTTAAACTCTCTTTTAAAACCATGGAATCTACATAAGAAAAATTTTAAAAATAAAATCCTTTTAATTTTATTGTGGTTGGCCACCTAAGTTTGGACTCAAGCTAGAGCCGGCCACCACTTGGTTCATCCAAGGATTAACTTGGCCGACCCCTTGCTTGGGCTCCAAGCAAGGCTTGGCCGACCACCTTAGGATGGGTATAAAGGTGGGTATAGATGGGTATAATACTTTATAAATAAGAGGCTACGATAGGGACCGAGAGGATAAATTGGTTTTGGTCTACCGATGAAATTAAGCTTCCCGTGTTCGCCCCGAACACCCAACTTAATCTCAACAATAATAATTCATACCACTAAAGAATTATTATTGAACTACCGCACCAATCCCAAATTACATTTTGGGCCTTCTTATTATGAGTGTGTTAGTCTCCCTGTGTTTAAGATGTCGGATGTCCACTAATTAATTGAGTTACTGACATCTCATTTTAATTAATGTCTTAGTCCAAGAGTAGTACCACTCAACCTTATCGTCATGTTAGACTAAGTCCACCTGTAGGGTTTACATGACAATCCTTATGAGCTCCTCTTAGGAACATTATCAACCTAGATTACTAGGACACGGTTTCCTTCTATAATCAACAACATACACTATAAGTAATATCATTTCTCAACTTATCGGGCCTATTGATTTATCGAGCTAAATCTCACCTTTTGATAAGTTAAAGAAATGAATACTAAATATATGTGCTTGTTATTATATTAAGATTAAGAGCACATACTTCCATAATAACTAAGGACTTGTTCTTTTATTAAGTCAGTATAAAAAGAACTTACATTAAATGATCCTGCTCAATACACTCAGAGTGTACTAGTGTAATTTTATAATTAAGATAAACTAATACCAAATTACACTACGACTATTCCAATGGTTTGTTCCTATCCATCTTAGTCGTGAGCTACTGTTTATAATTTATAAAGAACCGATAACATGATCTTCTGTGTGTGACACCACACATCATGTTATCTACAATATAAATTAATTGAACAACTACACTTAGCATATAAATGTAGACATTTTTAACCAATGTGATTCTTTATTTCAAAATAAATGTTTACAAAAGCTAGGCTTTTAGTATACATTCCAACATATGAGATATGACAGATGAATGTGAAAACGCCGTTTCTTAATGGTGATGTTAAGGAAGAGATTTACATATCTCAGCCTAAAGGCTTCACATTTGTGGGAAGTGAGCATAAGGTAGGCAAACTTCGGAGATTAATTTATGGTCTCAAACAGGCGTCGAGAAGTTGGAACCTCAGATTTGATGATACAATTAGACAGTTTAATATTATTAAAAATCCTGAGGAACCATGTGTGTACAAGAAGGTTAGTGGGAGTGCAGTGACATTCCTAGTACTGTATGTTGATGACATTCTACTCATTGGAAATGATGTAGGAATGCTTCAGTCAACAAAAGTATGGTTAGCCAGTAGATTCTCCATGAAGGATTTGGGTGAAGCATCTTATGTATTGGAAATATATATCTATAGAGATAGATCAAAGAGGATGCTGGGGCTGACCCAATCTACATATATAGATACCATACTTAGAAGATTCTCAATCGAAGAATCTAATAGAGGATACTTACTAATGTGTCATGGTATAACTTTATCCAAGTCTATGTGCCCTAAGATAGATGAAGAGATAGAGATGATGACATACATTCCCTATGCATTTGCCATTGGTAGTATCATGTATAGTATGATATCTACAAGACCTGATATAGCATACGCTCTGAGTGTCACGAGCCGATATCAGTTAAACCCTAGTCCATTGCACTGGAAAGTTGTGAAAGATATTCTTAAGTACTTACGAAGGACTAAGAATTTGTTCATGACATATGAGATTAGAGAATTAAAATTGGAAGGCTATACTAACTCTAGCTTCCAATCAGATGTGGATGATTGAAATCAACCTCTGGATATGCATTCACATTGAATGGTGGTGCAGTCTCTTGGAAGAGTTCCAAACAAGACACAATTACGGATTCCACCACAGAGGCAGAATACATTGCAGCTTCAGAAGCAGCAAAGGGGGCAGTTTGGATTAGAAATTTCATCCAAGAGCTTGGTGTTATTCCAAATGGAGTTGATCCAGTACCGGTTCACTGTGGCAACACTGGTGCTATTGCATAAGCAAAGGAACCAAGATCTCATCATTGGTCCAAACATATACTGAGAAAATTTCACATCATCCGAGAGATTGTGGGAAGAGGTGACATTACAATTGAGAAAGTTCCCTCTTTAGATAATATTACTGATCCACTTACAAAACCCTTGCCAGGACCATCTTTTGAAAAACATCGCGAACTGATGGGTTTAAAAACTAATGAGTAGTTGGCATTAGGGCAAGTGGGAGTTTGTTAGTGTAGGTGCCCTGCAAAGCCAACTGTTGGCTAGGGCTTTATTACTCTTGTAAATAAACAACCTTTATTTTAATATAATTCAATTCAGTTTGACATTACTTTTTTTTTATACCCATGTGATATGCATAGATAAAGTCCTTGAATATACTAGAGTAAGATGTGGTGGCACATATGATGGTCATCATGAAATACATCAATATTCACTGTATATTCTAAATTTGTTCCTAGTCAATTGGGTCGCCTAATAAACAAGGATAAAAGGTTGCTTGAGCTAGAGGCTAGTATCTATGATGCAGTGTACCATGTTTCATTGGTAAGGACATAGAGATGTTCAAACATACAGATGGGTGATCATATGATTAGTTCATCGAACATCCGTCACACAGACTTTCCAAGTGGTTATCATTTATTAAGTGGATAGGTCTTTGGTTGTGGTTGTACACTAGTAGTCCTTATGACTCGGGACTGTTGGTTGCTACTCGGAAAGCCTAGAGGTTCCACTGTACAAAAATTTTGTACAAAGGTCTGAACCTTTTCCTAGCTACCATGTGTTCTTTTAAATTAAATTTTGGATCGCCTGCGGAACTTAACACGTTTGATCCAAAACTTAATCTATTTGTTCTTTTAGGTTTTGACTTGGATCTCCTGCGGAACTTAACACGTTCGACCCAAGTCACCTTAAGTTATTAATTCCATTAAATATTAATTTCCATAATCGGTTCCCAGTACTGACGTGGCGAGGCACATGGCCTTCTTGGATATGGGAGCAACCACCACCGACTAGACAAAACCTTTTATAGAAAGCTAATATTTAATTTCCTAAAATAACTTTAGGTTAACCGAAAAGAACAATCAAATCACAAGGAAAAGAAAAACAAAAGAACACTATATCGAAAACGAATTCGAAACTCTAGAATCGTATGCCTCTTGTATTTAGTATTATTTCCATAAATAACTAGCATGATGCGGAAAGGAAAAATTACTAGTTATACCTTCTAAAAGACCTCTTGATCTTCTACCGTATTCCTCTTCTAACCTCGGACGTTGTGTGGGCAACGATCTTCCGAGATGAGAACCACCAAGCACCTTCTTCTTCCTTACAAGTTTCGGCCACCACAATTCTCCAAGAGAAGTAGAGGTCCGGCCACCACCACCAAGCTCCAAGGGATGCAAGAAACAAAACCACCTTTCTCTCCTTCTTCTCCTAGCTAGAACCGGCCACCATCAAGAGCTCCAAGAGAGGTTGCCGCCGGCCATAAGAAGAAGAGAAGAGGAAGAAGCTAGGGCCGGCCACCAAGGAGGAAAAGAGAGGAGAAGAATAATAGAGTTGATCACCCTGAAGGCACCTCTACCCCTCTTTTATAATCCTTGGTCTTGGCAAATAAGGAAATTTAATTAAAAACTTCCTTAATTCTTTTGCCATGAAAAAGAAAAATTTATTTAATTAAAAACAATTTTCCTATTCTCAATTTACATGGCCGGCCACCATCAAGCTATAAACAAGGAGAGTTTTAATTAATTAAAACTTCCTAATTTGTCTCCAGAAATTTATAAAAAATTTCTCCAATAATTTTCCCTTCATGGTGGTTAATAAAAAGGAAATTTTATAAATTAAAATTCTTCTTTTAAACATGTGGATAATTTCCAAAAGGAAAGTTATCTCTAAAAATTAAAATCTCTTTTCAATCTACAAATAAGGAAAGATATCAAATCTTTTCTTAATCTTTTGTAGAAACTAATAAAAGAGAATATTTAATTTTTAAAATTATTATCATGGTTAAAAAGGAAAGTTTTTCTTAAAAATAAAATCTCCTTTCAATCTATAAATAAGGAAAGATTTCAAATCTTTTCTTAATCTTTTGTAGAAAGCTTTTAAAAGGAAAGATTTAATTTTTAAACTCTCTTTTAAAACTATGATATCCACATAAGAAATAATTTTAATAAAAAATCCTTTTTAATATGATGTGGCCGGCCACCTAAGCTTGGGCTCCAAGCTATTGGCCAACCACCAACCTTTAGGCTTGGCCGGCCCTAAGCTTGAGCTTCAAGCTTAGCTTGGCCGGCCCCTATTGGTTGGGTAAGAAGGTGGGTATGTGGTGGGTATAAATCTCTATATACAAGAGGCTACGATAGGGACCGAGAGGAGGAATTGATTTTGGTCTCCCGATAAAATTAAGCATCCCGTGCTCGCCCCGAACACACAACTTAATTTTATCAATAATAATTCATTCCACTAGAGAACTATTATTGAACTACCGCACCAATCCCAAATTACATTTTGGGCTCCTTCTTATCATGAGTGTGTTAGTCTCCCTGTGTTTAAGATATCGAATGTCCACTAATTAAGTGAGTTACTGACAACTCATTTAATTAATATCTTAGTCCAAGAGTAGTACCACTCAACCTTATCATCATGTCGGACTAGGTCCACCTGCAGGGTTTAACATGACAATCCTTATGAGCTCCTCTTGAGGACATTATCAACCTAGTATCTCTAGGACACAGTTTCCTTCTATAATCAACAACACATACTATAAGTGATACCATTTCCCAACTTATCGGGCTTATTGATTCATCGAACTAAATCTCACCCATTGATAAATTAAAGAAATAAATATCAAATATATGTGCTTGTTATTATATTAGGATTAAGAGCACACACTTCCATAATAACCGAGGTCTTTGTTTCTTTATAAAATCAGTACAAAAGAAACGACCTCAAATGGTCCTACTCAATACACTCTAAGTGTACTAGTGTAATTATACAGTCAAGATAAACTGATACCTAATTACACTACGACCTTCTAATGGTTTGTTCCTTTCCATTTTGGTCGTGAGCTACTGTTTATAATTTATAAGGTACTGATAACATGATCCTCTGTGTGTGACACCACACACCACGTTATCTACAATATAAATTAATTGAACAACTACATTTATCATAAATGTAGACATTTGACCAATGTGATTCTTATTACTAGATAAATCTTTATACCAAAAGCTAGGCTTTTAGTATACACCCTAACAGGGACAACACTGAGACTCTATATGCTGGGGCTACACATTGACTCATTTACTGACTCTAATAGGGTCACCAGGTGGTGAGATTGGGTGTAGTAACGAAACATATAGGAGTCAGTGTATTGTAGTCGGGGATTCACAAGAACTACTCTACTATTCACAATTACTATTTGTTTTTTTTTACAATTTATAATTACTATTCACAAATATTGTTTACAATTACCGTAAAAACACTAAATTACACACAGAAAAATATTAGTATCAGAGCCTAAATATTTTTAAGGACTTTTTATACCTAAAAAACAACAACTCAAACAAAAATATCCCCTGATAAACAATTCTTGTCCAGAATTAAATATCATCAAAGATTTTCTTTTAAATCTTCAAGAGCAGCTAAAACAACAACAATTACACCTAGAAACATTAACCAAACAAGTAAACCAATAAAATCAATAGATAAATAATATCAGACAAAACTTAGATTTTTTTAAAAAGAATCTTAAGATGCCTTTCTTAAAAGATATTTAAGGAACAAGGAAATAAGTAGTTTTGAACTATGAGACACACTAGTACAACTTAAAGAGATACTTATAGCCAACACAGATCTACTCACAAATAAACTAGATAACTTACAATAAACCCTTAAGGAAGTTAAATATAAATGAGCAAATTGCACTTTGAAAATAATTACTATGAAGAGGTTTTAGAATTTTCCAAACAATTTGCTAAAATATTAGAAACAAACTATTATAAACTTAAAGTCATAGCAACAGGCGACCAAATCCATATCCAACAAAATAACACCATATAAGTCTTACTCACATCACTCCATCATAGACTCACAATAATAAATAAAAAACTACTATAACTATAAGCTCAAATTAAAAATATCCCCAAGACCATAGATTTATATGATAGTATCAACACTATAATAAAATATTTAAGTAAACTCTCCACATGAACTATAACCCTTAGAAAGCAACTATATATATATATATAAAAGCTCAAATTAAAAATATCCCCAAGACCATAGATTTATATGGTAGTATCAACACTATAATAAAATATTTAAGTAAACTCTCCGCATGAACTATAATCCTTAGAAAGCAACTATATATATATATATATATATATCACGCTTAATATCTCAAATAATTTTATATTGATTTTAATTAAATTATTAAATAATTACAATAATTTTAATATTAGCTAACTTTAAATTTATTAGATAATTATAATAAAAAAATATTTTAATATGGGTTTAATTGTTCTATAAGCTAAATTTGTTACCGTATAAAGTAATTTTTGATAAAAATTATTACAATATAGATCAATCTATTATAAATATTTTAAAAATGAAATACTCATTAATAATGATGTGGCAGTCCACATGATAAGGTGTCACGTGTAGTTAAAAAGTCAATATAACAAGTGAGACAGTAGTCAAGATCAAGAACGAGGCTCGAGGTAATGATAAAAATCGATCAAGAGTGGATAATTTATATACCAAGAAGGCCTTCTACCGAGTGGGTTCAGAGTCAGAGTCGTTGTTGGCACTCTGATATCCTTTTTATGTTTGGAGAAATTGTGTCATAATTTGTACATCTGGCTAGCTCGAGAGGCAAACTATCGAGTCACCGCTCGGAATAATGGTTGCATTAATTCGATACGTCATGAAGGCTTATATTAAATGCCCAACGCTACTTCTTTTAAGTATTCATGAGGGGCTTATAGATACATGAGAAAGAGGAACAAGAAAAAGATTCAAATTATTAATCATACATATTTATTATGTTCTCATCAACCATTACATCATTGAATATTTGAAAGAAGATAAAAATTCTCTTGTAATTAATAAATTAATAATTAATTCATTCACTTCTTGTAACAAATACATCCTTACTAACAATTAAGGTAAAAGATTTGAGACAAAGTGTATAAAAGGATAATAATAAAAAAAACAAAGAGATGGATAATTTTCTTCCGTCCTTCTTTGTAAAAACTCTCCTATCTACTCCTCATTATAGTGATAGTTTACTCCTTTGCCAGCGCACCGACGAGTAGGCCTTGAGGGTCTCGAAGCAGTAGTTCGGATCTTTTGTCCTGAAATTTCTCTGTCTCCATGTTCCACTGCCGATCGGACGGTCCAGATTACATCTCAAGGAAACCTTGCACATCACAAGGATACTGTACACATCTTAAAGATATCATGATGCCTTGAGATGTAATCTGGACCGTCCGATCGGTAGTGGGACATGGGGACAGAGAAATTTCGGGACAGAGAATCCGAACTACTCGAAGCAGGATCAGATAATAATAAAAACAAATTTATAATTATTTATTTAAAAAATCATAAATCATTAAACACAAAAAAAGTGAATTCATTTTATTTAATATTAAATTAGGAAAATAATAGATTCACAATAATACATTATTGAGAACGAGTACATTTTTTTTTACTAAAAAAAGGCGTCCTGTCCGTCTCCTAAACTGAAGGATCGTACATTTCACTAGATCACACAAATCTCAGGCGAAAGCGGTGAGAAAGCCACGTCACTAATTTTTCCCAATTTCTCGGAAGCGGTAGATTCGATGTCGTTTCTCGGCCACCAATAAATACCCCCCTTAGCCACAAACATAACGTCACATGCCACTTAATTAATTAATTAATTAATTATTCGATTGATTAATCCTCTGCCAGTGTTAACTCGATGTTGAAGCGAGAGATGATGACCGCCGGCCACCTTCACCGGCGTGCCGAGAATGGGGCGCTGCCGGTGTGCCCCACCCCGCGCCGCCCTTGCACCGTCGCAAAGGAGTTCCTGTTTCACAGGTTTAAAACTTCAGAATTTTTAAGTTTTTATCCTTCGTTTTTTGATGTATAAACACCAGCCCAATTTTTTACTAATCGAATGTTGATTTTACTAAATAAAATTGGCTATATAGATTTTTGCCATTGAGCTAGATTCTTTATTATATTCTCATCTATTAACTAAGTTTTTTTAGAAAAAAAAATTCCTCTTTCTCTATTGTTGCATATATGTATTTATTAAGATATTATTTTAAATGACTAATTACATGTTCATATTATTTTAAACATATTTTTTTAATTTTTTTTTCAATAGGTACAATTTAATTATTTTCTCTAATATTCACATAGTAAATATATTAAATATAAATGAATTAAAGAGGATATACAAGCACTAGTGTCTACAAATCGGTAGACATGTGTCTACACTTTATGAAATATGCTCCCAACATTAGATTCACATCTCTCAAAACGATATCTATTTCGGGCTTACTATAAGAGATAAATCATATAAGAGACCGCCAAGGAACGCGCTTTTGCCACTTGTCTTTTTCCATGGAACTGCCATTGGGAAGCTCGAAATAGGCTAATCACCATATGAATCTCTGATTTGATGTCAATCCATTCACGAATCTTGGTCCACAGTTGTCTAGTGATGGCACATCAGAAGAATATGTGTCCATTGGTTTCTTCTTCTTGCCAACACAATAAGCAAGTTTTGTGGGATTTATAAGACATTCTATCCGTTGTTCGTAACCCTCCATGCACGAGTAGTCAATAGATAAAACGATGCTTGGGAAAGATGCCCGACTTTCATAATGCTACTTCTCAATGCACATCTTAGGGTCTCTCGGTCGAAAGAATGCATAAATGTATGTTGCACCAAGTTTGATTAATGCAAATCATTTTACTGGTGTACTCTTTCGTAACCTAACATAAAGGTTTATAAAATTTCACTTTAAACTACATAATATTATTTATAAACTTTTTTTAAACTTATAAATAAATTCTTACCGAATTAAATATCAAATTTATCAAGAATATTTATTGTACTCGCAGCCCTAACAACACAAGCCATCAAGGGAGCGGAGCCTCGGACGCGAAAGCACAAAAGGTACTCATAAAATTGAAAATTTCAATTTGGCACCTCATTATTTCCACTAATGAAGGATTAGATTTAAACGTGATTTTAATTACGTACTATTTTAATTGTGATTAGGGTGATCCGGTGGGAGAATCCAACGGCACAGGGTGTGCACCTTCTTGCTGCTGTAGATCTCCTCCAAGAAGATTGGAGAATCCATTGATTCATGATGCCCAATTTGTCAAGCAAGGGGAGAGGCTTTCACCATGGATCTTCCCTAATTTGTCCAATTAATTTTTATTATTTATTAATTTTACATTTTAATTAATGTATCATTATGTTGTATTTTTTATGTATATATTTTAATCGGATAATAAAAAGTTTTGACCATTTGTTTATTTAAAATATGCCACATCAGCGTATTAAGGTCAGTGGGCTTTTCTATGGGCCTCTATATCGAAATTAGACCCGGGTTTTGTGTCACGTGATAGACACGTGCTTTACTCTGCATGCTGCTGCTTTAAATACGGAGGCCAACCATCTCCGTCGCGCGAACCCTAGAAATTTTACTGCTGCCCTCTTCGCCGCCTGGCAGGTTCGTCCTCTTCTCTTCTTCCTTCGCAGGTTCGTTCCTTGTGTTTGTTGTTTTGATAATCGCTTTCGAAGGCGTTGCACTCATTGCGGAAGCATTTGGCAACGGATGTGTCGAGGAAAGCCTAAAATGACGATTTTTTTACTAGCACGAGCTAGACATACTGTGTCGCCACTGCAGATTTCTCTGTAGTGATTAAGTTCCTGCTGGTGCACATTACGTTGTGTACAATTTGCTGACGTTCTTATTGCTTAAAGATCATTCTTTTTAATGTTTGCCCTTCTAGATTCAGATTTCTTAGGAAGTGGAAATGGCATTAGAAGCTAATGTACTAGAGTGGATGCTGTCTTCCTCCAGTACCTATATAGTGTATGGTTAATTGATCCAGTGTTCTGATTCACACTGATGCATATTATCCACCATCCATTTTAATAGTCTGTCCCTTCATTCCTTTCACCTCATCAGGGCTGGTTCATGCTTTCAGCATTTTCATAATCTAATTGTTTCACTAGCTGTGTATCATTTTCTCTCTTTTTCCAATCATTCATCGATTCCTTTGAAAACTTCCTTTATTCTCTGTCAATTTGCAATGGATATCTAATGGAAGGTATAATTTAACATTATTTGTTGGCTCAATTAGATTAGTATAATAACTATTTGATAGTTACTAACATCTTGTTGGTAGGGATACTTCCATCTAAATCAACAAGTTACCTTTTGTTTTTTAATTCTAGGGGCCAGTGATTGGAGTATTAGCTTTGTACTCGGTTGCAACTTGCTTATTTTTATGGTTGAGGAGCTTAGCAACAAATTTATGTTGCTCAGATACTTCTATCCAATTCAACAAGTTATCTTTTTTCATAGGACTAGTGATTGGAATATTAACTATGTTTACTCAGCCACTTCGCAGCCTATTTTGTGATTAAGGCTCTTGGTAACATTTTCTTGTCCTTGTTTTGTTGATTATATATTAGGGTTTGAGTAATTGGTATGGGACTGACGTCTGCCCCATTGATCATCCATATGTACTCTGGGATGAGTCCGTCCCTACATTCAATGATCATCTGTTTCACTTTGTCAGCTAAATTTATTTCCTTTTTCTTTAGCTGATCATTAAAGATGCAACATTTATTTGAATAATACATTATAATATTTTAAATTGTGTAGTAAAAGATTTTGGAAAAGTTGTTGTTAGTCAATAATCATTAGTGTGTGCTAGAGGTTCAATGTGATGTGTGAGTTTCCTTCTCACATTGTGCTAGAAGTTCATACATTTGATACATAATTCAACTAGCAAATGGTATGAAAAAAAAATTAGTCTGCAAGTTTTGCAAGAAAGAGCTCTGTCCCATCTCTTGATCGCAAGTAGGATCTTGGCTCGGCCGCTTGATCTGGCTCGGCCGCTTGATCTCGTTCAGCCGAGATTAAGTCTTGCCTGATGGGTAGAGTTCTTTTCCAGAAAAATTATGCCATTCAGCAAAACATGGCTCACGAAGCTAACATACAAATTCAATCTCATCACCATCCATTTAACACTACATAAATAAAATGTTGGCATTCAAGAAGTGAGATCAAACTAACTGTATATGAAACCACAAAAAATCATGGAAAATATATTTAGTCTAGAAAATAATGAAAAGGCAAAGCTATTTCTTTCCACTGATCATTGGTTGTTGCGATCTGACACTTGTTTTTGTTCCACCAGTGAAGCTTCTCAAATCTATCAAATCCTCAAACAATCTGTTAGGAAGAACATATGATGGCGAGCTGTTCGTGTTCGTGGGTGTTTCTTTGACAAAAACACCGGCAGCGGCTGTTGAACCATTTGCTCTAGACCCAAAGGAGTTCTGCTGCTCCAGAGGCCTAGAAGAATAAGCAGACATATTAACGGCACGAGGAGAGCTAGCATGTGCTGCAGTCCATGATGAGGAATACTGAGGCATCTGAGGCTGCATTGTTGGTGCAGGAAGTGCCTGCTGGGCCCAGGGTGTGATATAACTGTTATAGGGAGAATGTCCTTGGTTAGCGGTCGGAGCGTAGGAAGAGTTGTATGAGTAGCCCGGTTCAGTTGAAGTTGCAGGAGTTCCGTTTTGTTCCCTCGAAGCTGATGGAGGTGTTGCTGGTCTGCCAGGTGAAGAAGGGAGGGTTGACAAAGTGATGCTCAGGAGGTCAATCATGTCTTGCTCTTCCTTTTGGGCCTTAACAGGAGGCGGTGGATCGAGTGGGTAGTCGATTGGAACTAATGCATTGCTCATAGTAGATGATGAAGTGCTCGATTCAGTTGCAGTGGTTATATCTCTCCTATTGGATGTGAGAGAGTCCGAACTGTTGACTGATGCACTGCTCCCTGAAGTAAGTGGCTTAAGTTTCGAGTTCCTGCATTAGCAAATCACAGAGAATGACCATAAAACACAGAGAATCAAGTGTAACTGTACAATCCTAGACCTGTGAGCTAATTGATCGAAGTCATCCTCAAATTCGTCATCTTCAATTGGATTGCTTATGACCAAGGGAGGCTCGATAGGCTTCTTAGACTGTGTAAGTGGTTTCGATGCTTCAGGAGGCAGTGGGGTTCCAGCAGCTATGGCATCGTGTCTTGCAAGCAAACTTTGCAACTCATCATTCAGTTCCAGACCTTCCCCTAGCAGCTTTTCGTCCCTGCATTTGTAAAGATGCAATTCTCAGTTCAAACTGAAAAATTCAAAAACCTACACCATTTGCCATCACCAAATTGGCTTGTGAATATTATTTAGAGGATTACTAGAACCAACTGTGCTCTACTTGTTCATAGAACCATGGAGAAAACTACTTACCCGGTAGATCCGATCAATTCCATGAGCTTTTTTTGGTTAGAGCGGCACTGACTCACTAGCTCAACAATCAATTCATCTTTCACAGCCTGCTACATGCAATTTTAGATATTAGAAGAGGATTTAAGATTCAATTCATCTTTCACAGCCTGCAACATGCAATTTTAGATATTAAAGCAAGAAGAGGATTTAAAATTCTCCCATTATAAGAACAGCAAGTGATGTTCGAATGGAGAACATTAAGGAAAAAACTGACACCCACCCCACGATCATTTGGGTTAACAGCCTGTAACATTTCCCGTAATAACTCTAGTGCATCCCGGATGCGTCTGAAGTCCGAGAAACTAAAGAGAAGACAATACGAAACAAGAGAATCAGCATCATCAGAAGTTGCCCTGAAATATTTGTGGCCAAACACACCTTAGGTTTCCCATGTCAGATGTCATTGCTGCATCAAACCCCACGGAAGCGACGCTTGGCACTCCGTAGCCTGATTGGGGAAATGCCGATGTTAATTCAGATTGTGCGATAGGAGGAGTGAATATCGGCGGAGCATCTGCTGTTCTCTGTGGGAAAGCTATTCCAGATCTCTGCAACATAGTCATCATACCAATATTCTCGTCACTTTGTAAAGTTACTAATGGTGGTCCGTGACAGGATACAGAATAAAAATAAACAAGGTAGAGGAATCTTGCCAAGAACATGAAGTAAACTAAGATAACAGGATGACAATCACAATAGCTACGTGTGGTAAAAATGACTAGAAGAGCTTCAACATCAAGCAATGCTTTATCTTGACTATTTAAGGTCCCTTAAACTCTCTGCAAAATGTATCATTGGTAATTTTGAAATTAACTAACTTACTTTTCACCGATATATGTTTTCTTTATTCTCCTTCTACCTCTTATATTCCTCTAATAGAAGAAGATCTTCCACTAATAAAGCATATCACAAGCTATGCTTATCTAAACTATTTACAACAAAAACAAAAAAACTATTTAGGACAGCTGCATGATCCTTAACTCTTCAAAATATATCACTGGTAATAATGAAATTATCTAAATTATGTTCCTGCGAATATTTTCTCCGTTCTCCTATATAAACATAAACCATATCATCTGTGGAATACATCCTCATATCACAGCGTATCAATTGGCATATAATTGTATCATGTAAACATAAACGAGAAGGAAAAAAAAAATCAAGTTGTCAATGTTTGCATTCAGCGAAAGCAAACAGATATTACAAAGAACGAGGATTGAGATCTAAGGAACAAAACTAATTTTTCTACAACCTTAGCATTACAAGTAGTTATGACTCGTACCTTCAATTCAATGTATGCCAAATAATACTGAGGATACTTGCCACCAGGCCCACCAAATGCTTCTTGCCAAGAGTCCAGAAGTACCAAAATTTTATCCCTTACTTGCATGTCTGTCTGAGTAGCATCCAAGGTATCAAGTGCAGTTAAAATGATTCAAGTATGATGTGAAATAGATAACTAACAGACATACAAGATTATCCAAATCTTTTGAAAAGTATACCGACATGATTTAACTATGCCAAGAATAAGTAAGAGATATACACTAAATTATTTCAAAACTACAAGTGGGACAATGAAAGTTCTCATTCTGAAAATGAGTTGGAGAAAATTATCTAAAATAAACATTTTTTCTTTTAAAAGTTATTTCAACAATCAGTTTATTTGTCTTAAAATATATTAGGAATAGGATTTCTTATAACTAGCATAAGCTTATTTTCTACAAATATAAGTAGAAAAAACATTTTGACCTGAAAGAGCCTTCGAGTTTGTTCCTTTGTACATATGAAACCCCACACAAATCCAAAATCTTTTTACAAGTTCTCTATTCTAGTAAATATCTAGGTATTTCTAAATTATGAGGTGTACATTCAAGGTACAAACTATGAACCTTTGATTGGCCATACGACAGTGTCCAAATATGAAGATGTAATTAAATCAAAGAGTAAGATATACTAACCTTTTTCTTAACAATTTTGATCATTTCTTCAAGAATTTTCCGTTCGGCAACTTGAAAATGTACATATTCGCCACAATTTTTTACCATTGTTTCCAATAGCTGCAAAGGTGGAAAAGATTGCTAATGATAATACTTCTCAGCAATATGAACAGACCATGGAGCATTAGACATTGTTGCCATATCGTTTAAGTTTTTTATTGTAGGATTACTTACAGCCAAGTTCGATAGAGTCGCATAGATAACCAAACTTTAGATATGAGGAAATTCCAGATTAAATTCCAAAATTGTATACATTGCTAAAGGGAGTGGCAATGTCATGCACAAAAATCATAGAAATACGATGGCAAATAGGACTTTTGCACATTTTCATTAGTCCTAGAGAACTTAGCACCTACCGTCAAAGCTAGAAACTGAACCTTTGGATTCTTGTTCTGTAAGCGCTTTTTAATTGCTTTAAGCACTTCTTTGGCCTGCCTGATTCAGGGAGGAAAAAAAAACATGAGTTTCAGAAATATTTACAAATATATACGGAGAGAATAAATATCAAGTAAGTTTGTGGCCCTTTAACTGTGCTGTATCAATAGAAGAATGTGGAAAACATCAATTATGATACTTATGTTTTCGAATAAGCCAATTCATCTGGAACCCTTTTCAATCTCTCTCAGTTGGTTGCATAAGCTATGGATATTAACAAACCATGCCCCACTTTGCCTAAATTTTCAGTCTACCCCTTTTCTTGAAGATCATTAGTCTTTGGACAAAACATCCACTTGTCTATAATAGTGAGAAACATCAAGACAGTTTTATCATTGAGTGTTTATCCAAAGCTATATATGTAATCTTAGTGATGGAACCTAAAATTCATAGGGAAGCATCAAACAATAGCTCTTGTGCATAACTAGTCCCTTGCTCGTGAAGACATTACAACGATTAGGTCATGAAAACAAGCCCAAATAACCTTCCTCGTGCCATCAAATTGCAGCAGAGCCAGACTATTCCTAGCCACCATCCAGAAACTCATAATTATTTCTTCGCATGTCAACCGTAACACCTCCCAAAATCATTTTTTTCAAGCTAAAAATCAAGAGGAAAAAAAAAATCAAAGAAATAAATCGCCAGGGCTTAAACCTTCTTGAAGCAAAAGAAATAGCGATTGGAAGAGGGATTTATTGTCGCAGATAAAAGAAAAAGATGAGTTTGCTCGCTTCAATGAGCGCTCACCACTGATCGTTGTTGACGGTGTCGCAGATGTCCATATTCATGGTCCAATCAGGGCCGATCAAGAGGCGACTGGTGGCCTTCTCGACTCGGACTGCAGGCTTCTCGGCCCGGACGGTCGCCGCCGCCGGTGAAGACGAGGAGGACATCATTTCAGCCCGCAAATTACCCGGCGAATCGCGCAACACGAGGAGCAGAAGTCTGGTAGAAGATTCGGAACGGAGGAAGCCGAAGAATAAGAGGAAATATTCGACCAAAAAAGGAGACTGAGGACACGGAAGGATGAAGATAGAAAAATCAAAAGTA
Organism: Zingiber officinale; assembly: GCF_018446385.1. Lineage (NCBI taxonomy): Eukaryota > Viridiplantae > Streptophyta > Magnoliopsida > Zingiberales > Zingiberaceae > Zingiber > Zingiber officinale. The sequence continues at coordinate 85,623,438 of NC_055988.1, forward strand.
ACTTCATTTTAGCCCCTGCAGTTCGTAATATTGCATTTCGTCGCAGAAACAAAATATTTTCTGGACCGTCAACAATAATAGAAAAGGATAAAATTTTGATTTTATGTAAATAAAGTAATCATTTTTTTATTATTAGATTTTATTCGATTAATTTTTAAAATAAAATATCTTACTTTTAATTTTATCGGATACATATTGTTACATTTTTAATAGGCCGCAAAAAAGTGTGTTCGAAATGATAGGCGTGAGATTCATAGAGAAAAAATATATTATTTCTTTTAATTTTAGATGAGAAAATATTTTTGTTGTGAAAATGACCAAATCTTTAATTATCAGTTGAAAAATGTTTTATCGATAGTAATTATGTTATTGAAATCGTTGTGATTATGATAAAGTCAACAAAAGGCAGCGCAATGTTTATCACTCCAATTGGGATCATCGTTGACAAGAAAATAATACGATCAAGGTTGACTGTTATATTTAAAATAAATAATGTTGACTCCGAACGTACATGATGGATGATGTCATGATGATGCGTCCAAAAGGCAATAGCAAAGTTTTCTGATGCTATGATAATGAATCTGTGTGAATTAACACATATATATTTTATTAATTTATGTATTCAATTTTTATCGTATTAATACGATGCTATAAATTTTTTTATGGATTATTAAAATAAATTATAAATTATAAAAAAATTCTGACAAACGGTGAGGCATGATTTTTTGGATATTTTTTTATAATAAAAGGATGTATCACTTATATTTGTGATCGGATCGTGGTCGTGATCCGAACAAAAATTATAATCTCGTGGGGACGATGAACCCAAGAAAAAATTGTAATAATTTACGGCCGAATCATGACCATGATCCCACTATAAATATGAATGGTACATTCTCTAGACTATAAAAAAATTGGTCCAGAAAATTTGTGCTTACAAACAGACAGTATCATAAATTTTTTATATTCTTATAAATAATGCACCTCGGATGAAATTTGAATTTTGATATAACTTTTTTAAATTCTTATCAATAATGCACCTCGGTGAAATTTAAATTTTAATTGATTAATGAATAATCCGTCCACTTTTATTGTCGTTGTTTATTATCACATCACAGCCCAAGGATAATAGAGTGAATTAACACACATTAAAAAATATGGTAAAATAGGTGACATCAATTTGGGCCGACTGATCCGATCCACATAAGTTTTCCTGAGTTAGGTTAATTCGATCGTGAGTGATATATTTATAGAAATTATTTCTCTAAATAAGACGTACAATTAAAAGATGTTGAGTTTTAAAGTTATCTATTGCATGTATTTTTTGATTTATCTTAATAGTGGAAAAATTTTATTGGATCGGATTGATCATCTCAAGACTAGTCAATGTGACTAATTAAGTTTATCATTTTTGACATATTTTTTTTTTAAAAAAATTATATATATAATTATAAAAGATAAAATCGTCACCTTAACAGTTCCTGAGTCCCACCTCACATATATTCAGAGGAGATAAATCATAATTAAACTGAACAGATATAATGATCATTGAATGGTGTGCTTGTACTCGTCACGTACCCAGGATCAAATTAACTCTCGAATCATAAGAATAAAGTAGAAAGCGATCATAATAAATGATCTACAAACTTAACATCCCGTGATTACATATTATATTTAAAGATTTTTTTATTTTTTTACAAATTTACTGTAATTGAAAATTGCACCATAACTATCTGAATTATAGTCTAGTGCGAATTAACACATATCAAAGAGAGATGATTAAAATATTGATATTAAGACTATATGATAAAAACTAATTAAAAGAGAGATAGAGTGAAATATATAGGACAAAATAAAAAGACCGTCCTCTTTTGTCAGAGGACGTGTCTTTTTATTAAACGGTGTATATATATATATATATATTAAAAGATCGTCCTCTTTTGTCAAGAACGTATCTTTTTATTAATGACAATTTATCAAAAAAACGTACTACATTTAATATATTTATCAAAAAGTACATCACGATTTGTATTTATCAAAAGACACAGATAAGTAATGTGTATTACCGAATATAACCCTCCCATCAACTCCTCTGATCAGTCATCATTTCCCAGGCATCTGAACCATATTTTTAAAAAACTTTGATTTTTTAAAAAAAATCGATCATTAGGGTACCTCCCTCCTTCGTGACATACGAGTGCAGCTCCGTCTTGTGAAACCCTAGTTTAGTGTTCGTGAGCCATCAGTTCGAGTTTTTCTCAAGCGACATCTATCTAGCATTTCAGTTTAATTAAAAACCAAGAGTGTTCATGAGCCATCAGTGAAGGATTCTACGGTTTACATTAATCAGCTAGTATCATAATGGCGCAAAGACGTCAATCGGGTGTATCATCATCCTCTCCACATCAATTAGCTGTAAAGGTTATAATTTTACAAACTCTGTGATATTGAGAAGCTGAACTAGTATGATTTAAATTTTTTTATTTTTATAAAGTATAGGGTTCAGTTGATGTTGGACAGAAACTGCATTGGAACAATGTCCTCGGTCACTTTAAAAGTTTTTTTCAACCATCCACGAAGAAAGGAACGCATGGAGGCTCTGTTATTTTACATAACCGACACATAGTGTTGATCAAACAGTCACCCTTTCGTATTTTTTTTGGACATAGAAGATATGCAGCACATCCGTGGGATTTTGATAAATATATTTGAAAATTGGGATTCAAGTAGTCAAACCTTTAGATTCTCAGGTACAATTTATAATTTTGTATTTTAATTACAAAGTAGTTGTATGGTAAAATTTAAGCTTTTGCTAAACGTGGGCCTGATACGATGTCGTATCAGTGCTTGATATGACATCGTATCATATCCACGATGTTCCTAATACTTTTGTATGTGTTGGTAGAAGTCTAATAATAATTTAACTTGGTCAGGTGTTCCGGTTTGCTTCATAAGAGGAGACGTTTCATTGCTGCTTGGTATTGCAGACCGAGGAGCTTCAATTCCGATGAATTCAGCTAAAGCATCCAGTGACCTCTTTCTAACTTACTTCTCAAACAAAAAAGAAGCTACTAGATCAAGAATTGAGGAGTTGCTTAAATTTTATGGCAATCGCGTTGAAGTCGAAGATGATATTTTATTATTTTGCAAATTATATATTTTGTATATATTTGTTTGTGTCTTATTTTCTTCTAGTACATATAAGGTCCCGTTAAGTCTTATAGATATAGTAGATGATTTTGAGAATCTTGATAGATTCAACTGGGTTGAAGCAATCCATGAATTTATGGCTCCACAATTACCTAAGATTGGGGACATATTTTCATCAACTGAGACAAAACATGCTAACACCAACCTCCCTTACCTAAAGGGATTTGCTGGTCTTTTGGCAGTAAGTGTTTAATTTGTGTGAAAATTTTTAATATTTTGCGAACAATTTTAAAATAGTTAACCCTTGTCATGGTGAATCAGGCATGGTTTTTGGAGCATGTTCCAATCCAAAAACCATACAAAATAAAAGGAGCCAGAATAAATAAGTGGAGGAATATTCCTTCATATATTAGTAAGGTGAGAGAATTGATTAACCAAGTTTCATCTGAAGAGGTAAATTTAGAATACGTTCACTATAGTTTGGTTAAAAAGTATGGTTTTAACATGTGGTTTAATATTCTTACAGGTTGTGATTGACCTAATCCCTAACCAAGATGAAAGATCATTGGTTGAGAACCTTGCTGGCGTTGATGACAGCCCACATGCAATGGAGGCATCACAAATTGAAGTCACTGTAGGAGGAAGGCAGATTAATAAGAATTGTTGTAATTGCATTATTCAAGCAAACATAAATAAAGAGTTAACAATGGAGAACATGCAATTGAAGGAGAGGGTGAAAGAGTTACTTAAAATAGTTGAAAAAAAAAGGCATGGAATCTCAATATAGCGAGCTTGTAGACGATCCTCAAATTGAACCTGTAGGTGTTACAACAAGAAGTAGGAGAGGACGTGACAGAAGTCGCTATGATTACAAGGATACTCCAATTGATAGTCCATTGTGGCTCGAAACTTTACCTAAGAGGCAACGTAAAAATATACATATAAGTGAGCTTATGGAGAAAGTTACAAGTATAGGAGAAGGAAAAAAGTTGTCAAAAATATGTTATTGTGGGCAAGGGGAAAGGAAAAATTGGTTTGGATGAAATGGAAGAAGAAATTAATATTGTACAATTAATGGAAGACAAATCTGATGAAGAGGCAGACAAGGATGTAGATATGTTTGCCAAATATGACAAAATGAGGAAACAAGTAATTGCTGTAAGACGATATATGCAAATTTCATTGCAATTTGTTAGATATAATGGATTATCTAATTGCCTTTTTTGTTTGTATGCATTGAATTTGAAGCAGCGGTGAGCATCTAATAATAATGTGTAGTTTTGTATTTTAATATAAATGCTAGTTGATGGAAAATGGAAATTTCCTCTTCAATCTTCAGGTATCAGATTTTAAATTATATAGTCGTGAGCACGTTGCTGCTATTCATCCAAACTTGGAAAGGCATTATCCGTTTGATAGATGGGTCTCTCGCACAATTGAATGTCCACAACAACAAGCAAGGTAAATCGAGCACAACGTGTGAATATAAATAATTGATAAAAAAATATTGACCATAAAAATGTTGTTGTTCTTTACAGCGTTGACTGTGGCTTCTTTGTGATGCAATACATTCGATGTCTCCTATATGATATGAAGATGGACTTCAAACAAGGAGACATGAAAAAGATTAGAATTGATGTAATGGTAGCAATTTTGAGGGATAAGTATTTTAAAACATTGGATTAAATATCCAGTCTTGTAAGGCAAAAAATTGTATAGAATGTAAATGCACTTATTACGTAGTGTAGGACTTTTAATATCTTTGTATGTAGTCATTGTTGTATAATAAGGTGGTATGTAGTATATGAGAACATTATAAATTATCACTGAAATATTAATAATATTGCATAGTGATTAGTCAAATATAACTCACAATATACAAAATGCAATGCTGGTGCTTATCAGTGGAAAAACACAATGTATATAAGTTATAATGCACACCATTTCTATCTTCTCAAAACTGAAAACATGGTAACGGTTGGGATTGTTTAAAAAATCAAATAGGCTCGGACCAACAGTCGATTTCAAGAGCACAACGTCACTAGGTTCCGTGCCAACTGCCACGGAGCAATACCTTATTAGAAATGGGGTATAAATACGTTTTGACACTAGATATACCATCTTCCCAGTTAGAACTTCACAGGGAACATGATTTCAGGTAGAACCAAGTAGGGGAGGGTCATCAGTGGGTTTTGGTCAAAACTCATTTATAGACCTTGACACCTCTGATTGGACCCATTTCAGCTATAGTGGTATTCTGGAGTTGCAAGGACTCCAACTCTGCTGGCATATCAATATTTATATATATATAGGTGCTGGGAAAAAACAATATAAAATCAGCCTTCGTTGGGACTGATATGAGTATCATTTAATAAAACATTATTCTATCTCCCCCTAATATAAACTCCAAGCATTCTAACAGGGGCCTGATCAAAATAATAAAATAACATCAATTTTAAAAGTCACCTTCCATAGGGTAGAAAAGAAAAGCTGTGCAGTGCTCCGTGCCAACTGGCACGGAGCCATACCTTCTAATCCATGGTGTATAAATTATGTTTTACACCATATATACCATCGCCCCACCAAGACCTTCACAGGGGATTTGATTTCATGTAAATCCAAGTAGGGGAGGGTTATCAGTGGGTTTTGGTCAAAACCCACTGATAGACCTAGACACTTCTGATTGGACCCATTTCAGTTCTAGTGGTATTATGGAGTTTCAAGGACTCCAAATCTGGTGGCAAATCATTATTTAAATATCTATAGGTGCTGGGAGAAAATTAAAATACAATCAGCCTCCGTTGGGCCTGATATGCTTGGATATCAGGCCCAACGTTGGCCTGATATGAGACCACATCAGGCCCAAAGTGGCCTTGGTATGGTATCCTTTCTTATAAATTTATACTATCTCCCCCTTTCTATAAACTCAAAATGTGCTACCATGCTCCTTATGAAAAAATAAATGGCAACTGGCACGGAACCATACCTTCTAATCCATGGTGTATAAATTATGTTTTACACCATATATACCATCTCCACACCAAGACCTTCACAGGGGACTTGATTTCATGTAAATCCAAGTAGGGGAGAGTCATCAGTGGGTTTTGGTGAAAACCCACTGATGGACCTAGACACCTCTGATTGGACCCATTTAAGCTCTAGTGGTATTCTGGAGTTGCAAGGACTCCAAATCTGGTGGCAAATCATTATTTAAATATTTATAGGTGCTGGGAGAAAATTAAAATACAATCAGCCTCCGTTGGCCCTGATATCCTTGGATATTAGGCCCAACGTGGGCCTGATATGAGACAATATCAGGCCCCAAGTGGCCTTGGTATGTTATCCTTTCTTATAAATTTATACAATCTCTCTTTTTCTATAAACTCAAAATGTGCTACCATGCTCCTTATGAAAAAATAAAAAAAATAAATTAAAATTAGAAGGTGCTACCATAGGGTTTAAGTCTAAGTGGCAACTGGCACGGAGCCATACTTCCTAATCAATGGTGTATAAATTATGTTTGACACTATATATACCATGTCCCCACCAAGACATTCACAGGGGACTTGATTTCATGTAAATCCAAGTAGGGGAGGGCCATCAGTGGGTTTTGGTCAAAACTCACTAATGGACCTAGACACCTCTGATTTGACCCATTTCAGCTCTAGTGATATTCTGGAGTTGCAAGGACTCCAAATCTGGTGGCAAATCATTATTTAAATATCTATAGATGCTGAGAGAAAATTAAAATACAATCAGCCTCCGTTGGGCCTGATATGCTTGGATATCAGGCCCAACGTGGGCCTGATATGAGTATCATTTAATAAAGCATTATTCTATCTCCCCCTAATATAAACTCCAAGCATTCTAACAGGGGCCTGATCAAAATAATAAAATAACATCAATTTTAAAAGTCACCTTCCATAGGGTAGAAAAGAAAAGCTGTGCACTGTTCCGTGCCAACTGGCACGGAGCCAAACCTTCTAATCCATGGTGTATAAATTATGTTTGACACCATATATACCATGTCCCCATCAAAACCTTCACAGGGGACTTGATTTCATGTAAATCCAAGTAGGAGAGGGTCATTAGTGGGTTTTGGTCAAAACCCACTGATGGACCTAGACACCTCTGATTGGACCCATTTCAGCTCTAGTGGTATTCTGGAGTTGCAAGGACTCCAAATCTGATGGCAAATCATTATTTAAATATCTATAGGTGCTGGGAGAAAATTAAAATACAATCAGCCTCCGTTGGGCCTGATATGCTTGGATATCAGGCCCAACGTGGGCATGATATGAGGGCATATCAGGCCCAACGTGGGCCTGATATGAGTATCATTTAATAAAGCATTATTCTATCTCCCCCTAATATAAACTCCAAGCATTCTAACAGGGGCCTGATCAAAATAATAAAATAACATCAATTTTAAAAGTCACCTTCCATAGCGTAGAAAAGAAAAGCTGTGTAGTGTTCCGTGCCAATTGGCACGGAACCATACCTTCTAATCCATGGTGTATAAATTATGTTTTACACCATATATACCATCTCCACACCAAGACCTTCACAGGGGACTTGATTTCATGTAAATCCAAGTCGGGGAGGGTCATCAGTGGGTTTTGGTGAAAACCCACTGATGGACCTAGACACCTCTGATTTGACCCATTTCAGCTCTAGTGGTATTCTGGAGTTGCAAGGACTCCAAATCTGGTGGCAAATCATTATTTAAATATTTATAGGTGCTGGGAGAAAATTAAAATACAATCAACCTCCGTTGGGCCTGATATGCTTGGATATCAGGCCCAACGTGGGCCTGATATGAGACAATATCAGGCCCCAAGTGGCCTTGGTATGTTATCTGATCCTGTCTGGAAGCTGAGAAGACGAACCTGCCGGTGTGACGTGTCTGGAATGTGGACCGCATCCTCATGACCCGGGGGTGAGCTGTCCGCTGCGTTGACCAGATCGTCAGAAGTCCTCCTCCGGTCAACTGTACCTGTATCCAGCGACCGGGTTCCCCCCGGTCTCTGGTACCTCGGTGCTCGAGGCGAATCCCACAAATGTATGAGTATCCAGATAATAACAGAATAGTAGTAAAATAAACAGATATTGAGTACGAGAACGTACCCTGGCCCAGGGGGGCGCCCTCGGATGGATCAGTGAGCTGACGGAGTCGTCGCGATCCCGAATAGTAGATAAATGTCCACCAAACGCGTAGCTGGCTCCAGTAGTTCGAAGCCGGACGCGATATAGATCCGCAGGACGGAGCACGGTCCGACTACATGATAACAATCCGAATAACGAAACACCACACGGCTCGATGGCCGGAAACACTGCACTGGATCAGATCTGTGCCGCACGCGGCAAGGACAGCGGCTGTACCGCCGTCGGAATCGGCGGTCGAGAAACCGGAGGTGCTGGCCGCCAAAGACGGCTGCGGCGGTGGCTACAGCATGAGATGCCGATAACGGCAGCCTCTGGAGGAGGCACATGGCCGGCGGGAGGCGCTGACCGCCACCGGAAGTCGCGGCCGGCGGAGACATTCGCTGCCGGCAGTATGGGAGAGGTGTCGAGACTCGCTGGACGGGCGGCGGGAGGCGCTGGAAGCCTCTAAAGGAAGCCTTGGCGTGTGCCTAGGCGGCTTCGCCCGCTGGACTCGAAGTCGGCGACGCCTGCTAACTACGGCGTCCGCCGGAAGTGGCTGTAGCGTGTGGAGATGGCGACAGGAGGCCCGCCGGCGGCGGAGGCGACGTCACATGGAGGTTGTGCGTGAGATGGGAAGCAGCGGCCGAAGATCTCTACAGGCGAGGGAAGCTGAAAGCCGGCAACGCGAGGAGGAGAAGAGGCTAGGCGGTGGCGGCCGGCGATGGCTCCGGCGAACAGTACCCGATGGGGAGGAAGAAGACCTCCCTTCATCTCTGCTGGCGGCGGCCTCTTCTTTCTCTCCCTCATCTCTACCGCCGCCTCCCCCCCCTTCATCAAACCCGAGCCTTTTTTTCCTTTCAAAGCCCTAGCTTCCCCCTAAAAGACCTAAATGCCCCTCTACTTTCTCCTATCTCCTTTTCTGCCCCTTACACAACCGGATCACAAGCCTCCCCTTCAAGTCTAGTCGAAGGAGGCGTGAGTCCGACTGACTGGACAGTCTATTGCAAAGAATTGAACCACTCTCGATGTCAAAGCCAAAACGCTGAACCAATAATATAATATCCCTCGAGCGGTCGCGATAATAATGGTGTCGCAGGAGATGGTCACGATACCGAGCAAACTAAGTCGGAAACTGGACCAATGCCAAGTGCGCAGCCGCGAAAATACCGACCGGACGATCGAAGTGCTGTCGATCGGATGGATAGATGCTGGGCGAACGATGCCGCTCGTGCGACCGTGGTGACGTCGATCGGTCAAATAGATGTTGGGCCGCGAGGACTGCTCGTGCGACCGTGGTGACGTCGATCGGTCAAATAGATGCTGGGCCGCGAGGACTGCTCGACCCCGAACGGTCGTAATGCTGCCGATCGGATGTATAGATGCCGCGCGTGCGACCGTGGTGACGTCGATCGATCAAATAGATGCTGGGCGAACGATGCCGCTCGTGCGACCGTGGTGACGTCGATCGGTCAAATAGATGCTGGGCCGCGAGGACTGCTCGACCCCGAACGGTCGTAATGCTGCCGATCGGATGTATAGATGCCGCGCGTGCGACCGTGGTGACGTCGATCGGTCAAATAGATACTGGGCGAACGATGCCGCTCGTGCGACCGTGGTGACGTCGATCGGTCAAATAGATGCTGGGCCGCGAGGACTGCTCGACCCCGAACGGTCGTAATGCTGCCGATCGGATGTATAGATGCCGCGCGTGCGACCGTGGTGACGTCGATCGGTCAAATAGATACTGGGTCGCGAGGACTGCTCGTGCGACCGTGGTGACGTCGATCGGTCAAATAGATGCTGGGCCGCGAGGACTGCTCGACCCCGAACGGTCGTAATGCTGCCGATCGGATGTATAGATGCCGCGCGTGCGACCGTGGTGACGTCGATCGGTCAAATAGATGCTGGGTCGTGACGGCTACTCGACCCAAACGGGGGAGATAGATGTATGATATACTGGTCCGATATACTGGTCCTCCCGGCCGAACGGCTCGGGGGCCTTCGGCTTCGAGCCTGTTGCTCGGATATAAACCTCTTCGAGCCTGTGGCTCGAATATAAACCTCTTCGAGCCTGTGGCTCGAATATAAACCTCTTCGAGCCTGTGGCTCGGATATAAACCTCTTCGAGCCTGTGGCTCGAATATAAACCTCTTCGAGCCTGTGGCTCGGATATAAACCTCTTCGAGCCTGTGGCTCGGATATAAACCTCTCGGCCGATCAGCTAGGGGGCCTTCGGTGATAACTCGACCCCGAACAGGGGAGAGAATATATGATATGCTGGTCCGTGCAGAGGTCTTCAGCCCGGGAGGTTTATAGTCGCCGGCCCGACTGCGTCCCGACTCTTGGTCGGTCGCCCGGGAGGTTTATAGTCGCCGGTCCGACTTTCGATTTTTAACGACGGTGCTCGTCGGCGCGGATATTTATAGCCGGTCGGCGCGGCTCTCGATTTTTAACGACGGTGCTCGTCGGCGCGGATATTTATAGCCGGTCGGCGCGGCTCTCGATTTTTAACGACGGTGCTCGTCGGCGCGGATATTTATAGCCGGTCGGCGCGGCTCTCGATTTTTAACGACGGTGCTCGTCGGCGCGGATATTTATAGCCGGTCGGCGCGGCTCTCGATTTTTACCGACGGTGCTCGTCGGTCTTCAAGTGAGACTATATACCCGGCCGAACGGCTCGGGCCTTCACATCGAGCGCTGGGCTCGCATACCATATACCCGGCGGATCGAGCACTGGGCTCGGATACCATATACCCGGCCGACAGCTCGGGCCTTCACATCGAGCGCTGGGCTCGGATACCATATACCCAGCCGAACGGCTCCATCGAGCGCTCGGCTCGGATACCATATACCCGCCGAACGGCTCGGGCCTTCACATCGAGCGCTGGTCTCGGATACCATATACCCGCCTTCACATCGGCGCTCGGCTCGGATACCATATACCCGAACGGCTCGGGCCTTCACATCGAGCGCTGGGCTCGGATACCATATACCCGGCCGAACGGCTCGGGCCTTCACATCGAGCGCTGGGCTCGGATACCATATACCCGGCCGAACGGCTCGGGCCTTCGCATCGAGCGCTGGGCTCGGATACCATATACCCGGCCGAACGGCCGAACGGCTCGGGCCTTCACATCGAGCGCCGGGCTCGGATACCATATACCCGGCCGAACGGCTCGGGCCTTCACATCGAGCGCTGGGCTCGAATACCATATACCCGGCCGATCGGCTTGGGGGCTTTCGGGACTAATACAGATCATATAACTGACAGGATAAATACCAGAAAAACTGACCGTGATCATGAGGATGGCAGAACTATCCGGCGTTATCCATCTTCACGTTCCAGATCAGGCGCGTTCCCACAGACGGCGCCATTTTGATCCTGTCTGGAAGCTGAGAAGACGAACCTGCCGGTGTGACGTGTCTGGAATGTGGACCGCATCCTCATGACCCGGGGGTGAGCTGTCCGCTGCGTTGACCAGATCGTCAGAAGTCCTCCTCCGGTCAACTGTACCTGTATCCAGCGACCGGGTTCCCCCCGGTCTCTGGTACCTCGGTGCTCGAGGCGAATCCCACAAATGTATGAGTATCCAGATAATAACAGAATAGTAGTAAAATAAACAGATATTGAGTACGAGAACGTACCCTGGCCCAGGGGGGCGCCCTCGGATGGATCAGTGAGCTGACGGAGTCGTCGCGATCCCGAATAGTAGATAAATGTCCACCAAACGCGTAGCTGGCTCCAGTAGTTCGAAGCCGGACGCGATATAGATCCGCAGGATGGAGCACGGTCCGACTACATGATAACAATCCGAATAACGAAACACCACACGGCTCGATGGCCGGAAACACTGCACTGGATCAGATCTGTGCCGCACACGGCAAGGACAGCGGCTGTACCGCCGTCGGAATCGGCGGTCGAGAAACCGGAGGTGCTGGCCGCCAAAGACGGCTGCGGCGGTGGCTACAGCATGAGATGCCGATAACGGCAGCCTCTGGAGGAGGCACATGGCCGGCGGGAGGCGCTGACCGCCACCGGAAGTCGCGGCCGTAAAGGAAGCCTTGGCGTCTGCCTGAGGCGGCTTCGCCCGCTGGACTCGAAGTCGGCGACGCCTGCTAACTACGGCGTCCGCCGGAAGTGGCTGTAGCGTGTGGAGATGGCGACAGGAGGCCCGCCGGCGGCGGAGACGACGTCACATGGAGGTTGTGCGTGAGATGGGAAGCAGCGGCCGAAGATCTCTACAGGCGAGGGAAGCTGAAAGCCGGCAACGCGAGGAGGAGAAGAGGCTAGGCGGTGGCGGCCGGCGATGGCCCCGGCGAACAGTACCCGATGGGGAGGAAGAAGACCTCCCTTCATCTCTGCTGGCGGCGGCCTCTTCTTTCTCTCCCTCATCTCTACCGCCGCCTCCCCCCCTTCATCAAACCCGAGCCTTTTTTTCCTTTCAAAGCCCTAGCTTCCCCCTAAAAGACCTAAATGCCCCTCTACTTTCTCCTATCTCCTTTTCTGCCCCTTACACAACCGGATCATTATCCTTTCTTATAAATTTATACTATCTCTCCTTTTCTATAAACTCAAAATGTGCTACCATGCTCCTTATGAAAAAATAAAAAAATAAAATAAAATTAGAAGGTGTTGCCATAGGGCTTAAGTCTATAGCATGGCCATAAGTGGAATAAGTGGGCACTGGCACGAAGCCATATGGAGACATATCTATAGGTGCTGGGAAAAAGTAAAAATACAATCAGCATCCGTTGGGACTGCTATGCTTGGATATCAGACCCAAAGTGGGCCTGATATGAGTGCATATCAGGCCCAACGTGGGCCTGATATGAGTACCATTTAATAAAACATTATTCTATCTCCCCCTAATATAAACTCCAAACATTATAACAGGGCCCTGATAAAAAATTAAAATTAGATCATTTTTAAAATTCACCTTCCATAGGGTTGAAAAGAAAAGCGGTGCATTGTTCCGTGCCAACTGCCATGGAGCAATACCTTATTAGAAAAGGGATTTAAAGAAGGTATTTATTAACCATAAATTTAATTTACAATAAATTGATTCACCATAAATTTAATTTACACAAACAGTAAATCATTACTAGAATACAATATTACAATTGTTCACTATTTCTATAGTTTAAAGTTTTTGTCAGACATGATTTTATGTCCAAGTCTAAATCTATAAGCTCTCATATCAGCTTGTACAAAGTCTGTAGATCTCCGGAACATCAAACTCTCTGCATAGCGCATTATAAAAAAAGCACAATCCAACCTACAAAACAAAAGCACAATCCATCATAAAAAAGCCAAATCGAATTATTATGGAACATACACTAATACTTACGATTTGCTTTGTGTGGGGCCAATAACTTGCATCGTTTTATACTCTCTCCCAGAGAATGGTGCTAAACCTTGATGCCATCTGTGATAGTATGACCAGTTTAGCTCCTTAAAAAACAACACCTACAAATATCAAACCATAGTAATTAATACATAAACAATGATTATTAGATATAAGAAATTTGTTACTTACAGTTTGATTAAAAACAGAAGTGTAATTTTCTGTGGTGCCAAGAGAGTTATAATGAATTATTTGACGTTCCTCCAGGTCCATGACCATTAGATGCCAATGATCATTGATCCTGTCCGAATGCTGAATCAACGGACGCTGGGCACGTGGCGCTCTCCGAGTCACCGATGGAGATCCCTGGCTAATCGTACGAAGCTCCGGCGAACCTGCACAGAAGTCGTGCCGGGAAGGGGTTACCGGCGGTGACCCTCCGACGCTCAAGTCAGGCAAGCTAGCAGTAAAACAAGTGGCTCCAAAGTTGTATCTTACGCGTACCTCCGGCGAAGCATGAGGCTCTTTATATAGAGCGGTGAAAGAGCTCCTGCACGTCCTCCGAGGCACATACGTGTCCGCAACCCATACCTCGGTATGTGTCTGTCAGAAAGCTTACCTGACGCCATACTGCTACAGTCCAGGCATGTCCTTGATGGGACAGCGGAACCCCCTGTCATAAGATTTGGAGTATGGCCTACATGGGGAGCATACCCGCTGTCAGGAAGAGATGTACCTTGTCCTTTTCCCCTTTGCTCCCGATCTAGCGTCCGGCCGGCCAGCTTCCGCGACATCCGGCCGGACCTATATGGTGGTTTACTTGGGGAGATTCTCAATCACATGCTTTGTGGGGACTATTAGCAGCATGTTACCTTATGGCTTTGGCCGAGCGTGCCGTCCGCTCGGCCTTGCGATCCTGTCCACTGAGCGCGGGAACCCTGACTTTCGACGGCCCCTTTAACCATTAACCACACCAGCCGGCCGGTCGGCCGATCGGACCCACACCTCTCCGGTCGGACTCCTGCCACTTTGACTTCCACGTGGCGTTGACCCCACCGGACGGGGGTCCCCTGTTCTTACGACCGGATCAATCATCTTGGTTATGTAGAGGATAAAAAATATATCTAATGTCCTTGTCGTCATCAGTTTTTATAGTTTGTTTCAATACATCCACGTGCATCATTCCGAACAAGTCCTATGCAAATAATAGAGTTATTATGGTGACTGCATCCAATATATATTGTAAACAATTTACAATGAGATAAGGGACATATTGGGAATCCAACCCCACAAAATATGGATGGGTGGTATGGTGAGTTAGAGTGTTTGGCTTCATTAGCAAGAATATTCCAATAAACATTTATGCAATCCCCATTGGTATATTGCGTCCAATCAAATATTGTCATAAAAGATTGCATATCTAAAGAGAAATTATCATTTGCCCATATTGGTTGCACCGTCACCCTACACACAAGGATACAGTCAATGGTATTTAATAAATTAAAAATAAAAAAATATCATTAAACTCCAATAATAATCCTTCGTTGACATGTGGGTTAAGTATTTTGGTTGGCAACTACGTTACCTTAACTGACTGAGCTTCAACAATGCATCGACTATCACATCATCTTTGCTCTTTTTAAAAAATGTTTTCGCTTGCTGAGATAATTAAAATAATACTATGTCATTAAGGATTATAAAATAACAACTTACCTACTCTTGACTGTACCTTCAATATTTTGGTTTTGACCTTGTTAATTTCATGACATTGTGTTTCTATCTGTGATGAACTTGTATTTTCTGTCTTTGATGGTGCAGGAGCATCTGGTTCGACAGTAAGAACAAGCTGTTTGCCTTTTTTTTTTTGGTGCATTGGGATATCAAACTTCTCTGGGTTCTCTTTCTTTTGGGGCCTACCCTAAAATTAGTTGGAATTATAGGCAGATTAGGGTCTATGCCTTCTGATGCTGGGTCTATGCCTTCTGATGCTCTTGGCTCCCCTGATATGCTTTGTATGACTTGTTGGAGCTCTTTAATCTTATTTTCGGCATTGGCTATGATTTTTTCTTTTACAGTTAAAATTCTGTTATCCACGTCAGAATTTATAATGTCAGCCTTGTTGCCACTCGTATCCCGTTCTTTACGCAGTTCACTTATTTGTTGATCCTTTTCTTTAAGCATAACTTCCATATCAACAATCACAATATCCTTTGCTGCTACTAGACTATCCTTTTCTTCTATCACCGTTGCCAGGTTTTTATTAGCTTCCTCCAAACTTTGAGAAGCTTTATGTAATGCTTGCTTTAAACTCTCAATTTTGTTATCCTTTTCCTTGCACAAAATACAATCTACCGTATCGTCACACTGCAGTTGACCTTCTTCGGCTTGATGTAAAGATCCTTGGCCAACCAACTCAAGATACTCAGATGGCTGAGGCCGGTTTGGTAGTAAATTCAACTCTGATTCTGTCGGAATTAAATCTACTAAAATTTTATCTGAAGTTACACGGTCTATCATTTTTTTTACTGTGTCAACATGATAGTTAGGCCACCTCCATCGTAGTATTTTTGACAATTTTTCTAGATGGTTTGGATCAATAATGCTGATGTGCTCACACACCCATACCTACAATATGATTATAAAAATAATTCATAATCTTTACACATATCTTGATATATATGTAATCGGACTTACAGCTAAAATATTTGGAAATCCCTTTAGCAAGGGGGCCTTGGGCGTTGCATCAGCAACCTGTGGTTTTGGTCTTAATGTAAGCTCCAATCCAATGGAGTCTAATTGTTGAGCCATGAAACTGTATACTACATTGCACCAGTTAAACCTAGCTAAGTTGTCAAAATCATCTACACAGTCAATTAGGGAGAGCACAGGTATTCTGAGAACACTGCTACTCCCACAAAACAGAACAGTTGTAAAAAAAATACAGGATATAAAGCTGACAGTACAGCTTGTCATTTGATCTAGACTTCCTAATCAGTTTCTCTAATGTCTGGTAGAACAATCCGATTCTCGGAAAAACTCCATGTACAGTGCGCTTGAAGCCTCATTTAAATCGAGATGAACTATATCTCCATTGTCGGGTAGGCCAAGAATCAGTCCCACATCTACCTTTGTAAAATTGAGCTTCTTCCCATGGAAGATAAAGTTTTTTTCCTCATGATCCCAGTTATCAAACATATTTTGTACCTGAGCTCTTACAAAAGAACTATCAGGGAGGTCGAGGATCCACGAAAAATGTGTGCCTCGAATCTTCTGTTCTTGTTCTGCAGTCGGGTTAACAGAAGAGATAAACTTTCTGAAGTGGCAAATGGTACTTTTCCAGTTCATTATTTTCTGTTGACATAAATTTGATAATTGGGTCGATCAGCAAACACACTTGTCGAGACTTCTTTTGTTGCCATTGCGAACCTAGCTACTTTATAACCACACCCAGAAAAACAACTCTTAGTTCCCGTAATAACGACTACGCTCTTATTCTAACACACCCACACAAACCCTAGGTTAATCGGTTATAGAAAGCATAACTAAATGAGCAACCGACCTACGTACGAAAATGATTCTTGAACGCCGGTGAAGGTAGAGTCACGCCTCGACCGGAGCTGCGTAGAATGGCTTCGAGAAGAAGATGACGACCGAAGCAGGAGAGTGTGCGCTTTTGCAGATTGAAACTTGGGCCTGATATCTCATTATTTTATTTTATTTAATCGCTCGATTTATGTGTAAGATTATTTATTATTATTTTGAAATAATACTTTTTAATATCAGGCCCCACGTTGGGCCTGATATCCAAGCATATCAGGCCCAACGGAGGCTGATTGTATTTTAATTTTCTCTTAGCACCTATAGATATTTAAATAATGATTTCCCACCAGATTTGGAGTCCTTGCAACTCCAGAATACCACTAGAGCTGAAATGGGTCCAATCAGAGGTGTCTAGGTCCATCAGTGGGTTTTGACCAAAACTCACTGATGGCCCTCCCCTACTTGGATTTACATGAAATCAAGTCCCCTATAAAGGTCTTGGTGGGGAGATGGTATATATGGTGTCAAACATAATTTATACACCATTGATTAGGAAGTATGACTCCGTGCCAGTTGTCACTTAGACTCAAACCCTATGGTAGCACCTTCTGATTTTAATTTATTTTTTTATTTTTTCATAAGGAGCATGGTAGCACATTTTGAGTTTATAGAAAGGGGGAGATAGTATAAATTTATAAGAAAGGATACAATACCAAGGCCACTTGGGGCCTGATATTGTCTCATATTAGACCCACGTTGGGTCTGATATACAAGCATATCAGGCCCAACGGAGGCTGATTGTATTTTAATTTTCTCCCAGCACCTATAGATATTTAAATAATGATTTACCACCAGATTTGGAGTCCTTGCAACTCCATAATACCACTAGAGCTGAAATGGGTCCAATCAGAGGTGTCTAGGTCCATCAGTGGGTTTTGACCAAAACCCACTGATGGCCCTCCCCTACTTGGATTTACCTGAAATCAAGTCCCCAGTGAAGGTCTTGGTGGGGAGATGGTATATATGGTGTCAAACATAATTTATACACCATGGATTAGGAAGTATGGTTCCGTGTCAGTTGCCATTTATTTTTTCATAAGGAGCATGGTAGCACATTTTGAGTTTATAGAAAGGGGAAGATCTTATAAATTTATAAGAAAGGATACCATACCAAGGCCACTTTGGGCCTGATATGGTCTCATATCAGGCCCATGTTGGGCTTGATATGCACTCATATCAGGCCCACGTTGGGTCTGATATCCAAGCATATCAGGCCCAACGGAGGCTGATTGTATTTTAATTTTCTCCCAGCACCTATAGAAATTTAAATAATGATTTGCCACCAGATTTGGAGTCCTTGCAACTCCAGAATACCACTAGAACTGAAATGGGTCCAATCGGAGGTGTTTAGGTCCATCAGTGGGTTTTGACCAAAACCCACTGATGGCTCTCCCCTACTTGGATTTAAATGAAATCAATTCCCCTATGAAGGCCTTGGTGGGGAGATGGTATATATGGTGTAAAACATAATTTATACACCATGGATTAGAAGGTATGGCTCCGTGCCAGTTGGCACGGAACAGTGCACAGCTTCTCTTTTCTACCCTATGGAAGGTGACTTTTAAAATTGATGTTATTTTATTATTTTGAGCATGCCCTGTTAGAATGCTTGGAGTTTATATTAGGGGGAGATAGAATAATGCTTTATTAAATGATACTCATATCAGGCCCACGTTGGGCCTGATATGCCCTCATATCAGGCCCAACGGAGGCTGATTGTATTTTAATTTTCTCCCAGCACCTATAAATATTTAAATAATGATTTGCCACCAGATTTGGAGTCCTTGAAACTCCAGAATACCACTAGAACTGAAATGGGTCCAATCGGAGGTGTCTAGGTCTATCAGTGGGTTTTGACCAAAACCCACTGATGGCCCTCCACTACTTGGATTTACATGAAATCAAGTCCCCTGTGAAGGTCTTGGTGGGGACATGGTATATATGGTGTCAAACATAATTTATACAACATTGATTAGGAAGTATGGCTCCGTGCCAGTTGCCACTTATTCCACTTATGGTCATGCTATAGACTTAAACCCTATGGTAGCACCTTCTAATTTTATTTTATTTTTTTATTTTTTCATAAGGAGCATGGTAGCACATTTTGAGTTTATAGATAGGAGGAGATAGTATAAATATATAAGATGGATACCATACCAAGGCCACTTTGGGCCTGATATGGTCTCATAGCAGGCCCAACGTGGGCCTGATAAGCACTCATATCAGGCCCACGTTGGGCCTGATATCCAAGCATATCAGGTCCAACGGTGGCTAATTGTATTTTAATTTTCTCCCAGCACCTATAGATATTTAAATAATGATTTGCCATCAGATTCTGAGTCCTTGCAACTCCATAATACCACTAGAACTGAAATGAGTCCAATCAGAGGTGTATAGGTCCATCAGTGGGTTTTGACCAAAATCCACTGATGGCCCTCCCCTACTTGGATTTACATGAAATCAATTCCCCTGTGAAGGTCTTGGTGGGGAGATAGTATATATGGTGTCAAACATAATTTATACACCATGGATTAGGAAGTATGGTTCCGTGCTAGTTGCCATTTATTTTTTCATAAGGAGCATGGTAGCACATTTTGAGTTTATAGAAAGGGGGAAATCTTATAAATTTATAAGAAAGGATACCATACCAAGGCCACTTTGGGCCTGATATGGTCTCATATCAGGCCCACGTTGGGCCTGATATCCAAGCATATCAGGCCCAACGGAGGCTGATTGTATTTTAATTTTCTCCCAGCACCTATAGATATTTAAATAATTATTTGCCACCAGATTCTGAGTCCTTGCAACTCCATAATACCACTAGAACTGAAATGAGTCCAATCAGAGGTGTCTAGGTCCATTAGTGGGTTTTGACTAAAACCCACTGATGGCCCTCCCCTACTTGGATTTACACGAAATCAAGTCCCCTGTGAAGGTCTTGGTGGGGCGATGGTATATATGGTGTAAAACATAATTTATACATCATGGATTAGAAGGTATGGCTCCGTGCCAGTTGGCATGGAACACTACACAGCTTTTCTTTTCTACCCTATGGAAGATGACTTTTAAAATTGATCTTATTTTATTATTTTGATCAGACCCCTGTTAGAATACTTGGAGTTTATATTAGGGGGAGATAGAATAATGCTTTATTAAATGATAGTCATATCAGGCCCACGTTGGGCCTGATATGCCCTCATATCAGGCCCACGTTGGGCCTGATATCCAAGCATATCAGGCCTAACGAAGCCTGATTTTATATTATTTTTTCCCAGCACCTATAGATATATAAATAATGATTTGCCAGCAAATTTGGAGTCCTTGCAACTCCAGAATATCACTATAGCTGAAATAGGTCCAATCAGAGGTGTCAAGGTCCATTAGTGGGTTTTGACCTAAACCCACTTATGGCCTTCCCCTACTTGGATCTACATGAAATCAAGTCCCCTGTGAAGGTCTACCTGGGAAGATGGTATATCTGGTGTCAAAACATATTTATACCTTATTTCAATGACCGAGAACTGCTGTCCTATTTTATTTTGCAAGGATTACTACAATCCCTTTATGCATGTTTTAACACATCTATATTTCACTACATATTTATGTGACTTTGAAATTACGAACCCCTTCCTGTTGAATTGAAATGTATCGCATTTTTATTTGACACAATGGAGATATGGTGTGAAGTATTATTTCTACCTTGCAGGTGATCGTTTACACTTCTCATACCTACTATAAAACTGTAACACAAACTAAATACTCCATAAACGTATATAACAGAAACATCACTTTTAACAACTGTTTGTCTTACAAACCTATTTATGTACTTCATACAAAACATATGCCTCAACTCCTCCAATTTACAATTCAGTCAAGATCCAGGGGATGGCGGCATTCTACAGGTCCTCCGATTATGGCACAGTTGTTTGCACCTGCTGCATTTGATTTTTACCTTCCCGTTATGTTTTAACTCGATCCTTGCCTTCTTTCACCTACCAGGCTGCACAAGGCTACGGGGACATAGCACTATAATATTGTTGACTCCCCTAGGCCAAAATTCCTTGCTTCGACAGGGGTAAATACGATCCATGTATGTCGTTTTTCAATTATGTGAATGAAAATAATGCTTACAATATGGGAGTGTATCCATGTTCCGATGAATTATGACGGCATTTGCATGTGAGCAAGGCAATCCTGAAATTTGAAACTCCCCACAGTTACAATATTTCCTCTCCAAATCAACAATGTATGAAGCACCCCATGTATCTACTTCCATTTCGGATTGAGAGTAGGGGTAGACTTTATATCGTCTAGCTTTCTCCCTCCTTGATTGCATTTCTTTGGTAGCATGAGGTGTCAACGCTACATACCATTTCGACGCTTCCTCCTTACGGTTAAAGAACCATTGAGCTACCTTTCTTCTGGTATTATCAATTAACCTGTTTATCGGAAGTTCACGCGTCTCCTTGAACAAAGCATTTAAACTCTCTACACAATTGGTGGTTAGCATTGTGTACCTTCTGCCACTAAAGTGTGCATTAGCCCATCTTTTAGGGTCAATGTTCTGAAGCCACTTATGAGCATCTGAATATTTTTCAACCATGGACTACATTATGAGATCATATTGTAGTGTTGTGTTTGCTCGAGCAGCTGCCCAAAACAACTCTAAACCTGACCTACTGCCAGTATCTGTTACCATATTGCAAGACATGTGGTGGCAACAAAAAGCATGATGGACAGTAGGGTAGACTTTCCTAATTGCTGCTATAATGTCACGATGTCTATCTGATACTATACTCATTGACTCTGGATCAACATTAAAGAATCTCTTCGTATGATCCAGAAACCACTCCCATGTAGACCCACATTCAACTTCAGCGATTCCAAAGGCTACTGGGAGGACATTGTCATTAGCATCTATTGATGTAGCCATCAACAACACACCCGGATATTTGTCTCTTAGGTGTGTGATATCAATTCCAATTAATTTACGCAGATAAGACCTGAATACTCTCCTACAAGCTCCAAAACCCCAAAAACATCGTTGGAACTGATTATCCCCATTCTTGTGTAGTGCAACATAGGTTTCAGGATCCCTGACTCTTAACTCACGCAGATATAGTGGAAGATCTCTATATGCTTGATCATAATCTCCAACAATTTTCTTCATCGCTTTCTCTCGAGCTATGTAAGCTTTTCTGTAGGATATGGTCACTCCGAACCTGACTTTTATATCTGCTATAATAATACTTGGCTTGTATTGTTCATTAGCAAGAAATTGCTCTTCAACAAAAGAAGCTACAAAGGATGAAGAGCATGCTTGATGATCAGCACTTTCCCTAATGGTGCCACATTGGTGTTCCTTTATATATTTCGTAACAATGAACTCGACATCCCCCTTGGCAACTACTCTCCACTTACACGGTTGATTGAAGCAGACAGCTTTTACTTTATTTTTCCGAGTGTCAACTGGGTTATATCTCATATGTTTAACCATGGCATGCTTCACAAGTTCATTCTTGAACTCTTGTCGAGACTGAAATATCTGTCCTACAAAAAATTCATGCTGATCTGTTGCCTCTTCAATTGGCCTTTGGAGCAATCGAGAATTTAGAATATATGGATCATCAGCTATTGGGAACTCCTCCTCTAAGTCACTGTACTGCTCTTGAGATATTTCATATTGTTCAATCTGCATATCATCAGCAAAGAATTCTTGTACATCTGTATTGCATTGCATTTCCTCTCCATTTCGGTTATAATACCCTTCCTCCTCACTCCAACTAGGCTCATAGTAATCAACAAGTGTTGCACACGGGTTCAGAACCTCATCTTCTTGAATACTAGCTTCTTCATTTAGATCAAATGTGAAATTACTGCTTGTATTTCTATTTGTGTTATGCACACAACTATACTGTGAAGATGATGGAATATTTGTTCTGGATACTTCTCCTACATTATCTGCATGTCCAATGCTAGAATTTGCATCAAGAGTATTCCATATCTCAGATAGAATTTCGTCAGTTATATGATCATCCCTGATAAATAAATTACAAACTATTTTAGTAAATTTGTAACTACATAATCTTTTTCTGTAGTTAAATTGTAATTTTGCTCAAACTAGGAAGGGTCTGATGTAAAAGCAAAGTTTTAACCACATAACACATTATCGATATCAGGCCCAAGGTGGGCCTGATATCTATGATATCAGGCCCACGTTGGGCTTGATATCATAGATATCATGCCCCTTTTGAAGCAGATACTTCTTGTACTAGGACCACCATTGACTATACCCTAAACCATAAATAAACAATTTTTAGCCAAACTTAACTATGAACGTCAAAGACTAACATGACTTAAATCGATTAAGTCTTCTATTACATCATAATTCAGGTGTTATTGATTATTATTCCCCACACAACCAAAATTAACCATAAAAACACTTTTTGCTGCCACCCTTCACACCAATAGTGTAATTTTTATTTACCTTCACTACCCTAATTTACAGTAAAAAAATCCATACATACATGTCTAAATCTTTAAATGTGTGCTTCTACTAATTTCCCTCTTGTAAGAAGTTTGTCCTTCTCGGTTGACCTTCTTAACTTAATTTGTCCTTGGTCTCCTCTAGCAACTCTTACGCAATTATGCCATAAACCTAACTGGCCTATTGCAATCCCGCCAACCACCACGAGCAGTACTGGCAAGCGCAGGCTTCATATTTCTTTTTTCTTTCAAGTTTATAACACCACACAGAGGGATGGAGGGAGAGAGACGGTGAGAAAACGTGCATCCGAACCACAAATTATTTTTCTATTCTAATTTCGGCTTGGATGCTTGGAAAAATGTGTTTGAAAAAGGCGGTTGCCAGGTTAGCCAGAGGGGTAATCTGGGAATTGATTTTGGTAAACTCTGTCTTTTGGTAAATACAAAACCGTAATGCGCTTTTTGGTAAATACATTAAACGTAGTACGCCTTTTGGTAAATTACCGTTTTATTAAACAGTATATATATATATATATATAACGTCTTTTGAAGATTTAAAAAAAATATTAGAACACCCTGTGCATTGTTGTTAAAGTGCTAAAGAGAATAAGAGAATACGGGATAGAATGTTAGTGTGTGCATTTATATGTCAAGATATTTCTTATGTATTTTATGGATAATTATTTAATAAAGATAAGAATTTATCATTAATTATTTACTTTTCTATATGTATATGATTAATGATAAAGTCCCACAGATTAATCGGTATATTAATATGAAAATAGTCCTTGATCGGATAGATATCTAGAAGGGGCATAGATATCTAGATCAATACTGAGTATGACTAGGTCGAGATAGACCGAAGGGATGGATATCCAAGTTGTACTTGGGGGTGCCTTGAGTTTAGAGATACACTGGACACGACCCGCTCAAGAGGAGACTACATATTAAGCATCATTGGTTATTCCTCTTATGAACGAGTGTAACTGATCTTTTGACTTGAGACCTTCATTTATTATATGCGTAGAGTTATGTGCTTTGACTTCGTTAAAAGCAGTCTTTAATCGGATTGTGATTAATACGGTAGTTCGGTGTATGACAAAACGTAGAGAGAATAGTGTTAAGTCAATAGAAGATTCATCGCTCTCTTGGATTAGGAGTTAACACCCTGACCGCTTAATAGAGATATTAGTGACTCAAAATCCATGGTCATGGGAGGAATGATTTATCATTCAAGAGAAGTCTATTATATCTTGAAAATCAAGTAAAATAATTAATTTGGTAATGATGCATAATGTATCGAATTAATTGGGATGTAGACTTTAGATGAAGAGATTGAATTACACAGTAATCGGTTCATAGTGGTTTACAGTTTATGACTAATATTAATTTTATCGCGTTGGGTGACTAAAAATTGTTGTTAAACGATTACCTTAGTCTGTGTATGGATTTACACTGCGTTCGTGTATAAAACCTATAAGATCACACGCATAACACGTAGACATGAACAATGGTATCGGAAGCTAGTCGAGATCAAGATCAAATATGGATTTATTCAATACAAAGAAAAGAGAATTCGAATAGTCATAATCCTGATGATTAATGAAAAATTCGAAAAGTTATCATAATGATAATTAATGAAGAATTTGAAGAGTTATCATAATGAATGTTATAAATGAAGAATTTATGGAGCCTATAACTCTTCATCTTCCTAATTAATGAAGATCATAAATGATGAATTTATTGAGAACTCAACTCTTTGTATTCCTTGGAGGCTATAAGTAGCCATCATTTGAAAAGATGCAAATAAGAATAATTCTCTCCGAGTTTTCCTTATCAACTTCTTCTTCATTCGAAAGAGATCGTAGTGCTTTCAAGATTTTGTTGATCCAAGAGGTTAGCACCTAACGGATCGTGTCAAATTCGTGATTTAGTGCGCGTGGATACCGCTAGAGGAGTCACACGTGAGACTCTTATCTATCTTATTTGTCCGTGATATTATTCACACCTATTAAGGACTCGAGGTATGTTTTTATATAATTTTGTGTAAAACTATATATACCACGAAAGATTCATGATTCATTATATGTCTTCCGCTGCGCTCCGAACCCCAACATATAATTTATATGATTCATCCTTTAGGTTGCAGCAGTAGTTTTTTACATAATACGAACATTGGTAGGATGTTCTTTGGAATGGTTTAAGATTTAGGGCTTTAAGCTTGTGTAGACTATGCTCTACTATGACATTTTCCTAATAGCTGCTTACTCGGTTATGACTTATTTGTCTTGCTCGTATGAAGGGTTTGGGGCACTTGAACAGATAAGTTGTGCTTCAGGCTGGATCATAGTCCCGAGTTGAGACTTTTGAGCCCACAATGTTGAGTTGGGTGTTTGGATGAACGAGCACCTTGAGACTAATGCTATGTTTTACTCTAAGGTGTGGATTGAGAACGAATCCTATGTTTAGGTATGAACCTTCAAGGCCTATGTCCAGAGCCAATTTTTATCTAGACCATTATTTTTATATATTAAATATATTTTTATGTATATTTTGTTTAAGAGGATGAAAAAGAATTGGTAATAAAAGATTTGTATGATCTCATATTATGATAAGCTTTTGATTTCGTAAAATCTCATTATAGATAGAGTTATAAAAAAAAAAAAAAAACTCTTTTTAACATTTTAATTTTTTAAAAATCACATATGTTGTTTTATACGATATAATATATCTGAACCTAGTATTTCACCTTAGTATTTCTTTCATTAATTTCGTCTTTCTCCTTTCATCGATAAGAACATTATTTAATTTTTTTTATACAATTCAAAATAAAAATACTAGTTTTTATCAAGTTCCCCCCTTCTAACTCCTCTTTGTGTGCTACTTCTCTCACTCACTGAAATTGGAGAAGAGAAATTACATCTAACATCGTCACATAGATCCTGTTGATGTTACTATGCTCCTTGCTTTATTATTTTTGAACAATAACGAGTTAAATATCTCGATACTTCTATCATTTTACTTACTTGATAGATATTAAATTTAACTTTTATTTAGATATATTTATCATCATAAATTTTTTATATCTATTTTATCTTTTACAGTGGTGGATGATGAAAAGTATGATTTATTTTTTTTTCCTTTATTTCATGTTTAAAAATATTTATTAAAATCGTGATAAATGATAATGATTGATATGATTACAATCTTCATATTTTATAAATCATATTGAATTTTATCATTTTATATTTATATTATTTATTTATTTATACTTCCTAAGGAGGTGGTGGTGGTGGTGGTGGTGGTGGTGATGATGATGATGGTGGTGATGGTGGTGCAATAAATACTCTATTTTCTATGAAATAAATATTTAAACTTTTTCTACGTGGATTTTTTTTTAATTTCTATTTTTGTTTGCCTCTCAAATAAATAGAGGTAAGGAAAGTGTTCGAAGCGATCCAGAACAATCGATTTCATACAATTAAAGTAATTAATATTTATCATAGATTTTTTATTTTTATAAAAACAAGGTATTATTTTCACTAAAATACTTATTTATATTTTCATTAATTATTCTTTTTAGTGCTTTTGTAACTGCTGTACCGCAACTGAAGGATAATATCACCCAACTTTAATATTTATAGGATAGTGACGTCTTTATATTTATTATTAATTATTTATTAAATTTCGAAAATAGTCAAATCGTCGAAATAGAAGCGCACTGACACTGTTTCCCTCTATAGACCGCAAGGTTCGGAGACGGAGCGCGCCTTCACTCGCTCACTATCTCCGCTCCATTGCCTCGCCCTAAGTCGATCCTCTTCCTCGCGACTTCTCGCTTCGCCTTCCCGATCGCCTGTGTCACAGCCGGCGCTGTCCTTCGAGGTCTCCGGCGTACGGCGATCCAGCTTCCTCTCCTAGGTAATGTGAGGAAGCCGTTGCTCTTTGTGTCTCGAACAATGTGGCTTCGCCTTTTCTTGTCGATGCGATCTAGGTGGCGATCATCGCACGGACATTTGTTTTTTTTTTGTTCATCCTCATGTTCTGTTTCTTCCTCTTCACCGCGGTGATGCTATCGAGCTCGGTCTTCTGTGATATCACTGTTGTTTTCTCCCTCACTATGTTTAGTTTCTTCCTTCCCAGGATGATGCTATCTGATTCGGATCTACGGTGTGGGTTGTGTCTAACTCGGTTGATTGCATTTTGTCTTTTGAAAAATTTAAACTGTAGGCGACATTATTGATTTGGAAAAATTTGACAAGAAAAGATTTAGGTTTAAAGCAAGAGAAGTTGCAAAAAAGGTTTGTCATCGCTAACTTGTATTGTTTCTCTTTTATTATGGTTATATATTTCTAGTGATCGAGTGTTAGATAGAGTTGAATGGTGAGGCTGAAACTATGTTGTCAACCCTGAGAAGTCGGATTCAAACTTGTTAAAAATTTGTTGAGATGAGAGTTATTGTCAAGTTCTAGTACCTACAAGATAAAACGTCTTCTTAAATTTGTTTCTTTTACACTCTTCAGTTTTTTGGTTTATAATCAAATATTCAATGTGATAAACATAGCATCCAAGTATTAGCATCGACAAATACATTTCAAGTTTGTGAAGTTGTGAACATGGAAAAGTTTCCTTTCAAGTTTGTTTCCACATTTGACAATTTCCTTACTTTGAAATCAAATCTTAAAATCTAAAGAGGTGACAGTGGTAGTCAAGAGTCAACTAGTAGTCTAGCAGTACCTAGAGATGCAATGCATCAGGTGTCGCCCAAAATTTGTTTCATATCCTAAATTCTAAGTTTAGCACCAAATCTAGAAATTGAGTTAACTATAGATAATAAAGTAGTCATATCTTCACTGGGAAAGTGTTGTTTATAATTTGTTTCCATGTGTATTGGCTTCTTGTTTTAGAAATCAAAATGGAAGTATGGCTAGGTAGTAACACTAACAAGAAGGCTATCTTGAGAACTTGCTTATATGTTCTCACGTTCTTATTCTATAGCTAAAGTTTGAAATGGAATGAGATGAGGGTTGTAGCACCACTGATTAATCCCGCACAAAGAGTTGTGGCTTAATGAAATTGGTTTATATGCCTAGCAAATAAACTGTTTATAGGTTAGGTTTGTTCATTTTGAGCCTATTGTTGGATCTAATAAATTAATGGGCTAGTATGTTGTGACATTTTGATATTGTAGACCTAGACTTTGGCATGATAAAGCATTTGGAAAGAGTTGCCTATACGATGGTGGAGTTACCATTGGGCTTCACATGTTGCTACTTAGAGATGATTGTGGAGTATGAGTGGCTTGAAAGGAATATCAAACCTTAAGTGGGAGAACTAGTAACAATTTAGTTCAGTCCCACATGAGAAGTTGTTGACTAATCAAGTGGGGTTTACGGACTCCGTTTAAATCCCAAAAAAATTTCTAAAAATCCCCGAAACATCCAATAAGATTTTTCGTCCAATAACATTTATTATTTTAATTTTGCGATATCTTACAATAGGCTCACATGAATGAATTATTAGTCGTTTGGTCTTGTTTTTTTTCAGCTAATGGTTGGGCCTTAAGTAAATGAAGCAATTCTATTATTGTGGTGGGTTATGATAGGAATAGTACTCAACCAATTCCTACAATGACATTTTTAAATCTAATGTATACCATAAAATGGGAATAATAGTAAAGAAGTACGGTCTCCAATAACAAGTTTTCATTCTAAATTTGCTTTCATGTCTAACAACAATAAAATGAGATAGCCCATACCCAGGAAACAAAGCTAAGTTTATCATCTCCTTGATTTTGAATTTATATTTCAATTTGAAAATGAGATTCTGTTTGATTTTCTCAATTCTCTTCATATTTTTTTTTTTTTTTGGTTTGACCAGATAGTGCAATGGTACTACAAAAGAAACACAAGGAAGGAACTACGAGGTTCGTAGAATCATGTAATGCCATGGTTTCATCAAGGAATTTACGCAAGAGTGACCTAGGAGGTGTCATCTTTGGATGCAAGCGCCACACAATGAAAGAGTGCTTGTCCAAGCAGTTATTTGGTTAGTCATTGTGTTTGAGATTAAATAGTGTCATCATCTCGTTTAACTATGACATTTCATGTGTGATATTATTGAATATTTTTCATTTTTTACTTCTTTACATACCATAATTATTAGTTTTAAGATGGAAAATTTTAGTAAGATTAAAACTATTTTTTTTGTAACTTTAAATCAAATGTGATTGAGAAATCAAGGTAGACAAAAATGCAGGTTCTAGAAATTGATATAGTTTAGAAGATCAAGGTATAATTTAGTTATTTTAATTATTTGATACAATTCCAAGAACTAAGAAAACACCTAATAATTAGAGGAAACAAATCTACTTTTAGCAATTTATATGAACAAATATTATATATAGAAACTAAGTTAATGAGTCATACTATGAATCTTTAAATATGATAGTTGGGAGAAGAATAAGAGTTGAACAAAAAAGAATGAAAATAAATTGGGTTTAATGTGTGGAATGTCTAAATTCTCAGATTTGGAATTTCCCCCTCGTATAGTTTTGTTGACTTAACACAATACAATATAGAGACTTACCTTGAATTGAACATTAACTCGTGTAGAGTGGAGGTGGGTCATAATGAAACAATACATATAAGAAGTTAGTTGAATAGAAATGAGAATTGTAGACATTAGTATGACATTACGTAACCCATCAAGTAATTACTTGTAGCTTCAAACTATTAAATGAGGGAAATAGAACAAAATGGTGCTGACATTCAAAACAGATCAATAAAGTTTACAATTACACAAGTTGAATTGATATGCTTGAAGGTGCAAGAAGTAGAGAGAGAGAGAGACAAAAGAAAACCCTACTTAATACTGGACATAAAAGATCTGAATGTCAACAACAATAGTTTATTGAGTATTTGAGTTCAATGGTAGAATATGATCTAAGTAGACTACATTTTCAATTTGTTTTATGTTATCATTTTAAAAAAATTTATTTGCTAAACAAAAAAACGATGGAAGTCTTGTGAGTTCTGTGGTTGGCAGAGGCAAAACCCTGCAAAATTAAAATGTTGCAATGATATTTTATGAAAGTTTATAATTAAGAGGGGACCATACCTTGATCTGCTACTAAGAGTTGGACTGTGGACTGGTAAATTGCAACAACTTTTTTTATTTTCTCATCATATCCATGTATCTGTTATGTTTCTCATTGAACTTGTATTTGTTAGCATTTACATTTTCCTTAAAAAATCTTTGCAATTTTGGTCTTTGGCAGGTTTACCTTCACCTCACTTCCAATATGTCAAAAATATTGATGAAGGATTACCACTTTTTCTATTTAACTACAGTGATAGAAAATTACATGGCATCTTTGAGGCCACAAGCCGTGGCCAGATAAACGTCAATTCATATGCATGGACTAATGGTGATGAAAGAACACAATTTCCAGCACAGGTATCTTTCTAGAGCTACTTCCTTTCTCATGTCAACAGATATTTATATTTTGGTTGTATCAAAATTGTTTTAGCCTTTTTATTCTCACTTTGTCTGGTGTATGTTCTGTGTACGAAGGTCTCAGTGCACTTCAAGGTACAATGTGCACCCCTCACAGAGAACCAATTCAAGGGCATTATAAAGGATAACTACTATACACCTCAACACTTCTGGTTTGAGCTTGACCATGGTCAGACAAGAGCTTTAATTGAAACTTTTGTGCCTTTTCCTTCATCCTCCAACACCAGAGCTGTTTCTGTTATCCAGAATAAAATGTTACCACTTCCATCGACTAACATTTTAAAGGCAACGACAAGCAGTAGATATACTTATGCCATGATATGTGGGTCAAAGAAACATAGTGATATGCCTAATGATTTTATTAGTCAGAACAACTTTGCGGATATTTCATGTGATGATACTGACATTCAATCATCCTATGGTACCATTGAAGAAATAAACAATGTGGAGCCATTGTCTGACTGGGAAGAATGGGCTGATAAAGTTTTGCAGGATAATTTAGATGCAAGTGATTCTTTGGACGGAAAGAACGAGTCGCAGGAACATGAATCTGTCACTGAGGCAACAGAAAATGCAGAAGTTCTGCTTAAGCTTAGAATGGTGGCTGCAAATCATGGAGACTTAGCTCAGTCTGCCAATGCTTGCATAGATGATAGAAACATTCCATTTATTCCTAAGGGGGAGAGTATTGGACAAATAATGGAAGAGAACATTATTATGGTTGTCAAGGAAGAAGATGCAGCTAGACCAGCAACTGCTGAGGTATGAAACTCAAAAACTTATCACACCATTTAAATATCAGACAAAGTTGAATGTAACAATGGTTCAGAATCTGGACCATGTTACAAGACTAGTAGAAATAAAAGGTTCACTTGTAGCCATAGCTAACAGAATAGACAAGCCATCATACCAATCAAGTTCTATATCATTGGGTTATACAAGTTAAGCAGGTTGACCGACATATTGAGAGGGGTAAAATTGAATTATATTCATAAAGTAGAACAACAACATCCTTATGTATAAAGTAATTTAGTCTCACATAGGACTAAATCGATGATCATATATTTATTAATTGTTGAAACTCTGTAATTTAAATTTATGACTAAAAATTAAATAGAAATATAAGAAAACTGTAAGCCCACATTTTTTAGAACCTTACTTTATGTCTTTTGATTTACCTTTCTTTTTCTATATTTGCAGTCATCAGAAACTTTTTGTGAGTTGAAAGCGGTGGTGGAAAGTCTAGGAAAAAAACAGGTCTCTCTCTATCTCTCAACTCCACTCTGGATGTTTTCTTTTACATGTTTTGTGTTTACAAGGTTCCTGTGCTTTACTTTAGTTTTGGATTGTCATCTTGATCTTTGGGATGTGATTGTATTTTAAACATTATGATTATATGACAAACTTTGATGTTAAGTATCATTAAGGTATGTAACAGCATTTTAAGAAATGATCCTTTAATGTACATGTGATAGATAACTAAATTCTGTGTCCTGAATCACGCATTTTCCTGGTAGAATCTAGCGCGTCCTTTGAGTAGAGGAAGATATTTTTAACTTTTTTCCTTTAATAAAAATCATAGGCTGCCTATATTTATCCGTCTTGAAGCAGCCTATGATTTTTTTAATGAAAAAAGTTAACGTATCTTCTTCCACTCAAAGGATGCGCTAGATTTACCCTTATGGTTCTGAAAAATTCTTATATCTAAACCATCAAAGCATAGGAAATAAAAAAAAAAATACCTAGGCAATAATGACAAATCTTAACCCGATTATTGAACTAGTTTGTTTAGAGTTCATATGAAGAAAAAACTTTCATTTCACAATAATTTCACAAATATATTTTCTTTCTTTGTTACTGATAAATCTATAACATCTACAAGCACTTTGAATGATCAAAATTAAGTTCATGCACAAATATATTACTACTAAAGTGCTCCAAAATCTATAATTGGCGGGCAAACTTTCAACCAAACTCCCTTATTATCATTATATATCTTATCAAAGTATAAAAGTTGGATGAGAGTTCAGATTTCATATGCTTTACTTTAGACTAAAAACCTAAGTGTAAATTTTTGATTTTTCATATTTCCTTCTCGTGTACATTACTGGCATGCTTTATCCATTTCGTGAACATGCTTGATTCTGTCGTTGAACTTTTATTCTAGGGTACTTGTGTTACATGTATACTGCAATCTAGTTTCTCTAGCTAGCTTGAATGTCTTCTTTAACATTCAAACATCATCTGCATGGTTATGCATCTATCTTTGATCCCAGTTGCATGAATGTAATTGGAGCTTGGTTGCTTTGTTGCCTAGATGTGATGGAGTATGTGAATTTGCAAGTTGACATGATTTTGCTTCCTTACATATTGAAACTAATCTTTTTGTAATATTTATATAATACTTAAAAGATATGCTATAATGATTATTAAATTACTTAGAAATAAAAACAAGAAATAAGTTATTAAATTATTATGTCTATATTAATAAAAATAAAGATAACAGATAGATTTCTTTAATATCTATCAACTTTCCAGTACTCAATGTTTTTAATAGTGCTATTTAAAACTATTTATAATCATAAAATATATTTTTATTCTTTAATGTTTTAATATTACTTTAGTAATATTACATTGGCAATGTTTTATTTAAGAATTTTGATTTCAATAATAGTCTTGGTGCCATCCTGGAATGGTACCATTTTGGTGCCAACTCGTATGGACAGATTATATGGATCCACACGAGTTTGACCATATTGACCTACACTTTATATGAATTTATTGGATACATTCGTATAAAAAAAATCTCTGACTCTTCAATCAACCACATTGTCAACTCTCTTGAACAATGTTAATTCTTCTCTATTTTTATTCATTAATATTTAATAATTTCTTTCCAAATTAGTTTTAGTTGCAATTTCTATGCATGTATGTTTGTGTTGATGTTATCATTATACTTCTCAGATTTTGCATTGTATTCATATCTTCCATATTATGTTATCGTCCATATTGAGTTGTTTTGTATGTTACTAACTTCTATCATCACATATCATGCGATACATTCAAATTTATTAGGTATCACTCTGGTTGCCTTTGTACCTTGTCTCGACATATGTATCACTTGATATGTCACTAGTTTAAATCTATGGTAAAAACGTGTTTTTTAAGTGTTCTTTTCTTAAAAATTGTAAGATAGATTTGTGTTTGGGAAAGTCAGTTTACCTATACTAAAAAAGGTAGATCCGCTACTTTAACAGCTCCCCTAGTGTTGGTCTCACGGATACGGAGAGAGATAAATGCAGGGGCGTTAGGCGTATGGTGGGTAAATCTCAGGTCATCAGTTCTTGAGCATCGACTCCTGGCCATTACACCAGAGATGTCATGTGCCCACCGTCTATGCTATGCTCTGGCGGGCCCATTTATCATTACTAAACTACTTTTAAGTAATGGATTTTGGCTTTAAGTGTTCAAATGAATACATCTTCAAATGTAATCCCAAACCTGCCATTAATCATTTATTTCATCTGCCTTGTAATTTAGGTTGAATCTGATCGAGAAATTCAACAATTACGGAAACTTGTTGCGGACTCAGAGAGAAGAATTCAACAGTTGACCAATCGTGTCAATGAGCTAGAACTAAAGAAAGCTCCGTCGTCAATTCATGATAATTCACTTGACAAACTTGTTGTAGATTGTCTAGGTCCAGAGCATGTCATATATCTTGTTGGTGGTTACAATGACATTTCTTGGCTTTCAACCTTGCGCTCTTTCTCACCGTCATCGGACATTTTAATTTCCCTTAAGTCCATGAGTTGTGCTCATTCTTATGCTTCTGCTGTTAGTATGGATGACAATATATATGTTCTTGGTGGTGGTGATGACACTTCATGGTACAACACAGGTAGTTTGGACACACATGAGTATAGCCTTTTTTTTGTAATTTTTTTTCATCATTGTTTGACATATCAATTTTTTTTTTATTTTTATTTCTGAAGTTGAGTGCTATAATCCAAGGAATGATGTATTGACCTCTTGCCCCACTTTGCTGCATAAGAGAGGAAATCTAGCTGGTTGTACACTGAATGGCAAGATATATGCCATTGGCGGAGGAGATGGCAGTCAGTGTTTCTCTGATCTTGAAATGTTAGATCCTGCACTGGGAAAGTGGATCTACAGTCAACCAATGCTCGAGAAGGTGTAATTCTTAACCGAGTTGTTCAATCTACGTTTCATGTTTCTATTGCTGTAGATCTATATCCTTTTCCTGATCTTGATTCAAAAGGTGTACAAAAGGCCATGACATGATCATTATAACATGCTTGCTGATGTAATACATCAAAAAAATGATGCATATAAAGTATGTTTGTACAGCTCAGAAACTTAATGGCACTGATACTTAAGTATTTAATGGTTTGTTGCTAATTATGTTATAAAATGGCTAAAAGCTATTTGCAACAATAGTAAAGCTTTAAACAATACAATGTACAAATGACAAAAACATACAGTCCGAGTCACAAGATGCACATATACTTTCAAGCACAATAATTGAATTGAGGAGTTAATCAAGATCACAATGCTAGGAGGTTTCTAAGAGAAGTTTCTCATCCGAATCCATCCACTACCTAGGATTTCCTGTCTGAATTTTCGCTTGTTGACTGCTTGTTCTCACTTTGTTTTTCAGTTCTCTTCTACCAATTGCTCACGCATTAATTCTTTTGGTCCATGAACACAACCTTAGTTAACTCTGAAATTATCATTAACCTATCTCTGAGATGTTCAATGGCCATCCCTCTTGTGTAAACTCTAAGCGCACATGTAGTGCTAACACTAGCCTTGCCGATCAGGGTTAATGTCAATGTCAAACGGGCCCTAACTCTACCACCCAACAAACTTGTTACAAGAACAAGAAGAAAACAAAAACAATAAACATATCTAAATAAGAAGTGTTTAGGAAAACTCATTTAATGTCTTCTCTTCTGGCTTTCTATTTGAAAAACTCATTTGACCATTCAAGGATAGTGTGCTCTTGAAGCTTTGGAATTAAAGAAACTTGTCGTAGGAAATAGCTTATTTTGGCTCTAGGTTATTCTTGAATGGTTAGGAGACAGTAATATATAACTCACAAGCTTAATACACTTAATACAACATTACTAAGATTTTGGTGGTCGTTGGGGGAATCTTTATATAGGATTTAATTCAAAAAGAGTCGTTGGGGACAAACTAGAATGGCAACCGACGTCCATGAGAAGGGTTGTATCCACTGTATCTTAGGGATTGGTTGCCCAAGAATAGGCCTAATGGTCTCTAGAGATTCAATCACAGATTGATTATCTGAAATTGGCATAGATTCTACCATCAGTCCTAATTTTACCTAGGATATATAGGATAACATTCAATGAACTTGAACTGAGCTGACACAGACTAATGATGGTCTAAATAAGTTCTCAGGTTCAAATGAAGGTTAGACTTCATAATAAAACTTCCATAAGCTACTGACAATTGATAATTTTTTTTTTTCTTTTCTCTTAATGTATCATCATTTTGATCTTTCTCAGTACATCACTTGCGGTGCATCCTAGCTCATAAGGTAAATGTTTGCATAATTTTGCTCCATTCTAGTAATAAGCTTTTTCTGCCTTTTGTTCATGCAATGTTATCTTCATTACTTCACTTGCTATCTCAAATCTTAAGACCTTTATAACAATTATTTTGATTCCTTGCATGCTATTTCATTGGTTTTGGCATCTAGTGGAATTTTTGGTTTACACAGATAGTGAATTAGTTCGGTTAAGAACTTTGAGTTTTTTCTTTCAGCGATTTGCTCTTGCTGCGGCAGAACTTCAAGGAATTATTTATGCTGTTGGTGGATTCAACGGAAGTGAATACTTGAAGTAAGAGTTCATATTAGCTTTTTCTCTCTTCTATTTTATGAATCAGGATGCCAGTCATATTCAACCACCTTTTTCCCCTTGAATTTAATAACTTAAAAATAGTCATAGGATGCTCCTAGACAAATTTTCAAATCTGTTTCACCTTTTAAGTTAAGGAGCCAATAAATATTAAGATGAATACGTGGAGTTGCTAGAAATAATAAAATGAATAATTCTAATATTTGAACTATTATGTGTAGCTCCAAAAGGTTATAAAATTAGTTGATACAAATATATTTGAAGTTAATTAATATATTCTAGTAGGGTTGGATCAATTAGTGTGAAAAATGAAAGGAGTATATATTAAGTCCAAAGAAAATGTTAATCAATGTAATAAAATATAATTTGATTGATTTAAATATCACTAGTGAAATAGTTCGACATAGTTCTTCAATTTGATGGAAGAAGAATAGAATTCTTGTATCTCAAACAATTGAGACAATAAGTGACTTTGACTACCGCATCTATATATGAGACAATGAAATAGTTGAGATAGGAGGATGATGACCAAGTCTAGATGAATGTGATTGAATTTTCATTCTTTCTCCTCTCTCATTTACAGTTCAGTAGAGATGTTCGACCACAGGGTAGGTAACTGGACCAAGATTCCCAGCATGAACACGAGGAGAAGTTGCCACTCAGTGGCAGTGTTGAACAACAAGCTGTGAGTTCATAATTTCTACCAAGCGAAGAAAAGGGAAAACTGACGAAGCTCTTAATGCATTTGTTTCTCCTTCAGCTATGCAATTGCAGGTTACGATGGCAATCGCATGATCTCGAGCGTCGAAACTTACGACCCTCGTGCTTCCTCCTGGGTCATGGCGGAGCCGATGAACACCGTAAGAGGATATGCTGCCACAGCTGTTCTTGGAGATTCAATCTTTGTGATCGGTGGTGTCCAGGACGGAGAGGCCATCTCCAGCACGGTAATACAAACTCTCTTTCTTGTCACGACTGTCCATTGAGTTTCCATTTTTCTTAGCCTTCATTGGTTCGGTTGACCGCTTGGTTCTGTAAGCACAGTTAGTCCGTTAGGATTCTTACATGGGATGACAATGGCAATGGCAATGGCAGGTGGAATGTTACAGGGAGGGAAGCGGATGGCGTCAGACCGGGCTGAAGGCTGTTGGTCGACTGTGCTTTAGCTCGGCCGTCGTTGTTTGAAGTTGGAGAAGATGGTATCATGTGGAATAAGTTTTCTTTCAAATTGTATCGGACTCGTTTTGTTACCTATTACTAGTTTTTTTTTAAAGTAATTCAGATATTTAATTTTTTGAACCGATTAATTAGTCACGAACGTTTCTGATCGGCCATGGTAGTAAATTCTCAAAGCGACAACGATAAAAGTCCGTTTTTTAGAATTAATAACGGGGTAAATGTCTTTATTGGGAATTATCCAGTTGGTATCAGTATTACCTTATCACTTACGTGCCGGGGGCGCATACTACTGCACAATCTTCTTTGATGTAGTTTTGTAACTTAAACTCGCTGATTTTGTCAACTTATATAAAAAAATATATTTGTAATGCAAAGCCGACCTTAGCTCAGTTGGTAGAGCGGAGGACTGTAGTGGTTGCAGGTGATCCTTAGGTCGCTGGTTCGAATCCGGCAGGTCGGAATTTTGTTTTGTTTTTTTTTTTTTTATCTTTTTAATTTTCCTTTTTTGAAAATTAAAATTTACTGACTTAAATCCAAGTTAGAGCAAATTAAAAAGAACATGCGTTCTCCCTGGTCTCTTTCAAATCAAACGGTAAATCCCACCGGCTACCGGTCTCGACGGGTCAACGCATTCCCCTTGTCCTCAATCCCCTTCTCGTCGTCCTCCATCGATCCTGAGCCGACAGGGAGAGAAGAAATGGAGGACGATCGCTGCCGTGCGCCACATTGGCAATAGCTTCGCGATTGCGCCCTCCAGGATTTCCCCTCCTAAGACGGCGGCTCCCTCCCCCTCCCCCCTCTCCCTCCGTCGACGACGTCCACTCCCTGACAGCCGATCAATCCCACGGTTCTTCATGGACTTGCAGAAGCGGATCTGGTCAAGGTCACCGTCCCCCGCGGCGATGTCCACCCCATGACCCAGCGGCGGTCCGCTGTGCCGCTCTTTCACTCAGTTCTTTTTTCAACATGCTTTTTATCGGTAGGTTTGTCTTTACGCGCTTACTATTTTCATTATTTATCTTTATTAAATATTACCAAATAAACGTGGAGGGGCATTTTCGAATTATATTTTAATTCCTCCCAAAAGTCAGCAGCTATGTCGACATACTGCCGTAATTCCAAAGTCAAATCCATTTGGAATCATTCAACCTTTCAAACCCATTGGACCACAATTTTGTAATTACGTGAAGAAGACATAAAAAACCAAATTGTTTATTAAATATTTTCATAAATCCATGAACTGAAAGAAAACAAAACTCAAATACAGAACACACGACTCACTCCTAAGCCCACTTTGCAAGGAGGGACATCAGACCTGCCCCAAGAAGCAGAGCCACATTCAGCATGAGCTGCAACTTCGCCCTGCCCTGAACTTTAGGGTTCATGAAGTCCGCTGCCAGAAGATCGACCAGTGCCATGTAGACCAAAATCCCAGAAGCCACAGAGTTGAGAAGCCCCTCAACGATCAGAGCGGTGGGGCTGTTCTCATTGTAGACAGACGATACTCCGATCCCTATGGCAATCCCGACTGGGGTTGTCAGGGAGAAGAACAGCCCCATTGTGATGATCGACCCTCTTTTGAACTTTGCCTGTTTCAGAGATAGTATTTGAGCAGTGTCCGGCAGGCAATCTAAATGTGTTTTCTTTCAGGATCATTATCAGGATTCGTCAGCTAGTTTCGAAATAAGCTCGTTATCGTTAACTACCTGAAGATAGTTGGAATGTCTAGGGAACGCTAAAGATGACTATGCACTTGCTTATCTTCACTTATTTGAGTATCAATTCATATATAAATGAGTTTCCTTAATAAATTTTAAAAAATATACTGCTGAAAGTATTCAATAAAGTTTAATAGGTACCTGAGCGATACAACCTCCGAGACCCATGCCTTCGAAGAATTGATGAAAACTTAGAGCCGCGACGAGAGGTCTTATGGTGGAAGGAGACTCCGATGCGCCTAGTGAGATCCCTATGATCACCGAATGGACTATGATCCCGAGCTCCAAAACCTATTCATCAATTTATTTTTTTTATTTTTTTAAAAAAATATTATAATGGAAGTTTAAATAGATTTTTTTTTAAAAAAAAAGAAACCTGTGAAATAACTCGATGGCGGATAAGCTGCGCCGGAGTTTCGTCCTTGAGGTCGACGACGTGGGTATGGGCGTGCGTCGAATGGGTGTGGATCTGATTCGAGCCCTCCGCCTCCGGCGTTGCGCCGCCGTGGACGCGGGTGAAGTACCCGGTGGCGATCGTGTCGATCATCAGCGTCCCGATGGCCGCCACCATGGCGGTGAAGCCGGCGAAGGGGAAGTCGGACCAGGGGTGGGGGTCGAGGCAGGGGGAGGTGAGGTTTTCGAAGGCGTCGGGCAGGATGTGGACGAAGGCGGTGGCGATGATGACGCCGGCGGCGAAGGCCTTGACGACGAAGAACACGTCCTTCTCCGGGCGGAGCGCGGGGATCCACCGGCCGAGCACCGGGACGAGCACGCCGATGCCGCCGCAGACGAGGATGGAGAATATGGCGGCGATCCTCAGCCGGAGGGCCACCGTCTTGTTGCGGCCTTCCCCGTCATTCGAGCATTCGTCGTCGGCGGCGGCGAGGAATGGGAGGAGGACGAGGAGGAGGAGGAGGAAGCAAAGTCGCCGGACGTCGCCCACCATCGCCGTCTCTTGAGCTTCGAATGGCAGGAAAACAGAGCAGAGGAGTTCGTGAACAGAGAGCTTCTTCTTATAGAAACACAAAACGGTTTGCGCAATTTTTCATTTTGCTGCAAAATTTTAAGAACGTTGTCAGTCACATACCTGTAGTTTATAAAATATGCTTTCGCTCCCTTGAGTAGAAAAAGAGGACAAGTATTTAATTTTGTTTCCAAAGGTTATTAATAATAAATAAATTTTAAAATCTGTGTATCTACTGTGGTCGCTTAATTCTTTAATATGTTTAAATTTATTTCCTTTTTATTATCCGAGTGTCAATTTGGAATATTGATCGGAAATTGGAAATTGCACTTATTTTTACTTAACAAAAAAATTAAAAAATTATTAAAATAAATACTAAGCACATTTATACTGAAAAATTAATATTTAAATGAAATTGAAAA
Organism: Zingiber officinale; assembly: GCF_018446385.1. NCBI lineage: Eukaryota > Viridiplantae > Streptophyta > Magnoliopsida > Zingiberales > Zingiberaceae > Zingiber > Zingiber officinale. The sequence continues at coordinate 85,664,874 of NC_055988.1, forward strand.
TTCTTTTTTTGTTCAACGTTAAATATTTGATAATATGTCGTTAGAAACTAGGAATAGAGCACGCAATGAGCACATCAATTACGTGCGTGAGAATCACTTAATTGCTATTATTATTATTTGAATTCTTGATGAGCACATAAAGTGGCCATGATCTTTAAAAAAATAAAAAATTATTATTATTATTTGAAGCACATAGAGGTTGCCATGATGTTAAAAATAATAATAATTATTATTATTAGTAAGGAGTCAACTTTTAAAATATACAATAATTTATATATTAGTTTAATTAAATTTAAATCTTTCAAAAAATTATAAGAGAAAGAAAATTACTTGAGCAAAGAAAGAGAAAGAATCAAATCGAAGAATTAGTTGATGCATGATCATTGTGGTAAAAAGATGAAATGCTTGTCCTCAGTATCTTCGTCGTATCCGATCCAAGATCATCATGAGAGAGATAAATCGTAGTATCTGAGCGAGCATGTGACAGACAGGATGTAATACGGGGATAGAGGAGTTATTCCCCAGCTGCCTCAAGGATCGATCCTACGATTTCATTGTGATAATATCCGTCACATACTAATTCGGATGACCCACGGGATCAATTGATTCATGATCACGACTCATAAGAGATGGGTCTCGTATGCAAACTTATCAGTGATGACAAATCAAGGTTGGACCATGGACAAGACGTGTGATCGTTGTATAAGCTATTACAGGTATGAGTTGCTGTTTGATTTCTATACTTGTTTGAGGAGTTGGTCCCCTCAATTTCGAATAAAGAAGAAAATTGAGAGAGAAAAATAGGTTAGCTAAAATGAGGAATATTTATCTCATTTTTTAAAATATATTTTTAATATTTTTATTTTGGTCTTTTGGGGCGTGATTTGGTAAATACTTAAACAAGATGGCCCTTTTCTGATGAAATACTCATTTTAATTATTAAATAGAAATAAAGAAATCAACGAAGTGTCGACACAGTGTCGCTAGTCAAACGCCACGCAAGTCAACAAAAGTAGAAAACGAAAACAAGGAATGTTTTTAAATTATTGGAGCCTTTTTTTCGAATTAATGCGTTGGGAATTTAAAATAAAATCCACTAGTTTAGAATATTATCCCCGATCGCTTTTCCAAACTATCAGGGTTGGAAAAGAAGAGAATTGAACATCTTATCATAGTTTTTTTAAAAACAATATATTTATAGAATTCAAATTCTGATTTTCTGATTTTTTTTTAAAATATCACAGTTTTTATCTTCAACTTTGTTTTCTATAATCCTTCACCCTCTCAACTCTAGCTTTCTCTTTCATTTTGATATCAAGAATGACTTTGCACTCTAGTATAGTCTTCGCTTATCCGCGTGAGGGAGTCTAGTCTTCGCTTATCCGCGTGAGGTTTTTATTATCATGATCATTTTGAAATTAAAACTCACTAATCTTTACTCTCGAATTGTCTTTATCTTCATCATCTATAATCCTTCGACCTCTCTTAACTCTTGCTTTTTCTTTCATGTCTATATCAAGATTGACTCTACATCTATTCTAATCTTAGTGAGGATTTGGTTTTCGTGATCATTTTAAAATTAAAAACCACTTTTTTTTTCAAATATTTTTTTTTGAATTTTTTTCATTCATTTGATTTGAAAAAATCATAAGAATTTTTTTTTTTTTAAAAAATACTAGTGGATAAACACTCAGTGGAGAAAGAAATCTATATGATAATTAATTCTAAATTAAAAGTTTATATTATATTAATTAAATATAAAAAATATTTAATGAGTAAGACAAAAAATATACATTATTTTTTGAGTATTTTGTTTTCCAAATTAAATAAATATATATACAAGCATCATGGAAGATAACATTATTGAGAAATAATAATTTTTTAGTTGATCTAAAATATCTCATAGTCAATATAAAGAAAATAATCAAACAAAAAATGAGAACCATTTGAAATTAGTGTGGGCATAGTGCTAACGATGAAGACATGACAAGGATTGTGGTCGACAAGTTAGTATATGCTACTAAAGGGAGTACCACATTAAGCTTTTAATGTAAAACATGCTTAAAATAAAAAGAGTTTGAAAATGTAAATTGTTGAACTTGAGACGAAGAGGACCACCGCTATGCTTGACTGAACTAGAAAAATTAATTAGTGACCAAATGATGCTTAATTATCGAAAAATCTTTGCATAGGTATAAACTTAATATAAGAGTTACTAGCAAATTAGAAAAAAAAAGAAAATCGTTTTAAATTTTAGTAAAAAAATTGAAAATAAAGCTTTTTTTTGAAAAAAATAACTGTAATATTTATTTAAAAAAAAATCTTCAACTTCATAATTTTAAATTAAAATTATTAAAAATATATGAAAATTGTTTTAATATTTTCATCATAGTGGATGGCCTGTGTCGTGGGTCAACGCCATAGGAGTTGCGCCCTTAAGCGTTGAAACGATTGGTGTTTTGTCGCACTTTTGGTCCATAGTTATTGACCATGAAAACTAATTGTTATAATAAGTATTTTCCTCGATAGCCAATGTATCCAACATTGGGCTGTATTTAATTTAATTTTAAAAATGCTTAATGAGTAAGACATTTTTTTTATTATTATTTTGAGTATTTTATTTTCCAAATTAAATAAATACATCAGCACCATGGCTTATAATATTATTGAAAGATGATAATTATTCATGGTCTAATTTAAATAAAATCGAGGTAAATATCTTTCTTATGTGCTAGTCATTATTCTAAAGGTTAATAATCATCTGTGATTTACCTTCTCTGTGTTGGTCCTGAAATAAATTGATGAAGACGTTAGGAACGAGTATATTCACCTTTTTATTATCATGATCTAACATATCTCATAGTTAACATATAAAAATAATTAAAAAAATGAGTTTTTATATGAACCATTTGAAATTACTGTAAGCACACGATCTTCTTTTTTTTTTTTTTTTTTTTTTTTTTTTTTTTTTTTTTTACCAAAAAAAAGGCTCGTAATTCTCATTAAAATAATATCAAATTATAAATTTTCATCCAATCTCAAAAATTTTGATCCAATCTCAAAAATTCCTATTCTCCCACGTAAATAAATGATGATGGGGAAGAAGAAATAAAATAAGCTATATAATGGGCAGTAAAATTTATAGTGTATATGTATGTAGGGCTGGAAAAAAATATCGAAATACCGAAATACCGAAAAATTATACTGAAAAAATACCGTATATACCGAAATTTTCGGTATACCGAAAAATTCGGTACGATATCATACCGTACCGAATTTGTCGGTAACGGTAACGGTAACGGTAACGATAACGGTAACGATTTAAAATATTTCGGTATACCGAAATACCGAGTAACTATAGATTAAATGATTAATTTAGATTCCCCTAAAGCCTAAACCAAATCCTAACGGCCCCAAACCATGTTCTCTCCTTGCGCCGTCGGCGCACACGTCGCGACTCGCGATTCTTTCCTTCCACAGTCGACCACCACACATAGTCGCCGGAGAAGATGCACAACAACTTAGAAACTTCTTCTCCAGTCCTAATATTTTTTTCCTTCATTGAATCTGAAGAAATCTAATCACCGAGCTCTGTTCTGAGAGTTATGCTTGCGCAAGTTCTTGTCCGATTTTCTGGTGAGTGTTAACTTTTGTTTCTTTGGTGGATTTATGATATTTTTAGTATGGATTGAAGCTTATATGCTTCCCCTATTTTTCCAGCTAGCATTTAGTTATTTCTGGCAAGATTTCGATGAGTCTCCGGCGAGCCACCACCCTGAGACCATTAGCTACTGGTTTAATCTTCAATCTTGTATATTTGGGTCCGAAATCCCAACTCTTGTTCTTATATGATCACTGTCCTTCATTACAAGACAATTATTTTTTATATATTATATGTAATATATATATAACTTCGGCATGACGGTATTTTACCGATACCGTACCGACATTTCGGTATACCGAAATTCGGTATATCGAAATGTCGGTACGGTATCAGTATCAATTTTTAGAATACCGATTTTTTCGGTACAGTATACGGTATTCGATTTTGGGTACGGTATACCGTGCCGACCCAGGCCTATATGTATGAGAGCAATAGACAGATCCGGACCTTTCAAGAGGCAGTGCCGACGTCCTCCGTTCAAAAATTAAAATTAAAAAAAAGTTTTTATAGTAAATTTTTTTTATCACTTATTATATTAAAATTTTAATGAGGAAAAGAAACGTAATCTATTAACGGATAATTTTAGAATCAAAATGATGATATTAAAATATGACGAAAAATAACGGATAGAAAAAAATAATATATATATTTCTTTTCGTTCATAAAATTACATTATATATATAAAATATGACATATATATATTCTTTTTTAATTATAAAAATTATATCATTATGTATCATCTTCCTCGATCAAAATAAATAAACATACAAAAAAAATATATTTTTTTCATTCTATTCTTTCCTCATATTTTTAAAATTTATTTTATCCATCTATCATCTCATTCTTTGAGTAAATAAAGCATAAGTTAACTATAAACCCTCTCAATTGTGCAAAAGACGGATCCCGCTGCCCAGCGGCTTCCTAGGTCTGGCCCCACAGGAATCTTAGGAGAAGGTAAATCAGCGGTGAATACTGGTCCGGATAAATCCTCTCAAGAAGGGAAGGAAGCTGGAGAGGGGTCGGCCGTGGTGGTGGGCCCGACAGCGGCAGTGGAAACAAAGAGGAGGAGTTGACTGAACATTGCAGCATTGAAGAAAGCTGAGAGAATTTTTTAATAAAAACAAAAATAATGGAGAAAAAATTTATTATTATTATTATTATTATTTATTTATATATAGAAAGATTGATCTCCTACTTATATTAAGGAGAATCGTTCAGCTACTTTGTACTTGAATCATTTCCGTTAGTTTGAATTTGAATTATTAGTTTGTTCTATCGAATTTAAGTGCGTAAAATTCAACTTTATTGTTGGATCTTGATTTAATTTTCAAATTAGACGCTAATAAATTTTATATAGGAATTCTAATTTTGAAATTTGAGGTATAAATTTGAAAACTCCTGAATTTAAATAGAAACCCTAATTTTTAAAATTAAATTAGGATTAAAGATGAATAAGTCGTCCTTGTTGGTGCAACCTTAGGTCAAGGTTGACCTGGGTGACCCGACTCGAGTTGACCTGACTCGAGGTATATTTTGATGTTTGACAAGAATAGAGAAGTTATATTTTGATGTTTGACAAGAATAGGAACTTGGGGGATTGTGGGTACAACCTTTTGTCAAGGTTGACCTGGTTGACCCGACTTGTGTTGACCTGATTCGGGAAAAGTCCAAGTATGGAGACTTGATACGGAAAGGTCCAAGCAGGGAGCTTGGCACGGGAAAAGTCCAAGTATGGAGACTTGGCACGGAAAAGTCCAAGCAAGGAGCTTGGCACGGGAAAAGTCCAAGCAGGAAGCTTGGCATGGGGAAAAGTCCAAGTATGGAAGCTTGGCATGGGACGTCGGAGAGGGCTTGGTAGCTCGTTCTCCGGACTAGGTCAGAGAGGGCTCGGTAGCTCGTTCTCTGGACCGGACGTGGAAGTCGGAGAGGGCTCGGTAGCTCGTTCTCCGGACTATGTCAGAGAGGGCTCGGTAGCTCGTTCTCTGGATCGGACATGGAAGTCGGAGAGGGCTCGGTAGCTCGTTCTCTGGACTAGGTCAGAGAGGGCTCGGTAGCTCGTTCTCTGGACTAGGTCAGAGAGGGCTCGGTAGCTCGTTCTCCAGACTAGGTCAGAGAGGGCTCGGTAGCTCGTTCTCTAGATCAGGAAGGCTTTAGGTTTAAGGCTGGGAAATTGGATCGGTCTGCTGACCGATCCAGTGATACACTGGATCATCTGATATCGATCAGTAACCAAACAGATTGGGAGAAGGAATGGCATGATCGGTCCACAGACCGATCAGGGCTTTGGCAACAAACTCTTTGTGAGAGTTGGGATCGGTCTGGGGACCGATCAGCCTAGGGCCTGATCGGTCCACAGACCGATCAGGGATCGCAAACCAACTCTCTGTGAGAGTTGGGATCGGTCTGGGGACCGATCAGCCTGGGACCTGATCGGTCCCCTGACCGATCAGAGCCATCCTGGACCGATCAGGGTGGAGCCTGATCGGTCCAGGTCTAGCCATTGAGACACAATGACTAGATTTCTTCTTTCTTCTTCTTCGCAGGTTCATATAAATCAAGAGCCTCTATAGTAGAGTAAAGTGCTTCTTCTTGCTCCTTCTTGTTCCTTGCGATCAGAGCTTTGCTGAGCTCTCCATTACTGAAGCTTTGTGTGAGCTTCCCTCGGCTGGACTCCAACTGATCAGTTGCTGTTGTTGTTGGCGTGATGTTGCTGCTTCATCAACAGTCGACAAGAAGGCAAGCAAACTAGTGTTTTTACATTCATATTGTTCTTGGCTTCTTGCTGTATTTCTTGTACGCTGATCTTGCTGTTGCAAGAGAGATTGTGGCGAGGTTTCTCCACCCAGAAGGAGTTTTTATTAGCCGGTTCTCCGGGGTCTCATCCACCGACGGATTGATAGGATTCGTCCACCTTACGGACATGCCGAGGAGTAGGAGTATCATCTCCGAACCTCGTTATATCATTGCGTTTGAGGTTTGATCTTCTCCATTTTCGTTTCTATCTTTTATTTCCGTTGCGCTAACTCAAATTGTAGGAAGAAACATGAATTTGGGGTCGGTTATTCACACCCCCCCTCTTTAGCCGCGTCCGAAGGTCCTAACAAGTGGTATCAGAGCCAGGTCGCTCTTCGTCGGATTAACACCCGGGGGAGCACGAGCTAGAGAATGGATCAACTTGGAGAAGACGTCACGATTCCACCCTTCTACGATTGCGACAACTTCGCGTATTGGAAGGTAAGAATGAAGTATTTTCTTATGACTAACCTAGTAAATTGGAATTGTGTACAAGTAGGTTTTATTTCTCCGATGGATAAAGAAGGAGAACCTCTCGAGAAGAAGAAGTGGACGAACGAACAAATCCACCAATCCATAATCAATGACGAGGTAACGAAAATCTTTGAATTTTCATTACCTAATGATATCTTGTGTAAGATAGGTGGATACAACAATGCCAAGGAGTTGTGGAACAACTTGGCTAAGTTCTATGAGGAGAGCTCCAATTCAAGTCATGAAGAGGAGTCAAGTGAGCCAAGTAGCTCACATCATGGAGGTATGGAATTAGAAGTTGAGGGCTACTCAACATCTATGGAAGAAGAGGAGGAGAGTTCTTCATTAAGATTGGAGCAAGAAGAAGAAGCCTCTACCTCCGGAAGGGATGAAGGAGAGAGCTTATATCCATCCTCAACCCTAGGTAACTCAAGCAACTTAATTTCAAGTAAATTACATATAATGTGCTTTGAGTGTAGGGAATATGGGCATTACAAAAGTAAATGTCTAAAGAGGATTAGGAAGACTCCACCGGCACCAAAAGTCAAGGAAGCCGGAGTCCCGATACGCAAGGGCAAGGAGCACGTGGTGTGCTTCCAATGCAAGCAAAGGGGACATTAATGTCCAAGGGGAGGCAACCTCACAAGGACAAGAGACCAAGCACATCTATGGGGGGAGCTAAGGCAAACCCTAAGGTATCCTTTAAGGTACATTCTTGCAATTCTAATAAGACACATGCTAGTAGTTTTATTGCAATTGTCAATAATGATAAGCATGATAACCATAGAAACCGATACATGTGCTTAGGTGCCAAACATGTTAGCCTAGATAAGGACAATGCTAGAAATGCCAACCCTAGAGTTAACTCATCTAAGGTTAAGGAAAACCTAGATAGGAATCCCAAAATAACTAGACATATGCCTAGGAATACCTCAAAGAAAAATGGAAAATTAAAGCTTGAGGTATTAAAGAAGGAAAATCAAGTCTTGAGGTCAAGACTTGACACTTTAGAAAAGACTCTTAAGAATTTAGAAAAGTCAACTCTAGGGTCTAAGGGTCAAAAATCAAAGCCCAAGGACATGAGAGGTTTGTGTCACAAACCTAAGTCTCAAGTGGTCAAGCCCGCTTATCATAATGTTCCATTCGATTATGGAACAAGACCTAGGGTTAAGAAGACCATCACCAAGGTCACAAGGGGAGTCACCCCTATAGTTGATCTTGATGAGTCCCAAATGACCAAGGCTTTAAAGCCTAGGAGAGTCATTAGGAGGGTTGCTAGGGAAGTCATCCCTAGTGAATATTTAGTGAACCCAATGAGCTCAAATAGGTATTGGGTTCCTAGGAGCGTGATTCCTTCACGCTAGATGGTTTAGGGTGTGCCAACCTTAATTGGATAGGTAGTTAACCTACTCATGGCAAAAGGTGGCATTTTAGGAATTTTCAAGGTGTAATCAAGCCTTGAAAATGAAATTAAAAAGTATTCCTAAGGTGATTAGGATGTGCCAACCACATTTGAGGAGTTTTCTAGGGTCAATCTAATTGACACATAGTGATCTAAAAATCTTTAGTATATGATTTTAGGTCTATTACACTTAGGAATATAGAATTTATGGTAAAATGATCAAAATTATCAAAAATGGCAACTAAGGCTAGAATTAGATATTTTCTATACCTTTATATGTTATTTGCCATACATTGTTTGTCATATGCCATGTCATGACATCATATTTAACTTATTATCATTTGAAATGTCATGATAATACTTAGGTTAGTTATATGTCATGCCTTATTTAAGTTTCATACTTTATGCCATGACATCATGACATTGACACATGTTTCCACTTATGATATTATTTTATGCCATGTCATCATCTCTTGCACTTATGATCAATTAATTTGATTTAAGGATAGAAACACAATTTGATATGGAGATCAAATTGTTGTTTAGAAAATGCATGAGAACTTAGCTTAAGATGACCTAAACCCATATCTCACATCAAAATTGACTTGGATGTGTTTGATACACCTTAGATGTGTGTGAGATATTAGGATTATGAGTTAGGATCAAGGTGCATAGTTCTTGTACCTAGATGAGCCTAATTCGAATTTGAGGATCATAGGGAGAACTTGTGTACAAGTCATGTACATTTAGCCCTAAGATTGTGGTCCTAAATTGAATGGTTTAAGATCATTTCAAAATTGATTTGAAAAACCTTGATGAAGCTTTTCTAGTGATAGCACTCATCATTGAGCAAGTTGATACAAAGATGGATTAACCTTGAGCTATTTCAAAGTCTTTCGAACTTTGTATCAAGATTAAAAAATGGGAGTTATTTTCATAGAAAACTATTTTTCCATGATAATATATGTTATGAGGAATGTATCCTCAAAATTTTACAATTTTTGGAATTTTCTGTAATTTTTTAGGGGTTTCTGAATTTCGGGAGAAAAATCAAAAATCTTATCAGAGAGTCGTGGACCGATCAGAGGAGATCCTGATCGGTCTAGGGAAGTCTGGATCGGTCACTGGACCGATCTAGGGTAGTGTGGATCGGTCTGATGACCGATCCAGTGGAGTCTGATCGGTCTGGTGACCGATCAGAGCGTGCCAAAATGATGATTTTCGACTGTTGTCTGAAATTTCAGCTGTGGAAGTTGGTGTTTTAGATTTCTAAAGGGTTGAAACTCTCCAAGACATTGTTGGTGCAATGGTTAAGGGGGAGTTGACTTTTAGGGGGAGTTTTTACTCGTCAAGATTTCTGAGGATGAGTGATATGGGATTTTCACTAAGTTGATTATTGATTTTAGTATCAAGGGGGAAATTAAGGGTTTCAATGAAAGGTATGAGACTTTCATTAGGAAGAAACTCTTGACCTTGATTTACTCTTTTTGATGTGTGTCAAAAAGGGGGAGAATGTCCAGAGAATGTTCAAGGAAGAACATTGGAGTTTGGGGAGAATGTTCAGAGAATGTTCAAGGAAGAACATTGGAGAACTATTGGAAAACCTAAGTTAGGTTATCGGGTTAACCTAACTTGATTATGATTTTTGTCAAACATCAAAAAGGGGGAGATTGTTGGTGCAACCTTAGGTCAAGGCTGACCTGGGTGACCCGACTCGAGTTGACCTGACTCGAGGTATATTTTGATGTTTGACAAGAATAGAGAAGTTATATTTTGATGTTTGACAAGAATAGGAACTTGGGGGATTGTGGGTGCAACCTTTGGTCAAGGTTGACCTGGTTGACCCGACTTGTGTTGACCTGATTCGGGAAAAGTCCAAGTATGGAGACTTGGCACGGAAAGGTCCAAGCAGGGAGCTTGGCATGGGAAAAGTCCGAGTATGGAGACTTGGCACGGAAAGGTCCAAGCAGGGAGCTTGGCACGGGAAAAGTCCAAGTATGGAGACTTGGCACGGAAAAGTCCAAGCAAGGAGCTTGGCACGGGAAAAGTCCAAGCAGGGAGCTTGGCACGGGGAAAAGTCCAAGTATGGAAGCTTGGCATGGGAGGTCGGAGAGGGCTCGGTAGCTCGTTCTCCGGACTAGGTCAGAGAGGGCTCGGTAGCTCGTTCTCTGGACTGGACGTGGAAGTCGGAGAGAGCTCGGTAGCTCGTTCTCTGGACTAGGTCAGAGAGGGCTCGATAGCTCGTTCTCTGGACCGGACGTGGAAGTTGGAGAGGGCTCGGTAGCTCGTTCTCTGAACTAGGTCAGAGAGGGCTCGGTAGCTCGTTTTCTGGACCGGACGTGGAAGTCGGAGAGGGCTCGGTAGCTCGTTCTCCGGACTAGGTCAGAGAGGGCTCGGTAGCTCGTTCTCTAGATCAGGAAGGCTTTAGGTTTAAGGCTGGGAAATTGGATCGGTCTACTGACCGATCCAGTGATACACTGGGTCATCTGATATCGATCAGTAACCAAACAGATTGGGAGAAGGAATGGCCTGATCGGTCCACAGACCGATCAGGGCTCTGGCAACAAACTCTCTGTGAGAGTTGGGATCGGTCTGGGGACCGATCAGCCTAGGGCCTGATCGGTCCACAGACCTATCAGGGATCGCAAACCAACTCTCTGTGAGAGTTGGGATCGGTCTGGGACCGATCAGCCTGGGGCCTGATCGGTCCCCCAATCGATCAGAGCCATCCTGGACCGATCAGGGTGGAGCCTGATCGGTCCAGGCCTAGCCGTTGAGATACAACGGCTAGATTTCTTCTTTCTTCTTCTTCACAGGTTCATATAAATCAAGGGCCTTTACAGTAGAGTAAAGTGCTTCTTCTTGCTCCTTCTTGTTCCTTACGATCAGAGCTTTGCTGAGCTCTCCATTACTGAAGCTTCGTGTGAGCTTCCCTCGGCTGGACTCCAACTGATCAGTTGCTGCTGTTGTTGGCGTGAAGTTGCTGCTTCATCAACAGTCGACAAGAAGGCAAGCAAACTAGTATTTTTACATTCATATTGTTCTTCCTTCTTTTTGATTTCTTGTACGCTGATCTTGCTGTTGCAAGAGAGATTGTGGCGAGGTTTCTCCACCCAGAAGGAGTTTTTATTAGCCGGTTCTCCGGGGTCTCATCCACCGATGGATTGATAGGATTCGTCCACCTTACGGACACGCCGAGGAGTAGGAGTATCATCTCCGAACCTCGTTATATCATCGCGTTTGAGGTTTGATCTTCTCCATTTTCGTTTCTATCTTTTATTTCCGCTGCGCTAACTCAAATTGTAGGAAGAAACGTGAATTTGGGGTCGGCTATTCACACCCCCCTCTCTAGCCGCGTCCGAAGGTCCTTACAATCCTCTCTTAATTAAAAATATTCAAATTAAAAAAAATTATTTATTTATTTATTTTTTTATCAATAGTTAAATATGTAGGTAGTATATATATATATATATATATATATATAAAAGTTTGATATCTTATATATCTTACGCGGTACATCCCATGAACATCATAATTTTTTCTATTTGATTTTTTTGTTTAATACTGTTGATCCTGTCCGAACCAGGAGTCAACGGACGCTGGGGATGTGACGCTCCCTGCTGGATCCTCGAGTGCTCCGGCGAACCTGCAACAAAACCGAGCCGGGGGGGGGGGGGTTCCCCGGCGACGGCCCTCCGACGCTCAAGTCAGGCGAAGAAATAAGAAAGTGGCTTAGAAAATGTAGACTTCTGTACCTCCGGTTGAAGAAGTGGAGGCCTTATATAGACCTCTCGAAGGAGCCTGGGCACACCAATCGAAGCAATCACCTGCTTTCGACCATGCTTAGGTGTGAGCCTGTCAGAAGGGCATCCATAAGACCATACTGCTACTGTATCAACCTTTCCGTGACGTGATGGTGGGGCCTTTGATAGTGCCATCTTGCGTACAGTCTAATCATCATGCCTTTGCTGACATACCATATCCCGAACCAAGCGAATAGGCCGCTCGTCTACCACTGTTCCCTCGCCACGATTCCGGCCGAGCGGACACCTCCGCTCGGTCACTCTGTCCTCGGCCGAGCGGACACCTCCGCTCGGCCACTCAGCTCCGGTTCTCCTACTTTGGCGTCAGAAACCCAAACCTTTTGCTGGATAATCTCTGGTTCCGCTCGGACGGGACCCCATCTGTGGGCCCCCCATTCTTACCGCCGGATCACTTGCCTCCCCTTCAAGTCTAGTCGAAGGAGGGAGTGAGTCCGACTGACTGGACTGTGTGTCCGAGCGGGCGGTCGTCGCCTTATCGCTGCTGCTGATATCCCTTGAGCCGTTCGGCCCTCATGCCAAATTTAGCCGCTCGGCTCTTCGCTTTGTATTCCTTGGCGCCCAACGTGGATGTTTGCTTGTCTAAATCCTCTTGAAAATCGCGCAAGTCTTTTTCATTAAGCCGAAGCATACGCGGTATGGGCGCATTAATTGCGCTCGGTGACAGAGAGCCACGTGGCTCGTCTCTAGTGGCGGTGACGCTCCGTACGATGGGACGCCCTTTGTTTTGAAATGAACGGCTAGATGATGACCTCGTCTCTTGTGCCCTGCATCCGACGGATGAGGCTGAACGGTCTCGTTTGTATAAAGCCCTCGTTCTGGCCTTCACGCCGCACTCGCTGTTTCATCGCGCGTCCTCTGTCGAAGCTGCCTGCTGCTAGCTTACTCTGGCAACTCCCAGTGCTTGCTTTCCGACGGTTTTCGAGTTCCTAGGGATTCTTTCCTTTGATCTTCCCTCAGTAAGCTTCTTCTCTTCTCTCGTCCCCTTGTTTCCGAGTATTGCTAGGCTTCCTTCCCTTCTTTAGTCATGGCGAGCACTTCTGCACCCACTACCGAGGTTCACGGTCCGTGGTATATGAGTATGGAGAGTAGGTTCAATGAGGAGCGCGCCCGGCGCGTTGTTAGGACCTACGGGATCCCGAACGACCATGAAATAGTTGTAGCCGGCCCGACCGACCGGCCCCATAACCCGCCGATCGGTACCATTTGTTTTTTTCTGGACCAATTCCAGGGCGGCCTTAGATTTCCTACCCATCCATTTATTTTGGAAGTTTGTAATTATTTCCGCATCCCGCTCGGCCAACTTGTGCCGAATTCCTTTAGGCTACTGAGCGGGGTGGTCGTCCTCTTTAGGCTGCACAGTATCCCACTTGACCCCAAAATATTCCACTACTTCTTCTACCCCAAACAATCCGAGTTGGGTACTTTTATTTTCCAAAGTAGAATAGGCTTCAAATTTTTTGAGAACATGCCGACCTCCAACAAGCATTGGAAGGAGTTCTTCTTCTATATACGGCTTCCCGAGCGGCCAGCATTCCGAACCAAATGGCAGACCGCTGTGCCGACCCAGCTGGAGCTCAGCAAATTCAGAAGCAATCCGGCCTACCTTCATGAGGCAAACTGGTTGTCCGGTCAGCGGTACAAAATCGACCAGTTGCTTCTCAAGGGGGTGTTGTACATTTTTGGATTATCTCCCGTTCGGGCCAATCTCCCCTACCGCATGGGTAAGGACTCTTTACTCCCTTCGCCTTTTTTGTCTAACTGATTTTAATTTCTTCCATTGCAGCTGAAGTCATGTGGCGCTCCAAGGCTACCGATCATCTGAAATTGAAGGCCGTGGAAATTGAGGCGGCTACCAAAAAAGAACTCGTCGAGCGGGGTCTTATCCCCAGCCGCCCGGTAGATGCAGGAGAGGGGGGGGGGATGCAATCCGCCCCTGAAACAGAAGTTACCCAATCCGCTTCAACGGAGGTTGAGGCGGATCCTATTTCCTCTGCTCCCGCCGAGCTGGGAGTCCCCCAAGCCAGGGATTCACCACTGGAAGTTCGACGGAAACGTCGAAGAGACTCCAGCCTTCCGCCGACCCAAGAGGGCGAACCACAGGCGCCGATCGAGATCGCTTCGCCAGATCGCACGCCGTCGCAGATCGGGACCCCCGTGGCATCGCCCACCGCACAGCCCTCTGGCTCTCCTCCACGGACTCGTCGTCGCTTACGACGGTTGGGCGAAACTTCAACCATAGGGGAGTCCTCAGGCCAGGCGACTGCGGCTGAGGAAGTGCAGGCCGGCCACCCGACCATCAAGACTACCCTTCGATTCCCATCGGAGGAATATTTATTGTCTGCCGATCATCCATCAAGCCCCGTTCATGAAATAACCTTGACGGGTCCGCTCACCAAACTTTTCGAGGACGCCCAGATTCGGGTGGCCCTCATGACGCCCAAGCAGCTCGGCGATAACCACATGCAGCAGGCCACTCAGGGAGGTTCATTTTTCTTCCTGTGTCATGCTACTGTTCGGTTCCTGATTTTATTATTTCACTTACAGCATTGGGCGGAGCAAATCGCCACTAGCCATCGGCTGGCCGAGCTGGAGGATCTCATGGAAAAACTCCAAGTCTCGGGGGGTCCATCGGCCGAGCGGGAGAAACAAGCCCGCGAGGCCGAACAGAAGAAATCCGCCGACCTGGCTACAGAGGTGGCTCGACTTGAAGGCTTGGTGAAGAAGCGCGACGAAGATGTAAAGCGCGCCAGTAGCCGGAAGAAGCGGGCGATCGCTGATCTGGACAAGATGAAAGTTGAAGTCCGAGCCCTAGATCAGCGATCCAAGGAGCTGGAAGCCCAACTAACTGCCGAACGGGATGGGCGCTCAGCTGAACGCACTAAAGCGGAGGTGGACCAGAAAGTTCTCCAAGATTCACTAATTGCCTCCCGGGCGGCGATCAGAAAGTACAAGGAAGGGGAGCCGAGTCGTCTAGCTGCTGCACGTCAGGATTACCTCCGCTCGGAGAGGTTTGGCACGAAATTTGGCGGCAGCGTCTCTTCAACCTTTGCCGAGGCCGTTAAGGTCACTATGGCCTACTTGAAGAAGGGTGGCCACCTTCCTGCGGGAATGCACATTCCCGCCTCCGATCTGGCGGCCATGATAGACGACATTCCGGACGGTTTCTTCAACTTCGAAGACCCCGAGTGAAGAGTGTTCCTCGTCTCTATCTGGTTTTTGCGTTTCTTACGCCCAACGCAACTTTTTGTACTTGCCGTTCGGCATGCTTTCCCTCTAATGCAATTATGTCTTTGCTTGCGTCTTCCTGATCATTATCCATAATATTCTTCTGTTTGCTTAACGTTTATGCTTAGAGTCAGTCATGCTCTAAGTGTTCTCCGTCACGCGGCCGATCAGCTTAACCCATTAAACAAAGTCCGAGCGGGAGGGCCTACTCGCTCTGCACGTATCTAGCCTGTGTGAAGTCAACAAACGCTAAGTATCGAAGGACCAATGCCCGAGCGGGCCTAAATGTTTTAATACTTGTGGTTTCCGCGGTTTCTTATTCTCTGTCATTCGTTCGTCCGCCCGGGGTATTTATAGTCGCCGGACCGACTCGATTTTTAACGATGGTGCTCATCGGTTTTCCGCTCGGTTTTTATAGACGCCGGCTCGTCTCTCGATATTTAACGTCGGTGCTCGACTGCGCGGGTATTTATAGCCGGTCGGCGCGACTCTCGATTTTTAACGACGGGGCTCGTCGGTTTTCCGCTCGGTTTTTATAGACGCCGGACCGTCTCTTGATTTTTAACGACGGGGCTTGTCGGCGCGGATATTTATAGCCGGTCGGCGCGGCTCTCGATCTTTAACGACGGGGCTCGTCGGCGCGGATATTTATAGCCGGTCGGCGCGGCTCTCGATCTTTAACGACGGAGCTCGTCGGCGCGGATATTTATAGCCGGTCGGCGCGGCTCTCGATCTTTAACGACGGAGCTCGTCGGCGCGGATATTTATAGCCGGTTGGCGCGGCTCTCGATCTTTAACGACGGAGCTCGTCGGCGCGGATATTTATAGCCGGTCGGCGCGGCTCTCGATCTTTAATGACGGAGCTCGTCGGCGCGGATATTTATAGCCGGTCGGCGCGACTCTCGATCTTTAACGACGGAGCTCGTCGGCGCGGATATTTATAGCCGGTCGGCGCGGGTCTCGATCTTTAACGACGGAGCTCGTCGGCGCGGATATTTATAGCCGGTCGGCGCGGCTCTCGATCTTTAACGACGGAGCTCGTCGGTCTTCTGCTCGGGGATTTATAGACGCCGGCTCGTCTCCCGGTTTCCCGACTGGAGGGTTTATAGACGCCGGACCGTCTCCCGTGTCTAGTGGACGATCCATCCACGAACACTTTCCACACAGCTTCGGGTTCCGGGTCCTGCACCTCCGTCACAAAATCGGCTAAGGCTTGTGCCTTGATAGCCGAGCGGGGTTGATATTGGATATCAAATTCGCTTAGCTCGGTTGTCCATTTGATGAGCTGTCCGGAAGCTTCTGGATTTAAAAGCACTCGTCCCAACGGGCTATTGGTCTTGATGATAATCGTGTGCGCCAGGAAATAAGGACGAAGTCTCCGAGCGGCAAGGATCAGAGCAAAGGCCAACTTCTCGAGTCCGGTGTAGCGGGTTTCAACATCTTTCAAGATATGACTAAGGAAATATACAGGTTGCTCCTCACCTCCCGACCGGACTAACGCTGATCCCACAGCCTGCTCGATCGAGGATAAATAAATGTGCAACGGTTCGCCGACAGCTGGCTTGGCCAGCACAGGTAGGGAATTTAAGTACGTCTTTAGTTCTTCAAAGGCCTGATCGCAGTCTTCATTCCATTGGAACTTTGTAGTTTTGCGGAGGATTTTGAAGAACGGAAGGCTCCGGTCGGCAGTCTTGGAGATGAAGCATGATAGCGTTGTAATCCGACCGGTCAGCCTCTGTACTTCCCTTATGTTCCTGGGCGGTGGCATGTCCTGAAGTGCCTTCACCTTGCTAGGATTAGCTTCAATACCCCGTTCGGTCACAATATAGCCCAAGAAACGTCCTCCTTTGGCGCCGAACAAACACTTATGAGGATTTAGCTTGACCCCATATTTTCTGAGTGTACGGAAGGTTTCTTCCATATCTTTGCATAAAGTGGCCGCTCGGAAGATTTTGATGAGGATGTCATCTACATAGACCTTCAGGTTGCGTCCGATTTGCTCGCGGAAGACCCTATTCATCAATCTTTGATATGTTGCTCCGGCATTCTTCAGTCCGAACGGCATCACCGTATAGCAATACGTCCCGTCCGGTGTAACGAAGCTAACTTTTTCCTGATCCTCCGGGGCGAGCGGCACTTGATGATAGCCTTGGTAGGCGTCCAGCATACATATAAGCTCGCATCCGACTGTAGAATCTACAAGCTGGTCGATTCGGGGCAGAGGGTAGAAATCCTTTGGGCAAGCTTTGTTCAGATCTCTGAAGTCGATGCACACCCTCCATTTGTTGCCCGGCTTGGAGACGAGCACCACATTTGCTAACCAGCTTGGGAATTGAACCTCCCGTATGTGGCCGGCCTCTAAGAGTCTTTCTACCTCCGCTCGAATGATAATATTCTGCTCGGCGCTGAAATCTCTTCTCCTTTGTTTTACTGGCCGAGCGTCTGGCCGGACGTGAAGCTTATGTTGGGCTATGCTGGGGGAGACACCGGGCAGCTCATGCGTCGACCAGGCGAAGACGTCATGATTCATCTGGAGGCATTTGACCACTTCTTCTTTCTGTTCGTTCTCCAGGTCGGCGGCAATAAAGGTTGTGGCCTCCGATCAGCTCGGATGGATCTAAACCTCCTCCTTTTCATCATAAATTAAAGCAGGAGGTTTCTCGGTTATGGCGTGTACCTCGATCCGTGGAGCCTTTCGCGCTGCGCTGGATTCGGCTCGGACCATTTCCACATAGCATTTCCGAGCGGCTAACTGATCTCCTCGTACTTCACCGATTTTGTCCTCGACCGAGATCGACACAACAGCTCGGAATTCGCTTAACGCCGGTCGCCCCAGTATCACGTTGTAGGATGAAGGGGAGTCGACCACCACAAAGTTTGTTGTCCTCGTTCTCCGGAGCGGTTCTTCCCCTAAGGAGATAGCCAGTCTTACCTGTCCGACCGGAAGAACCTCATTGCCCGTAAACCCGTAGAGGGGGGTTGTCATGGGCAGCAGCTCGGCTTGATCGATTTGTAGTTGATCAAAGGCCTTTCTGAAGATGATGTTGACCGAGCTGCCAGTGTCAATGAAGATACTGTGGATGGTGTAGTTGGCTATCACCGCTTTGATGATAAGGGCATCCTCATGCGGCACTTCAACTCCCTCAAGATCCTTGGGCCCGAAACTGATCTCGGGTTCGCTCGCCTTTTCTTGGCTGCAACCCACCTCATGGATTTTGAGCTGCCGGGCGCTTGCCTTTCTTGCCCTGTGTGAATCTCCTCCGGTCGGCCCACCCGCAATAATATTGATTTCTCCCCGGGAGGTGTTGTTTCTGTTCTCCTCTTCTCGAGCGGACTGCCTAGGTCGCTCATTGGACCTTCGAGAGCGATCTTCATGCCTTGGAGGGAAACGCTGTTCGGGAGATCTCCTATATGCTCACCGACCGGACTCTTGATGCCGCTGTCGGCGGTTGGGTGAAGGCGATCGACGAGGGCCGCCCCATCGTACGGGATGGGTGATTGAAGGCAGGCCCCGACAGTCGCGGGTGTTGTGGGAGTCAGTATTATGGAAAGAGCAAAACATTGGGGTCCATACCCTCCTTTTCTTCATCTTTGACTGCTCGGCCGCTACCTCTTGGACCACCGGGGACTTCGCATGATGTGCCCGGGATGCCTCAACTCTTGGTCCTCTTGGTGGCTGATGGGCAGCGAGATGCTTCTGTTCGGCTTGGGCCGGACGTTCGGCATGAGTTCCCTTCCATCGGGCATCCTCCGCCTCTTCCACATTTATATATTCATTCGCCCGGTGTAGCATGTGGTCGTAGTCTCTGGGCGGTTTGCGAATGAGCGCGCGGAAGAAGTCCCCTTCCGCGAGGCCTTGCGTGAATGCGTTTACCATTGTCTCCGAGGTGGCTGTGGGGATGTCCATCGCTACCTGATTAAATCGCTGTATATACGCCCGGAGAGATTCTCTTGGTTCTTGTTTGATGGTGAACAGGCTGACGCTTGTCCTTTGATAACGTCGGCTGCTCGCAAAGTGATGAAGAAATGCCGTTCGGAACTCCTGGAAACTAGTGATAGAGCCGTTCGGCAACCTCCGAAACCACCTATGTGCAGATTCTGATAGAGTGGTGAGAAATACCCGGCACTTTACGCCATCGGAGTACTGATGCAAGGTGGCGATGCTGTCGAACTTCCCCAAATGATCGTCGGGGTCGGTCGTCCCATTGTAAGCTCCGATCGGCGGTGGTGTATAGTATTTTGGTAACGGATCCCGATGTATGGCTTCAGAGAACTGTCGGTGAACCTGCTCGGGCGGTGCCTTCGCTCGGGGAGCTTTGCCCTTCCTATGATCCCGAACGGGAGGCTCATCGGATGAAGATCCTTGCTCCCCGTGAGCGGGCGCGATTTCTGGGGGAGTACGGAAGAGTGCCTGAGGGAACCCTCCTGTTGAAACATATTCCGGACGGTCTGCTTACGCCGCCCGGCCTGCTGAAGCCAAGGTTGTTTGCTGTTGCGCTCGCTCAGCCTGTGCTTTCTCCTTTTGCTGCGCCACTATCTTGGCTGCCCTCGCCTCGACTATAGCGTCAAACTCTTCTTGTGAGAGTGCCACGGTATGTAGTCCTCCAGCCTCGTCCATTGCCTTTGCTCGGATGCAGGTGCGTTCCCACAGACGGCGCCAAATTGATCCTGTCCGAACCAGGAGTCAACGGACGCTGGGGATGTGGCGCTCCCTGCTGGATCCTCGAGTGCTCCGGCGAACCTACAACAAAACCGAGCCAGGGGGGTTCCCCGGCGACGACCCTCCGACGCTCAAGTCAGGCGAAGGAATAAGAAAGTGGCTTAGAAAATGTAGACTTCTGTACCTCCGGTTGAAGAAGTGGAGGCCTTATATAGACCTCTCGAAGGAGCCTGGGCACACCAATCGAAGCAATCACCTGCTTTCGACCATGCTTAGGTGTGGACCTGTCAAAAGGGCATCCATAAGACCATACTGCTACTGTATCAACCTTTCCGTGACATGATGGTGGGGCCTTTGATAGTGCCATCTTGCGTACAGTCTAATCATCATGCCTTTGCTGACATACCATATCCCGAACCAAGCGAATAGGCCGCTCGGCTACCACTGTTCCCTCGCCACGATTCCGGCGAGCGTACACCTCCGCTCGGTCACTCTGTCCTCGGCCGAGCGGACACCTCCGCTCGGCCACTCAGCTCCGGTTCTCCTACTTTGGCGTCGGAAACCCAAACCTTTGGCTGGATAATCTCTGGTTCCGCTCGGACGGGACCCCATCTGTGGGCCCCCCATTCTTACCGCCGGATCAACTGTAAATCAACTTTTAAATGGTATACCTTCAAATAAAACAAAAATAATCAAAAAAAAAAAAATAAAATAATAAATATGCGGTTGCCTAGGGTGGTCACTGACCATATATATAATATTAAGAATATGTACCACTTAATAATTAATTTTAGTGAAGTCCAAAATTAAATTATATTAATATTTTTTTTCTTTTTACATTGAAAATAAGTTTAAGACTTATTAATAATTTTCACTGGTTGATTTTTATATAAAAAATATGCATTGTCATGGTTCTTTTTATTCCACATCTTAATATTGACAATATCGTGAGTGAAAAAACTTCTATAAATACCTTGAGATGACGACATTAGAAAGCATACATTTCTCGACTTTTTGGCTAAGATCAAGTGTAGTATATATTCTTATCAGTTTAATATCTGATATAAAAAATTAAATTAATTTTTTTATGAAGGAGAGTCCGTTACAACGACTTGCTATTGGGGTTCTCGAGCGTCGCCCTTACGTTGCACTACTGCATGAGCTTGACGCACCCTTACCAAGTCCAATTTAAGAGTATCAGATACTAATTTACATGTATTCATATATTATATTACACATGCAACGTGTGTGCGCTATGACTAGTAAAATTGGAAAAGATATATAAATAAATATTAAAATAAGAGTACGTGCTTCCTAATAATATATCAAGTCTTTTTAGTCGAGTTAATTTGTGCTTTATAATAAAAAAGGGCATTTAATTATCATTTTGATTTAATTATTCCCCATCGAACAATAATGTGTGTTTTCTTCGTAAATCTACGAATTTACAAAATTCAGGTTTTCATATAATGTAAATTCTCATCGCCATCCATGACTACCTGCATAAATGTTAACGAGTCAGAAACAACCAAAAGTCTTTTTAAGTCCTGAGCATTATCGAACACTAGGCCTTCGTGAATTGCTTGAGTTCACCTTCTATAACCGAGTGTGGTGCTTGTGTGCACCTCCCAAATCTATATATCTTCCTTTTATGATGATCCAATATCACTCCACCAACTCCATAATGGTTCTATTTCTCGTTGATACAAATGTCAATCTCCAACTTTAATGTTCCCGGTAGCGGATCTGTTTGTTTTTGTGGCTCTTCTGCAGTTTGATTTGGTGGGCTGAGGTTTCAATTTCGCTACACATCTTTGAAAATCTTGGAGTAGATCATCACACTATTTTTAGGCTATGTTTCAGTGCCCTAGACTCTTTCCCAAAAGAGCTTTCATGCGCTTTTTCCACAAACCCCATGTATATATGGCCGAGCTCTCAGGTTGTGTTCGGTTGCACTTAGTTTTTAACCACATATAAACATCCAGCATTTCCATATCTCACACCTTTGAAATAACACCCCAGAGTGTTGTTTCTTTTTAAACAATCCACTTTGTAGGACATAAGAACATAACATGTATAGAACTGTTAAAATGAAAGCCACATAACAAGCAAGATTCCGAGCATGGAATTCGATGACAATGGAGATTAGTTGATGTAGGGATGATATCAAGCGATAGTCTTCACCAGAATATTCAGATTTTAGGAGAAATCTCAAAATTCCATATGAATTTCCACTACTTTTCACATGAGACTTCTGATTGGTTTTCCGGAGGAGCCAACATTCCACACGCCAAATGGTGTCCACTTTGTACAATATATTTCTCCTTCCTATCAAACTTCCAAAATCTTGCATCATCCATGTTTCTTGAAATTATTGGGATCTTCAATATTGGATCTCACCAGTAATTTGTGCTTCATTCTAGCTACCTTCCCTTAGTAGATTTCTGATCTTTGGATGATCATTCAGCTATATATGAGCTTGGAGTTTTAAAATGCTATGGTTTTCTTATAGTCACCTATCTTTGTATATCCTGATGATTTTCCTTCCATCATCGACTCTCCAACATACTCCTTGTTCTAAGAGATTTCTTCCCCACATAATCAAGTGTTATGCATAGGACGAATTATGTCCAATAGGAGTGTGCATTATATCTGTATGTTTAAAGTAGCGAGCCTTTAGAATATGAGATAGCAATGCTTGTGGGTATCAAATGATCCTCCATTCGTGCTTTGCCAATAGCACTTGGTTAAAGGGACTTAATCTCCGAAATCTCATACCTCCCCTCCATTTCAGTAGATACAATGATATCCACTTTTTTCCGTGCATTTGCTTTTTTGCCATAATTCATCTCCTTCCAAAAGTTCACGCACTCCATTTCAATCTCCCCACAGATTAATGTTAGTATTCGGAAGCAAGACATAGCATAAGAAGGAATAGCTTGTAATAATGATTTAATGAGCGCTTCTTCACTTCCCACATAATACATTTTGTGCCCCCAGCTCCGTACTCATTTGAGCACTCTCCCCTTTATATGAGCAAACTGTAGTTTCTTGTTGCGTATCGAAAAAGTTGACAGTCCTAAATACACTTTATGGCCTTGGACCACTAGTATGGAAAAAATCCCTTTGATTTCCTCGATATCTATTGACGGGGTATTTGGATTGAAAGAGAGTTCAAACTTCTTAAAATTGATTAACTATTTTGAAGCATTCTCATACTGGTGGAAATAGTCATGGATATTGGCACCATTGTTTATTTTCACTTTGAAAAAATTAAGCTGTCATCAGCGAAACATATGACATTTGTTGGATAGGAGCTAGCAATTTGTATTCCCTAGAAGGCCTGATGAGACTCTAAAGCTGTGAGCATAGATGACAAGCCCTGTACGCATATCACAAATAGATAGGGGGATAAGGGATTTCCCTGTCACAACTCTCTCTATAGTTGAATCGATCCAAACACTTCCTACTTCAATACAAAGCTATACTGTACATTGGTCATACAGTTCATAATCTTGCTAATCCAAGTATCAACAAACCCAAATTTATCCATTATCACCTTTAAAAATGACCATTCGACGTGATCAAAAGCTTTGCTCATGTCCAGGTTTAATGCCGCATAGCCCCACTTCCCTTTTCTATGACTTCTCATCCAATGAACACATTCAAACCCCAGTAAAATATTATCAATAATAAGGAGGTTGGAGACAAAGACACTTTAAAAGTCATTAGTCATGGCTCGAGCGACGATCTTGTAGCATACTTTACATAAGCTAATAGGCCGTAATTCTTTCATCATCAAAGGATCCGCTACTTTTGGTATGAGTGTAACAATTGTATCATTCTATTTCGCAAGAGAATCCCCCTCATTCAATACATGAAAAACTACAGTCGTAATGTCCCGACCAACTATATCCCAAAACGTCTGATAAAAGAGAGTTGACATACCATCAGGACCTGGTGCTTTATCCAGATGCATATCAAAAAGTACCTTTTTCACTTCAGCCCCTAAAAATAGAGTGCATAGTAGATCATTTATGGACTGACTTATCCTCGGCTCTGCATTATTCAAAACAATCTACAAATCACTTGCAGTAAGCTTAGTGGTAGTGAATAATGTGTCAAAAGAATCCATTATGATCTCTACCATGGACTGAGGGTGGTACATAGGTGGCTATGAGATGATACTGATATGTGAATTGTATTTATGGCTTGCCTTTAGTTTGCTTGAGCGTGGAAGAATTTGAAATTCCTGTCTCCCTATTGAAGCCAATTACTTCTACTGTGTTGTTTCCAATATAATTCTTCCTGTGAGCATAATTTTTTCATTTGCTCATTCTTTGTCTCGTATGACCTTCTTAGAGCCCTTCCAACACTTGTCCATTTTCAGATAATTTAGAGAAGTTCTTTCAGCTTTAATTCTCTTTGGCAACTCTCGAAATTTTTACTTGTCTCATTGCCTCAAAGGCTCGCTACATGCTGTAATCTTTTCATGAATTGTAATCCCCTGATGAACTACATTCCACCCTTCATTCACTACCATCTTGCACTCATCCTCTAATACCCACATTGGTTTGAATCAGAATCTAGCTCCTGGATTTGCGATGCAATCACTCTGGAGCTTCCCCATTCGGCCTTCTCAACTTAAGTAGTATCGATGATCAGAATGATAAAATTCAAGGGATTTAATCTGTGCTGAAGGATATAACATTCTACAATTAAAGGTACTTGTGAATATGTTGAGGTGCTCAAGAACCAGGTTGTCGCCCCCTCTTCTGTTAGACCACGTGAAAAATTCTCCTTCACAATGTAGATCTTCTAAGGAACATTTGTTGGATATTGGGGTCTTAAATAGACCAAAATGATTTTGAGGAAGGAAGCCATCAATTGTTGAAAGTCGTAATTGACTTCAAAATTGAAATCTACGATTCGCGTAGATAGATTTAGACTATTAATTTGCTCAAAACCGATTAAGGGTGAATGAGAAATTAATGTTTAAAGTCGGCCCAAAATAACATTTATTATTCATTAATAAAGTGCATGAGAGAATAATCCCACATCTGAAATTCTCGATCTGTATTCTCTACTTATTAATGAAGATGTGTTAATGGAGTTAACACAAAGGACAGGTGCTCCCTTAGCCCAGGGCGAGCAGGTGCTCGCACCTGTGAGCCCGCCACCCACCACGTGCGCAATGGGCGCTTTGTAGGCGCACGTGCGTTGATCAACGTTGATCAAATAGGTATGATGGATCGCTTGTGATGCGATCTAGAGCGTTGGATCACAAAGAGTAGCGATCTGACGGCTTGGGATGAGACTTGATCTGAAGCATCGAATCAATGAATCCCGATTCGATGGTCGATGACAATAGGCGGGATCTGAGGGTCACAACTCCTCAGATCTGATAGATGAGATTGAAGTGGGCTTGGTGAAGGGTTACAACCCTTCAGAATGGATGATCTAGATCGATCCAGCCCAAGGAACACATCCACTCACCCAAAGGACACTCAACCTCTTCTTTCAGTATAAATAGAACCCTCCAATCTTGTGCATTCAAGAGTCCAAGAAGTCTACTAGAAGGTTCGCTGGTCTCGGAAATCAGAGTGCTACGATTCCGAGACGTTCGTCGTCGTTGTATCTTGGGAACGAATTGCAACAATCCGTTAAGCACCGTAGCGGAGCAATATCGTTTACGGAGATAGTGTCGAACACTAGCCTCGACGATCAGTTTGCATACTCCAGAAGCTACCCGGGATTTACAACATTCATTCAACACCTCTTGAAAAACATTAATCGGTGATGTCGCTCTGTAATTTCTACCCCTTTTTTTCAATATCATAGCACACCTCATTAAAATCTCCTCCCACAAGCTAAGGCAGCCAATGAAGATTATCCATTCTGTATAATCTTCTCAATAGAGTCCACGATTTCTGTCCATGTGATGCCTCAAGTGTCCATAGAACCCAATAAATTTTCACTGTCCATCTCCTTCTACAATAGAGCAATTTATATAGCCCTTTGAGAAAAATATCACATCTAATTTTAGAGGGCTTTTCCATATAAGAGTCCATCACTTTTCCCATTACAATCCACTGTAAAGCATTCATTAAATTTAAGCAAATGTTTCCAGTTTTTGCTATGATAATCCCTTAGTTTTGTTTCAGATATAAAAAAAATAAGGGAGGGCTTTTTTCGTTGATTAATCATCAAAATTATCGAAATGCTTGTTGGTTCCCAATCCCCTAAGCATTCCAGACAATGCAATTCATGGTGAATGACAGGGTTGTCCAATAGTCACCATCAGAATCTCTACATTCATATTAGCCCAATCTTTCATTACTGATTTCTTCTTTGGTGGGTCCATATCATCATCATCCTCAGATCAGACCATCATCCTTTTGTGCTCACCTCCCATCGATTCATTAGTAGCATGTTCTTTTGTTGTCACAATGAGATCTGAGGTTCGAATCTCGACAAAGCCGAGGTAAATACTTTCCTTATGTGCTAGTGACTATTCCAAAGGCTAGTAGCCGTCCGTGATTTACTTCCTCTGTGTTGATCCTGAGACAGATTGACGGGGACGTTGGGGGCGAACGTATTCGCCTTTTTTTGCCACAATTAGTAGCATGTTCTTTAAGTTTGGATGGCTTCATGCATTGTGTTGCCATTTGCGCGGGCTGCATTTTTGTTGATCTATTTTATATGCATCAATTTCAAGTCTTTGGTTGCTACCTGGACTTGAGCGCGGGGATTTTTCCAGCCTTTTGATGTCTTTGTCCCCCATCAAATCTTTTGTCTGTTTAAGATAAATCGAGTTTTTTCCTGCATCTAGTATCCCTTCCATAATTCTCTCGCTAGTTGGGGATGTTGGTACCCCAGAACCATTGTTAAGGATATGGTTTTGGCCCTCGATATCAACAACATAATTACCCATGGCATTCTGTGTGCCTATATCTCGGATAGATAGAGCCATTGATCCATATCTCGTTGTGCCCCTCTTGTCACTTGCAACCCCTGAACCATCAGGTATAGTGTTTTTATCCGGAGATATGCGTCGTTTATTATTATTTTGATAGCTTGGCGCCCACATCGAAGTCCCACATTCCATATTCAAATTATCAACATCTCTATAATCACATTTCTTGGCCGAGTGCCCTATCCTTCCACAACTGTAACAAAGTTCTAGTAATCGTTCATATACACATAGAACCATCACTTTTTCCAATCCCTCACCTACATGCAGTATAATACACTTCTTTAGAGGATCAAAAATATTAGTGTTGACTTTAATTCTAGCAAATCTCCCAATAAATGTTCCACACTCACCTGGATCGATGGTTTCCACATCTCTGATTTGTTAGCCAATCTGATGCAGTATTATGTTATTCATAAATTCAACCAGTATATTATGGCACTAAAACCATATGAAGACTTGTCAAGCGAGTGCTTGAATGGGGTGACAAATTCGTCCAATTCTTTGAACACTACTAGATTCGTGAAAAAATGTCATGGCCCCTCCTGTAGTACTCGTCTCCGGTCCACATGAGAGTGAAAATCCACAATGAAGATATTGGATCCAGTGACCTCTATCTCCACTTTGTGTAGTGTTTGTAATATACATGGCATTTGTTTCCTAAAGGTATCACGATTTATTGCCTTGTGATGGAAGACTTCCACTACAAGGCAGTTTCCAACTCTTTCTATGTCAATCTTTTGTGTCTCTTCTTCAAACGTAATTGTTGGATGCATATTTCGGTTTTTAAAAGCTTCATCTTCTCTACCAATCGAGTGATATCATCAGGATCCATCTTTTGTGGTGAAGTCTACACCTAGAATCAAGCAAGTTGAACGAGTGAAGGTATCTTGCACGGAGCAAGAAGCTGACTTGCACTAGGGTTTTTGGGAAATCGTAGGAGAGATTTTATAATGTGGGTATATGAGTTTTAATATAAGAATTAGTATAAAGTTTTGACATCACAATATAAATAAAATAAAAAAATAAAAAAGTTTTAAATTTTAGTAAAGAATAGAAAATAAAGATTGTTTTTAAAAAAATAAGTGTAGTGCCTATTGAAAAAATTGAGCATCTTATCATAGTTTTTTAAAAAAATATTATTGAATTTAAATTCTAATTTTCTTATTTATTTTAAAAAATAAAATATCATAATTTTTATTTTTATTAAAAGGTTCATTTTATTCAAGTGACATACCTAAATGTGGCCCCTAGACCACTCTAATCTTTTGCTCTTGATTTGCTTTCATCTTATCAGCTATAATGCCTCACCCTCTCTTAACTCTTGCTTTCTCTTTTGTGTCGATATCAAGAATGACTTTGCACCCTACTTTGGTCTTATGTTTGAAAGGTGATCTAAGGCAATCATCTTATAGTTTGTACTTTTTATTTCGATAAATAAAGATTTACTATTTGAATATACTTTACTTATGTGTTTAAATGGTCTTAAACTCACTTATCGAATGCCTGTAATACGATTCTTAGCATGAGAGAACTTGTAATTGGATCACAACTAGTGAGCGTCTCTACATGGATAATTATAAAAGTATTAAAATATTCCCTAGTCAATGAATTGATATATTTGGGCATTATCAATTCTGTGAAACTAGCACGAGTTATACTTCTTGATCTAACCAAACAGTCATTACTCACTAGTTGGAAATATTGGGATACCGAGAGTTAAACGTGGATGTTAGTTACAGTAACTAGTTCATTAGAATAATCTGTCATAAGACTTCATATGGTTCTATATATATATATATATATATATGGATATGTCTATGAAGTTTTTATTGTAGTTTGAGTGCAAGTTTCCTTTAACTTGAGGTATTCAAGTCACTTTAGTCATATTTTGACATCTTAAGTAAAACATCTCCTTATAGATGTGAACCCAAGATGATTGGGTATAAGTCGAAGTGTCCGAAAATGTTTGGATAGCCCATAGAGGATTCACTGTTCTTTACGAGGAGACGTATACCATATGAACACTTGTCAGGATTATTACTCAAAGTCTTTACAAAGTATTACATGTTAAGAGTATAAAACTCTTTGACACACGTAAGAGTAATTTGAATCCACAAGACGAGTTAATATTTCTTGGGCTTGATGTGACATAGTCAGTCTAGTGGAGACAGACACATAGACCATGTCCTAAACTAAGTGGTATAAGACGAGTGAAAGGAACAAGACACGACTCACTATAACAGCTGAAGGGTTTAGAAATACTTCTAAAATCAACTGTGATTTTTTGATTAATTGGAGATCATAATGTACTATTAGGTGTCACTCATGATCGATCTATAATTAAATAGTTAATTATAAACGACTAAGATAAATCAGGAACTTATTATGTCACACACACACTATGAGTATCTAAAAGACATAAAATAAGTTTGAGAATTATATTTTCAGATCTAGAGATATGATGCTTAGTTGGACCAGACAAAGGGCAAATATGGAAGATATTTTATCAGAACGAAAGTGTGAATGTGCCACATCTCTTATGGAAGAGTCAGACCCTATTTGATTTAGTCATGAACTAAATTGGTATGGTTTAAATCAAGTTGGTTTGGTTGTGAACCAAACCAAGAGATTAATAGGGCAAATTTTGGTTAAAGAATTTTAGGCTAGGTTTGGACCTTTTAATCTAACTCATCAAAAAAACTATATTGATATAGAAGGGAGAGAATAAGAGAACTAATTCATTATTCGTTGGTTTAGGTTTTTGAAACCTAGCCTATCTCTCTCCTCTCCCTCCTCTCTCTGCCACCGCCCACCAAGAAGGCAAGAAAGGTTTTATTCCTCAAGCTTCTTCGCTTCTTCCTTCTCTTGGATCGCAACGCTTCCGTGCTTGGCTAGTACTAATCGGAGGTGAACATTGTTGCTTACTGGAGTTGTCTTGAAGATCTTAGCGTGGATACGAATAGAGACGAGGTTCATGGCTGTCGCTAAGTTGATGCCTTTTTGCTTACGCATCATCAGTAAGGTACGTCTAAAATAATTATTATTCTTAAATTTTGTTTTATGATTATATTTGTCTGAGTTGTATCCTGCATGTGTGTGGTGTATGTCTTATAATAAAATTAATTTTATTATCGTCTTTTTACTTCCGTTGCATGTTTTGCAAAACGTATTAAGCATA
The DNA here is from genome assembly GCF_018446385.1 of Zingiber officinale. NCBI lineage: Eukaryota > Viridiplantae > Streptophyta > Magnoliopsida > Zingiberales > Zingiberaceae > Zingiber > Zingiber officinale. The sequence continues at coordinate 85,695,070 of NC_055988.1, forward strand.
CACCACATCATGCACTCCAACACTTTGGTTATTCGTGAGGTTTTCATTTTGATGATCACTTAGAAAGTAAAATCTACTAATCTTCTGCTCTCGAGTTATGTTCATCTATAATCAATGGTGTAGCTAGAATTTTCATTTTTTTGGGAAGGGGGGTATTCAATAAATTTTAAAAAATAATACAACATAAAATTTATAATAAAAGTTATATATATTAACTTGATATGTTTTTACAATATCGCTCTTCGAGATTTCATACTTTGAAAATGTAGAATAATAGTTTCATTATCAATAGTATCAAACACATCTTACTCAATGTATGATATCAAATAATTATTTATCATATCATCTCCCAACCGATTATGAAGTATCTCTATAGCTGCAATTGCAACAAGTAATAACAATGCTAATTTCAAAAGTAAATATATCAAAGTATACCATCAATGTTTCTATAATTGAACTATCCTTTTAGTAAGTTGGCTAATCCCCACAACCTCATAGAATTGATTGTTACTCTGCATATCAAAAATAAAGTTATCAAGTTGATGCTCAAGATGCATTAACTCTATCGAGGAAAAATTGGATGGATAAAATTGAACAAACTGAAGCAATTTTCTCTTATCATAAGAAGAAAATGAATTTGATAGATAAAGACAAGCCATACATAACAATAATTTTGTGTTCACCTCATTAAAGCAATTGTTCAACTCTTGAAGTTGCAAATCTATCACTTCATGAAGTGTTTTAATGCGATAATAGTGAAGATTTGTCGTTCCTTCAATATTTCATCATGATCCCCCATTAAAGACAAACAAGCTAACCATGTAAGGGGTGACTACCTAATATTTAACACAAAATAAAGAAACTTCATTTAGCAATAAATCCCAACTATCATCTGTCATGATTTCACTACAACAAAAACCCTCATAGACATCAGTGGAACAACAATGGTTTTAAGCAAAAACCGATGTCTTTGAGTATTTTACACCGATTTTTTCAAAAACCGGTGTCTATGAGCGCAGATTTTAGCTCATAGACATCAATTTTTTTAGGCGATGTCTATGAGAGCCTTTTTTTTCGTTAATAGACACCTATTTTAACAGCGGTTTTTAAAACCCGGTGTTAATGAACCAAAATAAAATATTTTAATTTTTCCATCAATACTTAGCCAAAATTTGCAACATTTCATTCTTCCCTCCAAACCTAAACCTATATCGCGCCGTCCGTATACCGTCACGACTCCACCACCACTTTCCTCCTCGCCGCTGGGCATCCAACCATCTCTCTCAGCCTCATCTCCCTCTTCCCCTTCCTCATCTCTCTCAGCCATCTCTTAGACTCATTTCAACACACGGCTTTCTACCTTTTCTAGTTTTCCCACAAATCCGGCCAAACCCTCACACGAATAACCCCCGAGTCCTCAGCTGCCGGAGCATTCAGAGACGTAGGGAATGGAGATTGTTCGATCACAGAGGGAATCGACTCATGCTGCCGCCTCGACAACGTCGGCTAAACTCTCTTTCTACCGCTCCGCGCCTGCGCTCGAGGTCCGACTGGAAGATTTTGAACTCTATGGCATAGATCGCCTCCGAGGTACCTTGCAAAACCTCATCTTTTCCCATTTCTAGGGTTTGTGGTTCGTTGTATACTCCCTCGAGGTCCGACTGGAAGATTTTGAACTCTACGCCATAGATCACCTCCGAGGTACCTTGCAAAACCTCATCTTTTCCCATTTCTAGGGTTTGTAGTTCGTTGTATACTCCCTCGAGGTCCGGATGGAAGGTTTTGAACTCTACGCCATAGATCGCCTCCGAGGTACCTTACAAAACCTCATCTTTTCCCATTTCTAGGGTTTGTGGTTCGTTGTATACCTCTCCTTCCTTGATCAACTTCCCTATCCTGCGTCTGTTTGGCTTTTTGGTAACTTATATTCGATTGTTTTCATGAAGTCCTGCAGGGTATTTCAGATGGTTTGCCCCGAGGAAAAAGGCCCGAAGAGATGGAGAAATTGGTATTGCGTGTGATTTTGTTTGGATCGCTCATTTTACTTTTAAATATATGTTTTATTTTGGGAAAATTAGGTAACTGAACTATGGAGGGCACATATGAGGCATCAAGATCCATCAGAGGTCATGAACAAAGATATCATTTCACACTTCGTTCTCCGTCTTGCATATTGTAGAATGTAGGTTTTGATTTTTATGGTCATGTTTTATTTTGATATCACACTATCTTTCCTGAGTGTTATCTCCTTCACCTCCTAGGGATGAATTAAGGAAATGGTTTCTTTCCATGGAGACTTCTCTTTTCCGCTATCGATTCCGACTAGAAAGCCCCGAGTCATAGGTATATTTTGGATACCTTGTATGAGGTTTGGAGCTCTTATCTAATTTCATTTACCAAAATTATGTTCTATTGCTCGTAGAGGTCACTCATGTCCGAATTTCAGCTACCCTATAAGGCTATTAGTCATGCAGAATTCGAGGTATGACTGCAAACTTATGCACCATATTTCTGGTCATATTACAATACTACAAATTTTTAGACATCTCTTTCTATCGAGATGCATTTTTCTCATGTTCTTTGGCCATGGTTTTATCTAGGATGTCTTTTAGTACTTATAGGAAAATATTTTTTATTGCATTGCAGACTGTAAAGGAAAAATTGAACCAAGTTGCGCATTCTATTGGTCAACCGTTGAATGGTATGCCATTACCTACCAGATTTACATTTGTGATGCTACTAGTAACTAGTAATGGGCAAGATTGAACTTCAATAAGTCATCTTAAAACTCTTGTGATGCAATATATATTTGTCAATTTATCTTCTTATCAAATTCCAGGGAACTGATTATAAATTGTTTTGTTCTGTTTGAAAGTAACACAGATACCAGTTGCTCAATCATTTATAGCTTTTACTATAATGTCTAGTAATTTAACAAATTTTTATTGTTTTTTGCAGCTGATACACTCTTTTTTAAGGTACCATTTATCTACTTGTTTTTAGTCTAAACTCTCTTTTTTTACTACAACAATGTTTCCTTAGTTTCTATTGACCTGTGTCTACATGCAGGCACCCTTTGAAGAAGTGCCAGAATTATTTGTTGGCCGCAGGGTTTTCCTACAAAAAGGTTTTGCTTATGTTGCGATGCATCAGGTCCATGTTAAATTTATCTTTATCTTTCAAACTCCACAAGATGTGATTATAACTTTAAACTTAGTCGGAACTTTTTTTATTTTCATACTAGATCGTTAAAACCTGACAAGTTTTTTGGATGCTGAGTCACACTCTGTTATCTTTTTCATGGTATTGTAGATGTGTAGTAACATTTGATAAATTATCTAATATCCCGCCTTGTGAGGCAACAAGCAGTTCTTCTGATCAAGAAAATAGGTACTGATTTTATTTTAATTGAACTATTAAATCATATGAGACAACATTGTATCTTTGATGTTGATCAGATTTTTGTCCAAGAAGTTTCAGAGTTTTGATCCCAAACGACTCACTAACATTTATTAACCAATTTTTTTATGTTACTCAAAATACCATGCATTCTCACGAGCAGCTAATCGGTTTATAGTTCTCACTTCAACAAATGTGTTCCTGAAATAAAAGACAGTAGTACCAACACTGCAAAGAGAGGGGGGCTTCTGGCTCCATCGACAAGATGTAGAGTGGATGTCTTTTTTTCACCCTGATTGTTTCTATTTAAATTTTGTATCTGTTTCTCGCATAGATTTCATTTCTAGATAAAGTTAGCCAGTAGCTTGACGTTACCATAATGCTCTCATTTTCATCATGATGGTATGTTAATCTTATCTTTGCATTGAATTCTATTCAAGACTATTGTCACTTCTAATGCTACATAATAAAACAGAACACCAATCAAGTGATATAATATCGATAGGCATTTGGTTAATCTTTTTTGGTTGACTAATGTACCATGATTGATTATTTTCTAGGCAGTAGATTCTGGTGGAAATGCAGCAAAGGCAGGACTTAGGGATGGAGACCAAGTATTGTACACAAGCAGCTTCTTTGGGGATGAGCTGTGGCCTGTTGATAAGCTGGGTTTCACCAAAACAGCTATCCAAGCAAAGCCAGACTCTGTTTATTTTGTAGTAAATAGGTATGATCTACTGTTGTTGTGTTGGGAAGTCTGGCAGAAATACCTAAATATGAAATGGTGAAAATATTTGTTAGGGCTTTCCATCCAGTAATATATCTATGTACTTCTTGAAGAGAGGAACATTTAAATGTTCAGAATATTAGGGAGTTTGTAGACACAATGTTTGCACTTTTCCTAATACGTTCTTTATCTTTTATCTGATTCTTATTCTCCCTGTTGCATTTCTTTACACTCCAACAGGGGAGCAGAGGTAGATGTAAAAAGACTAACTAAGAGGCCTGCTCCTCCTCGATTTGGTCGCACCTTGACTGAAGCACAAAAGGCAAGCTAATAGTTTTGCCTCAGTCTCGATGTTGTCCTGTGACTGATTTCTTTAATTTTTTTTGATTGATTGACATTTCTTTGAATTGTTTCTGATGTGTTCAAATCATACGTTGTCCAAGTTATCTAGTTTAACTTTATTGCTATTACTTAAATTCAAAATTCTTAGCTGTTTGTGCATAATTAAACAAGTGTTATTCCAATTCCACCCTCTTTTACTCATGTTTCACAAAAACATAAAATCTTTAGTCATATCATTATAGTTGGCAGGACTTTCTGATGAGAGGTTGGAAATCTCTTTTTTCCATTTTCAAAAAGAAGTACCAAGAATATGTTCATTGGCACTTCTCAAGTACTAATTAATTAAAAAGGACCCCAGTTAAGAGAGTTGGATCGTGGAGCTGATATCAGTGTTGCTACACCAGGATGTTTGAATGATATTCTGAATATGAAAAGATTGAACCTCCATCAAGTACTGATTAATTAAATTGCAACTATGAGAAAACTTTGTTGCAATAATTTCTGGTTTGGAATATATTAAGTTCCTAGGAATGATAAATCTATCACTATATGATGTAGTTGAGATAAATGATGAATGTGTCTCTTTTTAAGCATTCAAATTAGTCATCTTGTTACCTGGTGCTCTTACTACTTTTTCAACTATGATTTGTGGTCTTGGTTTACTAATATATTATTTATGTGTTTTTACAGTTTACAAAGCTCAAGTACTCCAGAGTTGAAATTGATGAAGTGCGGTTCGAGTGGGCTGAAGGCATGCTAGATTACATTTGAAGTGCGGTTCTACCTTGATGTGTTGTTAAAAGAATGTTCTACCTTAATGATTCTGATATCTATTAGCTTTTGATGTAAAAAGAATATTTGTGTATTTTATGGATACTGTTGTAAGAAGATTATTTATGTAATTTGTGAATATTTGTGTATTTTATGAATACTGTTGAATGAAGAATATTTGTGTAATTTGTGTATTTTTTTTACTGTCAGTTTTTCATTGTTTCGGAAATCAAATTTGTGAAAAATATCGATATTACATCGGTTTTCCACCGCTGTAAAACCGATTTATTAACTAATATTACATCGGTCGTATACCGCTGTCAAAACTGGTGTTATTAACATATAATATTACATCGGTTTTACACTGTTGATGAAACAGTGTCGTTAAGTGATACTACACCGGTTAATAACCGATTCGAACACCGGTGTCGTTAAGTGATACTACACCGGTTTTAACCCGATGTCTAAAATGGCAGACCTTTTACATCGGCCTCATAGACATCGGTCGAAAATGTAATAGACACCGGTGGAAAACCGATGTCTATGAGGGTTTTTGTTGTAGTGTTTGCAGTTGATGTTTGTTTGATCTTACAATAATCATGACATTTACGATATCTTGATCTTTTCTTTGCAGATTAAGCTTGCGACAAATCATTGTGGCTCCTAAGATATTCTTTATTAAGTGCACTAGAAATATAAATTTATATTTTCCAATCAATTCTAACGTATTATTTACTTGAGCCCTTTGCTTATGATCTTTTCCCTCATTTTCAACAAATAAAAGGACATCAATAATCGAAGAATACAAGAATATCAAACGCAATAATATATTATAATGTCAACCCTAATGTGTGCTCTCAACTCTTTTTAATATATTCTCTTGATTCATACCTCGTCTAGTGAAGATATCACAATTGTAAATTGCTTTAATAACTTTTTAAAATTGTTTCTCACAAAGTATATCTATTCTCTTGCATGACGCTCCAACAATATTGTTCAATTATGCAACCATATAAAAAAAGTAGAAATCCTCATATGATTTTTAGCAATGTCTATTAGTGTAAGTTGCAGTTGATGAGCAAAACAATGAACATAATAAAGGGTTCATTTTATTCAAGTGAGATACTAAAGCACGACCCTAATCTTTTGCTCTTGATTTACCTTCATCTTTGTCGTTTATAATCCCTTACCCTCTCTCAACTCTTGCTTTCGCTTGTGTGTCGATATCAAGAATGACTTTGCACCCTAGTTTGGTCTTCGCTTATCCATGTGAGGTTTTCATTTTCATGATCGCTTTGAAATTAAAACCCACTAATCTTTTGCTCTTGAGTTGTCTTCGTCTTCATCATCTATAACCCCTCGGCCTCTCTCAACTCTTGTTTCCTCTTTCGTGTTGATATCAAGATTGACTTGTCACCCTAGTCTGACCTTAGCTTCTTCGTGTGAAGTTTTTGTTTTTGTGATCATTTTAAAATTAAAAAACCATTTTTTTTGAAAAAAATAGGTTTTTTTCATTCACTCATTTTCTAAAAAAGAAATTAAAAAATATTTGTTGGTGTAATAGTTCTCGGGTTAAAATTGACCAGTTTGATTAAGCTCGAGTTGGTTCGAGCTTGAGTTTCAATGTTTAATAATATGTGAGAGAAAAGTAAAGTAAGTCAAGGGAGGTTCAGATAATGGACTAGGAAGTCCTAACTAGAGGTTAGACAACAATAAGTTTTTACTGGAGGTTAGGCAATAGAAAATCCTACTAAGAGAAGCTAGATAGTGAAAACTTAGTGAATAAAGTTAGACAGTGAAAGTTCGAACTGGAGGTTAGGTAATGGAAAAATCCTAGAGTGAAGCTAGACATTGAAAGTCTTAATTGGAGGTTCGACAATAGAAAAGTCTTAGTGTTAGGAACTAGGCAGTGGAAGTCTTAACGGGGCTAGACAGTGAAGACATAGTTAGGAACTAGACAATGAAAGTCTAGTGGGGTTAGGCAAGGGAAAAATCTAAGTGGGTCAAAGGTTGACCATATATTTGATGATCAAAAGTCTAACGGGAAGTTGACACAAGATGGAAAGTCCAAGTCGGCCAAGGATTGACTAGACACTTGATGAAAAAGCTCTTGCAGGTCAAGGTTGACCGAATGTTAGACAACAAGAAGTCCCAACGAGTCACGATTGATTGGATGTTGAACAAAGGAACTCTAAACTCAAATTAAGTGAGTTAGGGTTGGGTAATCGATTAGCCCAAGTAATCAATAGGGTAATCGATTGAGAGAGGGTTACATAAGAGCAGAAGGGCTTGGAATTGATTTAGGAATCAATTCAAGCTTTCACCAATCAATTAAGCTAATCGATTGGGATTTGCTCCAATCGATTAGGATAATTTTCTAATTGATTGGGTAGTGTTTCGCGAGCACAGAAAGGTGATGAATCAATTGCGGTAATCGATTTAGCCTTCCCTAATTGATTGAGCTAATTGATTAAAATTTTTTTGTAAGAAAACAGAAAGTTCGGAAATCGATTGAGCAATTGATTAGACAACTTTCTTTCACTAACATAAAGCTTTTAAAATGATTGAGACAATCGATTAAGTTGTTGAATCGATTGGTATGACTCACCAATCGATTAGATTGGCGAAAAAAATTATTTTGCAATGTTTGAACGATCAGTTGATGTGGTAACCCTAGAAAAGGATTTTCATGAAGATTTGAAGAATATTTGTTCACATCAGTTCTTGGTGATTTTGGAGCAAAGTGGTGTTGTATTTCCGAATCAACCAAAGGAATTTTCGAGCAATAAGATATCAAGAGTAAGGTATTCATTGTTTTTGTATTTGCTTCCTTATTCTTGTTGTATTCTCGTATTTTCTTTTTGTATTCTCGTGTTTGAATTTGTACGAAACTTTTTCGTTCCCGGAAAGAAGATTTTCATAGTGCATCTATAAAAATAAGTAATGAATCTTTGAATTAATTACTTCAAGAAGATGGATATCAAAGTAAAATAAAGGATATTATTATTTCTTCAAATTTTTTACGCAAATCAAATTTTAAAAAACTGATCGAAGTTATTTATAATTCACATTGCAAGTGGATAACGCACTTACGTGTTCAAAAATCTATATAATAATTGATTATAAATTAAAAGTTTATATCATATTTAATTTAATATAAACAATATTTAATGAGTAAGACAAAAAAATATATATTATTTTTTGAGTATTTTGTTTTCCAAATTAAATAAATATACAAGCATCATGGATAATAATATAATATTATTGAAAAATAATAGTTTTGTAGTTGATCTAAAATATCTCATAGTCAATATAAAGAAAATAATCAAACAAAAAATGATCTTTAATATGAACCATTTGAAATTAGTGCGGACATAATTCTAACGATCGATAAAGACATGACAAGGATTGCGGTCGACAAGTTAGTATATGCTACTAAAGGGAGTAGGACATTAAGCTTTTAATGTAAAACATGCTAAAAAAACAAGAGTTTGAAAATGTAAATTGTTCAACTTGAGAAGAAGAGGACCACCGCTATGCTTGACCGAACTAGAAAACTAGTGTCCAAATGGTGCTTAATTATTGAAAAATCTTTGCATAAATATAAACGTAATGTAAGAGTTAGTAGTGAGTCTTGACATCTTAAAAGAAATAAAAGTAAATTGAAAAACGTTTTAAGTTTTAGTAAAAAATAGAAAATAGAGATTTTTTTTAAAAATTAGTATAATATTTATTGGAACTTCAACTTCATAATTTTAAATTAAAATTATCAAAAATATATATAAAAATATTTTTCATTATATTAAGCCTACTCTACATGTGGGCCTTGGTTCGGCTAGCAGGCCAAGCCCTCGGCCCTTAAGCCAAGCCTCGAATACCATTGACGTTTTAATGGACCAGTTGAACAAGACGTTACAATATATTACAGAGTGCTTCCAAAAGGTTATAAGTAGTCCTAAGAATTTATGGAACTCTCTCTCCTATTTTCTTTTAAAGCTTTTGGCAACCTACTCCCTCTCATAAATACATCTTTAGATTTATAGTACTTCCGAAAGATTTTGTCAATCCAAGAGACTAGCATATAACTGATTATGTCAACTCTGTGATCTAGTGTGTATGGATATCGTTAGAGGAGTCACATGTGAGACTCTCATTTGTTTGTGATATTGTTCACGTCTATTGAGGACTACGAGGTATGCTTTATTTCATGTTATTTTTGTAAGTACCTCAGGATAGTTTTAATGTAGTCAACCAAGTTTAGTTAGATTCTGTTGTGTTTGATCCTTGTGTTTAAGTGTGCAGGAACTTAGGAACACAGGAAGTCGAGCGGAAGATGCAGCAGTGAGAAGAATGACACGGGAAAGGAGCCGACAAGCTTGGTGCATCCGATGGACGAGATGCTGCGGAAGAGTACACCAGTGAACGAGAAGGACGTGCGCGACGTTCGAGGGACGAGAAGCCGAGGAAAAATTCTGCTCGAGGAGAAGCGAAAGAGCAAACGGGGAGCTGTGGAGCTGCTGGAGGCGCCTCCAATGAGGTTGGAGGCGCCCTCGCACCTTTCTGGTGGAAGACGCCTTCCATGAATGAAATGTGTCTTCAATAAATAGTACAAAGGCATCTTCCATCCTTTGAAGGCGCCTTCAGATAACCGTTAGCCGCAGATAGAGTTTTATCTTTAGTGGATAAAACTTATCTAATGGAATATGCCTTGGACCATGTTGGAGGCACCTTCAAGCTGCGGATAGAGTTTTCCAGGGGCTATAAAAAGACCTCTAGACCTAGAAAATATTTAACAACTCCAGTATTCATTTCCTAGTTTATTTCTAAGCATTCAATGAGTATAAGAGGCTTCTCCACTTTTAACGAAGGAGACTTTTTAGTGCGTTGTTGGGGCAATTTCCCTAGGTCAAGTTTGACCAGTTTGACTAAGCTTGAGTTGAGTCAAGCTTGAGTCGGGATTTGAGTTTTGATGTTTGACAATATAAGGAGTTTGACAATATATGGAGATTGCTGGAGCAATCGTCCGATTGTGGAGTTGGTCAAGGGATTGACCAGGGTGATGAGAAGACAAGTCAAGTGGGTCAGTGTTGACTAGAGACTTGACCGGGAAAGTCCTAACTGGAGTTTAGGCATCTGGGAAAGTCCTAACTGGAGGTTAGGCAAGAGAGAAGTCAAGTAGGTCAAGGTTGATAGGAGACTTGACTGGGAAAGTCCTAATTGGAGATTAGGAAAAGGTAAGTCCAACAGGAAGGTTGGCAAGAGTGAAAATCCAAGTAGGTCAGTGTTGACCAACTTGGTGGTGAAAGTCCTGATAAGTGAGATCAGACAATTGAAAAGTCCTAGTATAGCTAGGCAAAGGGAAAGTCCTGGTGAGGAGCCAGGCAACTAGAAAGTCCAAGTGTGATCTTGGCAAAAGGAAAGTCCTGGTGAGGAGCCAGACAATTGGAAAGTCCAAGTGTGATCTTGGCAAAGGGAAAGTCCTGGCGAGGAGCCAGGTAATTGGAAAGTCCAAGTGTGATCTTGGCAAAGTAAGTCCTAGGGTGATTTGGGTAGGGGAACCTAACAACTAGGATGAGGCCGATGGAAGCTCCAGAAGGAAAGACGTGAAGGATGGGGAGATATCCGAGGGACCTCCCGTGCCCTAAGCCCGACGCCGCCTCTCCCTTCTTCTCTCTCGATTCCAGCCGAGCCACCGCCGCCTCCTTCCTCCTAACCTCCTCTCCCTCGCCGAACCTCTTCTCCCCAAGCCAAGCCGGCGATCTCTCCCTCACGCGGGCACTAGCCACCGCATCTTCTTCCCCCGAGCCTCACCTCGCGACGTCGCCTCCGCTCCTTCACCGGGCCTCTTCTCCCCAAGCCGTCATTGGTTCTCTGCTGCGTCAAGCCATAGCCGCCAAGTTCTCACACCTGAGCCGGCATTTCCTCCTTGCACGAGCACCCCACAGCCGGCGATCTCTTTCCCCTCGAGTCACCACGCCGACGATCTCTCCCTTGTAGGTATGGATTAGTGTTTATTTTGGTAAGCTAGCATAAGGATTCGGGTGTTGCTGGAGGAGTCTTGATCTGTTGAGCTTTTGGTTTCTTGTTGGATTTGCTGATGAGGAGGGTTACAAGTGATCTTATATTCGATTCTTTTTCATTGTGCTAAGTTCTGTGAGAGAGGGATATGAGTTGGATGCAAGGGGTGGTTGATGGATTTGGTTTTTAATGCTGGGTTCTTTTCTTGATCCGATTCTTTCAGGTTTTCTGGATTCGTGTTTGTCAAATGGGAAGTGGGGTTTCCGATTAGATTGTTTCAAGTTGTATCGGTGATGTTGAATCAATTTGGTTAGGGAATTGGCAATCGATTTATTTGCTACATTGAGAGGGATCAAATTGTAATATTGAATTAGGTGGATTAATCAAGGGATAAGATTGATTTCAAGTTAATTAGTTGTAATCAATTTCATGGTTAGGTTGTGGTAGTCTAGCCAATTGTTCAGTTGGTTAGAGATAAATGTAGTATTTAATCTATTTTATGTGTGGGATTAGTTGGTGTTACATAATTAGATTGGGATTAGGTTTTTTCTATTTGATGTATGGTAGAACCAAGTTATGATATATATCCTATATTGTAGGGTTTGATTCTAATTTGAAGCGAACTCTAAGGTGTGAAGATATTCCGGCACGATCTACGTATAAAGGCGGGTACTTCTTACTTTGATTCTGTAGTTCTTTGAACTTAGTGCATGAACTAATTTTGGATAAGGACTATTTTACCTTGACTCCACTCTTATTTTCCTGCGCTTGATACTTCCACACGATCTTTGAGAAATTTGTTTCCATATCTATACAGTCTCTTGTTGTTGTCCATGATCAGTAGCAGATACTAGATACCATGTTTGTATGCTTTGGCTGTTGCTTATTTATGTACGATATTGAGCATGCTGGCTTCATGTAACATACCTATTTCTGCTTATATATATATGATGACTGTTGCATTGTTCGCATCCTGTCATTGCATGCATGTCAACGACCAATTCTCCCTTGCGGTCGAGAGAGTCGTTAAAAAGGGGCCGCATCCTCGGCCACTCGAGAGAGTGGTAGATGGAGTTGATGCCGCTTGTCCTGTCGTGCCGCACTCGGCCACTAATGGAGAGTGGTAGCTGGAGTTACGAGTAGCAGGGACCCCGTCGCAGATGTAGCTAGTTAGCTACTATGCAACTGTCCCCTCGGCTACTCGTGTGAGTGGTAGCTGGAGTGGTGTACAGTCTGTCACTGACCTGGCCTCACGACCATACAGGGGTCATGGTGCAGAGAGGTGGGTGGGAGTGACCATCCGTGCATACGCTGTTGTTATTATATTTGTTTTGGCTGCTGCTGTCTATATATGCTGTTATTGCTTACTGTTGTTGTTCACATATACTGATATGCTTACTTGTGTTGAGATATATTCTCATTGTAAATGTTTAGACATTGGAAATTTGTATATACCTTGCTTATTACCTCTATAGTTATGAACAGTACTGTAGCAGATTAGTACCAGTTCTGACCTACTATACCTAGCCTAGGATATGGTTTCAGGTATGAGCATTTATTTTGGTTCTATTGTAGTATATGCTATTTCTCTTATGAGACTGTATACTGTTGACACTCTCTACTTACATGTTATGTTCATGCACTATCTCTTTCCTTACCCGCTGAGTTCTAATACTCACCACCTCGCAATTTGGTTTTCTTTCGCCAGGTAACAGGTAGATGAGTCATGGATGCTTGGAGAGTCCCGGCTGCCAGTCCCACGTCACACTCGAGGATAGTTTTCATTTTGGTTTTGTTATCGTTTGGGGTGGTATATTATTTTTGTGTATTTTGTTTTTCAATAAGTCGATGTGAATTTTGGGTCAAGTCTGTGATGACAGGTATTTTGGTTAGTGTCGTTGTTGGTTTTATGTTCGTATCGTTTTATGTCTTCCGCTGCTGTGTGTTTATTTTGTTCCAGCTGAGTGGGCTGTTATTAACTGCGTGGTTGTGCTTATATCCAGCCGTGTGGGCTGTTGTATTATGTTATATGTTTTATTCATTTATGTCCCGTCGAGTAGGCTGTGTATATTAACTGCGTGGTTATATTATTTCTATTTTGTATATATATTCCAGCCGAGTGTGGCTGAGGTATATTTTGTATATAGTAATGCTTCAGATTGTCACCCGTACAGGGGAGATGCTACCGAAATTTCTTCGGACAGGGACTCCTCTGGCGCGTGACAGCAAGGCTAATGGAGGAGGCTAGAAGGCTAGTTCGAGGTTGGTCGGGTAAGGCCAAATGCTAGGTATGGAGACCCAACAGGTCACGGTTGACCGAGAGTTGGGTTTGGAAATTTGGACTTGAGTTTGAGTCAAGTTCAGGCTGGTCAATCGATCGGGCGATTGATTGAGCCAGAGTCTAATCGATCAGTGGATCGATTGGAGTATGCTGCGATTATGGGAAGGCCCAATCGATCGGTCGATCGATTGGGAGTTGCCCAATCGATTGGTCGATCGATTGGGCAGGGGTGTTCTCGCGCGATCGCGAGAAGCACAGAATGCTTCTGGATCGATCCATCGATCGATCCAGATGTTCCCAATCGATCAGTCAATCGATTGGGATTCGACCGTTGCGCAGGATGCAGGTGATGGACGGCTAGGATTGTGCGGATGTGACGTGACAATCGATTGGGGTTGATCTCAATCGATTGGGAGCACTGTATATAGCCTGGGCGGAGCGTTTTCTTCGCTAGTTATTTGCGAGCTTTCTCCTGCGATTTGTGTGCGATTCACCGGCGATTTTCTCCGAGCTTCTCTGCCAGTTCTTGAAGGCTCTTGGGGTGCATTCCCAAGGTTCAAGAGGCAACAACAAGCAACAAGTAAGCAAGAAGAGAGGGTTTCTATTTGTATTTGTATTTCTTCTTCTTGTGTGAGTTGTTTGTGTGTGTGAGAGTTTGTACAAGGCTTCTTCGCCTTTGGCTGCGACTGAGAAGGAGGGTTTTCATAATGGAGATAGCATCGTGTGTGGATCCTTGAATTAGTCACCTTTTCTTGAGGTGGATACCAAGTAAATCCGTGTGTTAGCGTGTGTGTGTGTTTGTATTTTACTTTTCGTTGCATATCAAGATGAAGCAAGCACAAGCGCGCGACGAGACGCTATTCACCCCCCTCTAGCGGACATCACGGTCCCAACACATTTGCCTTGGATTAACAATCACCTAGGTTGTATCCAAGTAACTTTGTTTGTCTCTTCTTTTTAAGTTGTTCATTATTTTATTATAATTGTGTTATTTCTACTAATCTGGGTTGAAAGGACGAGAAAGGTTTTGGTTAAATTTGACAGGCAATTCACCCCTCTTGCCGGCTTACCTGTTCTAACAAGTGGTATCAGAGCCAAAACACCTCAGAAGGACTAACCGTCGATTGAAGCATCGATACGATGGTCCGACCGACAATCTACCCGCCAAAGTTGAAGGGAGATTTCACGACATGAAAAAAAAATACATGGAGGTATTTTTCAAAACAGACTTTGAATTACTTTTAATTATTAAATATGATTTTGTAGCCCCTAAAGACCAACAAGGAGTCGAAAAAGAAGAGTACCAGTGGTCCAAAAAGGATCAAGCCGACTTCGTAGCAAATGGACGAGCTGAGTTCCACATGCTAAGCGTACTTCCATCCCAGGAAGTCAATCGAATCAGAGATTACTAATCAACAAAGGAACTTTATGTAGGGTCGTAGTGTGCTAGAGAAGGGGGGGGGATAGCACTCATGGCTAATTCGTTCATTTCGAAAAACTCATAATAACGTAGCGGAATAACTCCAAGGCCCCCGATTATTGATCGCTTACGTTTGGCAATCACTATAAGCTCGAGAAATCTTTACAAGAGGAACAAGTACAATTGTAATATTAGATTGAGTTACCGAAAATACAAAAATGATGGAAAGGTTCATCGATTGTCGATGTAGTAGTTGAGCATTGTTGAATCATCTCGGAGCAGCGCGCACGTAAGAAGATTGTTCTCAATTCGGTGTCAATTATGTTGTCTTCGAAGTACTGGCCGAGACCTCTTTTTATAGCCACCTCAGACCTGATCCAGATCCTCTAATCTCGAGATCAGGTTTGACTCAACCCGGATCGATCGACCGATCCCCAGGTCCGGTCGACTGAACTTGCTGAACCCGCTCGACCTTCCGTCCAGATGCAACCTCTCCGGATAGAGCCTTCGTTTGGTCGACCGATCTCGTCATTCGGTCGACCAATTAGCCGATGGTCTCTGCCTTATCTGATCCGATCAACCCGGCTCGATCAGGTCACTGCTTATCCTTAGTTCGGTCGACTGATCCCGAGGTTTGGTCGACCGATCCCTCGATCGAACCCGGTCTGATCTCTGGAAATCTGATCATGCTGTACTGGGGTTCGATCGATCGATCTGAACATTCGGTCGACTGAACATGGCTAAGTTAGACCCTGCAAAACTATTAGTTCCCTGCAAAACAGAGTTAGACTTAACAACAAATAACATGTAAATAGAACTTGACAGCCGTCGGACTGTCCGGTTCTAACTTCGGATTTCCTTCAGAAATCCTAGGTCGAGCTGACGCCTACTGTTCCCTCTTCGAGGAATGCGTCCTCACCTACTCCTCTTAGGAGAAGTTACCTGTTGCCAGACTGATCCTCCAAACCGACTGGACTTTTGCTAAGCGCTCGAGATTTCAGGTCTTTCCTATTGGACGTCCAATCTGCGACCCATCCAATCTTTCACCTGGTCTGCGACCACCATGATTTTCACCTAGAGTCCCCGAATTTAGGATTTCGCCCAAAGCGCTCGATCCACCAAGACTTTTCACTTAGGGTTACCACCCACTAGGACCTAGGGTTACCACCACTTAGGGTTTTCCACCCGCCTAACCGTAGCTAGGATTTTTTCATTACCTAGTGTTATCGCCCCCATGACCTAGGGTACCACCCTCTAGGGTTTTCCACCTGCCTAAAATTCACTAGGACTTTTGCCTAAGACAACTTAGGATTTTCTTGCAAGCTCAATTAACCTTGTTAGATCACAAGACAACTTAACTTTGGACCCTTTGACATAATCAAAACTTAGATTCAATCGTCTGATGCTCCTTGCACCAACACTTTGGGAGAAGTTTCTGGAGCCACACGAAGGAACATCCAAAGTAAAACTCGCAAGACGGGACCTGCTTTGGAACCAACTGACGAACCTCCGGATGGAAGAAGGTGAAACAGTAGCACATCTACACTCGAAGATCAAAGAACTCATCACCGAACTCACGAATCTCGGAGAAAAGATAACGAACCGAGATTCATCAAGGTATGCTTTAAATATATTTCCTAGGACATCCGAGTGGACATCTATAGTTGACTCATTTTATATATCTAAAGACCTCGAAGTTAGTTCATTAAAAAAAATCTATTTTCTACTTTTGAACTTCATGAATCAAGATGTGCAAACTTACGAAACAAAGGAGAAAAGACCGCCCACAACATAACACTTAAAGCTAACCAAAAAGGCAAACTAGATCCAGACTCTAAAGAATCAATCGACGCAGATGAAACAACATTATATAGGAGATCGACCGGCCGGCTAGAAGGGGGGTTGAATAGACGTGCCCCCCAAATCGTTCGCTTCCTAGGTATTCGTTATTGCGCAAGCAAAAATACAATAACAAATACAAATATGAATATAAATATAAACAAGAAAGAAATGCAAACCAATACACGTTGATGTAACATGGTTCAGAGATAATTTGCTCCTACTCCATGGCTGTCTGTAAGGTGGATGATCCCTTAATCTATCAGTGGATTAGTCTCCGGAAACTCCGGCTAGCTCAAATCTCCTTGTGGGTGGAGAAACCTCACCACAATACTCACCAAAAATACTTGGACACAAGGGAAACCTTGAGCACTTAGTGACTACTAATTAGGCTTTAACCAAGTCTAATTTCGTCACCTTGGCCGGCCAACCCAAGCTCCTTCTTATAGAGCTTGGAAGAAAACAACCCTGCTATTTTACCATTACTAGTTGATTGGTCCTTGCACCACTCGACTGGTGCTAGCCCAACGACTCTCTACCAGTCAACTGCTACAGTGCATCATTCAACTGCTACAGTGCACCAGTCGACTGCTACAGTACCCCAGTCGACTGCTACAGTGCATCAGTCGACTGCTACAGTGCATCAGTCGACTGCTACAGTGTCGTTAACTATTACAGTGTCCGTTGACTGCTACAGTCCCTCGTTGACTGCTACAGTACCCCCCCAGATTTTTCCTCGAGTACAATCTCTCATGCACTTGTATCCTCACGACTCACTTGACTCTTCTTTATAGCCTTGACATCTTGCCTTCAAGCCTACTTCCTTTGGCTCTCGTCCCTTGGATGCATCCAAGCCCGTGGCTCGTCCCCAATGCCATCCTTTGCGTATGCCTTGAAGTCGCTTCCCTCGGTCCTTGTCCTTGTTGCCTTGTCCACAGTCTCTCGGATGCTCCATCCTTCACTGGACCCGAAGCCATCAAGCTGAGTCATATGTGTATCCTGTAAACCTACACACTCACAAACACATATCAAATAATATGGGTAATCCTAACTTAAACACTTTGCCCAAACACCAAAACACATGGTTGCACAGACCATTAGGATTGCTCCAACAATCTCCCCATTTTTGATGTTTGACAATACGTTTAAGTTAGGGAAAACATATAACAAATAAACATGCTAAAAAGAAACAATGGACTTATGTTGCCAAGGCTACACACTTGGACTTACACCGCCGAATGGACTTACGTTGCAAAGGTTATACACTTGGACTTACATCGCCGAATGGACTTACATTGCCAAGGCTACACACTTTGACTTACACCGCCGAAACAAAATGCAAACATGCATTGGAACCTATCACAAGACTCCCCCTACAACTAAGCTACCCAATGAGCTAGGATTTTGCCATAAGGATATTTAAGAACCTATCACAAGACTCCCCCTACGCAAAGACACTTAAGGTTTTCCC
This sequence comes from Zingiber officinale, assembly GCF_018446385.1. Classification (NCBI taxonomy): domain Eukaryota; kingdom Viridiplantae; phylum Streptophyta; class Magnoliopsida; order Zingiberales; family Zingiberaceae; genus Zingiber; species Zingiber officinale. The sequence goes on from NC_055988.1 coordinate 85,713,338, forward strand.
AACTAAACCTTACTTCTCCCCCTTTGCCTAACATCCAAAAAGCGTTCCAACAATATCCCAATTGTTGAAAACTTATTATTCAAACTGACCCTAAACTCATGTATTTATCCCCCATGGATCACATACATCTGAAAGAGTTGACATGGTGAAAATCAGCACTGAAAAACACTTTCAGGCTAGTATCAATCTACAGTCCCCAAGTATCAGTCGACTGATCCCTTTGACACAACCTTACAGAAGCATTCTGTGGTCGAAACATACTATTACCAATCGACTGGTATTGGTACTAGTCGACTGCCCTCATCAAAATGAGCTTACAGAGACATTCTGTGCTCAAAAATATTGTTATCAGTCGACTGGTATCTGCACTAGTTGACTGGTACCCTATTTCTGCAAAAATCAACCTTTTCCGACTAACTTCAGAAATGCACCAAAAATTCCACAGACCTCCAAAAATTTCCAAATTTTGTGGAGAGATCTATTTTACCAGTGTCTACTTGGGAAAAATACATTCAAAAATGTATCTACCACCAATCCCAGGATTGATATAAAATCCAAAACTAACTAAATGGTTCAATTGAACCTTGACCTAAAGTCCTAGTTTTGGCTTCCTCTTGATGTATTTGCTTATACTAACCCACAATGCATCCCTACCATTAGTTTATATGACATCTATACATCCAAAGCCAATTATCATGCAATATGACCCCCAATGTCATATTTCCTTGCATGAAATATAGACCAATTGTGCCAAATCCCTAGGTTTGAGACTCAAATCCGTCTCCAAACCACTTGGCACATTCCATGGCTCGTCTAGACTCCCAAGTAAAACCCACCCGAGATCCATTAGACATGGGTCCCAATTTGACTCTTAGAGCTCTCCCTAGAGCTCTTAACCTTAGCCGCCTCCCTAGGTGACTCATCTACAATAGCTAGTCCACATCGGTGCACCTCCGGTGACACTTGGCCTACAAACCTAACCTTCTTAATTTTGGACACCTTGTCCTTGGTTAACTTTTTACCATTAAATGGCTTTCTCCTGCCATTTATTGGCTTCTCTTTGCTATAGTCATATGTAACCCTAGCATAAGACTTTCCCTTAGCTTTGGAGATACTAGATCGGTATCCTAGACCGATCTATCATTGTTGGGTCTTTGACTACCCAATACCATACCTAAATCCTTAGATCTAACATTGAATCTTTCTAGAGGTTTCTCCAACTTATCAAGCTTTGACTTCAAAGCTTGATTTTTCCTTTCTAGGTTCCTAACCCTAGAGTCAACATGTCCACCTTGGACATTCCTAGACCTACCCATTTTTCTAAGCATATGTCTCCCCTTCTTGGGATTAATGCCTTGGGTCTCCTTAGGTCTACCATTTCTAGAGTTATCATGAATGAGTTTCCTAGGGTTATGATCCACATTTACCCTTCTCCTATCATGATATTTAAAACTAAAGTTATGCATGGGTAAATAATAACAGTTATTTCTAGCATGCATGGAGGAGTTTAAATTTGAATTAAACTTCAAGTTAGGATATACCTCCCTTACCCTTGAAGCTCTCCCTTGATTGGAGCTCCTCTTCTTTTTCTCCCATTTCTTCAAATGCTCCAATTTCTTGAGCTCTCTCTTCTTTGGACATCTTGTGTGGTAGTGCCCCATCTCACCACACGTGAAGCATCTAATGTGCTTCTTCTCCTTTTTCCTACACCCCAAATTTGTATCTAAAATAATTTGAGTGGATTTAGGTTTTACCTTCTTGAGCAAAGGACATCTACTCTTGTAATGTCCCTTCTCATTGCAACCGAAGCACACAATGTAGTTCTTTGATTTGACTTCGGTGGAGATGCTCACTAAGTTGGTTTCCAAGATTTCTTCTTCTTCTTCACTTGTCTTGGAATCTTCTTCAATTCTTAAGGATGTAGATGATGCCTCATCTTCCTTATCCTCCTCGGATGTTAAGCATGACTCAACTTCCGGTTGCTCCACCTCCTCTCCTTGAGCAATTGAACCCATCTCCTCGGGCTCTTCTTCTTCTTGTCTAGGCAAAAGCTCTTCTCCTAGAACTTTCTTTACTTTGCTCCACAAATCGTGAGCATTCTCGTATTCACCTACACGACTTATCACATCATTAGGAAAAATATCAATTAAAATTGATATTACCTTTGAATTTACCTTTGCCCATGTGGTTTGTTCCTCCATCCAATGTTGTGGTCAGAGCTTATTCCCTTTCTTGTCCTTTGGGACTTCAAATGGCTCTTCACTACCATCATTGTGTCACAATCCGTCTCGAAGAAGTTCTTCATCTTCACCATCCAAAAGGTGGTGTCCCATAAGCTTCCTCCTTCAAACTTTGGCGGATCTATCAAGCCGGTCATCTTTGCTTCCTCGGCGGTTAGTCCAACGGAGAGCAACCTTGCTCTGATACCACTTGTAGGAGATCGAACGACCGACTAGAAGAGGGGTTGAATAGATGTGCCCCCCAAATCGTTCACTTCCTAGGTATTCGTTAGTGCACAAGCGGAAATACAATAACAAATACAAATACGAATACAAATATAAACAAGAAATAAATGCAAAACAATACACGTCGATGTAACATGGTTCGGAGATAACTTGCTCCTACACTACAAGAAAAATCCTCATAAACATTGGTTTTCCACCGCTGTCTATTACAAAATCGACCGATGTCTATGAAGGCGTAAAAGGTCTGCCATTTTAGACATTGGGTTATAATCGGTGTAGTATCACTTAACGACACCAGTTTTCGAATCGGTTATGAACCGGTCTAGTATCACTTAACGACACTATTTCAGCAACGGTGTAAAACCGATGTAATATATGTTAATAACACCAATTTTGACAGCGGTTTACGACCGATGTAATATTAACAATACCAATTCCATCAATGATGTAAAACTGATGTAATATCAGTTAATGACACCGGTTTTGGCAGCAGTGGAACATCGATGTAATATCAATATTGTTTAACGACATTCAATTTCTGAAACAGTGAAAAACTAATATTATATAACATTTTAATAGTACAAAATTTAGTTAATATTATTATACATCAGTGTATCTAAACACACCAAGTCAATATCCATGTAACCAAAACATAAATATTATTCTTGCAACATAAAAAGATAATAGAAATTGTACACATCAAGTCCGTATCCACAAATTACACAAATATAATATGACAAATAAATAAGATGGAACTTAGGAGTACAACCATCAAATATAGAATCACTGGTCACCATCAGAATATCCATTTGTTCGAACTATTTCTTTTGCCATGTCAGCCATTTGAGAGCATTCCACCTACACATCAGATTTAACCCAATAACACTAATCAAATCAGGAGAATAATAAAAAATAAGAAGAAAAACTAATAGGTACAGGAACGAATCCTTTTTGTTGTTTCGTGTTCCAAACAAAATATTGTATTCGAAAGCACTATGAAAGTAGGAACTAGCTAAGCTAGTTCATGGAAGGACACAAGAAGAAAAAAGGAGGACACTTGAAACTCCATAGTCATACATTCTATACTTGTGATTACACTCTGTATATACTTTGTCGAGCAGCATGTTTGATCTAGTCACATGGAGGTCCAGAAATTAACACAAAACAGGAAAGAAAATTATAATTGATTAGGGAAAAAACCCTTTCAAGATTTTCAAAGAACAGTTCTACATATCTAGAACTAGTTAGGGAATAACTGTCATTTTCCCATTACACGATAGCTTATTTCACATATTGATAGGGGTTAGGTTTCATGGGTCCCCGATAAGGAAGGGAAAGGAGATAACCAAACGGGGAAGACAGACCGATATCGACCGAGATATGCCTCCAAGAAGGAAGGTCAATATCGGCCGGGATACGCCTTTAAGGAGGAAGACCAATATCGGCCGGGATATACCTCCAAGAAGGAAGGCCAATATCGGCTGAGATACGCCTTTAAGGAGGAAGGCCAATATCGGCCGGGATATACCTCCAAAGTGGCAGACCCATATCGATCTGCATATACCTCAAAGGAGGTAAGTCAATATCTGTCGGGATATAGTTTAGAGAAGGTAGACCAATATCGGCCAGGATATGCCTCCAAGAAGGGAGGCCAATATCGGCCGGGATACGCCTTTAAGGAGGAAGGCCAATATTGGCAAGGATATACCTCCAAAGAGGCAGACCCATATCGGTCTGTATATACCTCAAAGGAGGTAAGTCAATATCGACCGGGATATAGTTCAGAGAAGGTAGACCAATATCGGCCGGGATATACCTCCAAAGAGGCAGACTCATATCGATCTGCATATACCTCAAAGGAGGTAAGTCAATATCGGCCGACATACGCCTTTAAGGAGGAAGGCCAATATCAGCCAGGATATACCTCCAAAGAGGCAGACCCATATCGATCTGTATATACCTCAAAGGAGGTAAGCCAATATTGGCTAGGATATACCTCCAAAGAGGCAGACCCATATCGGTCTGTATATACCTCAAAGGAGGTAAGTCAATATTGGCCGGGATATAGTTCAGAGAAGGTAGACCAATATCGGCCGGGATATACCTCCAAAGAGGCAGACTCATATCGATCTGCATATACCTCAAAGGAGGTAAGTCAATATCGGCCGGCATATACCTCAAAGGAGGAGGCTAATATCGGCCAGAATATACCTCAAAGAAGGTAAAGGAGCACGAACGGGCATTGCCCAAGGAACCTCATGAGAGGTAATAGTAATTGATTAAACATAATTAAGCCTAACCCCGATCAACATAAGAAACATTGGTGTATAGAAACAAGGTAGACCAATATTAAGCCATCTTTGATATAGCAAAAACAGGAGGGGCGAGTAGGAAGGATAGAAATACTTTGAAAAAGAACTGGTGAGATAGAAGAGAAGTAATATTTTGAATAAAGTAGTTCCTGAAGATATTTGCAGTATATGGTTGTATAACCAGTGTTATATATTTTTTGGCGGGAAATGTGTTTTTAGACCGTTTTGCAGGTGCTAGACGACAAAGAAGGTACATCTGGGGTATGAAGAAGATTCCTTAAAAAGTCATTTACCACAAGTACACAGCCTACGTCATCTCATAACAAACTCTAACAAACCGGGGTCCACTTCATGACTACGGAGGTTATATGAAGTGGTATAAAAGGGGGAATCCTCTCCGTTGGCTAGGTAAGTTCACATCATTGCGCACATCCAGAACCCTAATTTTTCTACTGTTCATCGTCTTCCTCCTTCTTCCACACCGAAAGAGATCACTGACTTGAGCGTCAGAGGGCCTAGCCAGGGATTCCCACCCCGGTCTTAGGTCACTGACGGTAGTGTTGGTTGGTCTCTTGTGCGCAGGAAACCTTAGAGCTCTGAATCTGGGTGTTCTTCGATAGGATCTCTTCATCGCCATTGGTATTTTGCATCGAGAGGACACTCTTGTGGCTTCGTTTTCTTTGATCCACTTTGGATTTCTCGGATCGGCATTCCATAGGTATTATTCTCCATCAGCAGTAGGTTATTTCTCCCGGCTTTCCGTTTTGTCCAGCTTCTCAGACAAGATCAAATTTGGCGCCGTTTGTGGGAACTTCACCTGAATCTGAGACTATAAGATGGAAGAGGCCGGAAAATCAAACCTACTCACCATTAGTCGTGAGGATCTGGATTTTCTCATCAATTCTCATGTACAAAAAGCATTACAACAACAACAACAACAACAACTTCAAGCTCACACTGGAGCTACTCTACCAATAGCTCATAATCCAGCGGTTTCGACTACTGAGCATCGGAAAGGAAAAGAGCCGGAGGAGGAAGAACATGTGTATTTTCCCCCAGTGGCCATTTCTCCGACAAGACATCCACGTGGCTTTCTTCGCACTTCAATGGAGCAAGGGGGTCAGAGGCCTGTGTTTCAGGAATCCTCTGGTGAAGCACCAGACAGAGAAAAGCATAAGATCAAAATGATAACTAGTGATAGCTCACCAGAAAAGGTTATCTCTCCATTTTCGCAAAGTGTACTGGATGATCCGCTTCCTAAGCGGTATCAAAATCTTCAGATCGGCGAGTACACTGGAACGACAGATCTAGAAGATCATCTATTGAAATTTGAGAATGTAGCATTATGACAACAATTCTCTGATGGGGTGAAATGTCATATATTTCTTACTACTCTTGGAGGAGCCACACAACGCTGGTTCAAGAGACTGCTAGAGAAGTCCATCCGAAAATTCAAAGACTTCAAGAAAGTTTTTCTGCACCATTTTTCCAGCAACAAGAGATATCATAAGACTCCTTGGAGTCTATTTTCAATTAAACAGGCATCCAAAGAGTCCATCCGAGCCTACATCAAAAGGTTCAATCAGGTAGCTATCGATGTACCTAATGCTACCACAAAAATTTTAGTGAGTGCTTTTTCTCAAGGTTTAAATGATAATGATTTATTTAAAGATTTAGTGAGAAATCCTCCTGTTAATTTTGATTCCTTGATTGAGCGTACTACTGAATTCATTAATGTGGAAGAAGCTCAAGCCGCCCGTAGGAAGGAGGGCGTTACTTCTTCTCCTATCCAGGTTAAGGAGAAAGCTCCTGCCCCTGTTCCTCCACCAAGAAGGCCTAGAGCGACTCATCCACCCCACCGTCAACCAGAATATCGTCCACAAGTAGTACAACATGTGGAAATATAGCCAAAGGTGCCAAGAAGATGGTGCACTTATCATAAAACTAGCAGTCATCATACTGAAGACTGTTTTATTTTAAGAAATAAACGGGCTAATAGGGAGCGTTATCAGAGGCAAAATTATTATCGGCAGCAATACCCTAGACAGCAAAGTCCGCTCAAGTTGGAATATCGCCCGGTCGAGCCTCGGCAGGATGCATTGCCCACCCCGGCCGGCACAGGTCAAGTGTCGGAAAAGGCTCCTTCTGAAGCCATGACAACCCGACAAGAAGAAAACAGGAGTAATGCCGTTCGGTGTAATATCAATATGATTGTAGGCGGGCGCACTGATGGAGATTCTAATAGGGCCAGGAAAGCACATGCCCGAAGATTAGAAATTCATGCCATGGGGTGTAGCATGGAACGAGCAGCCGGTCCGAAAATAAGTTTTGGACCTAGAGATCTTGAGGGAGTAGAAATACCCCATGATGATGCCTTGATCATTAAAGTCGTGATAGCCAACTATGCTATTTCTCGTACCTTCATAGACACAGGCAGTTCTGTCAATATTATATTCAAGAAGTCTTTCGATCAATTACAGATTGACCCGAGTGAACTTCAACAGATGGTCACTCCCCTATATAGATTCACAGGCAACGAAGTACAACCACTGGGCCAAATAAAGTTGGTCATATCTCTTGGAGAGGAGCCTCTGATGAGAACGAGGAGATCTTATTTCATGGTGGTAGACGCCCCGTCCTCTTATAATGTGATACTGGGTCGACCGGCCCTAAACGATTTTAGGGCGGTCATTTCTACTTTTTGTCAGAAAATTAAATTTCTTGTTGACGACCAAGTTGGGGAGGTGCGGGGTGATTAGAAGAAAGCCCGAAAATGTTATGTAGAAATAGTTCGAGTTGAAGCTAACGCCGCCCGAAAGATTCAAAGAATGGAAGTCAATGCCATTCAGGAGAAGCAGCCTGTTCTGGTTTATGAAGAAAAGGAAGAAGTTCAGATCCAAACCGGTCGGCCTGAAGCTCCTACGTATATTGCGGCTGATCTTGATCCCACTCTGAAAGCCGAACTGGTACAATGCCTGAGGAAGAATAATGATGTATTTGCCTGGACGCCTAAAGAAGTCTCGGGCGTTTTTCTTACAGTCATGGAGCATTCCTTACATGTCTTCCCAGATGCCCGCCCGGTCATGCAAAGAAAGAGGAATTTTAGTGCGAAACAGAACCAAATCATCAAAGAAGAAATAACTAAACTTATGAAGGCAGGTTACATCAGGGAAGTACAATTTCCTAGCTGGTTAGCTAATGTGGTGTTAGTCTCTAAGCCAGGAAACAAATGGTGAGTGTGCATTGATTTCCGGGATCTCAACAAGGCCTGCCCAAAAGATTATTATCCATTACCCAGGATCGATCAATTGGTAGATTCCACTGCTGGATGTGAGTACATCTCTATGTTAGACACTTATCAAGGCGGTCATCAGGTTCCCTTAGCTAAAGAAGATCAAGAAAAGGTCAGTTTCATAACATCTGAAGGTACTTATTGTTATAATGTTATGCCCTTTGGATTAAAAAATGCAGGAGCAACTTATCAAAGACTTATGAATAAGGTCTTCCAGAAGCAGATAGGGAGAAATATGGAAGTATATGTTGATGATATCTTAATTAAATCTCTTCAAACTGTTGATCTATGTAGGGATGTAGAGGAGACCTGCAAGACATTGAGACAATATCGGCTCAAGTTAAATCTGAGCAAATGTTTATTCGGAGCGAAGGGGGGAAAATTCCTGGGGTATATGGTGTCCGAGAGAGGAATAGAGGCCAACCCGAGCAAAGTCAAGGCACTTCAGAACATGGAGCCTCCACGCAACATGAGAGAAGCTCAAAGATTGACCGACCGGATTACAGCCTTGTCTAGGTTCATTTCCAGGTCGGCCGATCGTAGCTTCCATTTCTTTAAAATACTCAGAAAGGCCAATAAATTTCAGTGGAACGAGGAATGTGATAAGACTTTCCAAGAGTTAAAAGATTATTTATCTACTCTTCCTGTATTAGCTAAGCCTATAGTAGGAGAGACTCTTTTGGTATATTTGTCGGCTAATGAAAATGTTGTAGGCTCTGTATTAGTCAGACAAGAAGGAAAAAAACAACAACCTGTATATTTTTCTAGCCATTTATTAAAAGGAGCTGAGTGTAGATATACTACACTAGTAAAATTGGCTTAAACATTAGTGTTGACCGCTTGGAGGCTGTGACCATATTTCTTAGCACATGAAATTATTGTATTAACCAACAGTACTCTCGGACGGGTGCTACTCAACCCAGAGGCATCAGGTCGATTGGTCAAATGGACAACTGAACTTGGAGAATATGACATTCAATATCAACCTCGCTCGGCCATCAAGGCACAAGCTTTAGCAGACTTCATTATAGAAGTTCAAGGCCCTGAAGAAGAAAACATCTAGAAAGTTTATGTGGATGGCTCCTCAACTAGACAAGGCAGCGGAATTGGTGTTCTTCTTATATCTCCAAGGGAAGACAGACTTCAACTCTCTATCAGATTGAATTATAGAGCTACTAACAATGAAGCAGAATATGAAGCCTTGATAGCTGGATTGCAGGCCGCTCGGCATATAGGGGCAGCTCGAGTTCTCATCTATTCTAATTCTCAATTGGCAGCCCAACAACTATCAGGTAATTTTGAAATTAATAATGACAGGCTCAAGTTATATGCTGAGGCATTTGATAAGTTGAAGTCTCAGTTTCAAGAAGTAAATATACAAAAGGTTCCTCGATCTGAGAATCAGGTAGCAGATGAATTGGCTAAGTTGGCCTCTGCTATAGTACCATGGAGTCTAGATCGGCCCGTAGAACAAACTCTCTTAATATCCTATATCGAAAGACAAGTTGATGCAGAAATTCAAGGTGACTGGAGGGCTCAAATCATATTGTATTTACAGCAGGGTATTCTTCCAAGTAATACAAAACATGCAAGGGTATTTAAGAAGAGAGCTGCTCAGTACACTATGGTAGGAGAACAGTTATATAAAAGAGCTTTTTCTAGACCTCTGCTCAAGTGTATCGGTACAGAAGATATACAATTTATTTTATAGGAGGTTCATCAAGGTTCATGTGGTAGTCATGTAGGAAGGAGATCCTTGGCCCGTAAAATCTTATTAGCAGGATATTTCTGGCCTACTCTACACAAGGATGCCAACAAGTTGGTCAGAACTTGTATGTCTTGCCAGAAACATTAAAATATTTCACATCATCCCACACAGTTGTTGAGAACCTCTATAGTCTCATGTCCCTTCGATCAATGGGGCATGGACATAGTAGGCCCATTTCCTATGGTGACTACACAAAGAAGGTTTTTATTGGTAGCAGTGGATTATTTCTCTAAATGGGTAGAAGCAGAACCACTTGCTCGAATTACCGAAGATGCAGTTATTAAATTCCTATGGAAAAATATCATATGCAGATTTGACATTCCTAATAAATTAGTCTCTGATAATGGGAGGCAATTTCAAGGGGATAGAATCTTAGTCTGGTGCAAAAGTTATGGTATTATTCAGGCCTTCACCTCTGTAGCTTATCCGCAAAGTAATGGTCAAGTGGAAGTAACCAATAGAGAAATTATAAGGGGTTTAAAAACCAAACTGGATCATGTTAGAGGTAGCTGGGTAGATGAATTACCTAGCGTTCTTTGGGCATATCGTACTACACCTCGGGAAGCTATAGGAATCACTCCCTTTCAATTAGTTTATGGGGGAGAAGCAATAATTCCCATTGAGGTGGGAGTAGAATCTGACAGAAAGCAATTATATGATGCAGACAATGAGGGTCGACGACTCATGGAACTAGACTTGATAGAGGAAGTTAGAGATAAAGCTGCTACTCGTCTCGTATCATACCGACAATGAATGAGGCAAAATTATAACAAAAGGGTCATCCTCAGATTTTTCCAAATAGGAGATTTAGTATGAAAGCGTATTAAACCTATCGGGGATGTCAGTAAGTTGGCACCACAGTGGGGAGGGCCTTACAAAGTGGTGGAAAAACTCGCATCAGGTTCATATTATCTCCAAGATACCGAAGGAAGAATTCTGGAACGCCCTGGAGTGCAAATCATTCACAACCTTACCGGACCTAACAAGATCATGTCACTCAAGAATACGTCAGAAGGAACAAATCATAATTATCTGAAGTAAGTTCCCGGCGAGCTGAGGACAAGTATGCTTACAATTTATGTACGATGTTTCTTTCAATGAATGCAATGCAAGACAAACACCGCCATAGAAATAAATGTGGTTCACACAGATTGACAAGTATTGGCATAACTTTTATAATCTATTTCGGGCGATCAACAATGGGGAATCCTAAAGACCTATTCCGCTCCCCTAAGAAAAATCCAGAAATTTTAAAACCATCACAAGGTCAGTATAAACATCATAATTTGGTATAAGAACATAGTCGATCGGGAAATCTCATGAAGTAACTCGGATGAGTCTTCATGGGAGGAATCGGAGACTTTAAACTATCACAGAACATAGTTGATCGGGAAATCTCATGAAGTAACTCGGACGGGTCTTCATGGGAGGAACCAGAGACTTAAACTATCACGGAACATAGTCGATCGAGAAATTTCATGAAGTAACTCGGACGGGTCTTCATGGGAGGAACCGGAGACTTTAAACTATCACAGAACATAGTCGATCGGGAAATCTCATGAAGTAACTCGGACGGGTCTTCATGGGAGGAACCAGAGACTTTAAACTATCACGGAACATAGTTGATCGGGAAATCTCATGAAGTAACTCAGACGGGTCTTCATGGGAGGAACTGGAGACTTTAAACTATCATGGAATATAGTCGATCGGGAAATCTCATGAAGTAACTCGGATGGGTCTTCATGGGAGGAACCGGAGACTTTAAACTATCACAGAACATAGTCAATCGGGAAATCTCATGAAATAACTCGGACGGGTCTTCATGGGAGGAACCGGAGACTTTAAACTATCACAAAACATAGTCGATCGGGAAATCTCATGAAGTAACTCGGACGGGTCTTCATGGGAGGAACCAAAGACTTTAAACTATCACGGAACTTAGTCTTCATGGGCATAGTAAATACAAAGTTACATGGATTTATTCACAAAATCGGTTGACATTTTACACTGGGTCAGAAGCCAAGGTTCAAGAAAGATTCTATGCATATGACACATTTTTTATCTGGAAGCTCATTCACATGGAAATCTTTATTCAGAATCGCTTGGAGTATTATACTCAGCTCGGAACTCAGAAGTTTTATACAATTTCTTGTCTAAAATCACTCAGGATTATTCATTCTTTTGAAATATGGAGCACACTAGATATTATATGCAAAAAGATTCATCAAGACAAGATTTAACTTCAAGAGGTAAGCAAGGAATTTTTGAATAAAATTTCTACTCAATACTCGGAAGCATTTCAAAAGAGCCATTCTCAAACTAACACAAGGGAGAGACAAGTAAGTATCAAAAATTTCCTATATATCGCAATTCCCTAATTACCAAGTTTTGGTTACAATTCTTTTCATTACTAGTTTTTCCAATACAAGTCTTTTTATAGACAATCTTTTTAGATACATAGACATGATTAATTAAAAGGACTTTTTAAATCTGCGGGCAGTTCTTCGTTAAGTTTGCGACGACTTATGAAAGAGGAGGGAGGTTCCTTGGGTAGATAACCACCCTCTTTCAATTGTCGAAGAACTCACGATACAGAATGATTTAAAGCACCCACTATCCGATGGACAAATTCTTAGGCAAACACCGGAGACTTTAGATAAGCCAGACGCCACTCTTCCCATCGACTCTTCTCTTACTCCTTATAGCCTTGAAAACCAGCTTGCAGTTTAGTGTTTTGATCTTTTAAAGCATCTTTTTCCAATTTAAGCTATTCCAATTCCTCCTGGAGCAGGGACAACTCAACATCTTGAGCCTTCCTTTGCTCTTGTTCCTGTAGCATAGTGAAATCATGGGAGGCTAGGTCTTGAGCTTGTTCAGAAAGACAGACATTATGAAGCTTCTCTACTTTCTCTAAAATAAGACTTTTATGGGAAACATCTAAGAGAGCTTTTTCCTTTAAAGTAATTTCCAGTCGGAGACCAGAATGTAATCGATCCACCTGTAACTCCAAAGTTCTCCTTGCAAGCTCTTTGTCTTTCAATAATTGTTGCGATTCCTCTAATTCCTGTTTCAATACCCCTAATTGTTGATCTTGCAAGGCTACTTTCTCTTGTAACTGAGCCAGGTCATTATTAGAAGGAGGTAAAGTAGCCTTCAATGACTCTAGTTGAGCTTTTAACTTATTGTTCTCCTGGTCCCGAGCCATAAGTACCTGGTCGATGTGCAGACTCGAGACAAGGAACTAAACAAAATAATGATACAGTTAAAGATAAGGATACGAAGTTGATAACATATAACCAAGAATACTTACAGCTACCACCTGACGACTGTGGTGGTCGATTCGGTTTGGAAGACTAAGGCCCCTTAGTTGTTCTTGGCCCTGTAGCCAAGATTCGGCTAATAGACCTTGTAGTTGTAGAGAACCATAGCTGAGTGGATCTGATGTCTGTCCTAATTGAGAGGGCAGACCCATAGCCTGCTTAAATAAAAGCCGGGGAATGGAGGAAGAAGGATGTAGGGAAGAAGAAGATGCAATAGAAGGGAAAGAAATAATAGAAATAAGAGCAGCAGAAGAAGAGCTAGATGGAATAGAAGGAGGCAATGCGAGGGGTACTGACTCAGTCGTGGAAACGCGAATAGCTGAGGACCCAGCATTAGGAGAAGATCTCCGGCAAGGTGTCCGTTTTGCTCGGGGCCCAGAAGCCAAAGGAGGCAAGGCCAATGCAAGAGGGGTAGAAGACATAGAAGGGATAACAGCTATCTCAGAAGCAGAAGCAGAAGGAGCTGAAATAATAGCACAAGAAGAGGGGATGAGCAGACTAGGTCTCATCATCCTAAGAGAAGGATTAGAGATAATATGGGTAGGAGTTATCGGTGCCTTACCTCTCTCAAGAGAAATGGGTGCCGGGACAAGAGGAGCTTGCACAAAAGTACCAAAGAAATCGCTAAAGGGGGCATTCTCAGTAAGCTTTTGCTTCTTGACTAAGGAAATAAAAGGCTCTTCTTCTTCCTCTTCCATGGCCGCGACAACCTCTGCCCGTTGTTCTTCTTCGGATAGTAAGCCCAAGGTGGAAGAATTAGGATTAGCCTGGCGAGCTCGTAACCATTCTTCTCCAAGATTATTAACAAAGGACTTAGTCATAGCAGGATTCTTGTACATAAAAGCTGGAAGAAGAACATCAGCTGAAACACAGGAATTAAACATCATTATAAAAGAGATATACTAATCAGTAAATGCGGAGTGAAATGTTTATACATACCAAAAGAGCCATCCAGGGGAGTATCAATATTGCCTATCCCAAAAGGAAACATCAAACCCTCCATGATTAGATGCGGCAAGTTGAATTTTGCTCCCCTTAGTTTAGATAAGGAAAAGGCAACATAGGGATCGTTAAGGAGATTATGGGTGCTAGGAAGCGGGGGTAGATCATATATCCATTGAATGGGAAACGGAGGAGGAGAAGGGAGACGCATATAGAAAAATTTGTGATACCATTCCCCCTGGGGAGGAATTCGGTTGAACAAAATGACCTTGGGACGAGATTGGAATTTGAAAACACCAGCATCTACTTGACGAGGAACAAAGAAGTGATGGAAAAGACGAGGAGATAAGGGAAAATCTAATAGTTTAGATACCCCGATAAAACCCATAAGGATAGAAAAGGACTGAGGGACAAACTGATTGAGCGGAATGTTAAAATAAAGGCTAACGTTAGAGAAAAAAGAGTGAAGAGGAAATCGAAAACCATGTAGGACTTGATCTCAGAAGATAGATATACATCCTAAAGGAGGAAGATGTGTACTATCCAGCGGAGTAGGACGAGCTATATAAGAAGGAAAACCATAGGTCGCCTTTAAATCCACTTCTTCTGTCTCTATAAGGTTGGAAACACACGAGAGAAATCACGCAGGAGGGGAAGTTGCCATAGTGAAACAGTAGAAGAAAGAGGAATCAAGGGAGATGAAGAGAGAAGTGGGAAGGCGGAAGAGAACTTCTTAAAACCCTTGTTTTCCTTGAAGTCCTCTGCTAAAACCCCCAAATAGAGATAACAGAAGCAAACAAGAAAAGAAAAAGTACTCAAAATTCCAATCGTCATAAATGAGTGATAACATTAAAGGGTAAATAAGGGAATGAATCTCGAGAGAGAGAGATGAAGTTAAGTAATCTTCCTCGGAAAACATGTAAAGTTTCCCTAGATACAATTCTTAAGAAAATCTGACGAATATAAAGAGAAATTGGTCAAGTGTTATAAGTTCGGATTATTTGTTTAATAAAATCAGGCAAAAGTTGGGTGCAAGGTGTTAGTTAATAAATGGGACCTGGTTACAGAATATCGGACGAGATTCATAAATATGAATCGGTCGATCATAATAGATCGACCGAGATAGATGCAATTCAAATATGTTGACCAAAGGCTTATCATGATAAGTCAAATGGCATACACAATGATAAGACCATATGAAGTTTGGTTAATACAAAAGATGATATGCATAGATATGAGCATAAATCAATCAAGAAGAACAAATCAATCAATATTGAGAATATCGCAATAGGACTGTATTAGAGCGAACGAGACACAATTAATCTATAAAATATCGGACGGTATTTATCAACATTGATATTACCGCCCGGTCATGATGAAACAGTCTAAATAGATAAACGTAATAATATGTTGGGGGAGGTTTTATGATGACCAACCAAGTGACATTTAACATATTTAAACAAAACAGATGGTCGTCATAAGGAGGAGTAAATTTAACAATAAAAAGGGATAATCAACTTTACATGAGTTTGCTAGATTGTCATCACAAAGTTTTGGTCCCCCTTTTTACAAGGATTCGAATTTAAATAAGAAAAGAAAGTCATACTAAGGTCAGCTGAGGAAATAGATCAGGAGGCTTGTCCTCAATAAGTTTGCGACGATTCAGGAAATGAGGAGGAGGATCGCGAGATAAGTAGTTTTCCTCTTGCAATTGCTGAATCGCCCCTTTAGCTCCATCAGTAAAGGCCGCTAAGATTGACTTTACGATGGGCCTATTGAATTCAGGAGATTCAATCATGATGGTGACCCGTTCCTTGTAACGAGTATCTTCATTCGCCTTGTAGACCACCAGAGCCATTTGGGAAGTCTTCAGTTCGTTTTCTTTGACAGAAACTTCGGTTTTAACTGAATTAAGGGAGGTATTCAAGGAAGTTATTTCATCTTCCTTCAGCTGCAGGACTTTGAGTTTTTCAGCCAATTCCGCTTCATAATCAGCCTTTAGTTCGCCAATTTTGGAAGTTAATTCTTGGTTAAGATCCGTAGCTGATTGGAATTGTGCTTGAAGACTTTCAATCTGAGCTTCAAGTTGTTTCTTGGCAGCAGTGGAAAAGGAGGCAGAAGATAATTCAGTAACCTGTTGTCTCAGCTTATCATTCTCCAATCTCAACTTCTTGTTATCGGCGTATAAATTGTGCATCAGCCGAGATAAGCCCATGTTTTCTATCCATTGCTAGAAATATAATAAGAGGCCATGAGATAATTTCTAAGAAATAGAAAGTAGACATTAGTAAACATACCTGATTCTCATTATGGGAGAAACGATCAATTGTTTCGGAAGTAGTGAGTTCTTCAAAAATGGGACGAACTGCATCCCAAGCGCTGACAAAAGAACCTTCTAGCAATATGGGGAGGACAAGAATAGTAGAAGAACCAGCAGAGAAGGAGGAAGTAGGAATAGATGGAGGAGCAAAGACTAAATAAGAAGAAGGTGATGAGGGTAAAGATCCGGACGCCGGAATAGACAATGGAAAGGTGAAAGAGATATCGCCAGAAGCATTGACATTGGAGAAAGGTGAGGCAGGAAAATTAAGAGAAGGATAAAGTTTAGCCAACGTAGGCTCATCAGAAGGAAGGTCAGCAGGAACAAAACCTTCTAAAACCCGTTTGTCAACAGGAAGGAAAAGCCTCCTTTTTGACGGAGGGACCCTGGTGAGTTTGCGCCCCGGACGCTTGTTGGTAGCAATTTCAGCTATCGATTTACTTGGGCTACCAGAAGACATGAGTTCGACGATAGGAAGAGGGGCGGATGATGAGGTAGCAGCAGCCACTAGAGAAGTAATAGCGGGTAAAGAAACAGCAGGGATTTCTGCTGGAAGACCTTCAGAAACCTCAAGAACTCCCAGAGAGCTGGGCACCCCAGCTAAAGGAGCTGGCTCTTCAATTGAAGATGGCGGAGTAATAGCAACCAGAAGCTCTTGTTCTTTGGCACGAATGGCATCCTCCTCCATACGTAATTCTTCATCAATCAAAGCGTCATAAAAGCTCTCCACTACATAGAAAAGAAAAAGAGTTTAGTTAGTTAAAATCAACAAGAAAGAAACAAGGTTTTACCTAAAGAGATTTGTGTATCAGGTTTGACGGGGCTTAGGCCGAACAAGTATAGAAGATCGACTCTCAGCTACTTGGGAATTGAAAGTCGACGATTTAGCAACTTTTCACAATAAGTAGGAAAAGAAGAATGGAGATGGAATTCTCTGATATCAGGCAAAGAGGGTAAAGAGGATTTCCAAGCATAGGACCAAGGAATGGGTCCGAGAAACTTTATGAAGAAAAAGCGGGATTTCCAAGCTTTAAGAGACGAAGGCATATCCTTAAAAAGAACCATTTTAGTTCGTGACTGGAACAAGAAAACACCAGGTTCTGAACACTTGGGATAAGAAAATATGAAGAAATTTTGAGGAGTAGGAGGAATATCTTGCAGACGAAATAACATGTAAGCACCACATAGATAACGAAAGGCGTTGGGGGCAAATTGTTGCAGAGGAATATCAAAATACTGGCTTATTTCGATCAAGAAAGGAGGAATGGGAAACCTTAAACCTCCTATCAACTGATCCTTGAAAAAAGTCACGCAATTAGTAGGAGGATGATGAGGATGATCATTTGGTTTTGGGATTACGATGCCATACTCCTGGGGAATTTCATATTGACGACGGATGGTGAGCCTAGCACTTTTATCAAAGGAAGAAGACATGTGGACATACCAGGGAGCAATTGCTTCCTCAGCCATAGACAAGAGTAGAGGCTAGCAAAACAATAGATTACTTACTGAAAGAAAGAAAGGAGATCGCCGAGAAACGATGAGCATGAGGTTTGGTCGAAAACTGCAACGAGAGAAGAACGCTAAGGTAAGAAAAGAAGAGACAAAGTTGAAAAGAAGACAACCGGTTTAGGGTTTGAAAGACACACAGCCGTCATCAGATCAAAACATTTTTATCTCAGCAAACGCTGAGGATCATAGGAAAAAGGCAAATGCATACATGACGTGGCAGTAAGAGAAAGTATGTGTCATACAGTCATAAAAAAACATTTATACTGGATGTGACAGATCAGATCACGCTGGGGTTGGTAACACCTCGTTGTACGCTTTCAACATTCTCTCACCCGAGGTAGAGCCAATTACCAATCAGGAAGTTTTGAAAGGAAACGTAGTTCACTAGGCATAATAAAGGGGGAGGGACTGAGTTTGACTAAGCCCAGGCTAAGGACAAGAAAATTTAAGGAGAGATATTTAGGCGTATAATATGTTTTAACTTAATGTCATCGTGAAGTATAAACTAGCATTGATCGAGATGATTTTTTGCCCATATTGAATGACATAATTTTAGCTGTAATAGATAAGTATAATGTCGGTCAAGATAGCCTCGGCCATGATAAATGACACATAGGATATACGAAGGGGTAATGAGCACAATATCACATTTATTCTTATAAATCAAAAGGATTCAATAGAGTCACTTAATTCAATACAAAAGATTATATTTACACTTAGAATCTGGTCAAGCATATAACATTACATTTCCCCTCAGAACATTAAACCTCAAACAGATAACAAAATTTACAAACATAAACTCTTGAGATGTCTAAAAAACTTTAGTCCCACTGTAGTCAAACTTACCATGGAGCAGAAGTGGAAACATTTTACCCAGCGCAGAGGAAGCTTGTCCGAGCTTGTCAAGGCGCAAAAGTGGCAATATTTTGCCCGGGACGAAGAAAATTATAAAGCAAAAAGATTCAAGGGAAAGAGGAAGGGGATGGATCTAGTCAAGCCATGGTGCAAAGGTGACTGGAAGAGCCTCTCCCCTCCTTAAGCCCTGGAGTTCTGCAACTAGAGCCACCAAGTTTAGCCCGTCGGTAACATGTGCTGTGCCCTTCTCGCAACATCCATGGGCTATTCAGTTGGCCCTCCATGAGTAACGAAGACCTCTTGGAAGTTTCTTGAGCCTTCAGAACATTGGCACCTTTGAATGAAAATTCTAGACTTTGAGAAACTTCATCTCTGGAGACAGTTTCTCGAACCCTAGAGTTAGCCGAAGTAGAAACTTGAATAAAACTCATATATAGATCTCTCCTTGTCCAACAAGAATCACCCCCGAAGAAGGGGGGATCCAAGACCATACTCTTAGCAAGGAAAGTTAACAAGGAAGGAAAAGAACTAAGATGGGTGGTGAACGAAGAGAAGGTTGTAACCCTATTTAAAGGATCAAAGAACCTAAGGAATCACTGTACTGAGGTTCACGGGATCACTATACTCAGGTTCACCAGATAGTTGTACACAAAATTTGTAAGGTCACTTCAATATCTGTGACAGAGTCACGGGTAGGAAGAAACAAAATCAGACTTGTGTCTAGTCAGTCGTCTACACCTCCTTTGACTAGACTTGAAGGGAAGGCTAGTGATATGGGTTAGGTTTCATGGGTCCCCGATAAGGAAGGGAAAGGAGATAACCAAACGGGGAAGACAGACCGATATCGGTCGAGATATGCCTTCAAGAAGAAAGGCCAATATCGGCCGGGATACTCCTTTAAGGAGGAAGACCAATATCGGCCGGGATATACCTCCAAGAAGGAAGGCCAATATCGGCCGAGATACGCCTTTAAGGAGGAAGGCCAATATCGGTCGGGATATACCTCCAAAGAGGCAGACCCATATCGATCTGTATATACCTCAAAGGAGGTAAGTCAATATCGGTTGGGATATAGTTCAGAGAAGGTAGACCAATATCGGCCGGGATATGCCTCCAAGAAAGGAGGCCAATATCGGCCGGGATATGCCTTTAAGGAGGAAGGCCAAAATCGGCAAGGATATACCTCCAAAGAGGTAGACCCATATCGGTCTGTATATACCTCAAAGGAGGTATGTCAATATTGGCCGGGATATAGTTCAGAGAAGGTAGACCAATATCGGCCGGGATATACCTTCAAAGAGGCAGACTCATATCGATCTGCATATATCTCAAAGGAGGTAAATCAATATCGGACGGCATACACCTTTAAGGAGGAAGGCCAATATCGGTCAGGATATACCTCCAAAGAGGCAGACCCATATCGGTCTGTATATACCTCAAAGGAGGTAAGCCAATATCGGCCAGGATATACCTCCAAAGAGGCAGACCCATATCGGTCTGTATATACCTCAAAGGAGGTAAGTCAATATCGGTTGGGATATAGTTCAGAGAAGGTAGACCAATATCGGCCGGGATATACCTCCAAAGAGGCAGACTCATATCGATCTGCATATACCTCAAAGGAGGTAAGTCAATATCGGCCGGCATATACCTCAAAGGAGGTAGGCTAATATCGGCCAGAATATACCTCAAAGAAGGTAAAGGAGCACGAACGGGCATTGCCCAAGGAACCTCATGAGAGGTAATAGTAATTGATCAAACATAATTAAGCCTAACCCTGATCAACATAAGAAACATTGGTATATTAAGCCATCTTTGATATAGCAAAAACAGGAGGGGCGAGTAGGAAGGATAGAAATACTTTGAAAAAGAACTGGTGAGATAGAAGAGAAGTAATATTTCGAATAAAGTAGTTCCTGAAGATATTTGCAGTATATGATTGTATAACCAGTGTTATATATTTTTTGGCGGGAAATATGTTTTTAGACCGTTTTGCAGGTGCTAGACGACAAAGAAGGTACATCTGGGGTACGAAGAAGATTCCTTAAAAAGTCATTTACCACAAGTACACAACCTACGTCATCTCATAACAAACTCTAACAAACCGGGGTCCACTTCATGACTACGGAGGTTATATGAAGTGGTATAAAAGGGGGAATCCTCTCCGTTGGCTAGGTAAGTTCACATCATTGGGCACATCCAGAATCCTAATTTTTCTACTGTTCATCTTCTTCCTCCTTCTTCCACACCGAAAGAGATCACTGACTTGAGCGTCGGAGGGCATAGTCAGGGATTCCCACCCCTGTCTTAGGTCACTGACGGTAGTGTTGGTTGGTCTCTTGTGCGCAGGAAACCTTAGAGCTCCGAATCTAGGTGTTCTTTGATAGGATCTTTTCATCGCCATTGGTATTTTACGTCGAGAGGACACTCTTGTGGCTTCATTTTCTTTGATCCGCTTTGAGTTTCTCGGATCGGCATTCCATAGGTATTATTCTCCATCAGCAGTAGATTATTTCTCCCGGCTTTCCATTTTGTCCAGCTTCTCAGATAGGATCACATATGATTTCCAACTATTGATGCACCTAATTCATTCCAGAGAAGGTAATTCAAAAAATGACTTACTGCATATACGTGTTTTGCTCCTACTTTAGCACAAAACAGAGACAAAATTCCTGTTCCTACACCCACATCAAGGACGACCTTGTTCTTGAATAGAAATGTATTCTGATAAATAACATTCTGATATGTTTTTGTCCGAACAACGTCCTTTAACATTTCCTGTAGGACAAAGAAAGTAAAGGGAATCCAGTGCATCAAAATAAAAAAAACAAAGATAAATGATTTCAAAAGAGCATAAAAGAAAGTAAAAGGAAATAACAATAAACAATTAAAAGAGATGAAAATCTTACTATCATCCATGATGCCTAGAAATTTTTATATCAGTATGAATCAACTAAACAAATATACTAACCATTTAAGCATATAACAACAAACTAAGTATGCTTCTATGGCACAGACAAAGAAGTTCATGTCAAACAGATGCATCCCTTTCAACATTTAGTTAAGGCTGCTAAATATCCCAAAGAAATAACAGAACTTTTTTTGTCAACAGTAGCACTTAAATGTGCATAAACAATAAAAAAAAATTCGACACACAAAAAAAAAACTTGATAGTTCAAGGAATACATAAAACCAACTTAGCAACAAGAAATAACAACTCCTCAATCTAGCAAACAAAAATGAGAAAATCAACTCAGGGTAGTGTTTGAGGAAATTCATCAAACACATTGCATGCATCAATCAATTAAATTTGTCAACAGTAGCTTTGGTCCAGAATTTTGTTTTCTGGATAAGAGCATCAGTTCTAACATCCACTGCTGCTGTAGCTTCATCGAGGGCAAGAATCTTTGATCTCCTTAACAATGCTCATGAAAGACTGAGAAGTTGTCTTTGTCCGACACTGAAATTCTCCCCAGCTTCTGAGACCTAATGGGTATGACACATGTATGTTAAATAAAAAAAAATAAGCATATTCATTGTTGTAGTCGCTGACATGGTATCCAGAGAAAAGAAGTGCATCGAAAGACAATCCTGAGATGCTTCACCAATTAAAGGAATTCAAGAACTATCGCTTATATGTACAAGCCTGAACAACCACAACACTTGTAACAAGGATTTAGTACATGTCGATGAAAAAGTTATACTTTACAAAAGCATCCAACAATTACAAAAGATGACAATGCATATTGTAAGAATAAGATGAACTATACCTCTGCATCGAGCCCCAATGAATTCCTTCGAATCACATCTTTAGATGAGCTGTCTCTAACGCTTCCCAAAGATCAACATCATTGTGCTCATTGAAGGGATCAAGATTAAACTGAACAGTTCCTGAAGAGTTTTACGAACCAGACAGTTACATACACAAACAAAGAAGATCTCGGTGGCATAGAGAAATAACAAAGACAACCACAAAAAAAATCAATTATGTTTTAACAAACTCCTCAAGTAATTGTTCCACTTCCCACTAATGCTACAGAGCAATGTAACTGAAGATGCACAGTTAGAAAAAGACTGGAAATATGAACAGGCAAAAGACAAATGTTAAATTTTAATTCTCAAAAGCCAAACAAGAAATGATTATAACTCATTTCACATTTACTAATGTAATTAAGATACAAAAAGAAATAGAACCTGTGAAAAAGATTGTAAAAATACTATTAGATAGTGGAGAGAACCAGAATCTTCTTTTATTTTATAATACCTACTATTAGATAATGGAGAGAACCATCGCCTTCTTTTATTTTATAATACTGAGCATAATCACACCAGAATCTGTCATATTACTAGAACCTTCTACTAAACTCTGCGAATAAACAAGACAATTTTGTTTATAGTAAATTTTGAGGGTACAATAAATAATACGCATCGGTTGTATTAATCCGAACAGTAACTATGAAGCATAGTAAGAGTTAGTTCTTGACACAAGAATTGGGAATAAGAAATCCTATTTGTTGAGAACTGGAGTGAAGATGATAAAGATCGCACCTTGACAGATCCAATCTAATACATCCAAAATTTGAACAAAAAAGAGTTCTTTTCTAAAAAAAAAAAACAACTGAAAAGCACTGAAACAACCCAAACATCAAAGGAATAAAAAAAAAAGAAATGGAGCAAGCAACTTACAGCGTGAGGAAGTCGACGTGACAGACAAGGGGACTCCAGCTGAGAGAATAGTACAGATCGACGAAAGGCTTCAGATCGCTCTCCTGGCTCGAGAGCCGCGAGAAGAGCACGGCGATTCCCTTTGCTTCTCTCCGCGCTTCTCGCTCCGACCTTCCCCAGTAGAACCGCCCTCTCTCCCCCCACATCCGGCCAAATTCCGCAGCCAAAACCTCGATATCCTGGATTTTCAGACCTTGTCGACGAGAACAAGAACCCTAATTTATGTAGCGTCCAAACCCACCGAAATTAGAAGGAAATGATGGGAAAAAAGAGGAGAAAAGACGCGCTCTTCTCCACTCTTTCGTCCATGGAAAGCCTTGAATTATTTGGATAGGATCGGCAACCGAGTCCATCGTGCCATAAACAACAATTTTATAATCTCTCATTTTATAACCACTTCGTTACCCTCCTTACAAATGAAGAATCCTCTCCACTAGCGCAATGGTCCACAAAAAAGAATTAAACATCTTATCATACAACACCATCATCCATAAAGCAGAAAAAATATCTGACACAACAAAGACACAAAAAAACACAAAGTAAAATTTCGGAAAGGATAAACTAGATCCGATGGCACTAAAAGGAAGGGAGACCTTGAGGTCGAGAATGAACTAGCGGAAATGGAACCAAAGAGTTCGTGTTTCTTACCTGTTTGACCTCCTTTCGTATCTCCTTCCGGTAGGCATCGGTGGGGTTCATCACCTTTCCTCCTTTAGTTGTCTTCATCTTGCCTCCCTCCACTGCTACTACTCTGATATCCGATGAAAACAAAACCCTAGAAATCAAGACCAACTCATCACCTCTCCT
The DNA here is from genome assembly GCF_018446385.1 of Zingiber officinale. Classification (NCBI taxonomy): domain Eukaryota; kingdom Viridiplantae; phylum Streptophyta; class Magnoliopsida; order Zingiberales; family Zingiberaceae; genus Zingiber; species Zingiber officinale. The sequence goes on from NC_055988.1 coordinate 85,737,656, forward strand.
TTCTTGAAATGCGAAGAAGGGCTTCTCTTCTCACCCAAAGGGAGGAGGTGGAGGAGATGCGGTGTGGTTGGACGGAGGAGCAGGGGCGTCGATCCTGATCGGGAGAGGAAGGGGCGTCGATCTAGGAAGGGGAAGAGGGAGATGAGGCTGAGAGAGATAGCTGGACGGCGTGATATAGGTTTAGGTTTGGAGGGGAGAGTGAAGTATTGTAAATTTTGGCTAAGTATTGGTGGGAAAATTTAATTATTTTATTTTGGTTCATTAACACCACTTTTAACAACGGTTTTTTACTATCTGATTTCGTAGATAGAACAAGGAAGCTATCATAGACACCGGGTTTTAAAAACCACTGTTAAAATCGGTGTCTATTAACGAAAAAAAGGCGCTCATAGACATCGGCTAAAAAAATCGATGTCTATGAGCGAAAATCTACGCTCATAGACATCGGTTTTTGGAAACACCAGTGTAAAATACTCAAAGACATCGGAATTTGCTTAAAACCATTATTGTTCCACCGATGTCTATGAGGATTTTTCTTGTAGTGCTACTCCACGGCTGTCCGTAAGGTGGATGATCCCTTAATCCGTCGGTGGATTAGTCCCCGGAAACTCTGGCTAGTTCAAACCTCCATGTGGTTGGAGAAACCTCACCACAACACTCACCAAAAATATTTGGACACAAGGGAAACCTTGAGCACTTAGTAACTACTAATTAGACTTTAACCAAGTTTAATTTCATCACCTTGCCCGGCCATCCCAAGCTCCTTCTTATAGAGCTTGGAAGAAAACAACCTTGCTGTTTTATCGTTACTAGTCGACTGGTCCTTGCATCAGTCGACTGGTGCTAGCCCAACGGCTCTCTATCAGCCGACTGCTACAGTACACCGGTCGACTGCTAAAATAACTGCTACAGTCCTGTTAGACGTTGCATCAGTTGCAACGTCAGGAAGATGAAGGGGTGCCCATTCACCTTCATCTTCCTCCATTGAAAGCATCCATCAAGGCATCGGTTGGTAACCGATGTCTTGCTTGCTATATATGATGGCGTCCAAGGCAAGCAGAATGAGGGTGTGCGAGCGACTGGTGTTGCGAAGGTGATCAGAGAGCGTAGCCGTGAGGTAATCGTGTGCGAGCAAAGGAGAACATCCAGCGGCTGGGATTTGGCTCATGAACCTTGAAGTGCTTTCCGGTTGCTCCGTGATCGTGCTTCCAACAGCGACAACCTCTTCGTCGACCGGCGGCGTCTTCAGTTGCGATATCTTCGGGAGATCACTGTGAGTGATTATGTTTTGCTTCGTTTTAGTTTTCATGCTCTCAAATTATCAATAATGATATCAGAGCACGAATTTATAGTTTTTGAAAACATGAAAATCGGCGTGAGAATAGCTCGCTGTTTTTTTTTTGTCACGAAGAAGATGAACAGTGCATTTTCTTTGTTTTAATCGATTATTCAATCGATTCATGCATTTTGAATCGATTGAGAATGAAATTGAATCGATTAAGTTCACAACACAGTGAATGGATCGATTAAAAAAAAAACGCGAACAATGCCGTATTGATTTCTGAATCGATTAATCAATCGATTCGATTCAGTTGAATCGATTGAATGAAATTTTTAATCGATTCAAAAATGCTGTGGTGAACAGTTTTTTGACGAAGCACAGTAACTCTCACTGAATCGATCAAAGATTGAATGAATTGATTAAAGATGAAAAAAAGGGCATGAACAATAGTTTCTTAACGAAGCACAGTGCATGCATGTAAGTTTTTTTTCCCATATAAATCGTGGATGTTTAAAATTTTAATTAAATATATTTATTAATTAATTAAAATACATAAGGAAATGTATTATTAATTAATAAATAAATATTTAATTAATTTATGATTCAATTTGCTGAGAATAGAACCCTACCAACTTATCCAATCAAACCTAGGTCTAGTTTAAATTATTAGTTGATTTAAGCAGACCAATTTGATTCTATGATACCTAATGATGGTTCAAATTATTTGTTAGTTTAACCAACTCGGTTTATTATTGAATTAATTAGGGTGATCTTGATTACAGTAGTTGGGTTGATCAAATATGATCGAATTAGTTCCGTTGTGTCAGATTTGATCATAAAAATTAGATTTGTTCTAATGGGTCAGACTTAATCAAATGGGCATTGGATGAATCAAACGGACCTGAGTTTGATCAATAAGTCTGAGATTGACTCAAATGGGCTTAAAAAATAACAGAACATAGGTCAGAAAATCCTGTCCAATTAGATTAGTTCTAATGAGGACAATAGATTAAACTTAAAGATCTGGATTCCTGATTGACCAGTCCAATGGGTCAGTCGACTTAAACTCCTGAAAATCAAGAAGATTTATTTTTCTTGATTTATAATGATGGTATTATGCCTATATGAATTGAATTAAACTGATTTTATATTGGTTAGTCGATTTTGTACTGACTTATTTAAATTCAATTTTTCAGATGGCACGGACTATTACCACATTGACTCGTCACGAAGTGCGGTGAAACCAGCTCCGAGAGGAGATTCAGGAGATAGAGTATAAGTCTGCTTACGGAGTCGACGGACATGTAAGAAGGCTTGATAGACTGTTCTGGAAACTTGAGCAAGAAGAATTTCCAGTCCTGGACAGTTATAGGATCTAGGCATTAATGCAATCATTGGCAGAGTATCCTAGGATAATAGCAGACTATGTATGGGGACGTCATGAAGGACGCATCACATATTCAGAACTGTGTGAGGAGCTGCTTCACCATATGAGTGAAGAAGAGCCTGGAGAGTCTGAAGAGGACCAGGAAATGTTCAAGGAAGATCCAGAAATGGATCTGATGGAGAATCCTGAAGCTGCCCCATATGAGATTATCCCAAATGAGTCCAGGTTTATAGGGATAATATTGACTGCTGCACTAGTGTTTGTCCTAGTGGGAGCAGTGCTGACCTATCTAGTTTATTAGTATTCTGTTTACTGTCGTTATGTATGAACAGTGTTAGCTCATCTAGTTTTTGAGTCATGTAATAATTTCTGTCGTTATGTATAAACAGAATTATATAATGAAAAGTTATGTTATATGTTAACAAACTTGGAAATGATTAGTTTATTTCATGACATGATTAGTTCATGTGAATATGATTTGTTCATATATCCATATGATTAGTTCATATGAAAAATGATTAGTTCATTTTAATAATGATTCGTTCATTAGATGAGATGTGTGTAATATGATTGATCAGTGTTGATTAGATTGGAACATATAAATGATGAGTGGAAACAATGTTATCATTTGATTTTGTAAACTAACTCTAATTTACACTGAGTCAATAAATTATTGCACATATATGAATTACACTAAAATAATAAATAATATGTTTATTTATGTAGATTATGGCAACTAAAAACATCATAGTTGAACTCAATAAGGGTGAGAAATTATATGGGGAAAACTACAAAATCTGGCACCTCAAGATACAATACGTTCTTGGGGAACAAGAAGTTCTAGAGGCTGTAAATCAAATCATGGAGGAACCGATTGATGGTTCTACAACACAGCACAAACGTGACCTTGATGCCTATAAGGAATGGAAAAGGAAGGACTCCATTGCTAATGGTATATTGATTAGTTCAATGGTGGATGACCTAGTATTTGAGTATAAGCCATTACCATCTGCTCATGCTGTTTGGGTAGCCCTTAGAGAAAAGTACAGTGAAGTCAGTCTGAGTAAGCTCCGTCAGCTAACTATTAAGTTTGATAGCTGTAAAAAGTGCTCGAATGTTACCATGGCTCAACATCTCAGGGAGATGGGTAACATGATTCGAGAGCTTAAGACTGCTGGTCATGCATTGACCGATGAACAATAGGTTCAAGCAGTTATCCGTTCCCTTCCTGATTCTTGGGAAACGATGAAATAGAATCTGACCCACAGTGAGAGTATCAAGACATTCACCGATGTCTCACGCCATGTTGAACTTGAGGCGGAGAGGATTGAATTCGCAAGGATTTCTGGTTAAGCTTTTGTAGCGGAAGGTTCTGGTTCCAAGAATAAGAAAAGATGGTTTAAGAAAGGAAAGGGAAAAGGAAAGGAGGCTAGTGCTGTTGCTGTTAAAAACCAAATCAAGAAGAAAGGAAAGAGATATGGGCAAAGACCTATGAGCAAGTTGACCTGCTTCAACTATGGCAAGAAAGGCCATTTTGCTCGGGAGTGTGCTGAGCCTAAAAAGGTAGATCCATCTTTGTCTTCTTTCCACGAGTAATATGTTGCAAGTACATTGTTGTTAGCTGATTCGTATCCTTTGTGGATTATAGATTCAGGAGCAACGAACCACGTAGCACATGATCGAGCTATATATGTGGAGTACCGTCGGGTACCAGCTGGCAACAAATGGATATATAGGAAACAATGCAAGAATTGAAGTCAAAGGAATTGACACTTGCAAACTCAACCTACGTGGTGGAGGCACCTTGTTTCTACATAATGTCCTGTATGCTCTTGAAATTCGACGGAATCTGGTTTCCGTCATTTGTCTTCTTGATTTAGGTTACAATGTAAATTTTTATAGCCGTTGTGTGGAACTTCGAATTAACTCTGTGTTAATTGGATATGGTTATGTAACAAATAGTTTTATGGTTCTTGATGTAGAACCAAATAATAATGATGGTTGTTTTTTAAATATTGCTCTTACTAGTAATGCTGATGTTAATGATGAAATTTGGCATGCTAGATTGGGACATATAGGACAAGAACGAATGAATAGATTAGCTAAGGAGGGCCTTTTGGGCACTCATGCTAAGATTAACTTGTCTATATGTGAGCATTGTCTTGCTAGAAAGACAACTAGGAAATCATTTGGTAAGGCTATTAGGGCTGAATCACCATTGCAATTAATTCATTCAGATATTTGTGGTCCGATGAATATGAAGGCTAGAAATGAGAGTTCTTATTTCATTACATTTATTGATGACTTCACACGTTTTGGTCATGTGTATTTGATTTCTCACAAATCTGAAGCATTGGATTGCTTTATTCGTTACTTGAATGAAGTTGAGAATCAATTGGAACGTAAGGTTAAAACCTTGCGCACTGACCGTGGAGGTGAATATTTGTCTGATCAGTCAAGATAATATGTAATGAGAAAGGGATTATTAGACATCTTACTATCCCTGGAACTCCACAGCAAAATGGGGTTGCTGAAAGAAAAAATAGGACTCTTCTTGAAATGGTTAGGTCTATGATGGCGCATGCTAATTTGCCAATCTCCTATTGGGGAGATGCATTATTAGTTGCGACCTATATACTTAACAAAGTGCCTTCAAAGTCAGTTCCATCTATCCCACATGAACGTTGGACAGACAGAAAGTCGGATTTAAGTAATCTGAGATCTTGGGGGTCAGTTGCCTACGTTCATAATAAGACTTACGAATATGGAAAATTATGACTCAGAGGTCAGAAGTGTATCTTTATAAGGTACTTTGAGACTTCTAAGGGTTATGTTTTTATTGGTGAGTGACAAGATGGAACCATCTCTGAAATAGAGTCAAGAGATGCTACTTTTCTAGAAACTGAGTTCCCAACATGAGGTGAAGTTGATAAGACAATTCCTCTATATGAGATAGAGGAGGAGGATAATGTTCCTTTATCAACATATCAGGAGATGCCTGAATCTAGTCAACCGAGTGGCAATAATTTGCCACTGAATGAGTCAGTTTCTCAACAGTCTAACCTTCGAAGAAGTAGTTGTCAGATTATTCCTCGGAGAAGGTTTAATATTGAGAATGAGACATTGATGGTTCTCCCAGTTGATGATGAGGAATCTCAAACAGTTGAGGAAGCTTTGAGAAGCTCAGTTAGAAAAGAATGGAAAATTACAATAGATGAAGAAATGGAGTCAATGAGAAAGAATCAAATTTGAGATTTAGTCGATCTTCCTCCAGGCCGAAGGGCTATTCGGAATAAGTGGATTCTCAAAGTAAAGAGGAAAGCAGATGGATTGATTAATCGATATAAAGCTCGATTAGTTACAAAAGGATATACCCAAATAGAGGGTATTGAATTTGAAGAGACATTCTCCCCAGTTGTGAAGTTTGTGTCAATACGTGTCATCCTAACTATAGTAGCATCATATGACATGGAATTACATCAGATGGATGTAAAAATAGCTTTCCTTAATGGTAATCTTGACGAAAAAATCTATATGGTACAACCAGAAGGTTATGTTGCTGAAGGCCAAGAGAAAAGAGTATGTAGACTTCGGAAGTCTATATATGGGCTAAAGCAAGTGTCAAGACAATGGAACATAAGATTTAATGAAGTAATATTATCTTATGGTTTCGAAATGGTCAATGAGGATCATTGTGTTTACCTAAGAAAGGAGAAAGAAAAGTTTGTCATTTTATCATTATATATTGATGATATGCTAATAGCTGGAAGCGACATAAAGTGTGTGATAGAAGTCAAAAGTTGTCTTTCATCACAATTTGACATAATAGATATGGGAGAAGCAGAGTACATCTTAGGAGTGAAGATCGTTAGAGACCGATCAAAAAGGCCTTTTGGTTTGTCTCAAGAAACTTATATCACTAAGATGCTACAACACTTCAATATGTCATATTGCAACATTGAACAGACGCCTATAGCAAAAGGTACTGTCTTGAGCAAAAGTATGTATTCCAAGACTCCTGAGGAAATAACTGAGATGAAGAAAAAATCATATGCCAGTGCCATTGGTAGTTTGATGTACACTATGTTGTGTACTCATCCTGATATAAGCTATGTTGTTGGCTTAGTTAGTCGTTTCCAGTCAAACCCAGGATCGAGACACTTGAAAGCGGTGAAGAGGATATTCAGATATCTCAAAAGAACAACTGATTATTGCCTCTATTTCCAAGGATCAGATATGAGCCTAAGTGGCTACATAGATGCAGATTGGGTAGGGGACCTTGATGACAGAAAATCCACATCTAGCTATGTCTTCTTGCTGAATGGTGGCGCCATCTCATGGAACAGCAAGAAGCAGTCTTGTGTAGCCTTATCGACAATGGAAGCTGAGTATGTGGCATATGCAGCGGCTGTGCAAGAGGCCGTCTGGCTAAGAAGGTTCCTGAAGCATCTTAAGATTGCTGAGGATAGTGGGAGTCCTGTTACTGTGTACTGTGTCAGTCAAGCTGCGAAAGCTTTTTCCAAGGATCCCAAATATCACAGCAAAGGCAAGCATATAGAAATTAAATATAATTTTGTAAGGGATATTGTTGACAAGAAAAACGTGATTCTTGAGTACATCCCTACACGAAATATGCTTGCTGCTCCTTTTATTAAGCCATTGACTAAAGAGTCATTTCATGGACATGTGAAGTCTTTGAGACTTCGAAGAATGTAACTAATTGTAAAAACATTTTGATAAATGAAAAATGTCATGATCTATTCAGTGTATATGTTTTTGTTACATTCGAATAAAAGTCTCGATAAGCATGTTGGCAGATTGGGATTGGTCCATTCACATGGACAATCATCTCTATTTGTTAAGTACAAATAGAGGTAAGACCGTTGCTTATGGAACAATTTATATAGTTGTGAATAGAGACATACCCATAAGTTAAGGTCGCCTTGATAAGTGTGTCAAGATGAGATCATTTGTAAAATGATTGGAGTAAATGCACCCACCATTTACTAAATCTGCTTAAAGGTCAGATTAGAATTCATATGTTGAATTCAGGATTAGACATTAGGTATGTTTAGATCGAAATCTGTACGATATTAAATTTTGGGAAAAACATGTGCTCTTTTTGGTAAAGAGAATAACATCGTAGCATATGATTCATACCATATGTGCTATGACGACAAGAAGGGTAGTAGGAGAATGGATCTCTGCTTCTCTACTATGTGAGACCCTTGAGATTATAAGTTAATCTCAATTTTACCCTAAGTGACTATTTAGTTGTTTACTTGAAGTTCTGATCAGTGTCTGCTACTTTAGCATATTTCCTATTGACTATGGATGATTCGGTCTATGGAGCATAACTAGGAAAGCGACTGATTAGAATGAATGGATTCTAGCTAAAAAGGAAGATTAAGATTGATTTACATCTATGACATTTATTCACTGGTACCGGTTACATTTTTAGTTCAGTACATAAAATGTAATTGTGAATAATTTGTTTGATTGGAGATGTTGAACATGCTCTTGACATATGGTCAATATGAGAGATTAGAGATATTCATGATGATGTAAATAATTTAATCTGGGGTAAAGGCAAGCCATTTATGTCTTTGATTCGTTCTATGGACATTTATATCTCTAATTTGTTCTATGGAGGAGCTAAGTAAAGTGTGACAATCTTCTTAGCAATTGAATGCTCAATGTGCTTGCTGTCGCACAAATTATTTTCCCTAATGTATGAAATGAATGTTCTTATTTGGTCTTTGTGACTAAATTTTACTCTGACCTTCGTGACTTGATCCTCATAAATTCTTCGTGACTTATTTGATCCTTGTGACTAAATTTTGCTATGGTCTTCATGACTTGATCCTCATAAAGTCTACGTGACTTATTTAGTCTTTGTGACTAATTTCGCTCTGGTCTTCGTGACATGGTCACCTTGTAGTCTATGTGACTGACATGGTCTATGTGACCATATGGATTGACTTGGACGAGTGAGAGATGTTAGACGTTGCATCAGTTGCAACGTCAGGAAGATGAAGGGGTGCCCATTCACCTTCATCTTCCTCCATTGAAAGGAGCCATCAAGGCATCGGTTGGTAACCGATGTCTTGCTTGCTATATATGATGGCGTCCAAGGCAAGCAGAATGAGGGTGTGCGAGCGACTGGTGTTGCGAAGGTGATCAGAGAGCGTAGCTGTGAGGTAATCATGTGCGGGCAAAGGAGAACATCCAACGGCTGGGATTTGGCTCGTGAACCTTGAAGTGCTTTCCGGTTGGTCCGTGATCGTGCTTCCGACAATGACAACCTCTTCGTCGACCGGCGGCATCTTCAGTTGCGATATCTTCGGGAGATCATTATGAGTGATTATGTTTTGCTTCGCTTTAGTTTTCATGCTCTCAAATTACCAACAAGTCCCCCCTAGATTTTTCCCTGAGTACAATCTTTCATACACTCGTACCCTCACAACTCACTTGACTCTTCTTTACAGCCTTGACATCTTGCCTTCAAGCCTACTTCCTTTGGCTCTCGTCCCTCGGATGCATCCAAGCCCACGGCTCGTCCCCAATGTCATCCTTCGCGTATGCCTTGAAGTCGCTTCCCTTGGCCCTTATCCTGTCTGTCTTGTCCATGGTCCATCGGATGCTCCATCCTTCATCGGACCCGAAGCCATCAAGCTGAATCATATGTGTATCCTACAAACCTGCACACTCACAAACACATATCAAATAACGAGGGTAATCCTTACTTAAACCCTTTGCCCAAACACCAAAACACATGGTCGCACGGACCATTGAGATTGCTCCAACACATTATTGGTAAGGAAATTTAATAGATTTATTAAACCTAATAAATTCAAGTTGCAGGCGAAAAAGGACTTTTAAAGCAAAAGGAAGGTTCGATGCTACAACTACTAAGGAGAAGGGCACATCAAAGATGACTGCCCCGAACTAAAGAAGAAAGAGAAAGACAAGAGCAAAAGACCGACAAGATCGAACCATAGGAATCTGAAAGCAACATGGGATGAATCGTCGTCCTCTGAGTTCTAAATCGAGGCCTACGCCGGACTAGCTCTGATATCAGACGACCAGAGGGACATTCAAAGTTTCTCAGAGATGAGTATCGACGAAGGGGGAGTATTAGAACACGAGGTAAGTAAGGTACGTGCCTTACCTCCTGAAGTGTCATTTAAATTTATTAAGGCACTTTCTAAGAATCTGGTAAAACTAGAAAGAGAAAATGATAAGATAAAACTAACCTTATCTAGTTCATGCCCTATAATAATGTATGATAATCTAAGAATAGAAAATGATAAATTGAAAGCACAAATAGAAAAAAAATTAGAAAATGACTATGCATGCCTGAATTCAAACAGTTATCGAAATCAAAATTTTCAAATAATAGAATCAACGGGTACATTAGAAATCACCAAGGTCAAATTAGGAAAATCCCTAGAAATTATATACCTCCCAAATTTTTAGTAAATCTAGTAGGCAGGAATCTATATTGGGTTCCAAAATATTTTCTTAGTTAAATTCCCCAAATTTTGAATTATTAGGATAAAACTTATTTTAATTAGAAAAATATTTCTATTTCTATTTCTATTTCAGAGTTAATTTTTTTTCCTATGCTATCTGATGATTTAATCTATAATAAATTTTTTTTTAAATTTTTTTATTTTGAATTATTTTTAAATTATTAACGAAAATCATACTTTGAAATTTAAAATGATTTTATAGACTTAAATTTTAAAAATCTTACTTTTTTTTTTTAATAAAACATGATATTCTCTATCCTTTCAAATATTTTTGAAATTTTTCGATGATGTCTGAATTATTACGAATTATTTTCTAAAAAAATAATTTTTAATTAAAAAAATTCAAGAAAATAAAAATTTTATTTTTTTGACGTTAAACAATGTGTCTCACACATTAAGGAAAAATAGTAAAATTTTTAGAATTGAAAAAATATTTTTAAGATTTATTTTTAAAAGTTAGTTTATGTATTGACATAATTTCTTTCAAGATACAAATTATTTCTTCGTGTAAATTTTTATACAAATTATTTCTTCGTGTAAATTTTTATACTGATCTAACTTATTTTGTTTAGACTTACAACTATTTTTAAGATTTTTTTGAAATAGAAAAGTAATTTTAAAATTATTTTTGTAAAAACAGGAATTTAATTGGTAAAAATAAAATATTTTTTTTCAAATTATTTCTGAAAAATAAGTTTACTAATAATCGTTGTTGTGTACCCCTATAAATTCGTTCAAATTTATTTAAACACTTTGTTGAACTTTTTCCTATTTTTTTATATTATCAAAGGGGGAGAAATGATATAAGTTCAGGGGGAGTTAGGATATTTTTTTTGGAATTAGAATTTTTGCAAGCAATTTGTTTAACTTATCTTGGAAGCAATTATTTATCTACTTTAGTTACATTATTATATTTTTACTCCTAACTTGAACTTGAGTTGATGCACATAAAAAATGGGGAGATTGTAAGTACCACCGGATAGTTTTGATGTGGTCAACCAAGTTCAGTTAGGTCCTATTGTGTTTGATCCTCGTGTCTAAGTGTGTAGGAGCTTAGGAACGCAGGAAGTCAAGCGGAAGACGCAGTCAGCAAGAAGGATGACATGGAAAAAGAGCCGATGGGCTTGATGCATTCGAGGGACGAGATGTTGCGGAAGAGTACACCGGTGGACGAGAAGGATGTGCGCGACGTTCGAGGGATGAGAAGCTGGGGAGGAAGCTTGCTTGAGGAGAAGCAGAAGAACAAACAGGGAGCTGCGGAGCTGCTAGAGGCACCTCCAATGAGGTTGGAGGTGCCCTCGCGCCTTTTTGGTGGAAGGTGCCTTCCATGGATGGAAGGCACCTTTGATGAATAGTACGAAGGTGCCTTCCATTCTTTGAAGGCGCCTTCCAATAGCCATTAATCGCGGATAGAGTTGGAGGTGCCTTGGACTATGTTGGAGGCATCTTCAAGCTGCAGATAGAGTTTTCATGGGCTATAAAAAGACCCCTGGACCTAGAAAATAATCAATAACTTCAGTATTCATTTCCTATTTTATTTCTGAGCATTCAACAAGTATAAGAGACTTCTCCGCCTTCAACGAAGGAGACCTTTTAATGCGTTCATTTGTCTTGGATTAACAGTCACGTAGGTTGTAACCAAGTAACTTTATTTGCCTCTTCTTTTTAAGTTGTTCATTATTTTATTATAATTGTGTTATTCCTACTAATTTGGCTTGAAAGGATGAGAAAGGTTTCGATTAAATTTGATAGGCAATTCACCCTCGTCTTGTCGGCCTACTTGTTTCAACAATTTTATTTAAAACTATATGTACCACGAAGAGATCCATGATTTAAGGGGGGGGGGAGGAAAAATCTAATTTTAATATATATTGGATATATGCGAATGGAGAAGAGGTGGAAGAGGAAAGAAGCTCTATTTGAATGAAACTTTAGTCTCACATTGGGAGCTTCAAGGCATATTGGTTGGTTTATATTGATTCACATGCATTGATGATGTGAACAAATACATGGGGAGAGATTCTCTCTCATGCGTGGGTGCGTGAGGAGGGGTGAAAATCTAGGGTTCGGATTGCATTGAACCAAGTTGACTCCTGTGTAAACACGACTTATATGCGCCGAATGCTGGACCGGTGGGGCAAAGTTTGCCCAAGTTGAATGAACCAATGTTTTGTCACATAAATCCTTTTGCTTCTTATTTAAGTTCATAACAGATGTATTAAATTGAAGATTAATGTAGAGCTCCTATATAAAAGTTGAAGCTCTCCACCTACGTTCCTCTCCTCCTCTGCTGTGCATCTCTTGTTGGCGGAATGCCCGTGATAGCAGTCATACCTTTCAGTTCGTCGTGACCACCAGTGCTTGGTGGGAATTATGGTTAGTCATTGTATCATAGGAAATAGACGACTTGAGAAAACCTTAAAGCACAGCCGGAGGTGGGGCGAACCTATTTCAACGAAACTGCGTCCATCGCAGGTCTCGATCCGTTCGATCGCTTCGCCCGCCCGGTCGCTTCTCTCGCTCAGTTGCTTTGCCCGCCCGATCGCTTCACCCACCCGGTTGCTTCGCCCGCCCGGTTGCTTCGCCCGCCCGGTTGCTTCGCCTGCCCGGTTGCTTCGCCTGCCCGGTTGCTTCGCCCGCCCGGTTGCTTCGCCCGCCCGATTGCTTCGCCCGCCTGGTCACTTTGCCTGCCCTGTAAAATATCGAAAAAGATAGAATAACCATAAGGGAATTTTTTGAAATTTTTAGGAAAATTTCTTGCAATTTTTTGGAGATCGTATGGTATAGGTTATGGGGATAAATATTGGACCACGGGAAAGCCTATTTAGGCTACCCCATTTAAGTGAGGAAATGTTTGTTTTTTCTTATTATTCTTTTTCTTTTTCTATTTCCGTTTTCTTTCCTCTCCTCCACCGCGTGCCCTAAGCTCTTGTAACACCGAATGCCGTTACCTTTTCCCAGTCGACGCCGCCGCCGCCGAGTCGGTTCCCCCCCCTCCCCCAAACACGTACATAATTGTTGGCCAAGGGGGAAACACCGATGACTCTCCATCTTCTCCCGATCTCCAGTTTCCTCTCCCTATGCCCTAGCCATCTCCACCCTCGCCCCCTCTCAGCTTAGAGCTGGCCGTCAGCGCTTGAAGGCCCACTGACGCCGGTACTCGAGGGCAAGCCACTGCCGATTTACAGCTTGTGCCCTAGCCAGCCCCGATGCCACTACCGCTCTCCCTTCTTCCCTTTGCGGCATTGCCGACCACCGGATCGAATCGGTGGTATCCTTCCTCTTGTGTCGTGCCCTAGTTTTGGTCTCTTGCCGGCGCGTCTCTGCTCGGGTTGGTTTCGGATAGGAGCAAGCAGTGCCGATCCCTTCTTCTCACGTCTCTGCTCGACACTGCCGAAGCCATCATCGCCGTGCCCTAGATCCATCGCGTTCTTGTTGCGATCCGTACCTAGCAGAGGTCCTTAAGGTAGGTGATTTATCGAGTTGTGGATTTGAGTTCTTGGTCTCTATTTTTGATCTGATCAGTGATCTTCTTGCTTGCTCTCATCTTGTTCCGTTTAATGATGGATTCCAGTAGGAAGGGTTGTTCAGTGGGCTTTCTTGGGTTCCAACAGCAATGATCCTTGGTTGTGGATCAACGGATGAGGGCTGTAAGGTGAGGTTGAGTGCTGTGGATCAATAAGCACGACATGTGAGGTAGAGTTATTGTGTCCTATGGATTTGAAATTGTGTGCTGTGGGTTGCTCTTTGATCCAGCATCTCACCTTGGTTTCAGCAGGACCTCCTTCCGGCAACAATCTTTTTGGTTGAGCTTGAGGTATGGTGTAGTAATTTTGATACATGATGTTGATGAATTAGGTTTATGTATTGAATTAGGGATTATTGAATTTAGATTAGAACATGTGGTATGATTAGGTTTAGCATTAATCTAATGGAATGATTAGGGTTAAGGCAATTAACCCTAATTAACCGTTAGATTTAAATTAGGTGGGCTTATGGTTATGTTGATTAGGGGTTTACCCTAATTTAGCCTTAAGGATTTTATTTAGCTATTCATTTGAAATTTTAGCCAAATAAAAGCTTATATATATATTGTTTGACGCATGACTCTGATTTGAGACGGGCGTCTCGACGTCGGATTGGTTCGATTGGATCTTCTATTTGAGGCGGGTACCTTAACTTATCTATTTTGATATGTCATGTTGATATGCTTAGTAATATTTAACGAGTGGTAATATTTATGTTCATTTTTTGCATCGATATGTCATTTATCTATTACCTGAGCATGTTTTATTTATTTCCTTTTTTTTGCATTCATGTTCCTTTGATTATTTATGTCCTTAAGGTAATGGCGTACCATGCCTTATAATGTTCAGGACTTAGATTTATTCTACCATACCTGACCTGTGTACCTAGGATATTCTATTTTTGCATTCATATTCCTTTGATTATTTATGTCCTTAAGGTAATGACGTACCATGCCTTATAATGTTCAGGACCTAGATTTATTCTACCGTACCTGACCTGTGTACCTACGATATTCTATTTGATCCATATACCTTTTGGTACACATTATATAGAGATAGATAGGATCAGGATATTTCCTTGCTTAGTGTCATGCACCATCTTGCATGATTGCATACTAAGCGATTGACAACTCCATTATTGTTGAGCACATCGCCAGTTACATGGATCTGCACACACAACCACTCATGGGTTAGTGGTATATCAGGCATGGTGTGTGACATTATGCTCTGTTAGGCTCCGCTGGTCCATTGTTGGGTAGTGGGATGCAGCGTGGTAGCCGGGAGATAGATTTACTCTGTTTGACTCTGTTGGTCCGCTCATGGGTAGTGTGATTCAACGTGGTAGCCGGCAGGGATCCCTCCTCTGGACTGGATCAGGGAGATGAGAGCATTGAGTTCCCCCACTTATGATTTGGGGTAGGAGGATAGGTGTCCTCCGACAGTATCCCGTCTACTCGGTCACTCATTAGGAGCAGTAATGGCAGAGTGCACGGTTGTCATAACCCCTACCCACTTGGTCTCACCATCGTGTGTGAGATGGCTGACTAGCGTCAGGGGTGACCATGTCATTGGCATCATATGCATGATTGCATTTATTGCTTATGTATGTTGCACTTTATTTGCTGCATATTTGGTGGATGCATATGATTGACATGCATACATGATCATGATACTCCACGGTTTGATGACCTTGTGTACCTTATACCTAGGTTCTGGTTAGTACAATTTCTCCCCTTTATTTTAGTTTTGCATTGTTCCTTTATATATATATATATATATATATATATATATATATATATATATCCAGGAGGCTGTACTCATATTTATTACTAGTTGTTATGTCTTAGTATGTATGTCAACTTGATATCCGCTGAGGAGTTACTCACCCCGTTGATATTACCATTTCAGGTTGATGCTGTCAGGAGGTTCTAGTCGCTAGTCCCCCTCCAGATCGCAAAGATTTTCGTTTGGTCTTTGTTTTCCTATTATACTATCTAGTATATATTTCAGACTTGTATTGGTTTTGCACCATGGATTTTGTCTAGTCATTTTGTTTATCGATGGGATTTATTCGATATGTTCGGCTACGTGCCTGCCCGGACGGCAGAAGAGGTAAGTTGGATGTTTGTTTATGGTTTTCGTATTGTGTTGACAACCGGAGGCTGATATATATATATATATATATATATAGAGGGCTTTGTAGTAAGTGTCAGATTGTCACGCCCCGGGGGAGTCCCTGTCCGAAAAAAATTTCGGCAGCACCTCCCCTGTACGGCTGACAATCTGAATCATTTCTACATGCACAATATACATCAGCCACAGGCGGCTGGAATATACACACAACCACGCAGTTATATGATACAGCCTACTCGGCTGATACAATAAAAACACAACCACGCAGTTATATGTAAAGCAGCCCACTCGGCTGTACCAAAACCAAAACACAACAGAAAATGACAGAAACCAAATACAAACCAAACACAAAACTGCTAGCCGGCTAGGCTTACACAACCAACAACCAATACAAAATATCACATAACAACTTCAACACTCCAGAACAAAATCGGAGCACAAACTAAACACACTGACACATAAAACAAACGAAACATAAATTAAACCGATAGATCTTCTAAGGTGATGTGGGGACCAGCAGACAGGATACTCCAAGAGACATCATAAACAACCTGGTACCTGAAAAAGATAGTGTCCATGCGGGTGAGTTTAACAACTCAGCGAATACCAATAGACATGCCTAGTAAGATATATCTAACAGCAATAAACATAGAATACAACTTCCTAATCATATATAGGAAATATGAAAAACTGAAAAGTAACTGATGAGGCTGTATTCACCAGGAACTCCTATCCAGAACAAAAGGGTCGTCAAACCAGATACACAATATGCCTCCTGTATGCATGTCAAACAAATGCATCCACCAAAATGCAGCATATAAGTGCAGCAAACACAAGCAAATAAATGCAATAAATGCATATGGTGCCAATGACATGGTCACCCCTGACGCCAGTCAGTCATCTCACACACAATGGTGAGACTGAGTGGGTAGGGCTGTGATAACTGTGCACTCTGACGTCACTGCTCCTGATGAGTGACCGAGTGGACGGGATGCTGTCGGAGTACACACATACTCCTACCCCAAATCATAAATGGGGGAGCGCAATGCTCTCATCTCCCAGTACACGATGACGGGGAGGGATCCCTGACGTGCTACCACGCTGCGTCACACTACCCATGAGCTGACCAACGGAGCACCGAACAGAGCGAAACTGACGTGCTACCATGCTGCATCACGCTACCCATGAGCGGACCAACGGAGCACCGAACAGTGATGAAACTGGCGATATGCTCTACTAATGGAGCAGCCTATCACGCAGCATGCAATCATGCGAATGGTGCATGAAACTAAGCATGACAATATCCTGAACCAAATCCACATATATATATAAAAATGTGCACCCTAGTACAAGTAAGTCAAATCCACATGTCTAGGGTATACAGGTCCTCTATGGTATAACAACCTAGGTCCTGAACATATCCACCTCCATAAAATATGTACCAACAATGTACATGGATCAAAGCAAAAGGTCTGGGTATCAGAGATCTCATGATGTCTCTAGCTGGATAGTTAGGTGCCTTGGCCACTTATGTATTATTTGTGGTGGAGCGTTGCTCCCACACGTGTTATGGATTTTTTGTGGTGGAGCGTTGCTCCCACATATTGCGGATTGCTTGTAGCGGAGCATTGTTCCCATATTTATTGCAGATACATGTTTCAGATTATTTGTGGTGGAGCGTTGCTCCCACATATGGAGGATTTCTTGTGGTAGAGCGTTGCTCCCACATATGTGGTATTTCGTGTGATGGAGCGTTGCTCTCATACTGGAGGATCTATTCTTTGGTGATTTATATCGTTGGTGATCAAATTTGTTTATTGTCGAGGATCTTATGGTTAGGAATGATTGTGATACGAAAATTATGTGTCTTGGTTTTACTATTAGGGCTTGCGTTGCCCTAGATGTTATCATGGACTCGATGATTTTTGGTATTCCTAGGATGTTGGATCGGTTTCCATTGTCTTTGTTGACGATGCTGTGATCTATTACGGATCCGAGGTGAGTCTCGTACACCATCTTTACATAGTTCTAGAGATGTTTCGATGGGAACATCTATATGCGAAGTTCAGTAGTGCGTTTTGGGATTGTCTTCTGTGAGATTTTTGGGACACATGGTGACCAGTAGGAGTATACCGTGGTTCCACAGGAGATCGAGGTTGTTGCCATTGGGAGTAGACGGAGTCTATAGAAGAGGCTCGCAACTTCCTTTATTTGGCCCGATATTTCCGGAGATACGTTGAGGGTTTCTCACGGATTGCTATGCTACTTACATGCCTGACCAAGAAAGGCATGAAGTTCACTTGGACTGAGGATTGTAAGACCAGCTTCTAGGAGCTGAAGCGGAGACTAGTGTTGGCTCCGATTTTGATTTTACCTTATGGAGAGGACGGATATATCCTCTACACCGACGCATCTATTCAGGTTTGAGCGCTGTTCTGATGCAGCACGATAGAGTAGTCTCCTATGCTTCTCGTCGGTTGAAGGAGCATGAGAAGAACTACCCTGTTCATGATCTGGAGCTAGTCGCCATTATTTTTGCGATGAAGATTTGGCGGCATTATTTATATGGCGTTACATTTGAGATTCTCACTGACCATAAGAGTCTCAAATATCTGTTTACTTAGAAGGAACTTAATCTCCGACAGAGGAGATGGATAGAGTTCCTGAAGGATTATGATTGTACCATTAGCTATCACCCGGGGAGAGCTAATGTGGTTGCCGATGCACTTAGCAGGAAGTCCAGAGGGACTTTAACTTGCCACCGAGTTGGGGTCACAGACTTGATTCAGGGCTTCTCCGAGTTAGACCTTGAGGAGAAGAGATAGACAGAGCAGGGTATTATTGTTACCATGGTTGTTCAGTCGTCGATCAGGACGAGGATCCGAGAGGCCCAGGGCGGTGGTCAGCATTTTGCAGTTTATTGGCAGTCGGATAGTTTTCGGGCATCAGACCGAGTTTACCCGAGATGAAGCGGGTATTATATATTTCCGAGGTCGCTTATGCGTATCTCCATTTCACCCGGTCAGGGAGGAGTTACTTCAGGAGGCTCATCGCTCATGATTTTCTATCCATCCAGGCGGTACCCGTATGTACCAAGATTTGAGGTGTTCCTATTGGTGGAATGACATGAAGGAAGACATCGTGGATTTTGTAGCTAGATGTCTTGTATGTTAGCAGGTGAGGGCTGAGCACCAGAGACCTGTCAGATTTCTACAGAGGATTCCTATTCCTAAGTGGAAATAGGAGCACATCACCATGGACTTTATGGTGGGTTTGCCTAGGACACGACGAGGCCATGACGCGATTCTTAGCGATCTGGAAGACTGATTTCCTGGATTGATTGGCAGATATGTATTGCCGGGAGATCATCAGATTATATGGTGTTCCGTTGACTATTATTTCGAATAGAGACCCCCGTTTCACGTCTCGATTTGACAGAGTCTGCAGCAGACTTTGGGCACTCAGCTCCGAATCAGTACAGCTTTCCATCCGCAGACAGATGGACAGTCAGAGTGGACCATTCGGACTCTAGAGGACTTGCTGAGGTCTTGTGTATTGGATTTTGGAGGCAGTTGGGAGGACCATTTGCCATTGGTAGAGTTCGCCTACAACAACGGTTTGCATTCAGCTATACAGATGGCATCGTTTGAAGCGTTGTATGGTAGGTCTTGTCGGACACCCATCCTCTGGGATGAGGTTGGGGAGGCCTAGTGGTGGGTACCTCATAAGGCTTAGTATGAGGCAGAGTTGGTCCGTACTATCAGACGGAGGATGTCAGAGGCACAGGACCGTCAGAAGAGTTATGTTGATCGGATACACAGACCCTTGGAGTTCTTTATTGGTGACCATGTTCTACGAGTTTCACCCACGAAAGGAGTGAAGAGATTTGGCTTCAGAGGTAAGCTAGCTCCGCAATACATTGGACCTTTGCAGATCTTGGAAAGGATTGGAGCGGTAGCTTACCGGTTGGCACCACCACCGTTCCTGGAAGGAGTTCATGATATATTCCACGAATCTATGCTGAGGAGATACATACCTGACCGATACATGTGCTGACAGATGTCTCAGTTCCCGTTTAGCCTAACGTCACTTATGAGGAGGTTCCGGTATGGATTCTAGACCGGAAAGAGCGTTAGTTGTGGAACAAGACTATCCGGCTGGTTAAAGTCGGATGACAGCATCATACGGACAAGGAGACTACTTGAGAGCTCGAGGATACTATCCAAGCTCGATATCCCCATCATTTTCACTTGAGGTATGATTTAATTTACCGGTCAGCATTTATACTGTTTAGTTTTTGCTATTACTTGTTGAGGGTAGATAACGAAATTTGGGGACCAAATTTTTATTAGTGGGGGAGAATGTAAAATACCGGGAAAATGGTGAATCATGATAAGGGAATTTTCCAAAATTTTTAGAAATTTTTCTGGAATTTTTCGGAGCTCGTACGACTTCGTTTACGAGGATAAAAACGGGGTCCCGGGAAAGCTTCATTTTCCCGGTATTTTACACAGATTGTCACTCGTACAGGGGAGATGTTGCCGAAATTTCTTCTGGCAGGGACTACCTGGGGCGTGACATGCCCGGTCGCTTTGCCCACCCGGGCGGTTTGCCAGTCCGACCTCTTCGCCTGCTCGGGTTGCTACGACACTTTCTTCGCTTTGCTCTCTCGGCCGCTCTGCTTGCTCGCTCGACCACTCTAGTTGCACGCTCGACCGCTCTACTTGCTTGCTCGACCACTTTGCTCGCTCGCTCAGCCGCTTTGCTCGCTCGCTCGACCGTTTTACTCGCTCTGTTCACTCGGTCGCTTTGCCCACTCTGCTCGCTCGGCTGCTTTGCTCGCTCAGTCGTTTTGCTTGCTCGCTCAGCCACTCTGTTCGATTTGGCCCGCAAGGCCGATTCGCTTGTTCGTGTTAGGATCGATGGTCGCGGCTAGAGAGGGGGGGGGTGTGAATAGCCGCCCCAAATCGTTCGTTTCTTTCTACAAATCAAGGTTAACGCAGCGGAAATAAACAATAGAAACGACAATGGAGAATAGCAAACCTCAAACTCGTCGATGTAACGAGGTTCGGAGATGAAACTCCTACTCCTCGGCGTGTCCGTAAGGTGGACGAAGCCTATCAATCCGTCGGTGGATGAGTCTCCGGAAAATCGGCTAATAAGAACACTCCTTCTGGGTGGAGAAACCTCGCCACAGAAACTTCTTGCAACAGCAAGAAAGGTGTACAAAGATACAGCACAAAACAGAAGACAATATGAATGTACAAAACAAAGCTTGCCTACTGTTCTTGTCGACTGGAATCCGAAGCAGCAACTTTAGGAAACTCACAGCAGCAGCTGATCAGTCGAGGAAAGCTCACCCGAAGTTTCAAGAAGGAGCTCACACGAAGCTCAGTAAGCTAAGAGCTCAGCAAAGCTCGATCACAGTCAGGAGTAGGAAGAAGAAGAGTAGCAACCACTATAGAAACCCTTGAACTCCTTTTATAACCTGCACTCAACCTGCACTGCACCTGCGAAGAAGACACAGAAGAAACTAGCCGTTGCTACGCAACGGCTAGGATGTGGACCGATCAGGCTTCATCCTGATCGGTCCACAAGGGTCCTGATCGGTCACAAGATCGATCAGGCCCTTCCTTGATCGGTCATGGACCGATCAGGTCCTTCCCTGATCGGTCCCATGACCGATCAGGACCTTTCCCTCCTTCTGATCGTCTCCTTCTGATCGTCTCCTGATCGGTCTGCAGACCGATCAGGAACTTCACTGTATGCTATTGATCGATCACTGATCGGTCTGCTGACCGATCAGATAAGCAACAGAATACTTCTGTTTGGTTACTGATCGGTCACCAGACCGATCAGATAACCCAGCGTATCACTGGATCGGTCACCAGACCGATCCAGGTTTAGAGCTCCCAGCCCTAAACCCTACTTGGTCCTGAGAACGAGCTACCGAGCCCTCTCCGACTTCGTCCGGTCCAGAGAACGAGCTACCGATCCCTCTCTGACCTAGTCCGGAGAACGAGCTGCCGAGCCCTCTTCGACTTCGTCCGGTCCAGAGAACGAGCTACCGAGCCCTCTCTGACCTAGTCCGGAGAACGAGCTACCGAGCCCTCTCCGACTCCATCCGGTCCAGAGAACGAGCTACCGAGCCCTCTCTGACCTAGTCCGGAGAACGAGCTACCGAGCCCTCTCCGACTCCATCCGGTCCAGAGAACGAGCTACCGAGCCCTCTCTGACCTAGTCCGGAGAACGAGCTGCCGAGCCCTCTCCGACTTCGCATGCCAAGCTTCCATACTTGGACTTATCCCGTTCCAAGCTCCCTGTTTGGACTTTTCCGTGCCAAGTCTCCATACTTGGACTTTACCCGTGCCAAGTCTCCATACTTGGACTTTTCACCAGATGTCTGGTCAACCTTGACCCAACTGGATTCCCCTTGCCTGGCTTCACTCACCAGGACTTCCAAACTGCCTAGCTTCACTCACTAGGTCTTTCCCTTGCCTGGCTTCACTCACCATGACTTTCCCGAATGCCTGGCTTCACTCACCAGGACTTTCACATTCACCTAGCTTCACTCACTAGGATTTTCACCTGGCTTCACTCACCAGGATTTTCCAACTGCCTGGCTTTACTCACCAGGACTTCCCAGTCAAGTATCCGGTCAACGTTGACCTACTTGACTCTTTTTCATTCAACCTGATCAGACCCAGATCAGCATCTCTCCGCATGGACAACTGCACCTGCATTGTCCATGTCTACATGTCTTTCCGTATTGTCAAACATCGAAACCATGACCAAGGTTTACGCTTGGTCAACTAGGTCAACCTTGACCTACTAGAAATTGCACCAACAGTTCGGCCTCCTCACTCACCCGGCCGGTCACTCGCTTGGCTGCTTCCTCGCTTGCCTGGTCGGTCACTCGCCCAACCACTCCCTCACTCGCTCGGCAATATATATGGTCAGTCACTCGCCCGGCCGCTCCCTCGCTCGCTCGACAGGCATATCGCTCGCTTGGCCTCACCGCTTGCCCGATCGGCTGCAAGCTCGCTCTGCCTCCCGTTCACCTGGTCTGTCCGCTCGACCACTGTGCAGTCTGCATTTGGCAGAAATCAGTCATTACTGGTAGCCTGAGATTATCTGATCAGGTAATCTCGATAAATAAATTTAATTTAATTTAATGTAATTTAAATTATGCTAATTCTCCGATTCCAACATATTCTTGCTCCTGGTTTAGGGTTCAGTGCTCCACTGATGGAAGAGTCTTGGTTCTGTGAGTGATTTGACTTCAATTTCAATTTTGATTTAGTTATTTTTGGTTTGATTTACTTGCGATTAGTGTGTGGTTGATTCACTGCCTTTTATTTTGATGTATTGTTCTTCCTGCCAATAAAATACTTGTTCCATTAGTTAAATACCAACAAAATAATTTTAATGGAAGAATATTACCTCCAAATCACATTTCTCGCTTCTCAGTACCATTTCAACATCGTTCTAACATATATATAGTGTTGGATTGAGAAATGATTTGAATGTTTTAGTATCTTGAACAAAGAATCCTCACAAGGTTGCTCCTCCATATCCATTGTACAAAAACATAGATACCTGCTCTGTATTTTCTATATTAAATATGATTATTTCTCCCTATTGTTAGGCTCATAAGTTATTCCCACTCTTTTCTTTTGTTTTTTTTGGAAATATTTAGTGTTTGGTTGCATCCGATGTACAGTTTGCTGGGATCTTCACCTAACCTCCTCCTAAACCCAATTATACGTTAAAGGTATATTTTGGTAACAATAACATTAAGATGAAGGGGTGATTTGAACAATCAAATACCTAATCATATTCCACTTGTTGATCCTTTGTTTGAACCGTGATAGGATATTCAGGTTATCATCAGATATCCGCAATTCGAACCCAAACTGTGACGTATTTGTAGAAATTTTTCCTCCAAATGAGGGGCGTAATCAAAGGATGCTGGGCTTCTAGGTTGGCTGCTGCATGCGGTTCTCGATTTACCTTGATGATCGATGAAAAACTTCCATGGGATCAGATTGATCACTCAAAAATAATCAATAAAATTAACTGAGGTTATATTTTTTTATTTGATTTTTCTTATAACAGTGAGTACTAGTACCTCCTTGAATTCACGAGGGAATAACTCCACGGCAATACTTTCAACAAGGAAATCTGTTATAAATGCCTCCTTGGCTGCCAACTATTTTACTAATTATGTCTAAATCCTGAAGGTGCTATGCCAATTAGTGCATTCTGTTAGGAAAAATAATTTATTGCCGAAGTATTAGAGACTTAGTCGAATTTAAATATATCAAAATTTAAATTCACTTATATATTAAAACATGATCTGAGCTAATAGTCTCAGGCTGTCAGCAGAGGCTGATGTCTGCCAAGTGCCAAATGCAGGATTCACAGTGGCCGACCGTGTGAGTTAGCCGAGTAAGTCGAAGACTTCTACCGACTGAGCAAAATAGCTACCGACCGAGCAAACTAGCTTTAGGCCGACCAAGTGAAAATACAGCTTTAGGCCGACCGAGCGAAAACGCAGCTTTAGGTCGACCGAGCGAAAACACAGCTTTAGGCCGACCGAGTGAAAAAGCTGCTTTAGGCCGACCGAGTGA
This sequence comes from Zingiber officinale, assembly GCF_018446385.1. Classification (NCBI taxonomy): domain Eukaryota; kingdom Viridiplantae; phylum Streptophyta; class Magnoliopsida; order Zingiberales; family Zingiberaceae; genus Zingiber; species Zingiber officinale. The sequence goes on from NC_055988.1 coordinate 85,762,153, forward strand.
AAAGGTTGCCGACCGAGCAAAATAGCTGTCGACCGAGCGAAAATGCAGCTTTAGGCCGACCGAGCGAAAACGTAGCTTTAGGCCGACCGAGTAAAAAGGCTGCTTTAGGCCGACCGAGTGAAAACGCCAACCTTCCGAGCAAGCGAGCTGAGCGAACCGAGACCTGCAATGAACACAATTTCCTTGAAACAAATTCGCCCCACCTCCGGCTGTGCTTTGAGGTCTCCTCGGATCATTTGTTTCCTAAGATATAACGATTAACCGTGGCACACACCAAGCACTGACAGTCACGACGAACTGAATGGTATTTGACTGCTATCATGGGTACTCCGTCGAATAGGAATTGCACGATAGAGTTGGAGAGCTTCAACTTTTCGCATGTGTAACCTCTTGTAAATTCAACTATTCAAGATGGTTTCCCATCTTTAAGACTGTTTCCTTGGTTCAGTTTCATGCGTTTACAAATGTAAGAAGGATGGGTGGCATGTACATGAATAACAATATAAATAACATGGGAGACAATGAATTATCTTGGTGTGAGTCTCTTCTCCACTTGAACCAAGAGCCTAGAGTGTCATTTACAGATACCAGTGAAGTCCTAGTTGTGACGATGTTCATCTTGGTGTAAGCATCTTCTACACTTGAACCAGGAGCTCTAGAGTGCAATTTACCCAGTGAAGTCCTACTTGTGACAATGTTCATGGTGGTGTAAGCCTTTTGGACACTTGAACCAGGAGCCCTTGAGTGGCATTTGCCGATACCAGTGAAATCTTAGTTGTGCAATGTACTTCAAACACATGATCAATTTTGGTAAGAAATAAAGTAGTGAAAGAACATGAAATATATTCGCCCAGTTAACGTAATCAAAAGTCTTTTTGAAATCAATATAGTTATAATCCTCTGAAAGGCTGGTGTTGCAAGTTATTATGTTAAAGTTCTATGACAATTCAACAATGAGGAACTTTTTTACGAATAGAGTAATCCATGGTACAAAGATCAAGTGCATCACAGATGGTTACTTTTCCCAATATTAGAAGTGTTTGTAATATATTTAAAGCAATATAAACAGCAGTATTATATTGACATAAAAATAGCATGCAATAGACAGATAAATAAAACAGTCGGGTTTAGAATATAGTTATCCGGTTGAAGCATCGGCACACCGACTGTCCTTAGAGAATTTATTGCCGCCTCACGGTACAAAGGCTCCCCGGCAAAATTCTCCCAAGATCCGACAACCGCTCGTCTTGTCCGTAGGTGCACTCCAAAACGGACGCAACACTCGGACCCAACCTCAGATCGCCGAAAGACCAAGCCTCAGGACACAACAAAGGCGCAGAAAGACTCGAACTCGAAAAGAAAAAACAGAGGAGGTGCTGTGCAGAATGTATCGCACAGAGAAGGGAGAAGAAGGAAGATTGAGTGAAGTATAGAGACACTGCTTGTCCCCTTTTATTCACTCTGAGGAGGTACGAAGCACTGCTTCGCTAGCGAGGAAACGCGTCCGCGTCTCCTCACGCATGGTGTTGCGTCCGTTCCTTACGCGGAACAAAAACAAAACTCTGGTTTGGTTCGAACCAACCGAACCGGAAACCAAACTGGTTTGGTTCAGACTGAACCAAACTAGCAAAAACAAACCGGGCCGCCCGTGAGCGCAAGGCCCACTGGCTGGGGATTTGCGTACGTGACGCCCGGTTTATGGATTTCCGGCTCGAACCCCCCAAATCCACTCGATTTGAGCTTGGCCCGCGCATGCGTGTAGGTCCCCATATCATTGCTAAGCAAGGATGGAAGAGCTTCCTATATAAGCCCTTCCAAGCTTCTCCACTTAGCAATGTGAGACTAAAAAACACTACCAAAAAATACTTTGAATTTAATACAAAATTCAACAAGAAGCATGACCTGCGAGTGATAACTGCCAGAGAAAAGGAAACTCGAGGCTTCGTTTATTTGGAGATACATGGGACTAGAGGAAACACAACATTAAATTATTGATTATTTCCTAATTTGACTAGCTTTAATATCCTTATCTTTTTCTCACTTGCATTTCTCTTCAAGTAAACAGCCCCTCGGTAGCAGAAGTATAATAATAAAGAGGCTCAAGTGCAACTTTTGATATGGGAAACCAAAAAGGAGAATGACTAATTGCATCCACCTTGCCTATTTTCTTCAAAGCTATACTCGTGCACTCAGAGTGTAGCATAGATGGTGGACGCATGACATCTCTGGTGTAATTATTAGGGGTCGAATCGCATAAACTGATAACTTGAGATTTATCCCATCATGCGCCTATGGTCTGTATACCTGCATTATCTCACTCTATATCCCGTCTATCTGATTGTCTTTAACGGTGAACTATTGGCTCTGGTGTGGTCGTAGTCACTTTACAACTGTTGGAGCTGTCGAGGATTGCTGTTGGAAAGGATGCAAACTGAAATCGTCGAGGCTAGTGTTTAACACTATCTCCGTAAAACGATATTGTTCCGCTACAGGTGCTAACGGATAGCAGCAATTCGTTTCCAAGATACAACGACGTTGTCTCGGAGTAGCAGCACTACAAACTTTGAAACCGGCGAACCTTCTCGTAGGCTTTTTGGACTCTGAATGCTGAAGGAATGAAGCTACTCTTAGATGCTTGGATGGGTTGATTGAATGAGTGAGTTTTTCCAACATCTGGGGGGTTCTTCTTATACCAAGTGAAGAGGTGAGGTACCCTTTGGTGAGGACTCATCTGGACTGTTTAATCCAGAGGAGTGCATCCATTCAGATTGCACTTGATATGAGCCTTTAGATTTGAAAAAGGTTGTAACCCTTTCATATAGCCTCTGATCTCAGCCGTTGGATCAAAGAGTTGTATCTTTCTAGATCCCTTCTAATCTTAGCCGCCAGATTAATCCTTAATCAGTCTAACGCTTCAGATTAGATCCCGTCACCAGTGGTCCGATCGCAACTCTTCACGATCAACGCTCCAGATCGCATCACTTGTGATCTATCACCATCTTCGATCCAATGGTTGCCACTCGTTTGCCCAGTCAACAGTTTGGTCATCTCTCCCATGCTCCTTGCGATGATGCGAAGTGCAAAGTGCGCCAACAAAGCGCACATTGCGTCCATGCGCGCGTGGCGGGGGGTGGGCTCGCAGGTGCGAGCACTTGCTCGCCCATGGGAAGAGAGCACCTTGTGCTTTTTGTGCTAATTCCAATAACACATCAACATATAAAAGGAGACAATCTCTCCTTGTTCTTTTAGATGTGGGACTATTCCTCATCTACTAATTTTGGGCTTCACTTTAAATAATTAATTTCTCATTCATCCGTAATCAATTTTGAGTAAATCAATAGTCTAGATTTATCTACGTGAAACGTAGATTTTGAATTTGAAGTCAATTCTAACTTTCTTCGACTGATGACACCTCATTTTTCCATTCAAAAAATCGCATTCCAACAATCCCCCTTATGAATGAAAATTTATGTATGTATGCATGCTGACACCTTTTCAAGAGTCCAAACGATAAGTCAATGTATCGGGAGAGGTAGCTTGTGGCTTTGAACCTTCCATAGTGGAATGTTATTGAGCATACTAAGCTACCCAGTGAACGTGATGTCTTGAACTGCTCAGCTATTTGTGTATACTAAGACAATAACACCCACACAGAGACTTATCTCACCTACTTTTTGGTTCTCATGATTGGTTCCATTTTGGCTATGGACACCATCTTAGATTCATAAGTGTTTCATTGAAGCGGCCTATCTTCACACTCACATAGGTGACACTTCTATCAAGAGTATCCTACCATACTTACCTTATAAAGGTATAGAAGTCATTAAAAGTATAAGTTTAACCTCACTATATGTGGTAGGACAGCACAAGTTCATCCTAGAATTGGGTAAAGATAATATATCTCGTGTGTTGTAACATAACTTCTGTAACTTCATTGTCCCATTGAACCAAGATCTTAGGATCTCTAGTCAACAAGGTTGGGTTACCGTTACAGTCGTTTTAGTTGTAGATTTTTAATCACATTCCTTTAGATGAGCAGTATACTTGATCTCGACTTAGCTCCTTCCTAAGAGGATCTGCCAAATTATCTTTGGACTTGACATAGTTGATTGTAATCACTCCGTTCGAGATCAACTGCCTAATAATATTATGTCTACGATGTGTATGTCGTGACTTACCATTATACATACTACTCTGTGCCATTCCAATTGTCGTTTGACTATCACAGTATATAAGTACGGCGGACATAGGTTTTGTCCAGCTCGGAATATCTTCTAAGAAATTCCGCAGCCATTCAACTTCTTCAGCTGCTTTGTCTAGTGCTATAAACTCAAATTCCATAGTTGACTGAGCAATGCATGTCTGCTTAGTGGATTTCCAAGATACTGCTCCTCCACCGATTGTGAATACATACCCACTAGTGGATTTGGAATTTTTTGTATTCGATATCAAATTAGAATCACAATATCCCTCTAAGACAGCGGGATACTTTCCGTAATGTAATCCGTATATTTCAAATATCTAAGAACTCGAATCAGTGCTTTCCAATGGATGTCATTTGGATTACTCGTAAAATGACTCAGCTTGTTGACCGTATAGACAATATCCGGACGTGTGCAGTTTGTGAGATACATCAAGCTGCCTATTATCCGAGAATATTCCAATTGCGATATGGGCTCACCATGGTTTTTCGCTAAGTGTTGACTTAGGTCCATAGGTGTTTTCACTACAGAGAGATCATACACGTTGAACCTTTTCAATACTGACTCTACATAATGGGATTGTGTCAAAACTATCACATCGGATGTCCTGAGAATTTTAATTCCCAATATAACATCTGCTAGACCTATATCTTTCATATTGAAATTCTTGGTCAACATTTTCTTTGTACTCATGATTACCTCATGATTACTGCCTATTATATGCATGTCGTCCACGTATAGACAGACCATTACATGACCTTCAGGTGTGTTTTTGACATAAATGCATTTGTCACATTCATTTATTTTGAATTCGTTTGACAACATTATTTCGTCAAATTTTTCGTGCCATTGTTTAGGCGCTTATTTAAGTCCGTACAACGACTTAACAAGTTGACACACCTTTTCCTCTTTTCCTAGAGCTATGAACCCCTCGGGTTGCTCCATATAGATTTCTTCTTCCAACTCACCATTTAAGAACGCAGTCTTAACATACATTTGGTGTATTTCAAGGTCATACAGTGTTGCGATGGCTATCAGGACTCGTATAGATGTAATCCTTGTCAATAGTGAGTAGGTATCAAAGTAGTCAAAGCCTTCCTTTTGCTTGTATCCTTTGGCTACAAGTCTGACCTTATACTTGTCAATTGATCCATCAGCTTTATACTTGCGTTTTAGTATCCACTTACAACCTAATGGTTTGGTACTAAAAGGAAGGTCTACTAGTTCCCAAGTATGATTATTCATGATGGACTCGATTTTACTATTGACGACTTCTTTCCACATTGGGGCATCGAGACTAGAGAGAGCTTCGCTTAATGTTCTTGGGTCCATTTCCGACATAAAGGTCATGCAGTCTGTCCCGAACGATTTCTCAACTCTAGCCCGTTTGCTCCGACATGGCTCTTTGCTTTGATTGTCAATAGTCCTTTTACGTCAACTAAGTTCAGAAACATCATTTTCGTTAGAACTCTCATTGTCATTACTTGGAACGTTTTCCCTCTTATTTGGGAATACATTTTTCAAAGAATATCGCATTTCGAGATTCTATGTTTGTTCCCACATGAATATCAGGAATGTCTGATTTGGAACTTTACTAAGCACCCCCATACTTTCAGGTATTTGTAAGATGGCTCGCGACCTTTCCATAGTTCATATGATATTTTTGTTAGAGTGTATACTAAAAGCCTAGCTTTTGTATAAACATTTATAAAGAATCACAATGGTCAAATGTCTACATTTATAATAAATGTAGTTGTTCAATTAATTTATATTGTAGATAACATGGTGTGTGGTGTCACACACAGAGGATCATGTTATCAGTAACTTATAAATTATAAATAGTAGCTCATGACCAAAATGGAAAGGAACAAACCATTGGAAGGTCGTAGTGTAATTAGGTATTAGCTTATCTTAACTATATAATTACACTAGTACACTTAGAGTGTATTGAGTAGGACCATTAGAGGTCGTTTCTTTTTATATTGACTTTATAAAAGAACAAAGACCTCAGTTATTATGGAAGTGTGTGCTCTTAATCCTAATATAATAACAAGCACATATATTTAATATTTATTTCTTTAATTTATCAATGGGTGAGATTTAGTTCGATAAATCAATAAGCCCGATAAGTTGAGAAATGATATCACTTATAGTGTGTGTTGTTGATTATAGAAGAAAACTGTGTCTTAGTGATCTAGGTTGATAATGTCCCCAAGAGGAGTTCATAAGGATTGTCATGTTAAACCCTGCAGGTGGACTTAGTCCGACATGACGATAAAGTTGAGTGGTACTACTCTTGGACTAAGATATTAATTAAATGAATTGTCAGTAACTCACTTAATTAGTGCACATTCGACATCTTAAACACAGGGAGACTAACACACTCATAATAAGAAGGAGCCCAAAAATGTAATTTGAGATTGGTGCGGTAGTTCAATAATAATTCTTTAGTGGTATGAATTATTATTGATGAAGTTAAGTTGTGTGTTCGGGGCGAACACGGGAAGCTTAATTTCATCGGGAGACCAAAACCAATTCCTCCTCTCGGTCCCTATCGTAGCCTCTTGTATATAGAGATTTATACCCACCATATAACCACCTTCTTACCCATCCTAATGGGGCCGGCCAAGCTAGCTTGGAACCCAAGCTAGGGCCGGCCAAGACCAAGTGGATGAGCCAAGTTGGTGGCCGGCCAAAGCTTGGGTCCCATGCTTAGGTGGCCGGCCACTAGAAAATTAAAAGGAATTTTTATTAAAATTATTTCTTATGTGGATATCATTGTTTTAAAAGAAAGTTTAAAATTTAAATATTTCCTTTTATAGCTTTCTACAAAAGATTAAGAAAAGATTTGAAATCTTTTCTTATTTGTAGATTGAAAGGAGATTTTAATTTTGAGAAAACTTTCCTTTTTAACCATGTTCATGATTTAAAAGAAAGTTTAAAAATTAAATATTCTCTTTTATTAGTTTCTACAAAAGATTAAGAAAAGATTTGATATCTTTCCTTATTTGTAGATTGAAAAGAGATTTTAATTTTTAGAGATAACTTTCCTTTTTGAAAATTATCCACATGTTTAAAAGAAAGATTTTAATTTATAAAATTTCCTTTTTACTAACCAATCACGAAGGGATTAAAATTATTGGAGAAATTTTTTATAAATTTCCGGAAATAAATTAGGAAGTTTTAATTCTTGTTTTAATTAAAACTTTCCTTGTTTTGGGGAGAAAGTGGTCAGCCAAGAAAATTGGAAAAAGAAAATTGATTTTTAATTAATTAATTTTTCTTTTTCATGGAAAAAGAATTAAGGAAGTTTTTATTAAAATTTCCTTATTTGCCAAGACCAAGGATTATAAAAGAGGGGGTAGAGGTGCCTTAATGGCTAACGACTCTATTATTTTCTTCCTCTCTTTTCCTCCTTGGTGTGGCCGGCCCTAGGGTCTCCTCTTCTCCTTCTTTTCTCTTCCTCCTTTGTGGTCGATGGCATCAACGTAAGGGAAGTTCATGGTGGCCGGTTCTAACTAGGAGAAGAAGGAGAGAAAGAAGGCTTCGTTTCTATCATCCCTTGGAGCTCGGTGGTGATGGCCAGACCTTTACTTCTCATGTAGAATTAATGGTGGCCGAATCTAGCTTGGAGAAGAAGGAGCTTGGTGGTTCTCGTCTCAGAAGATCATTGCCCACACAACGTCCAAGATAAGAAGAGGAATACGGTAGAAGATCAAGAGGTTATTAAAGTTTACAAAGGAAGGTATAATTAGTAATTAATTTCCGCATCATACTAGTTGTATTTCTTTTGTATGAATTTCAAACACAAGAGGCATTAGATCTAGTTTTTCGAATTAGTTTTTCGAGTTTGTGCTTTCTTCTTTTTCGAATTTGTGATTCGATTGTTCTTTTTAGTTAACATAGAGTTATTTAAGAAAATTAAATATTAGCTTTCCTTAAAAGGCTTTGTCTAGGCGGTGGTGGTTGCTCCCATATCCAAGAAGGCCATGTGCCTCGCCATGCAGTCCTGGAAGCAAATTTTGGAAATTAATATTTAATGAAATTAATAACATAGGTGGATTTGAATCAATAGTGTTAAGTTCTGCTTGCGATTCAAATCTAAACCATTAAGAACAAATAAGTTAAATTTGGAATCAATGATGTTAAGTTCCGTCTACGATTCCTAATTTAACTTCTAAAGAACACAATAGGTTATTTAAGGAAAGTTTCGACACTTGTACAAAATTTTTGTACAGTGGAACCAGTACGATTTTCCTAGGACTAACCAACAGTTTTATCATTTTTCTTGTGAGGGATTTTGTTGAAAATGTAGTTTACCAATAATATAGCTTCCCCCCCACAAGTTCTGGGGTAAACCTAAATTTATCAACAATGCATTCATCATTTACTTTAGTGTCCGTTTTTTATGTTCGGCAACACCATTTGATTGAGGCAAGTAAGGAGCCGTTGTTTGATGGATAACACTAAATTCTGAACAAAACTCATCAAACGGTGCACCATATTCTCCACCTTTATCGCTATGAATTATTTTAATTCATTTATCAAGTTGATTTTCAACTTCTGTTTTATAGGTTCTGAATGCTTCTAAGGCTTCATCTTTATTTCTTAAAAGAAAGACATAACAGAACCTTGTGCAGCCATCGATATAAGTAACAAAATACTTTTTACCTACTCTAGTTTGCACGAAATTTAAGTCACATAGATCACTATGTATTAACTCTAGAGGACTTGTTTCCACTGAATGAAAAGGTAGTCTCATCATTTTTGCTTCCAAGTACACTTCACATTTGTGTGTTTCGTCAACATTGACGTTTGGTAATAAATTTAACTTGACGAGACGTTTCAGAGTTTTATTATTGACATGCCCAAGTCGATCATGCCATAAATTAAAACACTCAACAACATAGCTGGAATCTTTTATTTTATTACCATCAAATTCACGGTGTACAGTCATTACAACTATTTCGAACAAGCTCTGTTCTAAGTACCCCTTACCTACAAAGGCATCATTCTTCGTAAGTACAAAGTTGTTGGACTGGAACACTAGTCTGAAATCAGCTTTAACAAGTGCTGATCCAGAAACTAGGTTCTTCCTGATGTGGGGAACATGGAGCACATCAATGAGTGTTAGCTCCTTCCCAGACGTCATTTTCAGATCTACTTTCCTGAGTCCGATGATCGGGGATGTCGTGGAATTGCCCATATAGAGCTTTCTTCCACTTATCGGAGTATACTTGGAGAACATTGCTTTATCAGAACAGATATGACGTGTCACTCCAGTATACATCCACCACTGCTTCGAATTGTCCACCACCATGTTGGCTTCAAACACGACCGCAGTGAGATCCAGTTCCATGTCGTCAGAAGTTGCGACTTGTTTCGCAGCATCTTTCTGACTCTTGGTTGGTTTCTTTGGACGTCTGCAGTCTTTGGACATGTGCCCTAGTTTTTCGCAGTTGTAGCAAGTGCCTTTGAACTTCTTGCCTTCTTTTTTTTGAATTGCTTCGCTTCTTGGCATTCGGCTCAACCAGGTTGGGCATCTCGTCGACTATCCGCTTCATTCCTCTAGAGTCGGATAACTTTCGATTATCTTCCTCTATTCATAGTCTCAGGATCAGGTCTTCAAGTCCCATCTCCTTTTGCTTGTGTTTCAGGTAATTTTTAAAATCCTTCCATGATGTCGGAAGTTTCTCGATTACCGTGGCTACTTTGAACGACTCATTCAGCTTCATGCCTTCGGCATCCAGATCATGCAGTATCAGTTGCAAGTCTTGGACTTGAGACGTCACGCTCTTGGAATCTACCATCTTGAAATCCAGAAATCGGCTGACGATGAATTTCTTCAACCCGACACTTTCTGTTTTGTATTTCTTTTCAAGTGACTCCCATAGAGATTTTGCCATCACTATTGAACAATACACGTTATAAAAAGTGTTGTCTAATGTGTTGAGAATGTAGTTGCGGCACAAGAAATCTCTGTGTGACCATGCATCGCATGCAGCCTTACTATCGGAATTACCTTTCGTAGCGGCTGGCGGGTCTTCATGCAAAAACTGTACGAGGTGTAACGTTGTCAGGTAGAACAACATCTTCTGCTGCCATCTTTTGAAGTTGGCTCCGTTGAACTTTTCCGGCTTCTCTCCGGGTGGAACGGTGGTCGGAACCGGCTTTTCTCCGTGTGGAACAGCGGTTGGAATATTGTTGATCGTAGCCATCTCAGTTTGCACAATATCGTTTTATGCTTGTCTATCCGATTGTCTTTAACGGTGAACTGTTGGCTCCAGTGTGGTCGTAGTCGCTTTGCGACTGTTGGAGCTGTCGAGGATTGTTGCTGGAAAGGATGCAAACTGAAATCGTCGAGGCTAGTGTTCAACACTATCTCCGTAAAACGATATTGCTCCGCTACAGGTGCTAACGGATAGCAGCAATTCATTTCCAAGATACAATGACGTTGTCTCGGAGTAGTAGCACTACAAACTTCGAGACCGACGAACCTTCTCGTAAGCTTTTTGGACTTTGAATGCAGAAGGAATGAAGCTCCTCTTAGATGCTTGGATGTGTTGATTGAATGAGTGAGTTTTTTCAACATCTGGGGGGGGGGGGGGGGGGTTCTTCTTATACCAAGTGAAGAGGTGAGGTACCCTTTGGTGAGGACTCATCTGGACCGTTAATCCAGAGGAGTGCATCCATCCAGATTGCACTTGATCCAAGCCTTTAGATTTGAAAAAGGTTGTAACTCTTTCATATAGCCTCTGATCTCAGCCATTGGATCAAAGAGTTGTATATTTCCAGATCCCTTCTAATCTTAGCCGCCAGATTAATCCTTTCAGTCTAATGCTTAAGATTATATCCCGTCACTAGTGGTTCAGTGCAAAGTGCGCCAACAAAGTGCCCATTGCGTCCATGCGTGGGTGGCGGGCTCGCAGGTGCGAGTAGGGATGACAATTTTCCCCGCGGGTTCGGGGACCCGCGGGCAAAACCTAAAATGGGGATGGGGATCCTCGATTTTTCGGGGATGGGGCGGGTTTGGGGAGGATATGGGAATACTATCCCCATCCCCGAACTCGCCCCGAATATTATTATTATTAATATTAATAAATAATAATAAGATTTTTTAAAAGTATTAATAATAATATTATTAATAATATTGATATTAATATTATCATTAGTAATAATGATAAAATAATAATAATAATTAAATATGGGGATGGGGATTTGATCCCCGTGGGTTCGGGTTCGGGGAATCCCCGAACCTGAAAAAAATGAGGACGAGGTGGGGATGAGGATGACAAACCCGCCCCCGCCCCGCCCCATTGCCATCCCTAAGTGCGAGCACTTACTCGCCTATAGGAAGAGAGCACCTTGTGCTTTTTGTATTAACTCCAATAACACATCAACATATATAAGGAGACAATCTCTCCTTGTTCTTGTAGATGTGAGACTATTCCCCATCTACTAATTTTGGGTTTCACTTTAAATAATTAATTTCTCATTCATCCATAATCGGTTTTGAGTAAATCAATAGTCTAGATTTATCTACGCGAAACGTCGATTTCGAATTTGAAGTCAATTCTGACTTTTATCGACTGATGGCACCTCATTTTTCCATTCGAAAAATCATATTCCAATATATCCGTGGGGCTGACACTAGAGGACCGCTAAGGTAGCAGAACTACTTTTTTTTTTTTTCAAAAGGTATACTCGTGTGCAGCTCTTATAGAAAGGAGTTAGTCTTTAGAAAATCATCGTGTGTTTTTGCTGTGTAGAATTTTACATGACAATTCCTTAGTGGTTCCTATTGGCATTGGGCAATTGTAAAAGCTGGAGATACTGGATTTAGGACACAATAAATTTAGTGGACTACTTCCACTTGATCTTGGAGAAATTGTATCTCTCAAAATACTGTAAGTAAACAATAGGGCATATGGCTTCACCCCTAATTTTACTTTTTTTTTATAATATTTTTTTTAAAATTAACTATAGCTCACTCTTATAGTAAAAAGGTAATTCGCTTGTCCCAGTGTCCTCGTCAACCTGTCTCTAGGTTAACCCAAAGAAGGTAAATCTCGGATGGCTAGGCTAAGACATGGGGGAGGATATACTCGGACGTGTCGAGTTTCGACCCTAAGACCTCATATGGTAACATTTCATGCCTCAACCACCACACCACCCCGAGGGGATACTATAGCTCACTCTTGAATATAATGTCCCATCCTAGGAGGCAACAAATTTGCTAGCGCCTGTAATGCATATGCTCAAGATTCTCCCAGTTCAGGATGACAAAGAAACTTTGGCATCAAATAGGTAATTTCTTGTATCATTAAAGGTTTTATCCTGCTAAATTTTTGTTTTTGTTTTGGTTTTTCCTCTGCACAATGTTTTTTTTTAAGAATTAAAAGGTCATGCTCCAAACTTTTTTGTCAGGAATTATATAATCCATCTGCTTACATCTCTACGCTCTAAACCTTTTGTCAGGAATTTTTGTCAGGTTTTTAGTTTTCTATACTAAAATTGCAATTAACATGGAGGAACGTACCCTTCAAATGAGGTGTTTTGAATCAAACACCAGAAAACAATCTGGCTGTTCTCTATCAATGAAATCTTCTTCTAGGCCGTTGGTGAGGAGAAAGATATTTCAACTGTCTTTTTTTTTACATTTAATCTTGACACCAAGTTACAGCATTATCTTAGACTTGAAAGAGATGACTTGAGGGAATAATAATCTCTTCTATTGAGATTGTATTTATAATAATTTACAGTATAATTACAGCTCAATAATTTACAGCATAATCATTGATTTAGACAAACAATTAAGAATAATTAAAACTTGCTAAGAATAATCAAGACAGCTGGCTGAAATAATTTACACCTCAGAGCTTTCCTAAATAATCTATATTCTTGACACTCCCCCTCAAGCTGGTTTAAAGATATATTCCATACTTAGCTTGCTTACTAAACATTCAAACTGTCTCTTGTGTAGCTCCTTTGTAAGTAGATCAACTACCTGTTCAATGGTAGGGATATAGTCCACACTAATCACATGATTGTATATTTTTTTTTTGATGAAGTGCTTGTCGACTTCCACATGCTTTGTGCGATCATGAAGTATTAGATTGTGTGCAATTGAAATTGCTACTTTGTTGTCACAGTGCATCTTTATTGGCACTGACTCTGATATCTTCAATTCCAATAATAGTCTCTTGATCCACAAAACTTCACATATCCCATGAGCTAAGGCTTTAAACTCAGCCTCTGCGTTGCTTCGAGCTACCACATTTTGTTTCTTACTACGCCAAGTGACCAAATTACCACCCAAAAATGAGCAATACCCTGAAGTAGACCTTCTATCAGTTAGACTTCCTGCCCAGTCTGCGTCAGTGTAAGCTACAACTTGTAGATGCCCCCGGGTTTTAAACAGAAGGCCTTTATTGGGTGTTCTCTTCAGATACCTTAGGATCCGATACACAGCATCGAAATGTTCAGACCTAGGCGAGTGCATGAATTGGCTAACTACACTTACTGGAAATGCTATATCAGGTCAAGTGTATGATAGATAAATCAGTCTCCCGACAAGTCTTTGATAGCGCTCCCTTTCCTTTACTGATTCTTCCGCTGCTAGTTGTAGCTTGACGCAAGGCTCCATAGGCGTCTCAGCTGGCTTACATCCCAACATACCAGTTTCGGTCAGCAAGTCAAGGACATATTTTCGTTGGTTGACAAATATAGCTTCCTTGGACCTTGCAAACTCCATGCCAAGAAAGTATTTTAACACTCCCAAGTCCTTGATTTCAAATTCTTTTGCAAGATTTCCTTTAAGTTCTTCAAGTTCCTTGTAGTCACTCCCTGTTAGGATGATATCATCAACATATACAATAAGCACAGCTGTTTTACCTTCCTTTGAGTGTTTGTAAAACATGGTGTGATCAGCTTGACTTTGAACATAACCAAGTCGCTTCACAACTTTGCCAAGGCATTTAAACCATGCCCTTGGGGATTGCTTTAAACCATACAAGGCCTTCTTCAGTTTACACACCTTTCCGACTCCAAACTTTCTTTCAAAACCCGGAGGGAGGCTCATAAGTACTTCTTCATCTAGATCTCTATTTAGGAAGGCATTTTTCACATCCAGCTAATATAAGGGCCATTTGAGATTGACCGCAAGTGACAGAAGAACTCGAATTGAGTTAATTTTTGCGACAGGAGCAAATGTTTCCTGGTAATCTATTCCATATGTCTGCGTAAAGCCCTTTGCTACAAGCCTTGCCTTATATCTCTCTACACTCCCATCTGTTTACTCTTTATAGTGAAGATCAATCTGCACCCTACTATCTTTTGATCCTTAGGTGCTTCAAGAATTTCCCAAGTACCATTTTTCTTTAAGGCATCCATTTCTTCAAATACTGCTAATCTCCAATCCTTATCCTCCAGTGCTTCCTGAATGTTTCTAGGTACAACAAGTTTTGAAATATTAATAGTAAATACCTTATGTGTTTCGGATAAATGGTCATGGGTTATGTATCTGGCAATGGGATGTTTGGTACAGGTTCGGGTACCTTTTCGAAAAGCAATGGGAAGGTCAAGGTTGTCAAGGTCATTTTCTTGCGGAACAATTGAGGTTGGACTAGTAGACATAAGAATAATAGGTAAAGTGGAGTTTTCATGTGAGTTAGGGGAAAAAGAGGTACCTGGAGTATTCAGAGTTCCTTCGCCCGGGGCTTCCAATGAGGCTTGTGCTGGAATGGTTAATTCATCTCTACTTCTTCCAAGGACATTTCTCCTAGAATAAACCAAAGGTTCAAGAATATTTCGGGTTTTTTCCATTCGAAGTATTTCCTTTTCTGATAGATCAATTTCATGGTTGACAATTATGGGTTCGGACTCCCTATTATTTTCATTTTGAGATTTTGGAGGCTAGTCAATAACCAAATTTGGAAGAGTTCTAGTTATATCCCAAAAATTTGGCTCCCTTAGATTCTCCCCCTGAATCAAATTTTTGGTAAAATATGGTATGGTTTCCATGAAAGTGGCATCCATTTTTACAAAGAACCATTTTTTTAGAGGATTAAAGAATTTGTAGCTTTTGCGATTTGCAGCATAGCCTATAAAATCACATTTTTCTGCCCTAGGATCTAATTTTGACCATGATCTCTTAGGTATGTGTACATAAGCGGTGCAACCAAATACTTTAAGGGGTAAATCAGAATTGATGCGAGATTCAGGGAAGTACTTTTTTAGACATTGCAACGGAGTGATGTATTTTAAAACTCTAGTAGGCATCCTATTAATCAAATAAGTTGCTGTTAGAATTGCATCTCCCCATAAGTACTTTGGAATATTCATGTAAAACATTATGGCCCTAGAAACTTCAAGTAAGTGCCTATTTTTTCTTTTAGAGACTCCATTTTGTTCTAGAGTATCAGGACAAGTTGATTAATGTAAGATGTCTTTTTGTCTCAAAAAAATTTCTACAAATTGATTGAATATTCTGTGACATTATCTGTTCTCAAAATGCTTATTTTTGTTTGAAATTAGTTTTCAATCAAATTGTAGAATTCTTTAAAAATTTTCTCAACCTCATTTTTGTTTCTCATCAAAAATACCCAACAGAGTCGAGTATGGTCATCGGTAAAGCTTACAAACCATTTTTGTCCCGATGATATAGTTACCTTTGAGGGTCCCCACACATCACTGTGGAATAAGTAAAAAGGTTTTAATTCAAGGTAAGGTCTAGAGACATATGTTTTACGAGGACTTTTTGCAAGAATACAACTTTCGCATTGAAAATCTAAGGGGTTCATATTTTTAAATAAATCAGGGAATAAATGTTTCATATATGAAAAACTAGGTTGACCCAAACGGCAATGCCAAACCATTATTTGATCATAAACAGAAAGAGAACTAATACTACTAAGTCCTTGAACAATTTCCTTACTAGGTAAAATGTCCTCAAAGTAGTAAAGACCATTCACCATTTTAGCACTGCCAATCGTCTTCCCCGAGCTCCGGTCCTGAAAGATACAATGAGAGTCACAAAAAACTACATGATAGTTAGAGTCTTTGGATAATTTACTGACTAAAAGAAGACTGCATGTAAGTTTAGGTACATAGAGAACAGACTTAAGATCTATATTCTCAGAAATTTGGACTGAACCTTTTCCGGCAATAGGTGAAAAACTTCCATCTGCAATCTTAACTTTTTTATTTTCAGGACAGGGTGAGTATAATTTTAACAATTTCAAGGAATTGGTCATATGATCACATACTCCAGAATCAATTATCCATGGAGCAGAAATTCCGAAACCACACGAAAAGGTAATTATTTCGTTACTTGTATGCGCCACAGAAACATTAGGAGTACTGGATGATGGGTTTGAAGTTAACAGTGCTAGAAGTTGCTCCAGATGCTCTTTTGTGATGGTGCTGGCAGTAGTCATTGCCTCATTCGCAGTGGGAAAGATACACCCATTTTCTCCCCTGATTTGCCTTTAAAGTTGGCGGGTTTGCCATAAATTGTCCAGCAGGTTTCTCAGGTGTGACGTGGCTTGTTGCAAAAGTCGCACCACATAATTGACTTTTCTGCTGGTTTACGTAGATTGGCAGTGCCTTTGCGTATGTTTGAGCCTGTAGAGGTAAGGGCATAACCTTCAATGATAGTCGTAGGTCCTTTCTTGCCAAGCATAACATTCCTCCGGCTCTCCTCCCTTCTAACTTCGGAGAAGACTTCACCGAGGGATGGTAGTGGTCTCCTACCAATGATTCTTCCTCTTACCTCATCAAACTCAATATTGAGGCCAGCCAAAAATTTGAAGATACGACTGTCTTCCACTATTTTCTTGTGGTACTGTCCATCTTCAACATTCTTCCACTCATATGCATCAAAGAGATCAAGGTCCTGCCAGATCCTCTTTAAGGAGTTGAAATACTTGGTGATCGGTTCTTCTCCTTGTCGCAATTCACCAAGTTTGAGAGTCAACTCAAAGATTTGGGACTGATTCCCCAAATCAGAGTACATCTGATTTATGTTTTCCCATAATTCATATGCCGTAGGGAAATACATATAATTTGCGCCAATCTCCTCTTCCATGGAATTTACGAGCCATGTCATTACCATGGAGTTTTCGGCATCCCATGTAGCATACATTGGGTCTTTTTCCGATGGAGTTTTCTTTTCACTCGTTAAATAGTCCATCATTCCTCGGCCCCGAATATACATTCTCATTGATTGTGACCATCGTAAGAAGTTGTCGCCGTTCAGCTTGATGGTGGTTATCTGGGTCGGATGTGAGGAGGACTAAGGAATGGTGGTGGATTCGCTGGAGTGTTCAGACATGGTTTTGGCTTAAGGCACAAAGAAATTTCTGGACAGGGAAGGATGGCTCTGATACCAACTTGAAAGAAATGACTTGAGGGAATAATAATCTTTTCTATTGAGATTGTATTTATAATAATTTACAGTATAATTACAGCTCAATAATTTATAGCATAATCACTGATTTAGACAAACAATTAAGAATAATTAAAACTTGCTAAGAATAATCAAGGTAGCTAGCTGGAATAATTTACACCTCAGATCTTTCCTAAATAATCTATATTCTCGACACTTAGCAATAGTAGCATCTCCATTCAAGTTATCTATCTTTGTTATCCATTGATCAAAGTGTAGATTCTTAGAGACAAGATTTTTTTACTTTTCAGATTCCACGAATAAATAAAGGTGCAATTGAAAGTTCATCAATTTCTAAAATGGTGAAGGGAACAACATTTCTTATATCTCGGCTAATGGATCTTCATCACTCTCTGAAAAAGTTTATGGAGATGCTGTTTTACATGCAAAACCATCTGGGTTGCCGATGCCTTCTCCATCACTAGGCTTTTTTCAGAAGGTATAACATATACTTGATAGTGAAGTGGTATGAAATTTGCAATGGTTGCATATAGAATGTATGAGAGCTTGAAATGTTTGATGTCACTCTAATTTTAATTAAGGTGCCATTTGATAATTGGATCGCAGGATTTGTCAGGCTTGTTTGAATGGAAGTACATTATTGTCAAATAGAACAAGGAAACCTTTGATTATCCATCGAAATATTGGTCGTAAATCGGTCGCTAATGAACATAGCATCTAATTAACGACCGATTATTTTGGTCACTTTTTTTTGGCTTGCCAACCTTGTCTAGCGATGAAAAATATTTCCATCGCAAATTAGTGACAAAAAATAATGCTCCGTTGCTAAATTTAGCGATGGAAAATAATAATTCATTGCTAAATTTAGAGACATAACCAATGATCTATCACTAATTAGTGACAGATGCGCAACCTTCCATCACTAATTTTATTGATAATTTTAGTGACGGATACCAAGCGATAAAAATTGGGATTCTGTCTCTATTTTCAGCTAATTTTTTTGCAGTATTTCCCCAATTTTGCAATTTAATCCCTGTTTACATCAAAATATCACACAAACATACAACGATACATATCCATGATACAAATTCCATCACAAACACATCCATGATAGAAATTCATTCATTGTTGGTGCATAGAGCACCAAACGATCGAACCTAAGTTTTGATTATGGCAAAGGGTTCAAAGTTAAGGTTACTTGTTAATCTAACATGTGTGACTGAGCTTGCAAGAAAGTCCTAAGTATTCTTAGACAAAAGTCTTAGTGGGTTCTAGGTAGGTGGAAAACCCTAGGGGGAGATAACCCTAGGTCTTAGGGGGTGGTGACCCTAGGTTATTGAAAATCTTAGCTGCGGTTAGGCAACGAAGTCTTGGTCCAGGGGATTGGCCGAAGTCTTGACGGGTTGAACACTTTGGACGAAATCCTAGAGTCGAGGACTCTAGGTGAAATCCTAGGGGTCGCGGACCAGGTGGAAGTTTGGACGGGTCGTGGAGCAGACGTTCAACATGAAGTTTTAAAGTCTTGGACGTTGAACAAAAGTCTAGATGGTCTAAAGGACCGGTCTGGCAAAAGGTAAACTCTTTTGAGAGGAGTAGATGAGGACGCATTCCCTGAAGAGGGAACATCAGGCATCGGTCTGACCTAGAGTTTCAGTGAAACTCAAAGTCAGAACCGGACAGTCCAAAGCTGTTAAAACTTATCTTTACAAATTATTTGCCTTCTATTTTAACTTTGTTTTGCAGAAAACTAACATTTTATAGGTTGAAGTTTGCGGCCTTGATCGGTCGACCGAACCCTAGAGATCAGATTATCTTGCGGCTAAGTTTTGACTAAGGATCGGTCGATCGAACCTCGGGTTCAGTCGATCGAATAGTGGATAGGCATTGACTTGATCAGACCGAGTTAATCAGACCAGATAAGCCAGCAAGGATAGTGGGATTGGTTGACTGAACGACGAGATCAGTTGACCGAACGGAGGGTTTATCCGAAGTGGCAAAATCTGGACGGGAATTTGGGCAGGTTCAGAAGGTTCAGTCGATCGATCAGAGTCAAGTCAAACCTGATCCTGAGATTAGTGGATCTGGATCATGCTCAACTTGGCTATAAAAAGGAGTCTCGACCAACACTTTTTATAGCTGATAATAAGCAGTTTAATACTAGTGTCGATGATAGAACATGTTCGACAGGGTACGGTCGGAATGCATGGCCAGGGCACGTGCGACCAGGGCACGCATGACCAAGGCACGCATGTCCATGGCACGTGCAGCCTGGGAACGCTGGGCTAGGGCACGACCGACATGCGTAGCCAGGGCATGGTCGACACGCATAGCCAGGGCACGGTCGGCACGTGTGGCCAGGACACGGTTGACATTCACAGGTCATTAAAGATCAATTAGGATAATTAAGCCGCAGAACTTTATGCCAAGAACAACCGTAGTTCGTCGAAGTCTAAACACATCGACATCAAGTTTCTAGCAACTAAAGAATGAGTTCGGAGTCGTCAGGTGATGATAGAGCACATCAACACTGATTCTATATTGGCAAATCCACTCACTAAGGATTTGGTGCCTAAGGTGTTTCATTTGCATGTTGTAAATATGAGTGCCCTTCTTATGGAAGAAGTATACATCTAGTGGGAGTCAGTATTTATTTTATTGCTCTATATTTTTAAATAAAAATAAATATTTTATTTTGATTAGTGTACGTACTTAAAACTCAAAATATTCATGAGTATTTTGTTTGTTTAACACTTTGAAATAAAAATAGCATGATTTATTGCTGTTGTTTAACATATAATGTTTGTAAATATGATATAGATTCATTTTAGAATCATAAAGTTTGATCATTATTTGCTATTGCAGTTCAACATAAAGTATTTTGTAAATATGATTAGACCCTTGTGGGTCACCTTTGGATTAGTTGGAAATTGACATGTATTGATCACATTTCATATAATTTTCATGTTACACATCCAAATATTAATCATTGTCATTAATAATATTGGTATTATGATTACTGTTAGGGCTTGTTACAATTATATATAGTAACTATGACCTCTTTAGTCCTATACCAATGAAGTTAATGGAGCAGATTGTTTTCAGGAGGTATTTTTTACCAATAAAGTTTGACATTATTGTTGACGTCAACTAAGGTTTCTCATATGTTATACACAAATCATATGTAGCTCAAGTGGAAGATTGTTGGATTTTATTTCCTTTAGGTGGGCTCACATGCGATTTGTCACATATGAATTTATGTTGTTAAGAAACCAAACTTGTTATGTGATATAACTAAAGTTTATTGAGTTTTGGTTATTGGATATGGACTTCATATGTGTAGAACCTTAAATCCACATAATGATCTATGTCATTAATAACATTGGTATTATGATTACTATTAGGGCTTGTTACAGTCATATATAGTAATTATGACTTCTTTAGTTTTATACCAATGAAGTTAATAGACTAGATTATTTATAGAAGATATTTTGTACCTATAAAGTTTGACATTGTTGTTGAAGTTAGTTAAGGTTTCTCATATGTTGTACACATATCACATGTAACTCAAGTGGGAGATTATTAGATTTTATTTCCTTTAGGTGCGCTCACATGCGATTTGTCACATACGAAATTATGTCATTAAGAAACCACACCCATTATGTGATATGACTAAAGTTTATTTGGTTTTGGTTATTGGATGTGGACTTCATATGTGTAGAACCTTAAATCCACATCATCATTATCTATGAACTGATAACGGATGTGGATCCTCTATATAAGAGTTTGATCCCTATTAGATTATGGGTCTGACAAATTTCTACGTTCCCCATTGATGTAGTGATTCCGGCGTCGTCACCCTAGCTCCTCCTGAAGACCACCCTATACTTTTCCTTCTTTTTCCATAGGATTTCTGATATGAGGATGACGGACGATGCTCTCTGAGGTAATGTTAACTCTGTTGTATTCTGGATTGTTGGAAGTTTAAACCAAATTGCATGCTTTGAAGACTAAACCAAATTGTATTGTTGGAACTCAAAACCAAATTGATTTGGTCTTCATCAAGTCAAGTTGGATTGAATTATCTAGTGCTTAATTAAGTTAGCATAATGAGTTAAATTGTCAAGTACATGCATTTGATATAATAATGTATTTAATGTAGGAAGAACCAAATTGTTTATGGACTTCCTTTGTCATGGCTATATAAGCCAAATTGTATCATGAAAAATACATATAGAGAAAAAAAGGTTACATTTCTTTCTTAGCTATATTTCTCCTCTAAATTGTCACACTCCTCTTTTATTCCCAACTATCTTATCTTCTCCCCCCATCAATTGGTATCAGAGCCAGGTTGAAACTCAAGAAAATGGCATCTAGAAATGTTGCTATTCCATTTCCACATACTTTTAACGGATAAGATTATGATTATTGAAGCAGCAGATTTGAAGTTTGGTTGAAAGCATTTGACTTATGGAATATAGTCGATAAAGGGTTTATTGAGCCTGAAGATGAAGACACCTTGAGTGATGCTAAAAAGAAAGTTTTGGTGGATAATCGGAAGAAGGACACTCATGCTTCAATCAGATCAATCTCGCAATAGACAAAGGGGTGTATGAGAAGATCCTCAAAGCAACAACATTAAAGCAAGCTTGGGAAATTCTACAAAAAGTTTATAAAGGTGATGAACAAGTGAAGAATATTCAACTTCAAATTTTGAGATCAGAATTTGAAAAATTGGCGATGAAATACAATGATAGTGTTGCCGAGTATTTTACAAAAGTTGGGTCTATAATGAATCAAATGGCTTCGAATGGTGAAGTTTTGGATGATCTCAGAATTATACAAAAGGTATGTCGTTCTCTTCCTGAAAAATATTTTAGTCTTGTTACTGTTATTGAGCAGACAAGAGATTTGAAGAGCATGACTTTAGAGGATTTACAAGCATTCTGAAAGCCCATGAAGTGAAGATTAGTTTATTATTTCCCCAATCACAACAATCTGATCAAGCTCTTAAATCCCAAGTTTCAATTATAGGTCGTGGTTCATCCTATCATGGTAGGGGCAAAAATTTCAGAGGGAGTAGTGATTCAAGTTCTCGTGGAAGAAGAAATATTCAACAATACCATCAAAATAATAGCAATGAAAACCAAAGTTTTAAGTTTCAAAGAGGAAGAGGAGATGGTGGATATCAAAGAGGCCGAGGACGTGGTTATATTAAATGTAGCTATTGTCAAAAACCAGGGCATAAAGCTATATATTGCTGGCACAAACAAACAGATGATAAGAAAAAATGGTTACATCTAGTGTAGTCACTGCCACAAGCCTGGACATAAAGCTATAGATTGTTGGTTTAAGCAAGAAGATGACAAGCAAACTGAAAGTGGCCTTATTCATCAAAGCAAGAATGAAGAAACTTTGTTGCTTGCTTCTAATGACAACAAAGTTGATGAAATGTTGTACCTAGATAGTGGGGCTAGCAAACACATGACAGGTAACAAAAAACTATTTCCAGTCTATCTAAAATTGACCATGGTGAAGTGATGATTGTTGATGCTAGTACTCATAAAATTGAAGCAATTGGTGAGATTTGCTTTAAAACTAAGTTTGGAAATATTGAAAAAATATCTGAAGTTTATTTTGTTCCTCGTTTAAAAAGTAACTTGCTCAATGATGGTCATCTTATGAAGAAAGGATATGATTTGCATATGAGTTATAATGCTTGCAATATATCAAAAGGCAATCAAGTTATTGCAAAGATTGGTGTGACCTCTAATAACTTATTTCCTCTCAAACTTGAAACTACAAATTTATCTTGTTTTGCTGCTGTTGATAAAAAAGTTTGAAAGTTGTGGCATGATAGGTTTGGACACTTGAATTATGGAAGTTTAAAGTTGTTATCAACAAAAGAGATGGTTAGAGGGCTGCCAAAGATTGACCAAGTTGAAGAAGTTTGTGAAACATGCCAACTTGGAAAGCAACACAGAGATCCATTCCCACAACAAGCAACTTGGAGAGCAAAAAGACAATTGGAGCTTGTTCATTCTGACCTTTGTGGAAATATGCCAACAGAATCACTTGGTGGGAGTAAGTTCTTTATTACTTTCATTGATGACTTCACAAGGAAGGTATGGATTAAATTTCTCAAAGAAAAGTCACAAGCATTTCAAGCTTTTAAAGATTTTAAAGTTGAAGTTGAGAATTATACTGGGCTTCGTATCAAAACTTTAAGAACTGATTGTGGTGGTGAATACATTTCAAATGAAGCTAAGAAATATTTTAGAGAACATGGTATAAGACATGAGTTGACAGCTCGTTTTACACCACAACAAAATGGTGTAAGTGAAAAGAAAAATAGAACTATTGTTGAATGTATGAGATGCATGCTCAAAAGAAAAAATTTACAAACTGAATTTTGGGCAGAAGCTGTTTCTTGTACAGGTTATCTTATTAATCGTTTTCCAACAAAAATCTTAAAAGATTGCACACCACATGAGGCATGGTATGGAAGAAAGTCTGATATTCGACATTTAAAGGTGTTTGGGAGTGTTGCTTATTCACTCATTCCACAAGCAAACAAAAATAAGTTTGATGACAAATCTGAAAAGTGCATCTTTATTGGATATAGCGAAAGAAGCAAAGCCTACAAGCTATATAATCCAAAGACCAAAAAGATTGTGATAAGTCGTGATGTTCTTTTTGATGAAGATGCAAGTTTTGATGATCCAAAAGGCAAAGAAAATGATATCTACATTCCTTCATATAGTGAACAGGAATCAGAAGAAGACAATTCTTCTCATTCACCAAGAAATTCACCAAGTTCATCAACAAGTCCTCCAAGGAAAATGTGAAGTGTGCAGGAACTCCTAGATTCAACTGAGCCTGTTGAATATGATGATTATGTACTCTTTGCTTTCTTTGCAAGAGAAGAACCAATTTCCTTTGATGATGCAAATAAGGAAGAAGTATGGAAAAAGGCCATGAAAGAGGAGATACCTGCTATTGAAAAAACTGAAATTTAGGAGCTTACTACTCTTCCTCGACATAAAAAACCCATTGGTGTTAAATGGGTATACAAGATAAAAATGAATGTTGATTGCTCTATTAACAAGCATAAAGCAAGGCTTGTAGTAAAAGGATACAAGTAAAAAGAAGGAGAAGATTTTGCAGAGGTATTTGCTCCTGTGTCAAGACTTGATACTGTTCGATTAATGATCTCACTTGCAGCTCAAAACAATTGGAAAATTTTTCAAATGGATGTCAAGTCGGCATTCCAAAATGGCGTTCTTCAAGAAGAAGTCTATCTTGAACAACCTCCTGGTTTTATTAAAGAGGGAGAAGAAGGTAAAGTCTACAAGTTGAAAAAGGCTTTGTATGGGCTAAATCAATCTCCAAGGGCTTGGTATAGTTGCATTAATTATTACTTTGAGAAGAATCATTTTCTAAAATGCCCATTAGAGCATACTCTCTACACCAAATCCAATTCATCTAGAGGTTTTATATTTGTAAGTCTTTACGTTGATGATCTTATTTTTACTGGTAATGATTTGAAGATGCTAGATAATTTCAAACTCTCAATGAAGAATGAATTTGAGATGACTGATTTGGGAGAGTTACACCATTTTCTTGGAATTGAAGTTCTAAGATCCAAGCATGAAATTTTCATCACTCAAGAGAGTTATGCAAAAGAAATTTTGAAAAAAAATCAGAATGGAGAATGCAAATCCTACTTCAACTCCTTATGTTGTAGGATTAAAGTTAAGCAAGCATGGTGAAGGAAAATTGGTTAATCCAACTATGTTTCGAAGTTTGGTTGGAAACTTAATGTATTTGATTGCTACAAGGCCAGATATTACATATGCTGTAAGTTTGGTGAGTCAATTTATGGAGAAACCATTCTCTAATCACTGGGAGACGACAAAAAGAATCCTTAGATATGTGAAAGGAACTCTTGATTATGGCATCTTCTATCAAGCAAGTGTACTAGTTAATCTTATTGGTTATACTGACAGTGACTTAGCAGGAAGTATTGATGATAGCAAAAGCACATCAGGTTATGTTTTTGATCTTGGAAGTGGAGCTATAGCATGGTGTTCAAAGAAACAATCTACTATTGTACTTTCTACTATAGAAGAAGAATACATTGCTGCTTCTTTTGCAGGATGTCATTTACTTTGGTTGCGTGGAATTTTGGAAAATCTCAAGCATGATAAAGAAGGTCCAACAACCTTGTTTTGTGATAACAGCTCAACAATTTCAATTTCGAAGGATCCAGTTCTTCATGGAAAAACAAAGCATATTCGAATTCGATATCATTTCTTAAGGGAGCTTATGAACGAAAATATTGTTCATGTTGAATATTACAGGACCAATGAACAAAAGGTTGATATCTTCACTAAACCACTTGTAGGACCTTCTTTCAAAAAAATTGTAGCAAGCTTAGGAATGAAGAGCAAGTTTGGTTTACGAGAGACATTGTTGGAAGTCTAAACCAAATTGCATGCTTTGAAGACTAAACCAAATTGTATTGTTGGAACTCAAAAACAAATTGATTTGGCCTTCATCAAGTCAAGTTGGATTGAATTATCTAGTGCTTAATTAAGTTAGCATAATGAGTTAAATTGTCAAGTACATGCATTTGATATAATAATGTATTTAATGTAGGAAGAACCTGTTTATGGACTTCCTTTGTCATGGCTATATAAGCCAAATTGTATCATGAAAAATACATATAGAGAAAAAAAAGGTTACATTTCTTTCTTAGCTATATGTCTCCTCTAAATTGTTACACTCCTCTTCTATTCCCAACTATCTTATCTTCTCCCCCCATCATCTATGTCTCATAATCTTGAGTTTTACTTAATTTCAATTATGTTGTAAGATTTGATGAAACTAAATCCTTGTTCTTGTATTTCATGTTATTTGAATTCATGTGGTTTAGGATTTACAAGATTTAACACATGTTACTGAAAAGAGTGCGCAATCCACTTATTTTTTATGATATTTCTCATGATATCCCCATGATTATTATCTCCTAAATCTAAAATCATTTACTCCATTTTATTGAAGTTCTTCTCAACTTGTTTTCCTTTTCTGGCGAATTTAGTCTATTTATTTTGTTATTACTAATCGAAACTAGTTATCTCTTTGGATCACTGGAAGAAAACTTTTGTTCATTTCATTTAAATACTTATACTATACTTGATATTATCACGTTTTTGGTCATAAAGTTGGGGCCTGATGTTATTCTTCTAGCGGAATGTTTTTCTTTACGAATCATGATATTTACATAACGATCATAAATAAGCTTGAATTAACTTGAAGCTAAGTTAGTTTTGTATGTGTACATCTAAATCAACAAAAGTGTAATCTCTCTATTTCAAACCATGAAAATTCTACTTTTGACGACGAACCAAGTAGAAAACCAGCATTACCTGCCAACACTACAAAAATTACTACAAATAACGACGGGATTACCGACTGAACTTAATTTAGTCTGAAATTACCGACTAATTTAATTCCGTCGGTAATTACCGATTGATTATTTAATTCAGTCGGTAATTTATGACTGAATTAAATTCAGTCGGAAAATCGCCCTAGGGTCAACGGATTTACAAGTTCCGGGTTAGGGGGTTTCTAATATTACCAACGGAATTAATAATTCCGTCGGTAAATGACTCTAGTTAACGAATATTTAATGAGTATTAGTTAACGTGTTTTAATTTAACTGGCGTGGGCGGAGACTTTACCGACGAAAAATTAATTCCGCCGGTAGTTACCGACGGAATTAGGTTTCTGTCGGTAGTTACCGACGGAATATTGATTCCGTCGGTAACATTGATTAAAGCTAGGGCACGGGAGCTCCCTTTCTTCTCCGCGCGACCCTTGTTCTTGCGATTTCCGGCTTCGGCGATCTCTTCCCAGCTTCGACGATCTCCTCTCCTCGTCCAGCGCAGCCTCGTGCCCTCTCCCGTTCACCGTGATCCGCAACCAGCGACTCCTCAGGTATACTCCTCTCCTCTCTCGTCTCTTCATTTTCACACTCACGGCGGCCGCCACGGCCTGCTCGCGGTCGGCGGGCCGCCGCTAGCGGCTTCTCACGATAGGCCAGCCGCAGCAGGCGTCTGCTCGCAGCAGCCCAGCCGCCGTAGGCGCTTGTCTACGGCATGCCGGCTGCTAGAGGCCGGCCGCCGCAGGTGCTTGTTTGCGGAATGCCGGCTGCCAGAGGCCGACCACCGTAGGCCGTCCACTGCACAGTGCCTGCGGCGTCTGCTCACTGCCTAATCGCTGCCAGCCATGGGGGCCTGCTCGCGGCTGGCCGCGGGGACTTGCTCGCGGCCCCCGTAGAGTTCTGCTTGTGGCTGACCGCTTTAAGCGCCTGCTCACGGCTGGCCGTAAGGGTTGCTTGCGGCCTGTTCTTGGCTTGCCGCAGGGGCTACTCACATCTATGCCGGCTACCGCAGGAGTGCATATCGTAGCCATTGTTTGCTGCATGTTCATTATTCTATATATTAGATTTGTTTTACTTTCATATATGTATGGTTATTTTATTTAATGATGCTCTAAGCAACAACATGTGTATATTAGTTTTATTTATTTACTTTAGTGTAGAGAAGATTTTCGGTAATATGATACGAAGATCGTGAGATGAAATTGTGCACATAATGCTTTATTTAAGCTTATTTCAAGTGATACAAGTTTAATAATATTTCAAAATATAATATCATTAGGTAACAATGTATATGAACAAAGCTTGGATATACAATTGATTAGACAATGATTTTATCAGAGATGATTTTATTGCGGAAGTTGAATAGTTTGTGAACTTTGCTAAAAGTCATCCAGAATGTATGAATGGTGCTGAGTTACAATGCCCGTGCAATCATAAAAAATGTCAAAATAGAGCTTTTCGTGATGAGGATACTGTAAAAATGCACATATATAGAAATGATTTTGTGCCAAATTACTACAATTGGTACTGTCACGGAGAGCCTTATTTATATAAACCAATTGGACCTTCTGGTGGTTCGTCTTCTGGGACTACTGTTACCGCTCCTGAAGTATCAAATAATATTGATATTTCAATGCAATCAATGGTTCAAGATGCGATGAATGCAGTTGATTATTCAAATATAGATGAAATACCAACCCCTGAATATCAGCAACTATATAAAATGTTAAAGGCTAGTGAAAGAGAAGTGTGGAAAGGCATTATATTCCTTCTCGTCATTCTCAACTATAAGCTACTGTAAGGTTATTGAATATGAAAGTAGAACATCATTTTTCTGAAAGATGTTACGATGACATTTGTCAATTGATGTCAGAGTTGCTCCCTGCTGATAACATAATAACTGATAGCTTCTATGAAACAAAGAAATTGATTAGAGGTTTAGATTTTCCTGTAGAGAAGATTGATTGTTGTATAACAACTACTTGATATTTTGGAATGAAGACAGTGATCTGAATGAATGTAAAATCTGTACTCATCCTCGCTTTAAGTATCGTACTCGCATACCAGGGAAGAAGAGGAAAAATATTGCTTGAAAAGTGGTGTATTATTTTCCTTTAACTGCTAGACTTCAACGCTTGTATGCATCTGCATCTATAGCTGGCCACATGATGTGGCATCATGAGCATGAGCATGAGCACGAAGGAGGTATAATGTGTCATCCTTGTGATTCTCCTGCATGGAAACATCTTGATACTGTGTTTCCCCCATTGCAATGGAACCACGTAATGTGAGATTGGGACTTTCTGCAGATGGATTTTAACCATTTGGTCAGTCGGGACAACAATATTCATCTTGGCCAGTTATATTAACACCGTACAACTTACCACCATGAATGTGCATGAAAAATGAATTTATGATCCTTACGGTGCTTATTCCTAGTCCAACCAATCCCAAAGATAAGATAGATATTTTTTTGCAACCTCTAATTGTCGAGCTGAATGAATTATAGAATGTAGGGTCGGTGACTTATGATGTTGCAAGTAAAACTAATTTTACATTTCATGCTGCCTTATTATGGACGATCAGTGATTTTCCAGCATACTCAATATTGTCGGGATGGAGCATGGCTGGTAAATTAGCATGCCCACATTACATGACAGAGTCCGATGCATTTTCATTACCTTGCAGTGGGAAGGTATCTTGGTTTGATAATCATCATAAATTTTTACCATTGGATCACCCTTTTAGGCGAAATAAGAAACATTTTCTAAAGAATGTTGTAGTCAGAAAACCTCCCCCAACAGTCCATGTTTCAAGTGAAAAAATCATTGAACAAATAGATAGTTATGGATTTATTTGTATCTCAGCCTAATTCTAATGAGATAAATAAATATCTTGTTAGGATGTGCAAGTGTGGTTGGAAGAAAAGGAGCATATTCTGGGAGCTGCCTTATTGGAAGTATATACTAATTCGGCATAATATAGATGTGATGTATGTTGAGAAAAATTTGTTTGATAATATCTTCAACACTGTGATGAATGTACCTGGAAGAACTAAGGACACTGCAAAATCGCGTGAGGAATTAAAGGAACTAGTCAACAGACCAGAGTTGCATCAGAATAAAACAACCAATAAGTTTCCAAAAGCTTGTTATACATTAGACAAAGATGGTGAACAAGCTTTATGTAGTTGGTTAAAAGAAATCAAATTCTCAGATGGATATGCTTTGAATATGGCTCGATGCGCTGACATGAACAAATTAAAGATGTTTGGAATGAAAGGTCATGACTGTCATGTGTTCATGCAAAGATTTATTCCAATAAGTTTTCATGATTTACTTCCCAATAATGTTTAGCAAGCACTTACAGAGTTGAGTCTTTTTTTCAGAGATTTGACAGCGAGGTGTATTATGATGGTCGATATGCTTCATCTAGAAACTAACATTCCTCTCATACTTTGTAAGCTGGAGCGCATATTTCCACTTAATTTTTTTGATTCAATGGAACATCTACCGGTACATTTACCATATGAGGCACGAATAGCTGGTTCTGTGCAGTACAAATGAATGTATCCATTTGAAAGGTTTTTGAGAAAATTAAAAAATAATGTTCGTAATAAAGCAAAAGTTGAAGGGTCAATATGTAATGCTTATCTGGTTGAGGAAGCATCTTCTTTCTGCTCTTATTATTTTGCTGATAATGTTAAAACCAGACATCGCAAATGTCCTAGAAATTCCGATGATACTCAGAATATAGACTCATCGATGCTTTCTATTTTCAAATTTTTCTGGTAAACCAATGGGTGCATCTATTTCTAGATGGTTAACTCAACAAGAATACCATGCTGCAAGAACATACATACTCTTAAACTGTGATGCGGTCAAATCATACATAAAGTAAGTTAACTTCTCTAATCAAGCTTTTATTTTGTTGTACTTATTTACTTGATATCTTAATTTTCTTATAATTACCTTCTTTCAAAGCTTGTATGAACAACAATTATATCTATAAAATTCATCAATGAATGCAAGTGAGGTTGCTGAAAAGTTAGAGACCGAATTTGCATTACGGTTTCAAATATATATAAGTTAGAGAAATTTTCATAATTCTTTATCAAATTAAGTTCGGTCCTAATTTTTCTCATAATTATTTTGATAGGTGAAAGATCGCAGAATATCAAATGTGCAAGATGATAGAATATTGAATCTTGTATCTGGACCCCTTCGCCAAATAATGATCTATTCGGGTTACTATGTTAGTGGTCTCAAATTCCATGTGACACAACGAGATTCACAGAGATTAACTTTTAATTCTGGTGTTTGCGGTAAACGATCTATCGACACCAATAAAGTGAGTTTGATGACTATGGTAGACTTGAGGAAATTATAGAGGTTGAATATCCTGTATTACCGATAAAAAGGTGTGTGTTGTTCAAATGTTCATGGTATGATTCGACCCCAAGAACAGGTATCAAAATATATCCAAATTATAATTTAGTTGAGGTTAATGCAAATAGAAGGTTTAATAAGTTTGAACCTTTCATTTTTGCATACAAGCGGGTCAAGTTTTTTTATCTTGAATATCCTACGAAGAGAAGAAGAGCTAGTGAATGGTTGTCTGTTTATCGAATGAAGCCTCGTTCGACCATAGAAATGTCGAACACCATTACTGCTCAAAACCATAATGCATTTCAGAATGAAGAAGTAGAGAGACATTCGGTTGATTCACAACTCCAATCTATATCACAATTACTTGTAGATGGTAATGCCACTGACGTGGAGATAGATGATGGAGAAATATCCAACAGTGAGGATTTTGCTGAACTAACAGAGTCTAGCGACGCCGACTTACAAACTGTTATTGTTGAGTAGAAATGCTTCCAGAGTCTAGCATTGATTAAATTTTAGCAGTATTGTTCATCTAGTAAGTTATGCTTCAATCATGTTTTGTTGCTTATTTATTATGTTATTAAATTTTATTATGATATGTTGTAATATTTTTTTGTAGATATCAGGTATCATGGCAGATCTTCCAGCACCACTCCGTGGATCCACTATCCTTAGGGTTGTTGAAGAGTCATAAGTATTTTTTTATTATTAACAATTCAAGTTCTTTATTTATAACATATATCTTATGTCTTAATATTGTTTATATGTAGGTTTACTCCTGACGACCATCGAATATTGACATATATTATACGAAAATTTAAGGAAAGAGTCTGCATATCTGGTACTACATGGAGACATGTAGATGCTGAAACTAAGGATTTTTATTATCAAGAATTTGTGGTAAGTAAATTGAATATGTACAATATATTTATCCTTTAATATACTAAAATTTTAATTTTTAATTGCAGAAAAAATATACGTGGGAGGATGGGCACGAGGCAGAACTTGCAGCAACTTGGAATATTTATTGTGCCAAGTTGTACAAAGACCTATTATACTATGTGAGAAAGGATGGCACACTACCAGCTTATGTATCCGACGAGATCTGGGGTCCATGGACGGCCACTTGGTCTGCAGATAGATGGCAGACAAAGGCTTTAAAAGCTCGAGCGAATAGGAATACAGAGTTAGGTGGGCCGAGTACCGGATCTGTCGGCATACATTAGGATCTCGATCCATTGTTGAGCACGCTATAGATCTGGTGATTTTAATTTAAAGTTATATAAATCAAATTTTTATTTATTAATAAACTTGTATAATTTTAGCCAAACTTATTTGTGCATGCAGGAGCATTCTTTAGAAAGACAACCCACTTGCCTGGAGATCTTTCTCAAGACTCACGAGAGAAAGGATGACACATATGTTGATCTTCGATCCAAGAACATTGGGGTTTGAATTATTAACTTACAATTTATATTTAATCTTTAATAATGATTAATTAGCTTTAATAATTGTGTATAAGATATAAATTATATATTTTTTCTACACAGGAGGAAATGACAAATAGGGTTGCTCAGGCATCTCAGTCACCGGTAGAGGGAGGGGAGTCACAGGATCTATCCACCAAGCAAATAAATGAAATTTATTATGATGTTGTGGGTGGAAGGACAAAGAACTCCTCCTTTTACGGCCTTGACTCCTAGGCCAAGGTGGTATTTGATGGCTTGAGAACTCCTAGGGGCTGTGTGAGTTCCTCTTCTTCTTCTTCTGAGGTGGAGTCATTAAGAAAAGAAAATCAAGAATTGAAGACTCAAATGACTATGATGGATCAGAGGTGGGAGGAGAGGTGGGCTGCTTAGGAGAAGGCATTGGCCCAGATGCAAGTAATTATTGCTAGATTGGACCCATCACAACAACCCAAGTCAAAGGAGACCCGAGACCCATCAGACCCTGCTGATGATTAGATTTTTTTTGAGGTATGTTCAACTATAACTTGATTTTTTTTAGAGTTTATTAGAAATTAATTAAATCAAATATATTTATTCTATAAGGATATTATTAGATGTTTATCTTAAAGTGTTTTACATTTTTCAGGAGTTCATAGTGATACATTCACGATCACCACTATTATTGGATATCCAAAATATAATCCAGGTATTTTTTTTTACATGTAAAATTAGTTATATATTACAATGTTTAAGTTATATTACATTTGCATCGATTCATTCTAATCATAATCTCTTGTATTTGACTTTTACAGGATTATATTTGGATATATGTATAGGTGATGTATCATGGTAAGTATTTTGGATATTTTGTATTTGCCGTTCACTTATTTACTTTTAGATACTTATGATTGTGAGCACTTGACACTTGGATTGTATTGTATTTTGGAGATTTTGTATTTGTCGTTCACTTGACACTTGGATATTTTGTACTTTTAGATACTTATTTTGGAGATTCTTCTTCTTATGTATTGTTGTATTGTATGTTGTATTTTGGAGATTTTGGATTGTTTTATATTGTGATCTTGTTGTAGGTTGTGAGTATATTGTGTGGATTGTGATATATGTATGAATTGTGTTTGTGATGTCATCGCTTATGATGGCTTGTGTTTATATTAAAATTGTATATGGGAAATGAGTAAAATTAGAGCAGGTTTTTAATTTTTTTTTCAATTTTTTACCGACGGAATTGTGGTTTCCGTCGGTAAAGTATCAGTAGCACAGTGAATTTTGTGATATATTTCCGATGGAATTGTGTTTTCCGTCGGTAATTCCCGACGGAATTGTGTTTTCCGTCGGTAGCTCCCAACGGAATTACAGATTCCGTCGGGAATTCTCGACGGAATTGTGTTTTCCATCGAGAATTCCTGACGGAATTACAGATTCCGTCGAGAATTCCCGACGAAATTATTTTTTCTGTCGGGAACATTCCGACTGAATAAATTTCAGTCAAAAATTTCCGTTACCTGCCGTTTACTTTTTTATCGACGGGACAAATTTTCAGTCGTTAAATTTACCAACGGAAAATGTAATTCAGTCGGTAATTACCGACAGAAATTGTATTTCCGACCAAATGACTACCGATGCCATAAATTCCGTCGGTATTCCATCGATAATCATAATACCGACATAATACCAACGGAATATTCAGTCGTTAATTATTTTTGTGATGCAATGGTTGCAAATATATAGGGACGTTTAAATTAAAACTATCATTACCTTGTCAAAGCAAGGATGGCGGAATCAAAGCAAGGATGGCGGAATCAAAGCAAAAGCAGGGAGCTTTGAATTTGATATTTTTTTTTCTTCTCCTATTGTTTTCATCGGTTGGTTTCAATTTCTTATCTTTCATTGTGTTTGCAATTACCTACATCTAATGTTGTCAAATTATTTGATTTTAATATTTGTTTCTAATTTATATATGTGTGCTAGCCATTCAGATGATTATTATTTTATTATAGAAGATGAGGAATTTTGTATGAAATTAGAAAATTAAGAATTTGACATTGAGGTTAATTGTGTTATTTTAACAATTTTAAAAAATATACAAATCATTTTTTAAAAGTTCATTAAGTTATCAACGTGATATAAAAATTATGTGATAATTTTTTTTATTTGTGTATTACAATCTGATTTATAATTTTCATATCTAACTAAATAATTCAATTTAGATCATGCTATCTTTTCTAGTCCTGAATCTTTGATCCGGTCCCACTAAATTTTTTCACTGGTCATTAGAATAAATCAGGAAGTGCCCACGGTATGTACCAAGAAGTGCAACATTTTTTAGTTGCGTGTCCCATTTGGAGAAAAAATTTCTACATATTCACCATAGCTAGGGATCGAATCATAAATATCTGGGTCACAATTTGAATGCCCTGCCGCTACACCTGAGGATATCTCATGGGTGATTAGTGTAACTATTGATAGTTGTATTATATAAAAAAAATACTTACTAAAATCATATGATGCTCTTTTGAATTGGGCATATCTGGGGAAAATAAATAAATTTTTTTCACGTACAATTATGAATCATTTAATTACTTTAAAAAATAATTCATAAAAATAATTTGGATAAATAAGTTTCCTCGGCTGTTTTCTATTTCTAATAATTACCAAGCGCATGATGATAGTTGAATTATATAGATGTATTCCAGAGCACATAATTATGAATTCATCGAAGGGATGGCTACAGAATGTTTACACTTCTAGTTTTCACTCACTACTTGTCTAATTCAAGAACAATATGGTACACATCAGTCATATAGTATAATGATATTCTCTCAAATCATATTGGTTTTATATAATCACTCTTATTTTGAATAGCAACTTATTAAGAGAACAATGTTTGAGGATTACATTACATGCTGCTTCAGAAATACAAAGGCTAACAAGCAACGCATGATGGAAGAGATTGACAAAGGATAATTTGAATAGCAAAACAAGTTGATGAATTAAGGTATTAACAATGGATAAGTTGGAGAGGAGAACTAGCTAGTACACACCACACCAGATCTTTTAATAATTTCATCTTTGCATTGACAGAAAGCTCTGCTTCCTCTGAGTCAAATCATATGCCTTAAGCAGACTTGAGTAGTTTTGCAAAACATTTGGGACGATTTGAATGGTTTGCTGCAATATTTTTGACCATCTCTATTATATTTTCATTATCAGTATAGATGTGAACCTCCTTTAGCCCATGCAGATGTTCTATGCCATTGACTGATTTATTGGGACCCAATATTTTAAGGATTTCGAGGCTTGGGACGGCACCTACTTCAAAACTCATGTTGTGCCGTGCAACTGTCAGCAACTTAAGTTGTGCGAACCCTTCCCGATCGAAGACCAAATTCTCACCATTATAAACGAATGACTCATCATCTAGGATCAGGTTGACCAAAGCGGGGAGATTTCTCAAGACTTGTAGATCCTCGAGCTGCAGTTGTGTCCTGAACAGAGATATCTTGACAACATGCTTCAGAGATGCAAACCAAGGAGGCAATTCGCCAAGTCTGCAACCTATCTCGATCTTGCAGAGCAGCAATGGCGGCAAAGCTACCTCATCTAGTGCCTTTTTCAGACTGCTGTTTCCCAGATGCAAAATCTTTAGAGATCGAAGGCTGCCATTGAGCTTCGAGAGCAGGGCGCTGATCTCCTCCAGCATTCTGAGTGATAGATCAGAGCGACCTAAAAAGATGTCAAGCTTCTGGAGGTTGATAAGCTCACTAATCTCCTGTAGCGAATGCACATTATGAGCACGTGCCGTTCCAAACGTGGTAAGTCTTTTCAACTTTCTTATGCCTTTCGGGAACTTAAATCCTATGAAGGGACCACCAAGCAGATAGACCAGTTTTTGGAGTTTGACGATGGCATTAGGTAGTTTTTGAATATAAGTTCCTCTTATTTCCAAAAACTCTAGATTTTGCAAATCTCCAATTGAATCTGGCAATTCAGATAATCCAGTATTTCTCATAGACAAGTACTTCAAAAGACACAACTTGGAAAAGCTCTTTGGGTGGAAATCATCCAAGTTCCTACATCCTTCCAGGTCAATTGCCCTCAACAGCCTCTGCTTTCTATAATCGCTCACTGGTACATCCTCACCAAATGCAGTAAAGGATCGGAGGTGGGACAGATCAGTGTTAGGAACTAGTCCACTGCTTCCTCCCTGCCGGGATAAGCGTCTTATCCTCTGATGTCGAGGCTGAATGTTCGTCTGCGTGGAGTGCTTATTCAGTACCACCGCAAAGTTCTCCTTTCTTGAAATCGAGATTATGACATCGAGCATCATGTCATGGACGCGGCAGGATCTCACTGTCCCATTATAATCAAATTCTGACGGCTGCACCAAGCTACGATTCACCAATTGGTTGAAGCAGCGCTCGGCCATTTTCTCATCGGGTAAGCCATCTACGCCATGCACAATCCCTTCTGCAATCCACCTTCTCATCAGACGCTTCCGACGAATCTCATAATCCTCAGGGAAGGTGCCTAAGAACAAGAAGCAAGGCTTGAGATAGTAAGGCAAGTCATTGTAACTCAAACCTAGTATCTGATTGATCTTTGACAGCATATCATTGGTCTGTATCTCCAAACGAAGGTGGTCGCGCAAGTCCTTCCATTCCTCAAAATTATTATCAGGCTTGGAAGCTAGAAGACCTCCGATTGTCACGATTGCAAGTGGCAGTCCATCGCACTTTTGCAAGATTTCTCTGCCAATATTTTCTAGCTCTGGAGGACAATTATAGTCCGGTGCATCAAATACTTTTCTACAGAATAACTCCCAAGATAGCTCAGGTGATAAAGGAGAGATTTTAAATATAAATCGACGATTACGAGAACAACTTGCATTTGCCACATCGTTAATGCGGGTGGTGACTATGACCCTACTTCCTTCTTTACCTTGTGGCAATGCAATGCTCAAGCTTTCCCATGCTTCAACGCTCCAAACGTCATCAAAAACGATAAAATACCTCTTTCCATGGAGATGGCCTCTGACTGTCTGCACCAGCTGTGACTCGTCCATCATGTTCAGACATTGTTCAGTGTTCAAACGGGCATCTCGGAATCCAGAAACATCTCGGATTTGTTTCTCGTTGACGGAAATTTGTCTAATAATCTTTTTGAGAAGCTCTTTGATGTTGTAATTTTGTGACACTGCGATCCAAGCTCGAGGTTGGAAGTGGCCTTCGACGATAATAGGATCATCATAGACAGTCTTAGCCAAAGTTGTCTTTCCTAAACCACCGAAGCCGAGGAGAGAAATCGCTGTAAGCTCGGGACAGTTCTCGTCCATCACCCATCCGATGATCTTATCTCTACTCGGGTTGATGCCCACGAGTTGAGCTTCCTCTACAAAATGGCCGATGATCCTTGGATCGGAGTATCTGTCAGCCATGTCCAAGCCGGTGGCGGTGCCAGAGCTTGTAGCTTCATTTGGGTGGAAATAGCGATCGTGCCTTTTTTTTAATATCTTCTACTTGAACCTTCAATTTCTTGATCTCTGAAGCGATGTCATGGCGACCTTTCAACGATTTTATGCTACGAAGGGAGTGCTTGAAAAAACCTAGTGTCGATCGGAGACGGCAGTCGAACTCATCGATCGAGTCTTCGGCATCGTAGGCCACCTCACTCAGCTCCTGCGCCCAGTTCTTCACTTCAGCATCCAGATTGTGCCTGGTTGATATGGCCGTCAAGAAAGAGGTGATGCTTTTGTGCTCGGCGACTATGTACCGGACATCATCTTCAACTCCGGCCAGCAACGCGGCTTCTTCCTCTAGCATCTTCCCTAGTTTTCCCGCTATCGATTGAAAGGAGAATTCCACAAGCTTCGTAGTTATCGCTGTCTCCATGCTGCCAATCTCCGTCGGGCGGTTGTTAGGATGAAAGATGAATGAATGACAAGTCAAGCTCTCAGGTCCTCTAATTGTTTTAATTTGGAACATTAAAAAAAGCTGAAATTATTATGATTATAACATCACGCCGTGCAGAATAGTATAGTGATTATAAAATTAAGGATAAAATAAAGAAGAGAAAAGAATTTTTTTTATGAAAATCTGAGGATTAATTTTTCATCATGTTTAACTTTTATACAGATGATAACCCAAGACTTAAATAAAAAATTATAATAATTACAATTAACGTTTTTTAATTCTAATCTTATTAAAAAAGAAATACATTTTGTGATTATGCGTTATTTGAAAAAAGAAATCCTACAAATAAACAAGCAAACCAACAAATTAACAGATACAATTCCAATGCGATAAATATGAGCGTTTTCAGTATTAAATAATGTTTGGGACTAACGCCATGAAGTCCGGCCTCCTCTTCTTGGCTTTTCTTTTGCATCGTGATCATGATCCAATTAAAAAGACAGAATGAATTGACTATTAATTACTGGGTTCTCTTTTCATTTTGATCATTATAAATTAGAGAGGAAGCAAGAATCAAGAATTGACGCAATTACCGGTTTTCCTTTTCGTCTTGATCATGATCAAATTATAGAGGAAGCGAGATTTGACTAGCAATTACTGGCTTTCCTTTTCATCTTAATAATGATCAAATTTGGTCCAACTCTACGGCATTACTTTGCTTAGCCGGCATAACCTACTGACTTAACGACTGTTTAGGTTTAGTAAACTTTAATCTTCCATCCTGGTTGATTCTCGATGAATTTTCTCTTTAATATTTTATTTTTTTTTATCCGTGTATGTTTGTACATTCATCTTAATATTATTTTTTTTAATTTTTAGTTTTTATTTCCTCATGTGTTCACTTCGTAACTGAATATTTAATTTCATATAACATAACATATTTAACTCTCATTTTATAAAAGTTTCTTTTAAATTTAAAAGGTTCTTTACTATCATAAAGAACACTTATTGTTATTGTTGAATCCCAAAGTTCTTTTGATATGATCAACAAGTTAAGTTAAGTCCTGTGGTATTTTGACTCTGTGTCTAAGTGTGTAAGAACTTAGGAGCACAGGTAGTCCAGCGGAAGATACAGCTAGCAAGAAGGATGGCACGGGAGAGAGTCGACGGACTCGGTGCGTCTGAGGGACGAGGCGCTGCGGAAGATTACACCGGCGGACGAGAAGGAAGCGTGCGGTGTTTCTGAGGGATGAAAAACTGAAACGGAAGATTGTTCAAGGAGCAAGAGACGTAGTTAGTGAGAATGTTGGCACGGGAGAGAGCCGATGGGCTGTTAGAGTATATATTAAAAGCCTAACTTTTGTAAACATTTATTTTTGAAATAAAAGAATCACATTGGTCAAATGTCTACATTTATTTGTTAAGTGTAGTTGTTCAATTAATTTATATTGTAGATAACATGGTGTGTGGTGTCACACACAGAAGATCGTGTTATCAGTTCTTTATAAATTATAAATAGTTGCTCACGACTAAGATGAAAAGGAACAAATCGTTGGAATAGTCGTAGTGTAATTAGGTATTAGTTTATCTTGACTAATAAATTACACTAATACACTCTAAGTGTATTGAGTAAGACCATTTAAGGTAAGTTATTTTTATACTGATTTAATAAAAGAACTAGACCTTAGTTATTATGGAAGTGTGTGCTCTTAATCCTAATATAATAACAAGCACATATATTTAGTATTTTTTTCTTTGACTTATCAAAGGGTGAGATTTAGCACGATAAATCAATAGGCCCGATAAGTTGGGAAATGATATTACTTAAAGTGTGTGTTGTTGATTATAAAAGGAAATTGTGTCCTAGTCATCTAGGTTAAGAATGTCCCCAAGAGGAGCTCATAAGGATTGTCATGTTAAACCCTGCAGGTGGACTTAGTCCGACATGACAATAAGGTTGAGTGGTACTACTCTTGGACTAAGATATTAATTAAAATAAGTTGTCAGTAACTCAATTAATTAGTGGGCATTCGATATCTTAAACACAGGGTGACTAACACACTCATGATAAGAAGGAGCACATAATGTAATTTGGGATTGATGCGGTAATGCAATAATAACTCTCTAGTGGAATGAGTTATTATTGATAAACTTGAGTTGTGTGTTCGGGGTGAACGAGATACTCAAGCTCGTCGGAAGGCCAAAACCAATTTCTCCTCTAGGTCTCTGTCGTAGCCTCATTAATGCCTCATATCCACCTATGAAAAGCCTATCTTGGTGTCCAAGAGGGGGCCGGCCCAAGGCTTGGTGACCAAGCCAAGGGCCGGCCACTATTCTTCCTAAGGGGTCCGACCACAATTAGTTTTGAGGGGCCGACCACCTTATTTCAAATTAGAAGGGGTGTTTTAAATTTTTAAAATATTCTCTTTGTAGATAATTACAAGTTTAAAAGAAGGATTTTAAATTTACAAAACTTTTCTTATTTGAATTACGCTACATGGTTTAAAAGAAAGTTTAAAAGTTTTAAAACTTTCCTTTTTTAACCATCCTCATGGTTGTTGGAAAAAAGGAAGGGAGTTTTAAATTTGAAACTTTATATTTTTGTAAACATGTTAAAAAAGGAAATTTTAGAAGAGAAGTTTTAAATTTTAAAACTTGGTTTTAATTTTTAAAACTTTCCTTTTTTTAACATCCACATTAGAAGATTAAAAGAGAGCTTGTAAAATTTTATAAGAGCTTTCCTTTTTTGCTTATAAAATTTTTTACAAGATTATTTCCCTCCTTTAAAGGGTCGGCCACCCTTGCTTGGTGCCCAGGCAAGGGGCCGGCCAACCATCCAATCAATGATTCAATCAATGATTGAATCAATCAAGGGAAACAAAAGGAAATATAAAAGGGGAAAAGGAAAAACAAAAAGAGGATTTTAATTTTTTGTAAAAATCTTTCCTTATTTTCCTTGGGCAAGTATTATAAAAGAAGGGGAAGAGAGACCTCATGAGATATGAATTCTTATTCTCTTGTTGAAGCTCCCTCTTGTGGCCGGCCCTCTCCTCTTGTCTTTCCCCTTGTTCTCTTTTGCTCTGTGGTGGTGGTGGTGGCCGAATACTAGAGAAGGAGGAAGAAGGTGGTGTTCATCTTGGAGGATTATCGCCCACACGACGTCTAAGAGGAGGTGAGGAATACGGTAGAAGATCTCGAGGTTATTAGCATACAAAGAAGAGGTATAACTAGTAATTATTTTCTGCATCATGCTAGTTCTTCTTTGTACGAATTCCAAACACAAGAGGCATATGATTCTAGAGTTTCGGATTTGTTTCGAAGTTGTGTTTTTTTTTGTTTTTCTAATTTTTGATTCGATTGTTCTTTTTGGTTAAACCTAGAGTTATATAAGGAAATTAAATATTAGCTTTCCTTAAAAGGCTTTGTCTAGGCGGTGGTGGATGATCCCATACCCAAGAAGGACTAGTGCCTCGCCATGCAGTCCTGGAAGCCAATTTTAGAAATTAATATTTAATTGAATTTATAACATAGGTGGATTTGGATCAATAATGTTAAGCATCGTTTGCGATCCAAATCTAAACCATTAAGAACATATAAGTTAAATTTGGAATCAATAATGTTAAGTTCCGTTTGCGATTCCTAATTTAATTTCTAAAGAACACAATAGGTTGTTTAGGAAAGGATCGACACTTGTACAAATTTTTTGTACAGTGGAACTGGTACGATCTTCCTAGTACCAACCAACACTTGGTATCAGAGCTAGGGTTTGCCTCTGTGTGTTTGGTTTTCAAATAGATTATGCACATGTCATACATAATTTAGGTAGGATAATAGTAGGATGTGCTAACTTTGTGGTTGCAGGCTCCAACTATTATGGCATATTGATATTGTGCATGAATGGACCCTTGGACATGTCAAGGGCATTTTATTGTGTGTGCATGATTGTAATATTAAATACAGCTAGAGCTGTATTAGTTATTAGGGTTTTATAATTTTGTTTCGATCTAGATTACATGTACATTCCTTTATAGAATATAGGATCGATATATGTAAAATATATTTTTGTCGTGGATTGTATCCTTGCGACGCGTGATGCTATTAGAGGACCAGAGGCACAGCAGAAAAGGAAGCTTGATGGACCTGGCGGCATGATCCCTAGGGATGGCAGCACACGAAGGACAGTGATTGAAGAAACCATAATAGTTGGAAAATTAATATCCATATTTATTGCTTTTGTTTACTGTGATGTGTGTTTGCATGTG
This sequence comes from Zingiber officinale, assembly GCF_018446385.1. Taxonomy (NCBI): domain Eukaryota; kingdom Viridiplantae; phylum Streptophyta; class Magnoliopsida; order Zingiberales; family Zingiberaceae; genus Zingiber; species Zingiber officinale. The sequence goes on from NC_055988.1 coordinate 85,805,236, forward strand.
ATGTATGCTAGCATAGGTTAAAATTCCTCACTTTAAATAACTAAGTGGGAGAGGGGTTTTTAAATAAATTCCACGATCTCCATTACTAGTTTGTAAGTGATGCAACAAGCTTGCGTGTTGGCTCTGAGTGCCTCCCTCCACAATGGATGGGTTTGTTGCGGATCGCTAGATCAAACTTCCTTTATGGATGGTTATAGAAAATTATTTAGGAGTGTGTGATCTTCTCCAACTGAAGAGGTACAATCCTATTTAATGGACTAAGTATCAAGTAATGGTATACACTTAGACGCATTCAATAGTATTCTCCCCAATGGAGTCACTGCTATTGTTTTACGTGACCAAAGTAAAACCAACTATTAATTTTATTTATCATAAAGTTACGATGACAAGATAATAAAATTAATGGGTAAGACCCTCCTCTTACAAATGTTGAATTTGTATACGTCCACATTAACTTGGCATGCAGTATTCACGGTGTTTTGAGGTGTTGGTAAATTTAAATAGTATTATTTGAGGAATCAATATTATTCTAAATTTAGAGACCTGACCAAAGTTATTTTTGTGATTCTTAGGATAACTTTCAACCCACTGGCCATCATACTGAAAGAGAACAAACTTACTGGTCCCAATTATATAGATTGGAAAAGAAACCTGGACATTGTCCTAACTGCTGAGGGCTATAAGTTTGTACTGTCAAAGGAGTGCCCTAATGCGCCTAATGGTGAGTCTACCCAAGAGGAGATTGAGAATCATAGGAAATGGATAAAAGCAGATGAGATGACGTGGTGTTACATTTTGGCTTCAATGTCAAATGTGCTGCAACATCAGCATCAAGATTTACCAACAGCTTATGATATAATGAATAATCTCAAGGATCTCTTTGGTCACCAGGATCAGGCCGCTAGGAAAGAAGCTATGAGAAAGTTAATGATAACCACCATGATAGAGGGTACTCCCGTCAGAGACCATATCCTAAAGATGATGACTTATTTGAACGAAATACAAATCTTTGGAGGAGAAATTGATGGGGAAACCCAGATCGATATAATTCTCCAAACGCTACCCAGAAGTTTTGAGTATTTCTGCCTGAACTATAATATGAATAAAAGGCTATATTCATTAGCGGAACTGCTGACAGAACTTCAAGTAGCAGAAGGGCTATTTCATCATAATTCTCATATTCACTATGCTGAATATGGTTCTACTTCTAAGTCGAAAGGCAAGAAGAAGAAGAAACAGGCTGCATCAGCAAAGAAGGTGAATAAATCTCAAGGAATAGGACCAAAAGTTGGAATGAAGAAGCCAAAGGGCAAGTGCTTCATCTATAAGTAGTCAGGACATTGGAAGACAGACTGTCCTCATAGGAAAGAGAACAATAAAGGTATATCTCATATTCTAGTAGTTGAAATATGTTTAGCGGTGTTATCTACCAGCACCTGGTGTGAAGATACAGGAGCCACTGATCATGTCTGCAACTCTTTGCAGGAGTTCCAGGAAACCCGATGACTATTTGAAAGAGAGATAACCATCTACATGGGCAATGCTACTGAGGTGGCGGTTGTTGTAGTGTGAGACGTCAACTTATCTTTTGATAGGAATAGATGTAAAATGCCGAAAATAGGCAAATATTGATAAGGGAATTTTTCCGGAATTTTTGAAAATTTTTCGGAAATTTTTCGGAAATTTTTCGGAGCTCGTACGGATGAGTTAACGGGGACAAAAACGGGGTCCGGAAAAGCCTGTTTAGGCTACCCCATTTTAAAGAGGAAATGTTTGATTTTTTTCCCTTTTTCTTTATTCTTTTTCTTAAATTTTTCTTCGCCATTTTCTTTCATTGCCGCGCGCCTGAAACCTCACCCTCTGCCCTAACCGGCGCCGAGTGGTTTCTTAGCGATTTCCCTTCTTCTTCTTCTCCTCTGCTCGAGCCGAACCCTCATTCTTCCCTCATCTCTAGCGACGCTGCCCTTCTCCACACCGACGCCTCTGCCCTAGCCACCCGGCGCCACACGACAGTGTCGACGCCGTGTTCTTCTTGGCGATTCGCCACCGTCGGCCACCAGATCTCGGTCCTTCTTTCGATTTGCCGCCGCGTTCCCTAGCCGAGCCTGCCGACGCCGCTGCCTCTCTGGACCGGAGAAGTGTTATCCTCAGCCCTAGTTCTCCGGCCGACTCCTCCTCCTTCTCGAGCCACACCGTGCCCTAGATTTGGGCCACAGCCGACCCCCATACAACGCTGTACCCTAGCTTGAAACCATCGGCCACAGTTCGATCTCTCTAGTGATCACTTTTGTTACTGTCCCTGCTGTTCCCTAGCGTCGGCAGAGAGAAAACCAGAGGAAGAACTTGGCTTCGTGTAGGAAAGGCATATTTGGGTATTAGATTTTGACTGGGATACTGACACATAGGGAGTAGTAGTTCTTTGCAGTGTAGGCAACAGAACTGTGGCAACAATAGTTCCGGCAAGCAAATTTTCGACAGCAGCTCTAGTTGACCGTGGATTAACAGGAGAGGTTTCGGATTTAGGGTAAGGAGTTGATTGTTTCTTGTTGTAGCTTAAATCCAATTTGTATCTAAGTGTTGATTAGGGATTTGAAAACTAACCCTAATTAACCGTTGGATTTAATTTGGGTAGATTGAGATTTATGGTTTAGGGGTTTTCCCTAAAATTGTTCTTAAATATTTTTATTTGGCTATTCGTTTAATTTGTAGCTAAATAAAAATGTATGTTTGGTATTACAGGACTTTGACGCGAGACGAGTATCTCGGAGTCGGAATTGGACCTTTCTTTTGTCGGAGGCGAGTACTTTTGACTTATGTCATTTGATATATATAGTAGTGAATTTAACAAGTTGCATTAATTATGTTCCTTATTTGTTTCGGTTAGTCACTACCCAATACCTGTTATATGATTTGATTGATTGCTTGTTTTGCATCTCATGTATACTTTACCTGCTTATACATGTTATAGGGGTAGTGATATACCATACTTTACCATGTTCAGGACCTAGGTTTTATACCTTCTGTGTACCTTTGATTTGATTTGATTCGTTGACCTATGGTGCACTTTTATATATACATGGATCAGGTCAGGATATTTTGTGGTTAGTGCCATGCACCATTTGCATGATTGCATGCTGTGCGATAGTTCGCTCCATTATTGTTGAGCACATCGCCAGTTACATGGATCTGCACACACCACCACTCATGGGTTAGTGGTCGATTCAGGCAGAGTGTGTTGCAGCAGGGACTCTGTTAGGCACCGTTGGTCCGCTCATGGGTAGTGTGACACAACGTGTTATCCGGCAGGGATTCCTCCCCGTCATCGTGTACCGGGAGTTGAGAGCATCCCCCATTTATGATTTGGGGTAGGAGGATAGGTGTACTCCGACAGCATCCCATCCACTCGGTCACTCATCAGGAGCAGTGACGACAGAGTGCACGGTTGTCACAGCCCTACCCACTCGGCCTCACTATTGGGTGTGAGATGATCGACTGACGTCAGGGGTGATCAGGATGCATCATTAGCATCTTATGCATGATGCATTTATTGCTTGTGTTTGTGTTTGCTGCATTTATATGCTGCATATTGTTTGGATACCTATGTTTGACATACATACAGGATTTCCCTATCCCTCGGACTGTTTGTCCTTATACCCAGGTCCTGGTTAGTACAGTTCTCTCCTGTTTACTTCAGATGCATTTTTTTTATTTTCTTATATCCGGAGACTGTACGCATGATTAGTGCTAGGTGTTATTTTCCTACTTTGTATATCTGTTGTACCTGCTGAGTGTTGGACTCACCCTGCCTCCATTGTTGTTATATTTTCAGGTTGAGGCTGTCCGGAGCAGTTCCAGTCGCTAGTCCCCATCTGCACGTAGTGCTAGTCCTCTGCTGGTATTGAGTTGTTATTTTATCTTAGTTTCTCTATCAGACTTTGTTTTTAGTCTTGTATTGTTTTACTTATGGATATTGTATGAATTCTTATCGTTTGATGGATTTTTGGTATGATTTGGATTTATTCTACTACATGCCTGCCTGGACGGCAGAAGAGGTGAGTTCATCGGATTTGAGCTTTACGAGTGTAGTTGAGTAGGGTTGATTTTGAGTCATGGTATTACTACTTTGGTTTGCTTATATTTATATAAACTGCGTGGTGATGGTTTATTTACATGTTATTATTCCAGCCGCATGTGGCTGAGGTATATGAGGATGTAGAAAAGTTTCAGATTGTCCGCCGTACAGGGGAGATGCTGACGAAATTTTCTCGGACAGGGACTCCTCCGGGGCGTGACAATTTAGTGGTATCAGAGCCAAGTTGGCGATACTTGTTTGATTTTCGTGTGTTGGAGTTCCGAGATTTATCTGATACCAATTTATTGGTATCAGAGCGGGTTATGATACCTGCTTTTGGTGTTCTGGAGATTTATCGGATACCTGTTTTTAGTATTCTGGATATTTGGGTTAGCCAGGTTTGCGAGTCAAACTGGGCATTTTCGGATTTTCGTTATGGTTATGTTTCGGATTTCCGTTTCGGATTTATATGGATTTCCGGCGATTTTCTCGTTCAGAATTTTGAGGTTAAATTGGGGACTGGACAGCGACGGAACAACTCCAGACAGCAAATAGGTATGATGTTTATTTTATGATTGTTATATTGGTAGTAATATCTGTGATATAACTTAACAGATATGAGGAGATCTACGCGCATTGCGGCGAGACGTGGTGCTGGACGACCACGTACGAGGACCACGGGATCTCTGGATATGCCAGAGATGCCTACTGTTGATGAGCCTGTCAGTCAGGGACAGACTCAGCATATTGCGGGCGTGTCGGGCTCTCAGACCCCGATGGCTCCTATAGAGGTACCTACCTTGGTTATGCTGAGTGTACCTATCCCTACTGTAGTTCCGGTACCATCAGGGGTACCATTGGCATACCCGACATCTACTCCAGCGCAGCCTACGACGTACCCGGCACCACCGCCACCTGGACCTATAGTGTACCCGACACCAGTGGCACCTGTGCCCCCAGTGCCTACAGTAGCAGCGGCTGCTCCACCTCCGGTATCACTACTTACTGTACCTCCAGCTGCGGCCACTTATGTTCACCCGACAGTACCACCAACAGCTTATTCTCCAGTTTATTCAGCAGCACCGGGAGTACCTCCTCCGGTTTATTCCGCGGTACCACTTGTAGCACCAGTTCTAGTGGTTCCGCCAGTTCTTGCAGCCGTCCCAACACAGCTCACTGATATTGTCGCAGCATGAGCTAGGATTCCAGTATTGGCAGAGTCAATGAAGACTCGATTCATTCTCTTCCGAGGAGACCTCGATCCAAGTATGGCTCTATCATGGATAGAGACTATGGAGCAGACTTTCTTCTATATGGCTTGCTCCGAGTGGGAGAAAGCAGAGCTGGTTGCTTTCCATTTACGGGATGAGGCTAACGCCTGGTGGATTACTCAGCATTCTATCATTGGCGAGCGGAACGTCACTTGGATCAGGTTCAGAGAGGATTTTGAAAGCCGCTTCTTTCCACTATCATATCAGATGGCTCTCCGACAGGATTTCATGAGTCTGCGTCAGAACAATCGCACGGTGACAAAGTATAATACTGAATTCAACCGGTTGGCTAAGTTTTGTCCAGAGTTAGTTGCGGAGGATAGATCTCGCATGATGCAGTTTATACAGGGACTAGATGGTTATCTGCAAGTAAGGCTTGCCGGTTTAGGGATCGTATCTTACTCAGATGCACTGGATCAAGCTTTGATGATAGAGTTAGCTCAGCAGAGAGCATTTCCGGACAGGAAGAGGAAGCATATGGGTCAGGCATCCGGACAGATCCAGCAGACACCGGCGACAGGACAGCAGCAGAGTAGTCGCAGTCGGTCAGGACAGGGTACTTCTGGGGTATCTCGTAGGCCTCAGAAGTCAGAGCGGTCTTCTTCAGGACGTTCCCGGTTTTCTCAGCAGAACCGGCAACTGCCTCCCAGCGATACTCACTGTTTCAGATGTGGGTCCAGAGATCACCTTACCCCAACTTGCTTTCTGGGACAGCCAGTTTGCTTTTATTGCAAACTGCCTGGGCACCAGAGCCGAGATTGTCAGCTGAAGGCTCAGCACACGGCTTCCAGAGGGTTAGGTCAGAGGGGACAGTCTAGTCAGTCAGGGGCATATCGAGGAGGGCAGAAAGCCCAATCTTCACATCATTAGCAGGGGATAGCTTCACCTGCAGTAGCGGCATTTGGCATGCTTGGACAGGAGTACTCCAGTGCTTCCATAGCATCCCAGAGTTCTGTTCCAGGACCTTATTATCCGACGCATGGGCAGTATCAGATGCAGCCTCAGCCTCTGGGCCAGTACCAGACTCAGTCCCAGTCATCGGCACAGTATCAGTCACCGTCCTCTCAGTCTCCTCTAGCACATTATCCAGCACCGCCTCAGTGGCAGGCTTCTGCCCAGCCGCTGGTAGCATTACCACCTCCGCCTCCGCCAGAGACTGGACGTGTTTATGCGATTACCAGAGAGGATGCGCAGCGAGCCGACGGATCCGTTTTCCGCGGTATGATTTCCATTTATGCATTTTCCACTGATATATTGATTGATACTGGTAGCTCGCATTCTTTTATATCCCGTACCTTTATACGGGAGATTGGTAGATTACCTACTTTTAGACTGCAGCGATTGACCGTCTCCCTACCGTCCGGTGATACTTTAGACGTCACCCAGGAGATCAGAGGTTGCCCGTTAGACTTTGGCAACATGATACTTACGGTAGATCTTCTAGTATTGGAGATGGTCGAGTTTGATATCATACTTGGCATGAATTGGCTGTCAGTATATCATGCTACCGTTGATTGCCAGACGAGGGTGGTCACCTTCCGGCCTCCGAACCAACCCTCGTGGAGTTTCACTGGCATCAGAGATGACGACATCTCGATTATTTCGGCGATTCAGGCACAGAAGCTGCTGTCTCACGACTGTCATGGTTTCCTATTATCTCTGATTAGTACTGAGGATAGCAGTAGTTCGCAGCTCTCCGACGTTCCTGTAGTCCGGGAGTACCCAGATGTATTTCCTGAGGAGCTGCCATGTTTGCCTCCCAGAAGGCCAGTGGAGTTCGCTATTGAGCTGATTCCGGGAACCGCGCCGACATCGAAAGCTTCGTATCGTATGGCACCAAAAGAGTTGAACGAGCTGAAGGTTCAACTCCAGGAGCTTTTAGACAGGGGATTCATTCGCCCTAGTGTTTCTTCATGGGGTTCTCCGGTATTATTTGTCAAGAAAAAGGACGGCACTATGAGGTTATGTATTGACTACAGACAGCTGAATGCAGTGACCGTCAGAAATAAATATCCTTTACCCCGGATCGAGGATTTGTTTGATCAGCTCAGAGGTACATCAGTGTATTCTAAGATTGATCTGCGATCCGGATATCATCAGTTGAGGGTCAGAGACTCAGATATCTAGAAGACAGCTTTCCGTACGAGATACGGTCATTATGAGTTTTTGGTAATGCCATTTGGGATTACCAATGCTCCAGCGGTGTTTATGGACTTGATGAACCGCATCTTTTTGGAGTATCTGGATCAGTTTGTTATTATTTTCATTGATGACATATTGGTCTATTCGCATTCCGAGGAGGAGCATGCACAACATCTTTGTATAGTTTTGGAGACTCTTAGACGGCATCAGCTGTACGCGAAGTTCAGCAAATGTGCATTCTGGTTATCCTCAGTCGGTTTTCTGGGACACGTGGTTTCTAGCAGAGGTATTTCAGTTGATCCTCAGAAGATCGAGGCTGTCACCGATTGGGAGCAGTCGAAGTCAGTTCAGGAGATCCGTAGTTTTCTAGGATTGGCCGGATATTACCGACGTTTTGTCGAGGGTTTCTCGCGTATTGCTATGCCGCTGACACGTCTTACCAGGAAAGGCGTGAAGTTCATGTGGTCCGAGGATTGTGAGAGCAGCTTTCAGGAGCTGAAGTGGAGATTAGTGTCGGCTCCAGTTTTGGTTTTACCTTCTGGAGAGGACGGATTTGTACTTTACACCGACGCTTCTCTACAGGGTTTGGGCGCTGTTCTGATGCAGCACGGCAGAGTAGTCTCTTATGCTTCTCGTCAGCTGAAGGAGCATGAGAAGAACTACCCAGTTCATGACCTGGAGTTAGCCGCCATCATATATGCTTTGAAGATCTGGCATCATCATCTTTACGACATTACATTTGAGATTCTCACTGATCATAAGAGTCTCAAATATATTTTTACCTAGAAGGAATTTAAATCTCCAACAGAGGAGATGGATGGAGTTCCTGAAGGATTATGACTGTACCAGTAGCTATCATCTGGGAAAAGCTAATGTGGTTGCTCATGCACTTAGCCGGAAGTCCAGAGGGACTTTATCTTGTCACCGAGTTGTGGTCACAGACTTGATTCAGGGTTTCTCCGAGTTAGACCTTGAGGAGCAGGGACAGACAGAGTAGGGTATTCTTGTTACCATAGTTGCTCAATCGTCAATCAGGACGAGAATCTGAGAGGCCCAATTGTTGGGACCTCATAGAGCTCAGCGTGAGGCAGAGTGGTCCACACTATCAGACGGAGGATGTCAAAGGCATAAGACTGCCAGAAGAGTTATGCTGACCCGAGTTGGAGACTCTTAGAGTTCTCCATTTGCGACTATGTATTTCTGCGAGTTTCACCCACGAAAGGGGCGAAGAGATTTGACCTCAGAGGTAAGCCAGCTCCGTGATACATTGGACCTTTCCAGATCTCGGAAAGGATTGGAGCAGTAGCTTACTGGTTGGCACTATCACTGTCCTTGGCAGGCGTTCACGCCGTATTCCATACGTACCCGATTCGATACATGTGTTGATAGATAATCTCAGTTCCCTTCAGCCTGATGTCATCTATGAGGAGGTTCCGGTATGGATTTTAGATCGAAAAGAGCGTCAGTTGCGGAACAAGACTATTTGGCTGGTTAAGTCGGATGACAGTATCATTTGGACGAGGAAGTTACTCAGGAGCTCGAGGATACGATCCGAGCTCGATACCCCCATCTTTTCACTTGAGATATGTGATTTAATTTACCGTTCAGCATTTTATACTCTTTACCTGTTGTTGGTACTTGTTGATGGTAGATAACGAAATTTGGGGACCAAATTTTTATTAGTGGGGGAGAATGTAAAATATCGAAAATAGGCAAATATTGATAAGGGAATTTTTCCGAAATTTTTGGAACTTTTCCGAGAATTTTTCGGAGCTCGTACGGATGAGTTAACGGGGACAAAAATGGGGTCCGGAAAAGCCTGTTTAGGCTACCCCGTTTTAAAGAGGAAATGTCTAATATTTTTCCCTTTTTCTTTATTCTTTTTCTTAAATTTTTCTTCGCCGTTTTCTTTCATTGTCGCGCGCCCGAAGCCTCACCCTCTGCCCTAACCGGCGCCGAGTGGTTTCTTAGCGATTTCCCTTCTTCTTCTTCTCCTCTGCCCGAGCCGAACCCTCCTTCTTCCCTCATCTCTAGCGACGCTGCCCTTCTCCACACTGACGCCTCTGCCCTAGCCACCCGGTGCCGCACGACAGCGTCGACGCCGTGTTCTTCTTGGCGATTCGCCACCGTCGGCCACAAGATCTCGGTCCTTCTTCCGATTTGCCGCCGCGTGCCCTAGCCGAGCCTGCCGACGCCGCTGCCTCTCTGGACCGGAGCAGTGTTATCCTCAGCCCTAGTTCTCTGGCCGAATCCTCCTCCTTCCCGAGCCACACCATGCCCTAGATTTGGGCCACAGTCGACCCCCATACAGCGCTGTGCCCTAGCTTGAAACCATCGGCCACAGTTCGATCTCTCTGGTGATCACTTTTGTTACTGTCCCTGCTGTTCCCTAGCGTCGGCAGAGAGAAAACCAGAGGAAGAACTTGGCTTCATGCAGGTAAGGCATATTTGGGTATTAGATTTTGACTGGGATGCTGACATATAGGGAGTAGTAGTTCTTTGTAGTGTAGGCAACAGAACTGTGGCAACAATAGTTCCGGCAAGCAAATTTTCAACAGCAGCTCTAGCAGCTCTATGGCAACAATAGTTTCGACAGCAAATTTTCGACAGCAAATTTTCAACTTTAACGCGAGACGAGTATCTCGGAGTCGGAATTGGACCTTTCTTTTGTCGGAGGCGGGTACTTTTGACTTATGTCATTTGATATACATAGTAGTGAATTTAACAAGTTGCATTAATTATGTTCCTTATTTGTTTCGGTTAGTCACTACCCAATACCTGTTATATGATTTGATTGATTGCTTGTTTTGCATCTCATGTATACTTTACCTGCTTATACATGTTATAGGGGTAGTGATATACCATACTTTACCATGTTCAGGACCTAGGTTTTATACCTTCCTTGTACCTTTGATTTGATTTGATTCGTTGACCTATGGTGCACTTTTATATATACATGGATTAGGTCAGGATATTTTGTGGTTAGTGCCATGCACCATTTGCATGATTGCTTGCTGTGCGATAGTCCGCTCCATTATTGTTGAGCACATCGCCAGTTACATGGATCTGCACACACCACCACTCATGGGTTAGTGGTCGATTCAGGCAGAGTGTGTTACAGTAGGGACTCTGTTAGGCACCGTTGGTCCGCTCATGGGTAGTGTGACACAACGTGTTATCCGGCAGGGATTCCTCCCCGTCATCGTGTACCGGGAGTTGAGAGCATTGCGCTCCCCCATTTATGATTTGGGGTAGGAGGATAGGTGTACTCCGACAGCATCCCATCCACTCGGTCACTCATCAGGAGCAGTGACGACAGAGTGCACGGTTGTCACAACCCTACCCACTCGGCCTCACTATTGGGTGTGAGATGATCGACTGGCGTCAGGGGTGACCAGGACGCATCATTAGCATCATATGCTTGATGCATTTATTGCTTGTGTTTGTGTTTGCTGCATTTATATGCTGCATATTGTTTGGATACCTATATTTGACATGCATACAAGATTTCCCTATCCCTCGGACTGTTTGTCCTTATACCCAGGTCCTGGTTAGTACAGTTCTCTCCTGTTTACTTCAGATGCATTTTTTTTATCTTTCTTATATCAGGAGACTGTACGCATGATTAGTGTTAGGTGTTATTTCCCTACTTTGTATATCAGTTGTACCTGCTGAGTGTTGGACTCACCCCGCCTCCATTGTTGTTATATTTTCAGGTTGAGGCTGTCCGGAGCAGATCCAGTCGCTAGTCCCCATCTGCACATAGTGCTAGTCCTCTGCTGGTCTTGAGTTGTTATTTTATCTTAGTTTCTCTATCAGACTTTGTTTTTAGTCTTGTATTGTTTTACTTATGGATATTGTATGAATTTTTATCGTTTGATGGATTTTTGGTATGATTTGGATTTATTCTACTACATGCCTACCTGGACGGCAGAAGAGGTGAGTTCATCGGATTTGCGCTTTACGAGTGTAGTTGAGTAGGGTTGATTTTGATTCATGGTATTACTGCTTTGGTTTGCTTATATTTATATAAACTGCGTGGTGATGGTTTATTTACATGTTATTATTCCAGCCGCATGTGGTTGAGGTATATGAGGATGTAGAAAAGTTTCAGATTGTCCGCCGTACAGGGGAGATGCTGCCGAAATTTTCTCGGACAGGGACTCCTCTGGGGTGTGACAATAGAAGTTTGGTTTTAAGAAATTATCTTTATGTACCCAGTTTTCAGAAAGAATTTAATTTCAGTTTCTAAATTGTATTTGGATGGATATTCTGTTTCTTTCAATAACAATGTAGTTATAAAGAGAAATAGAGTTATTATCTATTCTGATGCATTGGTTGGCAATTTATATACATTAAATCCAATTTCTCTCTCAAAGCAATAAATGGAAATTAATAACATATCTTGTAATTCTAATAAGAGAAAAGAACCTTCGGAAATGAACTAAACATATCTTTGGCATCTAAGGCTTGGTCATATTAACTTAAGTATGATTCAAAGGCTTGTAGCCGATGGACTCTTGGATTCATTAGAGTTGGAAAACTTTCCAACCTGTGAATCTTGCTTGGAAGGTAAAATGACCAAGAGACCTTTTAAGGCCAAGGGGTATAGAGCCAAAAATGTGTTAGAACTGGTTTATTCTGATTTGTGTGATCCTATGTCTATCCAGGCAAGAGGTGGTTATGAATATTTCGTCTCCTTTATAGACGACTATTCAAGATATAGATACATTTACTTGATGTACCGTAAGTCAGAATGCTTTGATAAGTTCAAAGAATATAGGTCTGATGTTTAGAAACGTCTTGATAAAAGTGTCAAGACATTACAATCTGACTGTGGTGGTGAATACCTCTTTGGAGAGTTTAGAAATTACTTATCAGAAGCCAGGATCCAATCCTAATTGTCTACACCTGGTACACCCCAACAGAATGGTGTGGCAGAACGAAGGAATAGGACTCTTATGGAAATGGTTAGATCGATGATGAGTTATTCAGAAATACCAAATTCGTTTTGGGGATATGCTCTAGAAACAGTAGTATACATTCTGAATATGGTACCTTCTAAAACAGTTCCTTCTACTCCCATGGAATTATGGAATGGGCGTAAGCCTAGTCTGAATCATATCCGGATATGGGGTAGTCCAACACATATGCTGAAGGGAGATACTGACATGTTAGAATCACGTACAGAAGTTTGTCTATTTGTGGGATATCCTAAGGGAACGAGAGGTGGTTTGTTTTATAATCCTAAAAATCAGAAGATCATTGTTAGCACCAATGCTCGATTTTTAGAGGAAGATTATGTAATGAACCATAAGCCCATGAGTGAAATTGTTCTAGAAGAAATAAGAGAGGACACATCTACTTTAGTACCAACAGTACAAGATGAAGTACCACAAGAGACTGCAACACGTGTAACACATGATACGCAACCGCAGATAGTGCCTCGTCATAGTGGGAGGGTTGTGAGGCAGCATGAGAGATTCATGTTTTTGGGAGAATCTTCAGACTTGATCCTGGGTAAACATGAACCTGATCCCCGGACATATGACGAAGCACTCCCAGATAAAGATGCAGCATCTTGGCAGAAAGCGATGAATTCCGAAATAAAATCTATGTATTTTAATAAGGTCTGGGAGCTTGTAGAACCACCAGATGGTGTAAAAGCTGTTGGATGCAAGTTGATCTACAAAAGGAAAAGAGGGACAGATGGGAAGGTAGAAACCTTCAAAGCAAGACTTGTTGCAAAGGGTATACTCAGAAAGAGGGAATTGATTATGAGGAGACCTTTTCACCGGTAGCTATGCTTAAGGTTATTCGGATACTCTTATCCATAGCCGCTCATATGGATTATGAGATTTGGCAAATGGATGTCAAGATAGCTTTCTTAACGGAAGCCTTGAAGAAAACATCCATATGAAGCAACCAGAAGGGTTCATTGAAAAAAGGCAAAGAGCATCTAGTGTGCAAGCTCAATCCGGTTTAATGAAGCAAGCTTCAAGATCTTAGAACATCCGGTTTAATGAAGTAATCCAGTCATATGGATTTATTCAATGTCCGGATGAGTTTGTGTATACAAGAAATGTAACAGAAACGTGGTGGTATTTCTTGTACTATACGTAGATGATATTTTGTTAATTGGCAACAATGTCAAAGTGTTATCGGACGTAAGCATATGGTTGTCCAAACAATTTGATATGAAGGACTTAGGAGAATGTGCACACATTCTTGGGATCAAAGTCATAAGGGATTGCTAGAAAAGGATGTTGTGCCTATCTCAAGCTTCATATATAGATACAATCCTTGCTCATTTTAGCATGCAGAACTCCAAGAAAGGTTTTTTACCTTTTCGGCATGGAGTAGCTTTATCTAAAGGGATGTCTCCGAAGACATCAAAGGAGATAGAGGACATGAAGGCAGTTCCTTATGCTTCGGCTGTGGGAAGCCTAATGTATGCAATGCTATGTACGAGACCGGATATCTACTTTGCCGTGGGCATGGTTAGCAGATATTAAAGTAACCCTGGACAAGGATATTGGACTACTGTAAAGCATATATTGAAGTACCTGAGAAGGACTAGAGATTATATGCTAGTTTACCAAGCAGACGATTTGCTCCCTGTGGGTTACACGGATTCAGATTTCCAATCAGATAGGGACAATAGTAAGTCTACATCGGGCTATGTGTTTACTCTAGGAGGTGGAGCCATTGCATGGAGGAGTGTTAAGCAGAAATACATTTCAGACTCAACTATGGAAGCTGAGTATATGGCAACCTCTAAGGCAGCCAAAGAAGCTGTATGGCTCAGGAATTTCCTAATATACTTAGGTGTGATTCTTGATTTGCCCAAAATCATCACAATTTATTGTGATAATAGCAGTGTAGTTGCAAACTCGAAGGAACCATGAGGCCATAAGGTGAGTAAGCATATAGAGCTCAAGTACCACCTGATACGAGACATTGTCAAACGAGGAGAAGTTGTCGTCGCTAAGATTGCATCAGCAGATAACCTGGCAGATCCTTTCACTAAGGCTCTTCCGGTGAAAACTTTTGTTCGGCATGTGGAGGGGATGAGAATCAGATGTATGGCAACAGATATGTCAGCTTAGTCTTTTAGTATAAGTGGGAGATTGTTAGAGTATATACTAAAAGCCTAGCTTTTGTAAACATTTATTATTTGAAATAAAAGAATCACATTGGTCAAATGTCTACATTTATTTGTTAAGAGTAGTTGTTCAATTAATTTATATTGTAGATAATATGGTGTGTGGTGTCACACACAGAAGATCATGTTATCAATTCTTTATAAATTATAAACAGTTGGTCACGACTAAGATGGAAAGGAACAAACCGTTGGAATAGTCGTAGTGTAATTAGGTATTAGTTTATCTTGACTAATAAATTACACTAATACACTCTAAGTGTATTGAGTAGGACCATTTAAGGTAAGTTATTTTTATACTGACTTAATAAAAAAACTAGACCTTAGTTATTATGGAAGTGTATGCTCTTAATCCTAATATAATAACAAGAACATATATTTAGTATTTATTTCTTTGACTTATCAAAGGGTGAGATTTAGCTCGATAAATCAATAGGCCCGATAAGTTGAGAAATGATATTACTTATAGTGTATATTGTTGATTATAGAAGAAAACTGTGTCCTAGTCATCTAGGTTGAGAATGTCCCCAAGAGGACCTCATAAGGATTGTCATGTTAAACCCTGCAGGTGGACTTAGTCCGACATGACAATAAAGTTGAGTGGTACTACTCTTGGATTAAGACATTAATTAAAATAAGTTGTCAATAACTCAATTAATTAGTGGGCATTCGATATCTTAAACACAGGGTGACTAACACACTCATGATAAGAAGGAGCCCATAATGTAATTTGGGATTGGTGCGGTAGTGCAATAATAACTCTCTAGTGGAATGAGTTATTATTGATAAACTTGAGTTGTGTGTTCGGGGTGAACACGGGATACTTAAGCTCGTCGGAAGGCCAAAACCAATTTCTCCTCTAGGTCCCTGTCGTAGCCTCATTAATGCCTCATATCCACCCATGAAAAGCCCATCTTGGTGTCCAAGAGGGGGCCGGCCGAAGGCTTGGTGACCAAGCCAAGGGCCGGCTACTATTCTTCCTAAGGGGTCCGACCACAATTAGTTTTGAGGGGCCGACCACCATATTTCAAATTAGAAGGGGTATTTTGAATTTTTAAAATCTTCTCTTTGTAGATAACTACAAGTTTAAAAGAAGGATTTTAAATTTACAAAACTTTTCTTATTTGAATTACGCTACATAGTTTAAAAGAAAGTTTAAAAGTTTTAAAACTTTCCTTTTTTAACCATCCTCATGGTTGTTGGAAAAAAGGAAGGGAGTTTTAAATTTGAAACTTTATATTTTTGTAACCATGTTAAAAAAGAAAATTTTAGAAGAGAAGTTTTAAATTTTAAAACTTGGTTTTAATTTTTAAAACTTTTCTTTTTTTAACATCCACATTAGAAGATTAAAAGAGAGTTTGTAAAATTTTATAAGAGTTTTCCTTTTTTGCTTATAAAATTTTTTACAAGATTCTTTCCTTCCTTTTAAGGGTCGGGCCACCCTTGCTTGGTGCCCAAGCAAGGGGCCGGCCAATCATCCAATCAATGATTCAATCAATGATTGAATCAATCAAGGGAAACAAAAGGAAATATAAAAGGGGAAAAGGAAAAACAAGAGGAAGATTTTATTTTTTTTGTAAAAATCTTTTCTTGTTTGCCTTGGGCAAGTGTTATAAAAGAAGGGGAAGAGAGACCTCATGAGATATGAATTCTTATTCTCTTGTTGAAGCTCCCTCTTGTGGTCGACCCTCTCCTCTTCTCTTTCCCCTTGCTCTCTTTGGCTCCGTGGTGGTGGTGGTGGCAGAATACTAGAGAAGGAGGAAGAAGCTTTTTGGGTGGTGTTCATCTTGGAGGATCGTCGCCCACACGATGTCTAAGAGAAGTCGAGGAATACGGCAGAAGATCTCGAGGTTATTAGCATATAAAGAAGAGGTATAATTAGTAATTATTTTCTGCATCATGCTAGTTCTTCTTTGTACGAATTCCAAACACAAGAGGCATATGATTCTAGAGTTTCGGATTTGTTTCGAAGTTGTGTTTTTTTTGTTTTTTGAATTTGTGATTCGATTATTTTTTTGGTTAAACCTAGAGTTATATAAGGAAATTAAATATTAGCTTTCCTTAAAAGACTTTGTCTAGGCGGTGGTGGATGATCCCATACCTAAGAAGGACTAGTACCTCGTCATGCAGTCCTTGAAGCCAATTTTGGGAATTAATATTTAATTGAATTTATAACATAGGTGGATTTGGATCAATAATGTTAAGCATCGTTTGCGATCCAAATCTAAACCATTAAGAACAGATAAGTTAAATTTGGAATCAATAATGTTATGTTCCGTTAGCGATTCCTAATTTAATTTCTAAAGAACACAATAGGTTGTTTAGGAAAGGTTCGACACTTGTACAAAATTTTTGTACAGTGGAACCGGTACAATCTTTCTAGGACCAACCAACATGGGCTCGATAAGTTCGAGGGACGAATTGCTGCGGATGAGTATGCTGGCAGACGAGAAGGAAGCATGCGACGATTCCGAGGGATGAGAAGCCGGAACGAAAATCTGCTCGAGAAGGTCGGAAGTTGGGTTCATGTGAGCCCTATTTTGGATGGCTGAGATGACCCAAGCGAGTGGAGCAGAAGACCCGGTCCGAGGCGAGCAGAACCAGAGCAGAGGACTCGGACCATAAAAGGTCAACAAAGTTGACTTTTGTGGTCCGGGCGCCAAGAGCCAATAGAGTTTGGGTGCCTGGAACCCTTCTGGGCGCCCAGAATGTAACTTTGACCAGATCACGTTTGACCATGATCCGTTGTGAAGGGGATAAAGTTTTATCCCCTTCCAGGTGCCTGGAACCCTTTTAGGCGCCTCGACCAAGGCTATAAATACAGCCTTGGTCCAAAAGCTAATCATTGAACAAGCAATTTCATATTCTACACTTGTGTGCTTCTCTTAGTTTAGCTTCATATTTTCTGTATATCATTGCTGTAAGAGGTTTCTCCGCTTGAAGGAGATACTAGTGTGATTCATTCCTTGGATTAACAACCTTTTCGGTTGTAACTAAGTCAAATCCGTGAGCCTCATTTTTTTAGTCTATCTTTAATTATATGCAAGTGCTCTTTTAAAATTCCAAGAAGGGTGTTTGTTTGATTTTTTGCAGGACTATTCAACCCTCTTCTAGCCGGCCAATCGGTCCCAATTGTTGTTTTTCATTTCAACTATCTTACTTATACAATATATAGAATTATTTTTATCAATATCTCTGTTCTTTTACAATAATGATCCTATATGTCATTGGAGCTATGATACTACGACAAAGCACTCAAGCAGTTTCTCAAGCACTTATAGTTCGAATCTTAGTTATTGTTGATAGTTCTAAGCATGAAAAATATAGAAATACGAAATCTGTAAAAACTCACAGTGATCTCCCGCGGATCTACAATCAACGCCGACAAGACTTGCTGACGGAAGAACGATCACATAATCGGAAAGTTCTTCATGGTTCACAAACCAAATCCCATGCCTCGAATGTTCTTCTTCTATGCAAGACACATAGTCTTGACAGAATTCTGACAACACTTCTGATGTGCTTCGGTCCAATCTGTGTACACAACGCAACAACCTTTCATGATGCATGCACCCCTCTTGCTCTCTTTTCCTTCTTGCACCAATTGTCTTGGACACATTTTTATAGAGGAAGATGACTCTTCATCTTCCTCTACCTCCATTAAAGGAGGAATGAGAAAGGGTTGGAAGATGAAGGGGAAGAGGCACCCTTTCACCTTCTTAACACCACATCTCCCACTCGTCCAAGTCAATCCTTAAAGGTTAACTGGTCACAAAGACCATATAAGTCACATAGACTATATTATAATCAAGTCACAAAGACCAGATAAGAACTAGTTAGTTATAAAGACCAAATAAGAACATATATTTCATACATTAAGGAAAATGATTCGTGTGACAGCAAGCACACTGAGCAATTATTGCTAAGAAAATTGTTACACCTTACATAGCTGCTCTTTGAGCAATCAACGCTAACAAAGTTGTTACACTTAGTCGCTCTTCCAAATGAATTAGAGATACTATCATTATGGCACATAGTCTCTCTCCTGGCGGAACATATCCATTACCCAGGAAATATCCAATCTCCCAGTGGCACACAACCATTATCTAGGAGATATCCATGTCTTGCTATTTACCCAAATTAAATAATCTTCATTTACATCAATATGAACATCTCTAATCCCTCATAATAACTATTATGTCAAGAGCATGTTCCATATTTAATATTCACAATCATTTCGATATATAACAGAAATGGGTCGACCAGTGAATAATATCAAAAGATGCAAATCTATTTAATCTTCCTTTTTTGCTAGAATCCATTCATTTTAATCAGTCACTTTTCTAGTTATGTTTCATAGACCAAATCATCCATAGTCAATAGGAAACATGCTAAAGTAGCAGACACTGATTATAACTTCAAGTTAACAGCTAAATAGTCACTGAGGGTAAAATTGAGATTAACTTATAATCTCAAGGGTCTCACATAGTAAAGAAGCAGGGATCCATTCTCCTACTACTCTTCTTGTCGCCATAGTACATGTGGTATGAATCACATGCTATGATACTATTCTCTTTATTAAAAAGAGCGCATGTTTTTTTCAAACTTTAACATTGTACAGATTTTGATCTAGACATACCTAATGTTTAATCCTGTATTCAACATATGAATTACAATCTAGCCTTTAAACAGATTCAGTAAATGGTGGGTACATTTACTCTGATCATTACATAAATGATCTCATCTTGATACAATTATTAAGGTGACCTTAACTTATAGGTATGTCTCTATTCACAGCTACATAAGTTATCCCATAAGTAATGGTCTTACCTCTATTTATATTTAACAAATAGAGATGATTGTCCATGTGAGTGGACCAATATCAATCTGTCAACATGCTTATCGAGATTTTAATCCAAAATGTAATAATATATACACTGAATAGATCATAACATTTTCCAACGTGTTACATTTTACGAAGTCACAAAGACTTCCCATTCTTTGAAATGACTCTTTAGTCAATGGCTTAGTAAAAGGATATGCAAGCATAGTACGTGTAGGGATATACTCAAGAATTATCATTTTCTTATCCACAATATCTCTTACAAAATTATACTTAATTCTATATGCTTGCCTTTGTTGTGATATTTGGGATCCTTAACTTGATCGTTATAGTACACTGTAACAGAACTCCCACTGTCCTCAGCAATGTTCGAATACTTCATAAACCTTTTCAACCAGAAAGATTGTTACAAAACTGATACGTAAGCCACACAGCTTCCATTGTTGACAAGGCTACACAAGCCTAGCCATATAGCTTCTATTGTAGACAAGGATACACAAGTCAAGCCACACAACTTCCATTGTCAACATGGCTATATAAACCTGCTTCTTGCGATTCCATGAGATGACACCACCATTTAGCAAGAATGTATATATAGCCAGATGTGGATTTTCTGTCATCAAGGTCTCTATCCAATCTACATCTGTGTAGCCACTCAGACTCATCTTAGATCCTTGAAAATAGATACATAATATGTCATCCTTCTGAGATATTTTAATATCCTCTTCACCACTTTCTAGTGTCTCGATCTTGGGTTTAATTGAAAATGACTAACTAAGACAACATCATAACTTATATCATGATAAGTACACAACATAGTGACCATCAAACTACTAATAACACTGACATATGGTTTGTTTTCATTTCGGCTATTTCTTCAGGAGTCTTGGGATACAATGTTGCAATTAAGTGTTGTAGTATCATAGTGATATAAGCCTCTTGAGATAAACTCAATAGCCTTTTTGATCAATCTTACATGATCTTCACTCCTAAGATGTACTTAGTTTCTCTTAAAAAATAATACCCTCCATTTGGGTATATCCTTTTGCAACTAGTTAAATTTTGTATCAATTAATTGATCAATTCACTTTCCTCTTGATTTTGAGAATCAACTTATTCCCAATAGCCCTACGACATAGAGGAAGATCAACTAAATCCCAAACTTAATTTTTTCTCATTGAATCAATTTCCTCATCCATTGTAACTTACCCTTTTTTTTCTCTGACGGAGCATCTTAATGCTTCCTCTACCATTCGAGGTTCATTACGTTAACTGAGAGTGTTATTAATGTCTTATTCTCAATATCAAGTCATTTCTTCATAAGTTGGGTTATTGAGAACTCAACTTATGACTTGGCAAATCACTCCCATTGGTTGACTAGACTTAGACACCTCTTTTGTAACGACCACCCTTCTTACTACTACTACTCTCTAAGGATGACCATTACTTAACTACTAACTCTACTTAACCGGTATGATTAAAAATCACATGGAAACCCTACCGAAAAATTTCGGCAGAATCTCCCCTGTACCGGTGACCATATTCAACAATACATGCAATATATACTCAGCCACAAGCGGCTGGAACACATATCAATCAACCACGCAGTTAAATAAGTATCAAACACACAAATATCTACTTACTAAACTAAACTCATCCTACATGCAATCTAAACAGAATAATCTCAAATGATATGAACTTAAAATACAACTCAAATGTTTACAATAACTAAAATGCGGAAACTAAAATTAAAACTTCTTTCCTAGTCCCAAGGCTTCCATAGTCCTGGCATCACACATCCTTCGAACACCTCCTTGTCGCCTTCCTTTCTATATCTTTTCCTTTCCTGTATCTGCAGTAAGAGGAAGTACAATCTATAAGCAAAATTTGCTTAGTAAGCGCTATCTAACTCACAAAATCATGAATGTGCATGTATATGAAAAGAACTAGAAACTATATGCTCTAAAAAGAAATAAAGCATAAACATAACTGCTCATGTCAAACTAATAGCAAAGAAAAGTTAAGGAATCTACTCATGTAATTCTAATAGCTAATCATGCTACTCATTTAATAGGTAAACATGAAAACTACTCATCCACTAGATAAACATGGTAGAATAAAGAACTAAACTTACTGATTTTCAGAACTATATGAAACTTATTTCATTTGTTCTAACTTAATCTTTAATACTTTATGTTTATGTAAAACTCGTTTTACTTGTTCAAAAACTTATACTTATAATACTTCAAAATAATAATCAACTTCTTCTTGGGCCCGACAACTGTGCTTTTACTTTTGTAACGACCCGACCCATTCGGCGGCCCATTTGGCGACTCTCGGGTCGTCGACCGTCGACCGTCGGCCGTGCCGTTACTACTAGGTTATCTAAACCTAGGGACGACTATGGGAGCCCAACCAAAGGACAACTGAGAGTCCAGTACAGTGCCACTGATAAAAGTAAAATACTTGTTATCTTTTAATATTTCTATATGATGCCTCGACATTTTCTTTAGCACCTTGTGTGCCAAAATCCCTAAAGTCTTGACTTTGGGATCTACTTAAGGCCTTGGCCTTTTTCTTTCTTTTCTTTATCTTTCTTATATTTTTCTTAAACTCTTAAAAGAATATAGGCATGCTACAACAGAATTAAATCAAAGGAAAGAAAATCTGACTTCTATAAGCATGCTATATCAGAGACAAATCAAAAGAAAGCATATCTAACTTCTTCAAACATGCTACAACAGGTTTAAAACAAAGGAAAACAATTCTGAAATCTTTAAGCATGCTAAAATGAAAGCTGTTCAGATTTGTTATAATGCAAAGGAAACCCAAAACTGCAACGTGAACTGACATAGCTGTTCCTACTTATTGGAGCTACATAAATTTGAAATCTGCATGCATAAAAACTAATAAGGAAGGATCTATATAGAAAACTAAACAACTGAAATGCTAACAGCACAAAACCACTCTACTGCATGCTCGTTTAAAGGCCTATTCCTACACATGGCAGCAAAGAAGAAAATCAAATACTAGGATGTTACATGCTCTCATTCCCAAATCTAAACAACTACATCTGGTCTTATGGCAGCAAGCTTCAAGATAAATCAAACCCAAGTCTGTTCATGTTATTCTAATAGAAAGGAGAAACATTATAATTCAATACTGCTCATGCTCTTCTAGTAATAAAGAAACTACACATGCTTAACTAATAACAAATAGGAAAGTCCAACAACATGCTAAATCATAAGACTAAAGAATCTAACTCACATGCCTTATATTCAAGAATGCAAATATACGGCAGCAAAGGAATTAATAACCAAGCTAAAACAGAATAGGGAATTTAACCAGCAAGGTAGCAAAGGATTAACCAAGCTAAGGCAACTGCTCTAGATACCAACGGAGTACCCTAACCAAAACAAAGTATTTCCTTCTCCCTTTCCTTCATGAATGCCACGGCAGAAAGCATCCAAAACCCCCAAATTCTTTCATCTTCATGGCGTGACTCAGAAACCGGCAGTAACGAAAAGGAAACAAGGTCCAAAGCAATTAAGCACAAGCTAAACAACAAAACCCTATTCTCTTTCTTTGAAGCACACGACAACAAGTTCAAACAACAATCTCCACAGCAAAACTCGAAACCAAACAAGGAAACACCAAAACAAAATCAGAACCACTCTTACCGCAGGTGAGTAAGCGACTTACCTATCCTTGGACTCAAAACCGGGAAGAGGAGCTGCTAGGGTTCGGAGAAAACTCAAGTTCTCCGGCTCTTCTTCGTGCTCACGGGTCCTCCTCGACGAAGAATCACGACGGTGAAGGAACCTTCGGAGAACGCCTTCGCCGGCTGTCGGAAACGAAGCTAGGGCTTCGTTTTCTTCACTCGGCAGAATCGGCGCCATCGCAGAAGGGAAGAGGAGAAAAGGAGAGAATGGTTCGGGGAAAAAGAAAACTTAAGTTCTCTCTTCTTATAACTAGGGTTTCAATCATAACATATATATATATATATCTCGCACCCTACCTTTTCACGAAATACTCGCAGAAGAGTTGGTTGGCTGCGGTTTTGACCAAGTCAAGGGTCGTGGTTTTGAATCCTCAACCGAACGTTTTATTCCCCTTTTATTTAAAATGCTCCTAGCTACTGCTTATATATAATTCGCTCCATATTTGATTAACAAAACACTCGCAGACCAGTTGGTTGGCTGAGTTTGGTTAAGATCTGGTTCGGGTTCGAGGTCTTGGGTTCAAAACCCGACTTCAATATTTTTTTGTCGAAACTTCCTTCGTTTAGTAAAAATACCAAACGGCCTCCAAAAATTACATAAAAATACTCTAAAAATTTCTAAAAATCTCTAGAATATTTCTATAGCATTTTTAAATATTTTTAAATTACTTTTAGGACTCTAATTGAGGAAATTTGGGGTGTTACATCTTTTGACACCTTTCTTGTTGATAATATCTCATCCCCTCAAAGAGAACACTTTTATCAACATCACCTCTGGTTAGGAACTCTATTTTGAGAAAAATTACATCTCTCGAATCTATTTAGGAGATAGTTCCATCTAATTGCTCACCTATGAAGACATAACCTTTGGAGGTCTCATGATATCTAATAAAGATACATTTCTTATCCCTAGCTCCCAGTTTCTATACTTGTGAAAACTATCATAAATATAAGTAGCTAACTCCCATGGTCTCAGATTACTTAAATATGATTTTCTGTCTGTCCAATGTTCATATTGGGTAGATCGAACTGACTTTGAAAATACTTTGTTAAGTATATAGGCCACAACTAATAATGTATCTCAGCAAATTACTCTGGGCCATCATAGACCTAACCATATCTAGAAGAGTTCTATTTCTTCTTTCAACAACCTTATTTTGTTGTGGAGTTCCTGGGATCGTTAGCTATCTAATAATCCATCTATCATTACATATTGTCATGAACATATCAGACAAATATTTCCCTCCACGGTCAGTACGTAAAGTCTTAACTTTACATTCCATTTGATTCTCAACTTCGTTCATTTAACGAATGAAGCAATATAATGCTTCAGACTTATAAGAAATCAAATACAAATGACCAAAATGAGAGAAATTATCAATAAATGTAATGAAATAGGAAGTTCCATGTCTAGCCTTCACATTCATTGGACCACAGATATCCAAATGAATTAATTGCAATGATGATTCAGTGCTTATAGCCTTACCAAATGGTTTCCAAGTTGCTTTTCCATCAAGATAATGCTCACATATAGACAAGTGAATCTTATCCCGAGTTCCTAATAGACCCTCTCTTGCTAACTGATTCATACGTTCTTGTCCTATGTGTCCTAATCTAGCATGCCATGTAACACCCACGAAAACTAGTAGTTATACATATGTGAGTATCCTTTGTTTTTGTAGAATAAAAAGGGAGATATAACCAAAAAGATATAAAAAGAAAAGAGGTGAAGTCAAGGATTGAACCTTGAACCTTTTTTTATTAAATGACAACCTTTAGGAGTTATGGAATGACCACTAGGCCATCATGGATTATTGTTGAAAAGGGGATGGAAATTTTAGATAAAGTAAGAGTATGGTTAAGGGAAGGAAACAAGAAAATATCAAGTAGCTTTCTTCCTCCTTCTCTTGATTAAGAACAAGCAAAAGACAATTGTCTTTCTCTTCTTCTTCCTTCCATGTTCGTGAGGATGAAGGAGGAGATAGGATTAGAAGAATTAAGGGGATGAATGGGGACATATTCTCATTAGGGAATGATATAAATGAGTTAAGGAGAAAGGGAAGACAAAGTTCATCTTTGTTTCTTCCTCCCACTTAGCATAAAGAGGAAAGAAAGAAAGGGATTTCATTTTTCTTCCTTCTTTTCCTCTTCCTCACCATTGCCGAAACCTAAAGCTCTCCCTCTCCTAATTTCAAAATCCACCTAAGGTCTTTCTTCCTAAGAATACTAATCCACAAGAAGGAGCCTTCAAGATCTACCCCTTCCAAGAAAGAGAAGGAAAAGGGAGTGCTAGAAGGAGAAGCTCTCTTCTTCCTCCTCACAAGGGTACCATTTTTCTTTAGGAACCACAAGCGAAAAGAGGTGAGTATTCCCTCACCTGTGGTACAAGTAGCTCATGGTTTTTCCATAGATTTAAATGACTTAAAAACCTAGGAAGTTTCTTGCAACTTTCGGCCATGCCAAGTTTAAAAGCCTAGGAAAGTTTAAACTCAAATCTAACATGCTTATGATTTTTATTATGACATGATAAGAATATTTCCTTGGTGTTTCATGCTTGTATGTTACTTAGAATGAGATGAACTCTACCTTAGGGTTTCGGCCATGAGGAGACTAAATGCCTAGGGAAGCTTAAACTCAAATCTAACATGCTTATGATCTTTCTTATGACATGATAAGAATATTTCCTTGGTGTTTCATGCTTGTATGTTACTTAGAATGAGATGAACTCTACCTTAGGGTTTCGGCCATGAGGAGACTAAATGCCTAGGAAAGCTTAAACTCAGATCTAACATGTTTATGATCTTTCTTATGACATGATATGAATATTTCCTTGGTGTTTCATGCTAGTATGTTACTTAGAATTATATGAACCCCACCTTAGGGTTTCGGCCATGACAAGTTAAAAAGCCTAGGAAAATTTAAACACAAATCCAACTTGCTTATGATCTTCCTCATGATATGGTATGAAGATAACTTGATGTACTTATGATTTCATGTTGGTTAGAACTAGGTATTCATGCTTTGAACTTTTGGCCAAGTTAGGATTAAAAAGGGCTAGGCAAGCTTAAACTCAACCCTAACATGCTCATGTTTTTTTTCCCTATGATATGATATGAAGATAACATGATATTCTTATGCTTGTCTTTGGTTTAGAACTTAGTTTCACACTTCATGACTTTCGGCCACATCATGGTTTGAAGACCTAGGAAGCTTAGAACCTAAACCAAATATGCTCATGATGTTCCTTATGATAAAAAATATGGAATTGGTTTAGGGTTCACATGTTTATATGCTATTTGTAACCTAGGTTTAGGCTTTGTATGTTTCGGCCACAACATGATTTGAAGACCTAGGAAGCTTAGAACCTAAACCAAATATGCTCATGATGTTCCTTATGATAAATAATATGGAATTGGTTTAGGGTTCACATGTTTATATGCTATTTGTAACCTAGGTTTAGGCTTTGCATGTTTCGGCTACACATGATTTGTAGACCTAGGAAGCTTAGAACCTAAACCAAATATGCTCATGATGTTCCTTATGATAAATAATATGGAATTGGTTTAGGGTTCACATGTTTATATGCTATTTGTAACCTAGGTTTAGGCTTTGTATGTTTCGGCCACAACATGATTTGTAGACCTAGGAAGCTTAGAACCTAAACCAAATATGCTCATGATGTTCCTTATGATAAATGATATGAAATTAGTTTAGGGTTCATATGATTGTATGTTGCTTTCAACCTAGGTGATTCCTTGCATGTTTCGGCCACCTATGATAGGTTGATGATTGAGACCCAATTATGACTCTTTATGTGCTTCACATGCCATGATATGAATTAGGAGATGTTAACTTATGTTCCATGCATGATTATGTTCCCATGATATGATATATGTTCATCTATGTATGCTTATGAATCATGCATTTAAAATGTCTCCTATGATGTGCTATATGCTCAAGTACGTATGTTTATGATATGCTAAGTGAAAGGCCTAAGAGTTGCTTCCCTACTTGTTGGGACTAAGAGCACTCTTTATGATATGCTAAGTGAAAGGCCTAAGAGTTGCTTCTCTATCAAGAGGGACTAAGAGCACTCTTCATGCTAAGTTAAGTTATGAATAACATGAACATGATGAATGATGAATGACATGAACATTATATGCTATGAATGACATGAACATGATAAACTATGATTATATGATATGTTATTTTACTTTGTATGGCTTGTACCAAGGGTGGGCTCCATAAGCGCCCCTAGGCCGACGGACTATGAACGGGTCTAGTAAAGGGATGAGCTCCTTAATACGCCCCTAGGTCGACGGTCGTAGTACGGAACTAGATCCCTAGTAGGTTCGGGGCTAGCTACCCTGTTCTAGGGATTGCACACATTTATGTATGTATGTGGTACAAGCCGGGCCCTCATGATGATATTATGTTCAAGTATTATATGATATGTTTTTGTTTTAAAAGCATCTTGCACATGATATTACCCATGTTTTAAAGGACATCTTACATTGTATATATGATTATGTTATGATATGATACGTCATGATGCTTACTTTTATGTTATGATATTGTATGACATGATGCTTGCAATTATGTTATGACATGATATGACATGATGTTTCTTTTATGATATGATATGATGTTCCTTTATGCTATGATATGGTATGATATGATGTTCTCTTTATGCTATGTTAAAATGTGATATGATACTCTTGCATGACATGTTGGTTAGATGTTTTATGTGTCAATGCTATATGTTGTATGAATTTGCTATGACATGTGTTTTTTTTGTGAGTAGGAAAGAATCTCACTAAGCCTTGTGTGCTTATAGTTACTTTCCTTGTACCACAGATAAAGGTAAAGGATGGATAAACTAAAGGACCAGCAGGAGGGGCAGGAGATGTGTGTGGTGGTGGCTTGGCTAAGAAAGTAAGACCTGCTTACGTTGATTTAGGATTGATATGAACTATGCTTAATTTATGTTGATGTTTTGCATGATCACTTTACTTATGCTTATGTTAGAAATGGATATTATGACTCTTTAAGTTCATAACTATGCTAAGCATGCTCGTATGATTAGTTGTGATTTAAATGGAAAAAAAAATGATTACTTCCGCTGTTTTTGAAATTCATGTACGTATGTTATGTATGTAGAAAGTAACCCCGCCTCCACTAGCAGGAGGGGCGGGCGTTACATGCCAAACCTCATTAGTTATATCTGCATCACTAGTTAGAGCAATATTTGAAAAACAACCCTCAATAGCACAATTGATATTTGGTTTTACATCAAGAACCATAAAATCATTTGATAAAAAAAAAAAAAAACCATATTCGATTGACACTAAGTCAATCTTAAGTTCAACACTCCAGCTATAAAAATTAATATAATACCCTAAATCAAGAAGACCTATAATGGAAACAAGATTTCGTCAAATTTCAGGAGCATACAGGACATTGTGTAGAAACAAAACACTACCACCACAGAGGTTGAGTTTGCAAGTGTCGACTCCTTTGACTTCAACTCTTGCATTGTTTCCTACATAAATCAATTTGTTGCCAGCTGGTACCCGTCAGTACTCTACAAATGTAACTCACTCCTGAGCTACATGGTTGGTTACTCCCGAATCTATAATCTAGAAATGATAAGAATTAGCTAATAACACTGAACTAGCAACAAAATACTCAAGAAAAGAAGACACACTTGCATTGTGTCAATCTTGTCTTCTTTCCTTTCTTCCTGATTGGGTCTTGTTGTAATGACCCGACTTCTACTGACTAGGCTGTGAGGCCGATCGCTACATTATGCTGTGCTAAATTACTATTGCAGAAATCTGGATTGATTAAAATTTTACTAAACTGATTACTGTAAAATCTGAACTTAATATTCTAGGTGTACCTAAGAGTTGTACACATGCTAGGGAAGATAATCTATGCCTCTCGAATGTCTTGCTAGCTGTAATCAGGCATTTCAATCGATCCATGAATCGATTGGGCAGTCGGATCGATCCAGTGATCGATCTAGCTTGATACCAGCATGAAGAAAAACTCTGGATCGGTCGGCTGACCGATCCATAAGCTATATTGCTTCTGTATGCGGCTGGATCAGTCTACTGACCAATCCAGGAGTACACTGATCGGTCGGTAGACCGATCTAACTCACCGATCGACCGACCGATCGCTGAGCTTCAGATTGCTCGCATCCGGATCGGCCGATCGACCGATCCATAACAGACGCTAACTCTCATTTGATCGGATTGGTCACCGACCGATCCAAAGGGCACAACCCACTCGATCGATCAGATCGATCCGGGTTCGATTTCAACCAACCCCGATTTCAAGACTATTTCGTGCCTCAATCACATTACATGTTCTAAGATGGCTAGGAAACACTCTAACAACCACAACTAACATTCTAACATCATAAAGAACAATGTTCTAAGCATAATAGAGTGCATGGTTAACTAATTCATAGCGATCAACATACTAAAGTGCAAATTGCTAAAACACTAAAAAGTATTAATGTTTAAACAAAGCTTGCTAGAGTTCCCTAAGATCTTCTTTCCAAGTTCCTGCCCACACACATCTTCGTAGCATTGCCCTCCAGCCTCCGCTAGTCCATCTTTCCTTTACCTTTATCTGCAGTATAAGGAAAAGAAAGTATCTATAAGCTTTCGCTTAGTAAGAAACCATCTACCTCACTAAAACATGCATACGATGCATTTATGCTTTAAAAAAAAAACATGCTATCAAACATATGTCAAACTTGTTAAAACATGGCATACTGAAATCACTGAACATGAACACCAAAGCATGGCATACAAAGCTAACCATAACTATCATGTGTAACAACAAGGAAAACTGAGCTGAACATGAATTAAGCTAGTCTGGAACTGAATTCAAACTCAACTAACATAACTGATCTTTGTGAGTTTTAAAAAACTATAATATAATAGATTAAAATACATAATCATACTGCTAGTGGGCCCGACAACTGTACATGCTATGCGCGCATCCTTAACTAGACTCGGGGTTACAAATCCCGAATTTAGTAAGGTTTACTAGGTTATCTAAACCTAGGGACCGACTATGGGAGCCCAGCCCAATGGATATCTAATCTTGTACAGTGCCCCTACTGGAAGTAAAATACTGGATCATAGCTAATTAATTTACCTTTCTTTTACTAGGTTATCTGAACCTAGAGGCGACTATGGGTGCCCACTGATGAGCTCTCTAAATAGATGTCACAAATAAACTCCCAAATTAATATTATGATCGAAAACCCACAACTACACAAAGAAATGTTTTAGTATAAGGCCCGAGTCGAATTTCCGAGGATTATGCTAGAATGTGCTTGTTTCGGATTAAGAACACACTTTTTGGGTTTTCTAGATATAAAAATGGGGGTTTGGTATTGAAACTGAAATATTAGACCAAGAAATAAATTGCAAGCTCTACAACTATCCTACTGCAGAATTAATTCTAAGAACCAAAAGAAACAAAACTTCAACCTTTGCTGCACTGATCTATAAAACTGCAAAAATGCAAAAACTGCAGAAATAAATTTGAACTAAATGACACTCGACCCATTGCAATTATTGAACTATAAATTCTGGATTCATCTTAATCACTAATAACTAATCTTAAGCCACCAACAATCAACTAGAAACTAAATATGCTTAGCCACAAACATAGAAAACAGAATCGCAGCAAATATTTCTGCACAAACAGGACAAAACAGCACACAAAAACAGAACTAAGCATCTCAAATTCATGTAGAAAATGAAACTACAACTAAATCCAAACTATAAACTATCAGATTTAGAAACAAATCTGTAGGAATAAGAAAACCTAAGCTAGAAACAAACTGCAACGAAAATCTAACATCCCTACACCCAAAACTCGAATCAGTTTGTCTTCTCTTTGCCGTCACACAAAGAACCTGCAGAGAACACTCCAAAAGAAATCGATCTGGTGTTCTCAAGCTTCAAGACGATTCAGATTTCCTTGCATTGGCTCACAAAATTTCAGGAAGGTCAGTTCTGAAATGGTTCTCTGCTGCATTTTCTGGAAATGGCGTCGCGAGCTGACGAAGAACGCTGGGAACGTTGAAATGCTGTCGGAAATGGTTCAGAATCACTGGAGGACCACCGCCAATGATCCCGTGAAGGAATGGAAACTCAGACCAGAAGAACGCCGCTGGTCTGAGCTGAAAATCGCAGCTCGCCACTACAGTTCGCCGCACGCCAAATCAGCTCGTTGATGAGAACCGATGGTCAGAATCTGATCGTCGGACGTTGAGGAACTCCACGTCGGTGAGGACAAGCTTGTTCGAAGCTCTGGAAGAAGGGAGGGAGCTGCGTCGCGCCGTCGAAAGAGAAACGACACGATGAACAGTAGCGAGCTCACTATTCACCGTGCCAAAAATTCCCTTTTATACCTAGGGTTTGGTCCAGCTGGGGTTTGACTCGAATCCAAGCTCAATTTGGGGTCAGTTAGGGTTTTGGGCTTCATTTGGTTAAGTGAACCATGCCTCCACTTGAATCATGAACCCATTAGTGCCCTACAAGACCAAATTCACATAATGAGAAATAAATCATGCATAAGATGGAAAAATATCATAAAGCTCATAAAAATCTTGTTTGGGGAAACATGATCAAAATTGGAATTAAACATGTGCAAATATATAAAGAACACCAAATATTAGCCCAAAATTAATGTGTCAATTCATAGCTTATCAAATCCCCCACACTTATTCTTGCACGTCTCGTGCAAGTGAGCCCACTAAAATATCAACTAAGATGGTACCTCATTCTCCTAACTATTCTTGATCATATCTAAAAGAAAGTAAAAGGAAGTTACAAGTAAGTATCAAATTTCATAGACTCACACATTCATGACCTCTATTTTCACCTTGGTTCGATACTTAGTAAATTTCATCCATCATGAATAAAGTGAAAATGATAACACTCTAATTCTCCCAAGGTAATTGAGGTGGCTCTCTATTAATCTCAAATCTTGCAAAGATGGAGGGCACTCAAGATACTCATATCAAATCCACTACCATATGCTTGCTTTTCATCTAATTTAACCTCCATCACAGATATTAAGATGCATAATCATGAAACTTTACCACCACTGGAAAAGAGATCAAAATCAGATGTAAATGAAAGAATTACTGCTAATGGAGCAAATAAAAAGATAAAGTTCAACTCAAGGTGGAAGACATGGAACTAGAATGCTATGTGATGTTCAATTTTGACCAAAACATGAATTTCTGCATTTCTTTTTTCCGCTGTTTTTTTTTTTTTTTTTTACTGATTTGGCTTTGTAGCACACCAACCTGCACTCTACCTTTAACTCCACTCATTTCTAGTGCAAATTATATAGTTTCACAGTTTTCATTCATATCCTCGATCAACAGAATTTGATTTCTGCTATTGTTCTGTTTCTTCAATTCTCAGCTGCAGCTCCTTCAAAATTCCCAAGCAAATATGACATTCTTTGACTTGGTTCGTCTCATGGTCTGAATTACATCCCTTCCTCATCAACACATTGAAATTCTAAAATTTTCAGATTGGCACAGTGGTAACATGAATCTGTTAACTTAATTTTTCTGGTTCTTGTTCAACAACTTCCATCCAAACCTGCCTCACTGATAAGCCTTGGAAGTTATCTCATTTGAAAATGGATCAAAATAATTTCAACTCCCCTATTTCAGATTCGAATATCCAGAGAGTTTGGCACAAAATAGCACATTGTCTTTGGCACAAAACTGATCTGCCTTTACTCAGCAGATCCGTATGCAGTTTCTGTTGCAATTGTTCACTTCTTTTCTCTCAACACTCTCTTCTGCATTTGACAGGCAGTAAAGCTTACTTTCTTTCCCTACAATAGCACAAAAATTTCAGCTTGGATTTACTTTTTCTCACTGCATTAACAGTCCAAAATATCAAGCTGCAGTTTTGGTTCAATCTTCTTCAGTTTACAGCTTTATCTTCCCTATTTTGGTATCCAATTCCTTGTCTTAAATCTTGTAAACTCTGGAGAAGAAGGATAACCAATTATCAATACTAAGTGGCAGCTAGGTTTCAGATTTTGCTATGGTCATTAGCCCCTTAAACTTCATTCCGCACTGCTAGCTTCAGATTTCCTTCAATGCTAGACTTTGTATCAATCTAACATGTTCAGCCACAAAAAATTTTCAATACTCCTTCCTCTTGTCTCTACAAACCTTTTACAATGCATATCCAAAGACCTTCCATTTTCCAGTAGCCCTGGCTCATCACAATTCTCATTCCAAATTGGCACAAAACTGCCATTTTTCCTGCAATTCTGCACCTTCTGAATTCTGCACCCTATGCATTTCTATCATTCCAGCACCCTTCCCTTTTGATTTTCAATTGTTCTTGATACTAAATTAAGTTTCACTTCCCAACTTGAGAGCAAACATTGTCTTCTTTTACTCTTCACATTCACCAAAATTCAGCCTTTCAAGTACTATCAAATGTCTTGCCATTTCCAAATTCCAGTGATTGAATTAAATCTTTGTAGAAGCTATTGATGCTAAAATCCCATTTGTTACTTCGTGTTTCAGCACTTCATCTGAGCTTCACTTTCCCAACTTGATATCATTTCTGAAATCTTGATACTACATTCATTCCTAACTGCACATCTTTCCAATTCTTTTCAGAGCTGTCATTTCTGCATCTCATCAAATTCTGAATTTCAGCTTTACACACTTGACATCTTCAACTGATGTTACTGCTTACTCAATTCAAGCTTCAACAATTATCTCCATAAAACTTCACAATCACTAAATTAAACCATAGCTTGATTTACATCATATTTCAGCCAATAACATCACTTAAAAGTTACTGAACATTCAAAATTCCAGCAAGTTACTGCTACCATAATTCTTCCAGCCGGTTGAGAGTGCTATCAGGATTTAAACAACAATTGCTGCTGAAATCTTAAGAGTTCCTAAGGTTTTCAAAGTCTGATAATTCAGAGTTGCACACGTTTGTTGTTGTTGTTGTTGTTTTTTTTTTTTTTTTTTTTTTTTCTGAATTCTGTTTCTGGCATTTTCCTCACTGTTTAAGTTCACTTGCTGCCAAATTTGTGTCCGTTCAAGAGTGCTCCATTGATGAATTGTTTTGGCATTCTTTTGTGTCCAGAATAAATTCTGAAGCCACCATTCCTTGTGTTTGCAGATGCCATAAAAATATTGAATACCATTTGTTTCAACATCTTCTCAAATTCCAACTAAACTTCCTTCACTTTGAATCTTGCATTCTGATTTTGATACTAAAACTGATACAACATTTCAGCACAAAAGAACACCAATTTCAAACTAAACACCTCCCCCACACTTACTCATTTGTCCGTCCCGGCCAAAATTAAATCATCACATAACATTCAAGGTATCCACATCCAAAGAAATAAGACATGAGAAAAGATCAAAGATATGATGATTTATGACAAGAAGAATAGCAAAAATAGGTGAGGGCAATGTAATAATGGAGTAAATTTCATAAAACATGACTCAATACCGCTCTAGAGGTAAAAATCAGATTTGAAGCAAGTTCTAGAGTGAAATAAGCTACAAGTGCATCACTTAAAATAGGCTCAAACCTCACTAGGTAAATAGAAATTATCATACCATTTCATCAATCAAGAATCCATCACTAGTATCAACCTCATGCAATTCTAGAATTCAATCATGTTATAGAGTCTTTAAACTTGATAGCCAAATTTAACATTCCTTTTCAAATCCCTTAAAAAAAAAAATGATACAAAGACTTGTCAAAAGAAGGAAGTACCATTTATTCCTAAAACAAAAACTATCAAGCTTAAAGAAATGGTAACTATCATGTGCCAAAGTGCAAAACTATAACTATGCAAAAATGAAGACTACGAATGAAACTCAAGATTTATTAATGCAAGAAAATTCTAAACGGAACCGAAACTTTACCTAAACAAATAAGAAAACTATTAGCACCTAAAATTTATTCATTTGCAAAGAAACAAAAGATAAAGTGAAACTCCCCTCTAGCTCGGGTAGATAGCATCAACATGTTCCATTTCCTCCACCACCAAGCCCTTCACTTCTTCATGAAACTTTTTAAGCCTTTGTCCATTAACTTTAAAAATCCGGCCAGTAGACATATCCTGGATCTCAACCACTCCATAAAAGAAAACATTAGTAACACAATAAGGTCCTTCCCATCTAGATCTCAACTTACCTTTAATCAATTTGAGACGAGATCGATATAAAAGTACTTTGTCACCAACTTGGAAGTCTTTCACCTCAATTTGTTTGTCATGAAATCTTTTGGTCTTTTCTTTATAAATCCGTGAGTTCTCATAAGCTTCCAATCTAATCTCTTCAAGTTCTTGCAATTGCAATTTTCTTTCTTCTCCAACCGTGTCACTATCAAGGTTGCATGCTTTAACCGCCCAATACGCCCTATGTTCAATCTCCACAGGCAAATGACATGCTTTTCCATACACAATCCTGTAAGGGGACATTCCAATAGGGGTTTTGAAAGCTGTCCTATATGCCCAAAGTGCATCTTCAAGTCTTTTGCTCCAATCTTTCCTATCCGGTCTCACAGTCTTTTCAAGAATTGATTTCACCTCCCTGTTAGACACTTCTGCTTGTCCATTTGTTTGAGGATGATAGGATGTAGAAACTTTATGTGTAACCCCGTACTTATGTAGCAAAGCCTTCATGTGTCTGTTACAAAAATGAGACCCTTGATCACTAATGATCGCCCTGGGTACTCCAAACCTGCAAAATATGTGAGACCTGACAAAACTAACAACAACAGAAGAGTCATCAGTCCGAGTGGGAATGGCCTCCACCCATTTGGAAACATAATCAACTGCCAATAAAATATATGCAAATCCAAAAGAGGTAGGAAATGGACCCATAAAGTCAATACCCCAAACATCAAAAATCTCACAAAATAATATGAATTGTTGAGGCATTTCATTTCTAAGTCCTATGTTCCCAGTTCGTTGACACCTATCACATGATCGATAAAAAGCATAAGCATCACGAAAAAGGGTAGGCGAATACAAACCACATTCTAATATTTTCCTAGCAGTTCTTTGTGGTCCAAAATGTCCTCCACACTCAAAAGAATGACAAAAAGTAAGTACAAACTGAAACTCAGAGTTAGGTATGCATCTCCTAATGATCTGATCACTACAAAACTTCCACAAATAAGGATCATCCCAAACATAGAATTTTGAATCACTTTTTAATTTATCTTTTTGAGCTTTTGAAAATTGTTTGGGATAAACATGTGCAACTAAGAAATTCACTAGATCCGCATACCATGGAGACTCACCCTGCAGCTGTAGAAGCTGCTCATCCCTGAAATCATCATCAATGGCCGAATGGTCCAAGTCTCCTTCAATCCTGCTCAAGTGATCTGCAACCAAGTTCTCCTTCCCGCTCCTATCACGTATCTCTACGTCGAATTCTTGAAGCAGAAGCATCCATCTGATTAATCTAGGCTTTGCATCAGGCTTCTTGAGGAGATACTTCAAAGCTGCATGATCAGAAAAAATAATCACATGAGAACAAAGAAGATATGATCTGAACTTATCTAAAGCAAAAACAATAGAAAGAAGCTCTTTTTCTGTTGTTGTGTAGTTTGCTTGAGCTGAGTCCAAAGTCTTGGAAGCATAGCAAATAACATGTGGTGCTCCATCCACTCTCTGTGCTAGTACAGCTCCCACTGCATAATCTGAAGCATCACACATCAACTCAAAAGGTAAGGACCAGTCTGGGGGTCTGATAATAGGTGCTGAAGTAAGAGTCTCATTCAATCTGTCAAAAGCCTCTCTGCACCTCTGATCAAAATCAAACAAAACATCCTTCTGAAGTAGCTGAGACAATGGTAGAGCAATCTTACTGAAGTCTCTAATAAATCTCCTGTAGAATCCTGCATGACCAAGAAAAGCTCAAACCTCCCGCACGCATGCAGGGTAAGATAAAGAAGATATAACGCTAATTTTAGCAGGATCTACTTCAATGCCTTTCCTAGAGACTATATGACCTAAAACAATGCCATGCTCTACCATAAAGTGACACTTTTCAAAATTCAAAACCAAATCCGTGTCGATACATCTACTCAAAACTCTAGACAAGTTTTCCAAACATGCATCAAAAGAAGAGCCATAAACAGAAAAATCATCCATGAAAACTTCCATGCAATGCTCTAATAAGTCACCAAAAATACTCACCATGCATCGCTGAAAAGTCCCTGGAGCATTGCATAAACCAAATGGCATCCTACGATATGTGAATGTACCGAAAGGGCAGGTGAAGGTCGTCTTCTCCTGGTCCTCTGGGTCGATGCAAATCTGAAAATAACCAGTATAACCGTCAAGAAAACAATAATGGGATTTACCTGCCAGCCTCTCCAACATCTGATCAATAAAAGGTAGTGGATAATGATCCTTTCTGCTTACTTGGTTCAGCTTCCTGTAATCCACACATACCCTCCAGGAATTCTTCACCCTCGTGGGCACCAGTTCGTTCTCTTCATTAGCTACCACTGTCACCCCTGACTTCTTCGGAACCACATGGATGGGACTGACCCATTTGCTGTCAGAAATCGGATAAATAATGCCTGCCTGTAAGAGTCTAGTCACCTCCTTCTTTACCACATCCAAGATCAAAGGGTTCAGTCATCTTTATGGCTGTCTCACTGGCTTCACATCCTCCTCCAAATAGATCCTATGCATACAAATGGAAGGACTAATCCCAGAAATGTCCGCCAAAGTCCATCCAATGGCCTTCCTATGCTGTCTCAAAATCTCTAATAATCTCTCCTCCTGATCTGGTTCCAAATTCTGAGCTATGATGACAGGTAGCTGCTGATTTTCTCCCAAATATGCATATTTCAGATGTTGGGGCAATGGTTTCAACTCCTCTTGTGTCTGCTCCATAATAGGTGATCCTAGGGGTAATGCTGCTGAGCAATCCCCTACACATACCTCTTTCTCTCTGAGCGATCCTAGGGGTAATGCTTCTCCCAAGCAATCCCCTACGCATTCACTTGAATTGACATCAGATTCCACATCTAAAACATCTTACAATAATGCAACAAATTCATTCACTGTACCAAAATCAGAAATCTCTAAGTCTGAATCAATATCTGACAAGAACTCCATGCCATCCAGCTCCTCTGAAATATCCAAGCTAAGTATGGAATGATCCTCTCTAGGATGCTTCATAACCTCAAAAATGCTGAATCTAACTACTGTATCTCCTATCTCCATGGAAAGAGTTCCAGCATGTACATCTATTTTAGTTCTAGCAGTCTTCAAGAATGGACGTCCAAGAATAAGCGGAGCCCTGTTTGCAAGCACATCACCCTCCATGTCTAAGATGTAAAAATCTGCAGGAAAAATTAACTCCCTCACTTTTACCAATACATCTTCTATCACTCCAGCTGGGTGTGCTTGACTTCTATTGGCCAACTGAATCACTACACCTGTAGGCTGCAAAGGTCCAATTCTTAATGACTGAAAAACTGATTTAGGCATCACATTAATAGAAGCTCCAAGATCTAACATCGCATCCTCAAAGATACAATCTCCTATCACACAAGGCACGGTGAAAACTCCTGGATCTTCACACTTCTGAGGAACTGGCTGAAGTAATGCTGAAACATTCTTTCCCATACTTATCAATTCATTTCCCTTCAATTTCTTTTTGTGCACACAAAGATCCTTGAGGAATTTGGCATATTTTGGAATTTGCTTAATCATGGTAAGCAAAGACACATTCACTTCAACTTTGTTGAACAATTTCACCAATTCTTGATATTCCCTAGCCTTTTCTTCCTCCATTTCTTTTCTTGGTTGTACACTTCTTTGAGGGAAAGGTAATGGAGTGGAATTGTCGGCTTCTTGCTGGTTAAAAGTTCTGTCCAGATTCTGCCCAGAATTTCCCAGGTTCTGTGCTGAATTTTGAGTTGAATTTGGAGCTGCTGTTGGGGTAAAATCCAAACTAAAATCTGCTCCACCAAATTGAATAGATTCTGAAGTTGCAGGTTGTGTAGAATGTAGCTGATCAGTACCAGAAATGTCATTCTGTTCAGATTCTGTTGACTCTGAATTTGCTGGATAAATCTGAGAATTCTGTAGGTTTGAATCTGCAAATGGTCTAGAAAAATTTTGCTGCGCTTCTACCGGACAATTCTGTTTTGGATCTGAAATTTGTTTACCACTTCGCAGAGTTAATGCACTCACATTTCCCTTAGGATTTGGAGTGGGTTGTGAAAGTAATTGTCCAGATCCTTGATTTTGCATTTGATTAATGTTACTAGCCAGCTGCTCAATCTGTCTTTCAATGTTTTGCAGCGTTGTATCAGTTCTTTGCTGGTGTTGCTGCTGTTGCATCATTTGCTGCATCAAATCTTCAATTTTCGAGTTGCTAAAGTTGTGCTGAGGTTGCATTGATCTAGGACTTGTAGAAGATGGAAGTGCCAGCTGAAATTGATGCTGATTCGCACTGCTTGGCTGCTGGAAATTCTGCACAGGTTGCTGAATTTGCTGGAAATGGTTTTGCTGATTCTGTGCATTCTGAAATTGTGGCTGAAATGCAACATTCGAATGCTGAAAATTTTGGAATGGTTGAAATTGCTGATTTTGGTTGAAGTTTTGCTGAAATTG
Organism: Zingiber officinale; assembly: GCF_018446385.1. Taxonomy (NCBI): domain Eukaryota; kingdom Viridiplantae; phylum Streptophyta; class Magnoliopsida; order Zingiberales; family Zingiberaceae; genus Zingiber; species Zingiber officinale. The sequence continues at coordinate 85,845,148 of NC_055988.1, forward strand.
TGGCTGCTGGAAGTGCTGATTTTGCTGAGAATGAACTGCTGGATGGTTCTGGAAATAATGTTGATTCTGCTGATGTTGAAATGATGGCTGACCAATCTGATTTTGTGTTGGCTGCTGATAAAATGTGTTCCCATACCTCAAATTAGGATGATACCTCCATCCCAGATTATAAGTTGAAGAGTTAGGATCATATTTGTGTTGTTGAAATTGAGGTCTTGAAATAACTGCAACGCATTCATCTTGATGTAGATTCGGACAATGATCCGAAGAATGATCTTGGCTTGAACAAATTCCACACAACTTCATCATTGATAAAGGAAAATTTGAAACATGACTCGAATTTTACAACGCCATTTGCTTCACTAGAGAGGTCAATTCTTGCAAATTGTTTCTGATTTCTTGTTGCTCATTCGAAACCAAATGAGTTTCATTAACCACTCTAGTCCCAAGAGCTCTACTCCCAAATTGCTGTGAATTTTCTGCCATATTTGAAATTAACTCTCTTGCTTGATTTGGAGTCTTATTCACCAAGGCTCCTCCAGCTGCTGCATCTATCATGCTCTTATCCATAGGAAGTAGACCCTCATAAAAATATTGAACAAGAAGCTGATCACTAATCTGATGTTGTGGACAACTCGAACACAGCTTCTTGAATCTCTCCCAATAATCATAAAGAGTCTCTCCCACTACTTGCTGAATACCACAAATGCTCTTCCTGATAGTTGCAGTCCTAGAAGCTGGGAAAAATTTCTCCAAAAATGCTTTCTTCATATCAATCCAACTAGTAATGTATCCAGCCGGAAGGCAATATAACCAGTCCTTTGCTGCTCCTGTCAAAGAGAATGGAAAGGCCCTCAACTTAATGTCTTCTTCTGAAATCCCCTGTGGTTTCATGGTAGAACAAACCACATGGAATTCATGTAGATGGCGGTTGGGATCCTCTCCTGATAAGCCTTGAAATTTGGGAAGCAGATGAATAAGTCCTGATCTAAGTTCAAAATCTCCTGCCATGTCTGGATAAGTGATGCATGAGTACTTATAAGCCACATCTGGTGCTGCAAGCTCTTTCATAGTTCGATCCCCTTCTGTTATTTGATTATCCATCTCTGAAATTCTGCTCTCACAAGTTGTTGCTGACCTAGCTTGTCTTCTTAAAGCCCAAAAGGTTCTCTCAATCTCCGGGTCAAGTTCAAGCAATGTTGCAAAGGAAGACCTAGTCATGCAAGCCAATAAACAATCAAAATTCAGTAGATATTCAATAAAATCAGAAAAATCAGCAAACTAAAGCTAAAAAAAATTATTCACAATCCAAAACAAACAAACAATTCTAGCAAAGTTGAAAGTTCCCCGGCAACGTCGCCAAAATTTGATGAGCTCTCTAAATAGATGTCATAAATAAACTCCCAAATTAATATTATGATCGAAAACCCACAACTACACAAAGAAATGTTTTAGTATAAGGCCCGAGTCAAATTTTCGAGGATTATGCTAGAACGTGCTTGTTTCGGATTAAGAACACACTTTTTGGGTTTTCTAGATATAAAAATGGGGGTTTGGTATTGAAACTGAAATATTAGACCAAGAAATAAATTGCAAGCTCTACAACTATCCTACTGCAGAATTAATTCTAAGAACCAAAAGAAACAAAACTTCAACCTTTGCTGCACTGATCTATAAAACTGCAAAAATGCAAAAACTGCAGAAATAAATTTGAACTAAATGACACTCGACCCATTGCAATTATTGAACTATAAATTCTGGATTCATCTTAATCACTAATAACTAATCTTAAGCCACCAACAATCAACTAGAAACTAAATATGCTTAGCCACAAACATAGAAAACAGAATCGCAGCAAATATTTCTGCACAAACAGGACAAAACAGCACACAAAAACAGAACTAAGCATCTCAAATTCATGTAGAAAATGAAACTACAACTAAATCCAAACTATAAACTATCAGATTTAGAGATAAATATACAGGAATAAGAAAACCTAAGCTAGAAACAAACTGCAACGAAAATCTAACATCCCTACACCCAAAACTCGAATCAGTTTGTCTTCTCTTTGCCGTCACACAAAGAACCTGCAGAGAACACTCCAACAGAAATCGATCTGGTGTTCTCAAGCTTCAAGACGATTCAGATTTCCTTGCATTGGCTCACAAAATTTCAGGAAGGTCAGTTCTGAAATGGTTCTCTGCTGCGTTTTCTGGAAATGGCGTCGCGAGCTGACGAAGAACGCTGGGAACGTTGAAATGCTGTCGGAAATGGTTCAGAATCACTGGAGGACCACCGCCAATGATCCTGTGAAGGAATGGAAACTTAGACCAGAAGAACGCCGCTGGTCTGAGCTGAAAATCGCAGCTCGCCGCTACAGTTCGCCGCACGCCAAATCAGCTCGTTGATGAGAACCGATGGTCGGAATCTGATCGTCGGAGGTTGAGGAACTCCACGTCGGTGAGGACAAGCTTGTTCGAAGCTCTGGAAGAAGGGAGGGAGCTGCGTCGCGCTGTCGAAAGAGAAACGACACGATGAACAGTAGCGAGCTCACTGTTCACCATGCCAAAAATTCCCTTTTATACCTAGGGTTTGGTCCAGCTGGGGTTTGACTCGAATCCAAGCTCAATTTGGGGTCAGTTAGGGTTTTGGGCTTCATTTGGTTAAGTGAACCATGCCTCCACTTGAATCATGAACCCATTAGTGCCCTACAAGACCAAATTCACATAATGAGAAATAAATCATGCATAAGATGGAAAAATATCATAAAGCTCATAAAAATCTTGTTTGGGGAAACATGATCAAAATTGGAATTAAACATGTGCAAATATATAAAGAACACCAAATATTAGACCAAAATTAATGTGTCAATTCATAGCATTTCACCCACCCATTGGACCGTAGTCCCATATATGCTGTGGCAAGGCTAATAAACTATTTAAATGCTTCTATTGCATTTACTGAGCTATTAAAATGCCTAAGTTACATTTTTCTGTGCTAAATAATTTAATCGAACACTTAGTATGCACTAATTCGCAACCTTGTGCCGAAAGTCTACATATTACTAAACTAAAACATGGAATTCACACGGAAGCTACTTATACTGCAGGTGAGGGGTTTCTTACCTCCTGTTTGGATTTTCTTACGATTCTAATCGCTGGATTTCCGGAGGAGACGATCCTTTCGACGATCTTCTCGCGTCTATGCGTTCCTCTCGCGGAGGGGAGCGTCCTCGTGTCGAAGTTGTCACCGGAAAGTGTGCTTGGGCCGAACCTCAGCCTTCCTTGTGGTTGGCGCCGAGAGAGGGAGAGGAGAAGTGGGCGGCGGAATTAGGTTGGGGTGGAGAAAGCTACGATCCAAGAAAATAACTCTTCACCTAATTATTTCCTATTTATATTAAGTGATAATTCCGGCCCAACTCCAACTTAAATAAAATTGTTTCCCTTTCCTTTCAGCACGGCCCTGCTGGGTTCACTTGGTTACCATGGTTCACCATAAGTCGTAGGACCCAATAGGTCTCGGGTTCAATTCCTGCTTAAGCTATTTTCGTTTTCTATTTATTTTTGCTACTTCCGCTACTCTAAAAATTCCATAAAAATATTCTAAAATTCCAGAAAAATCATAGAATATTTCTAAAATAGTTTTGAGAATTTTCGGGCGTTATAATCCCCCATACCTTATAAAAAGTTTGTCCTCGAACTTAGAATAACTCTGGGTACTTCTGTCTCCCAGTTGCCTCTTCTGCTGTGTGAATGTGCCAAATAACTTTGACTAATGGTACTTCCTTGTTCGCAATTTCTTAACCGCTCGGTCTATTATCCGAATAGGTCAACTATCATAGCTGAGGTCCTCTCAATCACCTGGGTGGCATCTGGGGTATGCTTCTTCAGCATAGAGACATGAAATACATTGTGAACAGCTGACATTTCCTGGGGTAGCTCTAGCTCATATGCTACCTTGCCAACTCTTCTGCTGATCAGGTATGGTCCCACATATCTGGGACTTAGCTTGCCCTTCTTCCCAAAACGCATTACTCCCTTCATGGGAGCTACTATGAGGAACACTGAATCCCCAACTGAAAACTCTAAGGGTCTGCGCCGTGTATCAGCATAGCTCTTCTGGCGGCTCTGAGCTATCTCTATCCTCTGGCGGATCTGTGGTATCTGCCACTAGATCTGTCTGAAGTTCTAGCTCTTTCTGTTCACCACTCTCATACCAACAGATTGGAGATCTACACCTCCGCCCATAGAGAGCCTCATAAGGTGCCATACCGATAGTGGCCTGATAGCTGTTGTTGTATGCAAATTCTGCTAAACTCAGATATTTGCACCAACTTCCCTTGAAATCTAGGGCACATGCTCGGAGCATATCCTCGAGTACCTGATTTACTCGCTCGTCCATCCGTCTCATGCGGATGGAAGGTCACTAAACTTTAACTTCACTAAAGTCGTCAGACACACTCCCGAAGTGTGACGTGAACCGCCTCTCAAATAATGGTTCGTGGGACTCCATGTAATCTAACGATCTCCTTGAGATACAACCGAGCTATGCTCCATGGAGTAGGATATCCCGATAGCTAAGAAGTGGGTCAATCTGTCGACTATTACCTAGATGGTATCAAAACCATTCGTGGTTCGGTAATCCCACTATAAAATCCATAGAAATGTCTTCCCACTTCCATTCCGGTATCTGAATAGGCTGCTCTCTGATGTTCTGCCTTAACCCTCTGACAGGTTAGGCAGGTGCTGACATATCGAGCGATGTCTCTCTTCATCCCAGGCCACCAAAAACGTTTCTTCATGTCCTGGTACATTTTGGTGGAGCCAGGATGCATCGCATAGGGAGTCTTGTGAGCCTCGTCTAGGATTTTCCTCTGTAGTTCCTCCTGATCCGGAACACATAGCCTGTCACCAAAATACAACACCCCACTATCTGATATTCTGAACTCTCCACCTTCTGATTCTGCTAAACCTTGCTTGATTCTCTGAATTTCAGGATCCTGCTCCTGAGCTGTCTGGATGTCACCAAGCAAGGTAGACTCTAATGTCATAGTAGAGAGCTATCCGACTATGAGCTCAAGACCGAAATCTGTGATCTCTTTCTGTAGGGGCGGTGAGGTGGCGCTGGACTTCCTGCTGAGGGCGTCTGCTACCCTATTCGCTTTTCCTGGGTGGTAGAGGATATCTATGTCATAGTCTTTGACCAGTTCTAGCCATCTGCGCTGTCGCATATTGCTGTCGCATATTCAGATCCTTCTGAGTGAAGGAGTACTTCAGACTCTGATGATCTATATACACTCTGCACTGAGCTCCATACAAGTAATGTCTTCAAATCTTGAGAGCGAACACCACTGCTGCAAGCTCAAGGTCATGAGTAGGATAGTTTTTCTCATAATCCTTAAGTTGTCTGGAGGCATAGGCGATCACCTTGCCACTTTGCATCAGCACTGCTCCTAGTCCCAACTTAGAGGCATCACTATATATATCAAAGCTATCTACGTTCTCTAGTAGAGTCAGAATAGGTGCACTGGTCAATCTCCTTTTCAGCTCGCTGAACTGTTCTCATAGTCCTCTGTCCACTGAAATTTTCTGTTCTTTCTGGTAAGAGCTGTCAGTGGGGAGGCTATCCTGGAGAAGTCCTCTACGAATTTCCTGTAGTAACCTGCTAATCCCAGAAAGCTTCTGATCTCACTGGCGTTCTTGGGTCTTTTCCAGTTGCTCACAGCTTCTATTTTACTGGGGTCTACCATGATACCATCCTTTGAGATGATGTGACCCAGGAAGGACACCTGATCTAGCCAAAATTCACATTTGGTGAACTTGGCGTACAGCTGATTCTGCTGAAGGGTCTGCAATACTGTTTTCAGGTGCTCTACGTGTTCTTCCTGAGTTCTGGAATAGATAAGGATATCATCGATGAACACGATAACGAACCTATCTAAATATTTTCTGAATACCCTGTTCATAAGGTCCATGAAAGTAGCTGGAGCATTTGTCACGCCAAAGGGCATGACTACGAACTCGTAATGTCTGTATCTAGTCCGAAATGTATGTCCTTCTTTAACCTTCACCGATGATAACCCGATCCGAGGTCTATTTTAGAGAACACTGCTGCTCCCTTTAGCCGATCAAACAGTCATCTATTCGGGAAGATGATACCTGGTCTTGATTGTGACTTGGTTCAATGAGTCTATAGGCGCATGCTCCCGTCTTTCTCCTTCACGAATAATACAGTGCTCCCCATGGTGAGTGACTAGGACGGATGAAGCCCTTATCAAGCAGCTGCAGTTGCTCATGAAGTTCCTTCAGTTCTGCGGTGCGGTAAGGTGCTTTGGAGATAGGATTTGTACCGGAATGAGCTCTATCTCAAATTCGATCTCCTGGTCTGGTGCTGGTAATTCTTAAGGGAAGACTCTGGTAGTCACATACGACTCGGACCTCGCTAGCTGTTGGTCCTTGTCTGGTATTGACTACGTGTGCTAAGAACCCCGTACATCCCGCATCCATCAACCTCTGTGCCTTCATAGGAGAGAAACTTCTTGGCCTTTCTCCGGTTCTCCGACGACCGAATTGACGTGCTTCCGCTTCAGTTGGAATATGACTTTCTTTCTGACTCGATGGAGGCACCGTATTTGATCAAGAAGTCCATCCGAAGATGACGTCGTAGTCGGTCATATTAATCACTATCGATCACAAAAGAGCTCTCATGCTATAGTGGCCGCTTTGAGCCGGTCGTGACGCCATGATTTCTCCCGAGGGTAACGTCGTAAGAATCACTGAGTACCTCTGGAGGTACCGCTAACTTCTCAGAAATGCCCTGGATATGTATGAATGGGTTGCCCAGATCGAATAAGACAGTTGTACTTTGTTGTAAAATCTGACCTGTAACAACTGCCGAGGCATTCGCTGCGTCCTCTCCGGTGAGTGAGTAGATCCTCGCATTGGTCGAACTGGAGGGGCTTCTAATCCGCCCGGCCGATATGTGGACCATCTAAAGCGGCGCATCCGATGTAACCGAGCTGGCCTCCATACCAATCACCGTGTGTGAGGAAGACTGGTCTTGTTTGGACACCGCTTGGCCATATGCCCTTCCCGTCCGCATTTAAAGCATCCTTGTGTGCCCTTACGACAAACTCCAGGATGGAATTTTCCCCAAGTAGCACACTTTGGATAATTGGGTCTTGGCCGGCCTCCTTTGGGTGGGTATGGGTGCTTGTAGGGGTTCCCTTTCCAGTTAGAGCCATGGGAGCCGTGGCCCTGTTTCTGAGTGCCTGAGCCTCCTTGACCTTTAGCTTCTGAGAGGACTTGCTTCTGCTGCTTGATGCTATTCTGGTAATGCTCAGTGATTAGAGCACTGCTCACTAATTCTTCTGTGGTTTGTGGCCTATGAACGCCACCAGCTACGTTCATTGCTATTTCCGGCCTCAGCATCTTGAGCATCAACCGGATTTGTTCCCTTTCTGTGCTGACTAATTCAGGGCATAGACGAGCCAACCTGTTGAATTTCTTCACGGCTTCCTCAACTGAAAGGTTGCCCTGACGAAACTCAGTGAAGTCGTCGTAGTGACGGTTGGTGACCCGCATGTGAAAGAACTCCTCAAAGAATTCCTTCTCGAAGTTAGCCCATGTCATCTGGTTCACTGGGCGCTTCGCTCTGATTCTCTCCCACCACATACGTGCATCTCCTGTCAGACAGAAGGAGGCGCACTTCACCTTCTCATGTTCTGGCCAGTCCAGAAGCTCCATCGTACTTTCTAGTGTTTTGAACCATGCCTGAGCATCCCATGGTTCATTGCTGCCTGAGAAATTCTCTGGCTTGACTCTCTGCGTTCCTGCTGCTGGGGCTACTGGTGCCGTAGGCTGGACTGGTGGAACCTCTAAGACCACTGGTGTCGCTAAGTTAGGCTCCGGGGTGACAGTGGGAGTGTTCTACTGTCTAGCCTTTAAGGTGGCTATTTCCTGTTGCTGTTCAGCTAGCTGGGGAGACACTGAACTGCCTGCCTCATGCTGGGGCTCAGTGGCTGGTGCCCTTCTAGCTGGGCGTCCTCGTGCCATTTCTAAAGACATGCAGGACATACATGACTAACACAAGCATAATAGAGAAACTATTGTTATCATGTTAACTACTATCATATACAAGCATGCTTTAGTTATCTATAACAGAAAAGCAATAAACATACAAAGTGAGAGGTATTCTTACTTGGAAGCTGCAGGTATAATGCTGATGTGTGTGTAGGAAGTATGGAAACTGCTCTGATACCACTCTGTAACGACCCGCCTTCTACTGAGTAGGCTGTGAGGCCGATCGCTACATTATGTTGTAAATAACTGATAAATCTGGATTGATTAAAATTTTACTAAACCGATTACTAAAATTCGAACTTAATATTCTAGGTGTACCTAGGAGTTGTACACATGCTAGGAAGCTAATCTATGCCTCTCGGATGTCCCGCTAGTTGTAATCAGCATTTCAATCGATCCATGAATCGATTATGCTGTCGGATCGATCCAGTGATCGATCCAGCGTGCTACCGTGCACGGAAGAATTTATGGATCGATCCGATGATCGATCCAACTTAGTCAATCGATCCAGTCGATCGGCTGATCGATCCATAAGCTATATTGCTTCAGATATGCGGTGGATCGGTCTACCGACCGATCCAGAGTACATCGATCGGTAGACCGATCTGTTCACCGATCGGTCGACCGATCGGTGAGCTTCTATTCTCAGATCGGATCGGGGTTGACCGATCCATAACAGACGCTAACTCTCTGTTCGCGATCGTTGGGCACCGATCGATCCCCAGCTTCGATCGATCTGTAGATCGATCTGGGTTTCTGATTTAGAACCAGAACCCCTGATTTCAGCACTATTTCATGCCTCAATCACATTACATGTTCTAAGATGGCTAGGAAACACTCTAACAACCACAACTAACATTCTAACATCATAAAGAACAATGTTCTAAGCATAATAGAGTGCATGGTTAACTAATTCATAGCGATCAACATACTAAAGTGCAAATTGCTAAAACACTAAAAAGTACTAATGTTTAAACAAAGCTTGCTAGAGTTCCCTAAGATCTTCTTTCCAAGTTCCTGCCCACACACATCTTCGTAGCATTGCCCTCCAGCCTCCGCTAGTCCATCTTTCCTTTACCTTTATCTGCAGTATAAGGAAAAGAAAGTATCTATAAGCTTTCGCTTAGTAAGAAACCATCTACCTCACTAAAACATGCATACGATGCATTTATGCTTTAAAAAAAAAAACATGCTATCAAACATATGTCAAACTTGTTAAAACATGGCATACTGAAATCACTGAACATGAACACCAAAGCATGGCATACAAAGCTAACCATAACTATCATGTGTAACAACAAGGAAAACTGAGCTGAACATGAATTAAACTAGTCTGGAACTGAATTCAAACTCAACTAACATAACTGATCTTTGTGAGTTTTGAAAAACTATAATATAATAGATTAAAATACATAATCATACTGCTAGTGGGCCCGGCAACTGTACATGCTATGCGCGCATCCTTAACTAGACTCGGGGTTGCAAATCCCGAATTTAGTAAGGTTTACTAGGTTATCTAAACCTAGGGACCGACTATGGGAGCCCAGCCCAATGGATATCTAATCCTGTACAGTGCCCCTACTGGAAGTAAAATACTGGATCATAGCTAATTAATTTACCTTGCTTTTACTAGGTTATCTGAACCTAGAGGCGACTATGGGTGCCCACCCATTGGACCGTAGTCCCATATATGCTGTGGCAAGGCTAACTAAACTATTTAAATGCTTCTATTGCATTTACTGAGCTATTAAAATGCCTAAGTTGTATTTTTCTGTGCTAAATAATTTAATCGAACACTTAGTATGCATTAATTCGCATCCTTGTGCCGAAAGTCTACATATTACTAAACTAAAACATGGAATTCACACGGAAGCTACTTATACTGCAGGTGAGGGGTTTCTTACCTCCTGTTTGGATTTTCTTACGATTCTAATTGCTGGATTTCCGGAGGAGACGATCCTTTCGATGATCTTCTCGCGTCTATGCGTTCCTCTCGCGGAGGGGAGCGTCCTCGTGTCGAAGTCGTCGCCGGAAAGTGTCCTTGGGCCGAACCTCAGCCTTCCTTGTGGTTGGCGCCGAGAGAGGGAGAGGAGAAGTGGGCGGCGGAATTAGGTTGGGGTGGAGAAAGCTACGATCCAAGAAAATAACTCTTCACCTAATTATTTCCTATTTATATTAAGTGATAATTCCGGCCCAACTCCAACTTAAATAAAATTATTTCCCTTTCCTTTCAGCACGGCCCTGCTGGGTTCACTTGGTTACCATGGTTCACCATAAGTCGTAGGACCCAATAGGTCTCGGGTTCAATTCCTGCTTAAGCTATTTTCGTTTTCTATTTATTTTTGCTACTTCCGCTACTCTAAAAATTCCATAAAAATATTCTAAAATTCCAGAAAAATCATAGAATATTTCTAAAATAATTTTGAGAATTTTCGGGCGTTACACTTGTCCAATAGCAACAACTTCTTTCTTCTTTCTCTTCCCCTTCTTGGACCATTTCTTTTCCTTGGATCTAGATGATCCAACAGAACCAATAGCCACATAGGCTAGTCTAGAAATCCTTGTGGATTCAACTCTCTCTGCCTCGAATTCTACATGGCATGAGATGTCAATAAAGCTCTTAATACTCTCACTGTGAGTTAGGGTATGCTTTATGGTCTCTCAAGAATCTGAAAAGGAACGAATAACTACTTGAACCTGTTATTCATCGGTTAACTCATGATCAGCAGTTTTAAGCTCCCAAATCATGTTTGACATCTCCCTAAGGTGTTGAACCATTGTAAGATTCAGACGCTTCTTGTAGCTGCCAAACTTAATCATCAGCTGTCGAAGCTTGCTCAGACTTACTCCACTGTATTTCTTCTTAAGGGCTACCTAAACTGCATGAGCCGTAAGATACAATTCATACTCAAAAACTAGGTCATCAACCATTGAACTAATCAATATTCCCTTAGCAGTGGAGTACTTCTTCTTCCATGACTTATAGGCATCAAGATCTCGTATGTTCTATGTAGTGGGATCTACAGGTTCTTCCATAACCTGTTTTATAGTCTCAAGAACTTCTTTTTCCTCAAGAACGTATTGTATCTTGAGTTGTCAGATTTTGTAGTTATCCTCATATAATTTCTCTCTATTATTGAGTTTAGCTATGATGTTCTTATTTGTCATGATCTAACATAAATAAACATATTATTAAGTATTCAGTACAATTCATATGCATGCAATTTATGATTGTCTCAATATTAATTTGAATTGGTTTACAAAATCAAGTGATAACTACGTTTCTACTCATCATTTGTATGGTCCAATCAAATAAATATTGATCAATACTATTACATACATCCCAATAAATGAACTAATCATCGTTCTATCATGATTTCTTTAATTAAATGAACTAATCATTTAATAAAATGAACTAATCATTTTTCATGTATCATGTAGAGTAATCAGCATATGAATGAACATATCATTCATATAAACATGTTGCATATTGTTAACATATAATAAATAGACATGAGCTAAATGGACTAATACTTTTTATACATAATGCCAGTAACAATAACAGAACTCTTACAAACTAGATAAGCTGACACCACTCCCACTAGGACAGACACTAGTGCAGTGACTAATATAATCCCCTTCAACCTGGACTCATTTGAGACAATCTCAGGTGGATCAACATTAAGATTTCCAATTTGATCTATCATCAAAACTTCTTCAGAATCCTCTTTAGATTCTTCAGGATCCTTCTCTGGATCCTTCTCAAATTATTCAGGATCTTCCTCTAGAAACTCATGGTGAAGTAGCTCCACACACAACTATGCATATCAGGTTCTCCCTTCGAAGAGCCTCTATATCTGGTATTCTCCGACAGTGAACGAATCAATGCCCAAATCCTGTAATTATCTAGGATTGGAAACTCTTCTTATTCCAGTTTTTAGGACTGGTAATCATCTGTGCCATCTTTAAATTGAAATTAAATAAGTTAGTACAAAACCAACTAACCAATCTAAAATCGGCTTAATTTAATTTATATAAGTATATAACCAACATTATTAATCAAGAAAAATAAATTTTCTTGATTTTTAGGAGTCTAAATCAACTGATCCATTTGATCGGTTGATTGGGAATCTAGATCTTGAGCTCTCTCCAATGTCCTCATTAGAACTAATCTAACTAGACTGGGATTTCTTACCTATGTTCTGTTAATCTAAGCCCATTTAAGTCAATCTCAGATTTATTGATCAAACTCAGGTTCATTTGATCAAACCAATGTCTATTAGATTAAGTCTAACCCATTAGAATAAATCTAATTAGTTTTGTTAAACCAACTAATGGCTTAAACTAGATCGGGTCTAATTGGACAAAAAATTAGTCTAGTAGATCTTGATCGATCGAGTTGTCCAATATACCCCCTAACACCGTAAATTGAGTCATACTCTATCTCCTGAATAGCCTCCCTTAGCTCATTCCGCCACATATAGCGACGAGTTATCGTGTATATTATCTAAGGCATCTAGAATTGAAATTAGTAATATCAGTACAAAACCGACAAACCAATAACAAAATCGGTTAATTTCAATTCACACATATGCATAGAACCAATATACAAAATACATAAGCAAATAAGAAAAAATAAATTTTCTTTATTTGAAGAATTCCAGTAGACTAACACACTGGACCGATCGATTAGAAACAAGATCTTGATCATTAACTTGGTCCATTTGATCAAATCTGATCTTTTAGAATAAATCTGGAAAGATCTAGCCTAACACATGTAATCAAAACTACCCCAATTAATAATAAACCAATCTGGTTAAACCAACTAATAGTTTAAATTAGATCTAGGTATTATTGAATTTAACTGGTCTGGTTAAATCAACTAATGGTTTGAACTAGATTGGGATTTGGTTGGACTAAGTTGGTCTAGTTCAATTTTCAATTAATTGAACCTTGATCCTCAATTAAATAGTGAACAGATTTAATCTGAACATATTAAACACATAAACATGTTGGAAAAAACTATAATAGGAAATTGTTTGATCCATTCATGCATCATCTACTATTTACATTTTTCATTTATTTAATCTTGAGAACGTGAGTACGTGTCACTTTCTCTAAATTTTTTTTTATTGAATCGATTACATGAATCGATTAAAAACGTTTGACGGAGGAAGAGTAACATATACTATTTTCTTCATCATTTTAATCGATTACAAATGGAATTTAATTGATTAATCAGATCGATTAAAAATATATTTGAATCGATTACACAGATTTACTATGCTTCGTCAGTTTAATCGATTACACATATTTTGAATCGACTAAGATCTATTTAAATCGATTAGTTTAATCGATTAAACTTCTTCTTCTCTTCTCTGTCGCGGCCGCGATGCTCACTTCTTCTGCTGTGACGAATACAGTTGTCGTGGCTGTTGATCGTCAGCCTCTTGACGTTGTTGCCGACACTCTCTGGCCTCGAAAGCCGACAGCCATCAATCCTCTCGGGGCTCAACAACTGTGGTAGATCGCGACCTAGTCTCGATCTTGCCTAGCGACGATAGAAGAGACAATTTTTTTTGACGAAGAAACAAGTTTCATGCTTAGGCATCGCTCTGATATCATTATCGATAGTTCTAAGCATGAAAAATATAGAAATATGAAATCGATAAAACTCACAGTGATCTCCCGTAGATCTACAATCGACGCTGGCAAGACTTGCTGACGGAAGAACGATCACATAATCGGAAAGCTCTTCATGGTTCACATATCAAATCTCATGCCTCGGATGTTCTTCTTCTCTACAAGACACATAATCTTGACATAATTCTGACAGCACTTCTGATGTGCTTCGGTCTCATCTGCGTACACAACGCAGCAACCTTTCTTGATGCATGCACCCTTCTTGCTGTCTTTTCCTTCTTGCACCAATTGTCTTGGGCGCTTTTTTTTATAGAGGAAGATGACTCTTCATCTTCCTCTACCTCTATTAATGGAGGAATGAGAAAGGGTTGGAGGGTGAAGGGGAAGAGGCACTCTTTCAGCTTCTTAACACCAATAGTTGTAACGTATTGCGGGGTATTTTCTGCTAGTGGAATGAAAAATTTAGGATGTTAATTGTTGGATGAAAAGTTGCTCATGCTTCCGGATTTGTCTAGTGGTCGATCTTTGGGGCCAAGCCATCCATCTTCTAGACTAGTTGGATTGAAGGCTTGGATGGATTATAGAAAAAATAACCCTACATACCTAAAGTTCTAAGCTACAAGTTACTTATAAGCATCGCCCATATATATATATATATATATATATATATATATTTGATATGTTGGGCGACGCTTTGTGCGCGACCGTGAGCGACGCGCAGACGTGGCATTGCCAACTCGATTTCCCTACAAATAAAATATTCCTTTTATTCTCTCTCCCCTTCGGGTCTCTGTTCAAAACTTCAGCGGTGGAAATTACCCAAATTAAAATTTCCCTCGCCACTCTCTCTCTCTCTCTCTCTCTCTCTCTCCCTCGTTCCCTCCGTCTTCGTAGTCCGTCGTTCGACTGACCTCGTGCTCCTGCCGAGAAAGTTTAATATTAAAATCTCCCTCTGTAACGCCCGCCCTTCTCATGTGACGGGGTTACGGGAAACTATATGCATATTAATCTATTTCTAAAGCAGCGGAAGTATTTATTTATATATTTTTCTTTTCTTTTAAACACAAATAACTAATTATCTAAACATCTATAATCATGTGAGCATGTTTTAGCATAATTTTAAATTTAAGAAGTCATTATATCAATTTCTAACATAAGCATGAATAAGTGTTAAGTAATCATGCAAAACATTAACATAGGGTAGGCATAGTTCATATCAAGCATAAATTAACATAAGCAGGTATTTTTCCTTAGCCGAGCCACCACCACATACATCTCTTGCCCTTCCTGCTGCTCCCTTAGTTTGTCTATCCTTTACCTTTATCTGCGGTATAAGCAAAGTAAACTATAAGCACACGGGCTTAGTAAGATCCTTTCCTACTCACA
Source organism: Zingiber officinale (assembly GCF_018446385.1). Classification (NCBI taxonomy): domain Eukaryota; kingdom Viridiplantae; phylum Streptophyta; class Magnoliopsida; order Zingiberales; family Zingiberaceae; genus Zingiber; species Zingiber officinale. The sequence goes on from NC_055988.1 coordinate 85,860,258, forward strand.
AAAAAAAAACATATCTCATAGCATAATCACATAAGCATATGGCATGGAGACATAATCATCTAAACATCATATCATGTAAAAGAGCATCATAACATATCATATCATAACATATCATATCATAAAAGAGCATCATGTCATATCATATCATAACATATCATATCATAAAAGAACATCATGTCATATCATATCATAACATATCATATCATAAAAGAACATCATGTCATATCATATCATAACATATCATATCATATCATAAAAGAATATGCAAGATGTCTTTCAAAAACATGCGTCATGTCATGTGCAGGATGTCTTTTAAAAAAAAACATATCATATAATACTTAAATATAATATCAACATGAGAGCCCGGCTATGTACCACATAACATAAATGCACGCAATCCCTATGACGGGGTAGCTAGTCACGAACCTACTAGGGAACTAGGTCTGTACTACGACCGTCGACCTAGGGGCGAACTAAGGAGCTCATCCCTTGGACACTAAGGTCTGGTACAAGCCATATACAAAGTAAAGTAGCATGTCATATTTACTTATCATATCATGAAGAGTGCTCTTAGTCCCAACTAATAGGGAAGCAACTCTTAGGCTTTTACTTGTCATATCATAAAGAGTGCTCTTAATCCCAACTAATAGGGAAGCATCTCTTAGGCCTTTTCTTGTCACATCATAAAGCATGCATACTTGAGCATATAACCCATCATAAGAGTCATTATCATGCATGATTCATAAGCATACATAAATGAGCATATAACATATCATAGGGAAACATAATCATGCATGGAAAACATTTACTATCATCTCCTAATTTATATCATAGCATGTGAGACACATAGTAAATCATAATTGGGTCTCTAACCCTAATTCCATGGAGTGGCCGAAACATGCAAGGTATTGTCCTAGGCTACAAACAACATAAAAGCATATGAACCCTAAACCAACTTCATAGTACTTATCATAAAGAACATCATGAGCATGTTTAGTGTAGGTTCTAAGCTTCCTAGGTCTTTTAATCTTGTTATGGCCGAAACTTGCCAAGCATGAATCTAGGTTACAAGTAACATAAAAGCATGTGAACCCTAAACCAACTTCATAGCAATTATCATAAAGAACATCATGAGCATGTTTAGTTTAGGTTCTAAGCTTCCTAGGTCTTTTAATCTTGTTAAGGCCAAAACTTACCAAACATGAATCTAGGTTACAAGTAACATAAAAGCATGTGAACCCTAAACCAACTTCATAGCACTTATCATAAAGAACATCATGAGCATGTTTAGTTTAGGTTCTAAGCTTCCTAGGTCTTTTAATCTTGTTATGGCCGAAACTTGCCAAGCATGAATCTAGGTTACAAGTAACATAAAAACATGTGAACCCTAAACCAACTTCATATCATATACCATAAGGAACATCATAAGCATGTTTAGTTTAGGTTCTAAGCTTCCTAGGTATTTTAATCTTGTTATGGCCAAATGTTTAAGGAGCATGAAACTAAGTCTAAGCAACATACAAGAATAAGAATATCAAGCTAACTTCATATCATATCATAAGGAAAACCATAAGCATGTTAGATTTGATTTTAAGCTTTCTTAGACCCTTAGTCTCATCATGGCCGAAACCCTAAAGTGAGATGCATCTAGGTTCCAAGCAACATGCAAGCATGAAAACACTAAGTAATCTTCATACCATATCATAAGAAAAGTCATGAGCATGATAGGTTAAATTTTAAAATCTCCTAGACCTTCATTTCTATCATGGCCGAAACCCTAAAACCCTAAAGTGGCATGCATGTAGGTTCCAAGCAACATACAAGTATAAAAACACTAAGAAATCTTCATACCAAAAGAAAGTCATGAGCATGATAGATTAAATTTTAACCTCTCCTAGGCCTTCATTTTTATCATGGCCGAAACCTACTAGGCATAGATCTAGATTTCAAGCAACATAAAAAAATACATTAGAATTCTAAACAGAACTCATATCCTAAGTTACATATCATAAGGGACATCGTGAGCATGTCTAGTTAGGTCTTAAGCTTTCCTAGGTCTTTTATTCATGCCTTGGCCGAAAGTTTAAAGAATATGAATCTAAGTTCTATGCAACGTACAAGCATAAGAACACTAAACTACTCTCCTATCATGGGGTACATATCATAAGAAACGTAGTGAGCATGTTTAGTTTAGGTCTTAAGCTTCCTTAAGTTTTTATACTTTGGTGGCCGAAAGTTTCAAGAAGCAACCCTAGATTTTTAAGCAATCTAAACTCATGGAAAAACACATGAACTACTTGTACCGCAGGTGAGGGGATACTTACTTCCTCTTGCTTGATTTTTTTTCTTAAAAGAAGGTACCCTTATGAAGAGGAAGAAGAAAGCTTCTCCTTCTAATTTTCCCTTTTTGCTTCTCTTGCTTGTAAGGACTAGATCTTGAGGAATCCTTCTTGTGAATTAGTTCTCTTAGGGAGAAAACCTTAGCTTGGATTCGGAAATGGGAGAGGGGAGAGTTTTAGGTCTCGGTGGAGGAGGAAGAAGGAGAAAGAAGGAGGAGGAAGAAGAAGGAGGAAGAAGTAGCCAACCTTTCTTTCCCTTCTCTTCTCTCATTCCTATTTATCCTCAATGAGGAAGAATGTCCCAATTCATCCCCTTGATTGCTCTATTCCCTCACCCTCATTCATTCTCATGAAAATAGAAAGAAGAAAGAAGGAAAAGGCAACTTGTCTTTTGTCTTTTGCTTGCTTCTTCTCTTAACCAAGAGAAGGAGGAGGAAAGCTACTTGACATTTTCTTGCTTCCTTACTTAATCATACTCTTGCTTTTAACTACAATTTTCATTCTTTGCTAATCATATATCATTCATGACTCTATTGGTTATCATACACCAATTTAGCTTTATTTATTGTGAGGGGTTCAAGGTTCAAGCCTTAACTTCTCTCTTTTTTTATTTCTTTTTGGTTCTATTTCCCTTTTTCCTTTTATTCTAAAAGAGAATACCCATATGTATAGCTAAAAATTTCCGTGGGTGTTACACCCTCATCATGCTCTCTATCCCTCGGTCACTCCCTCCTTCAACATCCTCTGTCGTCCCTCGTCCCTCGCGCTCCCGGCGGAAAAGTTTCTCCAGCGTCTTCAATCGCACAGCTACTGTGAGATCCTACCACCTCTCTCCATTTTAATTTGTTAATCCACACCGTTATAGCCTAAAAAAATTGGTAAAAAAATAGCTGAAATAATTGTATAAAGATGCAACACGCCTTTGCTTCACTTCTAAATGTTGCATCAACTACTTCGCAGGAAATCGTCCTTGTAGCAGCTAACTTGGATTGGTCGTCGTAGAAGGTCAGAAGGATTTATGCAACAACCGCCTGCAACCACTTGGACTTTCCTTTACTGCTACAACATGTAGCAGTTAACTCTCCGTGTAGCTGCGACAATTAGTAGCAGCTAACTTAGTAAGTCATTTTTCTAGTAGCCCTATTTTCTAGCAGAGATTAACCCAATAGCCATAGTTTTCATATTGTGTATAAAATTTGATAAAAAATTATTTTCCCAGTCTTACAGTGCCATGCTTTGCTTTGTTGCTACACGATGATTGTAGCTATATATATATTTGCTTTAAAATTATTTATGTTGCTGCAACACCCTTGGTTTGCTTTGCTGGTATACGTTGAAGCAGCTACCTCGACTAATAACTTGCTACACCTGTTTGTAGTTGTATATCATCTTACTTAAAAATGATAAAAAAATTATTTCTGATGCTGCAGCGCCTTTGCTTTGGTTTGCTGCCACTCATTGTAGCAACTACTTCGACTAATAGCTGCTACACATTGTAGCAGTTACCTCTACATGTAGCTGCGACAACTTGTTGTAGCTAAATCGGTAAGTCCTTTTTTTAGACGCTGTATTTTTGTAAAAAGAGTAACCCTAAAAATATTTAATTGTCATCTCCCTATATAAACTTGCTAAAAAAATGATTATAAATTATTTCCACTGCTGCAGCGCCTTTTCTTTGGTTTGCTGCGACGCGTTGTAGTAGCTACTTCGACTACTAACTACTACACCATGTAGCAGCTACCTCTACATGTAGCTGCCAAAACCTATGGCAGCTAAATCCGTAAGTCCTTTTTTTAGTAGCCATATTTTTGTACAAAGATTATCAACTTGCAAATAAAATGATTTAAATTAATTTTTGTTGCTGGAGCGCGTTCGATTTGCTTTGCTGCTACACGTTGAAGAAGCTACTTCGACTAATAACTGCTATACCTTGTAGCAGCTACCTCTACATGTAGCTGCAACAACCTGTGGTGCTAAATCCGTAAGCCCTTTTTTTAGTAGTCATATTTTTGTACAAAGATTATCAACTTGCAAAAAAAATTATTTAAAATTATTTCCGCTGCCTCGCAGGAACTACTTCGCAGGAAATCGTCCTTGTTGCAGCTAACTTGGATTGGTCGTCGTAGAAGGTCGGAAGAATTTATGCAACAACCGCCTGCAGCCACTTGTACTTTACAAGGTGTAGCAGCTACATGGAGAGGTAGCTGCTACAACATGTAGTAGTTAACTCTCCGTGTAGCTGCGATAACTTGTAGCAGCTAACTTGTTAAGTCATTTTTCTAGTAGCCCTATTTTCTAGCAGAGATTAACCTAGTAGCCATAGTTTTTATATTGTGTATAAAATTTGATAAAAAATTATTTTCCCAGTCTTACAATGCCATGCTTTGCTTTCTGCTACACCTTGCAAATGGTTATTTCGACTCATAACTGCTACACCTTGTAGCAGCTAACTTAGTAAGTCATTTCTCTAGTAGGCCTATTTTCTAACAGAGATTAACCCAGTAGCCATATTTTTATAGCTTTATATCAACATGCTAAAAAAAATAATTTAAAATTATTTTCTCAGTCTTACAGTGCCTTGCTTTGCTTTGCTGCTACACTTTGCGAATGGTTACTTCAACTCATAACTACTACACCTTGTGTGTTACAATAAAATGCCCTTGACATGTCCAAGGGTCCAATCACACACAATAACTATAAGTCATAATAGTTGGAGCCTGCAACTACAGAGTTAGCATATCCTACTATTATCCTGCCTAAATTATATATGTCATGTGCATAATTAACTGAAAACCAAACACACAGAGGCAAACCCTAGCTCTGATACCTATTGATGGTTGCTACTTGGAATATCGTACTGGTTCCACTGTACAAAAATTTTTGTACAAGTGTCGAACCTTTCCTAACAACCTATTGTGTTCTTTTGAAATTAAACTTGGATCGTAAACAGAACTTAACATTATTGATTCCAAGTTTAACTTATCTATTCTTATAAGTTTAGACTTGGATCGCAAACGATGCTTTACATTATTGATCCAAGTCCACCCATGTTACAAAGTTGATTAAATATTTATTTCTAAAATTGGCTTCCAGGACAAACGTGGCGAGGCACATGACCTTCTTGGGTATGGGAGCATCCACCACTACCTAGGCAAAACCTTTTAATGAAATTCATTATTTAATCTCCTTATAGTAACCCTAGGTTTAACCACTAAGAACAATTGAATCATAAGATCGGAAAAGAAAAGAAACACAAACTCGAATCGTAAATTCGAAACCTAGAATCATAAGCCTCTTGTGTTTGGAATTCATACAAAGAAAACTAGTATGATGCGGAAAATAATTACTAGTTATACCTTTCTTTGTAAACAATGACCTCTATCGTATTCCTCTCCTTATCTCAGACGTTGTGTGGGCAATGATCTACCGAGATGAGAACCACCAAGCCACCTTCTTCCTTGCAAGTTTCGACCACCAACCTTTAAGCTCCAAGGGATACTAGAACAAATCCTCCTTTCTCTTCTTCTTCTCCAAGCTAGAACCGGCCACCACAAGAACTCCAATAGAGGGATGAGGTTCGACCACAAGAAGAAGAAAAGAGAAAAGAATAGGGTCGGCCACCACCAAGGAAGAGAGGAGAAGAGAATAGAAGAGAGTTGTGTATCCCATGGGACTACCCCTCTCTCTCTTTTATAATCCTTGGTCATCACAAATAAGGAAATTTAATTATAATTAAAATTTCCTTATTTTCCTTGCCATTGGTTAATAAGGAAATTTTAATTAAAAAATTCCTTTTAACCATGCTATGGTCGGTCCCTTACTAGAGCTCCAAATAAGGAAAATTTTGAATACAAAATTAAAACTTATTTGCTTCCAGAAATTTTAAAAATAAAAATTTCTCTTTTTAATTCCCTTCATGGTTGGTTATAAAAGGAAATTTTATAAATTAAAATCTCTCTTTTAAAACATGTGGATGATTACAAAAAAGGAAAGTTTTCTTTAAAATTAAAATCTTCCTTTTAAACTGCAAATAAGGAAAGATATCAAACCTTTCTCTTAATCTTTTGTAGAAATCTATAAAAGGAAAGATTTAAATTTTAAACTCTCTTTTAAAACTATAACTTCCACATAAGGAAAGATTTTAAAAATAAAATCCTTATATTTTAATTGTGGCCGACCACCACCTAAGCTTGGGTTCAAGCTAGGGTCGACCACCTACTTGGCAGTTGGCTCAACCTTTAGGCTTGGCCGGCCCAAGCTTGGGCTCCAAGCTTGGCTTGGCCGGCCACCTATGGGTGGATAAGAAGGTGGGTATAATACTTTATAAATAATAGGCTACAATAGGGACCGAGAGGAGGAATTGGTTTTGGTCTCCCGATGAAATTAAGCTTCTCGTGTTCGCCTCGAACACCCGACTTAATTTCATCAATAATAATTCATACCACTAAAGAATTATTATTGAACTACCGCACCAATTCCAAATTACATTTTGGACTCCTTCTTATTATGAGTGTGTTAATCTCCCTGTATTTAAGATATTGAATGCCCACTAACAAAATGAGTTACCGACAACTCATTTAATTAATATCTAGCTCCAAGAGTAGTACCACTCAACCTTATCATCATGCCGGACTAAGTCCACCTGCAGGGTTTACATGACAATCCTTATGAGCTCCTCTTGGGGACATTATCAACCTAGATCACTAGGACACTGTTTCCTTCTATAATCAACAACACACACTATACATAGTATTATTTCCCAACTTATCGGGTCTATTGATTTATCGAACTAAATCTCACCCATTGATAAATTAAAGAAATAAATACTAAATATATGTGTTTGTTATTATATTAGGATTAAGAGCACATACTTCCATAATAACAGATGTCATGTTCTTTTATAAAGTCAGTATAAAAAGAAACTACCTTAAATGGTCCTACTCAATACATTCTTAGTGTACTAGTATAATTTTATAGTCAAGATAAACTAATACCAAATTATACTATGACCTTCTAATGGTTTGTTCCTATCCATCTTGGTCGTGAGTTACTGTTTATAATTTATAAGGAACTAATAACATTATCTTCTGTGTGTGACACCACACACTATGTTATCTACAATATAAATTAAATGAATAATTACATTTAACATATAAATGTAAACATTTGACCAATGTGATTCTTTATTTCATAATAAATGTTTACAAAATGCTAGGTTTTTAGTATACATTCCAACAATCTCCTTGCTATAAGTCCCTAAATATAATGATTGTCTCATAAGATTTATACAGAAAGTATCATATTTAAACAATTTTATTGTATTGCAGGTCTTGATGTGTGAACATGTTAGAATAATGGATCCTTACAGACAGCATGCCCTTCCAAGAATATACAGATGGAAGTGGACAGGCTCCCGTGTTGAGACAATAAAGTCTAGGATCCCTGAATTACCTCCTGCAAAAATAATTGTTGATTTAAGTCCATCGGACCTAGAGACACACCTACTCTCAAACGATTCCCTAGAAGATCTTGTAGAGCATATTAATCAACAAATTGTAGAGGGGTTTTTACAATTAGCTGCTGAGGGAAATTATGAACAAATTCTAGAGCAATTTAATGAATAGGCAACTGATGGTCAGGAAATTCCCCACCAAGTTCTTGCACAAGTAGCCAAAGCTCTGGAAAAGCCTGGACGAGTTCTCGAGCAATTTACTGTAGAATTTATTCAAGAGAAAGAGGTTTGTACAAATTTTAGAGCAAGGGAGGGCAAAATTTCTCGATTGGAGTTTGTGGTTGAGGGCAAGGACCAGATAATTTCCCAAATGGAGGCCACAATTAGTGATTTAATTGAGGAGAATAAAAAATCTGTCAGTGATTCAGAAATTTCAATAGATTTCAAGGACAAAACGATTGAGGAAAAGAATAGAATTATAATGGTAAAAGATAAAATTTTAGCAGAGCAAGAGAGAAAAATCAAAGATCTTCAAAGTCAATTGCTTGCCAAAGATATAGTGGCATTACTTGCTAAACGTCCAATAACAAGGGGAAAAAAGAGTGATACAAAGAGAATCACACCCCCAACTACAAAAGAGATTAAGGTAGTGCCCTTGGCCAAAAGAATTTAAAAAGTCACTTTCCAAGATGAGCATAAGCTAGAGATTGCTAAGGGCAGCGGAGAGGAAAATATTGAACTTCCTGGTAAAGTTCAAGAGGGTCATGACTCATCTACTGATGTAGTGGCCACATCTTCATCATCTAAATGCTTGCATACACTGGTCAAACACAAATATAAAATAATGAAGGTACGATTTAGGTCGGTTTAATCTTTTGTCTTTTATTCATATATCACATGTAATTAGTCTCTCACTGAAAAATGTTCTCTATGTATTTGTTCAGCAAGCGAAGTCATATTTTAAGAAAACCAAAGACTATGTGGTGGCAGAGGCATTGTTGAAACTGAGTCAGCTCAAGTGAGTTGAAAGTTTGTTGATTTATACATTTACCGTAATACAATTATATGATGGATGATATATGTATACTTATATTGGTAACACAAGGATAAATTCTTTGGAAGTGTATTCTTATTGAATTGTAAAACAAACATTTCATTTTGTTGAATAAAATCAACCATGGTAGATATAGAAGTTGGCATAACACATATAATTTTTGTAACTGCTCCAATTGTAGCAACAATAGACAATATTGTTGTAAAACATAATTTATGGACATGTTTTATTTTTTTTTTTGTTTATGTAGGGCTATGACAAAGGCAATATGGTCCAACGGAATGATTTCATTAGATATGTCATCTTTCCTATGTGTTTTTGATTGAATTATAGGCATAGATGGCGATTGCATCAACACATATTTTGCAATCATTGCAGAGGAAGCCAAAACCTCTGGCATACCATATTGGCCATCTATATTTTGTGCTGCTAGTTTTGTTATGAGTATAATGCCAACTCCTACTACCCAGTTTTTTATTCTCCATATATTCCTCTAACAATACTTGTTTGCTATCACAGGAAATGTTTGAAATGTTGTCTTATGAGGCATTTGGGCTATCAGCAAGCACTGACATTGACAAGCCACTCAGGTATATATTCTGTCTATTAAATAATGCAGATGAACACTGGCACCTACTTATAATAGACCTCCAAGAAGCTCAATATATGTATTGTAACTCCCTTGGATCCTCAGAACTATACACATCTAAGATCCAAAATTTTGTAAGTAACTACCATGTTGAGTAAATCATAATCTACTGGATGTATGTGTATATTGGTTACAAACTTCATACTCATGTAGGTGGATTTTTTAAAAAAATATGGACCCATCCTACTATGAAATGTGGTATCCAGGGCCACATTCCTCAATGTCAAGACACTTTGAGGTATCTAAGATCCCGGGTCCAACACAAGTAAAATTGTAAGTACATATGTTTATTCATAATTTTTATACATCTCCATACTTCCACTAGCAATTATAATATTAACAGTGTGAAATCTACTATATCTTTCAGGTTAGATTGTGCATTTTTTGTGATGCGATATGCCGAGTGTTTAATGTACCGAAGACCAATAGATTTTGGACAAGCTAGAATGAGAGAATTTAGTTTTCATGTTGGTCATAAAATATTTGATAGTAAACTAGGATTAATGACAAGGTGGCGGTATAAACGTATTGTTTAACTAATTGTAAAGGTTTTCTGATTCCCATAAAATTAGCCTAGGTTGTGTAAATGTTTTGTAATATACTGCTGTCAATGCCTTGCGAAGCTAATATAGGGTATAGTAGCCAAAGATTAAGTATCTACTGACACATTGTGGTAGTTAATCGGCAGTAGTTGCTACAACATGTTGCAGTCCATCAGCAGTAGCTGCAATAAGGGATAAATAAAAGTTGGATTATTCTAATATAAATCACCTGTAAATGTACTGTGAAGCTGCCTAGTCCACCTTGTTGGTTGCTACACTTGGATACCGTCCTATTCCCCTGTACAAAAATTTTTGTACAAGTATAGAACTTTCCTAGCTACCCTCGTGCCCTAATGAAGTCCAAACTTGGATTGCAAATGATGCTTTACATTATTAATCCAAGTTGTCCTTCGGAAGTTAAATTTGGATAAGGAATAGAACTTAACATTATTACTCTAAATTTAACTGATGTGTTCTTCACAAGTTAAACTATATTACAGAAGCTAATTAAATATCTATTTCGATGATCGGCTTCCAAGACAAACGTGGCGAGTCACTAGGCCTTCTTGGGTATGGGAACATCCACCACTGCCTAGGCAAAGTCTTTCAAAGAAAATCGATATTTAATTTCTTACAGTAAACTAGGTTTAACTATAAAGACCTCAATAGAAGTACAAGATCAAAAACACAAAATTGAAACACATAATGATAACATAAAATCGATCGCCTAAAACCGATTGCTTCTTGTGTTAGGTTTTCCTAGATCTATACAAAAGATGAACTAGTTATGATGCAGAAATTAATAATCAGTTATACCTTTTTTTGCTTATAGACATCACGATCTTCTGTCGTATTCCTCTTCTTATCTCGGACGTCGTGTGGGTGACGATCTACCGAGATGAGAATCCACCCAAGCTCCTTCTTCTCCTTGCAAGTTTCGACCACCACAACCAAGCTCCAAGGGATGCTAGAAACAAAGCCTCATTTCTCTCCTTCTTCAAGCAAGATCTGACCACCTTCCAAGCTCCAAGAGATGATAAGGTTCGGCCACAAGAAGAAGAAAGAAGGAAGAGAAAAGGATGAACAATGGTCGGCCACACCAAGGAAGAAAAGAGAGAGGAATAGAAGATGTTGTGTGTCCCATGAAGACACCCTTACCCTCTCTTTTATATCCTTGGTCATGGCAAATAAGGAAATTTAAATATAATTAAAATTTCCTTATTTTCCTTGAACAACAACTAAAAAGGAAAATTTAATTAAAATTTCTTTTTCACCTTTGTCTAGGGTCGGCCACACCATCAAGCTCCAAACCAGGAAAATTTTAAACACAAAATTAAAACTTTCTTATTTGTTTCCGGAAATTTTTTAAATAAAAATTTCTCTTTCAAATTCCCTTCATGGTTGTTATAAAAGTAAACTTTTATAAATTAAAATATCTCTTTTAAAACATGTGGATGGTTACAAAAAGGAAAATTTTCTTCAAAATTAAAATCTTCCTTTTCAACTACAAATAAGGAAAAGTATCAAACCTTTCTCTTAATCTTTTGTAGAAAGTTATAAAAGGAAATATTTAAATTTTAAACTCTTTTTTAAAACCATGGCTTCCACATAAGGAAAGATTTTTAAAAAATAAAATACCTTTAATATTATTGTGGCCAGCCACCTAAGCTTGGGCTCCAAGCTTTGGCCAGCCACCCACTTGGCTCAATCCTTTGGCTTGGTCGACCCAAGCTTGGGCTCCAAGCTTGGCTTGGCCAGCCACCTAAGGGTGGGTAAGAAAGTGGCTATAGATGGGTATAATACTTTATAAATAAGAGGCTACGACAAGAACCGAGAGGAGGAATTGGTTTTGGTCTCCCGATGAACTTAAGCTTCCCGTGTTCGCCCTGAACACCCAACTTAAGTTCATCAATAATAACTCATACCACTAAAGAGTTATTATTGAACTACCACACCAATCCCATATTGCTATATGGGCTCCTTTTTATTATGAGTGCACTAAACTCTCTGTGTTTAAGATCGAATGTCCATTAATTAAATGAGTTACTGACAATTCACTTAATTAATATCTAGCTCCAAGAGTAGTACCACTCAACCTTATTGTCATGTCGGACTAAGTCCACCTGCAGGGTTTACATGACAAACCTTATGAGCTCCTCTTGGGGACATCATCAACCTATACCTACTAAGACACTGTTTCCTTCTATAATCAACAACACACCATATAAATGGTATTATCTCCCAACTTATCGAGCTTATTGATTTAACGAACTAAATCTCACTCATTGATAAGTCAAAGAAATAGATACTAAATATATGTGTTTGTTATTATATCAGGATTAAGAGTATGCACTTCCATATTAGCTGATGTCTCGTTCTTTTTTTAAGTTAGTAAAAAAAGATACAACCTCAAATTGTCCTACTCAATACACTCATAGTGTACTAGTGTAATTTCATAGTCAAGATAAACTAATACCAAATTACACTACGACCATTCTAATGATTTGTTCCTATCCATCTTGGTCGTGAGCTACTATTTATAATTTATAAGGAACTGATAACAATATCTTCTGTGTGTGACTCCACACACTATGTTATCTACAATATAAATTAAATGAACAATTACATTTAACATATAAATATAAACATTCAACCAATGTGATTCTTTATTTCATAATAAATGTTTACAAAAAGTTAGGCTTTTAGTATACATTCCAACAATCTCCCACTTATACTAAAAGACTATGCTTCATAAACGCTGCCATGCATCTGATTCCCATCCCTCAACATGCCGATCAAAAACTTTCGCTGAAAGGGCCTTTGTGAAAGGATCTGCCAGGTTACCTGCTGATGCAATCTTGGCGACAACAACTTCTCCTCGCTTTACGATGTCTCATGTTAGGTGGTACTTGCACTCAATGTGTTTACTTGCCTTATGGGCTTGTGGTTCCTTCGAATTTACTACTGCACCACTATTATCACAATAAATTATGATAATTTTGGGCAAACCAGGAATCACATCTAAGTCCATCAAGAAGTTCCTAAGCCGTACAGCTTCTTTGGCTGCCTTAGAGGCTGCCACATACTCAGCTTCCATGGTGGAGTATGAAACGCACTTCTGCTTAACACTCCTCCATGCTATGACTCCTCCTCCTAAAGTAAACACATAACCTCAGGTAGATTTACTATTGTCCCTATCCGATTGGAAGTCAGAATCCATATAACCCATAGGGAGCAAATCATCTGACTGGTAAACCATCATATAATCTCTTATCCTTCTTAGGTACTTCAATATATGCTTTACAGTAGTCCAATGTCCCTATCCAGGGTTACTTTGATATCTACTAACCATGCCCACGGCAAAACAGATATCTGGTCTCGTACACAGCATAGCATACATTATGCTTCATACAGCCGAAGCATAAGGAACAACTTTCATGTCCTCTATCTCCTTTGATGTCTTCGGAGACATCCCTTTAGATAAAGCTACTCCATGCCGAAATGGTAGAAAACCTTTCTTAGAGTTTTGCATGCTAAAACGAGCAAGGATTGTATCGATATATGAAGCTTGGGACAAGCACAACATCCTTTTCTTGCGATCTCTTATTACTTTGATCCAAAGAATATGTGCGCATTCTCCTAAGTCCTTCATATCGAATTGCTTGGACAACCATACCTTTACTTCTGACAACACTTTGATATTGTTTCCAACTAACAAAATGACATATACGTATAGTACAAGAAATACCACCACATTTCCGTTACACTTCTTGTATACACAAGACTCATCCGGACACTGATTAAATCCATAGGACATGATTACTTCATTAAACTAGATATTCCAAGATATTGAAGCTTGCTTCAGTCCATAAATAGACCGATTAAGCTTACATACTAGATGCTCTTTGCCCTTTACAATAAACCCCTCTGGTTGCTTTATATGGATGTTTTCTTCAAGACTTCCGTTAAGAAAACATGTCTTGACATCCATTTGCCAAACCTCATAATCTATTTGAGTGGCAATGGATAAGAGTATCTAGATAGATTTAAGCATAACTACCGGTGAAAAGGTTTCCTCATAATCGATTCCCTCTTTCTGAGTATACCCTTTTGCAACAAGCCTTACTTTGAAGGTTTCCACCTTCCCACCTGTCCCTCTTTTATCTTGGAGTGCTTCTTCATATGACCAGGGATCAGGTTCATGTTCACCAGGGATCAAGTCCGAAGACTCTCTTAAGAACATGAATCTTTCAGGTTACCTAACAACCCTCTCACAACGACGAGACACTGTTTATAACTGTGCATCATTTGTGACACATGTTGTAGTTTCTTGTGGTACTTCATCTTGTACTGTTGGTACTAAAGTAGACGTGTCCTCTCTAATTTCTTCTAGAATAATTTCACTCATGGGATTATGGTTCATTACATAATATTCCTCTAAAAATCAAACATTGGTGCTAATAATGATCTTCTGATTTTTAGGGTTTTAAAATAAACTACCATTCATTCCCTTAGAATATCCCATAAACAGACAAACTTCTGTACGTGATTCCAACTTGTCAGTGTCTCTCTTCAGTACATGTGCTGGACTACACCATATCCGAATGTGTTTCAGACTAGGCTTGCGCCCATTCCACAATTCTATGGGAGTAATGGGTACTTATTTAGAAGGTACCATATTCAGAATGTATACTGCTATTTCTAGTGCATATCACCAAAACGAATTTGGTAATTCTGAATAACTCATCATCGATCTAACTATTTCCATAAGAGCCCTATCGCTTTGTTCTGCCACACCATTCTGTTGGGGTGTACTAGGTGCGGACAATTGAGATTGAATCCCGACCTCTGATAAGTAATTCCTAAACTCTCCTAAGAGGTATTCGCCACCACTATCTGACCGTAGTGTCTTGATACTTTTACCATGACGTTTCTCCACATCAACCTTGTACTCTTTGAACTTATCAAAGCACTGAGACTTGCGGCGCATCAAGTAAATGCACCCGTATCTCGAATAGTCATCTATAAAAGTGACAAATATTTGAAACCACCTCTTGTCTGGATAGACATAGGACCACACAAATCAGAATGAACCAATTCTAACACATCTTTGACTCTATACCCCTTGACCTTAAAAGGTCTCTTGGTCATTTTACCTTCCAAGCAAGATTCATAGGTTGGGAAGTTTTCCACCACTAATGAACCCAAGAGTCCATCAGCTATAAGCCTTTGAATCCTACTCAAGTTAATATGACCTAGCCTTAGATGCCAAAGATATGTTTACTTCATTTCTGAAAGTTCTTTTCTCTTATTAGAATTAGAAGATGCGTTATTAATTTCCATTTGTTGCTTTGTGGGAGAAATTGGATTTAGAGTATATAAATTGCCAACCAATGTACCAGAATAGATAATAACCCTATTTCTCTTGATAACTACTTTGCTATTAAAAGAAATAGAATATCTATCCAAAAATAGTTTAGAAACTGAAATTAAATTCTTTCTAAAACTGGGTACATAAAGACAATTTCTCAAAACTAAAATCCTATTCCTATCAAATGATAAATAGACGTCTCCCACTACAACAATCGCCACTTTAGTAGCATTGCCCATATAGACGGTTATTTCTCCTTCATATAATCGTCGAGTTTCTTGGAACCCCTACAAAGAATTGCAGACATGATCAGTGGCTCCCGTATCTACACACCAGGTACTGGTAGATAACATCTCTAAATATGTTTCAATCACTAGAGAATAAGAAATAGCTTTATTATTCTCTTTCCTACGAGGACAGTCCACCTTCCAATGTCCAGTCTGCTTGCAAATGAGGCACTTGCCTTTCGGCTTCTTAACTCCAGCTCTTGGTCTAGTACCTAAAGATTGATTCACTTTCTTTGCCGAACTAGCTTGTTTCTTCTTCTTTTTACATTTCGGTTTAGAAGTAGAAACTTTTCCAGCAAAGTGAATTTGAGAATTATGACAAAATAACCCTTCTGCTTCTTGAAGTTCTGTCAGTAGTTCCACCAATGAATATTTCCTTTTATTCATATTGTAGTTCAGGCGAAACTGCTCAAAACTTTTGGGCAATATTTGGAGAATAATATCGACCTGGGTTTCCCCTTCGATTCCAGCTCCAAGTATTTTTATTTCATTTAGGTAAGTAATGATTTTGAGGATATGGTCCCTTACGGGTGTCCCCTCAGACATGGTGGCTGTCATCAAATTTCTCATTGCCTCTTGCCTAGCATCCCGATTCTGATGTCCGAAGAGTTCTTTGAGATTGCTCATCATATCATAGGCAGAGACCATGGTCTGATGCTGATGTTGCAATACATTTGACATAGAAACCAAAATGTAACACCGCGCCATCTCATCTGCCTTGATCCATTTCCTATGATACTCAATCTCCTCTTCACTAGAATCATTATTAGGTGCATTAGGGCAGGCCTCTAACAGTACAAACTTGTAGCCTTCAGCAGTTAGGACAATGTCCAGGTTTCATTTCCAATCTATATAGTTGGGACCAGTAAGTTTATTCTCCTTGAGAATAACAGCATGCAAGTGGGTTAAGGCCATTTGAAATCTTAAGAATCACAAAATAAACTTTGGTCAAGACTCTATATTTAGAATAATCACTACAACAAAAATGTCAAAAGACAACACCACAAAGACAACGATTTGGAATAAACTGTTGTGAATTTGATAAAAGACAACAGTGTTTGACAAAACCGTTGTCTTTGAGCTCCCATAAAATATAAAAGACAACAGTTTTGTTAAAACTGTTGTTGTTGAGCAATTTTATTTTAAATCAATGACACATTTTACAACGGTTATCTAAAACCGTTGTCTTTAAATACTTTTTAGGGGTTAAGACAACAGTTTTATAAACCGTTGTGTTTTTATATTGTTTTATATAGTCAAAGACAACAGTTTTAATAAATCGTTGTCTTTGACTTTATTCTTTCATTGTTTTCCCCTTCACATTTTTTATTGCAACCGTGTTTTACTTTCTCTTTCTGCCAAAAATTTTTAGCGCCATGTTTTCCCCCCTTAGCCTTGTCGAACCCTAACCTATTTTTCTTTCCCTCTCCTTATACAATCTCTTCACGCAATGAACCCTTGTTGTTTTTTCTTCCTCCACATCCATCCGCCTCTTGGGTTTCCTTGTTCTTCACGGTCCTCATTCTATCTGTGTTCTTTCTGCAAGAGTCTTCTACCAAAAAGGCTCTTCCATTGCTTTAGAGGCGAGAGGATTAGGAACATATAGGCGAAGCAGCATGAGACTCATAAGGCCTCGTACGTTTACTTGTGATAAATTTGAGTTAAGTAATGCTCTTTTGTTCGTCTTCCGATCTTCTTCTATTGTTTTCTAACCCATTCTTTTGTTCTTCGATTAACATCACGAATCCTCAATTTGTTATTTTCTGAGTTTTTTTTCTTCACTTGATGTGTTATTGGTTAATCTGAATTTGTGGTGATCTTTTTTTCCTTGTGCAATGATTTATTTCGAGTGCATTACAACATTGCAGCATGTAGGCACTATAAAAGAACTCTTAGATTCAGATCACCTTGGTTAAGCGTAATAGGCGCACTCATTGTTCTCCGGGCTGGTCAAAGTTCACATGTTCTAGGGTTAATGCAGTCTTTATATAAAAGCCCTAATCCGTTGTTCTCTGCATCGCGCCGCTTTCCTCGGTTTCTTGCATTTATCGTCGCCAAGGTACGAATCCAAAGCCGCAGTCGCAGTGCTTTTCTCCTTAGGTTTTTTTGGTTCATTTGGAAGTCGGTGATCCTCGTTCTCTGGGTATTTTGATTTTTGATTTTCCTGTTTCTGCATTAAAATTGATGTTCATTCATTCGTCGAATGATCCTGTGCCATTTTAACATACACTCGAGGTCGACAAAATGCATGGCTTGTAGGAAAAATATTTTTCCCTAGTTGTTTTTATTGTGTTATCAGGTGATTTGGTCACATATTTGTGAATCTAAGGAAGCGATATCACTTTCAAGATGCAGAATGTAGCAGGTGAAATGATGAATCTTTATATCCCTAGAAAATGGTGATCATCTTATCAGTAATTAGATCTTCTGTAGCCTGGATATATTGATCGATTATGTTGATTATTGTGATGTTTTTTCCAACTTTCGTTTTCTCCCCTAGTTCTGCTACGAACAGACTAATCACTGCCAAGGATCACGCATCCGTCCAAATCAATATTGGACACTTGGATGATAATGGAGTGTACACCGGCCAGTATACCACTTTTGCTCTTTCTGGCTTTATTCGTGCTCAGGTTTGTTCCATCTTTGAACTAAAGGTATGATTTTTATATGTATTCTCCCTCTGTTGAAATTTACTTTTTTTGTATAGTGTAGCCTGTTTAGTTCCATATTAATCAGGTCCTAACTAGGATTTATTCCATTATAGTGTAAAATGACCTGATAATTTCCCCTAGTCCCACCTCCAAAGTGCATGTTATCAAGTTGTCTTTTTTGCTAACAAAAGTTTACTTTTCAATTTCGAATGACATGCAAACTATCCTGGATTGGTTGCGTGATACCATGTTTCAATGCATTATTGATGCAGGGAAAAGTGGCAAGCTTGAACATTTGTGATGTTAAGTGTTCAGATCAATAAAGTCTGTTAAGTTTCAATGCCCATAGTGATTTTTTACAAGTAAAAAAAAATCTAATTACAATTATCATGTCATATGTTTTGCAAAAATCACATGTTAAGGCTATTAACTAAGCATATCGAACCTGAAGCTTTCGAGCATCCAATGAGCAACAATTAACATATTGATATGGGGATATTTTCTTCCCAGATTAGTTTGCCTTAAGCTTTACAATTTTGACTTGGCATTTAAAATATATACTTGAAATCTGCCTATTATAGATCATGGAGGAAAGTGAGACTTCTAAGGAGAATGCTGAAAGGCCTCCGCGAGTGGATCACTGGGCAGAGAAAGGATCAATCCCCTGGCACGAGAGCCAATATCCCTGTCAGGTAATTAGTTTGTGTTTGATGTACCTGCCTTTACTGTGCTGACTTCCTTTTACCATCATGCTTCGTTCAACTACTTTACTTTATCAAGATCGATTAGAACAAGGATTAAATTTTGTTTTCCCTTTCCATTCGATAACTTTTGAATTGGTCATGACTTTTGCAACTGCTTCTAAGTTTCTGTTCAACTACCTTCTTCTTAAAGAATTGGACGCTCCGTAGTTGTGGGTGAAGTAATACTGATGACCTACTTGCACAAGAAGCACAATGAAAAGGGAAATACATAATTAATATAAGACAGTTCTATAGTGCTGTAGTGCAAATGTACTATTATTAAAGGTTAAAACAAAATGATAATCTTAAAATTACCAACTTGTGTTGGAAAGCTTGCAATGCTCCCCTTTGATGGATCAAATCAAGCTCGATTATTATAAGTTAAAGGTAATAATCTGCAGCCAAATGTGATGGATATTGATATGGGTTAGGTTTTATGGGTCTCCCGATGAGGAAAGAAAAGGAATCAAAAAGCTAGGTTAATATCGGTCGGGACGTGCCTCCATGATGAAGGTAGGGTAATATAGGCTGGGACATACCTTCAGGAAGGAAATAATCTAATATCGGCCGAAACATACCTCCTAAGCAAAGCTAGGTTAATATCGGTCGGGACGTGCCTCCATGATGAAGGTAGGGTAATATAGGCCGGGACATACCTTCAGGAAGCAAATAATCTAATATCGGCCGAAACATACCTCCTAAGTAAAGTTAGGTTAATATCGACTGGGACATACCTCCTATGCAAAGTTAAGTCTAACATCGATCGGGACATACCTCCCTGACAGAGTTAGGTTAATATCGATCGGGACGTACCTCCCGGGCGAAGTTAGGATAATATCGACCTGGACATACTTTCCGGGCAGAGTTAGGTTAATATCGACCGGGACATGCCTCCTATGCAAAGCTAAGTCTAACATCGACCGGGACATACCTCCCTGACAGAGTTAGGTTAATATCGGCCGGGACATACTGCCCAGGTAACGCTAGTCTAATATCGACCGGGACATATCTCCCGGGCAAAGTTAGGTACAATATCGACCGGTGCATATTGTTCAGGAAGAGTCAAGCTAATACCTGTTGGGGCATGCCTCCCAAGAGGAGACAAGACCGGTCGATTGACCTATGATGGGGAAATACCTTGGGTAGAATATAATGACTCCGATCGATATAAGGAATGTTGATGTATTGAATTAATTATAGTAAGAAGGGTAAGATATCCATAGTGTGTAACTATCTGACAGAAAATATATATTGTTTTGGTGGGAAATACGTTTTCATATTATGTTACAGGTACTAAATGACAAAGAAGGTACATCTGGGGTACGAAAAAGATTCCTTAAAAATCATCTACCACAAGTACGCAGCTGACGCCATCTCATAACGAACTCTAACAAACCGGGGTCCACTTCATGACTACAGAGGTTATATGAAGTGGTATAAAAGGGGAAATCCTCTCCGTTGGCCAGGTAAGTTCACAAGTTCACATCATTGCACACATTCATAACCCTGATTTCCAGCTACTGTTCATCATCTTCCTCTTTCTTCCACACCGAGAGAGATCACTGACTTGAGCGTCGGAGGGCCTAGCCAAGGATTCCCACCCCGGTCTTAGGTCACTGACGATAGTGTTGGTTGGTCTCTTGTGCGCAGGAAGTCTTGGAAGCTTCGGATCTGGGTTTTTCCTCTTCAGATTTCGATTTCTTCTTCGTCATCGGGTCTTCATGCGAGGAGGACTCTTGGTAACTCCATATTTCCCGATCCGCTTTGGATTTCTCGGATCGGTGTTCTGCGGACATCATTCTTCATCATCGCGGTGGGTTTCTTTCTTTCGGATCTCCGTCGTTTTCAGCTTCTCAGGCAGGATCAAATTTGGCGCCGTCTGTGGGAATCTCACCTGGATCTGAGACTACATGATGGAAGAGACCGGGAAATCAAACCTACTTACTATCAGTCGGGAGGATTTGGATTTTCTCATCAACTCCCATGTCCAGAAAGCCTTGCAGCAACAACAACAACAACTTCAAGCTCATACTGGAGCTACTCTGCCGACAGCTCATAATCCGGCAATATCGACTACTGAGCAGCGGAAAGGAAAGGAACTAGAAGAAGAAGAACATGCATATTTTCCTCCAATTGTTGTTTCTCCGACGAGGCGTCCCCGAGCCTTCCTTCGTACTCCTATGGAGCAGGGGGGTAGAAGACCCGTGTTCCAAGAATCCTTTGGTGAAGCACCCGATAAAGAAAAGCGTAAGATCAAAATGATAACTAGTGATAGCTCACCTGAGAAGGTCATCTCCCCATTTTCTTAAAGTGTATTGGATGATCCGCTTCCCAAGCGGTATCAAAATCTACAAATTGGGGAATATACTGGAACAACAGATCCAGAAGATCATCTGCTGAAATTTGAAAATGTAGCATTATTACAACAATTCTCCGATGGAGTGAAGTGTCGGATGTTTCTTACTACCCTCGGAGGAGCAGCACAGTGTTGGTTCAAGAGATTACCAAAAAAATCTATTAGGAAATTCAAGGACTTCAAGAAAGTCTTTCTGCACCATTTCTCTAGCAACAAGAGGTATCATAAGACTCCTTGGAGCTTGTTTTCAATCAAACAATCGTCTAAAGAATCTATCCGAGCATACATCAAAAGGTTCAATCAGGTAGCTATTGATGTGCCTAATGCTACTACTGAGATATTAGTAAGTGCTTTCTCCCAAGGTCTGAATGATAATGATTTCTTTAAAGATTTGGTAAGAAATCCCCCTGTTAATTTTGATTCCTTGATTGAGCGGGCTACTGAGTTTATTAATGTAGAAGAAGCTCAAGCTGCTCGTAGAAAGGAGAGTGTCACCTCTTCTCCTACCCAAGTTAAAGAGAAAGCTCCAGCTCCTGTGCCTCCACTAAGAGGTCCTAGAATAACTCATCCACCCCACCGATAACCCGAGTATCGCTCACAAGCTGTACAACATGTGGAGATACAGCCAGAGGCACCCAGGAGGTGGTGCACTTATCATAAAACTAGCAGTCATCATACCGATGATTGTTTTGTTTTAGGAAATAGACGGGTCAATAGAGAGCGATATCAGAGGCAGAACTACTATCGGAAACAATACCCCAGACAGCAAAGTCCACCTAAATTGGAATATCGTCCGGTCGAGACTAGGCAGGAGGCAATACCAGTCCCGGCTGGTACTAGTCAAGTATTAGAAAAAGCACCTTCTGAAATTGTGATGACTCGACAGGAAGAAAACAGAAATAATGCTGCTCGAGGCAATATCAATATGATTGCGGGCGGACCCACTGATGGGGATTCTAATAGAGCCAGAAAAGCGCATGCCCGAAGATTGGAGATTCATGCAGTAGGATACAGCATGGAACGAGCGGCTGGCCCTGAGATAAGTTTCGGGCCCAGAGATCTTGAGGGGGTAGAAATACCTCATGATGATGCTCTGATCATCAAAGTTGTGATAGCCAACTACGCCATTGCTCGTACCTTCATAGACACGGGTAGCTCCGTCAATATTATATTCAAGAAGGCTTTTGATCAGCTACAAATTGATCCAAGTGAGCTTCAACAAATTGTTACTCCTCTGTATGGATTCACAGGCAATGAGGTACAACCTTTAGGTCAAATAAAGTTGGCCATTTCACTAGGAGAAGAACCTCTGATGAGAACCAGAAGATCTTATTTTATGGTGGTAGACGCTCCATCCTCTTACAATGTGATATTGGGTCGACCTGCCCTAAACGAGTTTAGGGCAGTCGTTTCTACTTTTTGCCAAAAGATCAAATTTCTTGTGGATGATCAAGTTGGAGAAGTACGGGGTGATCAGAAGACAGCCCGAAAATGTTATGTAGAGATAATTCAAGCTGAAGCTAACACCGCCCGAAAGATACAAAGAATGGAAGTTAACGCCATTAGAGAAAAGCAGCCCACCCTGGTTTATGAAGAAAAGGAAAAAAATTCAAATCCAGGCCGGTCGACCTGAAGCTACTACATATGTCATGACCGATCTTGAGCCTACTTTAAAGGCTGCATTAGTACAATGTTTGAAAGAGAATAATGATGTCTTTGCATGGACTCCTAAAGAAGTCTCGGGCGTTTCTCCTACCGTCATGGAACATTCCTTGTATGTCTTCCCAGATGCCCGCCCGGTCATGCAAAGAAAAAGAAGTTTTAGTGCAGAACAAAATCAAATCATCAAAGAAGAGATCACCAAACTTATGGAGGTAGGATACATTAGAGAAGTACAGTTCCCAAGTTGGTTAGCTAATGTGGTGTTAGTCTCTAAACCAGGAAATAAATGGTGAGTCTGCATTGACTTCCGGAATCTCAACAAAGCTTGCCCGAAGGATTATTATCCATTACCCCGGATTGATTAGCTTGTTACCTCCACCGCCGGATGCGAATATATCCCTATGTTGGATGCTTATCAAGGTTATCATCAAGTTCCTTTGGCCAAAGAAGATCAAGAAAAGGTCAGTTTTATAACATCTGAAGGTACTTATTGCTATAATGTTATGCCCTTTGGACTAAAAAATGCAGGAGCAACTTATCAAAGGCTTATGAATAAGGTTTTCCAGAAGCAGATTGGTAGAAATATGGAAGTATATGTTGATGACATCTTAATTAAATCTCTTCAAGCTGCTGATCTATGCAGGGATATAGAGGAAACTTGCAAGACTCTAAGACAATATGGGCTCAAGTTGAATCCCAGCAAATGTTTATTCGGCGCGAAGGGAGGAAAATTCCTGGGATATATGGTGTCCGAACGGGGGATAGAGGCCAACCCAAGCAAGGTCAAGGCATTGCAGAACATGGAGCCATCGCGCAACATGAGGGAAGTTCAAAGATTGACAGGCCGAATCACAGCTTTGTCTAGATTTATTTCTAGATCGGCTGATCGTAGTTTTCACTTCTTTAAAATACTCAGAAAGGCTAATAAGTTTCAATGGAATGATGAGTGTGATAAGGCTTTCCAAGAATTGAAAGATTATTTGGCTACTCTCCCTGTGTTGGCTAAACCTATAGTAGGAGAAACTCTGTGGGTATACTTGTCGGCTAATGAGAACGCTGTAGGCTCTGTACTAGTTAGATAAGAGGGAAAGGAGCAACAACCTGTATATTTTTCTAGCCATTTATTAAAAGGAGCTGAGTGTAGATATACTACATTAGAAAAATTGGCTTATGCCCTAGCACTGACTGCTCGGAGGTTGAGCCCATATTTCTTAGCACATGAGATTATTGTATTAACTAACAGCACTCTTGGGCGAGTATTACTCAACCCAGAGGCATCGGGACGGCTGATTAAGTGGACAACTGAACTTGGGGAATATGACATCCAGTATCAACCTCGCTCGGCCATCAAGGCACAATCTCTGGCAGACTTCATCATAGAAGTGCAAGGCCCCGAGGAAGAAAACACCTGGAGGTTTATGCAGATGGTTCTTCAACTAGAAAAGGTAGCGGAATTGATGTTCTTCTCATATCACCAAGGGAAGACAGATTGCAACTCTCTATCAGGTTGAACTATAGAGCTACCAACAACGAGGCAGAATATGAAGCCTTAATAGCCGGTTTGCAAGCTGCTCGGCATATAGGGGCAACTCGAGTCCTTATTTACTCCGATTCTCAATTAGCAGCTCAACAACTATCAGGTAATTTTAAAATCAATAATGATAGGCTTAAGTTATATGCTGAAGCATTTGATAAGTTGAAGTCTCAATTTCAAGAAGTAAATATACAAAAGGTTCCCAGATCGGAAAATCAAGTAGCAGATGAATTGGCTAAATTAGCTTCTGCTATAGTACCATGGAGTCTAGACAGGCCCGTGGAACAAACTCTGTTTGTATCCTGCATTGAAAGACATGCTGAAGCAGAGATTCAAAGCGATTGGAGGGCTCAGATCATATTATATTTGTAGCAAGCTATTCTTCCTAGTGACGTAGAATAGGCGAGAGAATTTAAGAAGAGGGCCGCTCAATATACTATGGTGGGAGAACAGTTATATAAAAGGGCTTTTTCCAGACCTTTGCTCAAATGTATTTGCACAGAAGATATACAGTTTATTTTACGAGAAGTTCATCAAGGTTCGTGTGGTAGTCATATAGGGGGAAGATCTTTGGCTCGTAAAATTCTGTTAGCAGGATATTTTTGGCCCACTTTACATGAAGATGCTAACAAGTTGGTGAGAACTTGTGTTTCTTGTCAAAAGCAACAAAATATCTCACATCATCCTACACAGTTATTGAGAATCTCTATAGTTGCATGTCCCTTTGATCAGTGGGGCATGGACATAGTAGGACCGTTTCCTATGGCAGCTGCACAGAGAAAATTCTTATTGGTAGCAGTGGATTATTTTTCTAAATGGGTAGAGGCAGAACCACTTGCTCGAATTACTGAAGATGCAGTTATTAAATATTTATGGAAAAATATAATCTGCAGGTTTGGCATTCCTCATAAATTGGTCTCTGATAATGGAAGAAAATTCCAAGGGGATAGGATTTTAGACTGGTGCAACAGTTACGACATTATTCAAGCCTTAACCTCTGTAGCTTACCATAAAGCAATGGCCAAGTAGAAGTAACTAATAGGGAGATTATTAGAGGTCTAAAAATCAAATTGAATCAAGTGGGAGGTAGCTGGGTAGACGAATTACCCAGTGTTCTTTGGGCTTACCGTACTACACCTCGGGAAGTTTCAGGAATCACGCCTTTTCAATTAGTTTATGGAGGAGAAGCAATAATTCCCATCGAAGTGGGGGTAGAGTCTGATAGACGGCGATTATATGATGAGGACAACGAAGGTCGACGACTTATGGAGTTAGATTTGATAGAGGAAATAAGAGATAAAGCTGCTACCCGTCTTGTATCATATCGACAGCGGATGAGGCAAAACTATAACAAGAGAGTGATACCCAGATTTTTCCAAGTAGGGGATTTGGTATGGAAACGAATTAAACCTGTGGGGGATGTCAGTAAGCTGGCAACACAATGGGGAGGACCTTACAAGGTGGTAGAAAAGCTCGCATCAGGTTCATATTATCTTCAAGATGTTGAAGGGAGAATTTTGGAACGCCCTTGGAGCGCTAATCATTTACAGCCTTATCGAACCTGAACATATCACACTATTTAAGAAAATGTTCACAATTATTTGAGGTCCTTGGGAAACTGAGGACAAATATACCTATAGTTTATGTACCCTATTTCTTTTAATAAAAACCAGGCAAGACGAATATCATCATTGGAAATAACTATGGTTCATACAGATTGACAGATATCAAAAGAATCTTCATTTTCTATTTTAGGCAATCAATAGGAGGAAATCCAAACCGGCCTATGTAGCTCCCCGCAAGGTCAAGAAAAACTGTAAAGAGGTTAGTATCAAAGTCATATTTTCTACATAGAGTAAAAGTCGATCGGGAAGTTCTATGAAGTAACTCGGTCGGGTCTTCATAGGAGGAACCGGAGACACTAAACTATTCCAGAGCAAAAGTCAATCGGGAAATTTTATGAAATAACTCGGTCGGGTCTTCATAGGAGGAACCGGAGACTCTAAACAATTCCAGAGCAAAAGTCGATAGGGAAATTCTATGAAGTAACTCGGTCGGGTCTTCATAGGAGGAACCGGAGACTCTAAACTATTCCAGAGCAAAAGTCGATCGGGAAACTCTGTGAAGTAACTCGTTCGGGTCTTCATAGGAGGAACCGGAGACTCAAAACTATTCCAGAGCAAAAGTCGATCGGGAAATTCTATGAAGTAACTCGGTCGGGTCTTCATAGGAGGAACCGGAGACTCTAAACTATTCCAGAGCAAAAGTCGATCGGGAAATTCTATGAAGTAACTCGGTCGGGTCTTCATAGGAGGAACCGGAGACTCTAAACTATTCCAGAGCAAAAGTCGATCGGGAAATTCTATGAAGTAACTCGGTCGGGTCTTCATAGGAGGAACCGGAGACTCTAAACTATTCCAGAGCAAAAGTCGATCGGGAAATTCTGTGAAGTAACTCGTTTGGGTCTTCATAGGAGGAACCGGAGAGTCTAAACTATTCCAGAGCAAAAGTCAATCGGGAAATTCTATGAAGTAACTCGGTTGGGTCTTCATAGGAGGAACCGGAGACTCTAAACTATTCTAGAGCAAAAGTCGATCGGGAAATTCTATGAAGTAACTCGGTCGGGTCTTCATAGGAGGAACCGGAGACTCTAAACTATTCCAAAGCAAAAGTCGATCAGGAAATTCTATGAAGTAACTCGGTCGGGTCTTCATAGGAGGAACCGGAGACTCTAAACTATTCCAAAGCAAAAGTCGAACGGGAAATTCTATGAAGTAACTCGGTCGGGTCTTCATAGGAGGAACCGGAGACTCTAAACGGGAAAATTCTGTGAAGTAACTCGTTCGGATCTTCATAGGAGGAACCGGAGACTCTAAACTATTCCAGAGCAAAAGTCGATCGGGAAATTCTATGAAGTAACTCGGTCGGGTCTTCATTGGAGGAACCGGAGACTCTAAACTATTCCAGAGCAAAAGTCGATCGGGAAATTCTATGAAGTAACTCGGTCGGGTCTTCATAGGAGGAACCGGAGACTCTAAACTATTCCAGAGCAAAAGTCGATCGGGAAATTCTATGAAGTAACTCGGTCGGGTCTTCATAGGAGGAACCGGAGACTCTAAACTATTCCATAGCAAAAGTCGATCGGGAAATTCTATGAAGTAACTCGGTCGGATCTTCATAGGAGGAACCGGAGACTCTAAACTATTCCAGAGCAAAAGTCGATCGGGAAATTCTGTAAAGTAACTTGTTCGGGTCTTCATAGGAGGAACCGGAGACTCTAAACCATTCCAGAGCAAAAGTCGATAGGGAAATTCTATGAAGTAACTCGGTCGGGTCTTCATAGGAGGAACCGGAGACTCTAAACTATTCCAGAGCAAAAGTCGATCGGGAAATTCTGTGAAGTAACTCGTTCGGGTCTTCATAGGAGGAACCGAGACTCTAAACTATTCCAGAGCAAAAGTCGATCGGGAAATTCTATGAAGTAACTCGGTTGGGTCTTCATAGGAGGAACCGGAGACTCTAAACTATATCAGAGCAAAAGTCGATCGGGAAATTCTATGAAGTAACTCGGTCGGGTCTTCATAGGAGGAACCGGAGACTCTAAACTATTTCATAGCAAAAGTCGATCGGGAAATTCTGTGAAGTAACTCGTTTGGGTCTTCATAGGAGGAACCAGAGACTCTAAACTATTCCAGGGAAAAAGTCGATCGGGAAATTCTGTGAAGTAACTCGTTCGGGTCTTCATAGGAGGAACCGGAGACTCGAAACTATTCTAGGGAAAAAGTCGATTGGGAAATTTTATGAATTAACTCGGTCGGGTCTTCATAGGAGGAACCGGAGACTCTAAGCTATCTCTGAGCAAAATTGTCTGCAACTCGAACGGGTCTTCTAAACCATCACAAATCACAAATAAGCGATCTTATAATTTCAAGACCTAATCAACCGAGATTACGAGGACATGAGGCTGGAATTAAAAAGGGATGCTATACATATGATGCATTATTCATTTGGAGGCCTGTCCATTTAGAAGTCTTTATTTAAAATCCGCCAGGAATAATACATTCAGCTCGGAACTCAAGAATCTTACACAGCTTTCTATCCAGAGATCAGTTGAAATTATGCATTCTTTTGGAATTATGAAATATACCAGATGTGGTCCGCAGGAGAATTCATCGGGACGGGGCTTAACTTCACAAGATAAACCAGGAATTCTTGCATAAAGCTTATACTCAACAAATCCAAAAATATTTCAGAAGGGATATTCTCAAATCAGCATGATGAAAAAGCAAGTGAGTATCAAAATTTTCTTATACACTGCAAGTACTTAATTACACAAGCTTCAATTATACTTATTTTTTTTCATTAGTAGCTCCTATAGTACAAGTCTTTTATAAACAATTTCTTTAAACATTCGGAAAGGGGCCTTTTAAATCTGCAGGCAGCTCTTCATTAAGCCTGCGGCGATTTATGAAAGATAGGGGAGGTTCTTGTGGTAAATAACCACCCTCTCTTAATTGTTGAAGAACTCCCGATACAGAATGGTTTAGAGCACCTACTATCCTACGAACAAATTCCCGAGCAAAGGCTGAAGACTTCAAATAAGCCTGACGCCATTCCTCCCACCGATTCTTCTCTTGCTCCTTGTAATTTTGAAAATCAGCTTGTAGCTTGGCGTTCTGATCTTTCAAAGCGTTCTTCTCTGATTTAAGCTGCTCCAATTCCTTTTGAAGCGATGACAATTCAACCTCTTGGGCTTTCCTTTGCTCTTGTTCCTGTAGGAGAGTGAAATCATGAGAGGCTAAGTCCTGAGCTTGGTCATAAAGACAGTCATTATGGAGCTTCTCTAATTTCTCTAAAATAAGGCTTTTTTGAGAAGCATCTGAAAGAGCTTTCTCTTTCAAAGCAATCTCTAGTCGAAGACCAGAGTGTAACCTCTCCACCTGTAATTCTAACGCCCTCCTAGCAAGCTCTTTGTCTTTCAACAGTTGTTGACATTCCTCTAATTCTTGCTTCAAGGTTCCCAATTGTTGATTTTGCAAGGCCTCCTTCTCTTGCAACTGAGCCCTATCACTACCAGAAGAAGGCGAAGCAGCCTTCAATGTCTCCAGTTGAGCTTTCAACTTATTATTCTCATGATCTTTAGCTGTAAGTAGTTGATCGATATGCAGGCTTGTGGCTAGAAACTAAATAAGAGGATAATGTAAGTTAAAGATGAAGTTACAAAGCTAATAACACATAACTAGGAATACTTACAGCCACTGCCTGACGACTATGGCGATCCGCTCGATGTGGGAGACTAAGGCCTCGTAGTTGTTCATAACCCTGCATCCAAGATTCGGCCAATAAACCTTGCAGTTGCAAAGTGCCATAGCCAGGAGGACTAGAAGGTTGTCCCAATTGAGAAGGTAAGCCCGCAGCCACTTTAAATAAAGGAGGGGGACTAGAGGAAGCCGGAGACGGAGAAGAAGAGGAGGCAATGGAAGGAAAATGGATAGTAGAAGCAGGAGGAGCAGGGTAGGAACTAGATGGAATAGAAGGTAGTAGTGTAGGAGGGGTGGTTGCAATTGTGGAAACACTAACAGCTGAAGGGCTGACACTGGGAGAAGATCTCCGGCAAGGTGTTCGTTTTGCTCGAGGCCTATAAGCCAAGGGAGGCAAGGCCAATTCCAAAGATGTAGAAGACATAGGAGGGATAGCGACCATCTCAGAGGCAGAAGCAGTAGGAGCTGAAATAATAGAAGAAGAAGGGAAAAGTAGACCGGGCCTCATCATCCGAAGAGCAGGATTGGAGATAATATTGCTGAGAGTCATCGGTACCTTACCTCTCTCAAAAGAAATAGGCGCCGGAACAAGAGGAGCTTGCACAAAAGTACCAAAAAAATCGCCAAAGGGAGAGTCCTTGGTGAGATTTGGCTTTTTAACTAAAGTAACAAAAGGCTCTTCTTCCTCCTCTTCCATGAGTGCGACACCCATTGCTTGCCGTTCTTCTTCGGAAAGCAAGCCCAAAGTAGAGGGATTAGGATCGGATCGGCGAGCCAACAACCATTTCTCTCCAAGATTATTGATAAAGGATTTGGTCATACCGGAATTCCTGTACATAAAAGCCGGAAGAATAGCATCGGCTGAAATACAGAGGATAAACATTATTGTCAAAGAGATATGCTGATCAGCAAAGGCGAAGTAAAATAATTATACTCACCAAAGGAACTATCCAAAGGAGTGTCAATGTTGCTTATCCCGAAGGGAAACATCAAGCCCTCTTCAATCAGATGTGGCAAACTGAATTTCGCTCCTCGCAGTTTAGGTAAAGCAGAAGCAACAGAGGGATCGTTAAGAAGATCATGGGTGTCAGGAAGTGAAGGTAAGTCATGTATCCATTGGACAGGAAATGGAGGGGGAGAAGGGAGACGCATATAGAAAAATTTACGATACCATTCACCTTGAGGAGGAATGCGGTTAAATAGAATGGCCTTAGGACGAGACTGAAACTTGAAAACGCCAACATCTACTCGGCGAGGAATGAAGAAGTGATGAAAAAGACGAGGAGACAAGGGGAAATCCAACAGTTTCGATACCCCAATGAAACCCATTAGAATAGAAAAAGATTGAGGGACGAGTTGGTTTAGTGGGATATCAAAATAACGGCTGACATTGCAGAAAAAAGGATGAAGGGGAAATCTAAAACCTTGTAGGACTTGGTCCCTGAAGATGGAAATACATCCTAGGGGGG
Organism: Zingiber officinale; assembly: GCF_018446385.1. Lineage (NCBI taxonomy): Eukaryota > Viridiplantae > Streptophyta > Magnoliopsida > Zingiberales > Zingiberaceae > Zingiber > Zingiber officinale. The sequence continues at coordinate 85,891,631 of NC_055988.1, forward strand.
GAAGATGTGGACCCTCATGGGGAGCAGGACGAATGATATAGGAAGGAAAACCATAGGTTGCCTGTAAATCCACTTCTTCTGTATCTGTGAGATCAGAAGAACATGAGAGAAACCACGCCGGAGAAGAAACCGCCATAAGGAGAAGCAATCACAGAAAAAGGGATCAAGGAAGAAGACGAAAGATAAAGAAAAACAAGAGAAAACTTTGTAAGCCCTTATCTTTCTTTTTGCCTTTTGGTAAAACCCTTAAGTTGAAACAGCAAAAAGAGGAAAAAGGTGCTTGGAGTATCGATCGTCATAAATAGGTGATAATATTGAAGAATAAAATCAGGAAAAAAAAGTAAAGTTAAAAAAGCTACCTCGGAAAAAGGTGTGAGTTTCCTCAGAAGTCTTCTTAGGAAACCCTGACAAGGACAAATAGAAATTAGTACAATAAACTATAAGTTTGAGGTATGGATATGATAAAATGGAAGTTAAGCGTCGGATAGTAGTTAATAGACGAAATTCGTAGATGAAAATCGGATAGTTTTGATAAATCGGCCGAAACAAAGACCATTCAAATATATTGACCATAGGCATATTATAGTAGGGCAGATAATATACGTTATAATAAAACCCAGTGAGACTCAATTACTATGCGGAAGAAGACATGAGGATACAATGGTAAACCGTTCGAGCAATACAAATCGACCAATATCAAGGATAGCATGACGAAGTCATATTAAATCGGGCGAGATGTAACTAAGCTATACAATATCGGGCAGTATTTATCAATCTTAATATATACCGGTCGATCATTAAGAAAAGACCTATAGGGAAATCTCGCGTTAGGATAAACCAAATAACATTAGATACATTTACAGAAAACAGATATTTATCCCGAGAAAGAGTAAGATTTACAGCCCAAAAGGATTAATCAAAGTCACACAAACTTATCATTACAGAATCGCAATAACTCGAACCTAAGTTAGAGTCAACTTAGGGTACAGATCAGGAGGTTTGTTTTCAATTAGTTTGCGTTTGTTTAAGAAATTAGGAGGAGGATCGCGAGATAAATAATGATCTTCCTTTAATTGCTGAATCACCCCTTGAGCTCCTGCAGTAAAAGCAGATAGAATGGACCTCATGATCGGTCTGTTGAACTCGGGGGATTCATTCATGGCCGTGGCTCGCTCCTTATAACGAACATCCTCGCCCCCTTTGTAGACTACCAGCGCCATCTGAGAGGTTTTTAATTCATCTTTTTTGGCAGAAGCCTCAGCTTTAGCCGAATCAAGGGAGATGGTCAAAGAGGCTACCTCATCCTCTTTCAGCTGTAAGGCTTTGAGCTGCTCAGTCAATTCCGCTTCATAATTATCCTTTAGCTCTCCAAGCTTGGAAGTCAATTCTTGATTGAGGTCTGTAACCGATTTAAATTTCGCCTGAAGGTTTTCAATTTGTACTTCGAACTGTTCCTTGTCGGCAGCAGAAAACGCAGTAGAAGACAATGCAACAACCTCTTGCTTTAGCTTGTCATTCTCCGATCGCAACCTCTGGTTCTCAGTATATAGGTTGTGCAGTAATCGAGAGATACCCATATTTTCTAGCCATCGCTGGAAATATAATGAAAGGGCATAAGATAATAGTTGAGAAATAAAGAATAGGCGTTGATAAGCATACCTGATTCTCCTTGTGAGAGAAGCGATCAATTGCCTTAGCGATAGAAAGCTCTTCAAAAAGGGGGACGAACTTCGTCCCAAGAGCTGGCAAAAGAACCCCCTAATAATATAGGGAGAATAGGAATGGCAGAAGAACCGGCCGAGAATGAAGAAGTAGGAATAGAGGGGGGAGCAAAGACTAAGTAAGAGGAAGGCGAGGAAGGCAAAGACCCCGAAGTTGGTATGGATAAGTGAAAAGTAAAAGAAACATCTCCAGAGGCGCCGACACTGGAGAAAGGCGAGGCAGGAAAGTTGAGAGAAGGATAGAGCTCCGCCAGCGTCGGCTCATCAGAAGGAAGGCTAGAGAGAAGGATAGAGCTCCGCCAGCGTCGGCTCATCAGAAGGAAGGCTACCCGAAGCAAAGCCTTCTGAAACCAACTCGTCAGCAGGAAGAATGAGCCTCCTTTTTGAGGGAGGAGCCCTGGTTAGTTTGCGTCCTGGACGCTTGCCTATGGAAACTTCAGCTATCAATTTACCCGAGCTACTAGGAGACGTGAGCTCAATTAAAGGAAGAGAGGTAGATGAGGAGACAGCAGCAACCACTGGAGAGGTGACAGTGGGTATAGGATTGGGAATGATCTCTACAGCAGGATCCTCAGGAGAACATTCAGGAACCTCACGAGCCCCTGAAGAACTAGATACTTTGACTAAGGAAGCCGGCTCTTCAATTGAGGGTGGAGGAGCAATAGCGGCCAAAAACTCAGCTTCCTTGGCACGAAGCAGGTCTTCTTCTACGCGTATTTCTTCGTCAATCAAGGCATCATAAAAGCTTTCCACTGTGTAAAAAAGAAAAACAGTTGAGGCAGTTAAAAGCAAGAAGAAAGGAACAAGATGTTACCTAAGGAAATGTGGGTATCGGGTTTGACGGGGCTTAAACCAAATAGGTATAGAAGCTCGACCTTCAACCATTTCGGGATCGAGAGTCGGTGACCTAATAACTTCTCACAATAAATAGGAAAAGTGGGAAGAAGATGAAACTCTCTAACATCGGGTAAGGGAGGCAAGAAAGATTTCCAAGCATGAGACCAAGGAATAGGTCCCGGAAACTTTAAAAAGAAAAAACGAGATTTCCAGGCTTTGAGAGACGATGGCATATCTCCAAAAAGGACCATTTTAGTTCTCGACTGGAATAAGAAGACACCAGGTTCCGAGAACTTGGGGTAGGAAAACATGAAAAAATTTTGAGGAGTAGGAGGAATATCTCGTAGACGAAACAACATGTAAGTACCACGTAGATAACGAAATGCATTAGGGGCAAATTGTTGCAAAGGAATATCAAAATACCGACTTATTTCAATTAAGAAAGGAGGAATGGGGAACCTTAAGCCCCCTATCAACTGATCCCTGAAAAAAGTCACGCAGTTATCAGGGGGATGATGAGGTCGATCATTCGGTGTTGGGAGTATGATTTTATATTCCTTAGGAATTTCATATTGACGACGGATGGATAATCTAGCATTCTTATCAAAGATAGAAGACATATGGACATACCAAGGAGCAATTGCTTCTTCAGCCATGGACAAAGGTATGGGCTAGGGAAACAATGGATTACTTACTGGAGCCAAGAAAGAGGATCGTCGAGAAACGGTGAGCACAAGGTCTGGTTGAAGGCAGCAACAGGAAAAGAACTCTAGAGAAGAAAAAAGGAAGGACAAGGTTTAAAAAGGAGATGAAGGGTTTAGGGTTTGAAAAACGCACAACTGTCGTCAGATCAGAACATTGGTATCTCAGCAGACGCTGAGGATCGCAATAGAAAGGCAAAAGACCTATGTGACTTGGCGGTCAGAAAAAGTATGTGCCATACCATCATAAAAACATTCACATCGGATGTGATAGGTCGGATCACGCTGGGGTTGGTAACGTCTCGGGGTGCGTTTCTAACACTCTCTCACCTGAAGGAGAACTAATCACTAGACAAGAAGCTTCGAAAGAAGACGTACATAACTGGGTATAATAAAATAAAAGGGATTGAACTTTTGACTGCCCAGGCTAAAGACAAAAGTATTTAAGGATTAAGATTTAGGTGAAGGATAGATTTCAAAATCAATGCCCTTACGAAATACAAACTAGTATTTGATCGAAATAATGTTGTATTAGCCGATATAATTTTAAAATTAGTCGTGATATGCCCATGGTTAAGACAACCTCAATCATGATTGTAACATTACATTTACTCTTGTAAATCACAGAAAGGTTCCGTAGAATCATTTAATTCAATACAAGAGTCCATTGTTACATTTAGAATCTAATCAAATACATAACGATACATTTTCCCTTGGAACAGTAAACCTCAGGTAAATAACCAAGTTCACAAACACAAGTTCTCACAACATTTAGAAAATTTTTGTCCCACTGGCTTCAAACTTACCATGGAGCAGAGAGGGAAGTAGCCCACTTTGTCCAAGCTTGTCAAGGCTCACAAGAGGCAATATTTTGCCCGGGACGAAGAAATCAACAAAAGATAAAAGCTCAAGGGCAATGAGACAGGGAAACATTGATTCATTCCATAATGGAAAAATAAATGTAAAAATCACTTCCCCTCTCAAGCCGTATGAGCTCAGCAAGTGAAGCAACCAATTTTAGCCCAAGGGTACCATGTGCTGTGCCCTTCACACAACACCCATGGGTCATTTGGCTGCCCCTCTATAAGTAGTAAAAATTTCTCTGAAGTTTCTTGAGTCCTTCAGAGCACCTGCATCTTTGGATAGAAGATCTGGACTGCGAGGCTTCATCTCTTAAGACGATCCCTTGAACTCCAAAAGTAACCAAAACAAAATCTCAATAAACTCATATATAGATCTCACCTTGTCCAACAAAAGTTGCCCCTAAAGAGGAGGATCCACGACCATGGCTTTAGCAATAAAAGTTGGCAAGGAAGGGAAAGAACTGAGAGGGGTTGTGGGTGAAAAGAAGGTTGTAACCCTATTTAAAGGAGAAAAAGGCTCACAGGATTGCTATACTTAATTTATTAAGACAGTGGTACACAAAATCTGTGAGGTCATTTCAAATCTGGAGCAGAGGCACGGGTAGGAAAAGACAGGACCATACTTATGTCTAGTCAGTCGTCTACACCTCCTTCGACTAGACTTGAAAGGAAGGCTAGTGATATGGGTTAGGTTTTATGGGTCTCCCGATGAGGAAAGAAAAGGAATCAAAAAGCTAGGTTAATATCGGTCGGGACGTGCCTCCATGATGAAGGTAGGGTAATATAGGACGGGACATACCTTCAGGAAGGAAATAATCTAATATCGGCCGAAACATACCTCCTAAGCAAAGCTAGGTTAATATCAGTCGGGACGTGCCTCCATGATGAAGGTAGGGTAATATAGGCCGGGACATACCTTCAGGAAGGAAATAATCTAATATCGGCCGAAACATACCTCCTAAGCAAAGCTAGGTTAATATCGACCGGGACATACCTCCTATGCAAAGTTAAGTCTAACATCGACGGGGACATACCTCCCTGACAGAGTTAGGTTAATATCGACCGGGACATACCTCCCGGGCGAAGTTAGGATAATATCGACCTGGACATACTTTCCGGGCAGAGTTAGGTTAATATCGACCGGGACATGCCTCCTATGCAAAGCTAAGTCTAACATCGACCGGGACATACCTCTCTGACAGAGTTAGGTTAATATCGGCCGGGACATACCGCCCAGGCAACGCTAGTCTAATATTGACCGGGACATATCTCCCGGGCAAAGTTAGGTACAATATCGACCGGTGCATATTGTTCAGGAAGAGTCAAGCTAATACCTGCTGGGGCATGCCTCCCAAGAGGAGACAAGACCGGTCGATTGACCTATGATGGGGAAATACCTTGGGTAGAATATAATGACTCCGATCGATATAAGGAATGTTGGTGTATTGAATTAATTATAGCAAGAGGGGTAAGATATCCATAGTGTGTAACTATCTGACAGAAAATATATATTGTTTTGGCGGGAAATACGTTTTCATATTATGTTACAGGTACTAAATGACAAAGAAGGTACATCTGAGGTACGAAAAAGATTCCTTAAAAATCATCTACCACAAGTACGCAGCTGATGTCATCTCATAACGAACTCTAACAAACCGGGGTCCACTTCATGACTACGGAGGTTATATGAAGTGGTATAAAAGGGGGAATCCTCTCCGTTGGCCAGGTAAGTTCACAAGTTCACATCATTGCACACATTCATAACCCTGATTTCCAACTACTGTTCATCATCTTCCTCTTTCTTTCACGCCGAGAGAGATCACTGACTTGAGCGTCGGAGGGCCTAGCCAGGGATTCCCACCCCGGTCTTAGGTCACTGACGATAGTGTTGGTTGGTCTCTTGTGCGCAGGAAGTCTTGGATGCTTCGGATCTGGGTTTTTCCTCTTCAGATTTGGATTTCTTCTTCGTCATCGGGTCTTCATGCAAGGAGGACTCTTGGTAACTCCATCTTTCCCGATACGCTTTGGATTTCTCGGATCGGTATTCTGCGGACATCATTTTTCATCATCGCGGTGGGTTTCTTTCTTCCGGATCTCCATCGTGTTCAGCTTCTCAGACAGGATCAGATATAGTTTCCCATTAGATGTGTAGTGGGCATTTTTCATGCAGGGGAATGGTTGGCTGATCAAGAATCGGACAAGTAATATATATTATGTGACTTCCTTTTCTCCAGAACATAAATAAATAAAGGAAATAATGCCTTCTAGTTTTAAGTCTGAAATTTATTTCTTGTTTTTATTTTTGATTTCTTTTGCATGGCATAATGTTTTCTGCTTGATTTTTCTGTTGGAGCAGCTCATGTTATCCGATGGTTCTGGAAGATACTCTATTTTTTAGGATCTACTATATGAAAATACTGTATGAGAAGTGTAATTTAGAGTATATCACAATGAAGAAAATAACAAACCTTGTTAGCCAGTTTTTGTTATATACTTTACAAACTCTAAAGCTCTATATTACTGGAGACTAGCTAGATTTGTTGTTGTTGAATTGGATTAAAATCATGTGATTTTTATTTTCACACGAAGTAAATGGGTGTTTAGAAGATGCACAAGTAGAGAAGATTTGATCCAACAAAACAAGATACTTTGGCATATATATGTGTGATATATTGTTATGTGCACTATTTAGTTTTGTAAACTTTGGTGATGTTTGGATGTCGATGTTTGGTACTTTAATGATGTTTGGATGATGATGTTTGGATTGTAGGTTCTTGATCAATAATATTTTGTAGATAACTTGAATTGAAAGTGAGGTATGCAGTAATTTTAGTTTGTGTCTAGAAAGAAGTATTGTTATCATATTCAATTGTGTACATCGTCTTTGTCATCATCATCTTTATGCCATTTACTCCTGGGAAATGACTTAACTTGCAATCATATGCTATTTACCTCAGGGAAAAGATAATGACCATACCCAGAAAGGAGAAGAAAAGAGAAGCTAGGAGGGAGGAAAAAGCAGAAAAGGTTGCAGTTCTCGATATGGTGTTTTAAAGATGCACAGGTAGAGAAGATTTGATCCAACAAAACAAGATACTTTGGACTTCATATATATGTGTGATATATTGTTATGGGTACTATTTAGTTTTGTAAACTTTTGTGATGTTTGGATGTTGATGTTTGGTACTTTAATGATGTTTGGATGATGATGTTTGGTACTTTAATGAAATTTGCACTGGATGATGATGTTTGGATTGTAGGTTTTTGATCAATGATATTTTGTAGATATATTATTTAAATAAAATAATGGTTATAAAATGATGGAAAAGATTCAGTTTTTTATTTATTATCAAAATGTTGTATATTGTACCAAAAGATATTAGTTTAAATATGTAAAATTGTTGTCAATGACGTTAAAAGACAACGGTGAAAAATCATTGTCAAACTAATGTTAAATAACATTGTTGGCTAAAAAGACAACGGTTTTTAACCGTTGTCATTGGCTAAAAAGACAACGATTTTTAGCCGTTGTCGTAGACAGTTCAAAACTGTTGTTGAAGAGCCTATTATTAAAGGCATACACTCAAAGACTACGGTGAACAACTGTTGTTGTTGAATGAAAAGACAACGGTTTTTTACCGTTGTCAAACTGTTGTCTTTGTCTTCAAAGACAACAGTTAAAAACTGTTGTCTTTGGGCATCCTCTTTAACAACATGGCATTTAACAATAGTCCGAAAGGGGCTATGAAAACGGTGAAAAACCGTTGTTGTTAGGCTTTTTTCTTGTAGTGAATATTGATTCCTCAAACAATATCATTTAAATTTACCAATACTTCAAAACACCGTGAATTTTGCATGCCACGTTAGTGTGGACGCATATAAATTCAAATATTTGTAAGAGGAGATTTTACCCATTAATTTTATTATTTTGTCAACCTGAATTTATGACAAATAAAATTAATAGTTGGTTTTCCTTTGGTCACACAAATAATAGCAGTGACTCCGTTGGGGAGGATACTATTAAATGTGCCTAAGTGTGTACCATTACTTGATACTTAATCCATTAAATAGGATTGTGCCCCTTCAGTTGGAGAAGATTACACACTCCTAAATAATTTCCTATAACCATCCATTTAGGAAGTTTGATCTAGTGATCTGCAAACAAACTCATCCGTTATGGAGGAAGGCACTCAGAGCCAACACGCAAGTTTGTTTGCATCACTTACAAACCAGTAATGGAGACCGTAGAATTTATTTAAAAATCCCTCTCCCACTTAGTTATTTAAGGTGAGGAATTTTAAGCATGCTAGCACACATCACACACATCACAACAAATAAAAGCAATAAATATGGAAATTAGTTTTCTAACTATTATGGCATCTTCCATCACTGTCCTCCGTGTGCTGCCAGCCCTAGGGTTCATGCCATCGGGTCTATCGAGCTTCCTTTTCTGCTGCGCCTCTGGTCCTCAAATAGCACCATGCCTCGCAAGGATACGATCTGCGACAAAAATAAAATTTTACATATATCGATCCTATATTCCACAAGGGAATGTACTTCAAAGCTAGATCGAACAAAATGTAAAAACCCAAGGTCTAATACAGCTCCTGCTGTATTTAATAAATACAATCATGCACACACATAAAAATACCCTTGGCATGTCCAAGGGTCCAATCACACACAATAACCATAAGCCATAATAGTTGGAGCCTACAACCACAGAGTTAATCTATTTGTAATCCTACTATTATCCTGCCTAAATTATGTATGACATGTGCGTAATTAACTGAAAACCAAACACACAGAGGCAAACCCTAGCTCTGATACCAATTGTTGGTTGCTACATCTGGATATCGTCCTATTCCCCTGTACAAAAATTTTGTACAAGTATAGAACTTTCCTAGCTACCCTCGTGCCCTATTGAAGTCCAAACTTGGATTGCAAATGATGCTTTACATTATTAATCCAAGTTGTTCTTCAGAAGTTAAATTTGGATTGGGAACAGAACTTAACATTCTTACTCCAAATTTAACCGATGTGTTCTTCACAAGTTAAACTACATTACAGAAGATAATTAAATATCTATTTCAATGATCAGCTTCCAGGACAAACGTGGTGAGGCACTAGGCTTTCTTGGGTATGGGAACATCCACCACTGCCTAGGCAAAGTCTTTCAAAGAAAATTGATATTTAATTTCTTACAGTAAACTAGGTTTAACTATAGAGACTTCAATTGAAGCACAAGATCAAAAACACGAAATCAAAACACATAATGATAACATAAAATTGATCGCCTAAAACAGATTGCCTCTTGTGTTTGGTTTTCCTAGATCTATACAAAAGATGAACTAGTTATGATGTGGAAATTAATAACTAGGTATACCTTTTGTTGCTTATAGACCTCACGATCTTCTATCGTATTCCTTTTCTTATCTCAGACGTCGTGTGGGCAACGATCTACCGAGATGAGAATTCATCCAAGCTCCTTCTTCTCCTTGTAAGTTTCGGCCACCACCACCAAGCTCCAAGAGATGTTAGAAACAAAGCATCCTTTCTCTCCTTCTTCTTCAAGCAAGATCCAGCCACCTTCCAAGCTCCAAGAGATGATGAGGTTTGACCACAAGAAGAAGAAAGAAGGAAGAGAAAAGGATGAACAATGGTCAGCCACACCAAGGAAGAAAAGAGAGAGGAATAGAAGATGTTGTGTGTCCCATGAAGGCACCCCTACCCTCTCTTTTATATCCTTGGTCATGGCAAATAAGGAAATTTAAATGTAATTAAAACTTCCTTATTTTCCTTGAACAACAACTAAAAAGGAAAATTTAATTAAAATTTCTTTTTCACCTTTGTCTAGGGTCGGCCACACCATCAAACTCTAAACAAGGAAAGTTTTAAACATAAATTTAAAACTTTCTTATTTGTTTCCGGAAATTTTTAAAATAAAAATTTCTCTTTCAAATTTCCTTCATGGTTGGTTATAAAAGGAAACTTTTATAAATTAAAATACCTATTTTAAAACATGTGGATGGTTACAAAAAAGGAAAGTTTTCTCCAAAATTAAAATCTTTCTTTTCGACTACAAATAATGAAAGATATCAAACTTGTTGGTTGATCCTAGGAAGATCGTACCGGTTCCACTGTACAAAAATTTTATACAAGTGTCGAACCTTTCCTAAACAACCTATTGTGTTCTTTAGAAATTAAATTAGGAATCACAAACGGAACTTAACATTATTGATTCTAAATTTAACTTATCTGTTCTTAATGGTTTAGACTTGGATCGCAAGCGGAACTTAACACTGTTGATCAAAATCCACCTATGTTATAAATTCAATTAAATATTAATTTCTAAAATTGGCTTCCAGGTTAAACATGGCGAGACACTAGGCCTTCTTGGATATAAGAGCAACCACCACTTCCTAGACAAATCCTTTTAAGGAAAGCCAATATTTAATTTCCTTATATAACTCTAGGTTTAACCAAAAAGAACAATCGAATCACAAATTCGAAAAACAAAAAAACACAAACTCAAATTACATTTTGAAAAACTAGAATCTAATGCCTCTTGTGTTTGGAATTCATACAAAGAAAATACTAGCATGATGCGGAAGAAAATTACTAGTTATACCTTTTCTTTGTATGCTAATAACCTCGAGATCTTCTGTCGTATTCCTCGCCTTGCCTTGGACGTCGTGTGGGTGACGATCCTCCAAGATGAACACCACCCAAAAACCTTCTTCCTCATTCTCTAAAATCCGGCCACCACCACAAGAGAACAAAAGAGAGCAAGGGGAAAGGAAGAGGGAGAGGGTTGACCACAAGAGGGAGCACCAACTTGAGAATAAGAATTAATGTACAATGAGGCCTCTCCTCCCCTTTTTTTATAATACTCGCCCAAGGCAAATAAGGAAAGATTTTTACAAAAATTAAAATCTTCTTCTTGTTTTTCCTTTTCCCTTTTATTTTTCCTTTTCTTTCTTCTTGATTGATTCAATCATCAATCATGGATTGATTAGTCGACCACATCATCAAGGAGAAAAATAATTTTTATAAAATTTTATAAAAGAAGAAATTTTCTTATAAAATTTTATAAGCTCTCTTTTCTATTGTGGATATTAAAAAAGGAAAATTTTAAAAATTAAAACAAAGTTTTAAAATTTAAAAATTCTCTTCTAAAATTTCCTTTTTTAACATGGTTACAAAAATAGAAAGTTTCAAATTTAAAACTTATCTTCCTTTTTTCTAAAAAACATGAGGATGGTTAAAAAAAGGAAAGTTTTCAAATTTTTAAACTTTCTTTTAAACCATGTGGCCTAATTCAAATAAGGAAAGTTTTTAATTTTAAAATCTCTCTTTTAAAACTTGTAGATATCTACAAAGAGAAGATTTTAAAAATTCAAAACAACCCTCCTATTTTGAATTAATTATGGTCGGCCCCTACTTGCTTGTGCACCAAGCAAAAGGGCCGACCCTCTTAAGGAGATGGTGGTCGGCCCTTGGCTTGGTCACCAAGCCTTGGGCCGACCCCCTTCTTGGACACTAAGATGGGCATTCATTTGGATGGACTTGAGGTTTTAATGAGGCTACGACAGGGACCTAGAGGAGAAATTGATTTTGGCCTTCCGATGAGCTTGAGTATCCCGTGTTCGCCTCGAACACACAACTCAAGTTCATCAACAATAACTCATTCCACTAGAGAGTTATTATCGTACTACCGCACCAATCCCAAATTACATTATGGGCTCCTTCTTATCATGAGTGTGTTAGTCTCCCTGTGTTTAAGATATCGAATACCCACTAATTAATTAAGTTACTAACAACTCATTTTAATTAATGTCTTAGTCCAAGAGTAGTACCACTCAACCTCATTGTCATGTCGGACTAAGTCCATCTGCAGGGTTTAACATGACAATCCTTATGAGCTCCTCTTGGGGGCATTCTTAACCTAGATAACTAGGACACAATTTCCTTCTATAATCAACAACACACACAATAAGTAATATCATTTCCCAACATATCGGGCCTATTGATTTATCGAGCTAAATCTCACCCTTTGATAAGTCAAAGAAATAAATACTAAATATATGTGTTTGTTATTATATTATGATTAAGAGCACACACTTTCATAATAACTAAGGTCTAGTTCTTTTATTAAGTCAGTATAAAAAGAACTTACCTTAAATGGTCCTACTCAATACACTTAGAGTGTATTAGTGTAATTTATTAGTCAAGATAAACTAATACCTAATTACACTACGACTATTCCAACGGTTTGTTCCTTTCCATCTTAGTCGTGAGCAATTTTTTATAATTTATAAATAACTGATAACATGATCTTCTGTGTGTGACACCACACACCATGTTATCTACTATATAAATTAATTGAACAACTACACTTAACAAATAAATGTAGACATTTGACCAATGTGATTCTTTTATTTCAAAAATAAATATTTACAAAAGCTGGGCTTTTAGTATACGATTTAACAATCTCTCACTTATACTAAAAAACTAAGATGCCATATCTGTTTCCATACATCTAATTCTCATCCCCTCCATATACCGATCAAAAGCTTTCTCTGGAAGGGTCTTAGTGGAAGGATCTGCCAGGTTATCTACTGATGCAATCTTGGCGACAACAACTTCTCCTCGCTTGACGATGTCTCGTATCAGGTGGTACTTGCACTCTATATGTTTACTCGCCTTATGGGCTCATGGTTCCTTGGAGTTTTTAACTGCACCACTTGCTTGGGCACCAAGAAAGGGTGGCCGGCGCCCATAAGAGGAAAGGAATTTTATTTTTTATAAAATTTTACAAGAAGAAAAACTCTTATAAAATTTTACAAGCTCTCTTTCCTAAAGTAGGAGTTAAAAAAGGAAAGTTCTAAAAATTAAAACTATGTTTTAAAATTTAAAACTTCTCTTATAAAATTTTCTTTTTTAACATGTTGATAGAAAATTTAAATTTTAAAACTTATCTTCTTTTTTTCTTAAACCATGAGGATGGTTAAAAAAGGAAAGTTTTAAAATCTTTTAAACTTTCTTTTAAAACATGTGGCCTAATTCAAATAAGGAATGTTTTTGAAATTAAAATATCTCTTTTAAAACTTATAGTTTTCTACAAATAGAAGATTTTAAAAATTCAAAACACCCCTCCTTGTTTGAATTATTGTGGCCGACCCCTACTAGCTTGGTCACCAAGCAATAGGGCCAGCCCCTATAGAAGAGGATGTGGCCGACCCTTGCTTGGTCACCAAACATTGGATCGACCCCTTTCTTAGGCACCAAGATGAGCTTATATTTGGATGGACTTGAGGCTATAATGAGGCTACGACAGGGACTTAGAGGAGAAATTGGTTTTGGCCTTCCAATGAGCTTGAGTATCCCGTGCTCGCCCCGAACACACAACTCAAGTTCATCGATAATAACTCATTCCACTAGAGAGTTATTATCGCACTACCACACCAATCCCAAATTACATTATGCGCTCCTTCTTATCATGAGTGTGTTAGTCTCCTTATGTTTAAGATAACGAATGCCCACTATTTAAGTTACTGACAACTCATTTAATTAATATCTAGCTCCAAGAGTAGTACCACTCAATTTCATTGTCATGTCAGACTAAGTCCACCTGCAGGGTTTAACATGGCAATCCTTATGAGCTCCTCTTGGGGACATTTTCAACCTAGATAATTAGGACACAGATTCCTTCTATAATCAACAACACACACTATAAGTAATATCATTTTCCAACTTATCGGGCATATTGATTTATCGAGCTAAACCTCACCCTTTGATAAGTCAAAGAAATAAATATTAAATATATGTGCTTGTTATTATATTAGGATTAAGAGTATGCACTTCCATAATAACTAAGGTCTAGTTCTTTTATTAAGTCAGTACAAAAAGAACTTACCTAAATGGTCCTACTCAATACACTTAGAGTGTATCAATGTAATTTATTAATCAAGATATACTAATACTTATTTACACTACGACTATTCCGATGGTTTGTTCCTTTCCATCTTAGTCGTGAGCAATTATTTATAATTTATAAAGAACTGACAACATGATCTTCTGAGTGTGACACCACACTCCATGTTATCTGCTATATAAATTAATTGAACAATTACATTTAACAAATAAATGCAGATATTGACCAATGTGATTCTTTTATTTCAAAAATATATGTTTACGAAAGCTAGGCTTTTAGTATACACTCCAACAATCTCCCACTTATACTAAAAGACTAAGCTACCATATCTGTTGTCATATATCTGATTCTCATCCCCTCCACATGCCGATCAAAAGCTTTCGCCGGAAGGGCCTTAGTGAAAGGATCTGCCAGGTTATCTACTGATGCAATCTTGACGATGACAACTTCTCCTCGCTTGACGATGTCTCGTATCAGGTGGTACTTGCGCTCTATATGTTTACTTGCTTTAAGGGCTCGTGGTTCCTTCGAGTTTGCAGCTGCACCGCTATTATCACAATAAATTGTGATGATCTTGGGCAAACCAGGAATCACATCTAAGTCTATTAGAAAGTTCCTGAGCCATACAGCTTCTTTGGCTGCCTCAGAGGCTGCCACATACTCAGCTTCCATGGTTGAGTCCGAGACACATTTTTGCTTAACACTCCTCCATGCAATGGCTCCACCCCCTAGAGTAAACACATAGCCTGACGTAGACTTACTATTGTCCCTATTTGATTGGAAGTCCGAATACGTGTAACCCACAGGGAGCAAATCGTCTACTTGGTAGACTAGCGTATAATCTCTAGTTCTTCTCAGGTACTTCAATATATGCTTTATAGCAGTCCATTGTCCTTGTTCAGGGTTACTCTGATATCTGCTAACCATGCCCATGGCAAAACAGATATCAGGTCTCATACACATCATTGCATACATAAGGCTTCCTACAGCCGAAGCATAAGGAACTGCCTTCATATCCTCCATATCCTTTGATGTCTTTGGAGACATCTCTTTAGATAAGGCTACTCCATGACTAAAAGGTAAGAAACCTTTCTTGGAGTTCTGAATGCTAAAACGAGCAAGGATTGTATCTATATATGAAGTTTGAGATAGGCACAACATCCTTTTCTTGCGATCCCTTATAACTTTGATCCCAAGAATGTGTGCACATTCTCCTAAGTCCTTCATATCAAATTGTTTGGACAACCATACCCTTACGTCCAATAATACCTTGACATTGTTGCCAATTAACAAAATATCATCTACGTATAATACAAGAAATACCACCACTTTTCTGTTACACTTCTTGTATACACAAGACTCATCCGGACTCTGAATAAATCCATATGACTGGATTACTTCATTAAGCCGGATGTTCCAAGATCTTGAAGCTTGCTTCAGTCCATAAATGGACCGATTCAGCTTGCATACTAGATGCTCTTTGTCTTTTTCAATGAATCCCTCTGGTTGCTTCATATGGATGTTTTCTTCAAGACTTCTGTTAAGGAAAGCTGTCTTGACATCCATTTGCCAAATCTCATAATCCATGTGAGCGGCAATGGATAAGAGTATCTGGATAGACTTAAGCATAGCTACCGGCGAAAAAGTCTCCTCATAATTGATTCCCTCTTTCTGAGTATACCCTTTCGCAACAAGCCTTGCTTTGAAGGTTTCTACCTTCGCGTCTGTCCCTCTTTTCCTTTTGTAGATCCACTTGCATCCAACGGCTTTTACACCATCAGGTGGTTCTACAAGCTCCCAGACCTTATTAGAATACATAGATTCTATTTCAGAATTCATTACCTTTTGCCATGATACTGCATCTTTATCTTGGATGCTTCGTCATATGTTCGGGGATCAGGTTCATGTTTACCCAGGATCAAGTCCGAAGACTCTCCCAAAAACATGAATCTTTAAGGTTGCCTTACAACCCTCCCACTACAATGAGGCACTGTATCTGGTTGTGTATCATGTGTGACACGTGATGCAGTTTCTTGTGGTACTTCATCTTGTACTGTTGATATTAAAGTAGACGTGTCATCTCTTATTTCTTCTAGAACTATTTCACTCATGGGCTTATGGTTCATTATATAATCTTCTTCTAAAAATCGAGCATTGGTGCTAACAATGATCTTCTAATTTTTAGGATTATAAAACAAACCACCTTTCGTTCCTTTAGGATATCCCACAAACAAACAAACTTCTATACGTGATTCCAACTTGTCAGTATCTCCCTTCAGCACATGTGCTGGACTACCCCATATCCGGATATGATTCAGACTAGGCTTACACCCATTCCATAATTCCATGGGAGTAGAAGGAACTATTTTAGAAGAATGTACACTGTTGTTTCCAGAGCATATCCCTAAAACGAATTTGGTAATTTTGAATAACTCATCATAGATCTAACCATTTCCATAAGTGTCCTATTCCTTCGTTCTACCACGCCATTCTGTTGGGGTGTACCAGGTGCAGACAATTGGGATTGAATCCCGACTTCTGATAAGTAATTCCTAAACTCTCCAAAGAGTTATTCGCCACTATAGTCAGACCGTAGTGTTTTGATACTTTTACCAAGATGTTTCTCCACATCAACCCTATATTCTTTGAACTTGTCAAAGCATTCAGACTTGTTGCACATCAGGTAAATGTATCCATATCTTGAATAATCGTCTATAAAGAAAATAAAGTATTCATAACCACCTCTTGCCTGGATAGACATAGGACCACACAAATCAGAATGAACCAGTTCTAACGCATCTTTGGCTCTATACCCCTTGGCCTTAAAAGGTCTCTTGGTCATTTTACCTTCCAAGCAGGATTCACATGTTGGAAAGTTTTCCAACTCTAATGAACCCAAGAGTCCATCGGCTACTAACTTTTGAATCCTACTTAAGTTAATATGACTAAACCTTAGATGCCAAAGATATGTTTGGTTCATTTCCGAAGGTTCTTTTCTCTTATTAGAGTTAGAAGATGTGCTATTAATTTCCATATTTTACTTTGTGGGAGAAATTGGATTTAAAGTATATAAATTGCCAACCAATGCACCAAAACGAGATAATCACCTTATTTCTCTTTATAACGACATTGTTACTAAAGGAAACAGAATATCCATCCAAATATAGTTTAGAAACTAAAATTAAATTCTTTCTAAAACTTGGTACATAAAGACAATTTCTTAAAATCAAACTTCTATTCCTATCAAAAGATAAGTAGACGTCTCCCACCGCAACAGCCGCCACCTTAGTAGCATTTCCCATATAGACGGTTATCTCTCCTTCAAATAGTCGTCGGGTTTCCTGGAACCCCTACAAAGAATTGCAGACATGATCAGTGGCTCCAGTATCTACACACCAGGTGCTGGTAGATAACACCACTAAACATGTTTCAACTACTAGAGCATGAGATATATCTTTATTGTTCTAATTCCTACGAGGACAGTCCGCCTTCCAATGTCTTGATTGCTTGTAGATGAAGCACTTGCCCTTCGGCTTCTTCATTCTAGCTTTTTGTCCCTGAGGTTTATTCACTCTCTTTGCTGAAAAGACCTGTTTCTTCTTCTTCTTGCCTTTTGGCTTAGAAGTAGAACCATTTTCAGCATAGTGAATCTGAGAACTTTGACGAAATATACCTTCTACTGCCTGTAGTTCTGTCAAAAGTTCCGCCAACTTATACTCTCTTTTGTTCATGTTATAGTTCAGGCGGAACTGGTCAAAACTTCTGGGTAGCGTTTGGATAATTATATCTGTAACGCCCGCCCTCCCACTGCCTAGGAAGGGATGGAGTTACTTACTTACTTACATACATGCATGCATACATATAAAATTCATGGCAGCGGAAACAATTATTTATTTGTAACTAAACTAATCATCATGCTTATCAACTGAACTTGTAGACATGCAAATATTCATGCATAAAACTTGATTAATATCAACTACTTGAAACATGGTTCATGATATCATAAGCATACTAACATGAAACCAGAAGAACATAAGTGCATAACTATCCATACTAGTTCAAGTACTATCAAGCATAAAGACAACACATGGTTCATATGCAAAACTTATAACATATAAGCACAAGGCAGTTTTTCTTCAACCATGCCACTGCCACACACACTCTCGCCTTTCCTGCTGCTCCTCTTAGTTTAGCCATTCCTTTCCTTTTTCTGCAGTACAAGGAAACATAAAAAAAAAACTATAAGCCCATAGGCTTAGTAAGTCCCTTTCCTACTCACTAAAACCACAAATTATACATAAGCATCGAGTCATATCATAACATGTGAGAGCATAAGCATAGAGTCATATCATAACATGTGAGAGTATAACATAACATCATATCATATCATGTGAGAGCATAAACATAAAATAGCAACATGATCATATAAGCATCATAGACATAATTTCAAAAGCATCCTACAAAAGCATAAAGGAAAACACATAACATGAACTTGTAGATGCAAGATGTTCTTTTGAAAACATGTGGCATGAGATGAATGCATATGCAAAATGTCCTTTTTGAAAACATATATCATATACATACTTAAACATAATCTCATCATGAGGGCCCGGCTTGTACCACATACATATATGAATGGCGCATCCTAAGTAGATCCAAGCATTACAACAAAAACCCTCATAGACATCAGTGGAACAACAACAGTTTTAAGCAAAAACCGATGTCTTTGAGTATTTTACACCGGTTTTTTCAAAAACCGGTGTCTATGAGCGCAGATTTTCGCTCATAGACATCGGTTTTTTAGGCGATGTCTATAAGCGCCATTTTTTTCGTTAATAGACACCGATTTTAACAGCGGTTTTTAAAACCCGGTGTTAATGAACCAAAATAAAATATTTTAATTTTCCCACCAGCCAAAATTTGCAACACTGTGAAGTTCCCTCCAAACCTAAATCTATATCGCGCCGCTTCCTCCGACCATCTCTCTCGCCTAAACCTAAACCTAAACCTCCGACCATCTCTCTCAACCTCATCTCCCTCTTCCCCCTTCCTAGATCGATGCCCCTTCCTCTCTCGATCAGGATCAACACACGACGCCCTTGCTTCTCCTTCCAACCACACAGCATCAACACACGGGCTGCTAAGATCACGCTGCTCTCGTTCGCCACTCATCCAGTCCGCCATTGGATTGGCTTCGTCAACCCTTTATTATCCAACTTTCCCCTCTCCTCCAGTCCTCCCATTCATCCTCCAAACCCTAGCCTCCTCGGATCTCTCCCATTTAGGATATTTTCTCAAAACCCTCGTCGTCCTACTTTCTATTTTTCTCCTGATTTGTTTCTCTTGTAGACTCTATCTAGCTCCACTTTCCAGTTTTCGTCTGCCAAGGTGATTCTTTTAGTTTTTTTTTTTAGTTTTTTGGTGTGGTTGATGCATTTTTGTTGTATATTTTGATATTATCTTGTCTTGATCTTTTTTTCTCTTGATTCGAGATAGTATGGGGGAAGCCAAGGATAATGATGTTTACGAGAAGGAGCTCCTGGACTACGAAGAGGAGGAAGAGAAAGCTCCGGATTCGGTCGCTGCCAAGGTTTCTGGTGAAGCAGTGAAAAAGTAAGAACGGATTTTTATCAGTCCATGCGAAGAAAGATGAGTAAAAGTGCTGCTTTTTACCGTCACATACATCTAAGCGGATAGGGAGGGAGGTAGAGGAGGATCGAAGAGGCTACAAATTGTAGAAGTAGTTGCTGCTACTTTTCGCTGTCCTGATCAAACATTCTCCTCTCTCACTCTCTCTAGACCTCTGCGGCCGCCCTCTATTTTCCAAACCCTAGATTGGTGAGTTGAGAATATGAATTCGCATAATTGAGTTTATATAATTCTTCACTTGGACCGGAGCTTGTTAGAAAGTTCGATCTCTTATATTGATTGATTGATTGATTGAAGCAGTTAGCGGTGGGTTAATTGTGAGACCGATCGATGGGGCGAGGGAAGATTGAGATCAAGCTCATCGAGAACACGACGAACCGGCAGGTTACCTTCTGCAAGCGCCGGAACGACCTCCTCAAGAAGGCATATGAGTTGTCCGTCTTGTGCGAGGCTGAGGTCGCACTCATCGTCTTCTCCAGCCGCGGATGCCTCTATGAGTACGCCACCAACAGGTGAAAGTGAAACCCTAGTCTGTCTCTTCCCTCCACATTTTCTTTTCTTCTTCTTCTCTTCTTCTTCTTTTTAATCTTGTTGGTTTGCCTCTTTATGCAACTTACAAAGGAATAGGTACTCCATAAGCCGAAGGTGTTTGACATTTTTTCTCACTGAGAGGAAGATTAAATTAGAAATCGTTTCTACGTTTTTTTCGGTAATACCCACTAAGCTTGTAAGATAAACATATGAATGTAGGATTTTGCCTTAGAAAAATAATAGGAAGTGAGTTGAAGCAAAAAGAAATAAAATGAAATAAAAAGAAGTGAAGGTCAAGGATTGAACCTTGAACCTCTTATATTATAATTCATAGAATTAATTAGTAGAAACCAATTGGGATAGAGAGAAGATGTTGATAGCAAAGGAGGGAAATTCATGATAAGGGTGAGAGTAAAAGCTAGCCAAAAGAAAACAAGAAAAGAGAAAGAGAAAGGCAACTTGCCTTCCTCCCTTTCTCTCTCTCTTCCTCTTTGGTTTTGCCGAAAATTTAAAGAGGAATTAAGGGGATTCATTCCCCCTTATTTCACCATGAATGATGAGGATAAATAAATAAATAAAAATAAAAATAAAATAGAAAAAAAAGGCTAAGGGAGAAGGAAAGCAAAAACTAAGTTTGCTACCTCTTCCCCCTTAACATAAAAGGGAGCAAGAAAAGAGAAGTTTATTTTTCTCTCATTTTCTCTCATTCTTCCTCTCCCTCACCGAAACCATCAGTCCCCTCTCCTCCATCTTCGGCCCCAAATCCAAGGTTTTCTCCTAAGAAAGCCTAAGATACAAGGAGGACAAAGTATGGGAATCAAGGGAAAGGAACTAGAAGAAGAGGCTACCTCTTCCATCACCATACCTTAGATCCACAAGCGAAAAGGATGTAAGCTTCCCCTCACCTGTGGTACAAGGCTTTTTATGTGATTTTCATATTTTACGAGGATTAGAAAACCTAGGAAAGAATTTAAGAAAATTCGGCTAAAGAAAGGGTTTTTAAATCTAGGAAGGTTTAAACAAGTCTTTATTTTATGATATGTTTTCTATGCTATGTAGGAAGGATTTTCTTCATGTTTTTATACCTAAATGATGCTTGATCAGAGGAGTACCTAACCCTAGAATTTCGGCCAAAAATATTTTAAGGAGGTTAGGGAAAATATTGTGTAACCAAACTAGTGCAAGATTCTCTCCATGAACTATTAAGGATCTTTTATTGGTTTTCTTGCTTAAAAGTTACTTGGGACCAAAAGAAATCCATTTATATATTTCGGCCAAGAAAAGGGCTTAGGGTTAGGAAGACCTTTAAATTTAAGTAACCATGTTTGAATGATAGGATATAGAGTTCTCTTGAAGAATTTCATGTTGAACATTGCTAGAAATTCATGAACTTTTATTGTAGATTTTCGGCCATGATAAGATGGATAGTTTAGAAAAGCTTAAACAAAATTATAATATGCTCAAGACCTCTTTGATATTATGATATGAAAGTTGTTTAATGCTCTCATGTTTAATTGGAGTATAGAAAATTAGTTACATGATATATGACATGTAAGATCACAAGGGTCCTAACTTGTTTATGAACCAACTTTGTATATGATGTTCTTAGTAATTTTTGCCATGAAACTTACTTAGGTTTTCCATGCTTTAGGCCACTTAAAACCTAGTTTAAAGATTGGTAGGTTTCGGCCATGAGGAAAAATAAAAGAAAAAGGGAAAGAAACCTAGGAAGCCTAAGACACAATTCACATGTATGTTTATTATGCTTGCCTTTATACATGCTATGAAACTTGTATGATTTCTTATGCTTTTAGGCTATTTGAAGCAAGTTTATATACTGTTGAGTTTCGGCCAAGTAGGGTTTGAAAGACCTAGAGGCCTTAGAAATGAAACCAAATGTGTTAAAAGTGCTTCTTATGAAAATAGGATAATGTGTTGATTGTGTCACATGCTTGTATAATTTTTCCATGACCTAAATGGACCATTGTATGTTTCGGACATGAAGGAATAGATGCCCTAGAAACTCTAGAACAAGAATTAAATATGCTTATGTCACTTTACATGGAATATGATAAGTAGAAAGACAAAGTTCCCATGCTATATGTTGTTTAATGACCTAATTGAGGCTAGGGTAAGTTTCGGCCATACATGTTGTATAATGTCTTGTTATGAATTTATACATGATGTTAGTTCAAGTTCACATGCTTGTATGTTTGTTTTTAGCCCTAATGAACACTTGTTAAAAGTTTGACTATGACATATGTTAAGGGCTTGAAGGACTTAGGAACTAGCTCAATATGCTTACTATGTTACTTGAAAAAAATGCTATAAATATGGTTTAAGGTTTCCATGCTTTCATGACATTTGGGACCTTGTTTATATACTGATAGGGTTTGGCCACATGAGTTTAAGGACTTGGAGAACTTAGAAACCAAGTAAATCATACTTATAATGCTTCCTATGAAATTCATGTAATGATAATTTAGGTTTCACATGCTTGGAAGTTGTTTTTACCTAAATTGAGACCAAAGGGGGTTCGGCTATGATAGGAACCCAAGGGTTTAGGAAGCTTAGAACCCAAGTTAACTATGTTACCATGTTTCTTATGATAGTATAATCACATGATGTACCCTTATGCTTAACCATGTATGCTTGTGATTTATACCTTTTATGATATGATATGTGGATAGAGATATGCATGTTTGAATGATATGTTATGTGCTTAGAAATATGCATGCTTTAATGATATGCTATGTGCTTAGAATATGCATACTTTTATGATATGCTATGTGGATAGAAATATGCATGCTTTAATGATATGCTATGTGTTTAAGTGATGCATACTTTCTTAAGACATGATGTATGCCTAAGTGATGCATACTTTTTATGATACGATGTATGCCTAAGTGATGCATACTTTCTTAAGACATGATGTATGCCTAAGTGATGCATACTTTTTATGATATGATGTATGCCTAAGTGATGCATACTTTCTTAAGACATGATGTATGCCTAAGTGATGCATACTTTTATGATATGATGTATACCTAAGTGATGCATACTTTTATGACATGATGTATGCCTAAGTGATGCATACTTTTATGCTATGCTATGTGACTAAATGATGCATTTTTATACATGCTACTTTACTTTGTAAGGCTTGTACCAAGGGTGGACTCCTAATCAGTCTATAGGCCTTGCTTTGTGATCTAGGCCAATAAGGGATGTGCTCCTTAGTACGCCCCTAAGCCTTGCTTTGTGATCTAGGCTAATAAGGGATGGGCTCCTTAGTACATCCCTAGGCCTTGCTTTTTGATCTAGGCTGATAAGGGATGGACTCTTTAAGTATGCCCCTAGGCCATGCTTTGTGATATTGACCTAGTTCCTAGTATGATTCAAGACTTGCTACCTTAGATATACTTAGGACGCGGGCATTTATGTTATGTATGTATGGTACAAGCCGGGGCCCTAAATATGTTGATATTATGTTCAAGTATATATATGTAAGAAGAAAATGGTTTTAAAAGATCATGAGACATACACATGTTTTTCGGATACATGTTTTTAAAATCATGATGCATATAATCTATGATTATGTTGTGTTGAGGCTATGATTTAAGATATGCCATGATATGATTATGTTATGTTTCATGCTATGTTTTAAGAGATGATATGCCATGATATGATTATGTTATGTTTCATGCTATGTTTTAAGAGATGATATGCCATGATATGATTACGTTATGTTTCATGCTATGCTTTAAGAGATGATATGCCATGACTAGTTATAATGTTTGTTATGTTGCATGATATGCTTAAAGAGTATGATATGTTATGCCATGACTAGTTGAGATCATGTTAAGTTGAGACATTATTTGATTATGTGCTGATTGTTGGTTTTAGTGAGTAGGAAAGGAACTTACTGAGCCATGAGTGCTCATAGCTTACTTTCCTTGTACCACAGATAAAGGAAAAAGCTGGAATAGTTAAAGGAGCAGCAGGAGGGGCAACGAAGATGTGTGTGGCGGTGGCTAGGCAACTAAATAAGAACCTGCTTTAAAACCTTTAAGAACTATGCTTTGGTTTTGTGAAATGTAATACAATATGGGTGACTTGATGTTAAGTTTTTATTTATTTTGTTATCATGTTATGAAACCATGTTAGTGTAGTTCGGTTTTAATTAAGTTAAGAAAAATAATTTTAAGTCTTCCACTGTAATACGTACGTAGAGTATCGTAGCCCCGTCCCTTAGTGTTAGCAGGGAGGACGGGCGTTACATTTTCAAAGGAAGATTGGAACCTATCCTCTTAGATCTCAATGTCATTTTTGGCTTTGGCTTTGACTTTGGTTTTAGGAGCTGTGATCCGAATTGGTTATGAGTAGATAGATTTTAGATTTAGTTTTCTGTTAGATGTTTGCACACTCCAATTCACTTAGTAGTTGCATCTAATTCGTTAAAATCAATTTTGGTCTCTAAAGTTTGTTCATAATATAAAATATCTTCTGGTACAAAAGAGAGCATTGTGTTGGCAATAGTTCAATTTCATCTTAGGCGTATGAGGTAATCAGTGAAATTATATAGAAGTGGTTTTTTTCAATTAAAGTACTAGAACTATAGACTTGTCCTCTGCTCATTTTACTTTCTTAATTTGAGAGCAAATCAGGAGAACCCTATTTAAATTTAAATAGATATCTCATTTCATCATCGAGTGGATAGATGCATAAATCTTTATGGTATTTTGCAGGTAAAGATCACTTGCATGTTTCTCAGTTTGGTGGAGAATAAGGTAAACCTTTCCATTAAAGGATCCAGAAGATTATTTTTTCCTTACTGGGGTACTCCTCAATTTTCATCAGTACAACATGAATGTATTCCACAAGCTATTCTGGGAATGGATGTTATTTGTCAAGCAAAGTCTGGAATGGATAAAACAGCGGTTTTTGTACTTTCTACTCTTCAGTAAATTGAGCCAACAGCAGGCCAAGTTGCTGCACTTGTGATGTGTCATACAAGAGAATTGGCCTTCCAGGTTTGACTTTATTTTTAAAGAATGATTTATGTTGATTTTGGTGGTTCTAGAATTTTGATTCATATTTATATTTGTGCAGATTTGCCATGAGTTTGAGCGATTCAGCACGTACTTACCAGACATCAAGATTGCTTATTGTATACTGTACTTGTTGTCCAGTAACTTATCTTTGAACTATTAATATTATATCGTGATATAGGTTTTACATCAGAAACCAAAGAAGACACTGAAGGAGATAACCAAAGATTTATGCCCAGTTGAGACCACTTATAAATATTCAAAGTTTCAGTCATTTAGATTGTCAGTAACGAACTGTTTTTTTGGTTTGATTTGGTTTTCAGGTTCTTAGCATACAACAGTTATACAGAATCAGTACTATGTACTGGGATGACAAGTATGGCACGCAGAGTGTTACATCAGAGGTCAGATTTCACTTAGATATGTTCTTAAGTTGCATTTTGTTTATATATATATATATATATATATATATATATATATATATATATATATATATATATATATCTCACATGCATAATTTTCATATTCACAATGGAATAGCTAAGTGTGGTACCAACTAAGTTTGTGTGGGGACAAAATAGAGAGCAATTAAGGCACCAAGATGGGGCAGTCTAGTGAAGCAATAATGGTGCGTTTCTAGCATCTAGTAATATTCTTGTTGACATAACCAACTGATGGAAGACAATTGGGAATAAATATATTGGCCTATACCAAGTCTTCCATCTCATAGCTTGCCTTTGGGACAAATGGTATCAACCTTATTTTGCAATGACTTCAAACTGTTCTGTTGCACTTTTAGGTCTTTCCAAGTAATGACGTAGAGATTTTTTTTGCCTTTTCAATTTTATAGATCATTTCAAGTATGAGACTTGTGATGGCCGAGGGCTCAAATAATTCTTCCAATAATTCTTTCTTGTTAGATGATGATTCCAGGTAGGCCTTAAACTTTTTCTTCCTCTGTTCTACATATTAGTTACTATAAATTAGATTTACATTCTCCTTTGATGCAGCATTCCATTTTTGGTCGATGATATCTCAAAGTCAATGACAGAAATAGATATAGCAGATATCGATCCACCGCCTTTCCTTTGTCAGAGTTCGGGCTTTGCATTTTTGGCACAATGAAAGTAGCAAATGTTACCCTCCTGTTTATCCACTGCTAATCCCCCTGTGCCATGTGCATAAATTTCTTCCTTCCATCCTGTCCATATCATCAAGTAAACAGGGTAGTATTATAGCAGATATAATATCATTCTTTTATGATATGATCTACACATGCACATTATAAACAATATACAATAAGCAATGATGATATATGGTGAATTTACTTCTTTACTTATTTCTTGTTTTACTTGATGTATTATTGAGCATCCTCATCCATATATTATAGGCCTTGGAAACTATATACAGTTATATATTGACCATAATATTAGTAATTTGATTATCAAGTTGATCTCATAGTTCTGTTGGTTCTAAAGGAAATTTATTCTTTGTCACTTTTTATATGTACAAGAGTTTTGGATTGTTTAGGGGAGAGAATTACAAGTCAGAAAAGCTCAAGTTCTTTAGTGGATATATATACAGTTGTTTGTTTCACCTTTCTTGATCTCAATGCACACCAATCCCTTAGTTTAGGGAGGTAGTACATTTTGTTGAGTTGTTGTTACAAATTAATCCCTTATATTTATGTGATAATTGATGAATGTTTCTTTTTTTAAGCATTTCAGTTAGTCATCTTGTTACCTGGTGCCCTTACTGCTTTTTCAACTATGATTTTTGGTCTTGGTTTACTAATATATTATTTATGTATTTTTATAGTTTACAAATCTCAAGTACTCCAGAGTTGAAATTGATGAAGTGCGGATCGAGTGGGCTGAATGCATGCTAGATTACATTTGAAGTGCGGTTCTACCTTGATGTGTTGTTAAAAGAATGTTCTACCTTGATTTTGATATCTATTAGCTAGCTTTTGATGTAAAAAGAATGTTTGGGTATTTTATAGATACTATTGTAAGAAGATTATTTATATAATTTGTGAATATTTGTGTATTTTATGGATATTGTTGAATGAAGAATATTTGTATAATATGTGAATATTTGTGTACTTTTTTTTTATTATTGTCAGTTTTTCATTGTTTCGAAAATCAAATTGTTAAAAAATATCCATATTACATCGGTTTTCCACCGCTGCAAAACTGGTGTTATTAACTAATATTACATCGGTCATTTACCGCTGCCAAAACTGGTGTTATTAACATACAATATTACATCGGTTTTACACCGTTGATGAAACGGTGTCGTTAAATGATACTACACCAGTTAATAACCGATTCGAAGACCGGTGTCGTTAAGTGATACTACACCGGTTTTAAACCGATGTCTAAAATGGCAGACCTTTTACATCGGCTTCATAGACATCGATCGAAAATGAAATAGACACCGGTGGAAAATCGATGTCTATGAGGGTTTTTGTTGTAGTGAAGGTAGCAAATGTTGAACCTACTAGGAACTAGGCCCGTTTCATAGACCATCGACCTAGGGGCAACTTAGGTGCCCATCCCTTTTTACTAGGTCCGTTTCATAGACCATCGACCTAGGGGTGCTTATGGAGCCCACCCTTGGAACAAGCCATACAAAAGTAAAATAGCATATCATGTTATCATATCATAGCATATCATGTTTCTTGTCATATCATGAAGAGTGCTCTTAATCCCAACTTAAGGGAAGCATCTCTTTGTCATATCATGAAGAGTGCTCTTGATCCCAACTTAAGGGAAGCATCTCTTAGGCTTTTCATCTTACATAAGCCTTTCATAAACATATCATGAAGCATAGCATGTTCGTGTCTTATCATGAAGCATAACATGTTCTTATCATATCATGAAGCATGACATATTCTCATCATATCATGAAGCATAGCATATTCCTATCATATCATAAAGCATAGCATATTTTTATCGTATCATGAAGCATGGCATGTTCTTGTCATATAAGGAAGCATAGCATGTTCTTATCATATAAACATATCATTTTCATGCATAGTTAGGGGTTTTGAGCCTTCTACAAACCCTAATCATACTTGGCCAAAACTTGCAAGGGTTTTGGTCTTGGATCTTAAGCAACTTTAAATAAGGAAAGCATCATATTAATATCACATGGTACTTATCATAACATAGAGGACCTTTAGCAAATACAAACCCTAGTTTTCTTGGTTTGGCCGAAACCTACATGTCATGGTTCTAGGTTTTTTATTTTTATTTTTTTTTTGCAACATAAGCATGAAAGATTTAAACTAACATCATATAGGAGAACCCTTCATCATAAGGAATCATGACAAACATAATTAGGTTTTAAAAGTTTACTCTAAACCCTTTTTCTTCCTCTTGGCCGAAACCTAAGGAGATGGTTTCTAACTTTTAAATCAACATGTAGCATGAAACTTTTAACCACCATAGCATAGCAAGTGAGGTTCTTAATAAGCATAAATAGGTTTCTAACCCTAGTGTTCAACCTTGGGCGAAACTTGTAGACATGATTCTTAGGTTTTTAAAGCAACATTTTAAGCATGGATCTTTAACCTAATATCTCATGATACATAGCATACATGTGAGGCCTTTAGATATCATGGAAAGTTCCATAACCCTAATTTTCTTACTTGGCCGAAACATACATGTCTTGGTTTTGGATTCTCTTATTTTATTTTTTTTTTAAACAATATGAAACTAGAAATTTTTAAACCAATCATCATATAGTGGGTACACATCATGAGGAAATAATTAGTAACATAGTTAAGTTTCTAAACTTTCTCTAGTCTCCTTATTCCTTCTTGGCCGAAACCCTAGGAACATACATCTAGGATTTTAACAACTTGAAGCATAAAACCTTTTAAGCAAATATCATACAATGGGTTATTTATCATGAGGAATCATAACAAGCTTAGTTAAATTTTTAAACTTCCTCCTATGCCTTTGTTTCTTGCTTGGCCGAAACCCTAAATTATGGATCTACCCTTTTATGCAACCTAAACATGAGAACTTTAGGCTAACATCATGTAGTGAGTTATAAACCATAAGGGGTCATAAACAAGCATAATTTATATCTTAAAATTTCCCTAAACCTCTTTATCTATACATGGCCGAACCCTAAAGAGCAAGGTTCCAAAAATCTAAGCAATATCAACATGGAAAAAAACCTTAACCTAACATCATGTAGTGAGGTACAAACCATAAGAAATCATGAACAAGCATAGTTTATATCTTAAACTTTCTAATAACCACTTTATCTTTTTCATGGACGAAACTTCAAGAGTGTGATTCCAAGTTTTAAACAACATGAGTCCATAAAACTATTTAACAACCATAGATAACCAAAAACTAATAGATAACATGTTTCCATCTTTCTTATCATGGCCGAACCCTACAAGATAACATCCTAAAATTTTTCAAAACATTTTTAAACATAGAAATCGTAGGAGGCTACTTGTACTGCAGGTGAGAGGGATACTTACTTCCTCTCACTTGATTTACTAAGGAAAGTAACCTTGCTTGGTGAGACTTTTTTCTAGAGAGAAGCTCCTTGGCTTGGTTCGGCAATGGTGAGGAAGAAGAGGTTGGTTTTCGGTGGAGAGAAGGAGGAGAAGGAAGAGAGAACAAATGAAGTTTTCCTACTCATTTTTCTTATTTATTCATAATGAGAAGAAGAAGGAAAAATGGTCTTTTCTTCCCTTAACTCTCTTACTCTCATTCATGAAAAGAAGAAGACAAATCTGCACTTAATATTCTGCAAAGGAAACTGCTTATGTCCAGCTAATAACACAATGAAATCTGCACTAATCATTAATCAAATCTGCACACTAACTCTTAACAGAAATCTGCATTTGCTTAATGAAAATCTGCTCATGTTCAACTCATAGCACATAACAACTGCATATGCTCACAAATAATAGTAAACGAAAAGTTATAGATTGTATTCTATCACTCTTAGCTAGTTTCTTAATGCTTCGTTTCAT
This sequence comes from Zingiber officinale, assembly GCF_018446385.1. NCBI lineage: Eukaryota > Viridiplantae > Streptophyta > Magnoliopsida > Zingiberales > Zingiberaceae > Zingiber > Zingiber officinale. The sequence goes on from NC_055988.1 coordinate 85,921,923, forward strand.
ATGTATCTTTTCTTTGTGACTTATATTTCCTGCATCTTTCTATCTTCTTTTCGTGTTTCATATCAATTTAGTTCTCTATACTTGATTCATATCATGTAATACCGATAACCATGCATCGCCCCTCAACTGTCATTCTTATAGGACTCAACTCAAAACTTCAAGTAGTACATGTACAATCCAAGTTTCATAGGAGAATGTTGTAAACACATCCACTTAACCACACTGAAACTATCCCTTCAAATCTGCCCAGCATTTCCCAGCCAACACCAGTAGTGAAACACAATGGAAAACATTTTAAAACACTTCAATTCTGTTCAGAAATAGCATAATCTATTCGTCATACAGCAAGAATCAAATTCAACTAACCCATACTCAAATCTTCTAACCACAATATAATTCTTCAATACCTAACCAATCTTGGCAGGAATCTAACAGGAGACTGACAAGTTGCAAGTATCTGTTTAATTTAACTCCATACAAAGATTCCAAAAACAAAAGTAGAACCAATAAAGACGTACTAATCCGCAACCTGTAAAATTCCATATTTGACTGATCGTGCTCATAAAAATTCAACAGAACAATCTACATAGAAACAAATCCGTATTCCATCTACAAAGCTTGAGGTAAACAGCCCGCAGGCTTGAACTTTACCATTCATGTTCTTCTTTGAAACTCACGGCAGCAAACCCAAAACTAAAATCTTAACAGCATACTTCGAATTCAAGGACACAAAGATCCAAAACTACTCCTACTGCAGGTGAGAAGCACTTACCTCGGTTTCTTGAACTCACAGTCGGAAGGGAAGGACTCTAGGGTTTCGGAGACTTGCATGATTGTGGCCTCTCCCTCGTGCTCACGGCTTCCTTCTCGACGAGAGGAGCTCGACGGTGCAAAGACTTGACGGAGAGGGATGCTTGCTGGCCGCCGGAGACGCCGGCTACTTGCTGCGTTTCCGCCCGAGAGAAGAAAACCGCCGCGTCGGGAACGAGAGAGAAGAGGAAGAGAGGGATTTAGGGTTCGGCCAAAAGCCAATATCAACTTATCTCTCTTTTAGCCTAGCGCTTCTGTTATGGTTTAAGACCTAGTCATTGTAAATTTGTTTACGAAACATCCGCAGCACACTTGGTTAGCCATGGCTTGGCTTGTGATTGGAGTCACGGGTTCGAATCCTGCCGAACACCCTTTTTTTTCCTCTTTAATAACTCTAATCTTCCTATTAACTTCTATTACTTAAATAAAATTCTTCCTTTACTTGATCAAGTAACAACTGCTAGCCCAGTTGGTTAGTCGGGTTTTGCTCGGGTCAGGGGTTGCCGGTCCGAGCCTCGGCTTGAACATTTTTGTTAAAACTTCTTTCTTTTGGTAAAAATACCAAACGACCTCCAAAAATTGCATAAAAATACTCTAAAAATTTCTAAAAATCTCTAGAATTTTTATAAAACATTTCTATATTTTAATAAGGTATTTTAGGACTCCAAATAGTGAAATTTGGGATGTTACAATTCTCCCTCCCTTATAAAAAGTTCGTCCTCGAACTTAGAATAATTCTAGATCTCTCTGTCTCATACTGTCCTTACACTCCTAAATAATTTCCTCATGCTTCTGGTTTTAAATAACTTTCACTAATGGTACTCTTTGTTCCTTAGTCTCTTAACTTCTCGGTCCTCTATCATTCATATCGAATCATATCCATTAGTGGACCTTGGAAGGCCTGTTATAAAGTCTTTGGAGACCATAGGTGCACTGGTCACACCAAATGGCATGACTACAAATTCGTAGTGTCCATTTCTGGTCCTGAAAACTGTTCTGGGTGCATCACTTCCTTTCACTTTCAACTAAAGGTTCCCCAAAACGCAGGTATGTTTTAAAGAACATTATTGCCCTCTTTAGTTGATCCAATAGATCATCTATTATGGGAAGAGGGTACTTGTCCTTAACTGCTACTTTGCTCAGCGCTCTAAAATCTATGCACATCCGCATAGATCCGTCTTTCTCCTTAACGAACAACTCTGGAGCTCTCTGGGGTGAATAACTAGGGCGGATAGAACCCTTGTCAAGTAGCTCCTAAAATTGTTCTTGTAACTCTTTTAACTCTGCTGGAGACATTCGGTATAGAGCTTTTGAAATTGAACTAGTATCAGGAAACAACTCAATTTCAAACTCTACTTCTCTGTTGGGAGATAGTCCAAGTAGCTCTTCTAGAAATACCTCTGGGTATTCGTAGACTACCCGAACGTCTTCCTGCTTGGGTCTTTCTTGTTATCATTGTCCTTCTAGTTCTAATTACTTAACTGGGGTTTCTGACTCTCCACTGTCTTGTCCTCTATCTTAACATCTAACTATGCCAAGAATAATATTTGACATATTCTCTATCCTTTCTAAACAAACTTATGTATATGAATATAAGAGAAACAAAACTAAAATTGTTTCTATTCTTCCTAAGCATATGTATCAAAACATAGAAAATTAAAACATGAATTTTCTTCTTTCCTAAGCGCATATAAGCAGATACTCTATACTGCAAATAATAAAGAATGCATAAAAGAAAATTAAATACTTTCTTACTTGAAGACGACAAGGATGATGCTGATGTGTGATGCTGGAGAATGGAAACTGCTCTGATACCAACTGTAACGACCACCCTTCTTATCTATACTATTACACTCTAAGGATGACCGTTACTTGACTACTAACTCTACTTAACCGGTATGATCGAAACCACGAAGAGTCTTTACTGAAAAATTTCGGCAGAGTCTCTCCTGTACCGGTGACCATAAACCGAGATACAAACATAGTATACATCAGCCACAGGTGGCTGGAACATATATCAATCGCTCACGCAGTTAAATAAGTGACAATACCAAAAATGCATACTTACTAAACAGAACTCATCTCCATGCAATCTAAACAAAAGAATCTCAAATGACATGAATCATAAAATACAACTTCAAATGTTTATTAATTACTAAAATGTGAAAACTTAATAATATCCCAAGTCTCTTCCATAGTCCTGACATCACACACCATCCGCACCTCCTCCTCGTCTTCCTATATCTGCAGTAAGCGGAAATGTAAACTATAAGCAAAATGCTTAGTAAGCGCTATCTAACTCACAAAATCTCGATATGCATGTACATACATCTATAACATGATCTAACTGATTACTTACTGAAGACTACTCATGCTCATCTACTAATAAAAGAACAAGACATGCTGAAATGCTAAACATGTAAATCTACTCATGCTCAGAAAATAGCAAAGAATAGTAAGCTAATCTAAATAACATGCTAGCATAAAAGAAAACTCAACTTGCTGATTTTAAAACAAAGTGAAACTTAATTCATCTGTTCTAAACTTATTCTTTAATTCACTTGTTTAAAACTTATTATTTAATACTTTTATACTTTTGTAAAGCTTATTTTACTTGTTCAAAAACGTATACTTATAATACTTCAAAATAGTAATCAACTTCTCTTGGGCCCAGGCATAGTACCATCTTATGCGCGTTCCCTAATAGGTTGGGGTAGCGAGCCACCAATCCTAAAAGAGCAGACCTCAGTCTAACTGGGCCAAGACCTCGGAATTGGACACCTGGATTTGTTTAACGACAACCTCGGAAGTCGGGTAATAGCCTCTTCTTAAAAGTAAAATACTTAATATCTTAATTACTTCTTCTTTAAATGCCTTGGCATTTTAATAAGCACCTTGTGTGCCAAAATCCCTTAAGTCTTGACTTTGGGATCTACTTAAGGCCTTGGCCTTTTTCTTTCTTTTCTTTATCTTTCTTATACTTTTCTTAAACCCAAAATACTGTTAGGGTATTTTCCATATGCATATTGAGGTAGCAAAGAAACTTAAATCTATATTTTTGCCACAAACTAATCACCTCAAGCTAGTATAGAAAAATAAATCTAGAACCTTAATGCTTTAAAAGAAACTTTGCTCATGTTATTCTAATAGCAAATGAGAAATACTGCTCGTACTCTACTAATAGCACAAATGAAATCTGCATTTGCTAAAGAACTAAACTAAATCTGCACTTAATATTCTGTAAAGGAAACTGCTTATGTCCAACTAATAACACAATGAAATCTGCCCTAATCATTAATCAAATCTGCACACTAATTCTTAACAGAAATCTGCATTTGCTTAATGAAAATCTGCTCATGTTCAACTCATAGCACATAAAAACTGCATATGCTCACAAATAATAGTAAACGAAAAGTTATAGACTATATTCTATCACTCTTAGCTAGTTTCTTAATGCTTCGTTTCATATGTATCTTTTCTTTGTGACTTAAATTTCCACTAAACATATTTCCTTCATCTTTCTATCTTTTTTTCGTGTTTCATATCAATTTAGTTCTCTATACTTGATTCATATCATGTAATACCGATAACCATGCATCGCCCCTCTACTGTCATTGTTATAGGACTCAACTCAAAACTTCAAGTAGTACATGCACAATCCAAGTTTCATAGGAGAATGTTGTAAACACATCCACTTAACCACACTGAAACCTATCCCTTCAAATCCGCCCAGCATTTCCCAGCCAACACCAGTAGTGAAACACAATGGAAAACATTTTAAAACACTTCAATTCTGTTCAAAAATAACATAATTTGTTCGTCATACAGCAAGAATCAAATTCAACTAACCCATACTCAAATCTTCTAACCATAATCTAATTCTTCAATACCTAACCAATCTTGGCAGGAATCTAACAGGAGACTGACAAGTTGCAAGTATCTGTTTAATTTAACTCCATACAAAGATCCCAAAAACAAAAGTAGAACCAATAAAGACGTACTAATCCGGAACCTGTAAAATTCCATATTTGACTGATTGTGCTCATAAAAATTCAACAGAACAATCTACATAGAAACAAATCTGAATTCCATCTACAAAGCTTGAGGTAAACAGCCCGCATGCTTGAACTTTACCATTCATGTTCTTCTTTGAAACTCACGGCAGCAAACCCAAAACTAAAATCTTAACAGCATACTTCGAATTCAAGGACACAAAGATCCGGAACTACTCCTACTGCAGGTGAGAAGCACTTACCTCGGTTTCTTGAACTCACAGCCGGAAGGGAAGGACTCTAGGGTTTCGGAGACTTGCATGATTGTGGCCTATCCCTCGTGCTCACGGTTTCCTTCTCGATGAGAGGAGCTCGACGGTGCGAAGACTTCACGGAGAGGGATGCTTGCCGACCGCTGGAGACGTCGTCTGCTTGCTGTGTTTTCGCCCGAGAGAAGAAAACCGCCGCGTCAGGAACGAGAGAGAAGAGGAAGAGAGGGATTTAGGGTTCGGCCAAAAGCCAATATCACCTTATCTCTCTTACAGCCTAGCGTTTCTGTTATGGTTTAAGTCCTAGTCATTGTAAATTTGTTTACGAAACATCCGCAGCACACTTGGTTAGCCACGGCTTGGCTCTCACGGGTTCGAATCCTGTCGAACACCCTTTTTTTTCCTCTTTAATAACTCTAATCTTCCTATTAACTTCTATTACTTAAATAAAATTCTTCCTTTACTTGATTAAGTAATAACTGCTAGCCCAGTTGGTTAGTCGGGTTTTGCTCGAGTCAGGGGTTGCCGTTTCGAGCCTCGGCTTGAACATTTTTGTTGAAACTTCTTTCTTTTGCTAAAAATACCAAAAGACCTCCAGAAATTGCATAAAAATACTCTAAAAATTTCTAAAAATCTCTAGAATTTTTCTAAAATATTTTTATATTTTAATAAGGTATTTTAGGACTCCAAATAGTGAAATTTGGGATGTTACAATAAGCTAGCAGCATCCTAATGGATTCGAGTCTAGCTACTGGTGCACAGGTTTCGTCATAATCTAAACCTTCAACCTGACTGAATCCTTTGGCTACTAGTCTGGCCTTATTTCTAACTATTTCATCCTGATCATCCAATTTGTTCCTAAATACTCATTTGGTGTCAATTATGGACTTATCTATGGGTTTAGGTACAAGTTCCCAGACTTGGTTTCGTTCAGATTGTGCTAGCTCTTCCTGCATAGCAATTATCCAGTCTGGGTCGGGTAGGGCCTCTTCTATAGTCTTAGGCTCAATCTTTGAAATAAGGGCAATCTGACTTAGGTTCCTATATGAGGATCTGGTTCTGACTCCTAGGTTTGGATCACCCAAAATTTGGTTAGGTGGGTGAGAGGTACTTGCTCTAGTTGGTCTTATATTTGGGTCAGAAATCGGTTCCTCTAGTTTATTAGTGTTGGGATGAATTTCATCATCTTCATCAGTTTTTGGATTAATGTCAATACTTTCATCTATATTTGGTAGATTATTTTCTTCATCAAATATTACATTAGTTGTTTCTTCAACTTTTAGGGTATTTTGATTATAGACTATGTATGCCCTACTTGTTGTAGAGTACCCTAGAAAGATTCCTTGGTTTGATTTGGGTGTAAATTCTCCTAAGTAATCTTTAGTGTTTAAAATGTGAACTTTACACCCGAAAACTTTTAAATAGTTTAAGTTAGGAATTTTATTATAATATATTTCATAAGGAGTTTTATTGTGATATTTGTTAATTAGAATTCTATTTTGAATATAATTTGCAGTATTTACTGCTTCAGCCCAAAATTGATGATTTAAATTATATTCATTTAACATAGTCCTAGAGGCTTCTTGTAGGGTTCGGTTCTTATGTTCTACTAGGCCGTTTTGTTGGGGGGTCCTAGGGCAAGAATATTTATGTTTATACCCATTGATTCTACAGAATTGGGTAAACCTATGATTTTCAAATCCCCCCCCCCCCCCCCGTGATCACTTCTTATTCTTTTAATTTTAGTATCTTTTTCATTTTCTATTAAATTGTTAAAATTACTAAATACTTCAAAGGTTTCATCTTAAATTTTTAGAAATTTTACCCAAGTGAACCTAGAATAGTCATCAATTATAACTAAGCAATACTGGTTCTTGCTTAGTGACTTGGCTCCATGTGAATCAAATAGGTCTAGATGTAGGAGCTCAAGTAAGGAGTTGGTTCTATCTAGATTAGTTGACTTGTGGGTTGACTTGGTTTATTTTCCTTGTTGACAAGCATTACAGATTGAGTTTTCAATAAATTTTAGTTTGGGTGAACCTTTAACTAGACCATTTTGACTCATTTTTGAAATGAGTCTAGTGTGAGTGTGGCCCAATCTTCTGTGCCACAGATCAGTTTCCTCTTGTTGTGTTAGGAAACACTTTGTAGAGGATATGGGTAGATTAATTGTGTAGATGTTATTTTTCCTAAGCCCCTTAAGAGTGATTTCAGGGTTTTCAAAATTTTTAACTACACACCTAGATTTGTCAAAGGTAACTAAGTATCCACTATCACACAATTGACTTATACTTAGAAGATTAAAATTGAAATTTTCAACTAGTAGAACTTTTCGAATAATAAAATCAGAACTAAGTTTGATATTACCTTTTCCGATTACCTTAAGTTTACCGTTGGTGCCGAATGCAACTATTCCTAGGTTCTTTAGTTTGAGTTTGGTAAACTTCAATCTATCTCCAGTCATATGTCTGGAGCATCCACTATCCGACATCCATTGATCCAATTCCTACATAAAAAGTAGTTGAATTGGTTTCTTTTTAATGGATTGATAGATAGCTCAATTGAGGAAGGCTTCCTAGTTTTCCACCTCACCCAATCTAAGTTGTCAATCAGTTAATCCTATGGGTGATTGTGAGATGGTTGAAAAAAGTTCTTTAGGTCAATTTATCATGAAAATAATTTTAAGTTGATTAAGTTTAAAAAGGATATTTAAAATGATTTTTAAAAGATTTTTAAATAATTTTGAAATTAAGTTTTTAAAAGATTTTTAAATAATTTTTAAAAGATTTTTCAAATAATTTTGAAATTAAGTTTTAAAAGATTTTTAAAATGATTTTAAAAAGATTTTTAAAGAATTTTGAAATTAAGTTTTTTTTAAAAGATTTTTAAAATGATTTTTAAAAGATTTTTAAAGAATTTTGAAATTAAGTTTTCAAAAGATTTTTAAATAATTTTTAAAAGATTTTTCAAATAATTTTGAAATTATGTTTTAAAAGATTTTTAAAATGATTTTTAAAAGATTTTTTAAAGAATTTTGAAATTAAGTTTTTAAAAATATTTTTAAAATGATTTTTAAAGGATTTTTAAAGAATTTTGAAATTAAGTTTTTAAAAGATTTCTAAATAATCTTTAAAAGATTTTTCAAATAATTTTGAAATTAAGTTTTAAAAGATTTTTTAAAGAATTTTGAAATTAAGTTTTTAAAAAGATTTTTAAAATGATTTTTAAAAGATTTTTAAAGAATTTTGAAATTAAGTTTTTAACCGTTTTTTTAAGTGATTTTGAAATTAAGTTTTAAAAATATTTTTAAAATCATCTTGAATTTGAATTAATTATTAGTTTGATTTTAATTACTTAGTCATCTCACCCGATCTAAATTTTCAATCATGGAATCCTATAATTTTTGTGAGATAAATTGAGGTTCAATTTAGGAGTTTTGTTTAACTTTGTGTTAGATTCAGGTTTAGCTTTGGGTTCAATAAGTAAGCATTTTTTGGATAAACTTCTGGGCTATGGTGAGTCACAAGGAACTCATTAAAGTAACCATGCCTTCGAGGTTTTTCAAATACCCCTACCCATTGAACTTAATACTAAACCTTGGCCTAACTGGTTAGGATCCATTTAAGGGTAGCTTCGGTCAGTTCCACTTGGCCAAATGCACCAGGTCGAAGCCATATCTTCCTAGACATGCGATGCCCAAGCTTTCCTAACGTACTATCATCCAAAAACTTCACCACTACCGTGGGTCAAGTTAAACCTAGCCCATTTTATCTAATCTTAATTACCCTACCGGTAGTCTACTCTTGTTTACCCATTTCGGGTAGATTAACTTGGGTTACCCAGTCGGGTAATTTAGTTGGGGGTGTCAGCTATTCTGGATCCTCCTTCTAATTTTTTATTTGATTTAAGTTGAATTTTGAATTAATTTTAAATTTTGAATTTTGAGTTTAATTTAATTCTGAATTATTAATTTAATTTTGAATTTAAATTTAAATTTAAATTTGAATTTTAATTTAATTTTTAATTTAATTTCGAATTTTTAAATTTAATTTCGAATTTTTTAATTTAATTTTTGATTTTAATTTAATTTTTAATTTAATTTCGAATTTTTTAATTTAAATTTGAATTTTAATTTAATTTTTAATTTAATTTCAAATTTTTTTCAATTTAATTTCAAATTTTAATTTAATAGTGTTTAATTTAATTTTGAATTTAATTTAATTTTTAATTTTAATTTTGTTTTATTAATATCGTTTTCCTTTTTGCTCCCCTTGGATCATAGCCTCGATATAGTCTATCGAGGTAGTGTATTTGATCCTTCGGGATCCATATTGACCAAGTCCAATTTGATTAGTCAATTTGGACTTGGGGACCCATGCTTGGACTGTTTTCCTATTTGTTCTTTCTACAAGAGATAAGTAGGATTTATATTTTCTTTTTGGTTTAAATCTTAGACCAGTTCTATTATAAACGACTCTTTGTGTCCCAAGAATTAGGTCAAGATTCTTGGACCCTAAAGAGAAACTGTTCTAGTGTTTTCTCCAGATCCTTGACTTGAGTTTTCAGGCTGGAATTCTCTTCCTCAAGTGTTTGGACTTGAGTTGAGTTTCCAGTCTGAACTAGTTCAGTCAGAGATTTGGAGTTAGTCGCTTCTTTAAAGACTTCTACTTCCTTTAGAAGGGACTTAACTCTAAGGTTCAACTTAGCTAATTTTCGCAATAAGTAATTAACTAGATTATTAAGGTGAGGGATACTTACAGAGGGATTAGGCCCTTCGGAAATGGATACGGATCCGTGGCTTCACTCGGACTCGGCCTCCAACTCAGTCTCGCTCTCGGATTCGTCGATCTGGTCCCGGGCCATCAGTGCGAGCAAACTCGTCTGATCGAGTTCATTGTCGGTATATTCTTCTGAGGATTCGTCCCACGTCACCTTTAGGGCCTTCTTCCTTCTTTGCTTCTTCGCATCCTTTTGATTAGGGCAATTGGCCTTGATGTGCCCCTGCTGGTTGCACCCGTAGCAGATCACTTCGAACTTTACCTTAGAGCATGGTTGGGCCTCCTTGGATTCGACTGCCTTCTTTAGGTCCTTCTTGTTGAAGCCTTTCTTCTTCTTGTAGAGTCTCTTCACAAGGTTCATGAGCTCCGTTGTTAGTTCTTCATCTTCATCATCTGAGTCGGGTTCTTCTTCTGACTCTGGTTTAGTTCTTCGTCAAGATCTCGGTTCACGTGTTCGACTGGTACCTGCAACCAAAGCAACCCCCTTCTCGGTTGGCTGTGCATTAGTCTTCTCTTGTAATTCAAACTCACAGAATAATTCATCTAACTTTATTGAAGATAAATCTTTGCAGACTTTGTAGGCATCTACCATTGATGCCCACAATGTGCTCCTCGGAAACGAATTTAGTGCGTACCTTATGACATCCTGATTCTCTACCTTTTGCCCTATTCCGTGGAGAGAGTTGAGGATATCTTGAATTCTTACGTGTAGAGAACTTGTCGTCTCACCTTCCTACATTTTCAGATTATATAGTTTATTAAGTAAAAGATCTCTTTTACTTACCTTGGTGTCGGAGGTGCCCTCGTGGAGTTCTATCAGTTTCTCCCATAGCTCCTTTGCGGTTGAAAATGGGCCGACTCTGTTGAGTTCCTCCTTGGTAAGACCACACTGGAGGGTGCAGGTAGCTCTGGCGTCGGCTTCCACCTTCTTGATTAGGGATGACTCCCATTTCTCGCAGGATGTAGGCTTGCCATCATCGTCGGTTGGTAGTTGTATCCCAGTCTTGATTATCATCCAGGTTTCGAATTGGATTTTCAGGTAGGTTTCCATTCGTCCTTTCCAGTACCCGAAATCTTCTCCGGAGAAGAGGGGGGGACAAACGGTACTAAAACCCTCTTGTTGGGCCATTGAGAGAATATGCAAAAGAAATAAGAAAAAATATGTCCCAAGACTAAGTCTTGGATTAGTAGTGCGGGAGTAAAGAATTAAAAAAGAACTAACTCGAGTGGTGTTGCATCAACCTCGAGCGAGATCGATACGAACGAAAAAAAACTGGAATATAGTAATAATACTAATTTTAGTTGACTCCGAAAAATTTAAAACACCGCGAAAAAATTGCGTGATTGGTGGTTGCACCAAATCAACGCGACCCCACTCTGATACCAATTGTTGGATCGAGAAGCACTAGAGGGGGGGTTGAATAGCGCTCGCGGCTATTTCGTTCGATTCGTAAAACTATCGGAGTTAAAATACGCAGTGGAATAAAGAAACACAATCACAGAGACACAGGGGAATTTACTTCGTTCGGAGCCTAGATCGACTCCTACTCGAAGGTTCGCGATCCTTGATCGCTTTCCGTGGGCAACAACTATAAGCTCGATAAGAATTACAAACTAATTACAATGAAAGTATAATAACAACTTTATACCGACAACTAAGGAAGAAGAAACAGAGCTCTGGGTCGTCGGGAGGTTGTTGCAGCACTTCTGGATCATGTCGTTAGCAGCTAGATGCAAAGGAATCGCTTGTGGTGAGTTGTGTTAAGCTGCTATTCGAAGTGCTCTTTCATAGTGTGCTGGAGGCGCCTCCAAGGCTGTCCGAGGCGCCTTCAGGCACCGAGTCTGCCGCGGTGATAAGTGCAGAACAAGTCGCGCTTTATCCTGCTTGAGGCGCCTCCAGGCTGCTCTAAGGCGCCTCCAGCGTCTGGTCCAAGGCGCCTCCAGCCACATCTGAGGTGCCTTCAAGTCTTCTGCGCAGACATGTGCTGGATTGCACCCGAGGCGCCTCGAACACTGTTCATCCAAGGCTAAACTCTGAATTTTGGCCCTGCAAAACATGTTAGTCTACAACTACAAAACACGTCCTACAAAACCAATTTAGCACAGAGATAATATTTGATATGATAACAGAATATAATGACAGTCTCCAGACTGTCCGGGTCTGATTTCGGATTTTCAACCGAAAATCCTAGGTCGACCCGACGCCTACTGTTCCCTTTTCGGGGAACGCGTCCTCACCTACTCCACTCAGGAGATTTACCTTATGTCAGTGCGATCCTCCAGATAGACTGGACTTTTGCTTGGTGCTCGATGCTTCCAGACTTTCTGCTGGACTTCCGCTTCCCGGCTGGTCCAATCTTTCACCTGGTTCGTGACACCAGGACTTTCCACCTAGGGTTAACCCCCCCCCCCCTAGGACTTTTGCCTTAAGCACTCGACCCACCAATACTTTCCGCATAGGGTTACCACCCCCTATGACCTAGGGTTACTATCCCCTAGGGTTTTCACCTGCCTAACCACAGTTAGAACTTTCCTGAAACACTTAGTCAAGCACGTTAGATCACAACACACCTTAACTTTGAATCATTTGTCATTATCAAAACTCAGGTTTGATCGTCGGATGCTTCCCGCACCACCACCACCACCGCCTAGACAAAGCCTTTTAAGGAAAGCTAATATTTAATTTCCTTAAATAACTCTAGGTTAACCAAAAGGAACAATCGAATCACAAGTTCAAAAAAGAAGAAAACATAAACTCGAAAAACTAATTCGAAAAATTAGATCTAATGCCTCTTGTGTTTGGAATTCTTACAAAAAGAAATAACTAGCATGATGCGGAAAACAATTGCTAATTATACATTCTTTTTGTAAACTAATGACCTCGAGATCTTCTGCCATATTCCTCGCCTCTCCTTGGACGTCGTGTGGGCGACGATCGTCCAAGATGAACACCACCCAAAAGCTATCTTCCTCTTCCTCTAAAATCTGGCCACCACCACCAACAAGGAGAAGAGAGCTAAGGGAAAAGAAGAAGTGAGAGGGCCGGCCACCACCAAGAGAGACTCCTCCAAGAGAATAAGAATTGTTGTGTCTCATGAAGCCTCCTCACCCCTTCTTTTATAATACTTGCCCAAGGCAAATAAAGGAAGAATTTTTATAAAAATTAAAATTTTCCTCTAGCTTTTCCTTTTCCCTTTTAATTTTCCTTTTCTTTCCTCTTGATTGAATCAATCAACAAAAATAAATTTGATGATTTTATTTTTTAAACATGGCCGGCCACCTTGCTTGGGCACCAAGCAAGGGTGGCCGGCCCCCATAAGAGGAAAGGAATTTTATTTTTTATAAAATTTTACAAGAAGAATAACTCTTATAAAATTTACAAGCTCTCTTTCTTAAAGTAGGAGTTAAAAAAGGAAAGTTCTAAAAATTAAAATCATGTTTTAAAATTTAAAACTTCTCTTATAAAATTTTCTTTTTTAACAAGGTGATAGAAAATTTAAATTTTAAAACTTATCTTCCTTTTTTTCTTAAACCATGAGGATGGTTAAAAAAAGAAAGTTTTAAAATCTTTTAAACTTTCTTTTAAAACATGTGGCCTAATTCAAATAAGGAATGTTTTTGAAATTAAAATCTCTCTTTTAAAACTTATAGTTTTCTACAAAGAGAAGGTTTTAAAAATTTAAAACACCCCTCCTTGTTTGAATTATTGTGGCCGGCCCCTACTAGCTTGGTCACCAAGCAATAGGGCCGGCACTTATAGAAGAGGATGTGGCCAGCCCTTGCTTGGTCACCAAGCATTGGACCGGCCCCTTTCTTGGACACTAAGATGGGCTTATATTTGGATGGACTTGATGCTATAATGAGGATACGACAGTGACCTAGAGGAGAAATTGGTTTTGGCCATCCGATGAGCTTGAGTATCCCGTGTTCGCCCCGAACACACAACTCAAGTTCATCGATAATAACTCATTCCACTAGAGAGTTATTATCGTACTACTGCACCAATCCCAAATTACATTATGAGTTCCTTCTTATCATGAGTGTGTTAGTCTCCCTGTGTTTAAGATAACGAATGCCCACTAATTAAGTAAGTTACTGACAACTCATTTAATTAATATCTAGCTCCAAGAGTAGTACCACTCAATTTCATTGTCATGTCGGACTAAGTCCACCTGCAGGGTTTAACATGGCAATCCTTATGAGCTCCTCTTAGGGACATTCTCAACCTAGATAACTAGGACACAGATTCCTTCTATAATCAACAACACACACTATAAGTAATATCATTTCCCAACTTATCGGGCATATTGATTTATCGAGCTAAACCTCACCCTTTGATAAGTCAAAGAAATAAATATTAAATATATGTGCTTGTTATTATATCAGGATTAAGAGCACACACTTCCATAATAACTAAGGTCTAGTCTTTCATTAAGTTAGTACAAAAAGAACTTACCTAAATGGTCCTACTCAATACACTTAGAGTGTATCAATGTAATTTATTAATCAAGATAAACTAATACTTAATTACACTACGACTATTCCGATGGTTTGTTCCTTTCCATCTTAGTCGTGAGCAATTATTTATAATTTATAAAGAACCGACAACATGATCTTCTGAGTGTGACACCACACTCCATATTATCTACTATATAAATTAATTGAATAATTACATTTAACAAATAAATGTAGATATTGACCAATGTAATTCTTTTATTTCAAAAATATATGTTTACAAAATCTAGGCTTTTAGTATACACTCCAACATTTCTACCTTCCCGTCTGTCCCTCTTTTCCTTTTGTAGATCCACTTGCATCCAACGGCTTTTACACCATCTGGTGGTTCTACAAGCTCTCAGACTTTATTAGAATACATAGATTCTATTTCAAAATTCATTGTCTTTTGCCAAGATACTACATCTTTATCTTGGAGTGCTTCGTCATATAACCGGGGATTAGGTTCATGTTTACTCGGGATCAAATCTGAAGATTCTCCCAAAAACATGAATCTCTCAGATTGCCTTACAACCCTCCCACTACGACGAGGCACTGTCTGTAACTGTGCATCATCTGCGACACGTGTTATAGTCTCTTATGGTACTTCATCTTGTATTGTTGGTACTAAAGTAGAAGTGTCCTCTCTTATTTCTTCTAGAATAATTTCACTCATGGGCTTATGGTTCATTACATAATCTTCCTCTAAAAATCAAGCATTGGAGCTAACAATGATCTTCTGATTTTTAGGATTATAAAACAAACCACCTTTCGTTCCCTTAGGATATCCCACAAACTGACAAAGTTCTGTACGTGATTCCAACTTATCAGTATCTCCCTTTAGCACATGTGCTGGACAACCCCATATCCGGATATGATTCAGACTAGGCTTACGCCCATTCCACAATTCCATGGGAGTAGAAGGAACTGTTTTAAAAGGTACCATATTCAGGATGTTCACTGCTGTTTCTAGAGAATATCCCCAAAACGAATTTGTTAATTCTGAATAACTCATCATCGATCTAACCATTTCCATAAGAGTCCTATTCCTTTATTTTGCCACACCATTCTGTTGGGGTGTACTAGGTGCGTGTTGGACTGTATACTAAAAGCCTAGCTTTGTTAAACATTTATTTTTGAAATAAAAGAATCACATTGGTCAATATCTACATTTATTTGTTAAATGTAATTGTTCAATTAATTTATATAAGTAGATAACATGGTGCGTGGTATCACACTCAGAAGATCATGTTGTCGGTTCTTTATAAATTATAAACAGTTGCTCATGACTAAGATGGAAAGGAACAAACCATCGGAATAGTCGTAGTGTAATTAAGTATTTGTTTATCTTGATTAATAAATTACACTGGTACACTCTAAGTGTATTGAGTAGGACCATTTAAGTAAGTTCTTTTTGTACTGACTTAATAAAAGAACTAGACCTTAATTATTATGGAAGTGTGTGCTCTTAATCCTAATATAATAACAAGCACATATATTTAATATTTATTTCTTTGACTTATCAAAGGGTGAGGTTTAGCTTGATAAATCAAAATGGCCGATAAGTTGGGAAATGATATTACTTATAGTGTGTGTTGTTGATTATAGAAGGAATCTGTGTCCTAGTTATCTAGGTTGAGAATGTCCCCAAGAGGAGCTCATAAGGATTTCCATGTTAAACCCTGCAGGTGGACTTAGTCCGACATGACAATGAGGTTGAGTGGTACTACTCTTGGAGCTAGATATTAATTAAGTGAGTTATCAGTATCTTACTTAATTAGTGGACATTTGTTATCTTAAACACAGGGAGACTAACACACTCATGATAAGAAGGAGCCCATAATGTAATTTGGGACTGGTGCAGTAGTGCGATAATAACTCTCTAGTGGAATGAGTTATTATCGATGAACTTAAATTGTGTGTTCGGGGCGAACACGGGATACTCAACCTCATCGGAAGGCCAAAACTAATTTCTCCTCTAGGTCCCTGTCGTTGCCTCATTATAGCCTCAGGTCCATCCAAATATAAGCCCATCTTGGTGTTCGAGAAGGAAGCCGGTCCAATGCTTGGTGACCAAGCAAGGGCCGGCCACATCCTCTTCTATAGGGGCTGACCCTTTTGCTTGGTGCCCAAGCATGTAGGGGTCGACCACAATAATTCAAACAAGGAGGGGTGTTTTGAATTTTTAAAATCTTCTCTTTGTAGAAAACTACAAGTTTTAAAAGAGAGATTTTAAATTTTAAAACTTTCCTTATTTGAATTAGGCCACATCTTTTAAAAGGAAATGTAAAAGTTTTTTTAAAACTTTCCTTTTTAACCATCCTCATGGTTTAAGGAAAAAAAGAAGATAAGTTTTAAAATTTAAATTTTCTATCACCATGTTAAAAAAGGAAATTTTATAAGAGAAATTTTAAATTTTAAAACATGGTTTTAATTTTTAAAACTTTCCTTTTTTAACTCCTAATTTAGGAAAAAGAGCTTGTAAAATTTTATAAGAGTTTTTCTTCTTGTAAAATTTTATAAAAAATATATTTCCTTCCTCTTTAAGGGGGTCGGCCACCCTTGCTTGGTGCCCAAGTAAGGTGGCCGGCCAAATTGAAATTAAAATAAAATCATCAATTAATATTTGGTGATTGATTCAATCAAAAGGAAAGAAAAGGAAAATAAAATTGGAAAAGGAAAAACTAGAGGAAGATTTTAATTTTTGTAAAAATTCTTCCCTTATTTGCCTTGGGAAAGTATTATAAAAGAAGGGGTGATGAGGCTTCATGAGATACAATTCTTATTCTCTTAGAGGAGTCTCTCTTGGTGTGGCCAGCCCTCTCTCTTCTCCCTTTCCCTTTGCTCTCTTCTCCTTGGTGGTGGTGGTGGCCTAATTTTAAAGGAAGAGGAAGAAAGTTTTTGGGTGGTGTTCATCTTGGAGGATCGTCACCCACACGACGTCCAAGGCGAGGCGAGAAATACGGCAGAAGCTCTCGAGGTCATTAGTATACAAAGGGAAGGTATAATTAGCAATTGTTTTCTACATCATGCTAGTTATTTATTTTTGTAAGAATTACAAACACAAGAGGCATTAGATCTAGTTTTTCGAATTTATTTTTCGAGTTTGTGTTTTCTTTGTTTTCGTATTTTTGATTCGATTGTTCTTTTTAGTTAACCTAAAGTTATTTAAGGAAATTAAATATTAGCTTTCCTTAAAAGGCTTTGTCTAGGCGGTGGTGGTTGCTCCCATATCCAAGAAGGCCATGTGCCTCGCCATGCAGTCCTGGAAGCCAATTTTAAAAATTAATATTTAATGGAATTAATAACATAGGTGGATTGAATCAATAGTGTTAAGTTCCACTTGCGATTCAAATCTAAACTATTAAGAACAGATAAGTTAAATTTGGAATCAATGATGTTAAGTTTCGTCTGCGATTCCTAATTTAAGTTCTAAAGAACACAATTGGTTATTTAAGGAAAGGTTTGACACTTGTACAAAATTTTTGTACAGTGGAACCAGTACGTTTTCCTAGGACTAACCAACAGTTGGTATCAGAGCTAGGGTTTACCTCTGTGTGTTTTGGTTTTCAAAATTAATTATGCACATGTCATACATAATTTAGGCAGAATAATCGTAGGATGTGCTAACTTTGTGGTTGCAGGCTCCAACTATTATGGTATTTAGATATTGTGTGTGATTAGACCCTTGGACATGTCAAGTGCATTATTTTGTATGCATGATTGTATGTATCAAATACAGCAGGAGTTGTATTATTTTTAGAATTTTATTTTTTACTCGATCTAGAATACATGTACATTCCTTTATGGAATATAGGATCGATATTTGTAAAATTCTATATTTGTCACAGATCATATCTTTGCGAGGCATGGTTCTTTTGGAGGACTAGAGATGTAGCGGAATAAGAAGCAAGATAGATGGGACAACTTGACCCAATGGCGGTGGCTAAAGATGGCAGCAGCTAGGGTTGGAGCATACTGAAGACAGTGATGGAAAAAGGCCATAATAGTTGTAAAATAAATTTCCATATTTATTGCTTTTATTTACTGTGATGTGTGTGTATGCATGTGATGTATGCTAGGATAGTTTAAAATTCCTTACTTTAAATAACTAAGTGGGAGAGGGATTTATTTTAATAAATTCCACGGTCTCCATTACTGATTTGTAAGTGATGCAAACAAACTTGTGCGTTGGCTCTGAGTGCCTTCCTCCATATCGGATGAGTTTGTTTGCGGATCACTAGATCAAACTTCCATTTTGGATGACTATAGGAAATTAATTAAGAGTGTGTGATCTTCCCCATCAGAAGGGGCACAATCTTATTAATAGATTTAGTGTCAAGTAATGGTATACACTTAGGCACATCTAATAGTATCCTCCCCATCGGAGTCACTGCTATTATTTGTGTGACCAAAGGAAAACCAACTATTAATTTTATTTGTCATAAAGTTAGGTTGACAAGAATAAAATTAATGGGTAAAACCTCCTCTTACAAATGTTTGATTTTGTATACATCCACACTATCGTGGCATGCAAAATTCACGGTGATTTGAGGTGTTGGTTAATTTAAAATAGTATTGTTTGAGGAATCAATATTATTTTAAATTTAGAGTCTTGACCAAAGTTTATTTTTGTGATTCTTAGGATGACTTTCAACCCACTGGCCATTATATTGAAAAAGAACAAACTTACTGGTCCCAACTATATTGATTGGAAAAGGAACCTGGACATTGTTCTTATTGCTGAAAGCTATAAGTTTGTATTGACTGAGGCTTGCCCTGATGCACCTGACGATGACTCTACCCCAGAGGAGATTGAGTATCATAAGAAATGGGTAAAAGCAGATGATATGACATGGTGTTACATTTTGGCTTCAATCAGCATCAAGATTTACCAATGGCTTATGATATAATGAACAATCTCAAAGAACTCTTTGGGCACCAGAGTCGGACTGCTAGGCAAGAGGCAATGAGAAAGTTAATGACAGCCACCATGTCTGAGGGAACACCCGTAAGGGATCATATCCTCAAAATGATAGCCTATCTGAACGAAATACAAGTTCTTGGAGGAGAAATCGATGGGGAAACCCAGGTCGATATAATTCTCCAAACGCTACCCAGAAGTTTTGAGCAGTTCCGCCTAAACTATAACATGAACAAAAGAGAGTATACGTCGGCGGAACTTCTGATAGAACTACAGGCAGCAGAAGGTATATTTCGTCAAAGTTCTCAGATTCACTATGCTGAAAATGGTTCTACTTCTAAATCGAAAGGCAAGTAGAAGAAGAAACAGGTCTTTTCAGCAAAGAGAGTGAATAAACCTTAGGGACAAAAAGCTGGAATGAAGAAGCCGAAGGGCAAGTGCTTCATCTGCAAGCAGTCAGGACATTGGAAGGTGGACTGTCCTCGTGGGAATCAGAATAATAAAGGTATATCTCATGCTCTAGTAGTTGAAACATGTTTAGCGGTGTTATCTACAAGCACCCGGTGTGTAGATACGGAAGACACTGATCATGTCTGCAATTCTTTGCAGGGGTTCCAGGAAACCCGACGACTATTTGATAGAGAGATAACCATCTACATGGGTAATGCTACTAAGGTGACGGCTATTACAGTGGAAGACGTCTACTTATCTTTTGATAGAAATAGAAGTTTGATTTTAAGAAATTGTCTTTATGTACCCAGTTTTAGAAAGAATTTAATTTCAGTTTCTAAACTGTATTTGGATGAATATTATGTTTCCTTTAGTAACAATGTCGTTATAAAGAGAAATAAGATGATTATCTGCTCTGGTGTATTGGTTGGCAATTTATATACTTTAAATCCAATTTCTCCCACAAAGCAAAATATGGAAATTAATAACTCTAATAAGATAAAAGAACCTTCGGAGATGAACCAAATGTATCTTTGGCATCTAAGGCTTGGTCATATTAACTTAAGTAGGATTCAAAGACTCATAGCTGAAGGACTCTTGGGTCCATTGAAGTTGGAAAATTTTCCAACCAGTGAATCTTGCTTGGAAGGTGATCCTGTCTGAGAAACTTGACAAAACGGAGAGCTAGAAGGAAAAAACCCACTACCTTGATGAAGAATAATACCTAACTGAATGCCAATCCAAGAAACCCAAAGCGGATTGGGGAGAGTAGAATCACAGAATTCCTTCCTGGTGCAAAGCCCCAATGGCGAGAAGGAAATCTAATAGAAGAAAACCCAAATCCGGAGCTTCCAAGGCTTCCTATGCATAAGAGACCGACCAACACGATCGTCAATGACCTAAGACCAGGGTGGGAATCCCTAGCTAGGCCCTCCGACGCTCAAGTCAGTGATCTCTCTCGGTGTGGAAGAAGGAAGAAGAAGAAGAAGAAGATGAACAGTAGTTGAAAATTAGGGTTATGAGTGTGCGCACTGATGTGAACTTACCTAGCCAACGGAGAGGATTCCCCTTTTTATACCACTTTATATAACCTCCGTAGTCACAAAGTGGACCCCGGTTTGTTAGAGTTTGTTATGAGATGACGTAAGTTGCATACTTGTGGTAAATGACTTTTAAGGAATCTTTTTTGTACCCCAGATATACCTTCTTTGTCGTCTAGTACCTGCAAAATAGTCTAAAAAGCACATTTTCTGCCAAATATATAACACCTGTTATACAATCACATACTGCAAATATCTTCATTAACTACTTTATTTGAAATATTTACTTCTGTCCTGTTTCACAAGCCCTTTTAAAGTGCTTCTATCGTTCCTACTCGCCCCTCCTATTTTTGCTATATCATAGATAGCTTAATATAACAATGTTCCTTGTATCGGTTGAAGCTGAGCTTAACTAGGTTTGGTCAATTATTATTACCTCTCATTAGGCTCCTTGGGCAATGCCCGTCCGTGCTCCTCTATGTTTATTATTCCAGCTAGCACTGGACTATATTTTATCAAGTATGTAATTTTTATCAAGTATCTTTTCAAGGTATTATTCAGCCCGGCCGATATTGGCTTTCCTTCCTAAAGGCATGTCTCGATCGATACTGGTCTATTCACTTGGAAGTATATCCCGACAGATATTGACCTTCCTCTTTTGAGGTATATCCTGGCTGATCTTAGCCAATCTCCCTAGAGGTATATCTTGATAGATATGGGTCTGCCTCCTTGGAGGCATATCCCGACCGATATTGGTCTTCCTTCCTGAAGGTATGTCTCGATTGATATTGGTCTGCCTCCTTGGAGGCATATACCGGCCAATATCGGCCTACCTCCTTTAGGGTATATCCCGGCCGATATTGGCCTACCTCCTTTGAGGTATATGCTGATCGATATTGGCCTACCTCCTTTGAGGTATATGCTGATCGATATTGGCCTACCTCCTTTGAGGTATATCCTGGACGATATTGTTCTTCCTCTTCAGAAGTATGTCTTGCTCGATATTGGCCTACCTCCTTTGAGGTATATCCCGGCCGATATTGACCTATCTCCTTTGAGGTATATGCTGATCGATATTGGCCTACCTCCTTTGAGGTATATCCCAGCCGATATTGTTCTTCCTCTGATATTGGCCTATTTCCTTTGAGCTATGTCCCGGCTGTTGGGTTCTTCGGGCCGCGAAAACCGTTTTTTCGCGTCGCGGAAACACCGAGTCACCCAAAGCCATGGATCTCGTGCAAAGATTCGTAAACAAAATTTTGAAAAACCTTTTCTTGTATGAGTTTGTAAAACCTTTAGATCTACATGATGAAGATCTTATACCTTTGAAGCGTGCCCTCGCAAAATTCCCGCTCGTCCAAGGTACGTGTCGGATCTCCAAAGTATCAAGGTAGATATTTCTCTAGTGATATCCACACGAACAAGGAGTGCTCTCTAGCACTCAAGGATGGAGAAGAAAGCCCCAAGTGTGCTAGCACTTTCTAGGGCTCTCGAGTAGGATTTAAAAAGGGAGAAAGGAGAGAAAAAGAAAAAGGAATCTCACATACTCCTCTAGGTATCCTCCTTTGTGACCTTCACTTCACCCTTTTCTTTGGACCTCAACACATTCCTCTTCACCTTTCTTGAAACTCTCGGCCAAGAAGGAGGAAAGGGAGAAGAGAAATGGCTAGAGGAAGGAGATGAATTGAATGAGACTAATGAATGAAAATTCATTCCCATTCATTCACTTGTGTGGCCGGCCACATGAGTAACTCCTACTCATTTAATGTGGCCGGCCACATTAATGAGAATGGAGGCTTGTAACCTCCATGATGTGGCATACCATGATGATGTGGAGCATCATCATTGGTCCACATCTTGCCATCTCACTAATGATGTGGCAATTAGTCAAGTCAAACTTGACTCTTGCTCTTCCTCTCAAGTCAAGTCAAACTTGACCAAATCTCTTCCATGGTTGATCTAATCTAACCATTTGATTCAAGCCAACTTAATATAATGAATCTAATTCATTAAATTAAGTTGATTTAATGAGTCATAATCTAAATTAGACTCATTGAATACATGAATCAACTTGAGTCCAACTCAATTAGCCCAATTTGAATTACTCTTAATCCAATTTAATTCATCAAATGAATCTAATCATCTTGGTTCATCATATGAACTTAATCCAATTGGTTCATCATGTGAACCCAATCTCCATCCACTTGTTCTTTGTGTGTGACCCAATAGGTTCTTGTAACGTTGGCAATGTTTCTAAACTCCTTTAGAAACATAAGCAATGAGCGGCATCTAGCAATACATCATTGCTACCCAAGTTACAAGAATGTTGAGATCCAACATCACCTTGTGACTACTAATTGTGACTCCTCACAATATGTTACATTGTCCTTCTATCCTAGACATCTAGATTGATCAATATGAGGCATAGACCGTGTCATCCTCTAATCAATCTAAATCTTGAACTCCAAGTAGACTCACTCGATCAAATGAGCTCAACATCTCATGTTAACTCATTTGGGCATGGCCATGCACTTAGTGGTCTCACTCTATCAAGAATACCGATGTCGCTCCCGTCATATGGGAGGGATAGATCCCATCTACATCACTCACATCCCTCTACATAATTCGTTATATACCTAGTAATCGCCTTTATAGTCCACCCAGTTACGGGTGACGTTTGACGAAACCAAAGTACATAACTCCTTATGTAGGGATCCATGGTGACTTCAGGTCTAAGGACTAATAGTCATACTAATAGCCACATGAGAAAGTATATGACACTCATATAACGATCCATGATACTTTCTCATGGCGGGTCATTCAGTATACATTCTCCAATGTATACCCATGTGTCAGCATGATATCTCTATATCCATGACTTGTGAGATCAAGTCATCGAGCTGACCTACATGCTAGTCTTATTGCATTAACATTGTCCCTGAATGTTAATACACGACTAGGAATGATTTAGAGTAGTGTTCCCTATATCATCTCACTATCGATTCAACTAATCGATTGATATAGGTATGAACCTTCTACTCAAGGACGCTATTATACTTAGTCTATTTGGCACTAATACAAATAAGTATAATAACCAAACAAATGCCTTTATTAATATACAAGAATATGATACAATGAGTCCATACAATCATCAAATGATTGGCTCTAGGGCTCTAACTAACACCGGCCAATATTGATCTATCTTCTCCACTTGGTTATCTCCTTTCCCTTCCTGATCGGGGATCCATGAAACCTAACCCATATCACTAGCCTTCCCTTCAAGTCTAGTCGAATGAGGTGTAGACGACTGACTAGACACAAGTCTAATTTTGTTTTTTCCTACCCGTGACTTTGCCACAGGTACTGAAGTGACCTTACAAATTTTGTGTACAACTATCTTGTGAACTTGAGTACAGTGATCCCGTGAACCCTAGTACCGTGATTCCTTGGGTCCCTTGATCCTTTAATAGGGCTACAACCCTCTCTTCATTCATCACCTACCTCAGTTCTTTTCCTTCCTTGCCATCTCTTCCTGCTGAGAGTATGGCATTAGATCCCCTTCTTCGGGGACGACTCTTGTTGGGCAAGGTGAGATATATGCATGAGTTTATTCAAGTTTTTGCTTCGGCTAACTCTAGGGTTCGAAAGACTATCCCGAAAAATGACGTTTCTCGAGATTTAGAATCTCCAACCGAAGGCGCAACTGCTCTGGAGACTCAACGAGCTTCAGAGGAATTCTCCTTCCTTACGGAGGACCAACAAAATAGCCCATGGATGTTGCTACGAATGTGTAGCCCATGTTGCCCTTGGGCTAGGATTGGTTGCTCTGGTTGCAGAACTCTAGGGTTCGAACAGGGGAGAGGCTCTTTCAGTCACCTTTGCACCATGGCCTGAATAGATCTGTCCCCTTCCCCTTTCCCTTGAGTCTTCCTGCTTCATAGTTTCCTTCATCCCGGGCAAAATATTGCCACTTCTGCTGCCCGAGCAAGCTTCCTTCGTGCCTGGTAAAATGTTTCCACTGCTGCTCCATGGTAAGTTTGACTCCAGTGGGACTGAAATTTTCTAAGCATCCCGAGAGCTTATGTTTGTAACTTTTGTTAACTTTTCAAGGTTTAATGTTTTGAGAGGAAATGTAATGTTATGTATTTGATCATATTCTAAGTGTAAAAAAAATCTTTTGTATTAAATCAAGTGACTCTGTTGAATCCCTTTAATTTCTAAGAATAGATGTTGTGCCCCCCAATATTCACTCATATATCATAAACATTGTTATTTCAACAAATATTCCCTTGTTTTATTACAGACAAGGTTGTCTCGGTCAATGTTGTACTTATCTATTGTGGCTAAGCGCTATACCGACCGATATTCACTTGTTTATCACAAACAAGGTTATCTCGACCAATTTTATACTTATCTATTGTGGCTGACGTTATACCAACCGGTATTAGCTTGTTTATGTTTTATACTTTATCTATTATAACTAAGGTTATACCGACCGATATTATAATTAAAATTATTTCAATCAATGCTAGTTTATGTTTTATAACGACATTAGTTGGGATCATGTTTTATGCCCAAATAACTTTCCTTATTTTTTCTTGTCCTTAACCTTGATTTAGTCAAACGCAATCCCTCTTCCTTTATTATGCCTAGTAAACTACGTCTTCTTTCAAAATTTCCTTGCTTGTGATTGGCTTTTCCCCTGGTAAGAGAATGTCGGAAGCGTATAACGAGGTGTTACCAACCCCGTCATGATCTAATTTGTTGCGTCCAACATAAATGTTTCTTTATGATTATGTGACACATACTTTCTCTCTCTCCTGTGTCATGTAAGCATTTATCCTTTTTCCTGTAATCCTCAACGTCTATTGAGATAAAAATGTTTTGATTTAACGACGGCTATGTGTTTTTCAAACCCTAAACCCTTTGTCTTTTTTTCACCTTTGCCCCTTCCTTTCTTGCTGCAGTCTTTAATCAAACCTCGTGCTCACCGTTTCCCAGTGATCTCTTTTCTTGCTTCCAGTAAGTAACCTGTTGTTCTGCTAGCCTTTACTTTTGTCTATGGCTGAGGAAACGATTGCTCCTTGGTATGTCCAAATATCTTCTTCCTTTGATAAAAATGCTAGGCTCGCCATCCGCCGTCAATATGAAATACCCAAGGAATATAGTATCTTAATCCCGAAACCAGATGATCGCCCTCATCATCCCCCCGCTAATTGCGTGACTTTTTTGAAGGATCAGTTGATAGGAGATTTAAGGTTTCCCATTCCTCCTTTCATAATCGAAGTAAGCCAGTATTTTGATATTCCTTTGCAGCAATTTGCACCTAACGCCTTTCGTTATCTGTGTGGTGCTTACATGCTATTGTTGGTTAGTCCTAGGAAAATCGTACCGGTTCCACTGTACAAAATTTTTTTGTACAAGTATCAAACCTTTCCTTAAATAACCTATTGTGTTCTTTAGAAGTTAAATTACGAATCGCAAACGGAACTTAACATCATTGATTCCAAATTTAACTTATCTGTTCTTAATGGTTTAGAATTGAATCACAAGCGGAACTTAACACTATTGATTCAAGTCCACCTATGTTATTAATTTCATTAAATATTAATTTCCAAAATTGGCTTCCAAGACTGCATGGCGAGGCATATGACCTTCTTGGATATGCGAGGAACCACCACCGCCTAGACAAAGCCTTTTAAGGAAAGCTAATATTTAATTTCCTTAAATAACTCTAGGTTAACCAAAAAGAACAATCGAATCACAAATCCGAAAAATAAAAGAAAAGAAATACAACTTCAAAAGAAATCCGAAAACTCTAGAATCATATGCCTCTTGTGTTTGGTATTTCCAAAAATAACTATACAAAGAAAACTAGTATGATGCGGAAAACAATTACTAGTTATACCTTTCTTTGTTAGCAAATAACCTCTTGATATTCTACCGTATTCCTCTTCTTATCCCGGATATTGTGTGGGTAACGATCTACCAAGATGAGAATCCACCTAAGCCACCTTCTTCTCCAAGCAAGATTCGGCCACCAAAAGCTCCTCCAAGGATGAAGAGGTTCGGCGACCACCAAGCTCCAAGGGATGCTAGAAATATCGCCTCCTTTTCTCTCCTTCTCCAAGCAAGATCCGGCCACCACAAGGACTCCAAGGATGAGATGAGGTTCGACCACAAGATGGAGAGAAGAGAAAAGAGAAGGGGATGATGACCGGCCACACCAAGGAAAAGAGGGGAGGAAATAGAATAGAGTCGTTACCCATGAAGGCACCTCTACCCCCTCTTTTATAATCCTTGGTCTTGGCAAATAAGAAAATTTAAATAAAAACATCCTTAATTCTTTTGCCATGAAAAAGAAAATTTTAATTAATTAAAATTAAATTCCTTTTTTCAATTACAATGGTCGGCCACCTATTAAGCTAGAAACAAGGAGAGTTTTAATTATAAGAATTAAAACTTCCTAATTTGTCTCCGGAAATTTATAAAAATTTCTCCAATAATTTTTCCCTTCATGGTGGATAAAAAGGAAATTTTATAAATTAAAATCATTCTTTTAAACATGTGGATAATTTTCAAAAAGGAAAGTTATCTCTAAAAATAAAAATCTCCTTTCAATCTACAAATAAGGAAAAATATCAAATCTTTTCTTAATCTTTTGTAGAAACTTATAAAAGAGATATTTAATTTTTAAACTCTCTTTTAAATCATGAACATGGTTAAAAAAAGGAAAGTTTTCTTAAAATTAAAATCCACCTTTCAATCTACAAATAAGGAAAGATTTCAAATCTTTTCTTCATCTTTTGTAGAAAGCTATAAAAGGAAAGAATTAAATTTCAAACTCTCTTTTAAAATCATGATATTCACATAAGAAATAATTTTAATAAAAATCCGTTTTTATTTTCTAATGGTCGGCCACCTAAGCTTGGGACCCAAGCTTTGGCCGGTCCTAGCTTGAGCTCCAAGCTAGCTTGGCCGACCACCTTAAGGTGGGTAGAAAGGTGGGTATAAATCTCTATATATAAGAGGCTACAATAGGGACCAAGAGGAGGAATTAGTTTTGGTCTCCCTGTCACGCCCCAGAGGAGTCCCTGTCCGAAGAAATTTCGACAGCACCTCCCCTGTACGGCGGACAATATGAAACAATACTACATACAAAATATACATCAGCAACACTAAGCTGGAATATATATGCAAAATAGAAATAACATAACCACGCAGTTGATATACACAGCCTACCCGGCTGGACATAAATGAATAAAACATATAGCATAATACAACAGCCCACACGGCTGAAACAAAAAAATAAAATAAGCACAGCGGAAAGAAAACGAAGAAAAACCCACAAATTGCAAAGTTACCAAAATATCACAAATACCAAGTCCACAAACAAGTATCAAAACATAATTCTCACAATACCAAATTCATCGAATATGAAATGCAAGTAAGGAGGAATAAACCAAAATCAATCCTCGAGTGTGACGTAGGACCCAGGACTGGCAGCCGGCATCTCTCCAAGCATCCATGACTCATCTACCTGTTACCTGGCGAAAGAAAACCATTTTGCGGGGTGGTGAGTATTGGAACTCAGCGGGTAAGGAAAGGGATAGTGCATGATCATAACATGTAACTAGAAAGTGAGCCAAGAGTATACAGTCTCAGAAAGGAGATAGCAGATATTAAAATAGAATCAAAACAAATGCTCATACCTGAAACCATATCCTAGGCTAGGTATAGTAAGACAGAACTGGTACTAATCTGTTACAGTACTACTCATAACTACAGAGACAACAAGCAAGGTATATACAAGCAATAACAGCGTATGTAAACGACAGCAGTAAGTAAGCAATAACAGCATATATAAACAACAGCAGCCCAAGCAAATATAATAACAGCGTATGCACGGATGGTCACTCCCGCCCACCTCTCCGCACCGCGACCCCTGTATGGTCGAGAGGCCGGGTCAGTGACAGACTGTACACCACTCCAGCTACCACTCACACAAATGGCCGAGGGGACAGTTGCATAGTAGCTAACTAGCTACATCTGCGATGGAGTCCCTGTTGCTCGTACTCCAGCTACCACTCACACGAATGGCCGAGTGCGGCACGACAGGACAAGCGACATCAACTCCAGCTACCACTCTCTCGAGTGGCCGAGGATGCGGCATGCATGCAATGACATGATGCGAACAATGCAACAGTCATCATATATATATAAACAGAAACAGGTATGCTACATGAAGCCAGCATGCTCAATATAGTACATAAATAAGCAACAGTCAAAACATACAAATATGGTATCTAGTATCTGCTACTGATCATGGACAACAACAAGAGACTGTATAGATATGGAAACGAATAACTCAAAGATTTGTGTGGAAGTATCAAGCGCAAGAAAACAAGAGTGGAGTCAAGGTAACAATCCTTATCCAAAAATAGCTCATGCACTAAGTTCAAAGAACTAAGGAGACAAAGTAAGAAATACCCGCCTTAACTGTAGACTGAGCTAAACAATCTCCACGTCGAAGTACTCGTCTCGAATTACAGTCCTGTAAATTACATAATGTACAATTTAGCTAATTTCATAAACGACACTAGCTAAACCGAAACCTAACTTAATTAGGAAAAAACCCTAATTCAACTATGAACCTCGATTCACCTAAGTCAATAGCACATTCCACTCATTTTGTAACCATAATGATTCATTATTACTTTTTCCTAATCCATTTCCCTGCATAATCAAAGAACCTACACAGCAGCAAAACCACAACCCACCTAACAAATTCTGTCCGAAATCTGTAAACACAGAAAAACCAGCAACACAAATTGCATCACAATCCTCCGAACAAGAGCCCAATCATCAATTCACCAAAATTGCCCTGTAACCCGAGACCATCACCAGTCAAGAACCCAAAGTCAATTCTCAATCACCTCCTTCAATTCTACACTGGAATCCGGAACCATTACAAAGCAAGAACAACATCCAATCCAAACCCCAACAGAAATGCCAACAAAAGTATGTTAAAGGATCATACTTACGAAGGGAATCTACTTGCTGGTTTGGTTAGGGCACGACTTGGAGAGAATCGGCGGCCGCGACTTCGGCTGAGGGTGAGATCGCAAGCTGTGGTGCCCGCGTGAGGGAGATCGGCTGGTGTCGTGATACTGGTGCACGGAGAAGCAGCGGCTATAGCTCGAGGAAGAAGAAGTCCCGGCTGTGCACAGGAACTCGCAAGGGTAATCGGGAGAAGTCGGCGGCGGGGAAAGGATTAGGGCAGGCAGCTGTGGCTCGAGAGGGAAAATCGTCGGTTGTGGTGTCGCGAGGTGAGGAGATCGTGTGGGGAGGAGAGATCGGCGGCTGTGGCTTGAGAGAGGAAGAGGTCGACGAAGGTGAAGGCTCGAGGGTGAGGGAGGCCGCGCGGTGAAGTCTCGGGAAGGAGTTGGCGCCGTGTCGGGGGGTTTAGGGCAAAGGGAAATTCTCCCTTTTATAACTTAGGGAAATTTGATTAAGTCCTAGACCTGTTTCTCAATTAACTCCCAGCTCTGGGTATTCTAAACGGACTTTTCTCGAGCCCAGTAATACATCCCCTTTGATTACGCCATACGAGCTCCAATTAAATCCCAGAAAATTTCTAAAAATTCCTAATAATTCTGTTAAAATTATTCGTCCATTAAACCTTATTATTTAATTATTATTTGGGCACCGTATTTTACATTCTCCCCCACTAATAAAAATTTGGTCCCCAAATTTACGACCGAACCACGTTAAATCACAAATGTCATGTTTTATAGCCATCCACTCTAAGCTTAGTATGAAGTCAAACCCCACCTTTTTCCCACACCCATAGATCCATCACCAGTGTCTGACCAACTAAGTCCAAAGAACATTCTTTAACTTCACATCATAAACTTCTAAGTCACATTTGAAGTATCACCTACCATAACTAGGTTACATACATGTGCTAGACAAGGTCGAGGCTGATATTAAAACACAACTACTACTGTAGTATAATAGAACAATCTAGAAAACATTGCTTGTCATTATTCCTTCTTTCTCTCCTGAATACACACACATATAGAACTCAAGTAGATAACATGCATTTAGGGCATTTAAAGAGAGCAGATTTCTCTTCAAGTAGGTAACATGCTGCGTCCAAGATTAAAAGGTTAAATTTGTTAAATTGGTTAAAAGGTTAAATTTGTTCGGCCTACACTAAGTTCCTTTAACCACTTAACCACTATACTAATTGGGACAGTAGTGTATCGAGGTCACAACCAATGTTAGACCATCCTTATTGTCCTTATTTGGATACTACAACAACAATCTTTAGAACCAACGGAGCCTGGGAATGTTGGATCTTTATGTAGCTAAATGCCTAAAGCTATTGTCATGAATAAGTAGACTTTGGTAGAACTGGTCGCCAATTAATTGAAGAAAGAAAACTATCTCCTTAGTCCACAACATGCACATTTTCTCATACTTAACATTTGCTTAAATTCTGAATCACATGCTTAAATGCTAACCAACAAAGAATGTGCAGGTAATGATCAGATCTAGGATAGCTTGATAGCATACAACCACAAGCATTTTATTAAAGGGTGGAATGCAACAGAATAGGAAGAATGTATCACCATGTGTATTACATAAATTAAGCAGTAAGACAACCAGAATAACACCACGCGGATCAAAAGTCCGGGAAGGGCAATGGGAAACTAAGTGGTTCAGCAACCCCATGTCAAGAAAACTTATCCTAGGGATCTCTACCCTTATGAGCATTCCAATGGGAGGTGCACATTTCTAAGCTCGACGGTTCAACTTTAATTCTGAAGTGGAAACTATAAAGATGTGATCACTTATTTAAACATCAACAAATCCAAAAGATAACAACACTAGAGATATACCTTACTTCCTATAGCTTGGAGATATCCTGCCGCTGCCTGGTCCCAAAACTCGAGAGTCACATCGAGGTATCAACTTACAAAGGGAGAACAAAACAATCGAAACACCGAAAATCATGAATCGAAATAAGATCGAAACTACTCTGATACCACTAAATTGGTATCAGATTAACTTGAAAATCCATAATACGAAAAACAAATCGCAAAATTTGAAACATAAAAATAGGCTTCGCAACTTGGCTCTGATACCACTAAGTTGTCACGCCCCAGAGGAGTCCCTGTCCGAAGAAATTTCGACAGCACCTCCCCTGTACGGCGGACAATATGAAACATTACTACATACAAAATATACATCAGCAACACTAAGCTGGAATATATATGCAAAATAGAAATAACATAACCACGCAGTTGATATACACAGCCTACCCGGCTGGACATAAATGAATAAAACATATAGCATAATACAACAGCCCACACGGCTGAAACAAAAAAATAAAATAAGCACAGCGGAAAGAAAACGAAGAAAAACCCACAAATTGCAAAGTTACCAAAATATCACAAATACCAAGTCCACAAACAAGTATCAAAACATAATTCTCACAATACCAAATTCATCGAATATGAAATGCAAGTAAGGAGGAATAAACCAAAATCAATCCTCGAGTGTGACGTAGGACCCAGGACTGGCAGCCGGCATCTCTCCAAGCATCCATGACTCATCTACCTGTTACCTGGCGAAAGAAAACCATTTTGCGGGGTGGTGAGTATTGGAACTCAGCGGGTAAGGAAAGGGATAGTGCATGATCATAACATGTAACTAGAAAGTGAGCCAAGAGTATACAGTCTCAGAAAGGAGATAGCAGATATTAAAATAGAATCAAAACAAATGCTCATACCTGAAACCATATCCTAGGCTAGGTATAGTAAGACAGAACTGGTACTAATCTGTTACAGTACTACTCATAACTACAGAGACAACAAGCAAGGTATATACAAGCAATAACAGCGTATGTAAACGACAGCAGTAAGTAAGCAATAACAGCATATATAAACAACAGCAGCCCAAGCAAATATAATAACAGCGTATGCACGGATGGTCACTCCCGCCCACCTCTCTGCACCATGACCCCTGTATGGTCGAGAGGCCGGGTCAGTGACAGACTGTACACCACTCCAGCTACCACTCACACAAGTGGCCGAGGGGACAGTTGCATAGTAGCTAACTAGCTACATCTACGACGGGGTCCCTGTTGCTCGTACTTCAGCTACCACTCACACGAATGACCGAGTGCGGCACGACAGGACAAGCGGCATCAACTCCAGCTACCACTCTCTCGAGTGGCCGAGGATGCGGCATGCATGCAATGACATGATGCGAACAATGCAACAGTCATCATATATATATAAACAGAAACAGGTATGCTACATGAAGCCAGCATGCTCAATATAGTACATAAATAAGCAACAGTCAAAACATACAAATATGGTATCTAGTATCTGCTACTGATCATGGACAACAACAAGAGACTGTATAGATATGGAAACGAATAACTCAAAGATTTGTGTGGAAGTATCAAGCGCAAGAAAACAAGAGTGGAGTCAAGGTAACAATCCTTATCCAAAAATAGCTCATGCACTAAGTTCAAAGAACTAAGGAGACAAAGTAAGAAATACCCGCCTTAACTGTAGACTGAGCTAAACAATCTCCACGTCGAAGTACTCGTCTCGAATTACAGTCCTGTAAATTACATAATGTACAATTTAGCTAATTTCATAAACGACACTAGCTAAACCGAAACCTAACTTAATTAGGGAAAAACCCTAATTCAACTATGAACCTCGATTCACCTAAGTCAATAGCACATTCCACTCATTTTGTAACCATAATGATTCATTATTACTTTTTCCTAATCCATTTCCCTGCATAATCAAAGAACCTACACAGCAGCAAAACCACAACCCACCTAACAAATTCTGTCCGAAATCTGTAAACACAGAAAAACCAGCAACACAAACTGCATCACAATCCTCCGAACAAGAGCCCAATCATCAATTCACCAAAATTGCCCTGTAACCCGAGACCATCACCAGTCAAGAACCCAAAGTCAATTCTCAATCACCTCCTTCAATTCTACACTGGAATCCGGAACCATTACAAAGCAAGAACAACATCCAATCCAAACCCCAACAGAAATGCCAACAAAAGTATGTTAAAGGATCATACTTACGAAGGGAATCTACTTGCTGGTTTGGTTAGGGCACGACTTGGAGAGAATCGGCGGCCGCGACTTCGGCTGAGGGTGAGATCGCAAGCTGTGGTGCCCGCGTGAGGGAGATCGGCTGGTGTCGTGATGCTGGTGCACGGAGAAGCAGCGGCTATAGCTCGAGGAAGAAGAAGTCCCGGCTGTGCACAGGAACTCGCAAGGGTAATCGGGAGAAGTCGGCGGCGGGGAAAGGATTAGGGCAGGCAGCTGTGGCTCGAGAGGGAAAATCGTCGGTTGTGGTGTCGCGAGGTGAGGAGATCGTGTGAGGAGGAGAGATCGGCGGATGTGGCTTGAGAGAGGAAGAGGTCGACGAAGGTGAAGGCTCGAGGGTGAGGGAGGCCGCGCGGTGAAGTCTCGGGAAGGAGTTGGCGCCGTGTCGGGGGGTTTAGGGCAAAGGGAAATTCTCCCTTTTATAACTTAGGGAAATTTGATTAAGTCCTAGACCTGTTTCTCAATTAACTCCCAGCTCTGGGTATTCTAAACGGACTTTTCTCGAGCCCAGTAATACATCCCCTTTGATTACGCCATACGAGCTCCAATTAAATCCCAGAAAATTTCTAAAAATTCCTAATAATTCTGTTAAAATTATTCGTCCATTAAACCTTATTATTTAATTATTATTTGGGCACCGTATTTTACACTCCCGATGAAATTAAGCATCCCGTGTTCGCCCCGAACACACAACTTAACTTCATCAATAATAATTCATACCACTAAAGAATTATTATTGAACTATCGCACCAATCCCAAATTACATTTTGGGCTCCTTCTTATTATAAGTGTGTTAGTCTCCCTGTGTTTAAGATAATGAATGTCCACTAATTAAATGAGTTACTGACAACTCACTTAATTAATACCTTAGTCCAAGAGTAGTACCACTTAACCTTATCGTCATGTCAGACTAAGTCCACCTGCAGGGTTTAACATGACAATCCTTATGAGCTCCTCTTGGGGTCATTCTCAACCTAAATTACTAGGACACAGTTTCCTTCTATAATCAACAACACACACTATAAGTGATATCATTTCCCAACTTATCGACCTTATTGATTTATCGAACTAAATCTCACCCATTGATAAATTAAAGAAATAAATATCAAATATATGTGCTTGTTATTATATTAGGATTAACAGCACACACTTCCATAATAACTGAGGTTTTTGTTTCTTTATAAATTCAGTAAAAAAAGAAACGACCTCTAATGGTCCTACTCAATACACTCTAAGTGTACTAATGTAATTATATAGTTAAGATAAACTAATACGACCTTCCAATGATTTTTTCCTTTCCATCTTGGTCGTGAGCTACTGTTTATAATTTATAAGGTGTTGATAACATGATCCTCTGTGTGTGACACCACACACCATGTTATCTACGATATAAATTAATTGAACAACTACATTTATCATAAATGTAGACATTTGACCAATGTGATTCTTTTATTTTTAAATAAATGTTTATACAAAAACTAGGCTTTTAGTATACACTCTAACAATCTCCCACTTATACTAAAAGACTAAGCTGTCATATCTGCTGTCATACATCTGATTCCCAACCCTTCAACATGCTCATCAAAAGCTCTTGCCTTAAGGGCCTTAGTGAAAGGATCTTCCAGGTTATCACTTGATGTAATCTAAGCGGCAACAACTTCTCCTTGTTATACGATTTCTCGTATTGGGTAGTACTTGCGCTCTATTGTGTTTACTTGCCTTATGGACTTATGGTTTCTTCGAGTTTGCTATTGCACCAAATTATTTTGGGCAAACCAGAAATCATATCTAAGTCTATCTTGAAGTATTTGAGCCATACCGCTTTTATGGCTATCTCAGAGGCTGCCATATACTCAGTTTTTATGGTGAAGTCCAAAAAAGCACCTATGCTTATCACTCTTCCATAGTTATGACTTCACCTCATAAAGTAAACACAAAACCCCGAGGTTGACTTACTATTGTTCCTATCCGATTGGAAATCAAAATCCGTGCAACCCACAGGGACCAAATTATCCGCCTTGTAAGCTAGCATATAATCTCTAGTGCTTCTAAGGTACTTCAATATATGCTTTATTGCAGTCCAATGTCCTTGTCCAGGGTTGCTTTGATATCTGCTGACTATGCCCTTGGCAAAATAGATTTCTGATCTCGTGCATAGCATACATTAGGCTTCCGACAGTCGAAGCATAAGGAATTGCCTTCATTTCCTCTATCTCCTTTGATGTCTACGGAGACATCTCTTTAGATAAAGTTACTCCATGCTAAAAAAGTAAGAAACCTTTCTTGGAGTTTTGCATGCTTAAAATGAGCAAGAATTGTTTCGATATATGAAGCTTGGGATAAGCATAATATTCTTTTCTTGTGATCCTTGATCGTGAGAATATGTGCACATTCTCCTAAGTCCTTCATATCGAATTACTTGGACAACCGTACCCTTACTTCTGACAACACTTTGATATTGTTTCCAACTACCAAAAATGTCATCTACGTATAGTATAAGAAATACCACCACGTTTCCATCACACTTCTTATATACACAAGACTTATTCGGTCACTAAATAATTCCATAAGTCTGGATTACTTCATTAGACCAGATGTCCAAGACCTTGAAGCTTTGCTTCAGTCCATAAGATGCTCTTTACCCTTTGCAATAAACCCCTACTGGTTGCTTTATATGGATACTTTCTTCAAGACTTCCATTAAGGATAGCTGTCTTGTCATCCACTTGCCAAATCTCATAATAGATAAAAGAATCCGGATAAACTTAAGCATGACTACTGGTAAAAAGTTTCCTTTTTCAACAAGCCTTGTTTTGAAAGTTTCCACCTTCCCGTCTATCCTCTTTTCCTATTGTAGACCTATTTTCACTTGATGGTTTTTACACTATTTGGTGATTCTACAAGCTCCCAGACTTTATTAGAATACATATATTCTAATTCTGTATTCATTGCATTTTGCAAAGATGCTACATCTTTATCTTAGAGTGTTTCGTCATATGTCTGGGGATCAGGTTCATGTTTACTCGAGATCAAGTCCGAAGACTCTCCCAAAAATATGAATCTCTCAAGTTGCCTCACAACCCTCCCACTACGACGAGGCACTGTTTGTGTATCAATTGTGATACGTGTTGCAGTTTATTGTGATATTTCATCTTGTACAGTTGGTACTAGATTAGACATATCCTTTATTATTTTCTTAAGAACAAATTTACTTATGGGCTTGTGGTTCATAGTATAGTCCTTTTCTAAATTCGGGCATTGGTGCCAACAATGACCTTCTAATTTTAAGGACTATAAACCTCTTTTTGTTTTTGTAGGATAACTCACAAACAAGTGAACTTATGTTCAACTTATCAGTGTCTCTCATGTGCTAGACCACCCAAATCCGAATATGCTTCAGACTTGGCTTACGCCCATTCTGCAATTCTATGAGAGTAGAGAGTTCTGACTTAGAAGGTACTTTGTTCACTTCCGTTTCCAGTGTATATCCTTAAAACAAATTTGGTAATTTTCTGAATAACTCATCATCAATCTAATTATTCCATAAGAGCCTCATACCTTCTTTCCACTACACCATTTTGTTGGGGTGTACCAGGTGCAGTTAGTTGGGATTGAATCCTTTCTTCTGATAAGTGACTCCTAAATTCTCCCAAGAGGTACTCGCCACTACGATATTACCATAGTGAATTGATACTTTTACTTTGACATTTCTCCACATCAGTCTTGTACTCTTTGAACTAATCAAAGTACTTAGTCTTGCAGTGCATCAAGTAAAAGTATCTATATCTCCAATAGTTATCTATAAAATAGACAAAATATTTGAACCTACCTCTTGTCTGGATAGTCATAGGACCACACAAATCAGAATGAACCAATTCCAACATATCCTCGGCTCTATACCCCTTAGACTTTAAAAGCTTCTTGGTTATTTTTCCTTCCAAGTAAGACCCGCAGGATTGAAAAGATTTCCACTACCAATGAACCTAAGAGTTCATTGGTTTTTATCCTTTGAATCTTACTCAAGTTAATATAACCTAGCCTTAGACTGCCAAGGATGTGATTGGTTTATTTCGAAAGGTTCCTTTCTCTTGTTAAAGTTAGAAGATGTGTTACTAATTTCCATTTATTGCATTGTGGGAGTTATTGGATTTATAATTTGTCAATCAACGTACCAGAACAGATATCTTTCCTATTTTCTTGATAACAAGCTTGTTATCAAAATAGATAGAATATCTATTCTTCGATAGTTTAGAAATCGAAATCAAATTCTTTCTAAACTTGGTACATAAAGATAATTTTTTAAAATCCATATTTTATTCCTATCAAAGGATAAGCATCTCCCACTACAACAGCTACCACTTTTGTAGCAGTGCCCATGTAGACGGTGACTTCCCCTGCTGATGAACTTGTCTCGGAAGGTTTTGTTCCTGCCGACCTTCCTTCCGACGAACCTACTTTGGCTGAGCTCTATCCTTCTCTCACCTTCTCTGCCTCACCCTCTTCCAGCACTAGTGCCCCTAGTGATGTTTCTTTCACCTTTCCACTGTCTATTCCCAAACTTGGATCCTTACCTTTCTCGCCCTCTTCTTATTTAGTTTTTGCTCCTCCTTCTATTCCTACTTCCTCTTTCTCCGCTGGTTCTTCCACCATTCCCGTCCTCCCCATATTGCTAGGAGGTTCCTTCGCCAATGCTTGGGAGAAAGTTTGTCCTATTTTTGAAGAACTTACCACTCCCAAAACAATTGATCGTTTTTCCAATAGTGAGAATCAGGTATGTTTATTAATGTCTACTTTTTCTTCATCGGTGATTATGTCATAACCCTTTATTATATTTCTAGCGATGGATAGAAAATATGGGCTTGTCTCGGCTAATGCACAATTTATACAACGAGAACAAGAAGCTGAGATCCGAGAACGACAAGATGAAATAGCAAGTTACTGAGTTATCTTATGCCACATTTTCCGTTGCCTCCAAGAAACAACTTGAAGTCCAAATTGAAAGTCTCCAGTTGCAGTTTAAATCAGCTACGGATCTCAACAAAGAATTAACTTCCAACTTGGAGAAACAAACAGTTGAGCTTGGTAAGTTAAAGGCTGATTATGAGTCGGCATTGGCTGAAAAACTTAAGGCCCTGCAGCCGAAGGATCACGAAATAACTTCCTTGAATACATCCCTGAATTTAGCTAAAACTGAGGTCTCCACCAAAGAAGCCGAACTGAAGACTTCCCAAACGGCTTTGGTCGTCTACAAGGCTAACGAAGACACTCGCGACAAGGAAAGGGTCACTATCATGATTAAATCTACTGAGTTCAACAGGCCGATCGTGAAGTCGATCCTAGTGGCCTTCACTGCTGGAGCTGAAGGGGCGGTACAACAATTGCGAGAGGAAAACTTCTTATCTCGCGATCCCCCTCCCAACTTCCTGAATCGCCGCAAACTTATTGATAATAGGCCTCCTGATCTATTTCCTCAGTTGACCTTAGAATGATTTTCTTACTTGAATTCAAATCCTTGTAAGGGGGACTGGGACTTTGTGATGACAATCTAGTAAATTTATATAAAGTTGATCCTCCCTCTTTATTGTTAAACTTGTTCTTCCTCATGATGATTGTTTGTTTTGTTTAAATATGTTGAATGTCACCTAGCTGGCCACCATAAAACTTCACTCAACATATTATAATGTCCTTTATTTCGACCGCTCTATTGTGACCGGCTGGTGTATATCAACGCTGACAAATATCGTCCGATATTTTATAGCTAATTGTGTCCTTTTCGATTTAGTAAAGTCCTATTGCAATATTCTCAATATTCGTCGATTTGTTATACTCGATTAATTTATACTTTTATGCATATCATCTTATGTATTATACTTAACCAAATTTCATATGGTTTTATCATAGTGGATGTCACCTGACTTATCATTATAAACCTCTGATCAACATATTAGTGTTGGTTAGTCCTAAGAAAATCATACCGGTTCCACTGTACAAAAATTTTTGTACAAGTATCGAACCTTTCCTTAAATAACCTATTGTGTTCTTTAGAAGTTAAATTACGAATCGCAGACGGAACTTAACATCATTGATTCCAAATTTAACTTATCTGTTCTTAATGGTTTAGATTTGAATCGCAAGCGGAACTTAACACTATTGATTCAAATCTACCTAAGTTATTAATTCCATAAATATTAATTTCCAAAATTGGTTTCCAGGACTGCATGGCGAGGCACATGGCCTTCTTCGATATGGGAGCAACCACCACCGCCTAGGTAAAGCCTTTTAAGGAAAGCTAATATTTATTTCCTTAAATAACTCTAAGTTAACCAAAAAGAACAATCGAATCACAAATTCGAAAAAGAAGAAAACACAAACTCGAAAAAACTATTTCGAAAACTCTAGAATCATATGTCTCTTGTGTTTGGTATTTCCATAAATAACTATACAAAGAAAATAGTATGATGCGGAAAACAATTACTAGTTATATCTTTCTTTGTAAGCAAAATAACCTCTTGATCTTCTACCGTTTTCCGCTTCTTATCTCAGACGTTGTGTGGGCAATGATCTTCCGAGACGAGAACCACCAAGCTCCTTCTTCTCCAAGCTAGATTCGGCCACCATTAATTCTCCATGAGAAGTAAAGGTCCGACCACCACCACCAAGCTCCAAGGGATGCTAGAAACGAAGACTTCTTTCTCTCCTTCTTCTCCTAGCTAGAACCGTCCACCACGGAAAGCTCTTGTGTTGATGCCACTGGCCACAAAGGAAGAAGAGAAAAGAAGGAGAAGAGGAGACCCTAGGGCAGGCCACACCAAGGAAGAAAAGAGAGTAAGAAAAGAATAGAGATGTTAGCCATGAAGGCACCTCTACCCCCTCCTTTATAATCCTTGGTCTTGGCTAATAAGGAAATTTTAATAAAAACTTCCTTAATTCTTTTTCCATGAAAATGAAAATTTAATTAATTAAAAATAAAATTTCTTTTCTCAATTCATATGGCCGGCCACTTTTTCCCCAAAACAAGGAAAGTTTTAATTAAAACAAGAATTAAAATTTCCTAATTTGTTTCCGAAAAATTATAAAAATTTCTCCAATAATTTTTCCGTTCATGGTGATTTACAAAAAAGAAATTTTATAAATTAAAATCTTTCTTTTAAACATGTGGATAATTTCCAAAAAAGGAAAGTTATCTCTAAAAATTAAAATCTCTTTTCAATCTACAAATAAGGAAAGATATCAAATCTTTTCTTAATCTTTTGTAGAAACTAATAAAAGAGAATATTTAATTTTTAAAACTCTCTTTTAAATTATGATCATTGTTAAAAAGGAAAGTTTTCTCAAAATTAAAATCTCCTTTCAATCTACAAATAAGGAAAGATTTCAAATCTTTTCTTAATCTTTTGTAGAAAACTATAAAAGGAAAAATTTAAATTTTAAACTCTCTTTTTAAACCATGATATCCACATAAGAAATAATTTTAATAAAAATCTTTTTTAATATTCTAGTGGCCGGCCACCTAAGCTTAGGACCCAAGCTTTGGACGGCCACCAACTTGGCTCATCCACTTGGTCTTGGCCGGCCCTAGCTTGGGTTCCAAGCTAGCTTGGCCGGCCCCATTAGGATGGGTAAGAAGGTGGGTATGTGGTGGGTATAAATCTTTATATACAAGAGGCTACGATAGGGACCGAGAGGAGGAATTGGTTTTGGTCTCCCGATGAAATTAAGCTTCCCGTGTTCGCCCCGAACACACAACTTAACTTCATCAATAATAATTCATACCACTAAAGAATTATTATTGAACTACCGCACCAATCCCAAATTACATTTTTGGGCTCCTTCTTATTATGAGTGTGTTAGTCTCCCTGTGTTTAAGATGTCGAATGTCCACTAATTAAGTGAGTTACTGACAAATCATTTAATTAATATCTTAGTCCAAGAGTAGTACCACTCAACCTTATCATCATGTCGGACTAAGTCCACCTGCAAGGTTTAACATGACAATCTTTATGAGCTCCTCTTGGGGACATTATCAACCTAGATCACTAGAACACAGTTTCCTTCTATAATTAACAACACACACTATAAGTGATATCATTTCCCAACTTATTGGGCTTATTGATTTATCGAACTAAATCTCACCCATTGATAAATTAAAGAAATAAATATCAAATATATGTGCTTGTTATTATATTAGGATTAAGAGCACACACTTCCATAATAACTAAGGTCTAATTCTTTTATCAAGTCAGTATAAAAAGAACTTACCTAAAATTATCCTACTCAATACATTAAGAGTGTATAAGTGTAATTTATTAGTCAAGATAAACTAATACCTAATTACACTACGACTATTCCAATGGTTTGTTCCTTTCCATCTTAGTCGTGAGCAACTGTTTATAATTTATAAAGAACCGATAACATGATCTTCTGTGTGTGACACCACATACCATGTTATCTACAATATAAATTAATTGAACAACTACATTTATTATAAATGTAGACATTTGACCAATGTGATTCTTATTTCTAGATAAATGTTTATACCAAAAGCTAGGCTTTTAGTATACATCTTAACAATCTCCCACTTATACTAAAAGACTAAGCTGCCATATCTGCTGCCATACATCTGATTCCCAACCCTTCAATATGCCCATCAAAAGCTCTTGCCTTAAGGGCCTTAGTGAAAGGATCTTCCTGTTTATCACTTGATGCAATCTATGCAGCAACAACTTCTCCTCGTTATACGATTTCTCGTATTCGGTAGTACTTGCGCTTTATTGTGTTTACTTACCTCATGGACTTATGGTTTCTTCGAGTTTGCTACTGCACCAAATTATTTTGGGCAAACCAGAAATCATATCTAAGTCTATCTTGAAGTATCTGAGCCATACAGCTTTTATAACTACCTCAGAGGCTGCCATATACTCAGCTTCTATGGTGAAGTCCGAAAAAGCACCTATGCTTATCACTCTTCCATAGTTATGACTTTACCTCCTAAAGTAAAAACAAAACCCCGAGGTTGACTTACTATTGTCCCTTTCCGATTGGATGTTAAAATCCATGCAACCCACAGGGAATAAATTATCTTCCTTGTAAGCTAGCATATAATCTCTAGTGCCTTTAAGGTACTTCAATATATGCTTTACCGCAGACCAATGTCCTTGTCCAGAGTTGCTTTGATATCTGCTAACCATGCCCACGGCAAAATAGATATCCAGTCTTGTATACAGTATTACATACATTAGACTTCCTACAGCCGAAGCATAAGGAACTGCCTTCATGTCCTTTATTTCTTTTGATGTCTTCTGAGACATCTCTTTAGATAAAGCTACTCCATGCTGAAAAGGTAAGAAACCTTTCTTGGAGTTTTGCATGCTAAAACGAGCTAGGATAGTATGAAGCTTGGGATAAAAACAACATTCTTTTCTTGTGATCCCTTTGATCTCGAGAATATGTGTGCACTCTCCCAATTCCTTCATATTGAATTGTTTGGACAACCATACCCTTACTTCTGACAACACTTTGATATTGTTTCCAACTACCAAAAATGTTATCTACGTATAGTACAAGAAATACCACCACGTTTCCATCACATTTCTTGTATACACAAAACTCATTCGGTTATAAAATAAATCCATAGATCTGGATTACTTTATTAAACCGGATGTACCAAGACCTTGAAGCTTTACTTCAGTCCATAGACTGTTTGAGCTTACACACAAGATGCTCTTTGCTCTTTGCAATGAACCCTTCTGGTTGCTTTATATGGATGTTTTCTTCAAGACTTCCATTAAGGAAAGATGTCTTGACATCCACTTGCTAAATCTCATAGATAAAAGAATCCGGGTAGACTTAAGCATGGCTACCGGTAAAAAAGTTTCCTTTTTCAACAAGCCTTGCTTTGAAAGTTTCTACCTTCTTGTCTATCCCTCTTTTCCTATTGTAGACTTATTTTTACCCAATAGCTTTTACACCATTTGGTGATTTTATAAGCTTCCAGACTCTATTAGAATACATACATTCTAATTCTGTATTCTTTGCAAAGATGCTGCATCTTTATCTTGGAGTGCTTCGTCATATGTCCAGAGATCAGGTTCATGTCCTCCAGGGATCGAGTCCAAAGACTCTCCCAAAACATGAATCTTTTTAGGTTGCCTAACAAACCTCCCACTACGACGAGGTACTTTCTGTAATTGTGTATCATTTGTGATACGTGTTGCAGTTTCTTGTGATATTTCATCTTGTACAGTTGGTACAAGGTTAGACGTGTCCTTTAATTTCCTTAAGAACAATTTTTACTCATGGGCTTGTGGTTTATAGTATAGTCCTTTTCTCAAATCGAGCATTGGTGCCAACAATGACCTTCCAATTTTAAGGACTACAAACCTCTTTTCGTTTTTCTAGGATAACTCACAAACAAGTGAACTCATGTCCAATTTTTCAGTGTCTCTCACATGCTAGACCACCCAAATCCGAATATGCTTCAGACTAGGCTTACGCCCATTCTGCAATTCTGTGGGAGTAGAGAGTTCTGACTTAGAAGGTACTATGTTCACTTCCGTTTCCAGTGTATATCTTTAAAACGAATTTGGTAATTTTCTAAATAACTGATCATCGATCTAATTATTCCATAAGAGCGTTATACCTTCTTTCTACTACACCATTCTGTTGGGATGTACCAAGTGCAGTTAGTTGGGATTGAATCCCTACTTCTGATAAGTGACTCCTAAATTCTCCCAAGAGGTATTTGCTACTACGATCTCACCGTAGTGTCTCGATATTTTTTACTT
This sequence comes from Zingiber officinale, assembly GCF_018446385.1. Classification (NCBI taxonomy): domain Eukaryota; kingdom Viridiplantae; phylum Streptophyta; class Magnoliopsida; order Zingiberales; family Zingiberaceae; genus Zingiber; species Zingiber officinale. The sequence continues at coordinate 85,966,622 of NC_055988.1, forward strand.
TGGCATTTCTCCGCATCAGCCTCGTACTCTTTGAACTAATCAAAGCTCTTAGACTTGCGGTGTATCAAGTAAATCTATCTGTGTCTCGAATAGTTGTCTATAAAATAGACGAAATATTCGAAACTACCTCTTGTCTGGATAGTCATAGGACCACACAAATCAGAATGAACTAATTCCATTATATCTTTGGCTCCATATCCCTTAGACTTAAAAGCTTCTCGGTTATTTTTCCTTCCAAGTAAGACTCTCAGGTTGGAAAGATTTCCACTACCAATGAACCCAAGAGTTCATTGATTATTATCCTTTGAATCCAACTCAAGTTAATACAACCTACCCTTAGATTGCCAAGGATGTGATTGGTTCATTTTCGAAGGTTACTTTCTCTTATTAAAGTTAGAAGATGTGTTACTAATTTCCATTTATTGCATTGTAGGAGTTATTGGATTTATAAATTATCAACCAACGTACCAGAATAGATATCTTTCCTATTTTCTTGATAACAACTTTGTTATCAAAATAGACACAATATCTATTCTTTAATAGTTTAGAAACTGCAATCAGGTTCTTTCTAAACTTATTACGTAATGATAATTTCTAAAATCCATATTTTATTCCTATCATAGGATAAGCATCTCCCACTGCAACAGTTACCACTTTTGCAGCAGTGCCCATGTAGGCGGTGACTTCCCTTTCATATAGTTATCGGGTTTCCTGGAACCTCTGCAATGAATTGCTGATATGATCAGTGGCTCCCGTATCTACACACCAGGTATCGGTAGATAACACCACTAATCATGTATTAACTAATGAATAAAATACACCTATTTTGTTCTTAGTTTTAAGAGGACAATCTACCTAAATGTCTAAGTCCTATTTTCAATCATTATAATTGGGACTACTAAGTCTATTCTATAGTATAACAACTAGGGGATTGACAAACATTTTAAATCCTAAGAATCACAAAAATATTTGGTCAAGACCAACACCTTAAAATCCCCATGAATTTTGTATGCCACGATAGTGTGGACGTATACAAAATCAAAAAGGAGATTTTATCCATTAATTTTATTATCTCGTCAACTTTACTTTATGACGAATAAAATTAATAGTTGATCTATCTTTGATCAAATATTTGGTCAAAACTTTTGAATTTAAAATAACATTGATTCCTCAAACAATATTATTTAAATTCACCAACACCTCATACACCGTGAATTTTGCATGCCACGATAGTGTGGACGTATACAAAATTGAACATTTGTAAGAGGAGGGTTTTACCCATTAATTATCTTGTCAATAAGTCTTTATGACAAATAAAATTTCCTCAAACACCGTGAATTTTGTATGCCACGATAGTGTGGACGTATACAAAATTAAACATTTGTTAGAGGGGTTTTTCCCATTAATTTTATTTCCTTGTCAAACTGACAAATAAAATTACCTCATACATCATGAATTTTTGTATGCCACGATAGTGTGGACGTATACAAAATCTCAACATTTGTAAGAGGGGGTTTTAATTTTATTATCTTGTCAACCTATCTTTATGACAAATTAATAGTTGGTTTTCTTCGGTCACACAAATAATAGTAGTGACTCCGATGGGGAGGATACTATTAGACGTGCCTAAGTGTATACCATTACTTGACACTAAGTCCATTAATAAGATTATGCCCCTTCCGATGGGGAAGATCACATGCTCTTAATTAATTTCCTATAGTCATCCTAAATGGAAGTTTGATCTAGTGATCTGAAAACAAACTCATCCGATATGGAGGAAGGCACTCAGAGCCAATGCATAAGTTTGTTTGCATCACTTACAAACCAGTAATGGAGACCGTAGAATTTATTAAAATAAAATCCCTCTCCCACTTAGTTATTTAAAGTGAGGAATTTTAAGTTATCCTAGCATACATCACATGCATACACACACATCACAGTAAATAAAGCAATAAATATAGAAATTAATTTCCAACTATTATGACCTTTTCCTGTTACTGTCCTCCATGTGCTCCAACCCTAGCTGCTTCCATCTTTAGCCACCGCCATCGGGTCGAGTTGTCGCATCCATCTTGCTTGTTATTTCGCTACGCCTCTGGTGCTCCAAAAGTACCACGCCTCACAAGAATCCGATCCGTGACAAAAATAGAATTTTACATATATCGATCCTATATTCCACGAAGGAATGTATATGTAATCTAGATCGAAAATAAAATTCTAAAATCCTAAGGCTAATATAGCTCCTGCTGTATTAGTTACATACAATCACGCACACACAAAAATAATGCCCTTGACATGTCCAAGGGTCCAATCACACACAACATCTATAAGCCATAATAGTTGGAGCCTACAACCACAAAGTTAGCACATCCTACTATTATCCTGCCTAAATTATGTATGACATGTGCATAACCTAATTTGAAAACCAAACACACAGAGGTAAACCCTAGCTCTGATACCAATTGTTGGTTAGTCCTAAGAAAATCATACTGGTTCCACTATATAAAAATTTTTGTACAAGTGTCGAACCTTTCCTCAAATAACCTATTGTATTCTTTAGAAGTTAAATTAGGAATCGCAGACGGAACTTAATAGCATTGATTCCAAATTTAACTTATCTGTTCTTAATGTATAGATTTGAATCGTAAGCGGAACTTAACACTATTGATTCAAATCTACCAAAGTAATTAATTCCATAAATATTAATTTCCAAAATTGGTTTCCAGGACTGCATGGGGAGGCACATGGCCTTCTTGGATATGGGAGCAACCACCACCGCCTAGGCAAAACCTTTTAAGGAAAGATAATATTTATTTCCTTAAATAACTCTAGGTTCACCAAAAAGAACAATTGAATCACAAATTCAAAAAATAAGAAAACACAAACTCGAAAAAACTATTTCGAAAACTCTAGAATCATATGCCTCTTGTGTTTGGTATTTCCATAAATAACTATACAAAGAAAACTAGTATGATGCGGAAAACAATTACTAGTTATACCTTTCTTTGTAAGCAAAATAACCTCTTGATCTTCTACCGTATTCCTATTCTTATCTCAGACGTTGTGTGGGCAATGATCTTCCGAGACGAGAACCACCAAGCTCCTTCTTCTCCAAGCTAGATTCGGACACCATTAATTCTCCATGAGAAGTAAAGGTCTGGCCACCACCACCAAGCTCCAAGCGATGCTAGAAACGAAGACTTCTTTCTCCCCTTCTTCTCCTAGCTAGAACCGGCCACCATGGAAAGCTCTTGTGTTGATGCCACCGGCCACAAAGGAGGAAGAGAAAAGAAGGAGAAGAGGAGACCCTAGGGCCGGCCACACCAAGGAAGAAAAGAATAGAGTCGTTAGCCATGAAGGCACCTCTACCCCCTCTTTTATAATTCTTGGTGTTGGCTAATAAGGACATTTTAATAAAAACTTCCTTAATTCTTTTTCCATGAAAAGGAAAATTTAATTAATTAAAAATCAATGTTCTTTTCTCAATTCATATGGCCGGCCACTTTCTCCCCAAAACAAGGAAAGTTTTAATTAAAATAAGAATTAAAACTTCCTAATTTGTTTTCGAAAAATTATAAAAATTTCTCCAATAATTTTTCCCTTCATGGTGATTTATAAAAAAGAAATTTTATAAATTAAAATCTTTCTTTTAAACATGTGGATAATTTCCAAAAAGGAAAGTTATCTCTAAAAATTAAAATCTCTTTTCAATCTACAAATAAGGAAAGATATCAAATCTTTTCTTAATCTTTTGTAGAAACTAATAAAAGAGAATATTTAATTTTTAAAACTCTCTTTTAAACTATGATCATGGTTAAAAAGGAAAGTTTTCTCAAAATTAAAATCTCCTTTCAATCTATAAATAAGGAAAGATTTCAAATCTTTTCTTAATCTTTTGTAGAAAACTATAAAAGGAAAAATTTAAATTTTAAACTCTCTTTTAAAACCATGATATCCACATAAGAAATAATTTTAATAAAAATCCTTTTTAATATTCTAGTGGCCGGCCACCTAAGCTTGGGACCCAAGCTTTGGCCGGCCACCAACTTGGCTCATCCACTTGGTTTTGGCCGGCCCTAGCTTGGGTTCCAAGCTAGCTTGGCCGGCCCCATTAGGATGGGTAAGAAGGTGGGTATGTGGTGGGTATAAATTTCTATATACAAGAGGCTACGATAGGGACCGAGAGGAGGAATTGGTTTTGGTCTCCCGATGAAATTAAGCTTCCCATGTTCGCCCCAAACATACAACTTAACTTCATCAATAATAATTCATACCACTAAAGAATTATTATTGAACTACCGCACCAATCCCAAATTATATTTTTGGGCTCCTTCTTATTATAAGTGTGTTAGTCTCCCTATGTTTAAGATGTCGAATGTCCACTAATTAAGTGAGTTACTGACAACTCATTTAATTATTATCTTAGTCCAAGAGTAGTACCACTCAACCTTATCGTCATGTCGGATTAAGTCCACCTGCAGGTTTAACATGACAATCTTTATGAGCTCCTCTTGGGGACATTATCAACCTAGATCACTAGGACACAGTTTCCTTATATAATCAACAACACACACTATAAGTGATATCATTTCCCAACTTATCGGGCTTTTTGATTTATCGAACTAAGTCTCACACATTGATAAGTTAAAGAAATAAATATCAAATATATGTGCTTGTTATTATATTAGGATTAAGAGCACATACTTCCATAATAACTAAGGTCTAGTTCTTTTATCAAGTCAGTATAAAAAGAACTTACCTAAAATGGTCCTACTCAATACACTTAGAGTGTACAAGTGTAATTTATTAGTCAAGATAAACTAATACCTAATTATACTATGACTATTCCAATGGTTTGTTCCTTTTCATCTTAGTCGTGAGCAACTGTTTATAATTTATAAAGAACCGATAACATGATCTTCTGTGTGTGACACCACACACCATGTTATCTACAATATAAATTAATTGAACAACTACATTTATTATAAATGTAGACATTTGACCAATGTGATTCTTATTTCTAGATAAATGTTTATACCAAAAGCTAGGCTTTTAGTATACATCCTAACAATTAGAATAGTATTTATCTCGGCTGGTCTACTATGATCGACCGATTCATACTCATATTTATGAATCTTGTTCGGTATCTTCTAACCAATTCCTGTTTGCTGTGCTAATTTCGACATCAATTGTTTTACTATACCCGGTCGATATATCCTTATGCAGGAACATATCGACTAATGCCTCATACTCAACTTTCGCCCGGTCTATTATGCCCATTTGGGTTTGTTGTTTTATTAAACAAATAATCTGAACTTATAGTACCTGACCGATTTTCCTCATATTTGTCGGACTCTCTTAAGAACTAAAATTATATCTATGGAAACTTGGTCGCATTTTTCGAGGAAGATTACTCAACTTAACATCTCTTTCTTGGGATTCGTCTTCCTTTTTGAATTCGATTTTATCCTTTAATGTCCTTACCTATTTATGACGGTTGGAATTCCGAGTACTTTTCCTTTTTCTATTTCTTGTGCGATCTTCATTTGGGGGTTTTAGCACAGGACCAAAAGGAAAACAAGGGTTTTAAGAAGTTCTCTTCCGCTTTCCAAACTTTTTCTTCATCTTCCTCGATTCATCCTCCTTCTACTGTTCTACCATGGCTACTTCTTCTCCTGCGTGATTTCTTTCGTGTGCTTCCGACCTCACAGAGATAGAGGAAGTGGATTTAAAGGCGAGCTATGGTTTTCCTTTCTATATAGTTCGCCCTACTCCTCAGGATAGTCCACATCTTCCTCCTTTAGGGTGTATATCTATCTTCTAGGACCAAGTCCTACAAGGTTTTTGATTCCCTCTTCATCCCTTTTTCCCTGACGTTAGCCTGTACTTTAACATTCCCCTTAATCAGTTTGTCCCTCAGTCTTTTTCTATCCTTATGGGTTTTGTCAGGGTGTCTAAACTATTAGATTTTCCTTTATTCCCTCGTCTTTTTCATCACTTCTTTGTTCCTCGTCAAGTAGATATTGGTGTCTTCAAATTCCAATCTCATCCCAAGGCCATTTTGTTCAACCGAATTCCTCCTCAAGGGGAATGGTATCACAAATTTTTCTTTATGCGTCGCCCTTCTCCTCCTCCTTTTCCTATCCAATGGATATATGATCTACCTCCAGTTCCTAGTATCCACAATCTCCTCAATGATCCCTCTGTTGCTTTTGCTTTATCTAAGCTAAAAGGGGCAAAATTCAGCTTACCACATTTGATTGTGGAAGGTTTGATGTTCCCCTTCGGCATAAGTAACATTGACACTCCCTTGGATGGCTCTTTTGGTATGTATAAACATTTCACACTACATTTACTGATTGGTATATCTCCTTTATAATGGTGCTTAATCCTTGCGTTTCAGCTGATGCTCTTCTCCTGACTTTCATGTACAAGCATGCTACTATGACTAAGTCTTTTGTGAATAATCTCAGCGAAGAATGACTGCGAACTCGCTGAGTTAATCCTAATTCCTCTACCCTGGGCCTGCTGTCTAAAGAAGAGCAACAAGCAGAAGCTGTTGCGGCCATGGAAGAGGAAGAAGAACCGAAGCTTACTGAGGATGCTCCTTTTAGCGACCTTTTTGGTACTTTTATGCAAGCTCCTCTCGTTCCGGTGCCTATTTCTTTTGAGAGAGGTAAGGCACTAATGTCCCCTACCCATATTATCTCCAATCCTACTCTTAGGATGATGAGACCTGCTCTGCTCATCCCCTCTTCTTCTGCTATTGTTTCAGCTCCTTCTGCTTCTACTTCTGAGATGGTCGTTATCCCTTCTATGCCTTCTCAACCTTTTGCATTGGCCTTGCCTCCTTTGGCTTCTGGACCACAAGTAAAACGAACACCTTGCCGGAGATCTTCTCCCAGTGTCGGACCCTCAGCGATTTGTGTTTCAACGATTGAGTCAGCACCCCTTGCATTACCACCTTCCATCCCATCTAGTTCTTCTTCTGCTGCTCTTGTTTCTACTACTTCTTTCCCTTCTATTGCGTCTTCTTCCTCCCTACCTCCTTCTTCCTCTGTTCCCCCGCCTTTATTCAAACAAGCTGTGGGTCTACCTTCTCAAATGGGACAGACCTCTGATCCGCCTAGTTATGGCTCCCTACAACTACAAGGCCTATTGGCTGAATCTTGGCTACATGGCCAAGAACAACTAAGGGGCGTTAGTCTTTCAAATCGGGCCGACCACCACAGTCGTCAGGCAGTCGCTGTAAGTATTCTTAGTTATATGTTGTTAGCTTCTTATCACTATCTCTAACTGTATCATTATTTTGTTTAGTTCCTTGCCTCAATTCTTCACATAGACCAGCTACTTATGGCTCGGGACCGGGAGAACAATAAGCTAAAAGCTCAAATAGAGACATTGAAAGCTCTGTGATAGTTTAAAGTCTCCGGTTCCTCCCATGAAGACTCGTCCGAGTTACTTCATAAGATTTCCCGATCGACTATGTTCAGTGATAGTTAAAGTCTCCGATTCCTCCCATGAAGACCCGTCCGAGTTACTTCATGAGATTTCCCGATCGACTATGCTCAGTGATAGTTTAAAATCTCCGGTTCCTCCTATGAAGACCTGTCTGAGTTACTTCATGAGTTTTCCCGATCGACTATGTTCAGTGATAATTTAAAGTCTCCGGTTCCTCCCATGAAGACCCGTCCAAGTTACTTCATGAGATTTCCCGATCGACTATGCTCTGTGATAGTTTAAAGTCTCTGGTTCCTCCCATGAAGACCCGTCCGAGTTACTTCATGAGATTTCCTGATCGACTATGTTCTAAGGCAGAATCATAATGCTTGTACTGACCTTGAAATGGTTCTAAAGCTTCTGAGTTTTTCTTAAGGAAGTTGGGTAGATCCTTAGGGTTCCCCACTGTTGATCCTTCAAATAGATTATAAAAGTTCGGCCAATGATTGTCAAACTATTTGAACCACATTTATTTCTCGGGTGATGTGTGTCTTGCATTGTATCTATTGAAAGAAATAGAGTATATAAACTGTAAGCATACTTGTCCTCAGTTCACCGGGAACTTACTTCAAATAATTACAATCTGTTCCTTCAGATGTATTCTTGAAGGGTATGATCTTGTTAGGTTTGGTAAGGCTGTAAATGATTTGCACTCCAGGGACGTTCGAGAATTCTGCCTTCAGTATCCTAGAGATAATATGAACCCGATGCGAGCTTTTCCACCACTTTGTAAGGTCCTCCCCATTGTGGTGCTAACTTACTAACATCCCCGACAGGTTTAATACGCCTCCATACTAGATCTCCCACTTGGAAAAATCTGGGGATAACTCTTCTGTTATAATTTTGCCTCATTCATTGTCGATATGAGGCGAGATGAGTTGCAGCTTTATCTCTAATTTCCTCTATCAGGTCCAGCTCCATGAGTCGACGACCATCATTGTCGGCATCATATAATTATTTTCTATCAGATTCTACTCCCACCTCAATGGGAATTATTGCTTCTCCTCCATAAACTAATTGAAAGGGAGTAATTCTTGTAGCTTCTCGAGGTGTAGTACGGTATGCCCAAAGAACGCTGGGTAATTCATCTACCCAGCTACCTCCGACATGATCCAGTTTAGTTTTTAAACCCCTTGTAATTTCTCTATTGGTTACTTCCGCTTGGCCATTACTTTGGGGATAAGCTACAGAGGTGAAGGCCTGAATAATACCATAACTTTTGCACCAATCTAAGATTCTATCCCCTTGAAATTACCTTCCATTATCATAGACTAATTTATGTGGAATGCTGAATCTGCATATGATATTTTTCCACAGAAATTTAATAACTGCATCTTCAGTAATCCGAGCAAGTGGTTCTGCTTCTACCCATTTAGAAAAATAATCCACTGCTACTAATAAAAACCTTCTTTGTATAGCTGCCATAGGAAACGAGCCTACTATGTCCATGCCCCATTTATCAAAGGGACATGAGACTATAGAGGTCCTCAATAACTGTGTAGGATGATGCAAAATATTTTGATGTTTCTGACAAGAAATACAAGTTCTTACCAACTTGTTGGCATCCTCGTGTAGAGTAGGCCAGAAATATCCTGCTAGTAAAATTTTGCGAGCCAAGGTTCTTCCTCCTATATGACTACCACACGAGCCTTGATGAACCTCCTGTAAAATAAATTGTATATCTTCTGTGCCAATACACTTGAGCAGAGGTCTAGAAAAAGCTCTTTTATATAACTATTCTCCTATCATAGTATACTGAGCAGCTCTTTTCTTAAATATCCTTGCTTGTTCTGCATTACTCGGAAGAATACCCTGCTGTAGATACAATATGATTTGGGCCCTCCAGTCGCCTTGTATTTCTGCATCAGCTTGTCTTTCGATACAAGATATTAACAGAGTTTGTTCCACTGGCCGATCCAAATTCGATGGTGTTATAGCGGAGGCTAGCTTAGCCAATTCATCTGCTACCTGATTTTCAGATCGAGGAACCTTTTGTATATTTACTTCTTGAAACTGGGACTTCAATTTATCAAATGCCTCAGCATATAACTTGAGCCTGTCATTATTAATTTCAAAATTACCTGATAGTTGTTGGGTTGTTAATTGAGAATCAGAATAGATGTGCACTCGAGCTGCTCCTATATGCCGAGCGGCTTGCAGTCCAGCTATCAAGGCTTCATATTCTGCCTCATTGTTAATAGCTCTGTAATTTAATCTGATAGAGAGTTGGAGTCTATCTTCTCTTGGAGATATAAGAAGAACACCAATTCCGCTACCTTGTCTGGTTGAGGAGTCATCCACATAAACGTTCCAAATATTTTCTTCCTCGAGGCCTTGAACTTCTATAATGAAATCTGCTAGAGCTTGTGCTTTGATGGCCGAGCGAGGTTGATACTATATGTTATATTCACCAAGTTCAGTCCTCCATTTGATCAGCCGGCCTGATGCCTCTGGGTTGAGTAGCACCCTTCCGAGGATACTGTTGGTCAATACAACAATTTCATGTGCTAAGAAATATGGGCGCAACCTCCGAGCAGTCAACACTAATGCATAAGCCAACTTTTCTAGTGTAGTATATCTACACTCAGCTCCTTTTAATAAATGGCTAGAGAAATATATAGGTTGTTGTTCTTTCCCCTCCTGCCTAACTAATACAAAGCCTACAGCATTTTTATTAGCTGACAAATATACCCAGAGGATCTCTCCTACTATAGGCTTAGCTAATACAAGAAGAGTAGACAAGTAATCTTTTAACTCTTGGAAGGCCTTATCACATTCCTTGTTCCACTAAAATTTGTTTGCCTTCCGGAGTATTTTAAAGAAGTGGAAGCTATGATCGGCCAACCTAGAAATGAACCTAGACAAGGTTGTAATCCGGCCAGTAAGTCTTTGAGCTTCCCTCATGTTGCGCGGAGGCTCCATGTTCTGAAGTGTCTTGACTTTGCTCGGGTTGGCCTCTATTCCTCGCTCGGACACCATATATCCTAGGAATTTTCCCCCTTTTGCTCCGAATAGACATTTGCTCGGATTCAGCTTGAGCCTATATTGTCTCAATGTCTTGCAGGTCTCCTCTACATCCTTGCACAGATCAACAGCTTGAAGAGACTTAATTAAGATATCATCAACATATACTTCCATATTTCTTCCAATCTGCTTCTGGAAGACCTTATTCATAAGCCAATGATAAGTTGCTCCTACATTTTTTAGTCCGACGGGCATAACATTATAACAATAAGTACCCTCAGATGTTATAAAACTGACCTTTTCTTGATCCTCCTTTGCTAGGGGAAGTTGATGATAGCCCTGATAAGCGTCTAACATAGAGATGTATTCACACCCAGCAATGGAGTCTACCAGTTAATCGATCCAGGGTAATGGATAAAAATCTTTTGGACAAGCTTTGTTGAGGTCCCAGAAATCAATGCATACCCACCATTTGTTTCCTAGCTTAGAGACTAAAACCATGTTAGCTAGTCGGCTAGGAAATTGCACCTCCCTGATGTAACCAGTCTCCATGAGTTTGGTTATTTCTTCCTTGATGATTTGGTTCTGTTCCATGCTAAAATTTCTTTTCCTTTGCATGACCGGCCGAGCATCTGGGAAGACATGTAAAGAATGCTCCATGACTGCAGGAGAAACGCTCGAGACCTCTTTGGGCGTCCAGGCAAACACATCATTATTCTTCTTCAGACATTGCACCAGTTCGGCTTTCAGAGTGGGATCGAGATCAGATGCAATATAAGCAGTTGCTTCAGGTCGATCGGTCTGGATATGGACTTCTTCCTTTTCTTCATAAACCAGAACAAGCGGCTTCTCCTGAATGACATTGATTTCCATTCTTTGAACTTTTCGGGCAGTTTTAGCTTCAGTCCGAACGATCTCTACATAACATTTTCAAGCTGTCTTCTGATCACCTCGCGCCTCTCTGACCTGGTCATCAACAGGAAATTTAATCTTTTTACAGAAAGTGGAAACGACCGCCCTAAACTCGTTTAGGGTCGGTCGACCCAGTATCACATTATAAGAGGATGGGGTGTCCACCACCATAAAATAAGATCTTCTCGTTCTCATTAGGGGCTCCTCCCCTAGAGATATGACCAACTTTATTTGACCGAGCGGTTGTACTTCATTACCCGTGAATCCATATAGAGGAGTTACCATCTGTTGAAGTTCGCTCGGGTCGATCTGCAATTGATCAAAAGCCTTCTTAAAGATAATATTGACAGAACTACCAGTGTCAATAAAGGTACGAGAAATAGTGTAATTGGCTATCACGGCCTTAATTATCAATGCGTCATCATGGGGTATTTCTACCCCCTCCAGATCTCTAGGTCCAAAACTTATCTCTGGACCAACTGCTCGTTCCATTCTGCATCCCACAGCATGAATCTCAAGTAGTCGTGCATGTGCTTTTCTGGTTCTGTTAGAATTTCCATCGGTGCCCGCGATCATATTGATATTGCCCCGGGCGGCATTACTCCTGTTTTCTTCTTGTCTAGCCGTCATGGTTTCAAAAGGAGCCTTCTCCGACAACTGACTTGTACCGGTCGGGGTAGGCAACTCATCCTGCCGAGGCTCGACTGGGCGATATTCCAATTTGAGCGGGCTTTGCTGCCTGAGGTACTGCTGTCGATAATAGTTTTGCCTTTGGTAGCGCTCCCTATTTGCTCTTTTATTTCTCAAAACAAAACAGTCTTCGGTATGATGACTGCTAGTTTTATGATAAGTGCACCATCTTCTCGGTGCCTCTGGCTACATTTCCACGTGTTGTACTGCCTGTGGGCGATATTCTGGATGATGATGAGGTGGATGAACTGCTCGAGGCCCTCTTAGTGGAGGAACAGGAGCAGGAACTTTCTCCTTAATCAGAGTAGGAGAAGAAGTAGTGCCCTCTTTCCTGTGGGCAGCTTGAGCTTCTTCCACATTAATAAATTCAGTGGCGCGTTCAATTAAAGAATCAAAATTGACAGGAGGATTTCTCACCAGATCTTTAAAGAAATCATTATCATTTAAACCCTGAGAGAAAGCACTTACTAAGATTTCAGTAGTAGCATTGGGCACATCAATAGCTACCTGATTAAATCTCTTGATGTAGGCTCGAATGAACTCTTTGGATGCTTGCTTAATTGAGAATAGACTCCAAGGAGTCTTATGATACCTTTTGTTACTAGAAAAGTGATGTAGAAAAACTTTCTTGCAGTCCTTAAATTTCCGGATAGATTTTTTTAGCAGTCTCTTGAACCAGCGTTGTGCGGCTCCTCCGAGTGTAGTAAGAAACATCCGACATTTCACCCCATCAGAGAATTATTGTAATAATGCTACATTCTCGAATTTCAATAGATGATCCTCTCGATCTGTGGTTCTAGTGTACTCGCCGATCTGAAGTTTTTGATACCGCGTAGGAAGCGGATCATCCAGTACACTTTGAGAGAAGGGAGAGATGATTTTTTCTGGTGAGCTATCACTAGTTATCATTTTAATCTTACGCTTTTCTCTATCTGGTGCCTCACCAGAAGATTCCAGAAACACAGGTCTTCGACCCCCTTGCTCCATGGGAGTATGAAAAAAGGCTCGCGGACGCCGTGTCGGAGAAACTGTGGCTGGAGAAAAATATGCTTGTTCTTCCTCTTCCGGTTCTTTTCCCTTCCGATGTTCAGTAGTTGAGATTGCTGGATTATGAGCTACTGGCAGAGTAGCTCCAGTATGAGCTTGAAGTTGTTGCTGTTGTTGTTGCAAAGCTTTTTGTACATGAGAATTAAAGAGGAAATCCATATACTAACGGCTAATGGTGAGTATATTTGATTTCCCAGCCTCTTCCATCTTGTAGTCTCAGATTCAGGTGAAGTTCCCACAAACGACGCCAAATTTGATCATGTCTGAGAAGCTTGACAAAATGGAGTGTAACGCCCGAAAATTCTCAAAACTATTTTAGAAATATTCTATGATTTTTCTGGAATTTTAGAATATTTTTACGGAATTATTAGAGTAGCGGAAGTAGCAAAAATAAATAGGACCGTAAAATAGCCTACGCGGGAATTGAACCCGAGATCTATTGGGTCCTATGACTTATGGTGAACCTTAGTAACCAAGTGAACCCAGCAGGGCCGTGCTGAAAGGAAAGGGAAATAATTTTATTTAAGTTAGAGTTGGGCCGAAATTACCACTTAATATAAATAGAGAATTATTAAGTGAGGTTTTATTTGATCGGGAATTTTCTTCTCCTCAAACCCTCACCGCCGCCCACCTCTTCTTTCTCTCCCTCTCTCGGCGCACCAAGCCAAGAGTTCTAGGAGCACCTTCCGGCAACATCAAGGGCACGAGGACGCTTCCCTCCGCGAGAGGAACGCATAGACGCGAGAAGATCGTCGAAGAGATCTCTCCACCGGAAAATCTAGCAATTAGAATCGTAAGAAAATCCAAATAGGAGGTAAGAAACCCCTCACCTGCAGTATAAGTAGCTTTCGTGTGAATTCCATGTATTAGTTTAGTAATATGTAGACTATCGACACAAAGGATGCGAATTAGAGCATACCAAGTGTTCGATTAAATTATTTAGCACAGAAAAATGCAACTTAGGCATTTTAGTAGCTTAAATAAATGCAATAGAAGCATTTTATGGCTTATTTAGTCTTGCTCTAGTTTTTACAGGATTAGATGTCCAATGGGTGGGCTCCCACAGTCGCCTCTAGGTTTAGATAACCTAGTTCTGGGTTTAGACAACCTAGTAAAAGCAAGACAAGGATTTATTAGCTTATGTTCAGTATTTTACTTTTCAGTGGCACTGTACTGGATTAGATATCCATTGGGTTGGGCTCCCACAGTCGTCCCTAGGTTTACATAACCTAGTAACCCTACTAAATTCGGGACTTGCAAATCCGGGTCTAGTTAGGGATGCGCGCATAGTACGTACAGTTGCCAGGCCCATTAGCAACATGATTATGTATTTTCACCTATTATGATAAGTAGCTTTCAAAACTCACAATTAGTTGTGTATACAGTTTAACTTCAGTACTAGCTTAGCTTAGTTTGGCTCAGTTCATGCTTCAGCTCAGCTCACTCTTATGATTTTGTATGATAGCTCTATGTTCAGTTTATGTTACACATGCTTTAGATGATAGTATGCCATGACTAGCTTTTGATTGCTATGTATTGTATGATAGCATGCCATGTTTTAGTTCAATCAGTACATGTTTTAAATAGCATGTTTTCAAAGCATGATTTGCATCGATTACATGTTTTGTGAGGTAGATGGTTTCTTACTAAGCGAAAACTTACAGATACTTTTTCCTTATACTGCAGATAAAGGTAAAGGAAAGATGGACTAGTGGAGGCTGGAGGGCAATGTGATGAAGATGTGTGTGGATGGAACTTGGAATAAAGATCTTAGGGAATTTCAGCAAGCTTGTTTAAGTACTAGAACCTTTTAGCATTTTGTTATTTTGCACCATAGCATGTTAAATGTTATGAATTAGTTAATCATGCATCCTATCATGTTTAGAATACCATTTTTGTGATGTTAGAGTGTTTGGCATTTAGTTTAGAAATGTTATAAGTAGTTTTGGCACGAACAAGTGCTGAAATCAGACCATTGGCACGAAATCAGAAACTCGAATCGATCAGCTGATCGATTCGAGGGTTTCCAATCGATCGAAGGATCGACTGGCAATTCGTCTCGCGAACAGTAGGCCTCTGGATCGATTAGCTGATCGATCCGGACACTCTCTGTTGTGAACAGAAGGCCCTGGGATCGATCACTGGATCGATTGACCAGTCTGGATCGATCAGCCGATCGATCTGAATATCGGCCGAGCACAGTAGCCTGCTGAATCGATCACTGGATCGATTCGACCATTCCAATCGATCCGTGGATCGATTGGGAGGCCTGATATTAGCTAGAAACCCTTAGTTAAGTTCCTTGACCATTGGGGGATGTAATATATGTCATGAATAGTTTAGATTACACCCCTTAGCACATGTAGAACCGAGAAATGATAATAGTTTAGCAAAATGTTGACTAGTACAGCTTCCGCAATTAGATTTAATGATGGTCATGGATTAGTTAGCACAACATAATGTGACGATCGGCCTCACAGCCTAGTTAGTAGGAGGCGGGTCATTACATGGAGAGCTAGAAGGAAAAAACCCACTGCCTTGATGAAGAATAATACCTGACTGAATGCCAATCCGAGAAACCCAAAGCGGATTGGAGAGAGTAGAATCACAGAATACCTTCCTGGTACAAAGCCCCAATGGCGAGAAGGAAATCTAACAGAAAAAAACCCAGATCCGGAGCTTCCAAGACTTCCTGCGCACCAGAGACCGACCAACACTATCGTCAGTGACCTAAGACCGGGGTGGGAATCCCTGGCTAGGCCCTCCGACGCTCAAGTCAGTGATCTCTCTCAGTGTGGAAGAAGGAAGAAGAAGAAAAAGATGAACAGTAGTTGAAAATTAGGGTTATGAGTGTGCGCAATGATGTGAACTTACCTAGCCAACGGAGTGGATTCCCCTTTTTATACCACTTCATATAACCTCCGTAGTCATGAGTGGACCGCGGTTTGTTAGAGTTTGTTATGAGATGACGTAAGCTGCATACTTGTGGTAAATGACTTTTAAGGAATCTTTTTTGTACCCCAGATGTACCTTCTTTGTCGTCTAGTACCTGTAAAATAGTCAAAAAAACACATTTCCCGCCAAATATATAACACCTGTTATACAATCACATGCTGCAAATATCTTCATTAACTACTTTATTTGAAATATTTACTTCTGTCCTGTTTCACAAGTCCTTTTAAAGTGTTTCTATCGTTCCTACTCGCCCCTCCTATTTTTGCTATATCATAGATAGCTTAATATAACAATGTTCCTTGTATCGGTTAAAGCTGAGCTTAACTAGGTTTGGTCAATTATTATTACCTCTCATGAGGCTCCTTGGGCAATGCCAGTCCGTGCTCCTCTATGTTTATTATTCCAGCTACCACTGGGCTATATTTTATCAAGTATGTAATTTTTATCAAGTATCTTTTCAAGGTATTATTCAGCCCGGCCGATATTGGCTTTCCTTTCTAAAGGCATGTGTCGATCGATACTGGTCTACACACTCGGAAGTATATCCCGGCCGATATTGGTCTTCCTCTTTTGAGGTATATCCTGGCTGATCTTAGCCAACCTCCCTGGAGGTATATCTTGATAGATATGGGTCTGCCTCCTTGGAGGCATATCCCGGCCGATATTGGCCTTCCTTCGTGAAGGTATGTCTCGATCGATATTGGCTTGCCTCCTTGGAGGCATATACCGATCGATATCGGCCTACCTCCTTTGGGGTATATCCTGACTGATATTGGTCTACCTCCTTTCAGGTATATGCTGATCGATATTGGCCTACCTCCTTTGAGGTATATCCCGGCCGATATTGTTCTTCCTCTTCGGAAGTATGTCTTGCTCGATATTGGCCTACCTCCTTTGAGGTATATCCCGGCTGATATTGGCCTATCTCCTTTGAGGTATATGCTGATCGATATTGGCCTACCTCCTTTGAGGTATATCCGATCGATATTAGCCTACCTCCTTTGAGGTATATCCCGGCCGATATTGTTCTTCCTCTTCGGAAGTATGTCTTGCTCGATATTGGCCTACCTCCTTTGAGGTATGTCCCGGCCAATATTGATTTATCTTCTCCACTTGGTTATCTCCTTTCCCTTCCTGATCGAGGATCCATGAAACCTAACCCATATCAGAAGGTAAGATGACCAAGAGACCTTTTAAGGCCAAGGGGTATAGAGCCAAAGAAGCGTTAGAACTAGTTCATTCTGATTTGTGTGGTCCTATGTCTATCTAGGCAAGAGGTGGTTTTGAATATTTTGTCTCTTTTATAGACGATTATTTAAGATACGGATACATTTACCTGATGCGCAGCAAGTCTGAGTGCTTTGATAAATTCAAAGAGTACAAGGCTGATGTGGAGAAACGTCTTGATAAAAGTATCAAGACACTACGGTCTGATCGTGGTGGCGAATACCTCTTAGGAGAGTTTAGAAATTACTTATCAGAGGTCGGGATTCAATCCCAGTTATCTGCACCCGGTACACCCCAACAGAATGGTGTGGCAGAACGAAGGAATATGACTCTTATGAAGATGGTTAGATCGATGATGAGTTATTCAAAATTACCAAATTCGTTTTGAGGATATGCTCTGGAAACGGCAACACACATTCTGAACTTAGTACTTTCTAAATCAGTATTCTCTACTCCCACAGAATTGTGGAATGGGCGAAAGCCTAGTCTAAGACATATTCGGATTTGGGGTAGTCCAGCACATGTGCTAAATCCGGATGCTGATAAGTTAGAATCTCATACAGAAGTGCGTGTGTTTGTGGGTTATCCCAGAGGAACGAAAGGTGGTTTATTTTATATTCCTAAAGATCAGAAGGTCATTGTTAGCTCCAATGCCCAGTTTTTAGAAGAAGACTATATAATGGACCACAAGCCCTGTAGCAAAATTGTTCTAGAAGAACTTAGAGAGGACACATTGACTTTAGTACCAACAGTACAAGATGAAGTACCACAAGAGACTGCAACACGTGTCACACAAGATACACAACCACCGATAGTGCCTCGTCGTAGTGGGAGGGTTGTAAGGCAACCTGAGAGATTCATATTTTTGGGAGAGTCTTCAGACTTGATCCCAGGCAAACATGAACCTAATCCCCGGACATATGACGAAGTACTCCAAGATATAGATGCAGTATCTTGGCAAAAGGCAAAGAATTTTGAAATAGAATCTATGTATTATAATAAGGTCTGGGAGCTTGTAGAACCACCTGATGGTGTAAAAGCCGTTGGATACAAGTGGATCTACAAAAGGAAAAGAGGAACAGACGGGAAGGTAGAAACCTTCAAAGCAAGGCTTGTTGCGAAAGGGTACACTCAGAAAGAGGGAATCGATTATGAGGAGACCTTTTCGCCGGTAGCCATGCTTAAGTCTATCAAGATACTCTTATCCATTGCCGCTCATATGGATTATGAGATTTGGCAAATGGATGTCAAGAAAGCTTTCCTTAATGGAAGTCTTGAAGAAAACATCCATATGAAGCAGCCAGAAGGGTTCATTGAAAAGGGCAAAAAACATCTAGTGTGCAAGCTCAATCGGTCCATTTATGGACTGAAGCAAGCTTCAAGATCTTGGAACATTCGATTTAACGAAGTAATCTAGTCATATGGATTTATTCAGTGTCCGGATGAGTCTTGTGTATACAAGAAGTGTAACGGAAATGCGGTGGTATTTCTTGTACTATACGTAGATGATATTTTGTTAATTGGCAACAATGTCAAGGTATTATCGGACATAAGGGTATGGTTGTCCAAACAATTTGATATAAAGGACTTAGGAGAATGTGCACACATTCTTGGGATCAAAGTTATAAGGGATCGCAAGAAAAGAATGTTGTGCCTATCTCAAGCTTCATATATAGATACAATCCTTGCTCGTTTTAGCATGCAGAACTCCAAGAAAGGTTTCTTACCTTTTAGGCATGGAGTAGCCTTATCTAAAGAGATGTCTCCGAAGACATCAAAGGAGATGGAGGATATGAAGGCAGTTCCTTATGCTTCGGCTGTAGAAAGCCTTATGTATGCAATGCTGTGTACGAGACCTGATATTTGTTTTGTCGTGGGCATGGTTAGTAGATATCAGAGTAACCCTGGACAATGACATTGGACTGTTGTAAAGCATATATTGAAGTACTTGAGAAGAAATAGAGATTATATGCTAGTTTACCAAGCAGACGATTTGCTCCCTGTGGGTTACACATATTCGGACTTCCAATCAAATAGGAACAATAGTAAGTCTACGTCAGGCTATGTGTTTACTCTAGGAGGTGGAGCCATTGCATAGAGGAGTGTTAAGCAGAAATGCGTCTCGGACTCAACCATGGAAGCTGAGTATGTGGCAGCCTCTGAGGTAGCCAAAGAAGTTGTATGGCTTAGGAACTTTCTAATGGACTTAGATGTGATTTCTGGTTTGCCCAAGATCATCATAATTTTTTGTGATAATAGTGGTGCAGTTGCAAACTCGAAGGAACCATGAGCCCATAAGGCAAGTAAACATATAGAGCGCAAGTACCACCTAATACGAGACATCGTCAAGCGAGGAGAAGTTGTCGTCGCCAAGATTGCATCAGCAGATAACTTGGCAGATCCTTTCACTAAGGCCCTTCCGGCGAACGCTTTTGATCGACATGTGGAGGGGATGGGAATCAGATGTATGGCAACAGATATGACAGCTTAGTCTTTTAGTATAAGTGGGAGATTGTTGGAGTGTATACTAAAAGCCTAGCATTTGTAAACATTTATTTTTGAAATAAAAGAATCACATTGGTCAATATCTATATTTATTTGTTAAATATAATTGTTCAATTAATTTATATAAGTAGATAACATGGTGTGTGGTGTCATACTCAGAAGATCATGTTGTCAGTTCTTTATAAATTATAAACAGTTGCTCACGACTAAGATGGAAAGGAACAAACCATCGGAATAGTCGTAGTGTAATTAAGTATTAGTTTATCTTGATTAATAAATTACACTGGTACACTCTAAGTGTATTGAGTAGGACCATTTAGATAAGTTCTTTTTGTACTGACTTAATAAAACAACGAGACCTTAATTATTATGGAAGTGTGTGCTCTTAATCCTAATATAATAACAAACACATATATTTAATATTTATTTCTTTGCCTTATCAAAGGATGAGGTTTAGCTCGATAAATCAATATACCCGATAAGTTGGGAAATGATATTACTTATAGTGTGTGTTGTTGATTATAGAAGGAATCTGTGTCCTAGTTATCTAGGTTGAGAATGTCCCCAAGAGGAGCTCATAAGGATTGTCATGTTAAATCCTGCAGGTTGATTTAGTCCGACATGACAATGAGGTTGAGTGGTACTACTCTTGGAGTTAGATATTAATTAAGTGAGTTGTCAGTATCTTACTTAATTAGTGGGCATTTGTTATCTTAAACACAGGGAGACTAACACACTCATGATAAGAAGGAGCCCATAATGTAATTTGGGATTGGTGCGGTAGTGCGATAATAACTCTCTAGTGGAATGAGTTATTATCGATGAACTTGAGTTTTGTGTTCGGGGCGAACACGGGATACTCAAGCTCATCGGAAGGCCAAAACCAATTTTTCCTCTAGGTCCCTGTCGTAGCCTCATTATAGCCTCAAGTCTATCCAAATATAAGCCCATCTTGGTGTCCAAGAAGGAGGTCGGTCCAATGCTTGGTGACCAAGCAAGGGTCGGCCACATCCTCTTCTATAGGGGCTGACCCTTTTGCTTGGTGCCCAAGCATGTAGCCACAATAATTCAAATAAGGAGGGGTGTTTTGAATTTTTAAAATCTTCTCTTTGTAGAAAACTACAAGTTTTAAAAGAGAGATTTTAAATTTTAAAACTTTCCTTATTTGAATTAGGTCACATGTTTTAAAAGAAAATTTAAAAGTTTTTTAAAACTTTCCTTTTTTAACCATCCTCATGATTTAAGGAAAAAACGAAGATAAGTTTTAAAATTTAAATTTTCTATCACCATGTTAAAAAAGAAAATTTTATAAGAGAAGTTTTAAATTTTAAAACATGGTTTTAATTTTTAGAACTTTCCTTTTTTAACTCTACTTTAGGAAAGAGAGCTTGTAAAATTTTATAAGAGTTTTTCTTCTTGTAAAATTTTATAAAAAATATATTTCCTTCCTCTTTAAGGGGGTCGGCCACCCTTGCTTGGTGCCCAAGCAAGGTGGCCAAGCAAGGTGGCCGGCCAAATTGAAATTACAATAAAATCATCAATTAATATTTGGTGATTGATTCAATCAAGAGCAAAGAAAAGGAAATTAAAAGGGGAAAAGGAAAAAACTAGAGGAAGATTTTAATTTTTGTAAAAATTCTTCCCTTATTTGCCTTGGTCAAGTATTATAAAAGAAGGGGTGAGGAGGCTTCATGAGATACAATTCTTATTCTCTTGGAGGAGTCTCTCTTGGTGTGGCCGGCCCTCTCTCTTCTCCCTTTCCCTTTCCTCTCTTCTCCTTGGTGGTGGTGGTGGCTGGATTTTAGAGGAAGAGGAAGAAAACTTTTGGGTGGTGTTCATCTTGGAGGATCGTTGCCCACACAACGTCCAAGGCGAGGCGAGGAATACGATAGAAGATCTCAAGGTCATTAGTATACAAAGAGAAGGTATAATTAGCAATTGTTTTTCGCATCATGCTAGTTATTTCTTTTTGTAAGAATTCCAAACACAAGAGGCATTAGATCTAGTTTTTCGAATTTATTTTTCGAGTTTATGTTTTCTTTGTTTTCGAATTTGTGATTCGATTGTTCTTTTTGGTTAACCTAGAGTTATTTAAGGAAATTAAATATTAGCTTTCCTTAAAAGGTTTTGTCTAGACGGTGGTGGTTACTCCCATATCCAAGAAGGTCATGTGTCTCGCCATGCAGTCCTGGAAACCAATTTTGGAAATTAATATTTAATGAAATTAATAACATAGGTGGATTTGAATCAATAGTGTTAAGTTCCGCTTGCGATTCAAATCTAAACCATTAAGAACAGATAAATTAAATTTGGAATCAATGATGTTAAGTTCCGTCTGCGATTCCTAATTTAACTTCTAAAGAACACAATAGGTTATTTAAGGAAAAGTTTGACACTTGTACAAAATTTTCATACAGTGGAATCGGTACATTTTCCTAGGACTAACCAACAGTGCGGACAACTGGGATTGAATCCCGGCTTCTGATAAGTAATTCCTAAACTCTCCAAAGAGGTATTCGCCACCACGGTCAGACCGTAGTGTCTTGATACTTTTACCAAGACGTTTCTCCACATCAACCCTATATTCTTTGAACTTATCAAAGCATTCAGACTTGCGGCGCATCAAGTAAATATTTCCGTATCTTGAATAGTCATCTATAAAGGAGACGAAATATTCATAACCATCTCTTGCCTGGATAGACATAGGACCACACAAATCAGAATGAACCAGTTCTAACACATTTTTGGCTCTATACCCCTTGGCCTTAAAAGGTCTCTTGGTCATTTTACCTTCCAAGCAAGATTCACAGGTTGGAAAATTTTTCAACTCTAATGAACCCAAGAGTCCATCGGCTACAAGCCTTTGAATCCTACTTAAGTTAATATGACCAAGCCTTAGATGCCAAAGATATGTTTGGTTCATTTCCGAAGGTTCTTTTCTCTTACTAGAGTTAGAAGATGTGTTATTAATTTCCATTTGTTGCTTTGTGAGAGAAATTGGATTTAATGTATATAAATTGTCAACCAATGCAACAGAACAGATAATAACTCTATTTCTCTTTATAATTACGTTGTTACTGAAAGAAATAGTATATCCATCCAAATACAATTTAGAAACTAAAATTAAATTCTTTCTAAAACTGGGTACATAAAGATAATTTCTTAAAATCAAACTTCTATTCCTATCAAAAGATAAGTAAGCGTCTCCCACTGCAACAACCGCCACCTTAGTAGCATTGTCCATGTAGATGGTTATCTCTCCTTCAAATAGTCGTCGGGTTTCCTGGAACCCATGCAAATAGTTGCAGACATGATCAGTGGCTCCCGTATCTACATACCAGGTATTGGTAGATAACACCGCTAAACATGTTTCAACTACTAGAGCATGAGATATACCTTTATTGTTCTCTTTCCTACGAGGACAGTCCGCCTTCCAATGTCTTAACTGCTTGCAGATGAAGCACTTGCCCTTTGGCTTGCTCATTCCAGCTTTTTGTCCTGTACCCTGAGGTTTATTCACCTTCTTTGCTGAGATAGACTGTATCTTTTTCTTCTTGCCTTTCGACTTAGAAGTAGAACCATTTTCAGCATAGTGAATCTGAGAATTTTGACGAAATAACCCTTCTGCTGCCTAAAATTTTGTCAGCAATTCCGCCAATGAATACATCCTTTTATTCATATTATAGTTCAGGCAAAAATGCTCAAAATTTCTGGGTTGCGTTTGGAGAATGATATCAACCTGGGTTTCCCTATCGATTTCTCCTCCAAGGATTTGTATTTCGTTCAAATAAGCCATCATCTTTAGGATATGATCCCTTACGGGAGTCTCCTCTGTCATGGTGGTTGTCATTAACTTTCTCATAGCTTCTTGCCTGGCGGCCCAATCCTGGTGACCAAAGAGATCCTTGAGATTGTTCATTATATCATAAGCTATTGGTAAATCCTGATGCTGATGTTGCAGTACATTTGACATTGAAGCCAGAATGTAACACCGCGCCATCTCATTTGCTTTTACCCATTTCCTATGATTCTCAACCTCCTCTTGGGTAGACTCACCATTAGGCACATTAGGGCATTCCTCTAACAGTACAAACTTATAACCCTCAACAGTAAGAACAATGTCAAGGTTTCTTTTCCAATCTATATAGTTTGGACCAGTAAGTTTGTTCTCTTTCAGTATAATAGCCAATGGGTTGAAAGACATCCTAAGAATCACAAAATAAACTTTGGTCAGGTCTCTAAATTTAGAATAATATTAATTCCTCAAACAATACTATTTAAATTTACCAACACCTCAAAACACCGTGAATATTGCATGTCATGTTAGTGTGGACGCATACAAATTCAACATTTGTAAGAGGAGAGTCTTACCCATTAATTTTATTATCTTGTCATCCTAACTTTATGACAAATAAAATTAATAGTTGCCTTTACTTTGGTCACACAAAACAATAGCAGTGACTCCGTTGGGAAAGATACTATTGAATGCGTCTAAGTGTATACCATTACTTGATACTTAGTCCATTAAATAGGATTGTGCCCCTTCAGTTGGAGAAGATCACACGCTCCTAAATAATTTCCTATAATCATCCATAAAGGAAGTTTGATCTAGTGATCCGCAACAAACTCATCCGTTGTGGAGGGAGGCACTCAGAGCCAATACGCAAGCTTGTTACATCACTTACAAACCAGTAATGGAGACCGCAAAATTTATTTAAAAATCCCTCTCCCACTTAGTTATTTAAAGTGAGGAATTTTAATCTATGCTAGCATACATCACATGCAAACACACATCACAGTAAATAAAAGCAATAAATATGGAAATAAATTTTCCAACTATTATGGTTTCTTCCATCACAGTCCTTCGCGTGCTGCCATCCCTAGGGATCATGTCATCGGGTCCATCGAGCTTCCTTTTCTGCTGCGCCTCTGGTCCTTCAATAGAACCATGCCTCGCAAGGATACGATCCACGACAAAAATAGAATTTTACATATATCGATCCTATATTCCATAAAGGAATGTACTTGTAATCTAGATCGAAACAAAAATGTAAAATCCTAATAACTAATACAGCTCCTGCTATATTTAATATTACAATCATGCACACACAAAAATAATGCCCTTGACATGTCCAAGGATCCAATCACACACAATATCTAAAAGTCATAATAGTCGGAGCCTACAATCACAAAGTTAGCACATCCTACTATTATCCTGCCTAAATTATGTATGACATGTGCATAATCTATCGGAAAACCAAACACACAGAGGCAAACCCTAACTCTGATACCAATTGTTAGTTGGTCCTAGGAAGATCGTACCGGTTCCACTGTAGAAAAATTTTGTACAAGTGTCGAACCTTTCCTAAACAACCTATTGTGTTCTTTAGAAATTAAATTAGGAATCACAAACGGAACTTAACATTATTGATTCCAAATTTAACTTATCTATTCTTAATGGTTTAGACTTGGATCGCAAGCGGAACTTAACACTATTGATCCAAATCCACCTATGTTATAAATTCAATTAAATATTAATTTCCAAAATTGGCTTCCTGGTTAAACATGGCAAGGCACTAGGCCTTCTTGGATATGGAAGCAACCACCACTTCCTAGATAAAGCCTTTTAAGGAAAGTCAATATTTAATTTTCTTATATAACTCTAGGTTTAACCAAAACGAACAATCGAATCATAAATTCGAAAAACAAAAAAAACACAAACTTGAATTATAATTCGAAAAACTAGAATCTAATGTCTCTTGTGTTTGGAATTCATACAAAGAAAATACTAGCATGATGCGGAAGAAAATTACTAGTTATACCTTTTCTTTGTATGCTAATAACCTCGAGATCTTCTGCTATATTCCTCACCTCGCCTTGGACGTCGTGTGGGCGACGATCCTCCAAGATGAACACCACCCAAAAACCTTCTTCCTCCTTCTCTAAAATCCGGCCACCACTACAAGAGAACAAAAGAGAGCAAGGGGAAAGGAAGAGGGAGAGGTCCGGCCACAAGAGGGAGCACCAACTTGAGAATAAGAATTAATGTACCATGAGGTCGCTCCTCCCCTTTTTTTATAATACTTGCCCAAGGCAACTAAGGAAAGATTTTTACAAAAATTAAAATCTTCCTCTTGTTTTTCCTTTTCCCTTTTATTATTCCTTTTATTTCTTCTTGATTGATTCAATCATCAATCATGGATTGATTGGACGGCCCCTTGCTTGGGCACCAAGCAAAGGTGGCCGGCCACATCATCAAGGAGAAAAATAATTTTTATAAAATTTTATAAAAGAAGAAATCCTCTTATAAAATTTTACAAGCTCTCTTTCCTATTGTGGATGTTAAAAAAGGAAAGTTTTAAAAATTAAAACTAAGTTTTAAAATTTAAAACTTCTCTTCTAAAATTTCCTTTTTTAACATGGTTACAAAAATAGAAAGTTTCAAATTTAAAACTTATCTTCCTTTTTTCTAAAAACCATGAGGATGGTTAAAAAATGAAAGTTTTCAAATTTTTAAACTTTCTTTTAAACCATGTAGCCTTATTCAAATAAGAAAAGTTTTTAATTTTAAAATCTCCCTTTTAAAACTTGTAGATATCTACAAAGAGAATATTTTAAAAATTCAAAACAACCCTCCTATTTTGAATTAATTGTGGTCGGCCCCTACTTGCTTGGGCACCAAGCAAAAGGGTCGACCCTCTTAAGGAGATGGTGGCCAGCCCTTGGCTTGGTCACCAAGCCTTGGGCCGACCCCCTTCTTGGACACCAAGATGGACTTTCATTTGGATGGACTTAAGGTTTTAATGAGGCTACGACAGTGACCTAGAGGAGAAATTGGTTTTGGTCTTCCGATGAGCTTGAGTATCCCGTGTTCGCCCCGAACACACAACTCAAGTTCATCAACAATAATTCATTCCACTAGAGAGTTATTATTGCACTACCGCACCAATCCCAAATTACATTATGGACTCCTTCTTATCATGAGTGTGTTAGTCTCCTTGTGTTTAAGATATCGAATGCCCACTAATTAATTGAGTTATTGATAACTCATTTTAATTAATGTCTTAGTCCAAGAGTAGTACCACTCAACCTCATTGTCAAGTCGGACTAAGTCCACCTGCAGGGTTTAACATGACAATTCTTATGAGCTCCTCTTGGGGACATTCTCAACCTAAATAACTAGGATACAGTTTCCTTCTATAATCAACAAGACACACTATAAGTAATATCATTTCCCAACTTATCGGGCCAATTGATTTATCGAGCTAAATCTCACCCTTTGATAAGTCAAAGAAATAAATACTAAATATATGTGTTTGTTATTATATTAGGATTAAAAGCACACACTTCCATAATAACTAAGGTCTAGTTCTTTTATTAAGTCAGTGTAAAATGAACTTACCTTAAATGGTCCTACTCAATACACTTAGAGTGTATTAGTATAATTTATTAGCCAAGATAAACTAATACCTAAGTACACTATAACTATTCCAACGGTTTGTTCCTTTCCATCTTAGTCGTAAACAACTGTTTATAATTTATAAAGAACTGATAACATGATTTTCTGTGTGTGACACCACACACCGTGTTATCTATAATATAAATTAATTGAACAACTACACTTAACAAATAAATATAGACATTTGACCAATGTGATTCTTTTATTTCAAAAATAAATGTTTACAAAAGCTAGACTTTTAGTATACACTCTGACAAAACCTTTCTCTTAATATTTTGTAGAAAGCTATAAAAGGAAATATTTAAATCTTAAACTCTCTTTTAAAACCATGGCTTCCACATAAGGAAAGATTTTAAAAAAATAAAATACCTTTAATTTTATTGTGGCTAACCACCTAAGCTTGGGCTCCAAGCTTTGGCTGGCCACCCACTTGGCTCAATCCTTTGGCTTGGCTGGCCCAAGTTTGGGCTCCAAGCTTGGCTTCGCCGGCCACCTAAGGGTGGGTATGAAGGTGGGTATAGGTGGGTATAATATTTTATAAATAAGAGGCTACGACAAAGACCAAGAGGAGGAATTAGTTTTGGTCTCCTGATAAACTTAAGCTTCCCGTGTTCACCCCGAACACCCAACACCCAACTTAAGTTCATTAATAATAACTCATACCACTAAAGGGTTATTATTGAACTACCGCACCAATCTCATATTACTATATGGGCCCCTTTTTATTATGAGTGCACTAAACTCCCTGTGTTAAAGATATCGAATGTCCATTAATTAAATGAGTTATAGACAATTCACTTAATTAATATCTAGCTCCAAGAGTAGAACCACTCAACCTTATTGTCATGTCAGATTAAGTTCACCTGCAGGGTTTACATGACAAAGCTTATGAGCTCCTCTTAGGGACATCACCAATCTAGACCTACTAGGATACAATTTCTATTAGGTTTTTTGGGCCGCGAAAACTATTTTTCGCATCGCGGAAACCCCGAAACCCCAAGCCACCGGATCCGTGCGAAGTAAAATAAAACAAAAATATGAGTACGAGTTTACTAAAGCCTAGATCTACACTAGAAGAAGAGCCTTTACCCTTGATGTGCGCCCTTCGCGAATCCTGCTCGTCCAAGGTGCCGGATCTTAAGATTGTCAAAGTAGACAATCCTCTAGAAGTATCCACACGAACAAACTAGGTGGAGAAACCTAACACAAAGGTGTGCTAGCACCTTGGTAAGGTTCGGCCAAGAGAGGAGAGGGAGAGCAAGAAGAGAGAGCAAGGAAGAAGATGAAGTAATAATGCCTTGAATGAAAAAAATTTCATTCATTCACAAAGTGGTCGGCCACACATGTGTAACTCCTTCTCATTTAATGTGGCCGGCCACATTAAATTGAAAGGGAATTTGTAACCTCCATTAGGTGGAACACACATGTACTAAACATGATGATGTGGCACATCATCATTGGCCACTTAATGCCAAGTCACAAATGATGTGGCATAAAGTCAAGTCAAACTTGACTCTTCCTCTTCCTCTCAAGTCAAGTCAAACTTGACTTAATCTCTCTCATAGTTGATCTAATCCAACCATTTAATTCAAGCAAATTTAATATAATGAATCTAATTCATTTAATTAAATTGATTCAATGAGTCATAATCTAAATTAGACTCATTGAACACATGAATCAATTTGAGTCCAACTCAATTAGCCCAATTAGGATTACTCTTAATCCAATTTGATTCATCATATGAATCTAATCCTCTTGGTTCATCATATGAACCTAATCTCCATCTAACTATCCTTAGTGTGTGAGCCTATAGGTTCTTGTAACGTTGGCAATGCCCCTAAACCCATTTAGGAGCATAAGTAAAGAGCGGTATCTAGCAACACATTATTACTACCCAAGTTACAAGAATGTTGAGATCCAACATCACCTTGTGACTACTAATTGTGACTCCTCACAATATATGACAAGTGTCCTTCTATCCTAGACACCTAGATTGATCAATATGAGGCATAGACCGTGTAATCCTCTAATCAATCTAAATCTTGAACTCTAAGTAGACTCACTAAATCAAATGAGCTCAATATCTCATATTGACTCATTTGGGCATGGCCATGCACTTCGTGGTCTCACTCTATCAAGAATATCGATGTCACTCCCGTCATATAGGAGGGATAGATCTCATCTACATCACTCACATCCCTCCGCATAATTTGTTATATAGTCCACCTAGTTACAGGTGACATTTGACGAAACCAAAGTACATAACTCCTTATGTAGGGAACCATGGTGACTTCAAGTCCAAGGACTAGTAGTCATACTAATAGCCACATGAGAAAGTATATGACACTCATATAACAATCCATGATACTTTCTCATGGCGGGTCATTCAGTATACATTCTCCAATGCATACCCATGTGTCAACTTGATATCTCTATATCCATGACTTGTGAGATCAAGTCATCGAGTTGACCTACATGCTAGTCTTATTGCATTAACATTGTCCCTGAATGTTAATACTCGACTAGGAATGATTAAGAGTAGTGTTCCCTATATCATCTCACTATCGATTCAACCAATCGATTAATATAGGTAAGAACCTTCTACTCAAGGATGCTATTATACTTAGTTTATTTGGCACCAATACAAGTAAGTATAATAACCAAAACAAATGCCTTTATTTATATAAGAATATGATACAATGAGTCCATACAACAATCATCAAATGATTGGCTCTAGGGCTCTAACTAACAATCTCCCACTAGCACTAGTGCCAATCAGTGTAGGCTCTAAGACCTAATGGCCTAGTGTGACCATCATGCTTTCTCTGTGCCAAAGCCTTGGTCAAGGGATCTGCGATGTTAGCCTCTGTAGGTACTCTGCAAATCTTCACATCTCCCCTATCATCAATCTCTCGAATGAGATAGAAGCGCCGTAGTATGTGTTTGGTCCGCTGGTGTGAGCGAGGTTCCTTAGCCTGCACAATTGTTCCATTGTTGTCACAATAGAGCACAATAGGGTTAGCGATGCTAGGAACCACCCCAAGTTCAGTGATGAACTTGCGGATCCAAACTGCCTCTTTTGCTGCTTCTGATGCAGCAATATACTCGGCCTCTGTCGTAGAATCAGCTACTGTGTCCTGCTCACAGCACCACCATTTATGCAAAACACGAACCCTGACTACGATCAATAATCATCCTGGTCGGTCTGGAAGCTGGTATCACTGTAACCCTTTACAGTTAGCTCGTCATTGCCTCCATATATCAAGAAATATTCTTTAGTCCTTCTTAAGTACTTAAGAATATTCTTGACCGCTATCCAGTGACTTTCACTTAGATCTAACTGGTATCTGCTCGTCATGCTCAAAGCATACGAGACATCAGGATGAGTACATAGCATGGCATACATGATAGATCCTATGGCTGAGGCATAAGGGATCTGATCCATGCGGTCTCTCTCCTCTCTAGAAGAGGGACCTTGAGTCTTTGAAAGACTCACGCCATGTGACATCGGCAGAAATCCCTTCTTGGAGTTCTGCATGGCAAACCGTAGGAGTACCTTGTCAATATATGTACTCTGACTTAAGCCAAGCAATCTTTTAGATCTATCTCTATAGATCTGTATGCCAAGAATGCGAGATGTTTCACCTAAGTCCTTCATTGAGAAATAACTCCCTAGCCAGGTCTTGACAAACTGAAGCGAAGGGATGTCCTTCCCAATGAGTAGTATGTCATCCACATACAATATGAGGAAGACAACTATGCCCCCTACAACCTTCTTGTAGACACAAGGTTCGTCTTCATTCTTGATGAAACTAAACTATTTGATTGCATCATCGAATCGAAGATTCTAGCTCCGAGAAGCTTGCTTTAGTCCATAAATGGACCTATGCAGCTTGCATACTCTGCTAGTATGCTGTGGATCTACAAAACCCTCAAGTTGTGTCATGTACACATCCTCAAGCAGGTTTCCATTCAGAAACGCAGTTTTGACATCCATCTGCCATATCTCATAGTCATGGTATGCTGCAATGGCAAGCATGATCCGAATGGACTTAAACATCGCTATTGGAGAAAAGGTTTCATCATAGTCAATACCATGAATTTGTTTGAAACCTTTAGCTACCAAGCGACCCTTATAGATAAGTCCATCCATGTTAGTCTTTCTCTTAAAGACCCACTTACACCCTATGGGTTTTATCCCTTCAGGTGGATTAACCAAAGTCCATACTTGGTTGGTGTACATGAATTCCATTTCGGATCTCATAGCCTCTAGCCATTTCTCGGAATCTGGTCTCATCACAGCTTTTTGATAGGTGGTAGGCTCATCCTCTATGAGCACAACGTCATCATGGTCAGACAAGAGAAATGAGTATCTCTCAGGCTGACGACGTACCCTATCAGACCTGCGAAGAGGTATGTCTACTTGAACTGGTTGTTGTTCCTCAACTCTTTATGGAACAACATCATACACAACACTTTGTGGTTCCATTTCAACTTCCATCGAGGCTTCAGTACTATGGTCCACATCTTTAACTTCTTCAAGATCGAACGTACTCCCACTAGTCTTTCTAGAAACAAAGTCCCTTTCTAGAAAGACCCAGTCTTTGCCACAACTACCTTGTGTTGACTGGGAATGTAGAAGTAATATCCCTTAGTTTCCTTGGGATATCCAATAAAGTAGCACTTGTCAGATTTGGGTCCTAATTTGTCTGAGACATGACATCTAGCATAAGCCTCACAACCTCAAATTCTCATAAAAGACACCTGGCATCTCTCTCAGTCCATATCCTATATGGTGTCTTTATTACGGCCTTGGATGGATCTCGGTTGAGTATAAAAGCTGTCGCGTCTAGAGCATAGCCCCAAAGGAATGCCGAAAGATCTGTGTGACTCATTATAGACCGTACCATATCTAATAGGGTACAATTCCTCCTTTTGGATACACCATTCCACTGTGGTGTTCCAGGAGGAGTGAGTTGGGATAGAATCCCACACTCAG
The DNA here is from genome assembly GCF_018446385.1 of Zingiber officinale. Classification (NCBI taxonomy): domain Eukaryota; kingdom Viridiplantae; phylum Streptophyta; class Magnoliopsida; order Zingiberales; family Zingiberaceae; genus Zingiber; species Zingiber officinale. The sequence continues at coordinate 85,998,880 of NC_055988.1, forward strand.
CTAGATAGTCACGAAACTCATGGCTAAGGTATTCTCCACCTCGATCTGATCAAAGTATCTTAATACTCTTGCCAAGCTGGTTCTGTACTTCATTCTTGAATTCTTTGAACTTTTCAAAAGATTCAGACTTATGTGTCATCAAGTACACATAACCATATCTACTGAAGTCATCAGTAAATGTAATGAAGTACCTATAACCGCCTCTAGCAGCGACATTGAAAGGGCCACATACATCACTATGTATAAGTCCTAACAAATCAGTCGCTCTTTCGCTGTGCCCACTAAAGGGAGTCTTGGTCATCTTGCCTAGTAGGCATGACTCGCATGTCTCATAAGATTCAAAATCAAATGAGTCCAGCAAACCATCCTTATGGAGCTGGGATAAGCGCTTGTCATTTATATGACCTAAGCGACAGTGCCAGAGATAGGTTTAGTTGATGTCACTTGACTTGAACCTCTTGGTATTTATGTTATAGATAGGGCTTTCAAGGTCTAGAATGTAGAGTCCATTCATCAGAGGTGCATTACAATAGAGCATATCTTTTAAATAAACAGAACAACATTTGTCCTTAATTATAAAAGAGAAACCTTTCTTGTCCAAACAAGAAACTAAAATTATGTTCTTAGTTAAAGCAGGCACATAACAACATTCATCTAATTCTAATACAAGCCTAGAGGGCAGAGATAGATGATAAGTTCCTACAGCAACAGCAGCAACCCGTGCTCCATTGCCTACTCATAGGTCTATCTCGTCCTTCGTCAATGCTCTGCTATTTCTCAGCGCTTGTACATTAGTACAAATGTGAGAAGCACATCCGGTATCTAATACTCACGATGAAGAAATAGAGAGGTTGACTTCTATAACATTTATACCTGAAGTAGAAATCTTATTTCTCTTCTTCTTAAGATCTTCCAGGTATCCTACGCAATTCCTCTTCCAGTGCCCTGCTTGTCCTTGATACAGTTGACGAAGATGTTCAACCATATCATAAGCGCCCATTAACTCATATTGCTTCTGAAGCTCAGAGTTCATGGTCGCGGGCATACGACATGACCATCTAATGCGTCATCTTGATGCTTCTTGTAAGCATCTCGGTCAGCTCGCGTGGCAGTGGTAGGAGGAGCCTCCGGAATGGGCTGCTCCAGAACGTACAGTTTACGTTCTTGGGTGAGAACTATTCTTAGGTTCCTGTACTAGTCTAGGAAATTTGCTCCGTTGAGCTTGTCCTTCTTAAGGACAGAACGCAGGGAGAAAGAGTTCGTATTCGACGTCATGGTAATCTACACCAGAAATTAAAGCAGAAAATAAATATCATATTCCTTTTATCATTTAATTAGGCCTTTAACTAAATAATGCTCCCACTGAATTATATAATTCATGTGGGACAAGATCCACATCATACTAGAGTTAGCTTTGGCTAATACGCTCAAGATTTAGTATGATCGGTAGGTAACGATTTACCAATTACATCTCTATGCAGCTCTTGTTTATAGGATCATTATTCGCAGTTATATTAAAACTTGAGTTAGCTTTGGCTAACGCCCAAGAATTAATATAAATGTGATTTATGTCCTATCTTTCCAACCGTTGGAAGTATGCCTATAGTTTTACTCGATCCAACCGAGTTAACTAGTTACTCAATCTAATTGAGTTGTACTCACCCATGCATTGATAGGCGGGACTAAGATTATCCCTCTGTACCCTACCAAGATAATATGTGTTGCTCTGCTTTGGCAGATTCAACAACACATGTGATCGAGGTAGTGATAGGTATCACGGCATGGTAGGCATTTTAGAGTTGACGTGATTTAGATCTAATCTAATCGACGATGTGTATCATATACTCGATTTAGATCTAATCTAATCGTAGAGGAGGTGCATCATGTGCATGACTTAGATCTAATCTAATCGTTGAGATGTATCATATATGCGATTGATCGAATCGAATCGTTAAGGCGCTAATTAACTACTTTACTAGCATGCATCAAATACACACACACAAGCAATTAATTATACTATTTGTGATTAGTCATGGCCCTACTACGATCTTCTCAAGCCAATGAGAAGATCGAATGGTCAACCTAGGGTCAATAGCTTCTCAAGCTCCTCCCTTTGACCACCTTGTGTTGCTCGCGCCCTCCTCGTAACTCCGTCTCGAGTGGACCTTCCACCGCTCCAATTTTGTACATTACAATTTTGAAACTCGAGTTACATTCGAGTCTAAACTAATTTACAACAAGAATAAATGGAGAAAGGCACGACGCGCAGGTCGCGTATCAAGTATACAGCACACACAACACAAATGACGGCGCAGGCCGTAATATGAATTACAACACATTTCCAATCAGATTGTGTCTTTTTGGGCCATGACTATCACAAAATAATACAAATAATACATAATTCTAAATTATATATTTTCTATAATTTTCTGTAATTTTTCTACAATTTTTATAATTTTTTACGAGTAAAAATTCCCGGCGGTCCCATTTAGCGATTTTCGGGCATAATCGCGGAACGAATCCCGTTGCGGGGCCAGGGGTAGCGCCCCTACCCGTGATCTAACCATCGTGAGTGTCCCTAATCGATCCTACAGTACCTTAGCCCTCTGTCCCAAAAAGTTTTGGGGCGAAACCTTGTCGTTTCGGAAAAATCTTCACGGTAGTCGAAGCCTACAAGTGTCGAAACACTTGTGCTTCGCTTCTACGAGAAAAATACCCATAAAAACCATAAAAACCATAAAATTACAAAAAGTTACAGAACCTATATTTTTCATAAAAAAATAAAATTAAATTCGTACTCGCTTCGCACGTGGCTCTGATACCACTGTTGGGTTTTTCGGGCCGCAAAAACCACTTTTTCGCATCGCAAAAACCGCTTTTTCGCGTCACGAAAACCGCTTTTTCGCGTCGCAAAAACCCCAAAACCCCAAGCGACCGGATCCGTGCGAAGTAAAATAAAATAAAAATACGAGTACGAGTTTACTAAAGCCTAGATCTATACTGGGAGAAGAGCCTTTACCCTTGATGCGCGACCTTCTCGAATCCTGCTCGTCCAAGGTGCCAGATCTCAAGATTGTCAAAGTAGACAATCCTCTAGAAGTATCCACATGAACAAACTAGGTGGAGAAACCTAACACAAAGGTGTGCTAGCACCTTGGTAAGGTTTGGCCAAGAGATGAAAGGGATAGCAAGAAGAGAGAGCAAGGAAGAAGATGAAGTAATAATGCCTTGAATGAAAAAAAATTCCATTCATTCACAAAGTGGCCGGCCACACATGTGTAACTCCTTCTCATTTAATGTTGCCGGCCACATTAAATTGAAAGGGAATTTGTAACCTCCATTAGATGGCACACACATGTACTAAACATGATGATGTGACACATCATCATTGGCCACTTAATGCCAAGTCACAAATGATGTGGCATAAAGTCAAGTCAAACTTGACTCTTCCTCTTCCTCTCAAGTCAAATCAAACTTGACTTAATCTCTCTCATGGTTGATCTAATCCAACTATTTAATTCAAGCTAATTTAATATAATGAATCTAATTCATTTAATTAAATTGATTCAATGAGTCATAATCTAAATTAGACTCATTGAAAACATGAATCAACTTGAGTCCAACTCAATTAGCCCAATTAGGATTACTCTTAATCCAATTTGATTCATCATATGAATCTAATCCTCTTGGTTCATCATATGAACCTAATCTCCATCTAATTGTCCTTAGTGTGTGACCCTATAGGTTCTTGTAACGTTGACAATGCTCCTAAACCCATTTAGGAGCATAAGTAAAGAGCGGTATCTAGCAACACATCATTACTACCCAAGTTACAAGAATGTTGAGATCCAACATCACCTTGTGACTACTAATTGTGACTCCTCACAATATATGACAAGTGTCCTTCTATCCTAGACATCTAGATTGATCAATATGAGGCATAAACCATGTCATCCTCTAATCAATCTAAATCTTGAACTCCAAGTAGACTCACTAAATCAAATGAGCTCAATATCTCATATTGACTCATTTGGGCATAGTCATACACTTCGTGGTCTCACTCTATCAAGAATATCGATGTCACTCTCGTCATATAGGAGGGATAGATCCCATCTACATCACTCACATCCCTCCGCATAATTCGTTACATACCCAGTAATCGCCTTTATAGTCCACCCAGTTAAGGGTGACGTTTGACGAAACCAAAGTACATAACTCCTTATGTAGGGAACTATGGTGACTTCAGGTCCAAGGACTAGTAGTCATACTAATAGCCACATGAAAAAGTATATGACACCCATATAACGATCCATGATACTTTCTCATGGCGGGTCATTCAGTATACATTCTCCAATGCATACGCATGTGTCAACTTGATATCTCTATATCCATGACTTGTGAGATTAAGCCATCGAGTTGACCTACATGCTAGTCTTATTGCATTAACATTGTCCCTGAATGTTAATACTCGACTAGGAATGATTAAGAGTAGTGTTCACTATATCATCTCACTATCGATTCAACCAATCGATTGATATAGGTAAGAACCTTCTACTCAAGGACGCTATTATACTTAGTTTATTTGGCACCAATACAACTAAGTATAATAACCAAAACAAATGCCTTTATTTATATAAGAATATGATACAATGAGTCCATACAACAATCATCAAATGATTGGCTCTAGGGCTCTAACTAACAGTTTCCTTCTATAATCAACAACACACCATATAAATGGTATTATATCCCAACTTATCGGGCTTATTGATTTAACGAACTAAATCTCACCCATTGATAAGTCAAAAAAATAGATACTAAATATATGTGTTTGTTATTATATCGGGATTAAGAGTATGCACTTCTAAAATAGCTGAGGTCTCGTTCTTTTATTAAGTCAATATAAAAAGATACAACCTCAAATGGTTCTACTCAATACACTCATAGTATACTAGTGTAATTTCATATTCAAGATAAACTAATACCAAATTACACTATGGCAATTCTAATGATTTGTTCCTATCCATCTTTGTTGTGAGCTACTATTTATAATTTATAAGGAACTGATAACATTATCTTCTGTGTGTAACTCCACACACTATGTTATCTACAATATAAATTAAATGAATAATTATATTTAACATATAAATCTAAACATTCGACCAATGTGATTCTTTATTTCATAATAAATGTTTACAAAATGTTAGGCTTTTAGTATACATTCCAACACACTTTATAGCAGCTAACATAAGATGTCGCTTGGTTTGTCCTATTTATAACTGCTAAAGGAATTCTAGCTCATATCAACCATAACTAAATTCTTGTTATGTATATTAAATGTGGCAAAATACAATTGTATATTTTTATGATCAGCAGTAGCTACTACAACGTGTAGCAGCTATTCATAAAGTCGCTGCCATAGTGGAAATGCTACACGTTGTAGTAGTTAATCACTATTACTAGTCGCAGAGTGTAGCAATTTACTCTTGACAAGATGCTACAATTTGTAGAAGCTAATCCGCACTAACTGTTATAGAGTGTAGCAGCTACTCTTAAGAGGCTGCTTTAATTTGTAAGAGATCACTTTAATATTGTATCTTGATATATTATAATTATATTTCACCACCCCATCCTGTTGCCTTTAATGTGTTATGTGAAAATGATGGTTCAGTTACTACAAGGTGTAGCAGTTACTACATGTATTGATTGTGAAGCTAGCGAGTCCACCTTATAGCAATATATATATAGCTGTTAAAAATAATAAAAATAGTATTGTTATGTATATTAACTTGGTAATAAAAAATGTTATATTATTTTAATTAGCAGTAGCTACTACAGCATTGTAGCAGGTATTGTACTAGTTGCTACACGCTACAGTAGTTACATCATAAAATATAACACTAGAGTAAATGCTACACGTTGTAGCAGCTAATCCTAAGTAGATACTGCAACGTGTAGCAGCTTATCACCAGTAACTGCTACACGTTGTAGCAGCTAATCTTTTGTTGCTTCTATCAATCCTTGCAGCATCTCGTGCTTGCCGTTGGCGCTGCTAGTCTGTTTATACAGAATGTAGGTTTAGTAAAATTTTTGATTGAAACATTTTAAGCTGCGGCATGTTGTAGCAGCCTTTGAACATTAAATGCATGGTAGAATTTAATACCCAACGGTTGGTTAATCCTTGTCTTTACTATCTGTCTTATGATCTTTATCATTTCCCAGTTCATAATGGGTCATAGTGAGTCTTTCGATGACACATGGACTTGAAAAGACACGTCTGTTTGACTTGTCTTTATCAAGCGGTAGGGTTTACTTGTGCCTCTTTTCCTATAAATAGGCGATTAACATAACTGACTCTTCCACGTTGCCTTGTCTTTGGTCTACATTATAGCTCTTTCATAATCATGTCTAGCTTTAGTAGGAAGACAAAACATAGTATTGGTGTTGTTAAAGAACCCCCCATTGAAGAGGATTCAAGCTCTTCATCTTCTTTACCGGAAAGATCATCTGTATCAGTAGACTCGTCTACTTCCCGATTTGTATTATTGATTTGTCTAGTATTTTATATATATCTTTCTTTCCTTGGAATCATGAAATTTCTAAAATATTCATAATAGGTATCTCAGTCTAGCCATGGAACATCATGTAGTTTGTGGCTATATAAAGATTCTCACAAAACAAAATAACCAGGCGAGGAAGAAGTTAGAAGCTGCCCTTTTTCGAGAGAAAAAGAACCATAATGAACTTGTGCAGCTGTGACGACAACTCTCCCAAGCCAATGGGGCATTAGATGATGTTATAAATCAAAAGAATAAGTGAAATATCACTCTTTGTGAAGCTCAGCCTCACATCTCTGTTAGGATAGATGTACGCGGCTAGAGAGGGGGGGTGTGAATAGCCGACCCCAAATTCGCGTTTCTTCCTACGATTAGGGTTAGCGCAGCGGAAATAAACAAATAGAAATGAAAAAGGAGAAGCAAACCTCAACACGAAGATGTAACGAGGTTCGGAGATGATACTCCTACTCCTCGACGTGTCCGTAAGGTGGACGAAGCCTATCAATCCGTCGGTGGATGAGTCCCCGGAAAACCGGCTAATATAAACTCCTTATGGGTGGAGAAACCTCGCCACAAAAGCTTACAACAGCAAGAAGGAGTACAACAGTAGAGAAAGCAAACAAGAAGAATATGAATGTACAAACACTACCAAGTTTTCTTGCCTTCTCGTTGTCGACTGAAGTCCGTTGATGAAGCAACAACTTCACGGATTCAAGCACAGCAGCTAGACAACCAGCCGACGGAAGCTCACACGAAGCTTCAGCAATGGGGAGCTCAACAAAGCTCAGATCGCAGGAGCAAGAACCAGGAAAAGAACTACAGTAGAGACCCTCGACCTCGGTATATATCCTGCGAAGAAGAAGACACATAAACTAGCCGTTGTGTCGCAACGGCTAGGACCTGGATCGATCAGGCACACTCCTGATCGGTCTAGACCTCCTCTGATCGGTTTTGGGGACCGATCAGGACCTATGCTGATCGGTCCCCAGACCGATCAGCACACTTCACAGAGAGTTTCCGTAACTCTCTGTGCGTGCCCTGATCGGTCCCGGGGACCGATCAGGCTTCATGCTGATCGGTCCCCAGACCGATCAGTAAGCTCACAGAGGCACTGATCGCTTTCTGATCGGTCTTCAGACCGATCAAGAACCCACAGTATCACTGGATCGGTCACCAGACCGATCCAGATCTTGGTTTTTGCCCAAACCAAGTCCAAACCAATATCAGGTCAACCTTGACCTATTGGTACATCATGCTTAGCCTCCGGTCACTCCCTTGACCTGATAAGACTCCCCACCAAGTGTCCGGTCAATCCCTTTGACCCACTTGGACTTTTCTCTTCGTGTCAAGTATCCGGTCTCTCCCTTGACCTACTTGACCTTCTCAACACCAGATGTCCGATCACCCTTGATCCATCTGGATTTTCCCTTGCCCGGCTTCACTCACCAGGACTTCCACCTAGCTTCACTCACTAGGATTTTCACCTGGCTTCACTCACCAGGATTTCCAATCTGCCCGGCTTCACTCACCAGGACTTTCCAACTGCCTGGCTTCACTAACCAGGACTTTCCCATTGCCTGGCTTCACTCACCAGGACTTTTCCCACTGCCTGGCTTCACTCACCAGGACTTTCACTATCACATCCGATCAAGAGAACGAGCTACCGAGCCCTCTCTGACCACAGTTCGGAGAACGAGCTACCGAACCCTCTCCGACTTCCATCCGGTCCAGAGAACGAGCTCCCGAGCCCTCTCTGACCTCAGTCCGGAGAATGAGCTACCGAGCCCTCTCCGACTTCCATCCGGTCCAGAGAACGAGCTCCCGAGCCCTCTCTGACCTCAGTCCGGAGAATGAGCTACCGAGCCCTCTCCGACTTCCCATGCCAAGTTTCCATACTTGGACTTCTCCGTGCCAAGTCTCCATACTTGGACTTTTTCCATGCCAAGCTCCCTGCTTGGACTTTTCACCATGCCAAGCTCCCTGCTTGGACTTTTCCCGTGCCAAGCTCCCTGCTTGGACTTTTCCGAGTCAGGTCAACTCACCTCGGGTCAACCAGGTCAACCTTGACCAAGGTTGCACTAACAATCTTCCATCAAAATACAACTCTTCTGTTTTCGTCAAACATCAAAATACAACTCGAGTCAGGTCAACTCGAGTCGGGTCAACTAGGTCAACCTTGACCTAAGGTTGCACCAACAATCTCCCCCTTTTTGATGTTTGACAAAACCATAACCTAACTTAGGTTTTCTAATGTTCTTCCTTGAACATTCTCCCCAAACCTACACTCTCCCCCTTTTTGACACACATCAAAAAGAGTGAATCAAGGTCAAGAGTTTCTTCCTAATGAAAGTCCCATACCTTTCATTGAAACTCTTAATTTCCCCCTTGATACTAAGGTCAACAATTAACTTAGTGATAATCCCATATCACTCAAGTTTTTAGGAGTAAAAACTCCCCCTAAAAGTCAACTCCCCTTGACTAATAGGTAAAACTCCCCCTAAAGGTCAACTCCCCCTTGACCATTGCACCAACAATGTCTTGGAGAGTTTCAACCCTTTAGAAATCCAAAACACCACTTCCACAGCTGCAATTTCAGACAAACAGTCGAAATTCAGCAAGTTGGCATGCCCTGATCGGTCACCGGACCGATCAGGCTTCCTCTGGATCGGTCCAGTGACCGATCCACACAGACCTGGACCGATCAGGGAACCTCCTGATCGGTCCACAACTCTGATTTCTGATTTCTGAATTTTTCTTCTCCCGAAATTCAGAAACCTCTAGAAAATCACAGAAAATTCAAAAAATTATGAAATTTTGAGAATACATTCCTCATACCAAATACTATCATGGAAAAATAGTTTTCTATGAAAATAGCTTCCATTTTTCAATCTTGATACAAAGTTCACAAGTCTTTGAAATAGCTCAAAGTTAACTCATCTTTGTATCACTTTGCTCAATGATGAGAGCTATCACTAGAAAAGCTTCATCAAGGTTTTTCAAATCAATTTTGAAATGATTTTAAACCACTTAATTTAGGACCACAATCTTTGGGCTAAATGTACATGAATTGTACATAAGCTTTCCCTATGATCCCCAATTAGAATTAGGCTCATCTAGGTACAAGAACTATGCACCTTGATCCTAACTCACAATCCTAATATCTCACACACATCTAAGGTGTATCAAACACATTCAAGTCAATTTTGATGTGAGATATGGGTTTAGGTTAGCTTAATCTAAGTTCTCATGCATTTTTCTAAACAACAATTTGATCTCCATATCAAATTGTGCTTCTTATCCTTAAATCAAGTTAATTGACCATTAATGCACAAGATGATGACATGGCATATAATTGTATCATAAATGGAAACATGTGCCAATGTCATGATGTCATGGCATAAAGTGTGAAACTTAAATAAAGCATGACATTTAAACTAACCTAAGCATTATCATGACATTTTAAATGATCATAAAAGAAATATGATGTCATGACATGGCATATGACAAACAATATATGGCAAATAACATGTAAAGGTATAGAAAATACCTAATTCTAGCCTTAGTTGCCATTTTTGATAATTTTGACCATTTTGCCATAATTTCTATATTCCTAAGTGTAATAGACCTAAAATCATATCCTCAAGACTTTTAGATCACTATGTGCCAATTAAATTGACTCTAGAAAATTCCTCAAATGTGGTTGGCACATCCTAATTATCTTAGGAATAATTTTTCATTTCATTTTTCAAGGCTTGATCACACCTTGAAAAATCCTAAAGTGCCACCTTTGCCATGATTAGGTTAACTACCTATTCAAGTAAGGTTGGCACACCCTAACTCATCTAGCGTGATGAAATCACGCTCCTAGGAACCCAATACCTATTGGAGCTCATTGGGTTCACTAAGTATTCACTAGGGATGACTTCCCTAGCAACCCTTCTAATGACCCTCCTAGGCTTTGAAGCCTTGGTCATTTGGGACTCATCAAGATCAACTCTAGGGGTGACTCCCCTTGTGACCTTGGTGATGGTCTTCCTAGCCCTAGATTTTGTTCCATAATCGAATGGAACATTGTGATAAGTGGCCTTGACCATTTGGGACTTAGGTTTGTGACCCAAACCTTTCTTGTCCTTGGACATTGGTTTTTGACCTTTAAACCCTAGAGATGACTTCTCCAAGTTCTTAAGGGTCTTTTCTAAAGAGTCAAGTCTTGATCTCAAGACTTGATTCTCCTTTTCTAATACCTCAAGTTTTAACTTGTCATTTGTCTTTGAGGTATTCCTAGGCATATGTCTAGATGATTTGGGATTTCTACCTAGATTTTCCTTAGCCTTAGATGGGTTAATTCTAGGGTTGGCTTTCCTAGTGTTATCCTTATCTAGGCTCACATGTTTGGCACCTAAGCATGTGTATCGATTTCTATAATTAACATGCTTATCATTCTTGACAATAGCAATAAGACTACTAGCATGCATCCTACTAGAATTGCAAGAATGTGCCTTAGAGATTACCTTAGGGTTTGCCCTAGCTCCCCCTATACATGTGCTCGATCTCTTGTCCTTGTGAGATTGCCTCCCTCTCGGACATTGGCTCCGATAATGTCTCCTTCGCTTGCATTGGAAGCACACCACGTGCTCCTTGCCCTTGCGTGTTGGGACTCCGGCTTCCTTGACCTTTGGCGCCGGTGGAGTCTTTCTAACCCTCTTTGGACATTTACTCTTGTAATGTCCATACTCCCTACACTCAAAGCACATTATATGTAATTTGCTAGAAATTAAAATGCTTGAGTTACCTAGGTTTGAGGGTGGATGAAAGCTCTCTTCTTCATCCCTTCCGGAGGTAGATGCTTCTTCTTCTTCTTGCTCTGAACTTGAAGAAGAACTCTCCTCCTCTTCTTCTTTAGATGTTGAGTGGCCCTCAACTTCTAAATCCATTCCTCCATGAAGTGAGCTCCTTGGCTCACTTGACTCCTCTTCATGGCTTGAAGTGGAGTTCCCCTCATGGAACTTAGCCAAGTTGTTCCACAACTCCTTGGCATTATTATATCCACCTAACCTACACAAAACATCATTAGGTAAAGAAAATTCAAAAATTTTCAATACCTCATCGTTGACTAGGGATTGGTGGACTTGTTCCTTGGTCCACTTCTTCTTCTCTAGGGTTTCTCCTTTCTTGTCCATCGGAGGCTTGAAATCTAATTGAACACAACTCCAATTTTCAAGGTTAGTCATAAGAAAATATTTCATTCTTACCTTCCAAAACGCGAAGTCGTCGCGATCGTAGAAGGGTGGAATCGTGATGTCCTCTCCGAGTTGATCCATCTCTAGCTTGTGCTCCCTCGGGTGTTAATCCGGCGAAGAGCGACCTCGCTCTGATACCACTTGTTAGGATAGATGTACGTGGCTAGAGAGGGGGGGTGTGAATAGCCGACCCCAAATTCGCGTTTCTTCCTATGATTAGGGTTAGCACAGCGGAAATAAACAAATAGAAACGAAAAAGGAGAAGCAAACCTCAACACGAAGATGTAACGAGGTTCGGAGATGATACTCCTACTCCTCGGCGTGTCCGTAAGGTGGACGAAGCCTATCAATCCGTCGGTGGATGAGTCCCCGGAAAATCGGCTAATATAAACTCCTTATGGGTGGAGAAACCTCGCCACAAAAGCTTACAACAGCAAGAAGGAGTACAACAGTAGAGAAAGCAAACAAGAAGAATATGAATGTACAAACACTACCAAGTTTTCTTGCCTTCTCGTTGTCGACTGAAGTCCGTTGATGAAGCAACAACTTCACGGATTCAAGCACAGCAGCTAGACAACCAGCCGACGGAAGCTCACATGAAGCTTCAGCAATGGGGAGCTCAACAAAGCTCAGATCGCAGGAGCAAGAACCAGGAGAAGAACTACAGTAGAGACCCTCGACCTCGGTATATATCCTGCGAAGAAGAAGACACATAAACTAGCCGTTGTGTCGCAACGGCTAGGACCTGGACCGATCAGGCACACTCCTGATCGGTCCAGACCTTCTCTGATCGGTCTTGGGGACCGATCAGGACCTATGCTGATCGGTCCCCAGACCGATCAGCACACTTCACAGAGAGTTTGCGCAACTCTCTGTGCGTGCCCTGATCGGTCCCGGGGACTGATCAGGCTTCATGCTGATCAGTCCCCAGACCGATCAGTAAGCTCACAGAGGCACTGATCGCTTTCTGATCGGTCTTCAGACCGATCAAGAACCCACAGTATCACTGGATCGGTCACCAGACCGATCCAGATCTTGGTTTTTGCCCAAACCAAGTCAAAACCAATATCAGGTCAACCTTGACCTCTTGGTACATCATGCTTAGCATCCGGTCACTCCCTTGACCTGCTAAGACTCCCCACCAAGTGTCCGGTCAATCCCTTTGACCCACTTGGACTTTTCTCTTCGTGTCAACTATCCGGTCACTCCCTTGACCTACTTGACCTTCTCAACACCAGATGTCCGATCACCCTTGATCCATCTGGATTTTCCCTTGCCCGGCTTCACTCACCAGGACTTCCACCTAGCTTCACTCACTGGCTTCACTCACCAGGATTTCCAATCTGCCCGGCTTCACTCACCAGGACTTTCCAACTGCTTGGCTTCACTCACCAGGACTTTCCCATTGCCTGGCTTCACTCACCAGGACTTTTCCCACTACCTGGCTTCACTCACCAGGACTTTCACTATCACATCCGGTCCAGAGAACGAGCTACCGAGCCCTCTCTGATCACAGTTCGGAGAACGAGCTACCGAACCCTCTCCGACTTCCATCCGGTCCAGAGAACGAGCTCCCGAGCCCTCTCTGACCTCAGTCCGGAGAACGAGCTACCGAGCCCTCTCCGACTTCCATCCGGTCCAGAGAACGAGCTCCCGAGCCCTCTCTGACCTCAGTCCGGAGAACGAGCTACCGAGCCCTCTCCGACTTCCCATGCCAAGTTTCCATACTTGGACTTCTCCGTGCCAAGTCTCCATACTTGGACTTTTTCCGTGCCAAGCTCCCTGCTTGGACTTTTCACCATGCCAAGCTCCCTGCTTGGACTTTTCCCGTGCCAAGCTCCCTGCTTGGACTTTTCCGAGTCAGGTCAACTCACCTCGGGTCAACCTTGACCAAGGTTGCACTAACAATCTTCCATCAAAATACAACTCTTCTGTTTTCGTCAAACATCAAAATATAACTCGAGTCAGGTCAACTCGAGTCGGGTTAACTAGGTCAACCTTGACCTAAGGTTGCACCAACAATCTCCATAGTTATGCTGCCTTTCTATGAGAGCAAAAGAATAAAACTGTATTTTTCCAAGTGCGACGATAACTATGTCAACTTAATGTATCACTAGAGAATGCTATAAAGTTAATGATTTACGCAGTAGTGTTTGTATTAACTATTTACCTTAACATATTGTTTGTCTTGTGTTATTATCAAACAAAACTATAGTCTCCAAGTGTTATTTTTTTTACGCTGAACAAGAGTTGTAGTCCCTCAATCTCATGGTGGCAAAAGGTGAATACGCTTGCCCCCAGTGCCCTCGCTAACCCGTCCCAGGGCCAACACAGAGGAGGTAAATCACGGGCGGCTACTAGCCTTTAGAATAGTGACTAGCACATAAGGGAGGTATTTACCTCGGCTTTGCCGAGATTTAAACGTAGGATCTTATGGTGGCAATACAAAAACTAAGGTAGGGTAAACTTTTTATAATGATTGGGCCCACCGCTTCCCAGCCCTATACCCCAGAAATCCCCGAAGAGTTTTTTTGGAGAGCATCAGTACCACTTGGTTGATAAGAGCGTCCCATCGCTGAAGCAGCGACCTCAGTCAACAGGTTTCAAATTGAGGACTTTTAATTGATAAGAGCCTACGCAGGGGGGGTGCTCGAACCTGACACCTCAGTCAATGGGTAACAACGTCATAACCAGAGCACCCCTAGTTCAGTTGTTTGTAGTCCCTCAATCTCAGTTTTGTATTTAGATCACATAATTGAGCTTCTATATGTTTTATTGATTTGCCTATAAATAGGTAGAAGTTGCTACATCTTGTAGTAGCTATTGCAGCACATTTTTGCATTAACATATAGTTGTTCAAAAATGGTATCATGTGTAGCAACTTATAAACAGTAGCTGCTACACTATGCAGCAGTTACTACGGATTAGCCGCTACACAATTGCTGCAAACTCCAGACTCGTAGCTCCCACATCGCATAGCAGTTACATTGGATTAGCTGCTACAACATGTAGCAGCATCTATTGCACATTGTAGCATTGGCATCTAGTTGTCGGACGATGCTACTTCGTGTAGCAGCTTCTAAAGAGTATCTCCTACACTGTGTAATAGTTACTATAGATTAGCTGCCACATCGTGTATCAGTTACTGCGAATTAGATGCTACAATGTGTAGCAACTACTTTAGATTTGTGAACTCATAGAATATGTAGCAATTACTGCTGATGCAACTAACAAGCCCCACTCTCTATTAAAAATTATATGGTGAGTAATTTATTGTAAAAAAATAAATTTATGTATACTTATCAATTAATTATAGGTGACCTACGACATCTGTTCCATTGATCTGTCATGTCCATAGAATGACTACTCATAGCTGCCATTTATGAGAAGTATGACAAGTCCTACCTATCATAAACCATGACTTGTGAAGAAATCAGAAACCTGCTTTGTCAGACGGCCAGTTGTGGATGTGTGAATACAACTATTCCAACATGGACTACTCAGCGCCGCTGTTTTCCTATATAACAGAGGTAGCCAGGCTCATTTCTTGACATCCAAAGATAAAATGAGTAGCTTATAAATGGATTGGTGGCATTTTCCCTACACCACCTTCACCATTTATTTCATGGCATCTAGTCTACATCTTCAAGTGTTTCTTGTTCTAGAAGCAGGAATGAGAAAGCGCCCATGTTGCCTTCCATGGTCTAGTGTATGCTCCCATATTTGTAAAGGAATTTCATTAATGCAAACATCATTCTCTGGCCCGGATCAATGTACGTGCCTGGGTTTAGGCCGCTCAAGGAGTGGTCTAAATTCTGTACAGTTTTCCGTGTGTGCAAGCCTCGGTCATTCGTTGTGGAATTCTCATGGAGTAACAAATAAATTCTTAGTCTCGACGATCTTCTCCCAACCCCGAGCAAATGACGTGAGGGAAATGTAATCTTTAATTGACAATTTTACATTTACTATGGAATATCTATCATATTGACAATAAATGTATTATTCCAATTTTATTTCTTAGCTATGTTGTGATATGTTTATGCTGTAAATTAAAATGGATTCATTATTCAATATCATACTCACAAACAAGAACCAAGGAACATCACGTCCAGGTTGTAGCAGCTACCACATTATAGCTGGTACACCAAGGAGTGCAATGGGTGGGGTCGGAGCAATGTAATTATACTTAAGTTGATGGTGTAACAGTTATGGGTCAGCAACAACATATAACTTCATGTTGTAGCAGTTATCTATCCGTAGCTACTACAACACAGAGAAAGGCATTATACAAGACATCTCGGATCATTAATAGGTTAATAGCGTATAAATCAGAATAGTAGCATAAATTCTTCCAACGTGTAGCAGCTTCTCAAGAGTAGAAAATCTAGATACCATCTTGTTGATCGTAAACAAAAAAACCTACAGACTATAGTTGGCGTTAATATAATGAATGGAATAATATTATTATTGTAAATAAATATAATAACATAACACAAACAAGATTAGCTTGCAAGTTGCTACAGCATGTTGTGGCAACTCACAACTCTGGATTAGCTGCTACAAAGTGAAGCAGCTAATCTGCAGTAACTGCTACACGTTGTGTAAGCACACATCTCAGGAGCATCTGCTACAATGTGTAGCAGCTAATCCGCACTAACTACTACACAATGTGTTAGCTCACGTGTTTGGTTTCTTAAAAAATGTGTAGCATCTAATCTGTATTAACTGCTACATAGCTACTCTTGAGAAGTTGCTACATGTTATAACATCATCTGACAACTACGGCCTGCAAGGTGCTACAGTAGCTGCTACATCATGTAGCAGCTTGAAAGTGAATATTCGTTACCTAATAAAACCTGTAGAAGCTTTGCTCTAAGTCCAAATAGGCATTTTCCCTTAAGACGAAATCGGCTCGAATCTGGGAATGAGCAGCACATAGACGCACCTCTAGCTCACCTTGATGTGAGTGATGAACATCCAGATTAAGTTGATGGTGTAGCAGTTATCTATCCATGGCTACCACAACACAGGCGAAAGGCATTATACAAGACATCGCAAATCATTAATATAATAAAATTTGTTCCTACGTGTAGCAACTTCTCAAGAGTAGAAAATACATATACCATCTTTTTTACCATAAACAAAACAAGACTTGGAGACTATAGTTGGGGTTGATATAATGAAATTATTTAGAGTATTAATATTCCAAATAAAGATAATAACTTAACACAAACAATATTATATAAATTCGTAAAGTTAATTTAAACACTTAGGATTTTCCTGTTAATACAAGGGAGGTATCATCTGGATTTTTATCGTTATATGCTTCAAAAGGTCTTATTACATCCTGTCTCCTTACAGAGGATTATTGTATAGCGCCAACTAAACCAATTAACATTTGTTTTTCCATATATTAATCAAATAGATCATTTATATTCATGACCAAAAAGAATATAGTAGGATAAGATTGGAAATTAAACTTATATTGAAATGACTTACCAAGTAACTGCTCTACATTGTAGCAATTTACTATCCAAGTAGCTGCTATACATTGTAGCAGTAGAATTTCCACGTATCTGCTCTACATTGTAGTAGGTTAGGGTCCAAGTTGCTTTAATAGCATGTTGTATTTAGGATGTATACATTGTAGTATAAATCTTTGAGTGTCCCTAGAATGATCACTCATAGCAGGCATTGCCCCTAGAATGACTACTCATAGCAGCCATCACCCATATGACTACACATAGCTATCATAAATCATGACATGTGACTAGTTGTCTAATATGTTGCTTTGTCAGAAAGGTATGTGTGGGCTCATGACTATACTTGATTTCCTATATAATAGAGGATCACCTGATGTAAGTGACAAAGGAAAACGAGAAGCAGATTCATGGATTGGCCACATTTTCTCCCCACCACCTTCATCATTCCTTTTATGTCATCTTCTATAAATCTTGAAGTGTATCAAGCTCTCAAATCGCGAAAGCCAAAGTGGTCAAGTAGCCTCCCACACTCTACAGTACAGTTCCATAATCGTAAACATATTTCCTTAATGCAAACACCATCGTCTAGCTCCCATCAACATACGCGGATGATGGTCGGCTGCTCATGCAAATGTCTCACTTTTGCCTAAAATCATGTGTGTGCGACAAAGGGCTTCTTCGTTGCCCTGAGGAATCTTCATTGAGTAACCATATGATTCTCTCATCCTCAGATTTTACCCATCCTCGACCAAGTGACATGAGGCCATGAGGGACATGGAAAATAACAACATGGTGTATTGTGTTCAGAACACTGAGTACATTGTTCAAGGGTGATCATTCATGGAGATGACTGTGGAGGCAACTCAACCAATATGAAAATGACACAATTTGTGAGAACAATGTGAGCGCTCCTAGGACTTCTGAACACTGTGTTGATATTAAACTTATAATGTAATCAAAATGTAATTGTATTTACAATATTGTCAATAAAGGTATAAATGTAATTTACAGCTGCTAGACCTTGTTTTCTTACAAGTAAGTTGCTGCTACATTATCTAAAAACTACTGCCAACTAGCTGTTGTGATTATTCTGATTTCTGTGGGGTAGATGGGAAAGCATACCAATTAGCTACTTCCCTTTATAGTAGCTACTCCATAATTGTGAGCTGGGACAACATGTTTGCAGCACCTTTGCATGTTAGTTGCTGCAACATGTTGTCGCAGCTCACAATTGTGGAGTACCTGCTACAAAGGGAAGCAGTTAATCCGCAGTAACTGCTACACGTTGTGTTAGCACACATATCAGGAGCAGCTACTATAATGTGTAGTAGCTAATCCGCAGTAACTACTACACGATGTGGCAGCTCACGTGTCTGTGGTTTCTTCAAAAATGTGTAGCAGCTAATCCATAGTAACTGTTACACAGTGTAGCTGCTACTCTTGAGAAGTTGATACACGTTGTAGCAGCATCTGACAACTACCTGCTGTAAGGTGCTGAAGTAACTGCTACAGCATGTAGCAGCTTATAAGTGAGTTATACGTTATTTGATAAACCATGTCGAAGCTTAATGTAGGTGATCTAAATAAAAAACTGAGATCAACATATAGACTAACATCTTATTGAGCGTAAGCGAAGAAAGACTTGGAGACTATAGTTGGATTTGATATACATGAATAGAATTATATATTAATATGATTTACAACACAACGTACACGACCTAGAATTCCATGTTTTCCAACAAATGGACGGTCGCTTTAATAGTTGTTTCGGTGCCTCGAGGAGGTACCAGATTGTTCCTCCCACCCCAATAGGGTCGTGTGGCTGAATAACACGCTGGACAAAGATGAGACGCTTGCTCCATCCGCCTACGTTTATTAGACTTACCTTCGCAAGTCTGTGAATGAGAGCCTATCTCCGAGTTGGCTCGGTTTAATTCATATTACAAGGACTTTATTTTACCTACTTGCTGCTCCAAATCTTACTGTTGTTGTGATATTAGTCGACCATCTACTTGGATCTTCTTTGTGAGGATGGTGATCGCTGAAGCATGCTTCAATCCTAGGTCATCCAGTTTAGCGGTCCTTTTCTCTAAGTCCAAATAGGATTTTTCCCTTAAGGCGACCTCAGCTCGAATCTGGGAATGAGCAGCAGAGAGACGCAACTCAAGGTCACCCTGATGTGAGCGATGAAGATCTAGAGCTTGCATCACCTCTGCTAGGGATCGCTCTTTCTCGGATAATAGTTGAGGCCAAGCTTGTTCAAAATCTGAATTCATACCTCTTGAGTATATACCCAAGAGAAGTAGGAGAAAGAGAAGGTGCAAGAGAAGATGGAGAAAGAAAATGTGCAGCGATATCGACCAAATGTAAGGATGCTACAAGTTATAGAAGCTACCTTGACATTTAATCACTACACGTTGTAGCAGCTACCTGACCATGTAGCTGCTACAACATGTAGCAGACACTTGGTAAGTCATCTTATTAGTATCTTCATTTTCTATAACATATTGCCCCTAAAATTATTATGTGCACCTGTACATCAACTGGGTAAAATTGATTTTTAAATTTCTTTTTCCTACTATACTACATTGACTATGCTTTGCTGCTACACGTGCTAGCAGCTACTTCAACACATAACTGCCACAACCTGTAGCAACTAACTGTCAATGTCACTGCTATGTGTAGTATCCTACTAGGAATGTTAGCTGCTACAACGATATAGCAAGTCTTGCTTTGACAAATAACTTATTACTACTCTAATTTGTAGCAGTTAGGCAGCAGTTGCTGCTACACCATTTTTTTTTGTTACCTTTGCAATTGCTAAAACATTAAAAGTCTTAGACTATTTACCCTGGTGTCCAAGCTTGCACAGACATATGACCACTACTAGCTCGTACTAAGTTCGGGAGTAGCGATCGTCACTTTGCCTCCCAACCTCACTGCGATGTCTGATTTTCGCCTTCGAATCTTTGTCCGTCGTAAGTTAATTTGATTCTTCACTTTGCAATTAGAGTTTGACCTATTAGGGTTTATATGGTTTTTAGTCTCCTTCTAGAATATCCTACTTAACTCTACGAGCATATAAATATTTCCTCTATCTTATAGTTTATCCTAATTAGTCGTCATCATTGATTGAAATTGATACCTTAAATTTGAGCTAAATATGTCATTCTTTAGTAATGGGAGACACCTATGATGCTAAGCAGCTATACATTCCCCAAGTTGGTGAAGATCGAAAACCACGGATTGGGATGGAATTTCCATCATTGGAGGAGGCCTTTTCGTTCTCTAATCAATATGCATGTGAAGCTGGATTTAATGCAAGATTAGGCAATAGCAAGAAAAATAAGAGGACAAATAAAGTTGGATGGAAACAATTTGTATGCTTTAAGGAATGGCATATAGATTATAAACGGAAAAAAGAAGCACAAGTTGACAGTGTAAAGGAAAGAGCGCGTGGAGAAGTAAGGACTGAATGTAGGGCAAAACTTTCACTTGTTAAAGAATAGATCGGGCCAAATTGGATTGTAACAAAATTTATGGAAAGTCATAATCATCCACTCTTGACTCCTTCGAAGGTGCATTTGCTTCACTCAGATCGCCATGTTTCTGAAGCCAAGAAAGTATTAACACAACACTTCTCAGAGGCCAATGTACCAACTTGTCAACAAGTCAGATTATTGGAGATAGATTCCAGAGGCCCTGAGCATCTCGGTCACACAGAACGGGATATTAGAAACTTTGAAAGAGAGCTAAGGGATGAACAAAAGGGAATTGACGCTGAAACACTCATTGAGTTTTTTGCAACGGAGAAAGAGAAGAATTTCGTCTTTTCCTTTGATTATAAGACTGATTCAATAGAAAGATTCACTAGGTGTTTCTGGGTGGATCATATATCGAGGAGGGCATACAACGTCTTTGGTGATGCAGTTGTATTTGATACCACATATAACACCAACAAATATGGGTTGATTTTTGCACCCTTCATAGGATTTAATCATCATCATCAAAGCATTATATTTGGCTGTGCCTTTCTAAGTGATGAGATAACTTAGTCGTTTGTTTGGTTACTTACGAAGTTCATAGAAGTAATGCCTAAAGGTCCACCAACTATGATCATTACCAATCAGGATCTAGCATTGACGAAGGCCATTGCCCAAGTTTTACCGTGCACAGTGCATCGATATTGTTTGTGGCACATACTCAATAAATTTCTAGATAAATTACCCCTTTGACTTTTCACAACTACTATCAAAACATAAAGGATGTAATTGTTAACTCCTCAACCCCTGACGAATTTGATAGGTCATGGGAAGAAGTTATCAAGTCTTCTGGCTTGGAAAAAATGATCAGTTAACATTGATGTATGAGTTATGACAAAGGTGGGTCCCATTATTCTTTAGCCATCTTTTCTCTGCTGGAATATCAAGGTGTCAGTGATCTGAAAGCTCACATTCATTTTTCAAGAAGTATGTATCACATAAGAACTCATTGATGGATTTTATCACGCGTTTTAATAGAGCATTGCGACACCAAAGACACAATGAGTTAGTTGTCTACCATATTGATATAGTCGAGCAGCCAAAGATTAAGACAAACTAGCCTATGGAATCTCAAATGTTTAGGGTGTACACCAAAAAGAAATTGTTGGATTTTCAAAGTGAAATGAGTGTGAGTCATGGTTATTTTATGCAACAAGCATCTATAGTTGGTGATTTAGTGGGTTACAATGTCATGAATTTTCAGAGTGGTTCATCTGCAAAACCAAGGGTCCTCACACATGATAAACATGCAGACTACATATCGTGTAGTTGTAGTAAATTTGAGTTCAAGGGTATACCATGTAGGCATATTTTTTTTTTTCCGTATTAACCAAGTGTTTCTACTACCTGATAAGTACATACTTAACAGATGGACAAGAAATGCCAAGGTTGGGCCAATTATGATTTTGGGAAGCAAACTTCCATCGGCATCCCAGCTGCTAAATTGATGGCAAGACACTCGAGGTTGTCCTATAAAGCTTCAGTAGTGATCCATGTTGCATCTTTGACTGTTAAGGGGACAAACTTTTTGGATGACCAATTCGATTGTATATACAGTAAAATTCAAGAGCTGAACATTAGCCGAAAAGGTGACAACCAAAGTGAAAGGAAGAGAGGCATCGATGGGGGCCCCTCTATTGTTGATCCTTCTTTAGTAAGGGCACAGGGTTGTGGAAATCTATTGAAATATTCAAAAGAGACGTCAACCTCAAAATCCAGGCTATGTCATGGATACGGTCACCGAGATGTCTCACACGATAAGCGCAACTATCCATTATTGCAGCAGGGGTATGCATCCATTAATTATCTCCTTAGAGCATAAGTTATTAGCTGAGCATATCAATGATTATCATCCATTAATAATAAAGTTAATGATTAAACGATTGCCAGATCAACTGCTACAGAGAAGGAGAATACCAACGATGATGAATCCTATGAAGAAGATTTGGCATCTATAGCTTGTATGTTCATGTTTTTTTGTACCTATATAACTGAATCTGGACAAATTACGGCTTATAATTATTGCACTATTTTTATAGGTTCTAACACCTTGCCCTTTGCGTTATGAGAATAGGTTTGCCAAACTATCAGTGAGTGGTTATGACTGATTACAGATCGATTTCCATCTACTATGAACCTAACGTTATTATTCCAATAAGAATCTCAGATGTATCACATATACCTAAATTTGGTTATAAGAAAATTATTTCTCCACAAAACTTCTTTTCATCACCATTCCGCTTTCTGCGAAAACTCAATTAATGATTGGTTAACTCCATAAATAAAATAATTTCTAATAATATAATTGAGCATGGATTTATATATAGAGATTAAGGTTTGTTAGCTGCATCCACAGTAGATGGTACACTTTGTAGCCGATCATGTCCCTGAAGTAGCTACTACAATGTGTAGCAGCTAATCCGCACTAACTGACACATCGTGTAGCCGCTAATAATCAGTTGCACATGCTACTCAGATTACCACGCTATTTAAATTATATAACTGACCATTGAGTTATTAATACACAATGTAGCAGCTAATACGAAGTAAGTGCTACACAGTGTAGCAGCTACTCTTGAGAAGATGTTACATCGTTAGGCAACTCTATATACACTAAGGTAGCGTTTGGTTGTGAGATTGGATTACTAAGGGATTAGTTGTATTCACGCATCTATTGGTGGCGTTTTGACAAAGCAGGTGTTTAGGTTGATGTTGTAGTAGTTCAGGGCCGGAAACTGCTAGAACATATTACTTTATGTTGTAGCAGCTATCGATCCGTAGCTGCTACAAAATAGAGAGAGGCATTTGGCTCCACATCTCAGATCATTGATAGAAAAATATAGTAGAAATCTGGTACATTACTCTCTCATCATCCATAAAATGACCACTCATAGCACTAACTGTTAGCTAGAGCCCTAGAGCCAATCATTTGACGATTGTATTTTGGACTTATTGTATCATATTCTATATAAATAAAGGCATTTGGATTTTGGTTATTATACTTACTTGTATTGGTGCCAAATAAACTAAGTATAATAATGTCCTTGAGTAGACGGTTCTCACCTATATCAATCGGTTAGTTGAACTGATAGTGAGATGATATAGGGAACACTACTCTTAATCATTCCTAGTCGAGTATTAACATTCAGGGACAATGTTAATGCAATAAGACTAGTATGTAGGTCAACTCGATGACTTGATCTCACAAGTCATGGATATAGAGATATCAAGTTGACACATGGGTATACATTAGAGAATGTATACTGAATGACCCGCCATGAGAAAGTATCATGGATCGTTATATGAGTGTCATATACTTTCTCATGTGGCTATTAGTATGACTACTAGCCATTAGACCTGAAGTCACCATGGTTCCCTACATAAGGAGTTATGTACTTTAGTTTCGTCAAACGTTACCCGTAACTGGGTGAACTATAAAGGCGATTACTGGGTATGTAACAAATTATGCGAAGGGATGTGACTGATGTAGATGGGATCTATCCCTCCTATATGACGGGAGTGACATCGGTATTCTTGATAGAGTGAAACCACGAAGTGCATGGCCATGCCCAAATGAGTCAATATAGGATATTGAGCTCATTTGATCGAGTGAGTCTACTTGGAGTTCAAGATTTAGATTGGTCAGAGGATGACACGGTCTATGCCTCACATTGATCAATCTAGATGTCTAGGATAAAAGGACACTTGTCATATTTTGTGAGGAGTCACAAAGGTGATGTTGGATCTCAACATTCTTGTAACATTGGGTAGTAATAATGTGTTGCTAGATACCGTTCATTACTTATGCTCCTAAATGAGTTTAGTCATAACCCATATGACAAGTCATAACTGTCATAAATCATAACCCGTGATTGAAACTATAAAGCTGTTTTGTCAAAACGGCAACTATGGACTCATGACTACACCCATTCTCAGATTTAATAATATAGCGCCACTGTTTTCCTATATAACAGAGGGTCGCAGCATTCCTGATTGTCACAAAAGAAAATGAGTAGCTTAATCATGGAATGCACACATTTTACCGCCACCACCTTCGTCATTTCTTTCATGCCATCCTCTCTAAATCCTGAAGTGTATCAAGACCCTCTTCTGTGTTAGCCCTGGGCCGAGTTGCCGAGGCTGCTGGGGGTGAACGTATTTGCCTTTTGCCACAATGAAGTGTATCAATCTCCTAAATTGGGAAAGACAAAGCGGTTATGTTTCCTTCCATGATCTAGATTATGCTTCCATACTCGTAAACATAGTTCCTTAATCCAAACACCATCATCTAGCCCTAATGCGTGTATGTTGATGAGGTTAGGCCGCTGGAGTGGATTAGGGAGAGGATGATCGCCTCAAAGAACTTTTCCCAGCCACTACCAAAGCATGCAAGGCATGTGGAAAATAATATAATCTGTTTGGTGTTCACAACACTCTATACGTTGATGAAGGGTGTTCCCGAATGAAGAAGAATGTGGATGAAACTTAGCGTATATGAAAATGACGTTGTCTGTATGAGAGCAATGTAAGTGATCATGGGGGTTTTGAACAGTGTTTAATATATAACTGACGATGCAATTTAAATGTAAATGTATTGACATTATTTTCTCAGGTAAATGTATTAATTTAATGTATGGCTGCTATACCTTGTTGTAGTAGTACTCAGTAGCTACTACATTATGTAGCGGCTACTGCCAGATATTTTTAAACATCGGATTAATTTATTTTTGCATATATTATTCCCATTTAATTTTGTAAGTATGTCGTCATATCATGAAGTGGTAAATTCAAGTGGACTAATGAATACTTGAACAAACCCGCGACCACAGAAACTAAGGTCCACGCTGGAGCAGCTACTTTGTGGTAGACATAAACACCATTGTAGGAACTAAAATATCATTCCCAGATAACACATTCAAGGCAATGGGCGGAGTCGGTAAAAATTAATTTTATTCAAGTTGAAGTTGTAACAGTTACTGGTCGGTACCTGCAACAACACAGACTACTTCCATCTGTATATTATTGGAAGGGCCAATGATTGTAAAAATGTAATGGCACAGTATATATATTTGCAAAATAATTGCTAAAAGGTAATTGGTAAGAAAAAGTTTTTCCGACCGTTAGCTACTTCAACGTGTAGCAGCTATTCTAGCGTAACTACAACAGAGTGTAGCATCCACTTTTGACAAGCTGCTACAAGGTGTCGGAGTTAGTACGAAGTTGCTGTCTCACAAAGTAGCAGCTACTGCAGAGATGTGAGCTGCTACAAGGTGTAGCCGTTACTAGTTATGCAACTAACAAGCTCAACTCTATATTAATAATTCGATGGTCAGTTATATAATTTAAATGTAATAAATTTATAGGGACACATCAATTAATTAATGGTAAGCTACCACATCAGGTCCATTCATCTGTGACGTCCATAGAATAACCACTCATAGCTATTTTTATGACAGTTATGACTACTCATACCTATCATAAATCATGACTATTGAAGACTTAAAAAACCGACCTTGTCAGAAGCACAGTTGTGGACGCGTCAATCCAACTATTCCCATAATAAATAGTAAGTGCCTCTATTTTCCTATATAATAGAGGCAGGGAGGCTCCTTTCATAAAATCCAATGATAAATGAGTAGTTCTACTTGGATTGACGTCATTTTCACGACACCACCTTCGTCTTTTCTTTCATTGAATCTAGCCTACATATTCAAGTGTTTCTTTCATGCACTGAGGAATCCTCATGTACGCTCTATATGATTCTTGTCATGACGAACTTCTCCCAACCTCGACCAAATGACATGGATAAGATTAGGCCGCTCATGTAGTGGTCTATCATCTCCCCAAAATCCTGTGTTCGCAATGAAGACCCTTAGGAGTTCACCGAGGAATCATAATGGAGTAACCATACGATTCTTGCCTCCACGAACTTCTCCCACTTCTCCCATCGATGACGAAATGACGTAAGGTAGGTGAAAAACGTATACAAAAAAAATAGGTCTATAGGTGCGGTTTTAACAAATTATAGAAGTGGTTTTCAACCGATCCTAAAGCTTTTGAATCGGTTACTTCACCGATCCAACAGCTTGCGCTCCTAGCATCAATGGCATTAGTTATAGTAATCGGTGGTGAAAACAGTTCAACCGTTGCTGATGTCTCTATAGAAGCGGTTATTAACCGCCTTAATAGGTTGTAATACCAGCGGTCTTTAACCTATCCAAATGTGGTTTGATGCGGCTGCTAACCGCACTTGTTAACTACTATAAATGCGATTAATGACCATTTCTATTGGTATGTAGTAGAAGCGGTTATTAAACCGATTCTGAAGTTAAATAGTGCAGTGGTTTGTAACCACTCCAAAAGTAATTCAGCAGCAGTTTGTAACCACTCCTGCGTACCATGTTTAGGAGCGGTTATTAAGCCGCTTCTAAATTTATTTACCTGGATCGGTTATTTACCGCTTCTAATAAGTGTATTAGCAACAGTTTAAAACTAGTCCTATTTCAAATGATGGACCCCAATGAAGCTCCTATAATCATTCTATTTTTCAAATATTTGTTTACAAAATCTTTTGAATTCCTAATTTTTAATAATCAATACAAAACATTCAACAAAAAAAAATTAAAATACCAATAGATTAACCAATAAAACATTCATTTGAAATCTTTCAATTCACAAAACCAATAGGAAATTCATTTATAAAAATCTGCATACCCAAAACACCACCATATCAGCAACAAGTACGAACTTCTTTTACAAAAATCTGCATACCCCAAAACACCACCAAATCAGTAGCAAGTAGGAAATTCTTTTACAAAAATGTGCATACCCCAAAACAACACAACAAAATAGCACTAACAAGTGGCAACATAATTTAAAGAAAGTTTTCACTAAAAAGTTTATCTAATTATTAGATGGATCTGTTGGTGGTGGAGGTGTAGGATCATTTCCTTTTGCATTTTGTGGAGCATCTATATTTCGTTGCATAATCTCTGCCATTATAGCCGCCATCTATTAAAAAAAAGATATTAGTTAAAATGATGCATGTATTTATATATTTTTGAATGGTTCAATTGTTACTAATAAATATTAAATATTTTTATTACCTGTGCCGGTAACAATTCCGGATATCATACTCTGCACAATATGTGCAAAATTTTGAAGTTGTTGGTCATGCATTTGCCTTATCATTTGCTCTGTTTCTATCCGCCTCTGTACTTCCCATGCCTCCATTTCTTTTATTTTTTCTTTCATTTCCTTGAATTCAGCTGTCATATTTGAATTAGAGTGATAACTTGGCGTATAGATTGTGCGCTTACACAGCTCAGGGAAAACTTGGCTAGGAAGTGCACCAACACCTAAACATCGAACTCGGCAGAATGTTCGGGTCCAAAAACATCACTACACAAAAAAATAACTTAATATCGTATAATTGTAATAACTTTAACCACCATAAATAAATAAATAAATGTTATGAAATTATAACCGAAATGCGTCCTCATGCACTTCTGTAGGTTGAGTTCCCTCAGGCTTGTTTTGAAGTCGACGCCGCACAGCTTCATCTAGTAAAGCCTATCAAAAAAATATTTGATAAAATGTGAAGAATACTGAGAAATAAACATGAAAAATTAAAAGAAATTACTACCTCAACTTGGACCACTTCATCATCAACAGGAGCATCTCCTCTCTTTTTACTTCAACGACTTATTTTTATTATCTCAATGCGAGTAGGTTTTCTCCCCTTTTCCTGAAACTACTTATGGAAAAATCATTTTTAGATCAAGTATCAAATAACATTAACAAATATTGTGGATTTTTATAAGTGAATGAATATTCAAAGAGATGAATTATGAAAGGAATTGGAAGGATTTTAATGAGAAAACCTTTTAACTAAATATGCATAAAGACCACACAAAGAAATACTTTATTTATGCTACTTTAAGGCACTTCACATCTCTATAATTGAAATAAATTTTGACTCTAACTAATTACATCACATTAATAATATTGTACAGAAAAACACAAAACATACTTCAAATCATATTCTTTATCAATTAAATAAGTAACTAATCACAAAAAAGAAAATTATATTATTGGGTAGGAAAACAATCATAATCGATCACTATCACGACATATTAAGTAAAATCATAGAACTTCAGTAGTTTAGGATTTTCATGATCTACACTATAAATGGATTATGTGAATTTAGTTGTAAAAACAAAACACAATTTGATACTTACAAATTTATTCTTACTTAGTTTAATTGATATTCTTATTTTAAAATTTAACTAGATAAGTATTCAATTTGAGCTTTATCTAGCATCAATTAAGATCTATTAAGGCTGAATACGTCATCTTATAATTTCACTATTGTTTCTATTACATTTATTTTGTCTATGAAAAAAAAACTCACATGAAATCAGATATAACAAAGTAATATACTAATATATAATATAAACGAAATGATCCCTGCACTTACAATTTTATTCGATGTAAAGAGGAAGAATAAAGTCTAGATTCTTGGGGTCTCTCGGCGTCGCTGCTTCTTGTAGCGATTTCAACTCATAGCTGTGAAGAAAGGAGTTGCATATTAAAAAAAAATACAAATAAGTACGCTAAGCCTTAGCTTCCAGAACCCTAAACCTTAGGATTCCAACCTTGTTGTTTATTCAAATAAGTGCCTAGAAGGCACAAACGCAAAAGGATATTCATCAAATTAAAAGGAACATTCAAAACCCAAAGAATGGAGTGAGTGATAATTGCAAGGAATGACTATACCTTGATCGATCGAAGGATTAACCGAGATTTAGAGCTTCTCGGTGTGAGTAGAGGAAGAAGAAGGATTTTTCGGCGGGAATAGAGGAGAGGAAAGGTCGTGCGTTGAGGAGGTTTGGGAAAAGAAACCTAAGGAGAATAAAAAAAAAGAAAATGATATAAAGAAAATTTAAAAAAAATATTAAGTACGGCTGGATTAAAATAAAATAAACAGATTATAAACTAATTTTAATTATTGATTAACAATTAAATAATTAAGATTGGTATTAAAAGTTTAATTATATTATAATAATTATCAACTAAATTTTTTATTTTTCTTGACAAACAAAATTAAATATTACCATATAAATTTTACTATTACCGGTAAAAAATTAGTCAAATATATTTGGCAAGTAAAAAATTAAATATTACTAGCCAAATCAAATTTTGGTTAGTAAATAAATTAAATATTACATACCAAATCTAATTTTGTTTGGTAAAAATTATACATTACCGACACTTGTGTTAATAATAAATTAAAATTGCCTACCAAATAAATTTTTGTCGATAATTAAAATTATTTACAAGCCAAAGTACAATTTAGCTGGTAAATCTTTTATTTACCAGCCAAATTCAATTTAGACGGAATATTTTCGCTAGTAAACACAACTTTTCCCATAGTCAAGATTGTATAGGCAGAGATGTAATCGACCCACAAAATAAATATTTAAGGGTTTTTCTGACATAATTTTTGCCGCGGTTACAGACCGCTACTAAATGTTCTCATTAGAGCTGTAGGAGCAGTTATAGAAACTGATTCTAAAATATGCCTTTTGGCGCGGTCACAAATCGCTTCTAATATTGATATCTTGTAGCGGCTACATTTGGCAGCTGCAAATTATATAATTTAGAGTCGGTTATGTGAACCACTGCAAATCAAGATATATAGCAACGGTTTTTATAAAACCGATTCAAGCTATAAGAGCGGTCATTTGACCGGTTCTAAAAAATCGGTGCTGAAACCTCCATTTTTTTGTAGTTAACAAAAGAGAATAATTTGAGGGGTCAAGGGGGTTCATATTACTGTCTTTACTGTGTTCAATATTACAATTATGGCCTAATGGGCACATATCATTTTGTTATGTTAACAATATTAGAGCAGACAATGTAATCTCTGCCATATTTACAATAAATATATTATTCCTATTTTGTTTCTTAGATTTGTTGGATATCATAATGCGGTAAATTAAAGTGGACTCATGAGTCCTGAACAAACACACGAACAATTAACATGCGGTCCACGTTTTAGCAGCTAGAGTGTGGTAGCTGTTATATCCATGTAGCAACTGAACCATCATTTCCAGATAACACATTAAATGCAACCAAAGGGGACGGTCATAAATAATTATACTTTTTTAAGATATAGTAATAAACTGATATGTTACAAATTGTAGCAGCTTCTCAAGGTAGTTGCTACACTCTGCAGCAGTTAGTGCGGTTTAACTGCTACAAATTGTAGCATTTTCTAAATAGTAGTTGCTACACACGGTAGCAGTTAGTGCGGATTAGCTACTACAAATTGTAGCAACTTATCAATAGTAACTACTATAAGGTGTAGCAGATACTGAATATTAGTTGCTACACTATATAGCAGTTAGTAAGGATTAGTGGAAAAATTGTGTAGCAGCCAATTTGAATACGTGATCTGGTAAGGCCACGATGTTAGCACCTGGTAATACCAAAGCTAATTATTATACTCGTTAGAAGCTGCTACACGAGGTAGCATTGTCCGACAACTAGATGCCAATGCTACAATGTGCAACAGATGTTGCTGCACGTTGTAGCAGCTAATCCGCTGTAACTGTTATGCAATGTAGGAGCTACGTGTCTGGAGTTTCACAGCAATTGTGTAGCGGTTAATCCGTAATAACTGCTACACAGTGTAGCAACTACTGTTTATAAGTTGCTACACGTGGTACCATTTTCGAACAATTATATGTTAATGCAAAAATGTGTTGCATTAGTTGCTACAATATGTAGCAGCTTTTGCCTATTTATAAGCAAATCGATAAAACGTATAGAAGCTCAATTATGTGATCTAAATATAAAACTAAGATTGAGGGACTACAGCTCTTGTTCAGCGTAAAAAAAACTAACACTTGGAGACTATAGTTCGGTTTGATAATAACACAAGACAAACAACATATTAAGGCAAATAGTTAATATAAACACTACTGCGTAAATCATTTACTTTATAGCATTCTCTAGTGATACATTAAATTGACATAGTTATCGTCGCACTTGGACAAATACAGTTTTATTCTTTTGCTCTCGTAGAAAGGCAGCATCACTATGGAGATGTGAGGCTGAGCTTCACAAAGAGTGATATTTCACCCATTCTTTTAATCTGAAGCATCATCTAATGCCCCTTTGAATTGGGAGAATTGTCGTCGCAGATGCACAAGCTCAGTTTGGCTCTTTTTCTCTCAAAAAAGGGCAGCTTCTAACTCCTTCCTTGCCTGGTTCCATTGTTCTGTGAGAATCTTAATATAGCCACAAACTACATGATGTTCCATGGCTAGACTGAGATACCTGTTACAAATATTTTAGAAAATTCATGATTCCAGGAAAGAAAGATATATATAAAATACAAGATAATTGAATAATACAAACTAGAAAGCAGACGAGTCTACTGATACAGATAATATTTCCGGTGAAGAAGATGAAGAGCTTGAATCCTCTTTGATAGGGGGGTTCTTTAACACCACCCATACTGGGTTTCGTCTTCCTGCTAAAGATAGACATGATCATGAAGGAGCTATAATGTGGACCAAAGGTAACACAACATGGAAGAGTCAATTATGTTAATCGTCTATTTATAGGAAAAGAGACGCTAGCAAACCCTACCGCTTAAGAAAATTGCTTTTCCCCCTCTCACTGACACCTCACCGGCTCACCCCTCCCCTTTGCCCTCTCTCTCCATGTTAAATACCATTTCTACCCTTTTTCTTTGTTTTTTTTCAATTTTATTTAATTTTTATTTATTTTATTTTTTAAATAATTTTATTTATTATTTCTTCATCAATACTTATCTATTTTTAAATTTTATTTAGTTTTATTTTTTTAATTAATTTTATTTATTTTTATTTTAAATTCTATTTAATTTTTATTTAGCTTTATTTTTAATTACACATGATACTTGTCAGAACCTCTCACTATCTTTAATTGCACATGAATGTGAGAATAAGGAAGGGAACAAAGGTAAAAACCTAGGTGGGACCAGGAGGTGAGAATAGTAGAGGAGGTGCGAAAAGTAGTCCTTGCTTTTCGAGTTCATGGGTCATCGAAAGACTCACTACAACCCATTACGATCTAAGAAAAGATAAAGATCATAAGACAGATAGTAAATACAAGGATTAACCAACAGTCGCGTATTAAATTCTACCATGCATTTAATGTACAAAAGCTGCTACAACATATCACAGCTTAAAATGGTTAAATCGAAAATTTTAATAGACCTACAATCTATACACACTGACTAGCCATCGTGCAGCAGTAGATGTTGCAAGGACAGATAGAAGCAATAAAAGACTAGCTAGTACAATGTGTTGTAGTTACTAGCGGTAAGCTGCTACACGTTGTAGCAGCTACTTAAGATTAGCTGCTACAACATGTAGCATTTACTATGATGTAGCTACTACAACGTACAACACCTAGTGCAATACCTGCTACAATGTTGTAAAACCTTCTACTGATTAAATTAATATCAAATTTTTTATTACCAAGTTAATATTCATAACAATAATATTTTTTATTATTTTTACTAGCTCTAGATGTGCTGCAACCAAGTGGACTCACCAGCTTCACAATTAATACATGTAGTAACTGTTACACCCTTGTAGTAATTGAACCATCATTTCCACATAACACATTAAAAGCTACTGGATGGGGTAGTGAAATATAATTATAATTTACCAAGATACAGTATTAAAGTGATCTCCGACAAATTAGAGCAGCTTCTCACGAGTAGCTGCTACACTCTATAGCAGTTAGTGCGGATTAGCTTCTACAAATTGTAACAGCTTTTCAAGAGTAGCTGCTACACTCTGAGAGTAGTAATAGCGATTAGTTGATACAACGTATAGCATTTCCTCTATGGCAGTGACTTTATGTTGTTGTAGTAGCTACTTCCGATCATAAAAATATATAATTGTATTTTGCCACTTGGTATTATACATAATCTGAAGCTATACCCTGTATTAACTTTACAAAGCATTGACAGCAGTATATTACAAAATATTTACACAACCTAGGCTGATTTTATGGGAATCAGAAAACCTTTACATTCAGTTTAACAATATGTTTACATTGTCACCTTATCATTAATTCAGTGTTTGCTATTAAAAATTATATGACCAACATGAAAACTAAATTCTCCCATTTCAACTTGTCCAAAATCTGTTAGCCTTCGGTACATTAAACTCTCAGCGTATCGCATCACAAAAAATGCACAATCTAACTTGAAAGATAGAGTAGATTTCACACTGTTAATATTATAATTACTAGCGGAAGTATGGAGATGTATAAAAATTATAAATAAACATATGTACTTACGATTTTACTTTTGTTGGACCCGAGATCGTAGATACCTCAAAGTCTCTTGACATTGAGGAATGTAGCCCTGGATACCATATTTCATAGTAGGATGTGTCCATATTTTTAGAAAAATCCACCTACACGAGCATGAAGTTTGTAACCAATATACACATACATCCAGTAGATTATGATTTACTCAACATGGCAGTTACTTACAAAATTTTGAAACTTGGATGTGTATAGTTCTGAGGATCCAAGGGAGTTATAATGCATATATTGAGCTTCTTGGAGGTCTATTATAAGTAGGTGCCAGTGTTCATCTACATTATTTAATGGACAAAATATATACCTGAGTGGCTTGTCAGTGTCAGTGCTTGCTGATAGACCAAATGCCTCATATGTTGTCATTGCAAAGAAATCTTGTGTATGCAAACAAACATTGTTGGAGGCATATTTGGAGATTAAAAAACTAGATAGTAGGAGTTGGTGTTATATTTACATCAAAACCAGTAGGACAAAATATAGATGGCCAATAAGGTATGCCGAAAGATTTAGCTTCCTCTGCAATGATTGCAAAATATGCATTTATGCAATCACCATATTTGCCGATAGTCCAATCAAAAATACACAGGAAAGATGACATATCCAATGATATCGTTCCGTTGGACGATATTGGCTTTGTCATAGCACTGCATAAACCAAAAATACAACATCTTCGTTAATTTGGTTTTGCATCAACAGTGCATATTGCTGCTACAATTAAAGTAGTTACATAAATTATATGTGTGACATGAGTAAAAACGAGAAAAAAAAAAGTAAATGACCAAAATAACCCTAATCTAAATCAGACTTTTAGAAGACAATGAAAAATAAAAATAAAAATAATCCCGTAAGATCGTTGAAAGCTTAACCTTAACCCAACTTGATTTATATATAGGCTCAAAATCTCTCTTATTCCTAGAAAAAATATCCTCACAAAACTCACACATGCGCCAGCATAAATAATAGAAAAATAGTAACTCTGAAAGGGATAATCAGTCAAAAACTCATTCCACCAAATAAAAAAGAACCAGAATTCTAAATTGATGAATCAAAATTAAATAAAAATAGAATAAAGTTTATCATTAAAATTCAAAATAAAGACCCTTTGATGATCAGGTTGTATTTTGACCTCTTCTATTTGAAAAATTACACTTAACCCCTTTTGACATAAGTAAAAAAGACAAAAAAAAAATTAAATGACCAAAATAACCCTAATCTAAATCAGACTTTTAAAAGAAAATGAAAAATACAAATAAAAATAATCTCGTAAGATCGTTGAAAGCTTAACCTTAACCCAACCTGATTTATATATAGGCCCAAAATCTCACTTGTTCCTAGAAAAAATATCCTAACAAAATTCACAAATGCACCAGCATAAATAATAGAAAAATAGCAACTCTTAAAGGGATAATCAGTCAAAAACTCATTCCACTAAATAAAAAAGAGCCAAAATTCTAAATTGGTGAATCAAAATTAAATAAAGATAGAATAAAGTTTATCATTAAAAATCAAAATAAAGATCCTTTGATGATTTGTGATTTCGGCAAAGGCCGCTGGACGCAGTGGCAAAGGTCGCTGGACGCAGCGGCAAAGGCTGCTGGACGCGGCGAGGGTGGCCGCTGGACTCGTCGGCGGCAAAGGTGGAGTCGCGATTGTGGGAGGCGTCGGTGACGGCATCCGCAGCCGCTGGCGACGGCGGTGGCGGCGTGAGGCGACGGCGGTGGCGGCGTGAGGCGCCGGCAACAGCGGCGGGAGGCACTGGGGTCGGAGAAGAAGGGAGGAGGTGGTGTCGGTCCGGTGGTGGCGTTGCGAGGAGAAGGAGAGGAGTGGTGGACGGAGGCGAGGGGCGCTCGGAGGTGGTGAGGCCAGTCTCGTGGCGGCAGAGGCGGTGAAGCCTATAAATGAACCCACCAAGCCGCGCCCCCTTCCTTCCTCTTGGCGGCGTCGAAGAGGGAGAGCAGAGGAGGGGATGGCGGCTTGCCGACGACGAAGAAGTAGGCAATTCTAGTGGCCAGGTCACGGTGGCGTGGAGCAAAGGGTCGATGGCGGCGAACAACAAAAGCACCAAAAAAACCTCCCTCACGTTCATGAATAGTGCGACCTTTTAACACCAAACCCTCCTCATGCCAAAAGACAAAAATGCCCCTCCTCTCTTTCTTAATTCCCTTTGGGCCCCTCTCCATATATCTGCATCACAAGTCTTTCCTTCAAGTCTAGTAGAAGGAGGCGCGAGTCCGACTGACTGGACAATCTATCGCCCAAGCTAAATCATTCTGTCACATGATGGGTTTAGTGATTTGATTCTACACTCTGGAATGCTTGGGCGATAGACTATCCAGTCAGTCGGACTCGCGCCTCCTTCGACTAGATTTGAAGGGGAGGCTTGTGATGCAGATATATAGAGAGGGGCCCAAAGGGAATTAAGAAAGAGAGGAGGGGCATTTTTGTCTTTTGGCATGAGGAGGGTTTGGTGTTAAAAGGTGGCACTATTCATGAATGCGAGGGAGGTTTTTTTGGTGCTTTTGCTGTCTGCTGCCATCGACCCTTTGCTCCACGCCACCGCAACCTGGCCACCAGTATCGCCTACTCCTTTGCCGTCGGTGAGCCGCCATCCCCTCCTCTGCTCTCCCTCTTTGCCACCGCCAAGAGGAAGGAAGGGGGTGCAGCTTGGTGGGTTCGTTTCTGGGCTTCACCGTCACTGCCGCTACGAGACCGGCCTCGCCGCCTCCAAGCGCCGCTCACCGTCGGCCACCACTCCTCTCCTTCTCCTCGTGATGCCAACACTGAACCGACACCGCCTCCTCCATTCTTCTCCGACCCCGGTGCCTCCCGCCGCTGCCACCAACGCCTCACGCCGCCAGCGACTGTGGATGCAGTCGCCGACGCCTCCCACAACCGCGACTCCACCTTTGCCGCCGCCGAGTCCAGCGGCCACCGCCGCCGGGTCCAATGGCCACTGCCGCCACCTCTAGTGGTCGCTGCCGCCCTCCGATGCCATCTCCAGCAACAGTTACCGGCCAACCCACGACCCTCGTCGGTGGCATAGCATCATCATTGGTGGCACAGTGCCATAGTCGCTGGTGGCCCTCCTATCACCAGATCTGACCATCCAGGCCGCCGAGCCCCCGCTAATCCGACCTTCTGCCCTGTGTGTTGTGTTCCGGCCGCTAGCCGCTGTATTTCGTATCTTTATTATGATTGTGAGTTACTATATTATCCGGCCTGTGCGCCGTGTCTCGGCCTATGAGCCGTTGTTGTATTCTGGCTCAGGAGTCGTCGTCATATTTCGACCGACGTGCTGCCTCTCGGATCCACATTGCATCGGATTCCATGTCATCGCCCCCAGATCTGACTCCTTAGCTGCCTCACTTTCATCTACTCTTCATGGCCGTGACGGCTCGATCCGCATCATGACCAGCTCACCGATCCATCCGAGGGCGTCCCCCGAGGCCAGGGTACATTATCATACTCATTATTCATTCATCTTGCTGTTCTACTGTTATTTAGCTACTTATACATTCGTGGGACCCACCTCGAGCATCGGGGTACCAGGGACCAGGGTAACCCGGTCGCTGGCTGCAGGTACTGTTAACTAAAGGACTTTTGATGGCTCGATCAGCATAGAAGACAAGTCACCATCCGGGTCATGGAGATACGGTCAATACAGAAGACACATCGTTCCAGCAGTTCCGTCTTCTCAGATTCCTGATAGGATCATTATCAAATATCAATTCGATATAATATATTGAGAGTAGTAATTTTTTTATCACGAATTAGTTTTTTAGACATATTCGTATTCAAAAAATCATTGCTCTCAATATCTTGAGTCAAATTAATGTTTAATAGCATTTTTACAACAAGAAGAACTAGACGAATGCAAAGCAACTGGTTTCATGTCATTTTGAGGTCCCTAGGTCCATCAGTCGATTTTGGCCAAAACTAGCTGATGAACCTAGAGATCTCAAAATTGTTAGATTATATATTTATTTGTTTATAGCTTTTAGGACAATTTGGACCTTTTCCTTTTTTTATAGAGTTTAGGGTTTCTTAACTTAACTATATAAGACCTTATACTCTGTATCAATTTTAACATCCAATAATATAGTTAGTTTTTTTCCTTCTCTTAATTTCTATATGATATCAGAGTGATTCTCCTTCTCTGACCTAATTTTTTCTACCCCTTGTAATTGCTTCCTGTTGTTGCTGCCATCTCCTACTGTTGCTATTGATTTCGGTGCTAACATCTTTTTTCTGTCACGCTACTATTGATTTCGACGCCGACATCTATTTTCTATCGATTTCGACGCCAACGTCCTGCCCTACCGACGTTCTTTTCTACCGATTTCAGTGGCGAAGCCCTATGTTGCTAATTTTGGCATTAACATCCTTTTCTACTGATTTTGACACCAATGCCCTGTGCTACTGATATCTACATTTGACATCCTTTTCTGCCTTAGATTCTTTGTGTGACCATGGGTCATCCTGACATTAGTTTTTGCAGATCATACAAATGTGTATCCTTACAGTTTGGTTATTCTGAGAATTATTTGTTCTGTCATCATGCTTGGTCGTGCTGATGCTTCATGGAAATCTAATTCCTATATGTTTGAGCAATTTCAACAGTTTCTTATTTCACAGTCCTCTACCATGTCAGTTTCCTCTCATATAAGTTTGTCGTCATCTGGTATTTCAGGTATATTTTCATCCTTGTGGATTTTGGGCTCTGGTGCCTGCCATCATATGCCATCCAATTTTTTATCTTTTATTTCTTTTTCCCCCAGTTCATCTATATCTATTGTGACTGCTGATGGTACTTCTATGTCATTAGTAGGTGTTGGTTCAATTGTTACATGTTCTTTATCTCTTACTAATGTCTATTATATTTCGAGTCTTACTTTAAATCTTATTTTTATTAGTCAATTATGTGAGTCTGGGTACCTAGTCTCTTTTTCTTCATCCAATTGTTATGTTCAGGACCTGCAATCTCAGAGGTTGATTGGGACATGCCATGAGCAAGAAGGACTCTATGTTTTAGATCAACTTAAATTACCAAAAGCTGTAGCTTCGAGTGTGGATTTATCATCTTTTCATCTGAGTCATTCATCTTTTGATTCTTATCTGTGGCACACTCGCTTAGGTCATGTTTCAGCGGCTCGTTTGTAGTTTTTAGCCTCTACAGGAGCATTAGGACCTTTAAAAAGTTTTGATATTTCTGATTATAGTTGTTGTAAACTGGTCAAATTTTCTGCCTTACGATTTTCTAAAAGTCTTTTTTTTCTTCTGCTCCATTTGATCTTATCCATTCTGATGTGTGAGGGCCCTCTCCTATTCCTACAAAAGGGGAGTCAAGGTATTATATTTTGTTTATTGATGATTGCACCATTACTCTTGAGTTTATCTTATGAAGCACAGGTCTGATTATCTTACAATTTTTAATAACTTTAGAGCTCTTGTAAAAACTTAATATTTTACTGTCATAAAGTGTTTTCATTGTGATTTGGGAGGTGAATACACTTCAAATCAATTTTCACATTTACTTACTTCTAATGGTACTATTCATCAAACCTCGTGTACAAATACTCCTAAACAAAATGTGTGGCTAAACGGAAATATAATCATCTTGTTGAAATAACCCGTTCATTTTTATTGTCTGCCAGTGTTCCTAGTGTCTTTTGGGGGGAAGCAATCCTTACTACTGCTCATGTCATTAATAGAATTCCAACCTCACACAATTCAGGTTTGTCACCTTTTGAAAAATTGTATGGGTATGCTCCTGTCTATTCCTCTTTGTGTGTTTTTTGTTGTACTTGCTTTGTCCTTCGTCCACATGCATAGCGTAATAAGTTAGCCTCTCGGTCTGCTCTTTGTGTCTTTTTGAGTTATGGTGTTAGCCAAAAAGGATATCGTTGCTTTGATCCTGTTAGTCAAAAATTATATGTCTCTTGTCATGTTGTGTTTCTTGAGCATATTCCATTCTTTTCTATTCCGGCTAGTTCGCATAATATTACAAAGTCATATCTGCTTTACATTGATCCTTTCAATACCGATATTGAGGAAGATTCACCCGCAAATCCTACTGGTAGTTCAACTAAATCTGGTACTTTGGTTCCCGAGATATCCGCTCCACATGTTCCTCCTTCTGCCACTATCCAATTATCTCCTGAGATTGCAGATGATCCTTCTCTCCACCGTCGTCAATCCACTCATGTTCGTAAGTTTACTAAACTACTAGGTTTTGCTTACTCTTATTATTCTCATTCTTTTGCTTCATTTTTTTCATTTATTCATTGTCTTTCTGAGCCTAAATCCTATAGAGAAGCTGTTTGTAATCCACTTTGGCAGAGTACTATGGATGAGGAATTAACTTCTTTGCATCAGAGTCATATATGGGATTTGGTTCCATTGCCACCAGGAAAACATACTATTGGTTCTCGTTGGATATATAAGAAAAAAATTATATTTGATGGATCTATCCAACGATACAAAGCTCGTCTTGTTGCTAAAGGTTATTCTCAAGAGTATGACATGGATTATGAATAAACATTTGCTCCTGTTGTAAAAATGACAACTGTTCGTACTCTGATTGCTATTGCTTCTGTTTGGCGATGAAGAATATCTTAGATGGATGTCAATAATGCATTTCTAAATAGTGATCTTCATGAAGAAGTTTATATGACACCTCTTGGTATTTCACACAAAACTGGTGAAGTTTGTAGGCTTCGTAACATGCTTTATGGTCTCAAATAAGCACCTCGTGCTTGGTTTGAGAAGTTCTCTACAGTGATTACTGTGTTTGGTTTTCATCCTAGTAATCATGATTCAGAATTCTAATGGAATTACTTCCTTGAAGAATTGTTTATCAGATGTACTAGTGTAGGTCGTATTCTTTTATCATTATATGTTGATGGCATAATTATTACTGGTAATAATTCTAATGGAATTACTTCCTTGAAGTCTGAGTTGACTCATTGTTTTGCTATGAAAGACTTGGGTATACTACGCTACTTTCTGGGCATTGAGGTTGCCTATTCCCCGAAAGGTTATCTTTTATCTTAGTCAAAGTATATATCTGATCTGTTTGAGCGTGCTTGTCTTACTAATAATAGAGTTGTTGATACTTCTTTTGAGACTAATGTTTGATATTCTCCATCTGATTACTCACCTTTACCATATCCTAGTTTGTACAGAACTATTGTTGGAATCTTGGTTTATCTCATCATGACTCGTTTAGATATTGTGTATGTTGTTCATGTAGTTAGTCAATTTATCGCTGCACCAACTACAGTTCATTGGGCTGCTATTTTTCGTATTCTCAAGTATCTTCGAGGCACTTAATTTCAAAGCCTTGTATTTCCTTCTACTTCATCTATTGAGTTGCGTGCATACTCTGATGCGGATTGGGTTGGTTATCCTATGGATCATAAATCTACCACTGACTTCTGTATTTTTCTTGGTGATTCCTTCATTTCTTGGAAGAGTAAAAAGCAAGATGTTATTTTTAGATCTTCCACAAAAGTTGAGTATCGTGTCATGACCTCAACTACTTGTGAGATAGTTTGGTTGTGTTGATTGCTTGCAGATATGAGTGTCTCTCTGTTGGATTTTTTGGGCCGCAAAAACCGCTTTTTCGCGTCGCAAAAACCCCGAAACCCCCAGGCCACCGGATCTGTGCGAAGTAAAACTTTTGGAAAAACATTACGAGTACGAGTTTTATGCTAGTTCTAAACTAGGAGAAGGAATTACCCTTGATGCGAAGCCCTTCGCGTATCCCGCTCTTCAAAGTGATGCCAGATCTCGAGGTTGTCAAGTGTACAACCCTCTAAAAGTATCCACGCGAACTATTAGGTGGAGAAAACCTAACACAAAGGTGTGCTAGCACCTTGGTAAGGTTCGGCCAAGAGAGGAGAGGGAGAGCAAGAAGAGAGAGCAAGGATGAAGATGAGAGTTGAATTGGCTTGAATGAAAAAATCAATTTCATTCACACCCAATAAGTGGTCGGCCACATTAAGGAGTGTAACTCCTTTTCATTAAATGTGGAGGCCATTAAAGAGATTTGCAACCTCCATGAGGTGGCACACACATGTGCTAAACATGATGATGTGGCACATCATCATTGGCCACTTAATGCCAACTCACAAATGAGGTGGCAAATGATCAAGTCAAACTTGACTCTTCCTCTTCCTCTCAAGTCAAGTCAAACTTGACTTAATCTCTCTCATGGTTAATCTAATCCAACCATTTAATTCAAGCCAATTTAATATAATGTGACTCCTCACAATGTCAACTTGATATCTCCATATCCATGACTTGTGAGATCAAGTCATCGAGTTGACCTACATGATAGTCTTAGTGTATTAACATTGTCCCAGAATGTTAATACTCGACTAGGAATGATTAAGAGTAGTGTTCCCTATATCATCTCACTATCGATTCAACCAATCCATTGATATAGGTAAGAATCTTCTACTCAAGGATGCTATTATACTTAGTTTATTTGGCACCAATACAAGTAAGTATAATAATCAAAACAAATGCCTTTATTTATATAAGAATATGATACAACAAGTCCATAATACAATCATCAAATGATTGGCTCTAGGGCTCTAACTAACACTCTCTTCATCAACCTACTCCATTATATTATGATAATCAGAGTGTTATTCAAATTACACATAATTCAGTTTTTCATGAGCGAATGAAACATATTGAAATTGATTGTCACATTACTCGTCACCATCTTCAGATTGGCACCATCATATTGCCTTTTGTTCCTTCAAAGCTACAGATTGCTGATATATTTACCAAGGCACATTCCGCTTCATGTTTTTGTTTCTTATCTGACAAACTCTCAATGTTTCTAGCTGTAGAATCGTGAGTTTGAGGGGGAATGTTATATTATATATTTATTTGTTTATAGCTTTTAGGATAATTTGGACTTTTTCCTTTTTTAATAAGACCTTATACTTTGTATCAATTTTAATATCCAATAATATGGCTAGTTTTTTCCTTCTCTTAATTTATACAAAAATGACATGAAATCAATTCATATATGTTCGTCTAGTTCTTTTTATTGTAAAAATACTATCAGACATCAATTTGATGTAATATACTAAGAGCAGTGATTTTATTGAAACTATGACCGAATGAATCTAAATAAAATCAATTTAGATTTATTCGACCAAAATTGGTTAATAGACCTAGAGAGTTCAAAATGAAGTGAAATCAGATCCTATGAGTTCTTCTAATTCTTATGATTATTATATTTATGCTCTTAAATATTAATTTAATCTAATATATTGAGAGCTGTGATTTTTAAATATAAATATGACCTAGAGACCTCGAAATGATATGAAACTAGTTCCTATATATTCGTCTGATTCTCCTGATTGTAAAAATGATATCAAACATCAATTTGACTTAATATATTGAGAGCAGCGATTGTTTAAAAACAAATTAATTTTTCAGGCACATTCGTATTTAAAAAATTACTGCCCTTAATATATTGAGTCAAATTTGTAACGACCCACCTTTTACTGACTAGGCTGTGAGGCCGATTGCTACATTATGCTGTGCTAAATTACTATTGCGGAAATCTGGATTGATTAAAATTTTACTAAACTGATTACTGTAAAATCTGAACTTAATATTCTAGGTGTACCTAGGAGTTGTACACATGCTAGGGAAGATAATCTATACCTCTCGGATGTCCTGCTAGCTGTAATCAGGCATTTCAATCGATCCATGAATCGATTGGGCTGTTCGGATCGATCCAGTGATCGATCCATCTTGAT
Organism: Zingiber officinale; assembly: GCF_018446385.1. Classification (NCBI taxonomy): domain Eukaryota; kingdom Viridiplantae; phylum Streptophyta; class Magnoliopsida; order Zingiberales; family Zingiberaceae; genus Zingiber; species Zingiber officinale. The sequence continues at coordinate 86,042,882 of NC_055988.1, forward strand.
ACTGGCACGAAGAAAAACTCTGGATCGGTCGGCTGACCGATCCATTGGCTGTATTACTTCTGTATGCGGCTGGATCGGTCTACCGACCGATCCAGGAGTACACTGATCGGTTGGTAGACCGATCCAGTGGCTCACTGATCGGTCGGCTGACCGATCAGTGAGCTTCTGCACTCTCTGTTCCTTCTGTATGCGGCTGGATCGGTCTACCGACCGATCCAGGAGCACACTGATCAGTCGGCTGACCGATCCAGTGGCTCACTGATCGGTCGACTAACCGATCAGTGAGCTTCTGTGCTCTCTGTTCGCAGACGCTAACTCTCTGTTCGCGATTGGATCGGTCAGCTGACCGATCCAGTGGCTCCACCCTATCCTGATCGATCTGTAGATCGATCTGGTTTCTGATTTCGAATCAGAACCCCTGATTTCAGCACTTGTTCGTGCCAAAATCTCATATAAGAGTTCTAAAATCAATTGAACTAAGTTCTAACATCTATTAACTAGCATTCCAACATAATTACTAACAACTTAAACAAATCTTCCATGGTTTAAACATTCTAAGGTCTAAAAGTGCATAAAGGTACTTGAGAAAAGAAACTAAGTTCTTAATTTGCTAAACTCCCTAAGGATCTTCATTCCAAGTTCCTGCCACACACACCATCACTGCATTAACTTTCAGCTTCCTCTGCTAATCCATTTTCCATTTACCTTTATCTGCAGTATAAGGAAAAAGTATCTGTAAGCTTTAAGCTTAGTAAGAAACCATCTACCTCACAAAAACATGCAACGATGCAATCATGTTTTTAAAGAATGCTATTTACAAACATGCATTGAATTTGTTAAAGCATGGCATACTGAAGTTACATGGCATAAATACTGAAACATGGCATGCATAATAAAATCTAAGCATGGAGCTATCTCATGGTATCAACTAGGAGAAACTAAACTGAAACTGAAACTAAAACTGAGCTAAAACTGAGCTAGTGCTGATCTTAAACTATAATCACATAACTAGATTATGAGTTTGAAAGCTATTATCATAATAAGTGAAAATAGTAATCATGCTATTGTTTGGGCCCGGCAACTGTACTTGCTGTGCGCGCATCCCTAACTAGGCCCGGGTTTACAAGTCCCGCATTTAGTAGGGTTTACTATGTTATCTGAACCTAGGGACGACTGTGAGAGCCCAACCCAATGGACATCTGGTCCAGTACAGTTCCACTGAAAATAAAATACTGATATAGCTGAATTTACTTATCTTGCTATTACTAGGTTATCTGAACCTAGTGCTAGGTTGTCTGAACCTAGAGGCGACTGTGGGAGCCCACCCATTAGACCGTAGTCCCATGAAAGCTGTAGTAAGGCTAACTAAGCTATTTTAAATGCTTCTATTGCATTTACTGAGCTATTAAAAATGCCTAAGTTGCATTTTACTAAGCTAATCATTTAATCGAACATCTAGTGTGCTTAAACTCTCCCCTCTTTTAGGGAGACTACCTCTAGGCACCCGACAACATCTAAGACCTCCAAATGAAGGGGGAAAGACGTGTCCGGCCCATCTAAAGGTACTCACTAAATCCCTAAACCTGCGAGGAGGGTTAAATACACCCTATGTGTCGAAAAATCTACATATAACTAAACTAATGCATAGAAAACCAAATGGAAGCTACTTATACTGCAGGTGAGGGGTTTCTTACCTCGTACGCTAATTTCCTTACAATTCTATTCGCTAGAATTCCGGTGGAGACGAGCTTCTCGACGATCCTCTCGCGTCTACGTGTTCTGCTCGCGGAGGGGAACATCCTCGTGGCGTAGTTGCCGCCGGAAGGTGACCTTGTAGCCCTAGGAGAGGAACCCTAGGTTGTTCTTTTGGTTGGCGCCAAGAGAAGGAGTGGAGAAGGGGAGTCGGCGTGAGGTTAGGGTGAGGAGGAGAAAGTCACGAATAAAAATCTAATAACTCCTCTTCTAATTTCCTATTTATATTAAGTGGGTAACTCAGTCAAATCAATTATAAATATAATTTATTCCCTTTCCTTTCAGCACGGCCCTGCTGGGTTCACCTGGTTACTTTGGTTCAACATAAGTCATAGGACCCAATAGGTCTCGGGTTCGATTCCCGCGTAAGATATTTTCATTTTCTATTTATTTTTGCTACTTCCGCTACTCTAAAAATTCCATAAAAATATTCTAAAATTCTAGAAAAATCATAGAATATTTCTAAAATAGTTTTGAGAATTTTCGGGCGTTACAATCCCCCATACCTTATAAAAAATTCGTCCTTGAACTTAGAATAACTCTGGGTACTTCTGTCTCATGCTGGCTTCTGTCTCCCAAGTTGCCTCTTCTGCTGTGTGACTGTGCCAAATAACTTTGACTAACGGTACTTCCTTGTTCCGTAATTTCTTAACTGCTCGGTCTATTATCTGAATAGGCCGACTGTCATAACTGAGGTCTTCGCGGATCTGTACCAACTGGGGCTCAATCACCTGGGTGGCAACTGGGGTATGCTTCTTCAGCATAGAGACATGAAATACATTGTGGACAGCTGACATTTCCTGGGGTAGCTCTAGCTCATATGCTACCTTGCCCACTCTTCTGCTGATAAGGTATAGTCCCACATATCGGGGACTTAGCTTGCCCTTCTTCCCAAAACGCATTACTCCCTTCATGGGAGCTACTCTGAGGAACACTGAATCCCCAACTGAGAACTCTAAAGGTCTGCACCGTGTATCAGCATAGCTTTTCTAGCGGCTCTGAGCTGTCTCTATCCTCTGGCGGATCTGCTGTGGTATCTGCCACTAGATTTGTCTGAAGTTCTAGTTCTTTCTGCTCACCACTCTCATACCAGCAGACTGGAGATCTACACCTCCGCCCATAGAGAGCCTCGTAAGGTGCCATGCCGATAGCGGCCTGATAGCTGTTGTTGTATGCAAATTCTGCTAGGCTCAGATATTTACACCAACTTCCCTTGAAATCTAGGGCACATGCTCGGAGCATATCTTCGAGTACCTGATTTACTCGCTCCGTCTGTCCATCTGTCTGCGGATGGAAGGCTGTGCTAAACTTTAACTTCGTGCCCAAAGCTGTCTGTACACACTCCCAGAAGTGTGACGTGAACCTACTGTCTCTGTCTGAAATAATGGTTCGTGGGACTCCATGTAATCTAACGATCTCCTTGAGATACAACTGAGCTAGCTGTTCCATGGAGTAGGATATCCTGATAGCTAAGAAGTGGGTTGATTTAGTCAATCTGTCGACTATTACCTAGATGGTATCAAAACCATTCGTGGTTCTGGGTAATCCCACTATAAAATCCATAGAAATGTCTTCCCACTTCCATTCTGGAATCTGAATAGGCTGCAGGACTCCTCCTGGTCTCTGATGTTCTGCCTTGACCCTCTAACAGGTTAGGTAGGTGCTGACATATCGAGCGATGTCTCTCTTTATCCCAGGCCACCAAAAACGTTTCTTCATGTCCTGGTATATTTTGGTGGAGCCAGGATGCATCGCATAGGGAGTCTTGTGAGCCTCGTCTAGGATTTTTCCTCTGTAGTTCCTCCTGATCTGGAACACATAGCCTGTCACCGAAATACAACACCCCGCTAACGGACACTCTGAATTCTCCACTTTCTGTTTCTGCTAACCCTTGCTTGATTCTCTGAATTTCAGGATCCTGCTCCTGAGCTGTCTGGATGTCACCAAGCAAGGTAGACTCTAATGTCATAGTAGAGAGCTGTCCGACTATGAGCTCAAGACCGAAATCTGTGATCTCTTTCTGTAGGGGCGGTGACATGGCTGCTAGAGATAATAGGGTAGCGCTGGACTTCCTGCTGAGAGCGTCTGCAACCCTATTCACTTTTCCTGGGTGGTAGAGGATATCTATGTCGTAGTCTTTGACCAGTTCTAGCCATCTGCGCTGTCGCATATTCAGATCCTTCTGAGTGAAGAAGTACTTCAGACTCTGATGATCTGTATACACTCTGCACTGAGCTCCATACAAGTAATGTCTCTAAATCTTGAGAGCGAACACCACTACTGCAAGCTCAAGGTCATGAGTAGGATAGTTCTTCTCATAATCCTTAAGTTGTCTGGAGGCATAGGCGATCACCTTGCCATCTTGCATCAGCACTGCTCCTAGTCCCCACTTCGAGGCATCACTATATATGTCAAAGCTATCTGCGTTCTCTGGTAGAGTCAGAATGGGTGCACTGGTCAATCTCCTTTTCAGCTCGCTGAAACTGTTCTCACAGTCCTCTGTCCACTGAAATTTTCTGTTCTTTCTGGTAAGAGCTGTCAGTGGGGAGGCTATCCTGGAGAAGTCCTCTACGAATTTTCTGTAATAACCTGCTAATCCCAGAAAGCTTCTGATCTCGCTAGCGTTCTTGGGTCTTTTCCAGTTTCTCACAGCTTCTATCTTACTGGGGTCTACCATGATACCATCCTTTGAGATGATGTGACCCGGGAAGGACACCTGATCTAGCCAAAATTCACATTTTGTGAACTTGGCGTACAGCTGGTTCTGCTGAAGGGTCTGCAATACTGTTTTCAGGTGCTCTACGTGTTCTTCCTGAGTTCTGGAATAGATAAGGATGTCATCGATAAACACGATAACGAACCTATCTAAATATTCTCTGAATACCCTGTTCATAAGGTCCATGAAAGTAGCTGGAGCATTTGTCACGCCAAAGGGCATGACTACGAACTCGTAATGTCCGTATCTAGTCCTGAATGTTGTCTTGGGTATGTCCCCTTCTTTAACTTTCACCTGATGATAACCTGATCTGAGGTCTATCTTAGAGAACACTGCTGCCCCCTTTAGCTGATCAAACAGGTCATCTATTCTGGGAAGAGGATACCTGTTCTTGATTGTGACTTGGTTCAGTGCCCGGTAGTCTATACACAGGCGCATGCTGCCGTCTTTCTTCTTCACGAACAATACAGGTGCTCCCCATGGTGAGTGACTAGATCCGTGCGTTTGTCGTAGCTGGAGGGGCTTCTAATCTGCCCTGGCTGATGTGTGGACCATCTAAAATGGCCTGCATCTGATGTAACTGAGCTGGCTGGCTTCCGTACTGAATCGGCTGTGGTGGAGGAAAGCTGGCCTCGTTCGGACACTGCTTGGCCATATGCCCTTCCTGTCTGCATTCAAAGCATCCTCGTGTGCCCTTACGACAAACTCCAGGATGGAATTTCCCACAAGTAGCACACTTTGGATAACTGGGTTGCTTGCTGGCTGGTCCTCCTTTTGGGTAACTCCCTGGTTTACGCTTGTTGCTGGAGTTCCCTTTCTAGTTAGAGCCATGGGAGCTGTGGCCCTGCTGTTTCTGAGTATGTGAGCCTCCTTGACCTTTAGCTTCTGAGAGGACTTGCTTCTGCTGCTTGATGTTATTCTGGTAATGCTTAGTGATTAGAGCACTGCTCACTAATTCTTCTGTGGTTTGTAGCCTATGAACGCCACCAGCCACGTTCATTGCTATTTCCGGCCTCAGCATCTTGAGCATCAACCGGACTCGTTCTTTTTCTGTGCTGACTAATTCTGGGCATAGACGAGCCAACCTGTTGAATTTCTTCATGGCTTCCTCCACTGAAAGGTTGCCCTGACGAAACTCTGTGAACTTGTCGTAGTGGCGGTTCGTGACCCGCATGTGAAAGAATTCCTCAAAGAACTCCTTCTCGAAGTCAGCCCATGACATCTGGTTCACTGGGCGCTTCGCTCTGATTCTCTCCCACCACATGCGTGCATCCCCTGTCAGGCAGAAAGAGGCACACTTCACCTTCTCGTGTTCTGGCCAGTCCAGAAGCTCCATCGTACTCTCCAGTGTTTTGAACCAGGCTTGTGCATCCCATGGTTCACCAGTGCCCGAGAAGTTCTCTGGCTTGACTCTCTGCCACTGGATCAGATAGGCTTCTCTCTGCGTTCCTGCTGCTGGGGCTACTGGTGTCGTAGGCTGGACTGGTGGAACCTCTAAGACCACTGGTGTCGCTAAGTTAGGCTCCGGGGTGATAGTGGGAGTGTTCTACTGACTAGCCCTGAGGGTGGCTATCTCCTGTTGCTGTTCGGCTAGCTGCTGCTGTAACTGAGCCACTAACGCTGTAAGGTCTGGGGGAGGCACTGAATTGCCTGCCTCATGCTGGGGCTCAGTAGCTGGTGCCCTTCTAGATGGGCGTCCTCGTGCCATTTCTAAAGACATAGAGGACAGGACATGCATAACTAATAAAATCATAATTGTATAACTATTGTTATCATGTTATATACTATCACATACTAACATGCACCAGTTATCTATAAACATGAGCTATAACAAGAAAGTAAGAAACATAAATAAAGTAGAGGTATTCTTACTGGGAAGCTGCAGGTTCAATGCTGATGTGTGTGTAGGAAGTATGGAACACTGCTCTGATACCACTCTGTAACGACCCGCCTTCTACTGACTAGGCTGTGAGGCCGATCGCTACATTATGCTGTGCTAAATTACTATTGCGGAAATCTAGATTGACTAAAATTTTACTAAACTGATTACTGTAAAATCTGAACTTAATATTCTAGGTGTACCTAGGAGTTGTACACATGCTAGGGAAGATAATCTATGCCTCTCGGATGTCCTGCTAGCTGTAATCAGGCATTTCAATCGATCCATGAATCGATTAGGTTTGGATCGATCCGATGATCGATCCAAATTTGATACCGCACGAGAAACTACGATCGGACCTGACCGATCCATTGGTCAGATTGCCAGATGCGGTGGATCGGTCTCGACCGACAGAGTACACCGATCGGTAGATCCGATCAGGTTTCACCGATCGGTCTGACCGATCGCGAGCTTCGCTCTCTGTTCAGATGCGGCCGATCGGTCATCGACCGATCCAGAGCACACCGACGGCCTACCGACCGATCCAAGGCTACCGATCGGTTGGTCGACCGATCGGTGAGCTTCGCTCTCGCTCGCAGACGCTAACTCTGTTACGATCGGATCGGTCCACCGACCGATCCGAGTGCACCCATCTTCGATCGATCTATAGATCGATCGGTTTCGATTTCGAACCCCGATTTCAGCACTAGTTCGTGCCAAAATCTCATATAAGAGTTCTAAAATCAATTGAACTAAGTTCTAACATCTATTAACTAGCATTCCAACATAATTACTAACAACTTAAACAAATCTTCCATGGTTTAAACATTCTAAGGTCTAAAAGTGCATAAAGGTACTTGAGAAAAGAAACTAAGTTCTTAATTTGCTAAACTCCCTAAGGATCTTCATTCTAGGTTCCTGCCACACACACCATCACTGCATTGACCTTCAGCTTCCTCTGCTAATCCATTTTCCCTTTATCTTTATCTGCAGTATAAGGAAAAAGTATCTGTAAGCTTTAAGCTTAGTAAGAAACCATCTACCTCACAAAAATATGCAACGATGCAATCATGTTTTTAAAGAATGCTATTTACAAACATGCACTGAATTTGTTAAAGCATGGCATACTAAAGTTACATGACATAAATATTGAAACATGGCATGCATAATAAAATCTAAGCATGGAGCTATCTCATGGTATCTACTAGGAGAAACTAAACTGAAACTAAAACTAAAACTGAGCTAAAACTGAGCTAGTGCTGATCTTAAACTATAATCACATAACTAGATTATGAGTTTGAAAGCTATTATCATAATAAGTGAAAATAGTAATCATGCTGCTGTTTGGGCCCGGCAGTGCGCGCATCCCTAACTAGACCCGGGTTTGCAAGTCCCGCATTTAGTAGGGTTTACTAGGTTATCTGAACCTAGGGACGACTGTGGGAGCCCAACCCAATGGACATCTGGTCCAGTACAGTGCCACTGAAAATAAAATACTGATATAGCTAAATTTACTAATCTTGCTATTACTAGGTTATCTGAACCTAGTGCTAGGTTGTCTGAACCTAGAGGCGACTGTGGGAGCCCACCCATTGGACCGTAGTCCCATGAAAGCTGTAGTAAGGCTAACTAAGCTATTTTAAATGCTTCTATTACATTTACTGAGCTATTAAAAATGCCTAAGTTGCATTTTACTGAGCTAATCATTTAATCGAACATCTAGTGTGCTTAAACTCTCCCCTCTTTTAGGAAGACTACCTCTAGGCACCCGACAACATCTAAGACCTCCAAATGAAGGGGGAAAGACGTGTCCGGCCCATCTAAAGGTACTCACTAAATCCCTAAACCTGCGAGGAGGGTTAAATACACCCTATGTGTCGAAAAATTTACATATAACTAAACTAATGCATAGAAAACCAAACGGAAGCTACTTATACTGCAGGTGAGGGGTTTCTTACCTCGTACGCTAATTTCCTTACAATTCTATTCGCTAGAATTCCGGTGGAGACGAGCTTCTCGACGATCCTCTCGCGTCTACGTGTTCTGCTCGCGGAGGGGAACGTCCTCGTGGCGGAGTTGCCGCCGGAAGGTGACCTTGTAGCCCTAGGAGAGGAACCCTAGGTTGTTCTTGTGGTTGGCGCCGAGAGAAGGAGTGGAGAAGGGGAGTCGGCGTGAGGTTAGGGTGAGGAGGAGAAAGTCACGAATAAAAATCTAATAACTCCTCTTCTAATTTCCTATTTATATTAAGTGGGCAACTCAGCCAAATCAATTATAAATATAATTGATTCCCTTTCCTTTCAGCACGGCCCTGCTGGGTTCACCTGGTTACTTTGGTTCAACATAAGTCATAGGACCCAATAGGTCTCGGGTTCGATTCCTCCGTAAGCTATTTTCGTTTTCTATTTATTTTTGCTACTTCCGCTACTCTAAAAATTCCATAAAAATATTCTAAAATTCCAGAAAAAATCATAGAATATTTCTAAAATAGTTTTGAGAATTTTTGGGCGTTACAAAATTGATATTGGATAGCATTTTTACGATCAGGAAAACTAAACGAACACATAGGAACTGATTTCATATCATTTCGAGATCTTTAGATTGATTAGCCGATTTTGATTGAAATTGGTTGACAGATTTTTTGAATACACAAAATAAATCAATTCGACTGATTATTTTTCTAATTGAATTGATTTTAGAATGAGAGTAAAAATAAAAAATGAATATGTGATTTAATAATTTTAAAATTATGACAAGTGATTTAGATATTTTTGAAATTTAGCTACTTGGTCGGTCATTAAGCTGATGAAAAAAACAATAATAAAAGAGCGCCGTTTTTCTTAAATCATTAAAAATATCTAAAGAAATTTTTTTATTGATGGATGTCTTCTTTGTTTTTTTAACAAATTATCAAAATAATATTTTAATATATTTCTCATATTACAAATATACTTATTCCAGCGTTATTACAACATGTTACAGTGAATTGCTATTTTTTAAAATTTAATTTAATTAATATATTTGATATTGTAATCCACTCTATTTGTTTTTGAATTGAGATGATGATTGATACGATAATAAAAGAGGGTTCATCGAGCACGAGTCAAAGGAAGGAGATGACAGTCAATGTGGAGGTCAAAATTAAGGAAGTCAAGAAAGTAGTCAACGTCAAAGAACTAGCAAGCTCACCATAGGGGCCCGAGTGGACATATTTTGTAAGGCCAAGCGGGAGTATAGCTCCAGACCGGTATCGTAGCCTCCGACCGGCAATGCTTTAGCCCAAGCAGAGTTCCTGTGTAGTTGAGATCATTGACGCCATCATGCAGCGGAGGGCCACTACGGCGACCAGATCACTAATCTAGTCGGCGAACACAAGTCGTCAGGTCATGTGACCTCGTGGAGGAGCGACCAAGTCAAGCTGAACAGCGCATTACTCAGTCGAGCAGGAAATATTCAACCGAGTGACTATCCCGCTCGGCCAAGAAGAGAGATCGTTTACGTATCTCTCAATATCATTTTGAAAGATAGTGTCATTGAAACCGAGCATGTTCAAACGGGCAGATCGTACAGCGAAAGCTTCCATTGTTGTATCAGAGATATGCATGCCCTGTTAAGGTATAGTGTCAGAAGTACTTTTCTGATAGGTCCTTTCACATGACACATTGGAGAATGTACTCACGCCTCAAGAAGCGTGCACATCGCCCACCATAGCTCTATATAAAGAGGGTTCATACACCGACAAAGGTATGCGTTATCTACTATTCACATTCGCATCTACTATCTCTTTGCATTTCTCTACTTTTCGATGACTGACTTGAGTATCGGAAAATAACATCAGGAACCTCTTCCTTGATCCGATACTAACGATTCTTATAGAACATAGCAAGATCTACTTGTGGCCAATCCAGAAGTAACGTCTTCAGCTAACTATCTCAATAATTTTTTACAGGATCAATGATTAAGTTTAGGATGATCTATGCTGCCATAATTTTTTATCGACGAATAAATTAGAGTGTCCATCATGTTAGTTATCTTTTGTCAACTATTATTAAATTAATTTATTATAATTGAGAGTCGATGTTTAAATTGAAATTAAAAAGGCACCGCAAGTATTGTAGCTGAGAAGACCCATCACTCTTATTATTATTTATAAATATGATCTAAAATTCATGCATGACCCTTGGCCCGAGCCGAGGCAAGCCAAGGTGTGGCCGGCCAACTATAATGAAAATATATATATATATATATATATATATATATATATATATATATATATATATATATATATATATAATGATTCTAATTTAAAATTATGAAGTTGAAGTTTTTTAATAAATACCACACTTATTATTTTTTAAAAAAATATTTCATATTTTTAGTAAAATTTAAAACATTTTTTCCTTTTATATATTTTTTTCTATTAGGATATTAAGAGTAAGGTGTCTCTTTGCACCTGTTCGGATTTGTTTTTTTTCTGTTTTTTTGTTGATGGTTGTCATGAGTCGACATTGCTCTTCCGAAATTGGTGAAGAAATAAAGAGGAACATGAAGAGCTAAATAGGAAGAGACAAATCTTGTTAATTTCAGCCAGTTGATAATTTTAAATTTCTTTAATTATACTTTTTTCAAAAAGAATATTAAAAAAAGAGTGGGTTTTACTTTTAAAATGATTACGAAACGAAAACCTCATAGAGAGAAGTGAAGACCGACTAGGATGCCAAGACAATCTTGATATCGATACGAAAGAGAGGAAGTAAGAGTTGAGAGAGAAGTGTCCAAAATAAGTCACAGACAAAGAATAATCGGTTAGGTAAAATAATCTGTTGTCGGATAATTCGAAGACTTTGTCGAATTTAAATATGCATAATTTAAATATAATTTATATGTTAAAATGATCTGAGCTAATAATCTCAGACTGTCAGTAATGGCTGGTGTCTGCCAAGTGTCGACCGCAGGCTTCGCAATGCCGAGCGAGCGCCTGGCTATAGTCCAGCCAAGTGAGTTAGCCGAGTTGGCGTTCGGTTGAGTAGAGAGGTCGACCGGGCGAGCTGGAGGCCGAGCGAGCTTGAGGCTGGCCGAGTGAAGTAGTGAGCGGCTGAGTGAAGCTTAAGGCCGACCGAGCGAAGAGCGAAACTTAAGGCCGACCAAGCGAGAGGAGAGCTTCAGGCAGACCGAGTGAAGCTTAAGGCTGACCGAGTGAGAGCGAAGCTTAAGGTTGATCGAGTGGAATCGAAGCTTAAGGCCGATCTAGCAAAAGCCAAGCCTCAGGCCGACCGAGTGAAAGCGAAGTTTAAGGTCGACCGAGCGAGAGCGAAGCTTAAGGCCGACCTACTGGAAGCGAAGCTTAAGGCTGACCGAGTTGAAGCGAAGCTTAAGGCCGATCGAGCGAGAGCGAAGCTTAAGGCCGACCGAGTGGAAGCGAAGCTTAAGGTAGACCGAGTGAGAGCGAAGCTTAAGGCCGACCGAGCAAAAGCGAAGATTAAGGCTGACCAAATGCGCCAACCTTCCGAGAAAGCGAGCTGAGCGAACCGAGGCCTGCGATGAACACAGTTTCCTTGAAACAGATTCATCCCACCCCTGGCAGTGCTTCGAGGCTTTCTTAGGTCATCTATTTCCCAGGATACAACGGCTGACCGTGATTTCCACCAAGTACTAGTGGTCACGACGAATTGAGAGGTACCCGATTGCTATCACGGGTACTTCACCGAGCAAGAAATGCATGATAGAGTTGGAGGGGGAATGTAAGCGGAGAGCTTCAACTTTTCGCGTGTGTAACCTTTTGTCATATGATCACAGCCTCCTTATATAGGAGCTCAGATCAACAACAACATTAATGATCAATTAATGATCATTACTCATCGAGATATGAAACTTGAGTTAGACCGTATATATATTTTAGTAAAATATGGTCAATTATTTTGGTATTATGAATAAATGATTGAGTAATACAACACAATATACTTCAATAAATTTAAATAGTGACATAGTTAAAGAAACTATTTACTTCATTACTGATCAAATTTGTGAAGTATTTTGTATAAATTACTTCGCTACATTGATTTTTTTTGTTGTAGTAAAATATGTTATATTACTTCTATACTGCGATGAAGTAGTACAATAATAAAAACTTCGAGTAAGCCAAATTATGTAGAAGTAAAAACAAACATTTACTGCACCAAAATTCAAAAATTGTGAAGTCGTATACATATTTTACTTCATCAAATAACGTAACTTATGAAGTAATATATCTGTAGGACTGTGATCTTTCGATAGACGGGGGGTGAATATCGATTCGAAAATTCGAATGTAAAAGCACGCAGCGGAAAAGTAAATGAACACAATTGATTTTACTTCGTTCGGAGCCTGTGACGACTCCTACTCGAAGGCCCGTGGTCCTTGACCACTTTCGTTGGGCAATCACTGGCAATTCGAATATGATTACAGAAAAGAGTACAAGAAATGCTAATGAAACAAAACACAAAGCTATACCGACAGAAAAGAAAACTTAAAGAGCAAGGGCGCGTTGTCGGAGCTTTGTCAGCGTCGCTGGAGCACAGAGCAGCAAAGCAATCTGGGAATTCTGAGATGATTATTGAGAAGCTCCACCCCTGGGGCTTCTTTTATATGCTGCTCCGGGCGCCTGGATCCCTTCCGGGTGCCCTGGTGCGACGTGGCAAGTCCAGTCAGGATGTTTCACATGGCGAGGCGACGCAGAGGATAAAACTTGCCTCCGGGCGCCCGAATCCCTTCCGGGTGCCCGGACTACCTTTTTCCAAAGATTCCTTCTCCTGCAAAACAAGGTTAGTCCGAGGCAAAATATATCCTGCAACACAGATTGTTAGCACAATTTATAAGGTATGAATTAATAGAAAAAGTATGACTTAGATTCCGTCTTTCCGAGACCGGAATCTAGTCACGATCTCGACTTAGATATCTGAAATGGATCTAAGCCGGATCGACGCCTAATGTTCCCTTCCCGGGAACGCGTCCTCGCAATCACTCCCCTCTAGTGACTTACCTTACTTACCTGCCAGACGTCCGGTCAGCCCTTCGACCCGTCTGGACTTCTCGCCAGCTATCCGGTCAGCCCGTCGACCTAGCTGGACTTCGTGCCAGACATCCGGTTAGCCCGTCGACCTATCTGGACTTCTCCTGCACACTCGATCAAAGTGTCAGACAACAACAAAACTAACTTAACATATTTGTCATTCATCAAAACCTATGTTAGACCGTTAGTGCTACCCGCACCAACAATATCATCAACTACTTTGGTATTTTTACTAGTTTCGATGAAGTAATAGAGTTTTTTTACTTTGAAAACGATCCAATTTTGGACCGATTTAGGACCGGTGATAGACTTCCACTATAAAAAAATACAGCTTTACCAACGAAATTTAGTATCCGTCAGAAATATTCGAAATTACTGACGGAATATAACATTCCGTCGGTAATATTCGGAATTACTTATGGAATATAAAATTCCATCGGTAAACTCATAAGATTACCGACGGAATATATAATTCCGTCGGTAAAACCTTTTTTTTGGTAAGATTTACCGACGGAATCTTTATTCCGTTGGTAATGGCCAAATCGCCGACAGAATTATAATTCCGTTGGTAAAGTCGGCTAAAAAAACCCTAGCCCCTTCCCTTTCTTTCCACAGGCGCGTGGCGGCTCCAATTTCGCCGGTCAGAGACGAACTCTCCCCTCCTTTTTCTCTTTCATTTTCCAATGCGGCGGCTCTTCCCTCTGTGGTCGTCGGCGACCTACTGGGGGATGTGCCGACCGCCAATAGCCTGCGGTTGTGTTGGCCGCCAATGGCCTACTGGCGGCTGTGCTGGCCGCCAACAGCCGCTAGCTTCCTGCTGGTGGCTATGTTGGCCGACAGTTGTCTGCTGGCCGCTGCGTAGGACGCTGGTGAGCCGGTTGTGTCAGATGTTGCTGTGCCGGACACTGCTGTGCCGAACGCTAACCCTAATTGTGTCTGCTGCCTCTAGCAACTTGCTACCGACTGTGCCGGATGCTGCTGTGCTGGCCTGTGCCTGTCGTATTTCTACTTGTTATTTTTTGATAAATTTTGTGCTAAATTATTTTTGTTTTGTAAACAGATAGCATTTGCTACTCTTCTCCGATAGACCTACACATCTTCAGATATAATTCAGTAAATTGTATTTTATATTATTTAGCATGGTTTAATTTAGATATATGTTATGTTTGTATATTAATATGTAACATAATATAGTTTTTTTGTTTGTTTTGTGTTTGTATGTTAATCTAAGCTAATTTCTAATTCTCAATTTATTAGTTTTAGGTGAAAATATCTATGAACAAAGCTTGGATGTACAATCGATTAGAAAATGAATTTATTAGAGATGATTTTATTGCTGAAGTTGAAGAGTTTGTGAACTTTACAAAGAATCATCTAGAATGTATGAATGGTGCAAAGCTACGGTGTCTGTGTAATCTTAAGAAATGTAGGAATAGAGTCTTCCTATATTAGACAAAGATGGTAAGCAAGCTTTATGTAATTGGTTGAAAGAAATCAAATTTCTAGATGGGTATGACTCAAATATGACTCGATGCATGGATATGAATAAATTAAAGATGTTTGAAATGAAAAGTCATGACTGTCATATATTCATGCAAAGACTTATTCCAGTAGCTTTCCATGACATACTTCCTCAAAATGTTTGGCAAGTACTCACTGAATTGAGTCTATTTTTTAGAGATTTTACAGCGAGGTGTATTATGCTGGATGATATGCTTCGGCTAGAAACAAACATTCCTCTTATATTATGTAAGTTGGAGCACATATTTCCACCTAGTTTTTTTATTCAATGGAACATCTACCAGCGCATTTGTCATACGAGGCACAAATAGCAGGTCCTATGTAGTACAGATGGATGTATCCGTTCGAAAGGTTTTTGAGAAAATTAAAAAATAATGTTCGTAACAAAGCAAGACTTGAGGGGTTTAATATATAATTCTTATCTGGTTGAAGAAGCATCTTCTTTCTGCTCCTATTATTTTACTGATAGTGTGCAAACAAGACATCGCAAATGTCCTAGAAATTATGATGATGCTCATCAGTCGATAGACCCATCGATACTTTCTATTTTCAAATTTCCTGGTAAGTCAATAGGTGCATCGTTTTCTAGATGATTAACCGAAGATGAATATCATACTGCAAGAACATACAAACTCTTAAACTATGAAGAGGTCAAACCATACATAAAGTAAGTTTCTCTAATTAAACATTTATTCATTCTTAAATATCTTTTTTGATATCCCAATATTTATATAATTACCTTCTTTACCAGCTTGTATGAACAACTATATATACAAAATCTATCAATTTGTGCAAGTGAGGTAGCTGCAAAGTTAGAGACCGAATTTACATTATGGTTTCAAATATACGTAAGTTAGAGAATTTGTGAAATTTTTTAGTTCATGCCTATTAAGAAGTGTCCTAATTTATATGTTAACTATTTTTATAGGTGAAAGACTGTAAAATATCAAATGTGTAAGATGATAGGATAATGAATATTGCATCAAGACCCCTCCATAAAATAAAGGTGTACTCTGGTTACTATGTTAATAGCCTTAAATTTCACATGACACAATGAGATTCACGGAGATTAACTTATAATTCTGGTGTTTGCGTCAAAAGATCTATGAACAACAATAACACTGAGTTTGATTATTATGGTATACTAGAAGAAATCATAGCGATTGAATATCCTGCATTACCAATAAAGAGGTGTGTGTTGTTCAAATGTTCATGATATGATGCGACCCCAAGAATATGTACTAGAATACATTCAAATTATAATTTAGTTGAAGTTAATACAAACAAAAGATTCAACAAGTATGAGCCTTTTATTTTCGGGATACAAGTGAGTCAAGTTTTCTATCTTGAATACCTAATGAAGAGAAGAAGATCTAGTGAATGGTTGTATGTTTATCGAATCAAGCCTCGCTCGACCATAGAGATGTCGAACACAATCACTCCTCAAAACCATGATGCATTTCAGAATGATGAAGTGGAGAGACATTTAGTTGATTTACAACTCCAATCTACTTCTCAATTACTTGTAGATGTTAATGTCACTTACGAAGAGATAGGTGATGGAGAAATGTCCAACAATGAGGATGAAGTTGAACTAAGCTCATCTAGCGATGAGTACATAGAAACTGTTAAGGTTGATTAGTCAGATGTTAATGATGATTAAGTATTAACATTATTATTCATCAAGTAAGTTATTCTTCCATATTATTTTGTATTTATATTATCATGTTTTTAAACCTTATTATGATGTGTTGCAATATTATTTTACATATATCATTATGACAGAGCAGCAACCTGTAGCACCCCGTGGCTACAGGTCCTTAGAGTTGTAGCAACTTGTAGCAACCTATTGTAAGTATTTTTTTCTTATTAATAATTCAAGTTCATATATAATATATTTCTCATAACTTAATATTATTTCATATAGGTTCACTCCTGATGGCCATCGGGTTGCCACATATATCACTAGAAAATTCAATGAACGAGTTTGCGCGTCTGGTATTACATGGAGGCATGTAGACCAGGAGATGAAGCTATTTTATTATAATGAATTTGTGGTAAGTAAATTTAATATATTTGATATTTTATAATATAATTATCATTTAAACTAAATGTTTAACTTATAATTGTAGAAAAGATATACATGGGAGGAGGGGCAAGAAGAAAAATTTAAAGCTACATGGAATACTCACTGTGTCAAACTGTACAGAGATCATATGTATTATATGAGAAAGAATGGTACTAGGCCTTCGTATATTTCTGAGGCGATATAGAGTGCATGGATGACCACCTGGGCTTCAGAAAGGTGGCAAGAAAATGTTTAAAAGGCAAAAGCAAATAGAAATACAGAGCCAGGTGGCCCGAGCACTGGAACCGCTCAGCATACGTCAAGATCCAGATCTATTATTGAGCATACCATGGATCTGGTGAGTATAATTTATCCAAACTTTGTATTTATTACCAAACTTGTATAATTTTATCCAAAATTATTTTGAATGTAGGAACGTGAGCTTACCCGGCAACCCACATGTATGGAGGTCTTTCTCAAGACCCATAAGAAGAAGGATGGGTCATTTGTTGATTCTCGATCTCGGACTCTACATGTAAGATTATTAACTTTATTACATTTGTTCATTTCTATCTTGGTTAGTATTTAGTAATACTGATTAAATTTGATATTGTATTTTTGTATACATCAACAAATGACAAAAAGGGTGGCTCAGGCATCTCAGCCATCAGCAGAGTGGGGAGTGTCACAGTCTCTATCCACCGATGTGCTAAATGAGATTTATTATGATGTTGTTGGTGGAAGGACAAAAAACTCTACCCTCTACGGCCTTGACTCTCAAGCCAAAGTTACATTTGATTGTCTGAGGAATCCGGCGGGTCATGCTAATTCCTCTTCTTCTAGTGAGATGCAATCTTTAAACCGTGAAAATCAAGAACTGCGCACTCAATTGAAATCAATGGATCAGAAGATGGTCAAAATGGATCAGTGGAGAGTTGATGAGGAGAAGAAGAGAGCCGAATGTGACAAGAGTAATGAAGCTCTTATGACCCAGATACGAGAGATTGTGACTAATTTCACCCAGGTATCACATGGTTTTGAGTCACAGGAGATTATTCAAGATCCATCAGACGGTGATGATTAACTTTTTCTGAGGTATGTTCAACTACACTAGTATGTTCAACTACACTTTAGTTTTTTATTTATCATATATAGATTGTGGTAATATATTTATTCTGTTTTGATATTATAATAAGCTCATTTCTAAATATTTTATTACTATATATTTTAGGAGTGATGTTCGATTCTATTTACATATTGACTCTTCATATCATCATATGCTCATTTTTTGTTCAGGTATCATTTTATTATAAATAAAATTTGTTATACATATATGCAAAAATGTTTATTTATACATCAACATGATCATTTGATATTTGTCTTTCGACGGGATTTTCTCTATTATTTTGTGTTCTTGTATTATTTAGAGTACTTTCTATTACGGTCTGTATCTGTAAACTTGGATTTATATATGGATATTTGTATTTGTATTATGCAAAATTGTTTAGTTTAGATGATTTTGATTGTTTCTAATAATATAAATGTTAGTTTATACATCCTTATATGTTTGATTGAAGAAGAATGAATGAATTGTCATGATGTATGAATTTTATTTTTATGTGTGGATTTTGTAAGTGTGATTATTTGTATGTGATTGTTATATGATGTATGTGTGGATTATATTTTCGTATGTGTGGATTGTATGTAATGGATTATAATGTCATCGTCTGTGATGATTTGGATATTTGGAAATTGTAAATACAAAACGGATTTTAATTGTGTATTTTTTTTGGTTTACCATGGAATATTGACAGAATATATTTTGGAACATTGTGTTTCCGTCGGTAAATATCTACGGAAACCTCAGTTTCGTTGGTATTTACCGACAGAAACTTATGTTCCGTCGGTATTTACCGACGAAACTGAGGTTTCCATCGGTATTTTATTTAACTTCCCACCCCTGTTGTATTACACTGTTCCAGCGTTATTACCAACGGACTCGTTTTCTGTTGGTAGAATATTACCGATGGAATACGCTAGCATATTCCATAGGTAATCCCGTTTCCGACAAATCAGCTACTGACACTTATAATTCCGTCGATAATCTGTCGATAAGGTCATATACCGACGGAATACTGATGGATATTTCCATTGGTAATCCTGATCATTTTTGTAGTATTCGGTAATTGTGTGGTGAAGTAAAAAATTGACCATTTTATTTTATGTATATCTAGTTCGATAATTATCTATTTATTACTTTGAATAATATCCAAATTTTATTGTCGATTTTCACATGGTGCTATAAAACATCATTTGGTGGTAAACCACAAATAAAAAAAATGGTGCCATCGCCACATTGCACATCATAAATATGACAATACATAGTCTGATTTAATTGACTAAAAGATGAATATGCCATTTGCCCTGACGAATAGTATTTCAAGATATTTAACATGGGAACCGTCATGATTTGTTAGATTTTGTAGCTTATGTATTGGTAGGATTTCATTTAGAGAAATTCTTATATGGGAACTTTTTTAATTGGACACTTTGAAAAAGACAAAACTAGTGTCTTTCTGTTAGATCAATTTTATTGACTTTCATCAAGATGATAAAAGGTGAATATATTCATCCCTAGTATTCCTATCAATCCGTCTTAGGACCAATACGGAGGAGGTAAATCATGGATGATTACTAGCCTTTAGAATAACGACTAGCACATAAGGGAGACATTTACCTCTGCTTTGCCGAGATTCTAACTCTAGACCTCATAGTGAGACCGTCCCGAAGGGACTATATTGCAGTGATCAAGCATAATATTATACATGTCAAACGACAAATATGTCCCTCTAGATCTTATGATTGAAAAAATAGTATGTTTGAGGATGCTTCCTCCCATTTCTTGTCACTTGTATTAATGGCTAGTAGCTACCTGTGATTTACCTCCTCCGTGTTGGCCGAGGAACGAATTAATGGAGGTGCTGGGATGAACGAATCACCTTTTGCCACATGTCAAATGGCAAATACAACGGAATAAAATATAGAATTGCATAAGAATATTATATATATATATATATATATATATATATATATATATATATATATATATATATATATATATATATATATATATATATATATATATATAATATTTTTATGCAATTCTATATATATACCATGAACATCCTTTTTCTGCACACTTCTGACAACCCTTATATCTCTGAGCGCCCGAACGGACTTTTGGGTGCCCGGACAAGCTTTCGGATGACTAAATTTGTACTCAGTCGCCTACGAGTATATAGAATAAGGATATGCAGACTATCAGAGCTGTAATAAATTTTGAATTGAGGGTTTATAATAATAATGTAATAAGCATGAATCAATTTGGATTTGGTAAAATAAGTTTATTTGGTAAAGTATTAAAAATTTTATTAGCTTGCCAAACAAAGGCTAATAGAAAAAAAAGAAAAATATATATATATAAGAGGTATAACATTTACCATTGGATCGCATAAGCTTCAGATAATTTTATAAAGAAAAAATTGTTCGAATAAAGGATAAAATTAAGAAGATACAAATTAAGCTAAAGATATTAAGCATAGAAAGCATTTTGTTCTGGTGTACTAGATAATTTTATTTTGATTGAATTATTTTTATAAGGGAAAAATAAAAAGGAAAGGAATCCTACTCTAATTTCATATATTATCTTAATTGAATTATACCTAATCATCAATGAATTATATATATATATATATATATATATATATCTTGTAAATTCCTAGGAGACTTTCACACATCCAGGCACCCCAATTCTTAAAAATGAATCGGAGCGTTCGGGCATGCGTCCGGACTTATGAGGGTCACTTAATTAAGAGTATGCAAAGTAACGATATGCAGGTAAATTTTATATATATAGAGAGAAATGTTATCATGTACCCCATTAGATGCAGACTCCTAGATGACCCTCAAGATTTGAACACTTAGGTACACCCCTGACACCCCGACTCTCACCCGGTCAGCCAACAGTTAATATATTACAAATTTCAGCTTACAATTATTTTCATTGTGTTGCAAAGTTAACCACATCACTAACTTTAGCTATTAATTAATGTCAGCTAGCCTATAATGTATTAGTATTTTTACAAAATAAGGTTTGAAAAAAAATGATAGTACAAGAAGTTGGGGTATACAATTGACAATTAACGTTAATCATCACTTCACTAATTTCAACTATGAGACATCCGCTAACATATAAGGTATTCTTAATTTCAGCCTGATAATTAATATTAATTACTTTACTAAACTAATTTCAGCTTTTGGATGTCTGCTAATATATCATGTAACCTTAATTTCAGTCAACAATTGCTTTATTACTAATTCACTATAAGAATAACAGGATTTAGCGATCCAAATTTCGATCCTTAATCAGTCGCTAACTTCCAATAGCAACTAAACATTTAGGTCACTAGAAGTTTGGCGGTCAATGTTCTTTAGTGACGGAAAATGTTTGCTTTTATTAATTAATGAGAATTTTAATTTTATTGTTAAAATAAACGAGAGATAAATTTTTCGTTAGCGACGAAATTAATTATATTTGGACGAAAGTAATTATTTTTTTCTATTGAATAACAAATATTAAGAAAAAGGATTGGTCCAGTGGCCACTGCCGCCACCTCTAGTGGCCACTGCCGCCCTCTGATATCATCTCCAGTTATAGCTATCGGCCGACCCACGACCCTCGTCGATGGCACAGCATCATCATTAGTGGCACAACGTCATCGTCGCTGGTGGCCCTCCTATCACCAGATTTGACCATCCAGCACCGCCGAGCCACCGCTAATCCAGCTTTCGGGCTACTGCTATTGCACTACCTTTGTGATTTGTGTTTTGCCTTGTGTGTTGTGTTTTGGCCGCCGAGCCGCTGTATTTCGCATCTTTATTATGATTGTGAGTTACTGTATTATCCGGCCTGCGCGTTGTGTCTCGTCTTATGAGCCGCTATAGTATCCCGGCTCAGGAGCCGTCGTCATATTTCGACCGACATGTCGCCTCTCGGATCCACGTTGCATTGGATTCCATGTCGCCGCCCCCAGATCCAGCTCCTCAGCTGCCTCACTTTCATCTACTCTTCATGGCCGCGACGACTCGGTCCGCATCACGACCAGTTCACTAATCCATCCGAGGGCGCCCCCGGGCCAGGGTACGTTCCCGTACTCATTATTCATTCATCTCGCTGTTCTACTATTATTTGGGTACTTATACATTCATGGGACCCACCTCGAGCATTGGGGTACCAGGGACTAGGGTAACCCGGTCGCTGGCTGCAGGTACTGTTGACCAGAGGACATTTGATGACTCGATCAGTACAGAAGACAGCTCATCATCCGGGTCATGGAGATGCGGTCAATACAGAAGACACGTCATTCCGACAGTTTTGTCTTCTCATATTCCCGACAAGATCAGATAACATTTTTACAATCACAATCACAAGAACTAGATAATATATAGAACCGATTTCATGTCATTCCTGTGTCTATGGGTTTAACTAGTTTTGATCAAAATTGGTTGATGGATTTTTAAATATAAAGAAATTAATTTTTTTTTTCAGTCGAATTGATTTCAGGATGAAAGAAAAATGGAAAATGAATACGCGATTTCCTAATTTTAAAACTATATTAAATGATTTTGGTATTTTGAAAACTAAAAAAAACAGAGCTGTTTTTTTCATAAATCAAACAGTGTAAAACATGTGCTCGCATTTCATACTTTTTGACTTTGATTACGTGATTACATCCTTAATTCTTTAACACCCTGTTTGGAATCCTATGGAATTGAATTCCTATGATAATTGGAATTCAATTCTATAGTTTGGAATTAATTTTTGAAATGGATTTGATATGGAATTCAATTCCGATTCCATTCAAAATGTGAACAGTAAATCAGACCTCAAATGGTCAGATTTGGATAGGGAATTTACCATGAACAATTGAAATTACTTAATTGCCCTTTTAACTTAAAACCCTTTTTTCCATCTGCTGACTCTCTTGTTTTCTCCTGCCTTTCTCCCGTGCGTCGTTTCTCCTTGCGCCGAAAACTTCTCCTTGCACCGTTTCTCCCTTGTGCCACCTTCTTCATACTGCTGTCGGCCACCTTCTTCCCGTCACCACCGCTGCATCATCAATCGGAGGTATGGATGTTGTTGATTTTGTGCTTCGTTGGTTTTGGCCCTTGTTTTGTTTTGTGCTTTATTGGTTTTGCCTTTGTTTGGTTTTGTTCCGTGTCTTTGTGGCTTGGTTTGGTTTTGGTTTTGTGCCTAAACTATTTTGTATTGAAGATGGTACTTATCTTGTTATTTGTTTGTGTGATACAAAATATAGAAGGTACAAACTATACTGCTTGATTGTGTGGTACAACTTATCTTGTTATTTGTTTCTTTCCAAACTATTGTCTACTACATGGAAGTTGGTACTTGTTCAAGCAAAGATTGGTAAATCTAGAATTAGCATTCAATATGGCTATAAGTGAACCAAGATTGGAAAATTGAAAGACACTTACATTGTACGTAATATGAGGCAATTTGATAGAAATGCAATCTTAGCCATAGTTGCTTATGATGGTTATTTAGCTTGCATGCAATATATGACTCGGCATGTGTCTCGTATTGAAAGACCAACTACCCAATCACAACGATGTAATGGAAATCAAGTGCGCCGAGAATTGATGGCTCAATTAGAAGCCCATTATAACTCACGCTCTATAATACACATGAGTTATGATGCTTTCACTCGATTAGTTGCAATACTTCGTGGAAGAGGACTTATGAGGGATAATCAATACAGTTTTGTTGAGGAACAAGTTGTTAAGTTTCTACATATTTTAAGTGGTCATAGACGTGTTCGATCAGAAAGTTTTTTCTTTTGTCGATCTACTGAGACCATTAGTCGTCATTTCCACAAAGTTCTTAGAGCTTTAATAACACTTCAAGATCAATTTTTAGTCCAACCAAATGGTTCTACTGTCCACCACAAATACTCAACAGTGGAGGAAGATTCTATCCATACTTTAAGGTATTTTTAAATATAAATATTGTTTTGGATTTATTTTTGTAATGTCACATGATAATAATTACTGGTTTATGTTGAAACTTTTAGAATTGTATCGATGCAATAAATGGAACACATATCTGAGTGAAGGTTTCAAAAGAAGATGTGTCAAGGTATAGAGGAAGGAAAAACTATCCTACAATGAATGTCTTGGCAGCTTGTACTTTTTACTTGAAATTCACGTACGTATTACCTGGGTGGGAGGGCTCTGCTTCAGATTCAAGAATTTTAGATAATGCATTAAGTAGAGAAGATAATCTAAATGCCCCTCAAGGTATTAGGTTTTTCCATAAATTTGTTTCATGTCTATTTAAAACTTTTCTGAATTTTTTTATATAAATATTTTAAATTCTATTTTTTAGGTAAGTTCTACCTGGCCGATGCTGGATATATGTTGAGGTCAACATTTCTCACTCCATATCGAAGCACTCGATATCATTTGAAAGAATATTCTCAATATCCGCCTGAAACCCCAAAAGAGTTATTCAACTTAAGACATTCCTCATTACGCAATGCAATTGAAAGAGCATTTGGTGTTTTGAAGAATAGGTTTCCAATATTAGCAGAAATGTCTAGATATGATGTAGAGACAGTGAGTGAAATTGTTTTAGCATGCTGCATCTTGCACAACTTCTTAGTGGATTTTGATCCAAATGAAGAAATTATTGCACAAGTTGATAGGGATCTCATGAATAATGAGCCTGATCATGGACTTGCTACTGGAGCAATTGCTAGAGGAGAAGATGGACGAAGGGGGGAAATCTTAAGAGACTCTATTGCCGCACAAATGTGGAATGATTATATAACTAGACATTGATTTTTTTTTTTGTGTATTATTGTTGCTCTCAAACATGAACTAGAGTTGATGTATGGTTTGATTTATTAGTTATTATTGGATGTGACATTATAATGGATGATTAACTTTCATATTTTATAATTTATTATTGTGTTATTTTAATTTCAATACATTATAGGTGGTGATATGGATGCTGAAAAAGTTTTTGAAGTGGAAGGAGGAAATGATTGTAATGCATACTTTAAGTGGACCACAGAAATGGATGGTGTGATGCTTGAAGTTCTTAGGGAGCAAAAGAGTAAGGGTCAAAAGGAAGATAGAGCTTTTTCTGCTGAAGCATATAGGAAGGTGGTAGAGGAAATTAATGATAAATTTTCTTTGAACATCAACAAAACCAAAGTGATGAATCGTCTCAAAACTCTTAAAGAACAAATGGTGCTAGCAAAAGAAATTGAGTTTAAAAGTGGAATAGGATGAAATGATTCTTCTAAAGCATTTGAGGCTCCTCTAGAGGTGTGGAAATCTCTGATAAAGGTATGAATATTATATTTCATTTCCTATAATATAGTTGGTAGCATCTTCCTTGCACATGCTTGTTTATGAACTTTTTTATTGTGATTTCCTTTTGTTACTAGGCTAATCCAAAGTATAAAAATATCAAAGGAAAATCCCTTCACCACTTGGAGATTCTCAGAGAGATATATGAGAAAGATGTAGCAACTGGAGCTTAAGCTGAGAGTGCTAGAGAAAAAGTACAAAGATGGGAAAGGGAGGAGGCTCATATTAGTATTGATGAAATTGATGAGATGCAAGCAAACAATCAGGTTTATTTGGATAATTTTTCTACCTTTGATTTTGAAAGTATGCCATCAACACTAGCATCACAATTTGGAACATCAAATCCTTTTGTAACTAATGCTTCAGTTGCGAAAGGTAAAAAAAAAAAAGAAAAGCACCAATGACAAATGAGTACTCATCCCAATTAAATGAGGTGTCTTCGGCAATGAAAGATATTGCACAAGCTATTTTAAATACAAACACTCAAGTTTGGAAGCCTACAGAAATATATGAAGCAATAGCTAAATTGGGTTTGGAGGTTGACAAACTTTTTGAAGCTGTTGAATTGCTAAATGAACATCCTAATCTTATTGGAGTTTTTTTTGGTTTCCCAAAAGAGCTACGCTTGCAATGGTTAGCTAAAAAGTTAAGTTGGTGATTTTATGTATGTATTTTTTTGGGGGGTTGTGTTCATACAACAACTTAACTTGGTACTTTGGTATGTTTTGGGGGGGGAGTTAGGTTTGTTACGGTATGTTTGTGTAGGAAAATACTCAGGTTGCTACTTTCTTTTGTATTTGCTTCTTGATTATGAGCTGCAATATGTGATTATGTGACTATATGTTTTCTCGGATTATTTGACTATTTGATTATCATGAGCTGCAAACCTATTATATCAAACGGATATTTTCTTCTATAATTTCTTGTCTATTAGAAATAACTTTTGATGCAACATCAACCAAGTCTTGCTATTGCTGATCAAATGCCTGCAGATCTCTGACATTGAAAATCCTAGGGATTCAAGTGAGGATGGAAGGATGCTAACAGCTTTATTACTATGATCAAAAAGTAAGGAAGATGATGCCGCATGTGAAATTAAGTCTTGACAATTACAAATATCCAAGCAGAAAGGATGCAAACAAATTCTTGTGACCTTAGCATAAAGGAATTTCGGACAATCATCAATATCTAGACGTTTAAGAGATTTTATAATATATAAGCCTCCAGGTGAAATTAAGTCTTGGCAATTACAAATATCGAAGCTTCGGAGTATAGTGAGATGTTCCAGAACGGAAGTTGCCTCGTAAACATTTTAATGACAATTTAGTGAGCGAAGTAAGACCTTGTAGATAACTTGTCAAATCTTTGTGTTTGTTAAGAATTTCAAGTTTGGAGTTTTTTCAGTGCCGTCTTAACTATGCGATCCCTTCTTCCTATTCTCTAATACTTAACTTCATTATTAAATAGTTAGTTATGAGGATAAAATGGTAAATGTATAAGAATGGAATTTAATTCAAATAGATTCCAAATTAAGGAATTCAATTCAATTCTATTATTAACTAATCCATTCCAAACATAGGAACTCCTGCCAGAATTCAATTCTAATGGAATTCAATTCAATTCCTTCACTTAAGTTGTTTCCAAACGGGGTGTAATTAAACCTGTTCGTGCGCGTCTTGACATTCGTGCAAATTTCCCAGTAGCGCCATCGCCGTCCGATTTATTACTTCTCCTTCTCGCCAGTCGCCTGCGCGAACGTGGCGAAGTGGTAGCAACGACGTCAGTAGCAATGGCATCATCGTCCGAACTCTGCTCACCGACCAGCCTTCTCCTCCGTATCCCCACCTTCTTAGTTTTCTCCCTCTCGATCCTTCTCGTCTTCTTCTCTCCTCCGATTCGTTCAATTACTTTTTCTCCGTGAAGGATCTCCTCTCTCCACCGCCCTCCCGATCTGACCCTCCCGCTCCGATCTCGACGCCGGAGACCCGATCAAACCGAGAATATATCGGAGACTTCGATGATATGGTAGCGGATGGCGGCAATGGCGACGAGGACGGCGGGTGCGAAGAGGAGGTTGATGTCAGATGGGAGATTTGTAGGGGAGGGAAGGCGTTCCAAGCCACTGATTAAATTCCGTGCCTGGATACTGGAAGTCCATCAAGGAGCTTGAGTAGCGGCAATACATGGAGCACCGAGAGCGGCATTGCCCCAAACCTAGCCCCAGGTATAATAATGTCCCTCACATTCAACGTGCGAGTCTTCCTAAAATAGGCTATTTTGTTGTTTGCAGATTTGGTATAATAATGTCCCTCACACTAAACTTGTTGATTATAAGAAAGACAAAAGCTGGGTAAGGAGATCTGGTGATTATCTTGTTTTCCAAAGAGGTGTAACTCAATTTAAAGATGATGTTTCTAGATACATTGAGTTCATCGAGCAGGTATATGAGAATTCTCACTATTTGGTCGTTCTGTTGCTGATTTCAGCAAAAAGAATAGCATGAGTGTGTTTGTACTAGAGGCCAATGTGCTACTCCTATAGTTATGAATTTCTTTCTTTGTTATTTCTTCCCTATTGAGCTGGTGGAATTTTTCTTTAACATTATTCAATTAGTGCATTCTTTATGACTCTGATATTATTGAGGATTAAACAAATGCATGCTTCGTTCTATTTTGCTTCGGTGCCTTTCTAACAAATGTTAAATATTCTTCTAGTTGCAAGATTATTAGTTGTTGATTGTACCCGATAGAAGGTTCATTCTTGTATCTTGTAATTTATTAAAAATATCCACTCGTGTGACCAAAAGATAAAGCCGTCACCTTAGCGGTCCTCCAATACGACCCCACACAATCTGGAAGGGAGTAAATCATGAGAGACTTCACCTTGACGCACCGGCCCTTTGCATAGGGAAGGTTAGGAGCCTAGCTAAAAATATCCACTCGTGAATACATGGCAACTACCCTGTGGTAAGTAATTCTTTGGTTTTTGTCAATCATGTAACATATGAATGGGAAACAGACTTATTGCCATCATAAATCATCTTAGCTTTGGGCAACCATTTCTGACAAATAAGCACTGATCACTTATAAAACTACATTCAAGTTAGATTTTTTTTTTTTTCAATTTTAGTTTATCTTTGACGTTTAATCATTTTTAGAAGAAATTCTCTTGAACTGTAATCAGACTATGTATACAACAACAACAATAACAACAACAACCAAGTCTTATCCCACTAGGTGGGGTCGGCCATATGGATCCTTTTACGTCATTGAGCTCTATCTTCAACTATACCATCATCTATATTTAAATAAAATTTATCTTGGTTTATCGTGGCTAACCAAGTCTTTTTTGGTTTTCTTCTTCCTCGTTTGATATGTGTGTTTGTCATAGTTTCACATCACCTAACTGTAGCATTTATTGATTGTCTAAGTACATGCCCATACCATCTTAAACGTGTCTTTCGGAGTTTTCTCTTAATAGATGCAACTCTGACTTTCTCTCTAATGCTTTCATTTCTTATTTTGTTCATTCTCGTATGTCCACACATCCACCTTAATATCCCCATCTCTGCAGCTCTTATCTTCTACTCATGTGCTCGAGTCATAGCCCAATATTCAGTTCCATATAACATAGTAGGTCTAACTGCAATTTTGTAGATTTTCCTTTAAGTTTTAGAAGTACTTTATGGTCACATAAAA
This sequence comes from Zingiber officinale, assembly GCF_018446385.1. Classification (NCBI taxonomy): domain Eukaryota; kingdom Viridiplantae; phylum Streptophyta; class Magnoliopsida; order Zingiberales; family Zingiberaceae; genus Zingiber; species Zingiber officinale. Next base: position 86,072,018 of record NC_055988.1, read on the forward strand.
CACCCAAAACTCTCCTCCATTTCAACCATCCTACTTGTATTCTATGTAAGACATCTTTCTCAATCCCTCCATCATTTTGCAAAAATGATACTAAATATCTAAACCTCTCGGTTCCGAGTAACTCGTCGTCTCCTATCTTAACAAATGTCTCATTATATCTAATATTGCTAAACTTAAATTTCATATATTTTGTCTTTAGTTTACTAAGCTTAACACCTTTTCCTTCTAGTGTTTCTCGCCAAGATTCTAGTTTAGCATTTACTCCTTCATGTGTTTCATCTACCAAAACAATATCATCTGCAAACAACATACACCACGGTACTATGTCTTGAATATGTGCAGTGAGTTCATCCATAATTAGTATAAAAAGATAGGGGCATAGAGCTGATCCTTGATGTAACCCTATCTTTATTGGAAATCCTTCAATTACTCTGCCTGAAGTCTTTACTCTAGTCATTACATCCTTGTACATATTCTTAATTAGTTCAATATATGTTACGCTAATATCTATCTTCTCTAATATTCTCCATCTAATTTCTCTTGGGACTCTATCATAAGCTTTTTCTAAGTTAATGAATATCATGTGTAGATCTCGCTTTTGCTCCCAATATTTTCCAATTAATTGTCTAAGAAGATGTATGACTTCTATTGTCGACCTTCCAGATATGAACCCAAATTGATTTTCGGTCACCGTGGTCACCTTCCTTAATTTTTTTTCTATTACTTTTTTTTCCAAAATTTTATGGTATGACTCATTAGTTTGATACCTCTATAGTTTGCATAATTTTATATGTCTCCCTTATTCTTATATAAGGGAATTAGAGTACTTATCCTCCATTGATCAGACAATTTTTTCATTTTCAATATCATATTAAATAATTTTATAAGTCATTTAATATCTTGTTTCCCTAGGCACTTCCATATCTCTATAGGAATATCATTTGGTCCAACGGCTTTTCCATTGTGCATCCCATTTAAAGCTTGTTCTACTTCTGAAGTTTAAATTCTACGATAAAAATTTAAATTTATATGCTCATTTGACCTGCTTAAATTACCTAAGTTAAGTTGATCATCTAAACTTTCATTAAAAAGTTGATAAAAATACCTCTTCCGCCGCTCTTTTATTTCTCCCTCATTTACTAGTACTCTATTACATTTATCTTTAATACATTTTATTTAGATAAGATCTCTTGTCTTCCTTTCTCTCACTTTAGTTATTCTATAAATGTCTCTTTACCCATCTTTTGTATCCAATTTTTTATATAATTGTTCAAAAGTTTTATTCTTTGCTTCACACACTACTCTCTTAGCTACTTTCTTGGCTATTGCATATTTTTTTTAGATTTTCCTTGTTCTTACAAATATATAATTTTTTATAAGCTATTCGTTTTTCTTTCACTTTCCCTTGTACTTTTTCATTCCACCACCAAGATTATTTACTTAGTGGTGCATGCCCCTTTGACTCATCGAGTACACTCTTAACTACTATTTTTAACTTTGATACCATCATGTCCCATGTTGCAATATAATCACTGTATACTTTACTTAATGCTTGTACTCTTACCTTCTCCTTGAATATATTTTGTTTCCCATCCTTTAACTTCCACAACTTAATTCTAGGAGTTATATATATTTTCTTTCTATTGATTTATGCTTAAGGCGTATATCCATCACTACTAAACTATGTTGGGTAGTTAAGCTTTCTCCAGGGATGACCTTGCAATCTTTACAAATCCTTCTATCCTTCTTCCTAGCAATAAGAAAGTCAATTTGTAATTTATTATTCCCACTTTTAAACGTAATTAAGTGTTCTTCTGTTTTCTTAAAAAACATATTAGCTAATATAAGGTCATATACTATTGCAAAATCTAATATAGTTTTTCCTTCTTCATTTTTCCTTCCAAACCCATAACCCCCATGTACCCTCTCATATTCTTCATTTTTCACTCCGACATGCCCATTTAAATCACCTCCTATTAAAATCATTTCATTTGGCGGAATGTTTTGTAATATTTCATCTAAGTCGTACCAAAACCTTGATTTGATAGCTTTATCTAATCCTACTTGCAGTGCATATATGCTAATTATATTCATAGTTTCTTTCGCCACTATTATCTTAAGGGCTATAATTTTATCCATTTTTCTAACTACTCCTACAACCTCATCCTTTAACGAACTATCTATAACAATACCCACTCCATTTCTTGCTTTACTCCTTCCTGTGTACCATAACTTAAAACCCAAGTTTTCTATCCGTTTTTGCCTTCTCGTCTACCCATTTTGTCTCATGTACACACAAAATACTAACTCTTCTCCTAATCATTATATCTACTACTTCCATTGATTTACTAGTGAGGGTTCCAATGTTCAATATTCTAAATCTTAGATTATTAGTTTTCTTATCATATTTGTTCTTATCCAACCTATGGTGTGAAAACTCTTGCCTATTTAACACTACACCCAAGTTCTCATGGAGATGTAGCAGTCCTTGTTGATATGTTATAGTTGGACCCTACAACACGAACTCTTGTATATTTTACACTACACCCGAGTTTTGGAGATGTAGCAGTTCTTGCCGAGATGTTACAGCCGGACCCTGCAACGCGTTCCTTCCGGGGAACATCCTAGCATTAGCATAATAGTTTAATGAATTCATTAATCAGACTATATATCAGTTTGATTTTTTCAATTTGATTTCATTCTCAACCTGATACACATTTGCCTAAACCCTAAACTAGTAAAACTCATTTTCTTCATTTTGATCAGAATCTTCCAGCTTTCAATTGAGGAGGGCACACAAGGTTATCCTTGATGTTGGTTGTGGTGCTGCAAGCTTTGGTGGATATTTACTGGATGAGAATGTTATTACTATGTCTTTTGCCCCCAAAGAGCACAAAGCTCAGATACATTTTTCCTTAGAGCGGGGTATTCCAGCTTTTTTATCTATGATTGTAACTCAGAAGTTGGCATTTCCAAACAATGTATTCGATTTGATTCATTGTGCTCGATGTAGAGTCCACAGGGATGAAGATGGTAACTCATATATTTTAGTCAATTGGTTTTTAACCTTTGTATGCTCGTGTTTATCCCCAATTTTATATATTAACTTTGCTAATGGAGGTGGGAAGCCCCTGTTGGAGCTTAATAGAATTCTTAGACCTGGAGGTTTCTTTGTTTGGTGTGCAACACCTATTTACCGTGATAATGAGAGGGACCAAAGTGTCTGAAATGATTAGTGATATTTGTCAATATATTTAACATTTATGACCTTATGTTATCATCAACATCCTTGTCATAAAAAATTACCAGACCTTTTAGATAATATAGGAGACAAGGATAAAGTATATAGAACTTGCAAGAAACAAACATTTTGTAGGACCGTTATGCACATGAGAGGGTGGTGAATCACGTGGTTTTAGAAAACTTATCTCTTTTAGTTATGAAAAACAAGTATGCAACGAAAAAGATAGAAACAAAAACGAAAAAGAATAAGAACTTGATTAGTTACTTAGTTCGGAGCCTTCGGTGACTCCTACTCCTTGCCCCATGATTTCTCAGACCGTATCGACGGGTAATACAGTATAATCCTCTTCCGAAACCGCCAGAAAGGGGAATCAAGTACAATAGTAAAACGAGGACAAGTGTAACAGGCTACATTTTTCTTTATGCAGTAATTAAGTAAAAATAACCTCGTTACCCAACACTTTGAAGAAGATCGGATTGAGCTCGGTGTTGGACGGCTTCTTAGCAGTAATCAGGTGTTGTAGCATCGCAACACATCAGAAGGACGAAGTCGGAGTAGCAAGAAACTCGAAGGGTCACGTATTGAACTTGTGAGTTGTTTAGAATGCTTGGCCGAACCCTTCTTTTATAGGCTGTTTAGGGTGCCTCCAAGCCTCGTCTAGCTCGCCTTCAAGTGCAAACTTGATCCCAAAAACCTCGGTTACAATAAACTTCGCAACCTTCGGTTTTTATCCTTTGGAGGACATCTTTAAAGCTCTTCCAAGGCGCCTCCAGCGCAAAGCTTAAGGCGCTTCCAGAGGCATGTGAGGCGCCTCCGCGCCCTCCCACGCGAAGTCTTCGACGAGCATCCGAAGCGCCTCTGCACCCTCCCGCACAAAGTCTTCAACCAGCATCCGAGGCACCTCCACTCGCATAGGAGGCACCTTCGCGCCACTGTCCAGGGTACCTCCAATCGACCAGGAGGTGCCTTGAGCACTGTTCACCAAGGCTGATTTTTCTGTTTAACTTATGCAAAAATATGTTAGTCAAAAAATAAAGTATAACCTACAAAATGGAGTTATCACAATAATAAAATAGTATTATTAATTAGATCATGTCTATCTAAGATCAGGATCTAGTCAAGATCTTAGTTTAGGGATCCAAAATGGACCTAAAATGGACCTGCGCCTAAGATCCCTAATTGGGATTCGTCCTCACTGGAACACTCTCCTCTAATGGCTAACCATACTTACCTCGCAGAATCTCTTGACTTCCTTATGGTCCACCAGGTCTTCCTGCCAGTTGTCAGGTGTGCAAACCCAACTAAACTTCGGCTGGTTGTCAGGTCCCGCGGACCTTGCCGGACTTCCCACGAGATATCAGCTCACTCTTTGACCTATCTGAACTTCTACACTAGCTATCAGGTATTCCAGACCTAACTGAATTTCAGCTTAGTATCAGACCAGTCAAGTCCTGCATACTTGGTAGAAAGGTTAGATCACAACACATCTAACTTTAATTCACTTGTCATTCATCAAAACTTAGGTTTAATTATTGGTGCTAATTGCACCAACACATTCATATTGTTGTTGCCAAGAATTATTTTTCCAGCAGTATACATCAAATATGTAGATAATTCTAAATAGTTTTAGATAATAAGGAAGCATCTCAGAATAGCTCAATTTGCATGGTTCGCATAAAATGGATTTATCTGATCCCACCATTGTTTCTTGTCTAACTAAAATATAATCTATTTCCTGCAACTATGGTCACATTGACAAAATCTATTTGCTGGAAGACAGCTGTGAAATCAATGGATTCCTTAAGCATTGGAGTTGTGACATATCAGAAACCCATCTCAAACTTGTGCTATATGGAACGAGAAGAAAACCATCCTCCTTTGTGTAGTGAGAAAAAAAGAGATGGAATTTCATGGTATATGGGCTTGTTGCTATTCCATGTTCTTTTATACTTCTTATTATGCCTTTCATTCTATTTAAAGATCTCTACTTATTTGTCTTTACAGGTATGTCCCCCTTGATAGTTGTCTTCCACGAATCTCGGTCGGTAGTACAGACATACAAGATAGTTGGCCACCCTCCTGGCCTAAGAGACTTAACACTGGTTAAGTCTATCTGATGCATGACCTGGCTATCAATTGGTCCAACATCCAAAAGGTGATGGATATGAATGTTGGTTTTGGGGGGTATCACCCTAACCTACTAGATTTGTCAAACATAGTGCAGCATCTATGCTTTTTGAGGGCTCTTATATTTGTTAATTACTTCTTCATCAACCCAAAACATAGTGTGAAAACCTGTATCTATTCTATTTTGTTCATTTGTTTTTTGACCTGCTACTTTATGTCCTCCTAATAAGTACATTTGCACGCAAATATATATATAAATATTGTCTAGGATTACAGAAAATCCTGTTTAGTAAAATTCAATCAAATCATGATTCTCACTCAAGTTCTTTCGATGAAAAGGCATACTGAGATATTAATTCTGGTGTAGATTGTTAGCAAAAATAATATGTTGTCGGAGATTTTTGGAGACTTAGTTAAATTTAAAATTATACAAAATTTAAATTTACTTAACTGTTGAAATGACTTGAGCTGATAATCTCATGCTGATAGCAGGAGCTAGTGTCTGCTAATTGCTTAACGCAGGCTCCACAGTGGCCGATCGGGCGAGTTAGCTGTCGACCGAGCGAAATAGGTTAAGGGAGACCGAGTGAGTTGAAGGCTTCTACTGATCGAAAGTAGAGGCTTAGGCCGACCAAGCGAACTGAAGGCTACTGCCGACCGAGCGAAATAGGCTAAGACTGACCGAGTGAATTGAAGGCTTCTACTAACCAAAAGTAGAGTCTTAGGTGACCGAGCAAACCGAAGGCTACTACGTACTGACTGAAAGTTGAGGCTTAGGCCGACCGAGCGAAGACGCCGACCGAGCGAAGCTTAAGGCCGATCGATTGAAGAGACCGACCAATCGAAATTTAAGGCCGATCGAGCGAAGAGACCGACCAAGCTAAGCTTAAGGCAAACCAAGCGAAGAGGTCGATCGAGCGAAGCTTAAGGCATCTATCGAGCGAGTGGAAGGCTTCTATCGAGCGATTAGCTGCCGAGCGAGTTTCTAGACAAACAACAGAGCAAAGCGATCAGCAGGGCGAAGTGGAAGCCTAGAAAGTGGCCGGATAAGTGAACTGAATGAACCGAGGCCTACGACGAACGTAGTTTCCTTGAAACAGATTCGCCCCACCTCTGGCTGTGCTTCGAGGCATTATTGGATCGTCTGTTTCCTAGGATACAACGGCTGACCGCGATTCTCACCAAGTACTGGTGGTCATGGCGAACTGAGAGGTACCTGATTGCTATCACAGGCACTCTACCGAGCAAGAAATGCACGATAGAGTTGGAGAGGGAACGTAGGTAGAGAGCTTCAGCTTTTCCCGTGTGTAAACTTTTGCCATATGATCTCAACCTCCTTATAGGAGCTCAGATCAACAACAACATTAATGATCGATTAATGATCATTACTCACTGAGATATAAAACACCAGCATTTCACTCTTTACATTAATCTCCAATTTAATGCAATAGTTACAAATAACAAAAAGGTTTATGTGGTAAAATTTTGGTTGTTCCACTTGGACAAATTTTACCCCGATTGGTCCGGCTTTCGATGCGTGCAGGTCGTGCTCGTACACGAGTCAACTTGGTTCAGTGCAATCCGGACCACCCACGCGTGAGAGAGAACCTCTCCCCATGCATTTGTTCACATCATCAAAGCATGTGAATCAATATAAACCAACTAATTTGCCTTGAAGCTCCCAATATGGGACTAAAATCCCATTCATAATGGAGCTCCATGCCTCTTCCATCTCTTCTCCATTCACATATATCCAACAATCCCCCACATGAATGGAGATAGGGTATGTGATAACATTCAGCAGTTGAGTCCAGTATAGGACAGCTAGGTTTTACCCTTTGAACCTTCCCTTATGAAAATATGTTTGCTTACTGGCTGACAGTAGATGAGATGTCCTTGAATTGTTCTGTTGTCTATGTAAACATTGAAATATTTCATTCAAGACTCTCCCTGATACAACTCAGTTCTCTTGAGTGTGTTCATTCTTAGCCATGAACACGCCTGATTCTGTGAGAAGTTCTAAGAATTATGCCTCCAATTCTCTACGAAGCAGCCCCACTTCTTTCTCACATAGGTGATCTCTCAAGAGTATTCCACATTACTCATCTTGGACCATTAAAAGTCGTGTGCTTAACCTTCATCCTTCACTGATTCATTAGGTCGTTCCCCCCATAGTGAGCAACTTTGCTGGCGCAGTTAGGTTGCCCCTTTGAACATAGTTCTTGGGATCTCCAGTCTGCAAAGATTGGGTTTTCTTTGCATCAACATTTCCTATCGGTATCAAGCCCATCCCTCGCAATGAGCTTGCAATTAACTCTCTATTTAACCCCTTGGTTAGCGGATCCACTAGGTTATCCTTTGACTTCACATATTCAACAACGATAACTCCCGTTGAGAGTAATTGTCTAATGGTATTATGTCTACAACATATATGTTTAGACTTACCATTGTACAGATGACTCTGTGCCCAACCGAATGCAAATTGACTACGCAATGTATGCAAATTACCGACACAGGTTTTGACCATCTCGAAATATCTTTTAAGAATTGTCGTAGTCATTCAGCCTCTTCACCACATTTGTCAAGAGCTATAAACTTAGATTCTATCGTGGATCTAGTTATTACAGTTTGCTTAGAAGATTTCCAAGAAATGACTACACTGCCAAGAGTGAATACATATCCACTCGTAGACTTGGAGTCTTTTATGTCAGATATCCAACTCGCATCGCTTTATCCTTCGATCATAGCGGAATATCTCGTATAGTGTAGTCCATATTCATGACTATACCTCAAATATTTCAGTGCCCTTGTTATCCCCTTCCAGTGCTCAACACCAGAATTACTCGTATATCTGCTAAGTTTACTTACTGCGTAGGCTAAGTCTGGTCGTGTATGACTCATTAAGTACATCAGACTTCCAATCACTTGAGAGTACTCTAGCTGAGAGATACTTTCACCTCGATTTTTCGATAGATGTTGACTCGTATCTATCGACTTCATGCCAACGCAGTATCACCTTTGGTGAATTTCTCAAGAATTTTGTCCACGTAATGAGATTGGCTAAGAACAAGTCCTTCTGCTGTTCTAAGAATTTTGATTCCCAGAATCACATCAGCTAGGTCCATGTCTTTCATATCAAATCTTGAGTTCAACATATCTTTAGTGAATTTGATTATCTTATCATTACTCCTAATGATAAGTATGTCATCTAGATATAGGCACAAGATGACTTAGTCATTCTCTGTGGTTTTCAATTAGATACATTTATCACATTCATTAATCTTGAATCCACATTCCTTAATGGCATTATTAAATTTCTAATGCCACTGCTTTGGTGCTTGTTTCAAGCTATATAATGACTTCACCAATCTATAAACCTTGTTTTTCTGTCCTGACACAGAAAACCCCTCAGGTTGCTCCATGTATATTTCCTCTTCTAAATCCCCGTTTAGAAAGACAGTCTTTACATCCATTTGATGTATTTCGAGATTCCACAAAGCAACAATAGACAAAAATCTCTAATGGAAGTTATTCTCGATACTGGAGAATATGCATCAAAGTAATCAAGGCATTCTCATTGTCGGTATCCTTTGATTACCAATCTGGCCTTATACTTATCAATTGTGCCATTTGATTTCATTTTCTTCTTGAAGATCCACTTGCAACCTAGTGGTTTACTTCTCGGAGGAAGATCCACAAGTTTACAAGTGTGATTTTGCAAGATAGAGTCTATCTCAGATGCAATTGCCTCTCGTCAGTGAGGTCAATCAAAAGAGCCTACAACTTCTGAGTAACTTTGGGGTCCACTTTCCAATATGAAAGTGATAAAATCTGATCCATCTGTTTTTTCTGCCCTAGCTCTTTTGCTCCGACTAAGCTCAACCTCCACTGGTTCCTCATCATCATCTTTACCTTGTGTTTCATATGTCCACTTTGAAGGGCTAGCATCCTCTTGGGTCTTATACCGAAATACATGCTCGAAGAACGAGACATTTTTTGATTCTATTGTCGAGTTCTTGTGTATCTCCGAAATTTGTGATTCATACACAACAAACTGATACACACTGCTATTTTATGTATATCCAATAAATACGCAATCAACAGTCTTTGGTCCTATTTTAAACCTTTTCAGATCAGACACCAAAACTTAGGCAAGACACCCTCACATTAGTAAATATTTGTAGGACGGTTGTCTTTCATTTCATAACTCATAAGGGCTCTTATCTATTTTCTTCCGGTGCACCTTATTTAAAAGGTAATTAGTTGTTAACATATCATCCCTCCACATGAACTCTGGCATTCCAGAGCTTAATAGAAGAGCATTCATCATCTCCTTTAGAGTTTGATTCTTCCGCTCAGCAATTCCATTTTGCCGAGGAGTATAAGGAGCTGTTGTTTCGTATCTGATCCCATGTTTAGCACACAACTCAGCAAAAGGTGATAGATATTCACCGCCTCGGTCACTTTGAACTACCTTAATCTTTCTATTAAGTCTGTTTTCAACCTCATTCTTATAGGAAGCAAATGTCTCTATAGTTTCATCCTTACTTTTGAGGAGATACACATAACAATATTTTGTGTTATCATCTACAAAAGTGATAAAGTATTTATTCCCACCACATGTTGGTGTACCTTTAAGGTCACACACGTCGATGTGGATTAGCCCGAGTGGTTCGTTGCATCTTTAACATGTTGAAAGGATGACCTCGTCAATTTCACTTCCACACAAATCTCACACTTGTGTTTCTGGTCAACATGAAATATAGGTATGCTCTGCATGTTTATTAATCTACGCAACACATCGTAGTTAACATGTCCTACTCTACCATGCCACAAAACAAAAACTCAAGCATATAAGTGGAAGAACTTTCATTTTTATTTATCTTAGGCCTAATCGTCATTACATTGAGCTTAAATAGCCCATCAGATATATAGCTTCTTCCTATAAACATTCCATTCTTAGATAGTACAACTTTGTCTGCCATAAAAATAATGCGAAAGTCATTCTTGCTTAACAATGATCCGGACATTAGATTCTTTCGAATCTTCGGAACATATAACATATTGTTCAGAGTTAGGTCCTTGCCCGAGGCCATTTTTAGCACCATTTTTCCTTGACCCATGATGTCCGAGGTTGCTGAGTTCCCCATGAACAGTTTGTCTCAGTGACTTCTTCGAAATTGTGGAGCAACTCCTTGTTGCAGCACACATGTCTGGTGGTTCCAGTATCGATCCACCATTGCCATGGATTTGAACCCATCAGGTTCAACTCAGAGACCACAGCACAGAGGTCGTCCATTTCTGGTCCCTCGTTTAGGTTGCCCTCCTGCTTCTTCTTCGACTTCCTGCACTCTGAAGATTTGTGACCCACTCGGTCACAGGTGAAGTATTTCCCAGAGAACTTCTTCTTGTTGATGCCTCCTCTGGGCCCTATCTTGGAAGATTTGGGGTTCTTCCGTTTCAAGCTTTGACTTTGTTCGACCACGTTGGCTTTCACAGTAGCCTGAGAGAATAGTTTCCTCTCTGAACTTTTGTTGTCTCCTTCAATACGAAGTCTACAATGAGTTCCTCCACATTTATCTTCTTTCGCTTGTGCTTCAGGTAGTTCTTGAAGTCCTTCCAGCCGGGAGGCAACTTCTCAATGATAGCAGCCACCTGGAAGGTTTCACTCAGAACCATCCCTTCTGAGTGGATCTCGTGCAAGATCACCTGAAGTTCCTGGACTTAGTTGATCACCATCTTGGAATCAACCATCTTGTAGTCCAGGAATCGTCCCACTATAAACTTCTTGGTCCTTGCATCCTTCATCTTGTACTTCTTGTCCAAGGACTCCCACAGCTCCTTAGCCGTTCTCTTCATGCTATACACAGCGTACAGCGAGTCGGCAAGACAGTTGAGGATGTAGTTTCGGCAAAGGAACTTAGAATGAGTCCATGCCTCCACTGCACTGATGGTTTGCGCATTAGCATCCTCAGCACACTTGGAAGGGTCCTCGGTTAAGAACCGAGTCAAATTTGGCGTGGTCGGGTAGAAGAGCATCTTTTGCTGCTACCTCTTAAAGTTCAGTCCACTTAACTTCTCTGGCTTTTCCCGGTGACTGATTGACACAGTTCCAATCAGGGCGAAGGGGGCTTGCACGTGTTGAGTCTGTTGCACCTCAATATTCTGTTATGTGGTCATCTCAACAGAATTGAATATGTTTCAAGATTGTTAGCAAAAACAATCTGTTGTCGGAGATTTTTGGGGTCTTAGTTGAATTTAAAATTACACAAAATTTAAATTAGCTTAACTATTGAAATTGTTGGGACCGATGTGTCTAGCTAGAGGGAGGGTGAATAGCTTTTCATCGCTTGCTTGTTGTTTTGCGTCGTCTTGATGATATGCAGCGGAAAGAAAGACACAACAAACTAAACACGCTAACACCTAGGATTTACTTGGTATCCACCTCAATAAGAGGTGACTAATCCAAGGATCCACACATGACACACTATCTCAACTATGAACAGTTCCTTCTCGATCATAGCCGGAGGCAGAGAAGCCTCGTACAAGCTCACACACAACACAAATACAAATACAAGAAGAAAACTCTAAGAATACAAATGAATACACCTTTCTTCTTGATACTCGTTGTTGCCTATTGAACCTTGGAGATGCTCCCCAAGTGCCTTCAAGAACTGGCGTGAGTACTGGAGAAATCGCCTTGAAGATCGCTGTAAGCTCGCAGGAGAAGAAATCGCAAAGATCTACAGAGAAATCGCTCCGCAATGGCTATATCCTATGCTCCCAATCGATTGAAACCATCCTCAATCGATTGCCACATCAGCACCGTTGCATCGCAGCCATCCATTGATAACTATGATTTTACTGTATTATTTTGATTCATTCATGCATGGTTTGATGTTGATTTCATAGGTTTAAATCATGGTTGTATCACATTTTATGCATTACATTTATTCTTGGACCTAATTATAAATTATTTTATTTTGTGTTATTTGATGCTTATTTTTTATTCTTATTTGTAGGCATCAAGGGATCTTGGATTTGGATCTATTCGAACCGAATTTATGCTCGAATTGGAGTTTAAACGAGAAGATCAGGCTGTGGAGCATTATGGACCGTTCATCAAAGATTTGATAGATCTGAACCATCCAGTAAAGATCTAGTCCATCCGACCTAAGGGAGAGTAGATCCAGACCCTAGATCAAGATCAACACCTTCGGATCGGATTTTAAGTGAACTTTCACCGTTGATTGAGCTCCAAAGCATCCCAACCATCCGTTCAGATCTGGATCTGATTCAAAACAGAGAAGTTACAGTGTTTTCTCTTCGTCGATCTCCTCTACACAGTACTCACGTCCCGCGGCGTACATCTCCAGTGAGATTCCGACCCCGTCCTTTCTCCAATCAATCTTTCAAGCTTTGACCTCGGTGGAGAGCTTCTCGGCAGCTGATTCTGATCATCTGGAGCCATCGGCGGGCGTTCCCTCCGGTGGAATTCTTCTCCTGGCATTTCCCTGTTCCAACACAGATTTGGCAACGTTCCTCCAATCAGCGACTCCGATTCCCATCAGAAACATCTGGCGGCATTCCTCCGGTGTTCTTGAGCTCCATCCAACAGCAAACCATCATCCGCAACTTCATCCCAGATCCAGAGATTCCGGATTGCAGATTTCTAGATTTTTGGCCATTTATGGGGTTCCGGGTTGTTTCTAGCTCACCGGAGGTGTTCCGTCGGTGTTGCTGAGCGAACCTGGAGCTGATTTGCAGCTTAGAATCTTCACTAAGGTTCGGAGTTGGGCATTCTCATCTCCGGCCTCTTGTTTGGCGGCAAGAGTGTGAAGATTGTTGGATTGATTGTTAGATTGGAACGGTTACCATTTTATTTCATACTCTTACTATTTTTGTACCTAGAACAGGTTAATTTTGATTTAGTTATGCTTTTATCACTGTCATCTAGTATCTCTTTACCTTGTTGAGGCTTAATTTTTATTTAATTTGTGTTTGGTTAATTGTTAGGTTGATAAGTTTAAGTTAGGGTATAAATTGATGCTTTAGATCAGATTTATCTTATGTCATGTTATTTTATCTATGCTTAGATTAGATTTAATTGTGTTTTGTATTTCATTTTTGGAGTTAATGGTATTGATGATGAATTCATTACGTAGTGTGACAATGCATATGGATTAATTGGAGATACTTAGTTAGATTTTACTATTGCTTTAGATTAGTTTCTTATTTGCTTGCTTTTCATTTATTTAGATTTAGATTCAAATTTTAAATCCCCCATTTTCATGTTAAAAATAGGAATAAAATACAATCCTAGATTACATCTTACCGTTTGTTTCTCGAGGTTCGATCCTGACCTCATTATTACAACATGATTGTGTAGATAAGGGGTTCAGTGGATATAACACATTTTTAATTTGATAAGCCCATTCGTGACATGCATTAATTTTCCGATTTATCAAATTTTAGTGCCATTGCCGGGGACCATTGTAGCGGTGTTTGATAATTTTAGGATTGTTCTTCATTTTCTTCATTTTGAGAACTTAAAAAATTTGGTTGTTTTGATTGCTTTCATGTTTATATATCCATGTGTTTGATTTTATTTTTTATTTGCTAATTTTCAGTGTAAGAACAGGAAATTCCTACCATGGATCCATATTATCAGCATTTTGGAGATGGGAAGGAGAGTTATTACGATCAGCCTCAGACTCAGTTCTATCAGTTTGAATCTCAGTACTACCTACCTTGGAGCAGCAGAATAGGTATGAGGAAATACAAGAAAAATTTACAAAGTCAATTTGGAAGTTCAATGAAGGTATGCAACAAATGAGAGAGCATCAAGAGCAACCATTCTCAAGGATTCAGAATATACAGAGTCAGTTAGATCAAATTATGTCATCCGTCAATCAGTTACAAGCACAAAACTACAGTGGAGAGATGGATAGTAAAGATTCTGTCAGGCTTGACCCTACTTCCATTTATTCACAAGATTTATCTAGAATTATTTGTGATGATGATTTAGTTGTTCAGATTTCTGATTCTACTAATAGTATTGCTTTAGATAATGTGAATGATACAGGTATTGTTATTGAAGATAATTTAAGTATAGGGGATTCCTTTCTGGATGCATTACCCTAAGAATCACCAAGAATAGATGATGTAAGTGTAGGGACTTGTGTTGTGAAGGCAAGCACCCAAAAATCACTACATGAAGTTGTACATTCACCTGAACTAGAGGTTGAGTTATTACTTGATGAGGAGGAGGACATAGAGATCATTTTAGAACCCACAGGAATCTTCGAGCATGATAAGGTTAGTATTTCTTGTGATTTTCTAGGAAATTTCTTTAAGGTACCTACTTTTGACGTTATAGCATGTGATACTCTTTTTTATTCATTTGGTTTAGACACTAATTGCATTTCATTTTCTCCTAATCATGTGAGTGCACGGGAGGTGTTTTTCTTTGATTTTACAGGTAGCCATAGAATTTTGAAACGGTTACTTGCACTAAACCGCCTCAGACCTCCAGAAAGAATTTTCAATGGAAAAAGGATGAAGAAAAAGAATTTAAGTGGAACCACAATTACTCCATTACCGGGGTGGCTTCTTCTTTTGAATCCTCTTCAACCACCGGGAATTAAAGGGGAGTTGATTCCAATTTCACTTTCTTTTGCATTTTAATTCATGCTTTGTTAATAAATTCTTTATACGTTTCTTTAGTTTCATACTTTGCATTTTGCATTTTACTTTCATACTTTGCATTTAGTTTGGTATATATAGCATGACATGTGAATAAAATTTTCCATGGAATTTTTCTAGTAATATTTTTAAGATGGTAAAGGTTTCTTAAATTTGATCATTAATTTTAGGTCATTTGACATGATTGGATACTCTACTTACATGATATTGGTTAAAATGTTGGTGGATTCCAATTTGATCAATTGAGCTTGATTGCATGAAAATACCTAGGGAGGACCATTTCAAGCCTATATTCTATTATTTTCTTTGTGTAACATGCACTTACAACAATTGAAACTCTAGAATTTGCTCAGCTTCTTTTCAAAGTCACAATAACATATGTATGCATGAAGATGAAGGATATTTTTCATTCTTGTTCCCCCATTATTTTTCATTTCTTTCTTCACAATTTTCATGAAATATTTTAATCTAGCATTTTAACCTTTGTGCATTTTTGCTTGTCAATCTTTTATTGAGAGTTTTTGGTTGAATTCTTGATGAGTTTGATTAATTAGATGGACAAAGATTTAAGTGTGGGGGAGAATTATATATGCTTAAAGTTCATGAGTTTTCTTACTTCAAATGGTTTGGAAATTCTGAAGTTGAGAATCCAAGTTGATGGATACATTGTTTGAAGTTTAAGGATGTTGAACAGTTTTGAATTTTTTTTTTTCATTTCTTATTTTAGTTTTATTGAGATCTGAAGAATGCTGCTGAAAATGCATTAGATTGAATTTTTTGTGCCAAGTATTTGGTGCGAGTTGCTAAATAGTAAAAAGTCTAAGTGAAGCACTTAAGTATCTGAATTGGAAAGGTAGGAATTGCTTTTCACAACAAAAAACTGTGCTTACAGATTAAGCAGTATCAGATTTTGTGCCAAAAGTGCATGCTAACCAGCAACAATCTGAATTTGAACTTCTAACATTCCAGAGCCAAATGATACCTTCATCTTAGCTGCATTCTATCTGATTTAAGATGAAGCCACCTCAGAATATCAATACTGAAACTTAGACCTTAATACTGAAAATTCTAATTTTGAATTCTAAGTGTTGAAGCTTGAAATTGCAAAAATACATTAAGATTTCTGGAACTTGTTGTTGTAAGTTGAGCTGTGGACTTAATTCATTGGGTTTTGTTGAATTTATTGTTGGACCCCGTGGTAGTTTTGATGTGATCAACCAAGTTAGTTAGGTCCTGCTGTGTTTGATCCCTGTGTCTGAGTGTGTAGGAGCTTAGGAACACAGGAAGTCGAGCGGAAGACGTAGCTAGTGAGAAGGATGGCACGGGAAGGGAGCCGACGTGCTCGATGCGTCCGAAGGACGAGAAAGTTACGGAAGAGTACTCCGGTGGGCGTGAAGAGCGTGCGCGGCGTTCGAGGGACGTTAAGCCGGGACGGAAGGCTGCTCGAGGAGAAGGCCGGGAATTGGGTTCGGGTGAGCCCTATTCCGGTTGGCCGCAATCACCCAAAAGAACGAAGCTTCGGAAGCCAAAGCGAACAAGAAAAGGAGTCAAAAGAGGCTGAAAATTACTGTAGCAGGAAGTTACTGTAGCAGAAGTTACTGTAGTTTGAAGGCGCCTTCAAACCTGTTGAAGGCGCCTTCAACAGTCTGTTTTGACCGTTTGCGCTGCGGATAAAGTTTTATCCGCTGACCGAGCTGGAGGCGCCTTAAACCTTGTTGAAGGCGCCTTGGACCCTCGGGATAGACTTTCCAGGAGCTATAAAAAGGCCCCTGGAGCTAGGAATTCATCATTCATTCAAGCTTTCAATTCCTAGCAACTTGTGAGTTCATTAAGTGTGTAAAAAGGCTTATCCGCCTACAGTGAAGGAGACTGCTAGTGCGATCTTCGATTGTCCTGGATTAACAACCTCCTTGGTTGTAACCAGGTTAAACCTCGGTCTCCCGTTTTATTTCTCTCTTTAATTTTATATAGTTGTTAGTTATTTTTATTGCTGCACTTATTTCTGAGTTGAAATCCGAGGAGGGTATTTTTATTTTTGTTTTAAGCAATTCACCCCTCTCTTGCCGGTCTCCACTACACCAACAAGTGATATCAGAGCCTGATCACCTCAGAAGGACTAACCGCCAACTGAAGCACTACGATCAAGACGATGGCCGGAGCAAACATCCATCCCCCGAAGTTCGACGGAGACTTCGCCACATGGAAGCTCAAAATGGAGGTATTTTTTAAAACGGATTTTGATATTCTTATTACAATGAAATATGGTTTTGCAGCGCCGAAAGACAAAGAAGAAAACACATGGTGCAAAAAGGAGCAAGCCGATTTTGTCGCCAACGGAAAGGCGGAGTTCCACCTGCTCAGTGTGCTGCCACCACAAGAAGTAAATCGGATCGGAAGCTACGACTCAGCGAAAGATCTCTGGGAAAAATTCCTAGAGCTACACGAAGGTACTTCCGAAGCGAAGCTAGCGAAGCGCAACATCCTCCGGAACCAGTTAACGAACCTCCGGATGAACCGAGGCGAGAAGGTAGCGCAACTTCAAGCTAGAATCAAGGAGCTAATAACGCAACTAACGAACCTTGGAGAAGAGGTAACCAACCGGGATTCCATCCGATACGCGCTCAATGCCTTCCCGAGAACTCCGGAGTGGGCCTCCTTAGTAGATGCGTATTACATCTCTAAGGACCTCGTGGTAAGTACTTTAGAACAATTATTTTCCACTTTTGAACTTCACGAATCTCGAGTTTCAGAACCCAACGGAGCAAAGAAGACAAGTCAGAACATTGCCTTAAAGGCAAAGTTGAACAGTTCTGACTCCAAAGCCTCAGTCGACGAATCCGAAGCGGCACTACTGGTAAGACGCTTCAATAAGTTTTTTAGTACTAACAAATTTAAATCGTAGAGGCATCATCGAAAGAAGAGGATGGTTCACTGTTACAACTGCAACGAAGAGGGGCACATCAAAGATGACTGCCCAAAGCTAAAGAGAAAGGAGAAAGAAAGGGAAAAGCCAAAATACAAGAAGCCAGAACCCTCCAAACACAAGAACCTAAAGGCAACGTGGGATGATTCGTCATCCTCCGAATCGGAAGTCGAAGAATTCTCGGGACTAGCACTGATGGCCAACCATCAGCAAGAAGAAACGTCCAGCTCAGAGATGAGCATCGACGAAGGGGGAGGAACGTCAGAAGAAAGCAGCAGTGAAGGGGGAGCGTCACCTGATCAGGTAAGTAAGGTACGCAATCTAACCCCGTCTTAGTCATTTCGATTTATTAAATCACTTTCTAAAGATTTATTCGAATTAGAAAAAGAAAATAAAGAATTAAAAAAGAAATTAGCAAAAGTATGTCCACTTGAAATGTACGATAGTATGAAATCAGAAAATGAAAATTTAAAACTAGAAATTGAAAAATTGAAAAATGATGCATGCTTAAAGAAATTTCCGAAGTCAAAAATTAGAATTTATGGTAAATTAAATTGGTATATAAGGAAGCACCAAGGGCAACTTAGGAAAATACCAAGAAACTATGTACCCCCTAGATTTTTGAATAATCCTGTAGGAAGGAACCTCTATTGGGTTCCAAAATCTGTGCTTAATTAATCTTTCAAAAATTAAAAGCTTACAGTGAGAAAATTAAACATTGAAATTCTTTATGGAAGCTTTGTCTAAGGAAGTGGTTGTTGCTCCAATAACCAAGAAGGCCTAGTGCCTCGCCACGACCTGGAAGCTAAAATATTGAAAGAAAATGTTTAATTAACTTTCTGAAAAAGCATTAAACAAGAATTAAATAATGCTTTGAAAGTTTATCAAATATTTATTAAAATAAAAAAAAATTCTTAGAATTTTTTTTCTGAAAAACTTCATATGACTTAACTTTTTTTGGGAGCATTTAAAATTTTCACTTAGGATTTTTTTTACTTAGAATTTTTTTTGGAAAATTAAATTTAACTTCGAATTTTTTTTTTTTCAAAAATTCATTTTTTTTCAAAGATTTAATCTTACTTGAAAATATTTTACTTAAGACCCCATTTTTGCTGTGATCAAAGGGGGAGAGAAATGTACAAGTTTAGGGGGAGTTAGAAAAATTTAAAATTTCTGTTATTATTTTTATAAAAAGTGTTGCAATTTTTTTAATTGTAAAAAATTATGCTTAACTTGTTAGTTTAGTAATTTTTTCTTTCAAATTACTCTTTATGTCTATTTTAACCCTAAC
The DNA here is from genome assembly GCF_018446385.1 of Zingiber officinale. Lineage (NCBI taxonomy): Eukaryota > Viridiplantae > Streptophyta > Magnoliopsida > Zingiberales > Zingiberaceae > Zingiber > Zingiber officinale. The sequence continues at coordinate 86,091,308 of NC_055988.1, forward strand.
TTGAACTTGGGTTGATACACATCAAAAAGGGGGAGATTGTTGGACCCCGTGGTAGTTTTGATGTGATCAACCAAGTTAGTTAGGTCCTGCTGTGTTTGATCCCTGTGTCTGAGAGTGCAGGAGCTTAGGAACACAGGAAGTCGAGCGGAAGACACAGCTAGCGAGAAGGACGGCACGGGAAGGGAGCTGACGGGCTCGGTGAGTCCGAAGGACGAGAAAGTTACGGAAGAGTACTCCGGTGGGCGTGAAGAGCGTGCGCGGCGTTCGAGGGACGTTAAGCCGGGACGGAAGGCTGCTCGAGGAGAAGGCCGGGAATTGGGTTCGGGTGAGCCCTATTCCGGTTGGCCGCAATCACTCAAAAGAACGGAGCTTCAGAAGCCAAAGCGAAGAAGAAAAGGAGTCAAAAGAGGCTGGAAATTACTGTAGCAGAAGTTACTGTAGCTTGAAGGCGCCTTCAAGCTTGTTGAAGGTGCCTTCAACAGGTCAGTTTTGACCGTTTGCATGCAGATAAAGTTTTATCCGCTGACCGAGCTGGAGGCGCCTTGAACCTTGTTGGAGGCGCCTTGGACCCTCGGGATAGACTTTCCAGGAGCTATAAAAAGGCCCCTGGAGCTAGGAATTCATCATTCATTCAAGCTTTCAATTCCTAGCAACTTGTGAGTTCATTAAGTGTGTAAAAAGGCTTCTCCGCCTACAGTGAAGGAGACTCTGCTAGTGCGATCTTCGATTGTCCTGGATTAACAACCTCCTTGGTTGTAACCAGGTTAAACCTCGGTCTCCCGTTTTATTTCTGTCTTTAATTTTATATAGTTGCTAGTTATTTTTATTGCTGCACTTATTTCTGAGTTGAAATCCGAGGAGGGTATTTTTATTTTTGTTTTCAGCAATTCATCCCCCTCTTGCCGGTCTCCGCTGCACCAACATTTATTTCTTAAGTTCAGACATACAGGGATTTCTCAAGATGGAATTTGAAGATGAATTTTGAATTGGATCCTTAACTCTGAATATTCTGAATTCTGGAAACCATGATCAGTATATTAAGAAATTCAGATAGCTTTTAACCAAGTATATTAAGTTCTTTGCAACTTGCTGATTAGTGTGTGTCAAGTTTTCCTTGCAATTCTTGAATCAATGGAAGGCTCAAGCAAAGCTAGGTGTATGCAAAATGAATGCATTTATAAACTATCTGATACACAGAAACTTACAGAAATCATCAGAAATGGAAAAATCAGCAGGAATGAAGAAAAAAAATAAGGTATGTTGATTCTGGAAAGTATGCTGCTTCCTAACAATTCTTATTGCTTATTTGAGATAATTGATTGCCTTCAAGAAGTCCACTTATACAGAACAGAGAAAGAACTCAGAACTGATGGAACTCTGGATCCAGGGCTAACTCGCTGAAGCTGTGAATTGATGTATCAACCAAAGACATTGTGTGCCAAGTTTCTTTAAAATCATATTTCTAAAACTAACATTCAAAGAAACTGATTTCTGCAATTTTGAAACCGTGGGCAGCTGGAATTCATTGAAATTTCATTGACTCTGATTTCTGAATTGTTTAAAGGCAGAATTCTGTTGTGAAAAACTAAATCTGCTCTTTGGAATTTGTTGGAACTAAAGTCTGTAATTAGTTGGAGCAGTAAGTCCTCAAGGTCTTGTTTAGTGCCGAGCTTACTTACTGATTTTGAAGAACAGGAATTGAAACTCAATTTTGTATGGATTCTATGCTAAATGCAACTCTTTGTGAAGCTGTAATCTCAATGTTACAAATTGAAATTACCTTAGAAGCTTGTGCAAAATTCTGAAGAAATGAAGATTGCTGCTGTGCATGAATGGGAAGCTAATGAAGACCATCAAATTTGGAAACACCAAATTTCATCAAGAATTGCTGGAAATGATTTATGGGCTAATAAATTCAAACAGCTTTTATCTTGAATTATATGGCAGACTCAGGGAATTTCAGCTAGAGGATTAACTTATTACAAGTGTATGGAGTTTGATTTGAAGTTGAGGAACTTGACTCTAGGGTTATTTGGAGCTGATAATGTTAATTGCAAGAGATTTCAAGTTGTTTCAATTCATGAATGGATTTTGAGCTCAACCAATTAGTGGAGCATCTGGAGCAGCAATAATTTGAATTCCAAGTCATAATTCTCTATTAACCAAGCTGAGATTACCTTAAATTCCAGAAACAAAAATGTTAAAATGAAAATCTGGAAAACTGAATTGTTTGAGGCTATTGTTGGAGTTTATTAATTTTCCAATTCTCTTGAATCGGATTCCTATTGTGGACTTAGTTTCTGATTTAAAAGAATGCAAGGAATAGAAATGAAATTCAGAACATGTTTTGCTGGAAATGAAGTTGTAAATGCTGAATCTAGATTTACCAAAATCTGAACAAGAGCAGAAATTGAAGAGTTCTGAATTACAAGACAGAATTGAGAATTGTTAGAACTGCTGAAAAGAAACTGTGAGTTGCTGAAATGTAGTTGCTGAAATTGTATTGGGTAGCTACACTGAAAACATAAGCTATCTTTGAGTTGAATTGGAACAGGTATTAAGGGCAAATGAAGAAATCAATTGTAAATGCAGTAAAGGCAATAGCAGGACAATAGGATTTTGCTTGAGAATTGTATCAAGTTGTATCAATCTTTTATTACAAGCTCTCAATTTATTGAGGAATTTAGTGAAGATCCTGCACTCTATGTAACAAATGTTTCTCATCTTATTCCATATTTCTTTTCAAACTAAAAGTTTCAGAAGTATAGAGATGACACCAGTAACTTCAAACTGAAATGCAAAATCTAAAAACAGTAATTACAGAATTTTGAAATCGTGTTGTAGCAAATCTAAGAAGAGCTATTAGCTGCTGGAAATTTGTTAAACCCTTCATCAAACAATTCTTTATTCACTAAAAAGCCTTGAAGATCTTAGGAATTTAAATTCAGAAGATCTGAAGCATGAACTGGAAAAAATATGAAGGAGATTTGAATTTCTGAATTTGCTGATTTCCTGGAGTTGCTGGATAACTGAAATAATCTTGTGTGACTCCTCTGTGATCTGAATTCTAGAAAGGGAATGATCAAGATGCTCACCAGAGAAGAAAAGCTCAAGAGAGAAATGGTTTTTGAAACTCAGTCCAGTTTGGAGTAGCCATGAACCTGAAAGAGAATTTAAACTGTTGTGTAGGAATTTCTTTAAGTTGCTGATTTCAGATGTTGCTGGAAATAATTGCCACAGCAGGGTGTAATTCAAGGGTTGCTGATTGAGAATTCAATCAGATTTTTACATAACTGCAGAGGAAGAAATAAGAATCTGTGATACTCTAGTGCAGGAATTGATAAGTTTAACTTCATTTCTTAATTGATGAGCTGTTGGTTAAGAATCTGAATTCAAGTAGGGAAAATGGCTATTGCAGTAAGTGAACTCTGAAAAAACTGTAAGTTGCAGAAATAGATTTGAATTGCTGGTTTTAGAGCTATGTGATTGAAGCTGAATTTTGTGAACAAGGCTGCTGTGCTAATTATTCTGAAGTTTTTATCATATCAGTGCCAAATGAAACCCTGTTCCAAGCTTTTGACACTAATTCTGATTTGCAGGTTTCTTTCAAACCAATTGCAGATCACAAAATAGAAAAAGAAAAACAGAATGCGACAGATCAGCTTCGGGAATTGATGTATCAACTTGGATTGATCTTGATGAGTTTTATTGTTCGAGATGGATTAAATTTGTGCTTAGATTTGTAGCTGGAAGTTTTCTGAATTGCGTCGAGTTTTTACTATGTTTCTTGATCAGTGAACAGTTCAAGTAAAGTCTGAATTGTGTAAGCTGAATTCTTTATAACTTGAGTTGGTATCACTGTTAAATTTCGAATCTGGATATCAGTATGAGTTAATAAAATTTGCCAATTGATAGCCAAAACTGCAGTGATATTTGGAATTCTGAAATTAGATCCAGATCTACTAGAAACTGCAGTGCAGAATTCAAAAAGTTGGTATGAGTTTCAATTTACCTCAACACCCATGCATTGTGCCAATTCTGATTTTGACCAATAACAACATGAAATTGTTTTCCTGTCAATTTCAGTATTGATAACTATAGTTGTAGCATTAGTTCATTAGTAATGAATTCTGAAATAATGATCTGCTGAACTTGAAAATTTGCTTTCAAAATGCATTCCTGAACTTGAAGCTGTTTTCTGCAAACAGAACTTTGATTCTGATGTTGGATTGCTAGAATTCATGGTCATTAGTGAAGAGTAGTTGAACTGAATTAAATTTCCTGGATTTTGAAGCGTAGGCATTCTCTTAAAGAATTCGAAGTTTGAAACCCTTGAATTCTTGCTGAATTTAATTGCTGAATTGCTGAAAATTCTGATCAGGCACCAGTCCATTAAATCAGAAACTTGCAGATTTCTGATAAAAGAGAGAAACAGAACAAAAAAATGATGCTACCATTGATGTATCAACCTCAACATGTTGCATGCCCAGGTCTTTTTATAAGTTCTTAATTGGCAAATAGGCCAAGTGAAGTCATTTTTATCTCATTGATAAGTAATTTGGATGAATTAAATCTAGTTTCCGAATGGTGGAGTTACTTCAATTCTTGAAGTCTAAGACTTTAGTCCTAGATTCTGAGGGAATTAAAGAATAAAGAAAATTCATTGGAAGAACTTAAAGACATCCTTGTATTGCTGGACCTCAAGTGAAGACATTTCAATTGTTGTGTGCCATGATGTTTACAGGTGATTAACCAGAACTAATAACCAGGGAAACAAGAGAACAGTGAGTGGTTATCGACATCAAATGAAAGCTGATGTCAAATGTAGAAGCAAGAATGAAGGAAGATAGTGATGAATGAGTGTTTTTGAATCTGATTTCCTAGTCCATATTTCTGAAATTCTGAACCTTGTGGTGGTTTGATTCATCAAGCTTTGCTGGAATTGTTTTCTTAAGTTCTGATTTGTAGAGAAAAATCAGAATTCAGAAGATGCATTCATTTGGTGTTTGAATATCTGAAATGCAGAGGTCAAGTGAGAATGAAACAGAGTTCTGTTTGTGTAAATTTTCAATGGTGTTCTTGACAACAACAACATGAACTAGTCTTGGCGTCGACAGCAGGAAACTTTGAGGTTGCAAGAAATGAAAGTAATGATACTTAACCTGGGAACCATCCTGCTGAAAGTAAGCTTTGAAGCTGGAAACTGAGAGTACAGTTTCTGAACTTTCAGAAACTGAACCTAATTTCCTATTTCAGATCTCAAGCGAAATGAAAAGGAGTGTTAGCTACTGATTAAGATCCAGATCTTGAACTTGACAAGAGTATAAATTTTGGTTTATTGTTTGCCAATTTGATCTACAGATTTTTATCAGAAATAGTTTTAAATGAGTTCTCATTAGTTCACTGTAAATTGATGTCACCTTACCTCCAAGTCTTTTATGAGCAAGAACCCACAACTTTCCTAAATGCAGAAGTCTGTAAGCAAATAAAAATCTGCTGTTGATGGCTTTCTTAATTGCATTTTGCAAGCTATTGGCTGATGCTTGCATTCCCTATTTTTTGAAACTGAAGATTCAGGAGTAGTTGGATTGCTGAATGAATCTTTGTATCTTCCATTCTGGTGTAGGAATAAGCTTCCAATCTGCAACAAGCTACAAGTGAGACCCTGCCAATGAATTCAGAAAACTGAATTAGTAGGAAATAGAACCTGAATTCTATATTCAAATTGTTGTAAATGATTTCTGGGCTGCTGAAATTGGATTTCTAGAGGTGAATGCAATATCTGTAATTCTGTTAAAGATTGTTTCTGGAATTGAAACAAATGCAAGGGACTACTAATGCTTGCTGGATGCTGAATCACAAATCAGAGAGGAATTCCAGGAAACTAATTTCTGAAATCAGAATTCTGAAATTGAAGTGTAAATATAAACATTCAGAATTCAGAATGCTTTTTCATTCATGGATTTCTCTAGCTTGATTACTTGTTACTGGAATCTTTAGTTGCAGATTACAGAACCAGAATCCATTTACAGAAATTGTAGCACATCATACATTTAAATTAGACAATTAGAATTGCAGAATTGTTATAAGGTTTTGTTGTTTGCTGAAATTGATACTGGGAATTTGATTTCTGAATTTGGTTGGTTGGTTCAGTGATGGAATTGGTTTATTCTGGAAACAGTAGCTTGAAGAGTATCAAGTATCTGTATAGCAAGATTTGTTTCATTGCCTGAGACGGTCAATGTTTTAAGTGTGGGGGAAGAGAGTTATTCTTCATGATTTGAGATTATTTTTGAGTTTCAAACTGCTGGAATTGAAGTGGAAAAAATAGTAAAAAAATTTCGCAATTCAAGAGTGTATCAAATGTGAAGATAGAGTATCAAATATGAAGATAGAATATCAAGATTTTTTTGTTAGCCATCAAATTGAAGGAGAGTTTTGCTTGATCTTTTGAATTGGTAACGACAAATGGTATTCATCTCTTTTCATATCAAAATGGTCAACTCATCAAGTATATTCCTCCAATACTCTCATCTTCTCAATTTTTCATTGAATTCTTTTCTTTTGCCTATTCATTCACTTTCATTGTTCTTTTTTATTCCATTTTAATTCTTGATGATAAAATCCTTTTGATTCATGTATGCTATATTTTATAGTGGTGGAGAATTAGAAAATAAGCAAACTAGTGAAATGTTGTGAGTTACATTGAGTGAGCTCCACCTATATGCATTTTTGAGTGTGAGATAGATTAGGTAAATCCCTTGTGAGATTGCAACTTGCTTAATTTTTTCAATTGGATTGAAGCTACCGTACCTACTGATTATTGTTTGGATTGTATTCATGATTGTTTGTGATCTTTAGATGATCTTAGTTAAATCCTTTTTCCTATCTTTTAGGTATTGCTAGGAAATTTTTTGTGGAGATGATTTTTAGTTCTTTACTTTCACGGGACGTTCAAGACTAAGTGTCGGGGATTTGATAACTATGATTTTACTGTATTATTTTGATTCATTCATGCATGGTTTGATGTTGATTTCATAGGTTTAAATCATAGTTACATCACATTTTATGCATTGTATTTATTCTTGGACCTAATTACAAATTATTATATTTTGTGTTATTTGATGCTAATTTTTTATTCTTATTTTGTAGGCATCAAGGGATCTTGGATTTGGATCTATTTGAACCGAATTTGTGCTCGAATCGGAGTTTAAACGAGAAGATCATGCTGTAGAGCATTATGGACCGTTCATCAAAGATTGGATAGATATGAACCATCTAGTGAAGATCTGGTCCATCCGACCTAAGGGAGAGTAGATCTAGACCCTAGATCAAGATCAGTACCTTCAGATCGGATTTTAGGTGAACTTTCATCGTTGATTGAGCTCTGAAGCATCCCAGCCATCCGTTCAGATCTGGATCTGATTCAAAACAGAGAAGCTACAGTGTTTTCTCTTCGTCGATCTCCTCCACACAGTGCTCGTGTCCCATGGTGTTCATCTCTAGCGAGATTTCGACCATGTCCTTTCTCCGATCAATCTTTCAAGCTTCGACCTCGGTGGAGAACTTCTCAGCAGCTGATTCCAATCATCTGGAGCCATCGGCGGGCGTTCCCTCTGGTGGTATTCTTCTCCCGGCATTTCTCTGTTCCAGCGCAAATTTGGCGGCGTTCGTCCAATCGGCGACTCCGATTCCCATCAGAAACATCTGGCGGCGTTCCTCCGGTGTTCTTGAGCTCCATCCGACAGCAAACCATCATCCGCAACTTCATCCCAGATCCAGAGATTCCGGATTGTAGATTTCCGGATTTTTGGCCATTTATGGGGTTCCGGGTTGTTTCTAGCTCGCTAGAGATGTTCCGCCAGTGTTGCTGAGCGAACCTGGAGCTGATTTGCAGCTTAGAATCTTCACTAAGGTTCGGAGTTGGGCATTCTCATCTCCGGCCTCTTGTTTGGCGGCAAGAGTGTGAAGATTGTTGGATTGATTGTTAGATTGGAACGGTTACCATTTTATTTCATACTCTTACTATTTTTGTACCTAGAACAGGTTAATTTTGATTTAGTTATGTTTTTATCACTGCCATCTAGTATCTCTTTACCTTGTTGAGGCTTAATTTGTGTTTAATTTGTGTTTGGTTAATTGTTAGGTTGATAAGTTTAAGTTAGGGTTTAAATTGATGCTTTAGATCAGATTTATCTTATGTCTTGTTATTTTATTCTATGCTTAGATTAGATTTAATTGTGTTTTGTATTTTATTTTTAGAGTTAATGGTATTGATGATGAATTCATTACGTAGTGTGACAATGCATATGGATTAATCGTAGATACTTAGTTAGATTTTACTATTGCTTTAGATTAGTTTCTTATTTACTTACTTTTCATTTATTTAGATTTAGATTCAAAGTTTAAACCTCCCATTTTCATGTTAAAACCCCCAAAAATAGGAATAAAATACAATCCTAGATTACATCCTACCATTTGTTCCTCGAGGTTTGATCCTGGGCTCGTTATTACAACATGATTGTGTAGATAAGGGGTTCAGTGGATATAATACATTGTTAATTTGATAAGCCTATTCGTGACACATTAATTTTACGCTTATCATCCATCACCTGCATCCTGCGCAACGGTCACTTCCCAATCGATCGACCGATCGATTGGGACTGCCTGAATCGATCACTCGATCGATTCAGCGCCTTTCTGTGCTCTCGCGTCCGCGCGAGAGCTTCTGCTGACCAATCGATCGATCGATCGATTGGCAGTCTCAATCGATCACCCGATCGATAGGGAAAGCCTCTGTGCTCGTGATTTCACATCCCAATCGATCGGACGATCGATTGGGCCTTTCCACAATCTCAGCACAATCCAATCGATAGGCCAAAGTCCCAAACCCAACTCCCGGTCAACCATGACCTGTTGGGTGTCTAGCATTTGGCCAGACCCGACCAACCTCGAATTAGCCTTCTAGCCTCCTCCATCAGCCTTGCGTCCCTCAGATATCTCCCTATCCTTCACGCCTTGCCTTCAGGAGCTTCCTTCAGCCTCGTCCTAGTTGTCGGGTTCTCCTTGCCAAGTCACACTAATACTTACCTTACCAAGATTACATGCTTGGACTTACCAATTGCCTAGCTCCTCACCAGGACTTTCTCCTTGCCAAGATCACACTTGGACTTTTCAAATTGTAAAATACCGGAAAAATAGGAAATATTAATAAGGGATTTTTCTGAAATTTTTGGAAATTTTTCGGGTATTTTTCGGAGCTCGTACGGACGAGTTAACGGGGACAAAAACGGGGCCCGGGAAAAGCCTGTTTAGGTTACCCCGTTTAAGCGAGGAAATATTTATATTTACATTTCCTTATTCTTTTATATTTCTTAATTTTCTTTTCTCTACCCCGCCGAAACCTCTCGAGCGGCGATTCCTTCCCACGCGCACCCGAGCCCGCCGGTTTGCCCTAATCACCGGCCCCGGCGGTTTCTTCCTCGCCGGCGTTTGATCAAGAGCCAAACCCCTCTTCTCTCTGCGCCTTCTCCACCCGACAGCACCGGCGGGTGCTCTTCCTCCTCCCTGAGCCACGCGCCGCCGCCACCCCTGCCGACGCCGTGCCCTAGCCGAGCACTGCCGACGTCGTGTCCTAGCCGACCGCTTCATTGCCGGCGATCCTCCCTGAGCCGAGCATCACGCCGGCAGCCGACCTATTGCCTTTGCCCTAGCTTGGATCGCGAGCTTCTCCGCCGCTGAGATCAGGAACGCGCCGGCGACGCTTGAGCGACCACCGACGAGTCTCCTTTCTTTCTCCTTGCGCTCATGAGGTGCCGCCGGTCACTGGAAAACCAGCGCCGTCGCCGTGCCCTAGCAGTGGTCGTTGAGGTAGCTGTTCGACCCTAATATTTGCTTTGGATATCTGGTTTGTTTGTGGTGTTGACCTTTTGATTTCATTTCGATCCGATGATGGCAGTAGATAGCGCTGTTTAGGTGGATCTGGGAATTTGGGTGTGTGGGCTGCTCTTTGGTCCAGCATCCACTCCTTTTGGCAATAGATCAGTGTTCACGACTGTGAATTGAGGTAAGTGTAGGGATTTGATACGTGTTGTAGATAATGGATTAATTTAGGTGTGATTTGATTACATGATCATATGTAGTAATTTTGCTACGTGATGTGATGAATTAGGTTTATGTATAGAATTGGATTGGTATTGAATTTAATCCATTGCTTGTTTTGTTACATGGGATCAATTCCACTTCTAAGGAAGGATAAGGTTATTAAATAGGTTTGGAGATTTTTATTTAGTTATATAGCTAAATACATTATCTATTTGATAACACAGGACTTTGACGCGAGACGGTATCTCGACGTTGGATTGGACATTTCTTATTTGGAGGCGGGTACTTTTGACTTTTGTTGTCTTTGATATGCTTAGTAATGGAATTAACATGTTTCATTAATTATGTTTCTTATCTATATCGGTTAATGACTACCCAAATCTTACATGCTTGATTGATTGATTGGTTTTGCATCTCAGGTATATTTTTACCTGTTTATACATGCTTATAGGGGTAGTGATATGCCATGCTTGACCATGTTCAGGACCTAGGTTTTTATACCTTCTGTGTACCTTGATTTGATATGATTCTTTGACCTAGGGTGCACATTTCTATATATATGGATTAGGTCAGGATGTTTATATGGTTATTGCCATGCATCATTTGCATGATTGCATGCTGTGCGATAGTCCGCTCCATTATTGCTGAGCACATCGCCAGTTACATGGATCTGCACACACCACCACTCATGGGTTAGTGGTCGATTCAGGCTGAGTGTGTCGCAGCAGGGACTCTGTTAGGCACCGTTGGTCCGCTCATGGGTAGTGTGACACAACGAGTTATCCGACAGGGATTCCTCCCCGTCTTTGAGTACCGGGAGTTGAGAGCATTGCGCTCCCCCATCTATGATTTGGGGTAGGAGGATAGGTGTACTCCGACAGCATCCCGTCCACTCGGTCACTCATCAGGAGTAGTGACGACAGAGTGCACGGTTGTCACAGCCCTACCCACTCGGCCTCACTTTGGTATGAGATGATCGACTGGCGTCAGGGGTGACCAGGACGCATCATTGGCATCATATGCATGATGCATTTATTGCTTGTGTTTGTGGTTGCTGCATTTATATGCTGCATATTGTTTGGATACCTATGTTTGACATGCATACAGGATTCCTATACCACTCGGACTGTTTGACCTTATACTCAGGACCTGGTTAGTACAGCATTCTCCTGTTTACTTCAGATGCATATTTATATCTTTCTTATAGCAGGAGACTGTACGCATGATTAGTGTTAGGTGTTATTTCTTTACTTTGCATATCAATTGTACCTGCTGAGTGTTGGACTCACCCCGCCTCCATTGTTGATATTTTCAGGTTGATGCTGTCAGGAGAGAGTTCCAGTTGCTGGTCCCTGCAGACCTCGAGGATAGGATTTGGTTTCCGTTTTGGTTTCTTTTCTGTTCTAGACTATTTAAAACTTGTTATGTTTTAGATTTATTCCACCTATGGACGTTGTATGGATTTTATGATGTCGATGAAATTGGATTTGGTTTTATTCTACTACATGCCTGCCTGAACGGCAGAAGAGGTAAGAAAAATCGGATTTGGGCTTTACGAGTGTAGTTGAGTAGGGTGGATTTCGAGTCAGAGTATTATTACTGCGTGGTTGTGTCAGCCAGAGGCTGAATATATATATAAACTGCGTGGTGATTGATTTTATTTATTGTTATGATTCCAGCCGCCTGTGGCTGAGTATTTAGTGCTTGTAGAAATTTTTGATTGTCCGTCGTACAGGGGAGATGCTGCCGAAATTTTCTCGGACAGGGACTCCTCTGGGGGCGTGACAATTTAGTGGTATCAGAGCACAGTTATACGATCTTTTGTTTCGTATTTTGGATTTTCGGGATTTATCTGATACCAATTTATTGGTATCAGAGCAGGTTATGGATACCTGCTTTTGGTGTTCTGGAGATTTATCGGATACCTGTTGTTGGTATTCTCGATATTTTGGATTTATCGGATTTTCGATAGGGTTATGTTTCGGATTTCCGTTCCGGATTTATTTGGATTTCCGACGATATGTACGTTCGGAATTTTGAGGTCAAATTGGGGACTGGACAGCGACGGAACATCTCCAGACAGCAAATAGGTATGTTGTTATTTTGTGTTGGTTATATTGGTATTGATATCTGTAATTTAATTTAACAGATATGAGACGATCTACTCGTATTGCTGCGAGACGTGGTGCTGGTCGACCACGTGCGAGGACCACGGGATCTCTGGATATGCCAGAGATGCCCACTGTTAGTGAGCCTGTCAGTCAGGGACAGACTCAGGATGCAGCGGGAGCATCGGGCTCTCAAATCCCGATAGCTCCTGTAGAGATACCTACTTTGGCCACACCGACGGTATCCACGCCTACCCTGTTTACAGTACCATCAGGAGTACCATTGGTGTACCCGACATCTGCTCCAGTGCAGCCTACAACGTAACAGTACCCCCAGTGCCTACAGTAGCAGCAGCTGCTCCACATCCGGTACCTTTTCCTACCGTACCTCCAGTTGCCACCACTTTTGTTCCCCAGGCAGTACCACAGACGGCCTATGCTCCGGTATATACAGCAGCACCGGGAGTTCCTCCTCCGGTTTATTCCGCGGTACCACCTGTAGTATCAGCTCCAGTGTTTCCGCCAGTTCCTGCAGCCGTCCCGACACAGCTCACTGATATTGTCGCTGCACGAGCTAGGATTCCAGCACTGGCTGAGTCGATGAAGACTCGTTTCACTCTTTTCCGCGGAGATCTCGATCCGAGTATGGCTCTGTCATGGATAGAGACTATGGAGCAGACTTTCTTCTATATGGCTTGCTCCGAGTGGGAGAAAGCAGAGCTGGCTGCTTACCATTTACGGGATGAAGCTAATGCCTGGTGGGTTACTCAGCGTTCTATTATTGGTGAGCGCAACGTCACATGGACCAGGTTCAGAGAGGCTTTTGAGAGCCGTTTCTTTCCACTGTCCTATCAGATGTCTCGCCGACAGGATTTTATGAGTCTGAGGCAGAATAACCGCTCAGTGACCGAGTATAATACAGAATTCCTTCGGTTGGCTCAGTTTTGTCCAGAGTTAGTTGCGGAGGACAGAACTCGCATGATGCAGTTTATACAGGGATTGGATGGTTATCTGCATGTACAGCTTGCCGGATTAGGGATTACATCTTACTCTGATGCATTGAATCGAGCTTTGATGATAGAGTTAGCTCGGCAGACAGCATATCCGGACAGGAAAAGAAAGCATACGGGTCAGACATCAGGGCAGGTCCAGCAGACTCAGGCGACAGGACAGCCTCAGAGTAGTCGCAGACAGTCAGGTCAGAGTTCTTCTGGGGCGTCTCGTAGGCCTCAGAAATCAGGGCGGTCTTCTTCAGGACGTTCCCGGTTTTCTCAGCAGAACCGGCAACCACCTTCCGGTGATACTCATTGTTTCAGATGTGGATCCAGAGATCACCTCACCCCAGCTTGCTCTCTGGGACAGTCAGTTTGCTTTTATTGCAAACTGCCGGGGCACCAGAGCCGAGATTGTCAGCTGAAGGCTCAGCACACGGCTTCCGGAGGGTCAGGTCAGAGGGGACAGTCTAGTCAGTCAGGGGCATATCGAGGAGGGCAGAAAGCCCAATCTTCACAGCGTCAGCAGGGAGTAGCTCCCTCCGCAGCAGCATTTGGCATGCTTGGACAGGAGTACTCCAGTGCTTCTGTAGCACCCCAGAGTTTTGCTCCAGGACCTTATTATCCGACTCAGGGGCAGTATCAGACTCAGTCCCAGCCAGCTGCACAGTATCAGTCACCATCCTCTCAGTCTTATCTGGCACCTAGTCCAGCAGCCGCTGGCAGCGTTACCTCCTCCTCCTCCGCCAGAGACTGGACGAGTTCATGCAATTACCAGGGAGGATGCTCAGCGGGCCGACGGATCCGTTTTCCGCGGTACGATTTCCATTTATGCATTTACTGCTGATATTTTGATTGATACTAGTAGTTCGCACTCTTTTATATCCCGTACCTTTATGCGGGAGATTGGTAGATTACCTACGGTTAGGTTGCGGCGATTGACTGTCTCTCTACCGTCCGGTGATACTTTAGACGTCACCCAGGAGATCAGAGGTTGCCCGTTAGACTTTGGCAACATGATACTTACGATAGATCTTCTAGTATTGGAGATGGTCGAGTTTGATATCATTCTTGGTATGGATTGGCTATCAGTATATCATGCTACCGTTGATTGCCAGACGAGGGTGGTCACCTTCCGGCCTCCGAACCAACCCTCGTGGAGTTTCACTGGCATCAGAGACGACGGCATCTCGATTATTTCGGCGATTCAGGCGCAGAAGCTGCTGTCATGGTTTTCTGTTATCGTTGATCAGTACTGAGGACAGTAGTAGTTCGCAGCTCTCCGACGTTCCTGTTGTCCGGGAGTACCCAGATGTATTTCCAGAGGAGCTGCCAGGTTTGCCTCCTAGAAGGCCAGTGGAGTTCGCTATTGAGCTGATTCCAGGAACCGCGCCGACATCGAAAACTCCGTATCGTATGGCACTAAAAGAGTTGAACGAGCTGAAGGTTCAACTCCAGGAGCTTTTAGACAGGGGATTTATTCGCCCTAGTGTTTCACCATGGGGTTCTCCAGTTCTATTTGTCAAGAAGAAAGACGGCACCATGAGATTATGTATTGACTACAGGCAGTTGAATTCAGTGACCGTCAGAAATAAATATCCATTACCACGGATTGAGGATTTGTTTGATCAGCTCAGAGGTACTTCAGTGTATTCTAAGATTGATCTGCGATCCGGATATCATCAGTTGAGAGTCAGAGATTCTGATATCCAGAAGACAGCTTTCCGTACCAGATACGGTCATTATGAGTTTTTGGTAATGCCATTTGGGCTTACCAATGCTCCAGCGGTGTTTATGGATTTGATGAACCGCATCTTTCTGGAGTATCTGGATCAGTTTGTTATCGTTTTCATTGATGACATATTGGTCTACTCTCGTTCAGGAGCACAACATCTTCGCATTCTTCGACGACATCAACTGTACGCAAAGTTCAGCAAGTGTGCATTCTGGCTATCCTCAGTTGGGTTTCTGGGACACGTGGTTTCTAGCAGAGGTATTTCAGTTGATCCTCAGAAGATCGAGGCTGTCACCGGTTGGGAGCAGCCGAAGTCAGTTCAGGAGATCCGCAGTTTTCTGGGTTTGGCCGGATATTACCGACGTTTTGTCGAGGGATTCTCGCGTATTGCTATGCCGTTGACACGTCTTACCAGGAAAGGCGTGAAGTTCATATGGTCCGAGGATTGCGAGACCAGCTTCCAGGAGCGGAGATTAGTGTCGGCTCCAGTTTTGGTTTTACCTTCTGGAGAGGATGGATTTGTACTTTACACCGACGCGTCTCTACAGGGTTTGGGCGCTGTTCTGATGCAGCACGGTAGAGTAGTCTCTTATGCTTCTCGTCAGTTGAAGGAGCATGAGAAGAACTATCCAGTTCATGACTTGGAGTTAGCTGCCATCATCTTTGCTCTGAAGCTTTGGCGTCATCATTTATACGGTATCACATTTGAGATTCTCACTGATCATAAGAGTCTCAAATACATTTTCACTCAGAAGGAGCTTAATCTCCGACAGAGGAGATGGATGGAGTTCCTGAAGGACTACGATTGTACCATTAGCTATCACCCGGGGAAAGCTAATGTGGTTGCAGATGCACTCAGCAGGAAGTCCAGAGGGACTTTGGCTTGCCACCGGATTTCGATTACGGATTTGATACAGAGTTTTTCGGAGTTAGATCTTGAGGAGCAGGGACCGACAGAGCAGGGTATTCTTGTTACCATGGTTGCTCAGTCGTCGATCAGGACGAGGATCCGAGAGGCACAGGCTAGTGATCAGCATTTGCAGTTTATTAGCAGTCAGATAGCTTCCGGGCAGCAGACCGAATTTACACGAGACGAGGAGGGTATCATATACTTCCGAGGCAGATTATGCGTACCTCAGTCTCATCCGGTCTTACAGGAGTTATTACAGGAGGCACACCGTTCTCGATTTGCGATCCATCCAGGCGGGACCCGCATGTATCGAGACTTGAGGCGTTCCTACTGGTGGAACGGCATGAAGAAGGACATCGCGGATTTCGTAGCTAGATGTCTTGTTTGTCAGCAGGTGAAGGCTGAACACCAGAGACCTGCAGGATTACTTCAGCGGATTCCTATTCCTGAGTGGAAGTGGGATCACATTACCATGGACTTTGTGGTAGGGTTGCCGAGGACACGACGAGGCCATGACGCGATTTGGGTAATCGTTGATCGATTAACCAAATCAGCGCACTTCTTAGCGATTCGGAGGACTGATCCCCTGGATCGATTAGCAGATTTGTATTGCCGAGAGATTATCAGACTACATGGCGTTCCATTGAGTATCATTTCGGATAGAGATCCACGGTTTACGTCTCGTTTCTGGCAGAGTCTGCAGCAGGCCTTGGGCACACAGCTCCGTTTCAGTACAGCTTTCCATCCACAGACAGATGGACAGTCAGAGCGGACCATTCAGACTTTAGAGGACCTGCTGAGGTCATGTGTTATGGATTTCGGAGGCAGTTGGGAGGACCATCTGCCATTGGTAGAGTTTGCCTACAACAACAGCTTCCATTCGGCTATCCAGATGGCACCGTTTGAGGCGTTGTATGGTAGACCTTGTCGGACACCCGTCCTCTGGGATGAGGTTGGAGAGGCTCAGTTGTTGGGACCTCATAGAGTTCAGCAGGATGCAGAGTTGGTCCGTACTATCAGACGGAGGATGTCAGAGGCGCAGGATCGCCAGAAGAGTTATGCTGATCGGAGACGCAGACCACTAGAGTTCTCTGTTGGCGACCATGTATTTCTGCGAGTTTCACCCACGAAAGGGGTGAAGAGATTTGGCCTCAGAGGTAAGCTGGCTCCGCGATACATTGGTCCTTTCGAGATCTTGGAGAGGATCGGAGCAGTAGCTTACCGACTGGCACTACCACCGTCCCTGTCAGGCGTTCACGATGTATTTCACGTATCCATGCTGAGGAGATACGTGCCTGATCCGACACATGTGCTGGCAGATATTCCAGTTCCAGTTCAGCCTGACATTACCTATGAGGAGGTTCCGGTACGGATTCTCGACCGGAAGGAGCGTCAGTTGCGGAACAAGACCATCCGGCTGGTTAAAGTCGGATGGCAGCATCATTCGGACGAGGAGGCTACTTGGGAGCTCGAGGACACTATCCGAGCTCGATATCCCCATCTTTTCACTTGAGGTATGTGATTTATTTACCGTTCAGCATTTATACTCAATATCTGTTGTTAGTACTTGCTGGTGGTAGATAACGAAATTTGGGGACCAAATTTTTATAAGTGGGGGAGAATGTAAAATACCGGAAAAATAGGAAATATTAATAAGGGATTTTTCTGGAATTTTTGGAAATTTTTCGGGTATTTTTCGGAGCTCGTACGGACGAGTTAACGGGGACAAAAACGGGGCCCGGGAAAAGCCTGTTTAGGTTACCCCGTTTAAGCGAGGAAATATTTATATTTACATTTCCTTATTCTTTTATATTTCTTAATTTTCTTTTCTCTACCCCGCCGAAACCTCTCGAGCGGCGATTCCTTCCCACGCGCACCCGAGCCCGCCGGTTTGCCCTAACCGCCGGCCCCGGCGGTTTCTTCCTCGCCGGCGTTTGATCAAGAGCCAAACCCCTCTTCTCTCTGCGCCTTCTCCACCCGACAGCACCGGCGGGTGCTCTTCCTCCTCCCTGAGCCACGCGCCGCCGCCACCCCTGCCGACGCCGTGCCCTAGCCGAGCACTGCCGACGTCGTGTCCTAGCCGACCGCTTCATTGCCGGCGATCCTCCCTGAGCCGAGCATCACGCCAGCAACCGACCTATTGCATTTGCCCTAGCTTGGATCGCGAGCTTCTCCGCCGCTGAGATCAGGAACGCGCCGGCGACGCTTGAGCGACCACCGACGAGTCTCCTTTCTTTCTCCTTGCGCTCATGAGGTGCCGCCGGTCACTGGAAAACCAGCGCCGTCGCCGTGCCCTAGCAGTGGTCGTTGAGGTAGCTGTTCGACCCTAATATTTGCTTTGGATATCTGGTTTGTTTGTGGTGTTGACCTTTTGATTTCATTTCGATCCGATGATGGCAGTAGATAGCGCTGTTTAGGTGGATCTGGGAATTTGGGTGTGTGGGCTGCTCTTTGGTCCAGCATCCACTCCTTTTGGCAGTAGATCAATGTTCACGACTGTGAATTGAGGTAAGTGTAGGGATTTGATACGTGTTGTAGATAATGGATTAATTTAGGTGTGATTTGATTACATGATCATATGTAGTAATTTTGCTACGTGATGTGATGAATTAGGTTTATGTATAGAATTGGATTGGTATTGAATTTAATCCATTGCTTGTTTTGTTACATGGGATCAATTCCACTTCTAAGGAAGGATAAGGTTATTAAATAGGTTTGGAGATTTTTATTTAGTTATATAGCTAAATACATTATCTGTTTGATAACACAGGACTTTGACGCGAGACGGTATCTCGACGTTGGATTGGACATTTCTTATTTGGAGGCGGGTACTTTTGACTTTTGTTGTCTTTGATATGCTTAGTAATGGAATTAACATGTTTCATTAATTATGTTTCTTATCTATATCGGTTAATCACTACCCAAATCTTACATGCTTGATTGATTGATTGGTTTTGCATCTCGGTATATTTTACCTGCTTATACATGCTTATAGGGGTAGTGATATGCCATGCTTGACCATGTTCAGGACCTAGGTTTTATACCTTCTGTATACCTTTGGATTGATATGGATTCTTTGACCTAGGGTGCACATTTCTATATATATGGATTAGGTCAGGATGTTTATATGGTTATTGCCATGCATCATTTGCATGATTGCATGCTGTGCGATAGTCCGCTCCATTATTGCTGAGCACATCGCCAGTTACATGGATCTGCACACACCACCACTCATGGGTTAGTGGTCGATTCAGGCTGAGTGTGTCGCAGCAGGGACTCTGTTAGGCACCGTTGGTCCGCTCATGGGTAGTGTGACACAACGAGTTATCCGACAGGGATTCCTCCCCGTCTTTGAGTACCGGGAGTTGAGAGCATTGCGCTCCCCCATCTATGATTTGGGGTAGGAGGATAGGTGTACTCCGACAGTATCCCGTCCACTCGGTCACTCATCAGGAGTAGTGACGACAGAGTGCACGGTTGTCACAGCCCTACCCACTCGGCCTCACTTTGGTATGAGATGATCGACTGGCGTCAGGGGTGACCAGGACGCATCATTGGCATCATATGCATGATGCATTTATTGCTTGTGTTTGTGGTTGCTGCATATTGTTTGGATGCCTATGTTTGACATGCATACAGGATTCCTATACCACTCGGACTGTTTGACCTTATACTCAGGACCTGGTTAGTACAGCATTCTCCTGTTTACTTCAGATGCATATTTATATCTTTCTTATAGCAGGAGACTGTACGCATGATTAGTGTTAGGTGTTATTTCTTTACTTTGCATATCAATTGTACCTGCTGAGTGTTGGACTCACCCCGCCTCCATTGTTGATATTTTCAGGTTGATGCTGTCAGGAGAGAGTTCCAGTTGCTGGTCCCTGCAGACCTCGAGGATAGGATTTGGTTTCCGTTTTGGTTTCTTTTCTGCTCTAGACTATTTAAAACTTGTTATGTTTTAGATTTATTCCACCTATGGACGTTGTATGGATTTTATGATGTCGATGAAATTGGATTTGGTTTTATTCTACTACATGCCTGCCTGAACGGCAGAAGAGGTAAGAAAAAATCGGATTTGGGCTTTACGAGTGTAGTTGAGTAGGGTGGATTTCGAGTCAGAGTATTATTACTGCGTGGTTGTGTCAGCCAGAGGCTGAATATATATATAAACTGCGTGGTGATTGATTTTATTTATTGTTATGATTCCAGCCGCCTGTGGCTGAGTATTTAGTGCTTGTAGAAATTTTTGATTGTCCGTCGTACAGGGGAGATGCTGCCGAAATTTTCTCGGACAGGGACTCCTCTGGGGGCGTGACACAAATGCCAGGCTCTTCACCAGGACTTTCTCCTCGCCAAGATCACACTTGGACTTTCTAAATATCTGACTCCTCACCAGGACTTTCTCCTTGTCAAGATCACACTTGGACTTTCCAAATGCCTTGCTGCTCACCAGGACTTTCTCGTTGCTTGGCTCCTCACCAGGACTTTCTCCTGCCTAGCTCCTCACTAGGACTTCCCTGTTACCTAGCTCCTCATCAGGACTTTCTCCTTCCTAGCTCCTCACTAGGACTTTCCAAATGTCTAACCTCCAGTTAGGACTTTTCCAGTCAAGTCTCCTATCAACCTTGACCTACTTGACTTATATTCTCATCAACCTGGTCAACCCTTTGACCATCTCCACAAACCGGACGATTGCTCCAGCAATCTCCTTATATTGTCAAACATCAAAACTTAAATATCGACTCAAGCTTGACTCAACTCAAGCTTAGTCAAATTGGTCAAACTTGACCTAGGGAAATTGCCCAAACAGAAATGACCTGAGCCGATAATCTCAAGCTGCCAGCAGGAGCTGGTGTCTGCCAATTGCTTAACGCAGTCTCCATAATGGCCGACCGGGCGAGTTAGTTGCCGACCGAGCGAAATAGGCTAAGGTCGACCGAGTGAATTGAAGGCTTCTGCCGACCGAAAGTAGAGGCTTAGGCCAACCAATCGAATCGAAGGCTGCTGTCGACCGAGCGAAATAGGCTAAGGTCGACTGAGTGAATTGAAGTCTTCTGTCGATTGAAAGTAGAGGCGTAGGTTGATCGAGCGAACCGAAGGCTACTGCCGACCGAAAGTTGAGGCTTAGGCCGACCAAGCGTACCAAACGCTACTGTCGACCGAAAGTTGAGGCTTAGGCCGACCGAGCGAAGAGACCGACTGAGCGAAGCTTAAGATCGACTGAGCGAAGAGGCCGATCGAGCGAAGCTTGAGGCCGACTGAGCGAAGCTTGAGGCTAACCGAGCAAAGTTTAAGGCCAACCAAGCGAAGAGACCGACTGAGCTAAGCTTAAGACCGATCAAGCAAAGAGGTCGACCGAGAGAGTGGAAGACTTCTGCCGAACGAATTTTCGATTAAATCAATTAAACTTTAGTTTTCGATTAGAGAACCAAAAATCTTCTCAATTCATTAATTAGAGCAGATCAATCTTTACTTTTCGATTAAATCAATTAAACTGATGGATCCAATTTGATCTTTAGAATCAATGAAGAATGCTAAGGGTGCGTTTGGTTTGCACCGTTTTCATTTTTATTTTCTGGAAAACGTACGTTTTCTAGAAAACAGAAAATAACTTTTTGTCATTCTCTGTTTTTCTAGAAAACGATAGCCAATTTTTTAGAAAATGCGTGCGGAAAACGCAAATCAAACACCGTTTTTCAGAAAACGCGCATTTTCCAGAAAATGAAAATAGAAAACGCGCGTACCAAATGCCCCCTAAGTTTATTTTTTCTTTTCTTTTCCTCTCTACCTGCCCTTCTGACCAGGTAAGCCGACACCTGTCTCTCCACCCTCTTATTCCAAAATATCATTTTTAAATAGTAAAATAGTTGAAATGTCATTTTAAACCCTTAAGTTTACGTACTTGCAATTTATATATAATTATTACATCATGGAAACACTTTAGGGTTTGATAAGTTATAGTGTTATTTAATAAAATATTGATGTGACAGAATTATACATTTATTTAATTATGCTTAAAATAAGGTGTTTATAAAAACGAAGGTTATCTCGGAGGGGTAAAATAAGTAACTATGCACTACGACAGCTAAATAAATATAAATAAATGGCCTATATGGTAAAATTCTATCTGTCTATTAGTACGCATTGCAGGTTACTTAGTTTGCTTTGGCGACTAGGAAACACCGAAACAGCGATAAACAACACGTTTCGTCAAGAAAGATCAATCTTTATTTCTCCGCAGCCTTCCCAATTCCTCCGCCGTCAACATCGCTCACGCAGCAGCCTCCCCCGCAGTATATTCCCGTGTGCCCACGTAGCTTCAAGTGATTCCAACCTTAACGCTTTCTAAAACCTCTCGCTTTCACTTCGGATACCTGAATTACCATGCAAATATCTGTTTTTGAGCCTTGTTTTGGGATTGGAGTAGGAAAAGCTGCGATCTGTGGGTAAACCGCCTTCCGAAGTGGAGTTCGATCACTCGTTGTAGGGAGAGATAAGGAAAAGAGAGGCGCAGATGAGGAAAGGGGGAGGGCTTGAAGTCGTCGTCTCCTCGTTTTTGTGGATTTGGTTGACGTGTCTGTGGTGGGAGTTTTGTGATTCCCTCAACGATGAAGGCATGCGATTTTAGTTTATCTTAATCGATATATGTTTGATTTGAGTTGGTTAACGGATTGAAATTGTTGGTTAGTCCTAGGAAAATCGTATCAGTTCCACTGTATAAAAATTTTGTACAAGTGTCGAACTTTTCCTTAAATAATCTATTGTATTCTTTAGAAGTTAAATTAGGAATCGTAGACGGAACTTAACATCATTGATTCCAAATTTAACTTATTTGTTCTTAATGGTTTAGATTTGAATCGCAAGCGGAACTTAACACTATTGATTCAAATCCACCTATGTTATTAATTCATTAAATATTAATTTCTAAAATTGACTTCCAGGACTACATGGCGAGGCACATGACTTTCTTGGATATGGGAGCAATCATCACCGTCTAGACAAAGCCTTTTAAGAAAAGCTAATATTTAATTTCCTTAAATAACTCTAGGTTAACCAAAAAGAACAATCAAATCACAAATTCGACAAAGTAAAAAAAAAACACAAACTCGAAAACAAATTCGAAAACTCTATAATCTTATGCCTCTTGTGTTTGGTATTTCTATAAATAACTATACAAAAAAAATTAGTATGATGCAGAAAACAATTACTAGTTATACCTTTCTTTGTAAGCAAAATAACCTCTTGATCTTCTACCGTATTCCTCTTCTTATCTCGGACGTTGTGTGGACAACGATCTTCCGAGACGAGAACCACCAAGCTCCTTCTTCTCCAAGCTAGATTCGGCCACCACATAAACTTCAAAAGATATGAGGTTCGACCACCACCATCAAGCTCTAAGGGATGCTAGAAACAAAAAAACTCCTTTCTCTCCTTCTTCTCCTAGCTAGAACCGACCACCATCAAGAGCTCCAAGAGGGATTGCCGCCGGCCACAAGAAGAAGAGAAGAGGGAGAAGCTAGGATCGGCCACCAAGGAGGAAAAAAGAGGAAGAATAGAATAGAGTCGTTAGCCATGAAGGCATCTTTACCCCCTCTTTTATAATCCTTGGTCTTGGCAAATAAGGAAATTTTAATAAAAACTTCCTTAATTCTTTTGCCATAAAAAGGAAAATTTAATTAATTAAAAATCAATTTTCTTTTCTCAATTTTTATGGCCAACCACTTTCTCCCCAAAACAAGGAAATTTAATTCACACAAGAATTAAAACTTCCTAATTTGTTTCCAGAAATTTATAAAAAATTTCTCTAATAATTTTAATCCCTTCATGATTGGTTAGTAAAAAGGAAATTTTATAAATTAAAATCTTTCTTTTAAACATGTGGATAATTTTCAAAAAGAAAAGTTATCTCTAAAAATTAAAATCTCTTTTCAATCTACAAATAAGGAAAGATATCAAATCTTTTCTTAATCTTTTGTAGAAACTAATAAAAGAGAATATTTAATTTTTAAACTCTCTTTTAAATTATGATCTTGGTTAAAAAGGAAAGTTTCTCAAAATTAAAATCTCCTTTCAATCTACAAATAAGGAAAGATTTCAAATCTTTTCTTAATCTTTTGTAGAAAGCTATAAAAGGAAAGATTTAAATTTTAAACCACTACAACAAAATCGCTCATAGACATCAGTGGAACAACAACGGTTTTAGGCTAAAACCGATGTCTTTGAGTATTTTACACCGGTTTTTTTAAAAACCGGTGTCTATGAGCGCAGATTTTAGCTCATAGACATCGGTTTTTTAGGCGTTGTCTATGAGCGCCCTTTTTTTGGTTAATAGACACCGATTTTAACATCGGTTTTTAAAATCCGATGTTAATGAACACAAATAATATTTTAATTTTTCCCCACAAGCCAAAATCTGCACACTGTGAATTCCCTCCAAACCTAAATCTTTATCCCGCCCTTCCTCCGCGCGACATCTCTCTTGCGATAACCTAAACCTTCGACCTACCGACCATCCGACCATCTCTCTCAGCCTAAACCTAAATCTCCGACCATCTCTCTCAACCTCATCTCCCTCTTCCCCCCTTCCTAGATCCTCTCCCGATCAGGATCAAGACACGACGAACTTGCTTCTCCGTCCAACCACACCGCATCTCCTCCAACTCCTCCATTTGATTGAGAAGAGGAGGCCTTGGTAGCGTACAGCATTCCCACCCGCGCGTCCAGAGCCACCGGCACCACCTCCTCCGCCACCTCCGCGAACAGCGGGCTGAACCGCAGCAGGTACGGCTCCCGGCACGTCGTCCCCTCCGGGCACACCGCCAGGCCCCCCTCCACCGCCAGCAGCCGCCGCATCGTCGCCGTGTCTCGTCCCCTGTCCCGGGTCAGCCGCACAGTCCGCATCGGCGCCAACGCCTCCGACACCCGGCTATGTATGGCCACACCGGCCTTGACCATGTCCCTAATCGGCATTGAGAAGCTACAATGCCTTTAATCGGCACAGTGCCTAGAAGCAAAAATTGGCACGGGCTTTGTCTCTCCTCTTCATTTTTCTTTCTTTTTTTCCTCTCTCGCATGACCGACGCCCCCAAATCTGCCTTCTCGTGATCTGCTCCAAGCGGCGACAACAGCAACTCCGACGGCGTTTGAGAAGGGCAACTCAGAGGAGGACGAAGCTGGCCTTCAGCATTTACTCCGGTGAGGATCCCTCTTCTCCATTTTCCCCGAATTATCCATCAACAGGCGGCGGATTTAATTAGGGTTTTCACCGGCGTGGTTGCGCCGGAGGATTCCCTCATCTCTGATTTGACCAAGTCTGAAATCCCTTGCCGACGTGGTAGCGAGAGCAGGGAAACTCAAAGGAGGACGGAGCTGGCCTTGAACATCTTCTCTGGTGAAGCCTTACTGAAATCCAACACTGAGGCTGTTGTGGACTTCCACGAACGTGGTTGCGAATGCTGGCATGATCCCAGCAACTTCAATCTTCAATTCTGGCAGCAAGCTTCATTTCATCTCTCTGCTATTCAACTTCGCGTAGTTTGTGTTGGTGGAATCAGTAGATCAGAGGGTGAGGACAGTAATTTTTGTGTAATCTGTTGCTCTTCACTGAAGTGTTTAACTGCGGGAAGAACCAGCCATTATGTATCATTGTCCGGGATCAGTTTAGTCATCTGTATTGCTGTCCACCGGCGTTGCTGGTTCCATCTCCGGGCCCCCTTGTGACAAAGGAGGTAGTCGATTGGAGTTGATCGCGGAATAGTGGTTTGGATAGTTAGTTTATTTTCGTATTGAATGTTTCATGTTTAGTTGTTAGTTTACTTTTGTGTTTAATCTATGTGTTATTTCCTTATGATACATGTGGAGTGTTTAGCTTTACTTTGTTTAGTTTTATTTATGTATGATTGTTAATCTTGTATCATAGGGTGACAATGTGATACATGTTTAGCTTTTATGCATAGTTAGGTTTTATTTGATTGTTGTTAAGTTGATTAGTCAATTATTTTTTGTTTAACTGTTGCTTTCTTTATGTATGGCCACACCGGCCTTGTTTAACTGTTGCTTTCTTTATGTATGGCCACACCGGCCTTGACCATGTCCCTGAGAGCTCTCTGTTTGTCAGGCCAAGAGATGACCCCCGTGAAGTAGCAGCCCTTCACCACCTGCAGCTCCGCCCCCACCACCTCCCCCACCTCTAAGTACTCCTTCAAGAATCCCTCCACCATGAGCCTCGGCAAGGTGGTGAGCACAATAGCTCGCCTCCCTTTCAACACCTCGCATGCATGCAGATGGAGGTTCTCCAAGAAAATTTTTAGTAGCACAGTCCTAGCGATCAGCCGCAGGTCCCTCGTCCTCAGCCTGCAGAAGGTCACGAAGGCCATGATCCTCATCCCAAACTCGTGCTTCCCCAAGAGACACAAGGCAGGGGAGAGCGTGAGGAGGAGGAATTAGTATAACCAATCCTCTCGTTTCAGAGTAATATGATTATAACTTTCTTTTTGTTTGAGGTTCACATCCTTACTGTATAAATAATTTTTTGATGATATTGTATATTTATGACTTATCTGATTATTTCTTTCAACTTGCTACTGTGGACCAGGTATGTTCCTTCTCATTTGCACCTTATGGTCTTTGAGTTGGTAAAAAACTCTCTGCGTGCGGTTCAAGAATGTTTTATGAATTCTGATAAGAAAGCCCCTCCTATTAGAATTATTGTCGCTGATGGGATTGAAGATGTTACAATAAAGGTACGATACCAATAAATACTTAATCTTCAATTATTGTTATTCTGCTTGGTAAGCAAGATTGCAATACTTCAAGAATAAGAAAGGATTAGTTAAAAATTCATGCTGTCTTGGCAAGTTGCAGAATTTGAATTTAACACAGAATACTAGGTACTCTAGAAAATAGAAACTATATGTAGTGAAGATGAAAAATATGAATTTAAATTATATTTTCTTTGGGAATTCTTGACAGTTACTGATGTCTTGCAGACATTTTTTATTTCTTGAAAAGTGTTGATACTGCAGAACCACCAGATGTAGATTTGCAAGACAGAGAACAATTATACATTGAAGAACATAATTGGACTAACTCCTCACTCTTTAAAGTGGTTAATCAGATTTATCAGAAAACTATTACAAATGAAAGTTAGGGAAATTCTCAAATATTTCATGAATTTGGGGCTCATTGCTACTGGTTATTTTTAAACCAGACAATGATTATGTGAAATCCAAGAGTCTTCCACTTTGTCTATATCTGACTATATGCATACAAGAATACGTCAGAGCCTGTTGAAAATCTTTTACTGCCAACATGTATATCAGCATCTGCTGTTGATACAAGTATAACACCCGGATAAATGCAAAAATTTTCTAATTTTTGTAATTTATCTTCTTCTTAATATCATTAAATTATATCTTATGGCATTTCTCTGTTTGTTAATACTCATGGTTCGAGGAATTTCTTGTTACATATCAATCATCTAGTTTTTCTAGCTTTGGAATACTTTTAGACCCTACTTGTTACATATCAATCATCTAGTTCATCTAGCAGGGTTTGGAATACTTTTAGCTTTGGAATATCTTGTTACATACTCATGGTTCGAGGAATTTCTTGTTACATATCAATCATCTAGCTTTCTTATAACACCCTACTTAACCAGATATACACTTTTAGACCCCCATCTTCATGCACATGGCTAACTGTAACCCGCGAGGTCTTCTGACTTTGTGTTTTTCAGTTCAGGGTCTACTAGTTTACTTATCTCTTCTGGGTTTTGAAGATACTTTGTGGCCTGTATAACATAGAAGAACAATGAGCCGTGGATATATAGCATGAATCTACTAATATGAATCACAAACTGTTGGATCAAGAAGGATATATCTTGAGACTACCGAACCCAAAGGGCAAACAATGTTATGTCTTTTCCAACTAATGAATCTCCAAAGGGAAGATAATGTTGAAAGAAACTTGTGATTTGCAGCGAGGCTATGGTTTCCTCAGTTGGGATGTGATAAGGTAGCTAAATAGAGGTAATACAACCTTTAACTTACCCTGACTATTGTATGAACTGATTAGAGGGCTTGTTGAGAATTAAGCTTCTAAACTACATGGAACAAATGATTATCAGAAGTTTGTAGGAAATAAGAACAAATTTGGGTTTATGCCCTCAGTATCTGTTACAAGAAGCTGATGCTGTTTTTGAGTATCAAATATTTTCAAATATGCATCTTACCCAATTTATCAGACACCCTCTTTCCTTGCAATATGGTGGTCTTCCACTGATTATTTCCAGTAAAACTACTCCAAAAGCAAAGATGTTAGCTTGAATTTCCATTTCTTGTTGCTCTCGAGGAACATGGGCGGCCGATTTAACCCTAAGAAAGGCATGGCGTTTGAGGGTTCTATCTTCGACGCCGGGCCGATTTTTGAGTCCTATGGTGTAGCTCACGGATAGGCAGGTCGATTGCTCGATTTTTGAGTTGGCCATCATCATCATCTCCCTGTTGCTGGAGAAGGGACTTCATCATGTCCGGGAGGTGAGTCAGAGCTTCACTTTGTCTGATATGTGTTTGGATATTTTTCTTGACAGGAAAGTTGCTCAGGAATTTATTTTTTTTACTATAATTTTAAAAGGAAAATTATGAGGCGTTTGTCTCAATCTTGATCTATGTATGTATGTATTGGGAAAAAAAAATCTAAACTATCTTGATCAGGATGAACTTGGTTTGCGAATACAAAAAGTTGTTTTGCTTTGTTGTTTCTTTGGGAGTTATCAGTAACATCAAGAAATTAAATGAAGCGAAAGCGGTTTCTTTACTAGTTATCAGTCATGTTTCACGAGGAAGCATGGTTTTATAAATTCTCAGTTTATATCTTAAAGATTAATCATTTTTCAGTTTCTGGAATGTCTGGGGCTGCAAGTGAGAAATTGTCCTGATAATTTCATACTTCAGATCCTTGAATGGCTTATCTTTTTCCTAGCTTGGAATTATGCTACTCCATCTTGTCCTGCATTAGCATCATTTTCTCATATGACTGACAGTTACATCTGCTTTGACTTCGTTGTCAGTGGTTTATCAAGAGGAAAAAGAGAACTCTTTTTGAAGTTCTTGAGAAGGTGAAAGTCGGTAAAACCAGAAAGTTCATACCTAAATTGGAGCACTCTTTCGACGTGCATGGTATCCGGAATAGATGAATTACTGTAACTCTGTGATCCATTGTGGTTTTCGCAGAGTTGATGATTCTCAGCTTCATCTCCTTGCTGTTGGCGTTTAGTCAGGACCAGATCACGAAAATCTGCGTGTCAAAGGCAGTTGCAGATTCTATGCTGCCATGTCGCCCTGATGCAGAGTCAACTAGCGGAAATAAAAGGTGGCTGCTTGCGCTGGTGCTGACGGAGTCACACCTGAAGCGCAGGATTTTAGCTGCTAGTGGTTCAGTGGTTGATTGCCCCCAGTGAGTAGTGCACAGCAACTTCTAATTCTCTGATTGTTTGGTTGAAAATAATCTATTGTAAACAAAATCTAAGAAGCTGTCACTAAAATGTTCAGTTGCGATCACTTGTAGGAAAAGGAGCAACTGATTACTGCCACAAGCTTGCACCAGTTGCACATTCTGATATTCTTTTTGGCTGTGTTTCATGTGGTAAATAGTGCTCTTATAATGGTCCTTGGAAGAGCAAAGGTG
This sequence comes from Zingiber officinale, assembly GCF_018446385.1. Lineage (NCBI taxonomy): Eukaryota > Viridiplantae > Streptophyta > Magnoliopsida > Zingiberales > Zingiberaceae > Zingiber > Zingiber officinale. Next base: position 86,120,846 of record NC_055988.1, read on the forward strand.
AATCTGCAGTGACAGAGTAGTGGATTACATTATGTATCATTCTAAATAATTCCATAGCATTGCCTGAGGATGATTTAGTTTAGCTATTGTAGTATCCACTTTGCATTGATAATCTTCTCTTGGGCAGATACACTGATGGAAGGACTGGGAAAAGGATACGACATCGGCTGAGTATGCCTTCACGACTGGTATATATATGTTCACTATTCTTTGTTTTTTTGTCCCAGATTTGCATCCTTGGATCCTAGTTTGAGTGGTAAAAGTGCAGAACCAGTATATCGTGATGCAAAAGGTTTGAGTTCTCTGACACAGCATTGAATTTGAAATTTTTTCATGTACATTTGGAAGCCCAGATTCTACCGATTTTGTAGTTTTATATTTGCATGTTTCTGACTGCTGAGTGACTGAATTATTTTCTGCAGGGAAAGCTATTTCAAAGGAAGAGCTACTAAAACCAAAGGAGGAAGAGAAACCAAAGGTATTTTTCACACACTTCATCTTTGATTTGGTGGTCATGTTTACCTTACGTGTCAGTTAATTGCCAAGAGCTATATTTTTTTGTTTCACTTTTATTGATAGCTATATGAGCACAACATGCTATGCTTTTGATTTATTATTACAGCTATTTATCAGAAAGGAGAATTATTGGTACACTTTTGATTGTTTAATTATAGGCTCTCTTAGTTGGAAGCAAGTGTAGTGCTGATTGTGTAGGAGTGATTTGTAACCCTTATTATTATTTATTAGTTTTTGCACAATTTTTTATGTTGGATCCATTGCTGTCTAGTTGATTTTTATTTGCTCTTTTTGTTTCTTTAAGTTCACTTCCATTTGCAATCTCTTCATATATTAGTGACTAATGGTTGGTTGCTGTTCCTGGATTTGTTATAGCGCTATTGGTTGTTTCTACTAAAGAAAGTTAACTTTTATCAGGAATATTCTTCTGTGATCTTCCTACACAATTGGGAGACTTTGTAAAACCAAAGTAACTAATTTATTAGGTTGAAATGATAGATAGATGAGTGATCTCAGTCTTGGCATGACTAACATTTTTTTTTTTATGTTCAAAACCTTTCATTTTGTTTTGTATGGTTCTCTCTAAGAGCATGAACCTAGTTATCTTTTGACAGCTGAATATGATTCTTTTACTTCATTTGTAACTGCAAATTCAACTTTCTGATACCTTGTGAATCACTGAAGATCCTTATTGCAAGCATTGAAGTAAGCATTGATGTGGTTGAGATAAATGATGAATAGGTCTCTTTTTAAGCATTCAAATTAGTCATCTTGTTACCTGGTGCTCTTACTACTTTTTCAACTATGATTTTTGGTCTTGATTTACTAATATATTATTTATGTGTTTTTACAGTTTACAAATTTCAAGTACTCCAGAGTTGAAATTGATGAAGTGCGGTTCGAGTGGGCTGAATGCATGCTAGATTACATTTGAGACAGTTGTACCTTGATGCGTTAACAGAATGTTATACTTTGATTTTGATATCTATTAGCTAACTTTTGATGTAAAAAGAATGTTTGGGTATTTTATGGATATTGTTGTAAGAAGATTATTTATATAATTTATGAATATTTGTGTATTTTATGGATATTATTGAATGAAGAATATTTGTACAATTTGTGAATATTTGTGTATTTTTTTTTGTTATTGTCGGTTTTAAAATCAAATCTGTATTGTTAAAAAATATACATATTACATCGGTTTTCCACCGATGTAAAACCGGTGTTATAAAGTAATATTACATCGGTCATTTACCGCTGTCAAAACTGGTGTTATTAACATACAATATTACATCAGTTTTACACCGTTGATGAAACGGTGTCATTAAGTGATACTACACCGGTTAATAACCGATTCGAAGACCGGTGTCGTTAAGTGATATTACACCGGTTTTAACCCGATGTCTAAAATGGCAGACTTTTAACATCGGCTTCATAGACATCGGTCGAAAATCAAATAGACACCGGTGGAAAACCGATGTCTATGAGCGATTTTGTTGTAGTGAACTCTCTTTTAAAACCATGATATCCACATAAGAAATAATTTTAATAAAACTTCCTTTTAATTTTCTAGTGGCCGGCCACTTAAGCTTGGGACCCAAGCTTTGGCCGGCCACCAACTTGGCTCATCCACTTGGTCTTGGCCGGTCCTAGCTTGGGTTCTAAGCTAGCTTGGCCGGCCCCATTAGGATGGATAAGAAGGTGGGTATGTAGTGGGTATAAATCTCTATATACAAGAGGCTACGATAGGAACTGAGAGGAGGAATTGATTTTGGTCTCCCGATGAAATTAAGCTTCCCGTGTTCGCCCCGAACATACAACTTAACTTCATCAATAATAATTCATACCACTAAAGAATTATAATTGAACTACCGCACCAATCCCAAATTATATTTTTTGGGCTCCTTATTATGGGTGTGTTAGTCTCCCTGTGTTTAAGATGTCGAATATCCACTAATTAAGTGAGTTACTGACAACTCATTTAATTAATATCTTAGTCCAAGAGTAGTACCACTCAACCTTATCGTCATGTCGGACTAAGTCCACCTGCAGGGTTTAACATGACAATCCTTATGAGCTCCTCTTGGGGACATTATCAACCTAGATTACTAGGACACAGTTTTCTTTTATAATCAACAAGACACACTATAAATAACATCATTTCCCAACTTATCGGGCTTATTGATTTATCGAACTAAATCTCACCCATCGATAAATTAAAGAAATAAATATCAAATATATGTGTTTGTTATTATATTAGGATTAAGAGCACACACTTCCATAATAACTGAGGTCTTTGTTCCTTTATAAAGTCAGTATAAAAGAAACGACCTTAAATGGTCCTACTCAATACACTCTAAGTGTACTAGTGTAATTATATAGTTAAGATAAACTAATACCTAATTACACTACGACCTACCAATGGTTTGTTCCTTTCCATCTTGGTTGTGAGCTACTGTTTATAATTTATAAAGAACTGATAATACAATCTTCTGTGTGTGACACCACACACTATGTTATCTACAATATAAATTAATTAAACATCTACATTTGGTATATATAAATGTAGACACTTGACCAATGTGATTCTTATAAATGTTTATACCAAAAACTAGGCTTTTAGTATACATCCTAATAGGAATATATGATGATTTTTTTGTCCTTGGTGTCCTAAATATAGGGAGGGCTCTTCAAGCATTCAAAGGGAGAGTAGAGGTTGATCCTTTTGGTTCCTTAGCGAATTGGGATGAGGATAAAGTTGATTCTTGCTCTTGGTTTGGGGTTCAGTGCTCCGCTGATGGCAGAGTCTTGGTTCTGTGAGTGATTTTGACTTTAATTTCAACTTTGATTTAGTCGTTTTTGGTTGGATTTACTTGCCTGGTTGATTCATTGGCTTTTTCATTTTGCTTTATTGTTCTTCCTGCCAATAAAGTACTCCTTCCATTAGTTAAATACCAACAAAATAATTGTAATGGAAGAATATTACCTCCAAAATTACATTTCTCGCTTCTCTGTACCATTTCAACTTCGTTCTAACATATATTTAGTGTTGGATTGAGAAATGATTTGAATGTTTTAGTATCTTGAACAAAGACTTCTCACAAGGTTCATACCTGCTATTCCATATCCATTGTACAAAAAGATAGATACCTGCTCTGTATTTTCTATATTAAATATGATTATTTCTCCCTATTGTTAGGATCGTACCCACTCTTTTGTTTTTGGAAATATTTAGTGTTTGGTTGCATCCGATGTACAGTTTTCTGTGATCTTCACGAAACCTCCTCCTAAACCCCCAATTATACAGGTATATTTTGGTAACAATAACATTGAGATGAAGGGGTGATTTGAACAATCAAATACCCAATCATGTTCCACTTGTTGATCCTTTGTTTGATTGTCCTTACAGCAGTCATTACTAGTACCACTACCTCCTTGAATTCACGTGGGAATAACTACACTACAATACTTTTAACAAGGAAATCTGTTACAAATGCCTCCTTGGCTGCCAACTATTTTACTCATTTTGTCTAAATCCTGAAGGTGCTATGCTAATTATTACATTCTTCACATTTAGGAAAGTGTCGATGGACTTTCGTTCAGCTAGTGAATTCAATGTATCCTACTGGATCAGGAGCATATAAATCACTTGAGGCGGTTAGATAACTCTTAAGGAACATATGGAATTTTAAATTGCATACCATAATTTTACTACATGTTTTTTTCACATATTAACTCAAACCTATATTTGTCACTTCTGCTGTTGACTTTAAGGCATCTGCTTTGGTCTTATGATATGGCACTTATTCAACTAGAATCTGCTTCAGTCTTCAATGTAAGTGAACTTTTTTGGTCGATTTATTTTAATCATTTTGCTTAAATAGTGCTCATTGGTCCAGTTTTAATTGAATGCCATCTATAAATTTTTTTGTCTTTTTCTTTCTAGGTACTTGAAGGATCATTCTCTTAAGGGTACACTATCACCAGATATCAGCAAACTCAAGCACTTGAATGCCTTGTAAGCATTGTTAACTTATTCTTCCTTACAAATTGTTTAACTGATATCATTTTTCTTGATAACGTTTTCTTTCCTATAATAAATTATGTAGCTCATTCAAGAGTGTGATCAGAAAGTTTGATTGTAGAAATTGTCTATTCATAATAATTATTCCAGTTTACCTTGCAATACCTTTATTGCCATGAAAATGTTAAAATCATCCTATATTTTATGCAAATTTAGCTATGCAAGATAGCTTCCAATCTTTAGTACTGTCTCCTTGGTTTAGTTTCATGCATTTACAAATGTAAGCAGAATGGGTGGCATGTACATGAATAACAATATAAATATCATGGGAGACAATGAATTATCTTGGTGTAAGCCTCTTCTACACTTGAACCAGGAGCCTAGAGTGTCATTTACCAATACCAGTGAAGTCCTAGTTGTGACGATGTTCATCTTGGTGTAAGCATCTTCTACACTTGAACCAGGAGCTCTAGAGTGCCATTTAACCAGTGAAGTCCTACTTGTGACAATGTTCATGGTGGTGTAAGCCTTTTGGACACTTGAACCAGGAGCCCTAGAGTGGCATTTGCCGATACCAGTGAAATCTTAGTTGTGACAATGTACTTCAAACACATGATCAATTTTGGTAAGAAATAAAGTAGTGAAAGAACATGAAATATATTCGCCCAGTTAACGTAATCAAAAGTCTTTTTGAAATCAATATAGTTATAATCCTCTGAGGGGCTGGTGTTGCAATTTATTATGTTAAAGTTCTATGACAATTCAACAATGAGGAACTTTTTTACGAATAGAGTAATCCATGGTACAAAGATCAAGTGCATCACAGATGGTTACTTTTCCCAATATGAGAAGCATGACCCGCGAGTGATAAGTGCCAAAGAAAAGGAAACTCGAGGCTTGTTTATTTGGAGAGACATGGGACTAGAGGAAACACAGAGCATTAAGTTATTGATTATTTCCTAATTTGGCTAACTTTAATATCCTTCTTATTTTCTCACTTTCCATTTCTCTTCAAGTAAACAGCCCTTTGGTAGCAGAAGTATAATAATAAAGAGGCTCAAGTGCAATTTTTGATATGGGAAACCAAAAAGGAGAATGACTAATTGCATCCACCTTGTCTATTTTCTTCAAAGCTATACTCGTGTGCAACTCTTATAGAAAGGAGTTAGTCTTCAGAAAATCATCATGTATTTTTGCTTTGTAGAATTTTACATAACAATTCCTTCTATGGAGTTGTTCCTGTTGGCATTGGGCAATTGTAAAAGCTGGAGATACTGGATTTAGGACACAATAAATTTAGTGGACTACTTCCACCTGATCTTGGAGATATTGTATCTCTCAAAATACTGTTAGTAAACAATAGGGCATATGGCTTCACCACTGATTTTACTTCTTTTTTTAAAATAAATTTTTTAAAATTAACTATAGCTCACTCTTGAATATATGCTTAAATGTAGCATCCTAGGAGGCAACAAATTTGCTAGTAACTTATCGCCTGTAATGCATAAGCTCAAGATTCTCCCAGTTCAGGATGACAAAGAAACTTTGCCATCAAATAGGTTATTTCTTGTATCATTATAGGTTTTTATCCTGCTAAATTTTTGTTTTTGTTTTTCCTCTGCATTTGAGTTTTTTTTTTTTTGAGAATTAAAAGGTCATGCTCCAAACTTTTTTGTCAGGAATTATATAATCCATTTGCTTACATCTTTATGCTCTAAACCTTTTGTCAGGAATTTTTGTCAGGTTTTTAGTCTTCTATACTAAAATTGCAGTTAACATGGAGGAACGTACCCTTCAAATGAGGTGTTTTCAATCAAACACCAGAAAACAATCTGGCTGTTCTTTAGCAATGAAACCTTCTGCAATTGATTGTTCTAGGCCGTTGGTGAGGAGAAAGATATTTCAACTGTCTTTTTTTTACATTTAATCTTGACACCAAGTTACAGCATTATCTTAGCAATAGTATCATCGCCATTCAAGTTATCTTTGTTATCCATTGATCAAAGTGTAGATTCTTAGAGACAAGATTTTTTTACTTTTCAGATTCCACGAATAAATAAAGGTGCAACTGAAAGTTCATCAATTTCTAAAGTGGTGAACGGAACAACCATTTCTTATATCTCGTCTAATGGATCTTCATCACTCTCTGAAAAAGTTTATGAAGATGCTGTTTTACATGCAAAACCATCTGGGTTGCCGATGCATTCTCCATCACTGGGATTTTTTCAGAAGGTATAACATATACTTGATAGTGAAGTGGTATGAAATTTGTAATGGTTGCATATCGAATGTATGAGAGCTTGAAATGTTTGAGGTCACTCAAATTTTAATTAAGGTGCCATTTGATAATTGGATCGCAGGATTTGTCAGGCTTGTTTGAATGGAAATACATTATTGTCAAACAGAACAAGGAAACCTTTGATTATCCATTGAAATATTGGTCGTAAATCGGTCGCTAAACGAACATAGCATCTAATTAACGACCGATTATTTTGGTCACTTTTTTTGGGTTGCCAACCTTGTCTAGCGATGAAAAATATTTCCATCGCAAATTAGTTACAGAAAATAATGCTCCATTGCTAAATTTAGCAATGGAAAATAATAATTCATCGCTAAATTTAGAGACATAACCAATGATCTGTCACTAATTAGTGACAGATGCGCAACCTTTTATCACTAATTTTGTTGATAATTTTAGTGACGGATCCCAAGCGACAAAAATTGGGATTCTGTTGCTATTTTTAGCTAATTTTTTTACAGTATTTCCCCAATTTTGCAATTTAATCCCTGTTTACATCAAAATATCACACAAACATACAACGATACATATCCATGATACAAATTCCATCACAAACACATCCATGATAGAAATTCATTCATTGTTGGTGAAAAGAGCACCAGACAAGTGAACCTAAGTTTTAATTATGGCAAAGAGTTCAAAGTTAAGATTACTTGTTAATCTAACATGTGTGACTGAGCTTGCAAAAAAGTCTTAAGTGTTCTTAAGCAAAAGTCTTAGTGGATTCTAGGTAGGTGGAAAACCCTAGATCCTAAGGGGTGGTGATCCTAGGTTATTGAAAGTCCTAGCTGCGGTTAGGCAACGAAATCTTGATCCAAGGGATTGGACGAAGTCTTGGCGGGTTGAGGACTTTGGACGAAATCCTAGAGTCGAGGACTCTAGGTGAAAATCCTAGGGGTCGCGAACCAGGTGGAAGTTTAGACGGGTCATGGAGTAGACGTTCAACATGAAGTTTTGAAGTCTTGGACGCTGAACAAAAGTTTAGACAGTCTGGAGGACTGGTCTTGCAAAAGGTAAACTTTTTTGAGAGGAGTAAATGAGGACACATTCCCTGAAGAGGGAACAGCAGCCATCGGTCCAACCTAGAGTTTCAGTGAAACTCAAAGTCAGAACCGGACGGTCCAAAACTGTCAAAACTTATCTTTACATATTGTTTACCTTCTATTTTAACTTTGTTTTGCAAAAAGCTAACATTTTATAGGTTGAAGTTTGCGGCCTTGATCGGTCGACCGAACCCCAGAGATCAGATTAACTTGCAGCTAAGTTTTGACCAAGGATCAGTGACCGAACCTCGGGTTCAGTCAACTGAATAGTGGATAGGCACTAACTCGATCAGACCGAGTTGATCAGACTAGATAAGCCAGCAAGGATAGTGGGATTGGTCGATTGAATGACGAGATCAGTTGACCGAATGAAGGTTTATCCGAAGTGGCAAAATTTGGACAGGAATTTGGGCAGGTTCAGAAGGTTCGGTCGACCGATCAGAGTCAAGTCAAACCTGATCCTAAGATCAGTAGACCTGGATCAGGCTCAACTTGGTTATAAAAGGAGTCTCGACCAGCACTTCGAAAATACATCTTTTAGAACAACTTGAGCTCTTGTGCGCACTCCAGAAACGTCTAAACGCTGCTCCGACGATGATCAAGTCAGAAGATTTATTTCTCCAAGTTGTTGGTAATAAGTTTTATTTCAGGTAATAGTAGTGACCTTCATCTTTGTAATCAGTCTTTGTGAAGAGTTTTCCATACTATAGTGATTGCCCAACGTAAGCAATTAACGATCGCAAACCTTGGAGTAGAAGTCGTCACATGCTTCGAACCAAGTAAATCAAAAGTGTCAACATTACCTTCTATTTTCTTCTACTTATTTTTCGCTGCGTTATTTTGTGTTTTCCGAAAAAAAATGAAAAAGTTACGAGTGTTATTCATCCCCTTTAACACATCTCGATCCAACATTCACTACATCCATAAATCATCACACAGACATCATTGACAAACCAATCATTTCAAACAATATCTATACATTAAAATTCATCTAAAATTCCAAACAAATCCATCCATGATATAAACTATCACAAGTCATCATATCCATAACCATATATCCACGATACAAATAAATCCATTCAAAAGACATCTTACATGATCCATCACAAAGACAAGGTCATACCAACACATTCTGTCCTACTCAAACAAAACTACATCCATCATCATCCCATCATGCGATAAGTAAAATATGATAGATTATTAAAAAAAATAAGCTAAAAACTACTAGTATATTAACATGATTTTTTTCATATATGCATTTAAAATTAAAATAGATATACACAAAGGTAAAACTACTTAGTGTATCAGGAAAATACACAAACTGAAAAACACTAGTTTTACATGTTTTTAAAAATATGTACCTTAATTAGAATTTGAATATCTATTGATGGTGATAGAATAAACCTTTATCTACTTGAAAAGATGAAATACAATTAACAATTATATATATATATATATATATATATATATATATATATATATATATATATATAGTATCAAAAATAACAAAAACATGTTGCATTTTTAATTATAAGTGATAAACAAAAAGTTAAGTCAGCATACGTCAAACTGAGCTACTTATCAGTAACATTTGGGTCTTGAGTCTCCTAAAAGTCAAAAGCATGCAACGTTGGAAAGGCTGCTAGACTCATTAATGGAAAGTGAGTAAAAAATCCATGCACATGTCGTGATACTACTGTCTAGATCTGATCCTTAATCAATGCCTTTATTGCTGTAGGGACGCGATTATCAATCGACGCCTCTACTGCCATATGGACCTGATCATCAATCGAAGATTCTACTGCCATCAACCAACCCTTCAATTCTTGATTTTCTTTCCTTAAGGCTTCCACTTCAATAGATGATAAAGAATTGGAATGACGCCCCCTAGGAGCCCTCACACACTCAAAAGTAACTTTTGCCTGGAGAAAAGTCCTAGATGGAGCTCTTTTTCTTTCCACAGATAATAACATAATAAATCTCATTTACAACATTGGTGGATAGAGTCTAAGAGGGCCCTCCCTCTATAACAGGCTAAGATGTTTGTGCAACTTGATTAGCCATTTCATCGTATGTAAAACAAAAAAATATTAATATCTAATAAACATTAAAAAAAGCTAGTCATCGTTAATTATGAACAGTAATAAATTTTATATTCTTACATTTATAGCCTTTGATTGATGATCGACAAATGTGTCATCCTTCTTTTGGTGTGCCAACAAGTGGGAGGTCTTTGTAATGTATCTTTCTGTATACACAGATTTTATTATATGATGTTAAAAAAAGTTCATGAATAATTAAAACAATTTAGTTTAAGATTTATTGTAAACTTACCAAATATATTATATGCTCTAATATAGATCATGATCCAGTAGTATGTTTTGTGGACCCGATGCTTGGGCCAGCGAGCTCTTTATGTCTATTGGTTCAAGCAGTCACCGAATTTTGTCATCATTTTTCTCAAGCTCAATTGGTCCTCCATGCATCTCAAATCTCAACTGGTATATGCCTTGGTCTTGTTCCCTTGTTTCTCTACTTGTATAGAATGCCCTTGTATAATTTAGCACAATAATTGTTCCACGTTTCTTTAAATGTTGCCTCTTGTACAGACTCCAGGTATATATTTTTGCAATAATATTGACAAAATTAGTATGAAATGATATTATATTATATAGTATCAATATTATTCAAATTACTTACAAAAAAATCTCCATAATAAAATTATTTCAGATTTTGGTTTACATCCTCTATATAATACCAAAAGTGCATAGTTGTTCTTTAAATTTATATATTATATACACAGATAAAAGATAACTGTCAGGAGTAAAACTTCATGATTTTTTTATTCTTCAAAATTAAATAATAAATAAAAGAGCTGCATGAATTTGAATTCCTAATAAGATCAATACTTACCAATCCCCAATAATCATCAAAACAATATGGCTGTTGTGCACTACTGCAGTATCTGACATAACTATATCTATAAAACAACATTATAACACATAAACATTCAAAATAATAAATATAGAACAATAATAAATATAGAACTAATGAGATATAGATCTAAAAATAAATTTATCTTAACATTAATGACTTATAGGGTAGAACTAGTGAGATTTAAGAATCTAAATCATAAACATTAATATTAACATTAACATTAACATTTTGTAATTCTTCATTGCTAGACTCTAGTACATTAGCTCATTTTGTAATTCTTCATTGCTAGACTCTAGTACATTAAGCTCCTCACTACTGAGCATCTTTCCATCATTTATTTCCTCATAAGTCACATTGACATCGATAAATAATTGGGGAGTAGTTTGTGTATCAACTTAATATATCTCTACTTCATCATTTTGAAATGCATTATGGTTTTGGGACATGATGGCGTTCAACATTTCTATGGTCGAACGAGGCTTCATTCGATAAACTGCTAACCATTCACTTATAGGATTGACGCGCTAGAGGGGGGTGAATAACGCTCGTGACTTTTCACGTTTTTCGCGTAAAACATAGAACACGCAGCGGAAATCAAGAAGTAAAGACAGATAACAAAAACCCAAGCTAACACTTTTGATTTTACTTGGTTTGGAGCCTATGACGACTCCTACTCTAAGGCCCGCGATCAATGCTCGCTTTTGTTGGGCAATTCACTATCAATTCATAAATTACAAGTACAATGACAAGTACAATAAGAATATAATTTAATGCTATAAACAAAAATTATACCAACGGCTTAAGGATTCGAAGAGTCGTGCTTTTGGTCGTCAGAGTCATAGGGTCATCCTTGAAGCAGTACGCAAGAGAAAGATCATGAAAATGAGTTGTATTCTATTCTTTGCTTGAACAGTTCTTTTATAAGGCATTAAGGGCGCCTCCAATAGCATCTGAGGAACCTCCAGCTGTAAAACGTATCTCATCAACCTCGATCGTGATAAGTTGTGTGTACAGTGATGTTTATCCCTCTGAAGGCGCTTTCTAGAGAGCTCCAAGGCACTTCCAATGCTCCAGGGAACCTTTCATATGCTCCAGGCCGCCTTCACTTAGCAAAAACCTTATCCCTAAGGTTTATCTGTGCGAGGGCACATTTGCCCCATCCAAGGCGCCTTCAACGCTCCAAGGTGCCTCTAAGCACCTCTATGGCGCCTGTACACCTCTTCGCGTGGTGTCTTCGGTCATAGCATCCGAGGCACCTCTAACAGTACAGAAGACACCTCGAGCATTGTTCACCCAACCTCTTCTTGTGCATTTTAGATCATGCAAAATATGTTAATTCACATACACAAAGATACCCTGCAAAATGGAGTTAGCCCAATAAAATGAGATTAGTTTAACAATCTCTGGACTATCTGGTTCTGACTTTCGGATTTCCCTGAAACTCTCGGTCAAATCGACACCTATTGTTCCCACAATGGGGAACACGTCCTCACCTACTCCACTCAGGAGAGATTACCTTTTACCAAACACGCCCTTCAGATCGTTTGGACTTTTGTTCAGCATCCGAGATCTCAGGACTTTATGCTGGATGTTCGAACCCCGACCCGTCCAATCTTCCACCTAGTGTCCAAGACTCCCAAAATTTTTACCTCGTGTCCTTGACCTTAGGATTTCGCTTGACGTCCTTGACCTACCAAGACTCTGCCCAACCACATGGATCAGGACTTCATTGCCTAGTTGCAACTAGGACTTTTCACCTGTCTAGTGTCCACTAAGACTTCTTTGCCTAGCTTCAACTAGGACTTTTACCTTGTCTAAGATCGCTTAGGACTTTTCTTGCACACTTAGTTAAATTTATTAGAACAACAACACAACTTAACTTTGAACCTTTGCCAGATATCAAAACATATGTTTGATTAGCTAGTGCTTCCAGCACCAACATCATTAGCTCTTCTTCTTTCTGTCGGGTATTCAAGATAGAAAATTTGTCCAGCTTGCACCATGAATAATTAAAGGTTCAAACTTGTTGAATCTTTTGTTTGCATTCACCTAAACTAAATCGTAGTTTGAATATATTCTGGTACCTATTCTTGGAATCGGATCATATTATAAAAGTTTGAATAACACACACCTTTTCATGGGAAAAGCAGGATATTCAACTTCACTTATTTTGTCAAGTATACTATAGTAATCAAATTTAGTATTACTAGTGTTAAAAGATCCTTTTATACAAACTCCTAAATTGTAGATAAGTGTGTGTAAATCACGTTGTGCCACGTGAAATTTAAAACTATTAACAAAGAAATATAAGTATACTCTTATGTTACGAAGAGGTCCTAATGTAAGATTCATTATTCTTTCATCTTGGACATTTGAGATTCTACTGTCATTAACCTATAAAAGTAGTTATCATATAAATTATCCACTATATAAGACATTTGCATGAAAGATAATTTAATCTCTAACTTACATAGATTTGAAACCATAATGCAAATTCCATCTCTAAATTTTTCTCGACCTCACTTGCACATATTGATGAATTTTCTAGTTATAGTTGTTGTTCGTACAAGTTGTCAAGGAAGGTAATTTTAAGGCATACGTTATAACAAACAAAGACAAGGGGATAAATGTTTAAATATAGAAGTTAACTCACTTTATATAGAGTTTGACATCTCTATAGTTCAGGAGAATGTATGTTCTTATAGCATGATATTCTTTTTCATTTAACCATCTACCGATAGTTGCACCCAGTGGTTTACTAGGAAACTTGAAAATAGAAGGCATCTCTGGATCTATCGACTGAAGATCATCAGAATTTTGAGGGCACTTGCGATGTCTTGTTTCACATTATCAATAAAATAGTATGAGCAGAAAGAAGATCCTTTTTCAACTAGATAAGCATTATATATTGACCCCTCAACTCTTGCTTTGTTACAAACATTATTCTTTAATATTATCAAAAAGTGTTCAAATGGATACATCCATTTGTATTGCACAAGATCAGCTAGTTGTGACTCGTAAGATAAATGAACTGGTAGATATTACATTGAATAAAAAATGGGTGGAAATATACACTCAATTTTACATAGTATCAAAGGTATTTTTGTTTCTAGCCGAAGCATTTTCGTTGTCATAATAACCCTCGATGTTAAATCTCTGAAAAATAGGTTCAATTCTGTAAGTGTTTGTCAAACATTATTAGGAAGTAAGTCATGGAAAGCTATTGGAATAAATTTTTGCATGAACACATGACAGTCATGACTTTTCATTACAAACATTTCTAATTTATTCATATCCACACATTGAGTCATATTTGAGATATACCTATTAAGGAATTTGATTCCTATTAACCAATTACATAAAGTTTTCTTACCTTATTTGTCTAACGTAAAACAAATGTCTATTAACTAAATGTTTCAATTCCTCACTTGATTTTACTATGTCTTTAGTTTTATGCATAACATTCATTACAATATTGAAAATATTATTTAAAAAAATTCTTCTCCACATGCATCATATCTAAATTATATCGAATGAGCAGATATTTCTAATATGATAACTCTCAAAATAAATTTCTTTTCTTCCAACCACACTTGCATTGCCTAAGAATGCATTTATTTAATTAATCAGAAACAATCTAAGTTACTTGTACAAATCCATAGTTATCTATTTCCTTAATGATTTCTTCGCCTAACTTAATTGATGGCGGAAGTTTGCTAACCATTTTATTCTTGATAAAATCTTTCTTATTTCGTCTGAATGGGTACTCAACTAATAAAAATTTATGATAATTATCAAACCAAGAAACCTTCCTATTGTAATGTAATGAAATTGCATCCGACCCTGTCATGCAATGTAAACATGCTAATTTACCGGCGGCGCTCCATCCTGACAACATTGAGTATGTTAAAAAATCACTAATCATGTATAATAAAGCAGCATGCAGGGTAAAATAAGTTTTACTTGCAATATCGTAAGTCTCGGACCCTACATTACATAATTCATTCAGCTCTTGCAAAAAATATCTATCTTCTCTTTTAGATTATTTAAACCTCGAATAAGTGCAGTAAGGAATATGAATTTAACTTTTATGCACATCCATGGCAGCAAGTTATATAATGTTAGTATGACTGGCCAAGATGAATATTATTGCCCAGATTGACCAAATGGCTGAAACTCATTTGATGAAAGTCTCAATTTTATAGTACATGGTTCTATTGCAAAGGAAGGAAATATTGTATCAAGATATTTTTATGTAGATGGGTCATAGGGATTCCACATTATGTCTCCTTCATGTACATGCTCATAATGTTACCTCATGTGGTTTGCTGTTATGGCTAATGCATACAAATATTACAGTCTAGTAGTTAATAGGAAAGAGCACATAACTTTTCATGGTAACTTTTTTATTCTTCTTCCCATATATGTGACTGCACTTAGGGCTGTAAATGAACCAAGCGCTGGTGAACAAGCTTCGTGTTTAGCTTGGTAAGAGCTTGTTTATGTTCATTTGATATACACAAGATCAATTAAACAAACAAGCTTAAACAACTCGTTAAACCAAATAAACAAGCTTGACCATATCTGTCTTCAACTCGTTAACATTCGTGACCAATATTCATGAACGACGTTCGTGAACAATATTTATAAATCATATTCATTAATAAAACTCTTATCAATATGCTAAATAAATAATAAAATAAACAAATAAGTTTGAATTATCAAACTCAATAACCAATCAAACAACTATAAATTTTAAACAATCAAACAACCATAAATTGAGAGTTCGATGACATCTAAAAGGATCAAGCTCGAACTAAGCTTGAACCAAGCTCAAGCCAAACTTGAATTGAGAGTTCGATAATACCTAAATAAACCAAGCTCAAGCTAATCTTTAAACAAGCTTAAGCTCATAAAAAATAAACTAGACCAAGCTTGAACAATTATTTCAAAGGCTTGGTTTATTTTAAGTTAGACTCAGCTTGGCTCGGTTACCTTATCAAACAAGCTTAAACACCCGAAAGCTTTGCTCGACTTGTTTGCAACCCTAACTACACTGCTTATAATAAGGGTGAGTATACATTGTGTAGTCAAGCAGTTCACTGTCTTCATTCTAAAATATCATGCAGTTATTTATACAACAATTAATTTTTTTCATAGGCAAATCTAAACCCCTAACCAATTTCTTGGTATTATAGAACCTATCAATCATTGTGTTATTAGCGGAGAATAACTTTGACCTCAATTGACAAATGTCATCATAATATCATTTTGAGAAATGATGTTCTGCTTTAATGTTTAATAGTCTTGCACTAGCTGATAGTTATGAATGACCATAAGGAATGTCTTCCCACACTTCTCTTTCACTATACTTTAACCTATCATAGAGTTTATGGACTTAATGCGCTGGTATTTATAATCTATATTTGAATGATCAACCACATTTATCACGTCGTAAATCATTGATTACATTGCAATATCATTAGTTGATGAATTCCTCTTGGAAAAATGCAGGACTAGATGATTAAGTAACAGAAGGTCCAATTGACTAAAACACATAAGGCTCCCCATGACAATATCAGTTGTGGTAATTTGGAACAAATCCATTTCTACCTAGATGTACTTTCAGGGTATCCACATCGTGAAAAGATTTATTTCTGCATTTGCAATTATTACACAAACAACGTAACTTGTCACCTCTCATACACTCAAGATGACTCTTAGCAAAGTTCACAAAATCTTTAACTCCTTGAAAAAATTCTTGTGTGATAAATTCATTGTTTAAGCTATTATACATCCAACTTTTATTCATATGCAGCATTTTAACAACTTTCATTCATAAGAGCTCAACTGATGCAGTATACCTAAATAAAACAAAGAGCTACAAAAAGTTAGCTAAAATCAATCACATTGCATAATGACTTAATAACAACAACACTAGAGAAAGACAAATGACCTTAGCGTAGTAATCGTTACCTCAGTGTCGCACGATCTAATGACCGCCCAATGCTCAACTCCTTTGATGTAGGATCCGAATGAATCACCTTCGAGGTTGTGCTGACCTATCCTCTGCACTTAAAGAACCAATAAATTTGATAATTAGACAAGTTGAATTAATTAGAATTTAAAGTATGATAATAAGCAGTTTAATATTGGTGTCGATGATAGAACATGTTCGACAGGGTACGGTCGAAAGCACGGCTAGGGCACGTGCGACTAGGGCACGCACGACCAAGGCACGCAAGTCCAGGGCACGTGCGGCTAGGGAACGCGCGGCTAGGGCATGATCGACATGCATAGCCACGACATGGTCGACAAGAATGGCCAGGGCACGGTCGGCACGTGTGGCCAGGACACGGTCGACATTGACAGGTCATTAAGGATCAATTGTGATAATTAAGCCGCTGAACTTTATGCCAAGAACAACCGCAATTCGTCAAAGTCTAAACACATCGACATCAAGTTTCTAGCAGCTAAAGAAAGAGTTCGGAGTCATCAGGTGATGATAGAGCACATCAGCATCGATTCTATGTTGGCAGATCCACTCACTAAGGATTTGGTGCCTAAGATGTTTCATTTGCATGTTGTAAATATGAGTACCCTTCTTATGGAAGAAGTATACATCTAGTGGGAGTCAGTATTTATTTTATTGCTCTATATTTTTTTAATAAAAAAAATATTTTATTTTGATTAGTGTACGTACTTAAAGCTCAAAATATTCATGAGTATTTTGTTTGTTTAACACTTGGAAATAAAAATATCATGATTTACTGTTGTTGTTTAACATATAATGTTTGTAAATATGATATAGATTCATTTTGAAATCATAAAGTTTGATCATTATTTGCTATTACAGTTCAACATAAAGTATTTTGTAAATATGATTAGACCCTTGTGGGTCACCTTTGGATTAGTTGGAAATTGGCATGTATTGATCATATTTCATGTAATTTTCATGCTACACATCCACATCTTGATCATTGTCATTAATAATATTGGTATTATGATTACTGTTAGGACTTGTTACAATCATATATAGTAACTATGACGTCTTTAGTCCTATACCAATGAAGTTAATGGAGCAGATTGTTTATAGGAGGTATTTTGTACCAATAAAGTTTGACATTGTTGTTAACATCAACTAAGGTTTCTCATATGTTATACACAAATCATATGTAGCTCAAGTAAAAGATTGTTGGATTTTATTTCCTTTAGGTGGGCTCACATGCGATTTGTCACATAAGAATTTATGTCGTTAAGAAACCAAACTTGTTATGTGATATGACTAAAGTTTATTGAGTTTTGGTTATTGGATATGGACTTCATATGTGTAGAACCTTAAATCCACATAATGATCTATGTCATTAATAACATTGGTATTATGATTACTATTAGGGCTTGTTATAGTCATATATAGTAATTATGACTTTTTTAGTTTTATACCAATGAAGTTAATAGACTAGATTATTTATAGGAGATATTTTGTACCTATAAGGTTTGACATTGTTGTTGAAGTTAGTTAAGGTTTCTCATATGTTGTACACAAATCACATGTAGCTCAAGTGGGAGATTGTTGGATTTTATTTCCTTTAGGTGCGCTCACATGCGATTTGTCACATACGAAATTATATCATTAAGAAACCAAACCTATTATGTGATATGACTAAAGTTTATTTGGTTTTGATTATTGGATGTGGACTTCATATGTGTAGAACCTTAAATTCACATCATTATTATCAATGAACTGATAACGGATGTGGATCCTCTATATAAGCGTTTGATCCCTATTAGATTATGGATCTGACAAATTTCTACGTTCCTCATTGATGTAGTGATTTTGGCGTCGTCACCCTAGCTCCTCCTGAAGACCACCCTATACTTTTCCTTCTTTTTCCATAGGATTTCTTATACGAGGACGACGGCCGACGCTCTCTGAGGCAATGTTAACTTTGTTGTATTCAGGATTGTTGGAAGCTTAAACCAAATTGCATGCTTTGAAGACTAAATCAAATTATATTGTTGGAACTCAAAACAAAATTGATTTGGTCTTCATCAAGTCAAGTTGGATTGAATTATCTAGTGCCTAATTAAGTTAGCATAATGAGTTAAATTGTCAAGTACATGCATTTGATATAATAATGTATTTAATGTAGGAAGAACCAAATTGTTTATGGACTTCATTTGTCATGGCTATATAAGCCAAATTGTATCATGAAAATACATATAAAGAAAAAAAAAGGTTACATTTTTTTCTTAGCTATATTTCTCCTCTAAATTGTTACACTCCTCTTCTATTACCAACTATCTTATCTTCTCCCCCCATCAATTGGTATCACAGCCAGGTTGAAACTCAAGAAAAATAACATCTAGAAATGTTGCTACTCCATTTCCACATACTTTCAACGAAGCAGATTATGATTATTGGAGTAGCAGATTTGAAGTTTGGTTAAAAGCATTCGACTTATGGAATATAGTCGATAAAGGGTTTATTGAGCCTAAAGATGATGACACCTTGAGTGATGCTGAAAAGAAAGTTTTGGTGGATAATCGGAAGAAGGACACTCATGCTCTCAATCAGATCAATCTCGCAATAGACAAAGGGGTGTATGAGAAGATCCGCAAAGCAACAACATCAAAGCAAGCTTGGGAAATTCTACAAAAAGCTTATAAAGGTGATGAACAAGTGAAGAATATTCAACTTCAAATTTAGAGATCAAAATTTGAAAAATTAGAGATGAAAGACAATGATAGTGTTGCTGAGTATTTTACAAAAGTTGGGTCTATAATGAATCAAATGGCTTCGAATGGTGAAGTTTTGGATGATCTCAGAATTGTACAAAAGGTACGTCGTTCTCTTCCATAAAATATTTTAGTCTTGTTACTGTTATTGAGCAGATAAGAGATTTGAAGAGCATGACTTTAGAGGATCTACAAGGCATTCTGAAAGCCCATGAAGTGAAGATTAGTCTATTATTTCCCCAATCACAATAATTTGATCAAGCTCTTAAATCTCAAGTTTCAATTATAGGTTGTGGTTCATCCTATCATGGTAGGGGCAAAATTTTCAGAGGGTGTGGTGATTCAAGTTCTCGCGGAAGAGGAAGAAATATTCAACAATACCATCAAAATAATAGCAATGAAAACCAAAGTTTTAAGTTTCAAAGAGGAAGAGGAGATGATGGATATCAAAGAGGCTGAGGACGTGGTTATATTGAATGTAGCTATTGTCAAAAACCAGGGCATAAGGCTATAGATTGTTGGTACAAACAAACAGATGATAAGAAAAATGGTTACATCAAGTGTAGTCACTGCCACAAGCCTGGACATAAAGCTACATATTGTTGGTTTAAGCAAGAAGATGACAAGCAAATTGAAAGTGGCCTTATTCATCAAAGTAAGAATGAAGAAACTTTCTTGCTTGCTTCTAATGACAACAAAGTTGATGAAATGTGGTACGTAGATAGTGGGGCTAGCAAACACATAACAGGTAACAAAAAACTATTTTCCAGTCTATCTAAAATTGACCATGGTGAAGTGATGATTGGTGATGCTAGTACTCATAAAATTGAAGCAATTGGTGAGATTTGCTTTAAAACTAAGTTTGGAAATATTGAAAAAATGTCTGAAGTTTATTTTGTTCCTCGTTTAAAAAGTAACTTGCTCAGTGCTGGTCATCTTATGAAGAAAGGATATGATTTGCATATGAGTTATAATGCTTGCACTATATCAAAAGGCAATCAAGTTATCGCAAAGATTGGTGTGACCTCTAACAACTTATTTCCTCTCAAATTTGAAACTAAAATTTACCTTGTTTTGCTGCTGTTGATAAAAAAGTTTCAAAGTTGTGGCATGATAGGTTTGGACACTTGAATTATGGAAGTTTAAAGTTGTTATCAACAAAAGAGATGGTTAGAGGGCTGCCAAAGATTGACCAAGTTGAAGAAGTTTGTGAAACATGCCAACTTGGAAAGCACCACAGAGATCCATTCCCACAACAAGCAACTTGGAGAGCAAAAAGACCATTGGACCTTGTTCATTCTGACCTTTGTGGAAATATGCCAACAGAATCACTTGGTGGGAGTAAGTTCTTTATTACTTTCATTGATGACTTCACAAGGAAGGTAAGGATTAAATTTCTCAAAGAAAAGTCACAAGCATTTTAAGCTTTTAAAGATTTTAAAGTTAAAGTTGAGAATTATACTGGGCTTCATATCAAAACTTTAAGAATTGATCGTGGTGGTGAATACATTTCAAATGAAGCTGAGAAATATTTTAGAGAACATGGTATAAGAGATAAGTTGATAGCTCATTTTACACCACAACAAAATGGTGTAAGTGTAAGGAAAAATAGAACTATTGTTGAAAGTATGAGATGCATGCTCAAAAGAAAAAATTTACAAAATGAATTTTGGGCAAAAGCTGTTTCTTGTGCAGGTTATCTTATTAATCATTCTCCAACAAAAAGCTTAAAAGATTGCACACCACATGAGGCATGGTATGGAAGAAAGTCTGATATTCGACATTTAAAGGTGTTTGGGAGCGTTACTTATTTACTCATTCCACAAGCAAATAGAAATAAGTTTGATGACAAATATGAAAAGTGCATCTTTATTGGATACAACGAAAGAAGCAAAGCATACAAGCTATATAATCCAAAGACCAAAAAGATTGTGATAAGTCATGATGTTATTTTTGATGAAGATGCAAGTTTTGATGATCCAAAAGGTAAAGAAAATGAGATCTACATTCTTTCATATAGTGAACAAGAATCAAAAGAAGACAATTCTTCTCATTCACCAAGAAATTCACCAAGTTCTTCAACAAGTACTCCAAGGAAAATGCGAAGTGTACAGGAACTCCTAGATTCAACTGAGCCTATTGAATATGATGACTTTGTACTCTTTGTTTTCTTTGCAGGAGAAGAACCAATTTCCTTTGATGATGCAATTAGGAAAAAGTATGGAAAAAGGCCATGAAAGAGGAGATAACTGCCATTGAAAAAAATGAAACTTAGGAGCTTACTACTCTTCCTCGACATAAAAAATCCATTGGTGTTAAATGGGTATACAAGATAAAAATGAATGCTGATTGCTCCATTAACAAGCATAAAGCAAGACTTGTAGCAAAAGGATTCAAGCAAAAAGAAGGAGAAGATTTTGCAGAGGTATTTGCTCCTGTGTCAAGACTTGATACTGTTCAATTAATGATCTCACTTGTAGCTCAAAACAATTGGAAAATTTTTCAAATGGATGTCAAGTCGGCATTCCTAAATGGTGTTCTTCAAGAAGAAGTCTATCTTGAACAACCTCCTGGTTTTATTAAAAAGGGAGAAGAAGGTAAAGTCTACAAGTAGAAAAAGGCTTTGTATGGGCTAAAGCAATCTCCAAGGGCTTGGTATAGTTGCATTAATTATTACTTTGAGAAGAATGGTTTTCTAAAATGCCCATTAGAGCATACTCTCTACACCAAATCCAATTCATCTGGAGGTTTTATATTTGTAAGTCTTTACGTAGATGATCTTATTTTTACTGGTAATGATTTGAAGATGCTAGATAATTTCAAACTCTCAATGAAGAATGAATTTGAGATGACTGATTTGGGAGAGTTACATCATTTTCTTGGAATTGAAGTTCTAAGATCCATGCATGGAATTTTCATCACTCAAGAGAGTTATGCAAAAGATATTTTGAAAAAATTCAGAATGGAGAATGCAAATCCTATATCAACTCCTTATGTTGTATGATTAAAGTTGGACAAGCATGGTGAAGGAAAATTGGTTAATCCAACTATGTTTCGATTTGGTTGGAAACTTAATGTATTTGATTGCTACAAGGCCAGATATTACATATGCTGTAAGTTTGGTGAGTCGATTTATGGAGAAACCATTCTCTAATCACTGGGAGACGACAAAAAGAATCCTTAGATATGTGCAAGGAACTCTTGATTATGACATCTTCTATCAAGCAAGTGTACCAATTAATCTTATTGGTTATACTGACAATGACTTAGCAGGAAGTATTGATGATAGCAAAAGCACATCAAGTTATGTTTTTGATCTTGGAAGTGGAGCTATAGCATGGTGTTCAAAGAAACAATCTACTATTATACTTTCTACTACAGAAGCAGAATACATTGCTGCTTCTTTTGCAGGATGTCATTTACTATGGTTGCGTGGAATTTTGGAAAATCTCATGCATGATAAAGAAGGTCCAACAACCTTGTTTTGTGATAACAGCTCAACAATTTCAATTTCGAAGGATCCAGTTCTTCATGGAAAAACAAAGCATATTCAAATTCGATATCATTTCTTAAGGGAGCTTGTGAACAAAAATATTGTTCATGTTGAATATTGCAGGACCAATGAACAAAAGGATGATATCTTCACTAAACCACTTGGAGGACCTACTTTCAAAAAAATTGTAGTAAGCTTAGTAATGAAGAGCAAGTTTGGTTTACGAGAGGCATTGTTGGAAGTCTAAACCAAATTTCATGCTTTGAAGACTAAACCAAATTGTATTGTTGGAACTCAAAAACAAATTGATTTGGCCTTCATCAAGTCAAGTTGGATTGAATTATCTAGTGCTTAATTAAGTTAGCATAATGAGCTAAAATGCCAAGTACATGCATTTGATATAATATAGTATTTAATGTAGGAAGAACCAAATTGTTTATGGACTTCCTTTGTCATGGCTATATAAGCCAAATTGTATCATGAAAAATACATATAGAGAAAAAAAAGATTACATTTCTTTCTTAGCTATATTTCTCCTCTAAATTGTTACACTCCTCTCTGTTTCCAACTATCTTATCTTCTCCCCGCATCATCTATGTCTCATAATCTTTAGTTTTACTTAATTTCAATTATGTCGTAAGATTTGATGAAACTAAATCCTTGTTCTTGTATTTCATATTATTTGAATTCATGTGGTTTAGGATTTACAAGATTTAACACATGTTACTAAAAAGAGTGCGCAATCCACTTATTTTTCATGATATCCCGATGATTATTATCTCCTAAATCTAAAATCATTTACTCCATTTTATTGAAGTTCTTCTCAACTCGTTTTCCTTTTCTGGCAAATTTAGTCTATTTATTTTGTTATTACTAATCGAAACTAGTTATCTCTTTGGATCACTGGAAGAAAACTTTTGTTCATTTCATTTAAATACTTATACTATACTTGATATTATCATGTTTTTGGTCATAAAGTTGGGGCCTGATGTTATTCTTCTAGCGGAACATTTTTCTTGATGAATCATGATATTTACATGACGATCATAAATAAGCTTGAATTAACTTGAAGCTAAGTTAGTTTTGTATGTGTACATCTAAATCAACAAAAGTGTAATCTCTCTATTTCAAACCATGAAAATTCTACTTTTGACGATGAACCAAGTAGAAAACCAGTATTACCTACCAACACTACAAAAATTACTACAAATAACTACGGGATTACCGACTGAATTTAATTCAGTCTGAAATTATCGACTGATTATTTAATTCAGTCGGTAATTTCCAACTGAATTAAATTTAGTTGGAAAATCACCCTAGGGTCAATGGATTTACAAGTTCCGGGTTAGCGGGTTTCTAATATTACCAACAGAATTAATAATTCCGTCGGTAAATGACTCTAGTTAACGAATATTACTTAATGGGTTAACGAGTATTAGTTAACGGGTTTTAATTTAACGGGTGCGGGCGGAGTCTTTACCGATAGAAAATTAATTCCGTCGGTAGTTACCGACGGAATATTGATTCCGTCGGTAACATTGATTAAAGCTAGGGCTGTTGGGTTTTTCGGGCCTCGAAAACTGCTTTTTCGCGTCGCGAAAACCCCGAAACTCCGCCACCGGCTCCGTGCGAAGAATAAAAATTTTGAAAAACTACGAGTATGAGTTTACCAACCTATAGATCTACACTAGAACTATATGTTAAAGAGTTTTACCCTCGTAGTGTGCCCTTCGCGAGTCTCGCTTGTCCAAGGAGATGTCGGATCTCAAGTTGTCAAAGTAGACAACTCTCTATGCGTATCCACACGAACTAATTAGGTGGAGAAGACCAAACAATAGGTGTGCTAGCACCTAGGTAGTTCGGCCAAGGAGAAGAGAGATAGGAGAAGGAGAGCTTAAGGAAGAAGATGGAATGAATGAGAATTACTCACAAAATGAAAACCCCTCACCTAACATTAGTGTGGCCCTATAGGTTCTTGTAACGTTGGCAATGCCCCTAAACCCATTTAGGAGCATAAGTAATGAGCGGTATCTAGCAACACATCATTACTACCCAAGTTACAAGAATGTTGAGATCCAACATCACCTTGTGACTACTAATTATGACTCCTCACAATATATGACAAGTGTCCTTCTATGCTAGACATCTAGATTGATCAATGTGAGGTATAGACCGTGTCATCCTCTGACCAATCTAAATCTTGAACTCCAAGTAGACTCACTCGATCAAATGAGCTCAATATCTCATATTGATTCATTTGGGCATGACCATGCACTTAGTGGTCTCACTCTATTAAGAATATGGATGTCTCTCCCGTTATATAGGAGGGATAGATCCCATCTATATCACTCACATCCCTCTACATAATTCGTTACATACCCAGTAATCGCCTTTATAGTCCACCCAGTTACGGGTGACGTTTGACGAAACCAAAGTACATAACTCCTTATGTAGGGATCTATGGTGACTTCAGGTCTAAGGACTAGTAGTCATACTAATAGCCACATGAGAAAGTATATGACACTCATATAACGATCCATGATACTTTCTCATGGCAGGTCATTCAGTATACATTTTCCAATGCATACCCATGTGTCAACTTGATATCTCTATATCCATGGCTTGTGAGATCAAGTCATCGAGTTGACCTACATGCTAGTCTTGTCGCATTAACATTGTCCCTGAATATTAATACTCGACTAGGAATGATTAAAAGTAGTGTTCCCTATATCATCTCACTATCAGTTCAACTAACCGATTGATATAGGTGAGAACCTTCTACCCAAGGACGCTATTATACTTAGTTTATTTGACACTAATACAAGTAAGTATAATAACCAAAACAGATGCCTTTATTTATATAAGAATATGATACAATAAGTCCATAATACAATCATCAAATGATTGGCTCTAGGGCTCTAACTAACATTCTCCCACTAGCACTAGTGTCAATCAGTGTAGGCTCTAAGCCCCAATGACCTAGTGTGACCATCATGCTTCCTGTGTGCCAAAGCCTTCGTCAAGGGATCTGCGATGTTAGCCTCTGTAGGTACTCTGCAAATCTTCACATCTCCTCTGTCGATAATCTCTCGAATGAGTTGGAAGCACCGTAGTATGTGTTTGGTCTGCTGGTGTGAGCAAGGTTCCTTAGCCTGAGCTATAGCTCCATTGTTGTCACAATAGAGCTCAATAGGGTCAGCGATACTAGGAACCACCCCAAGTTCAGTGATGAACTTGCGGATCCAAACTGCCTCCTTTGCTGCCTCTGATGCAGCAATGTACTCGACCTCTGTTGTAGAATCAGCGACTGTGTCCTGCTTTGAACTCTTCCAGCTCACAGCACCACCATTTATGCAAAACATGAACCTTGACTGCGATCGATAATCATCCTGGTCGGTCTGGAAGCTAGCATCACTGTAACCCTTTACAACTACATCATCATTGCCTCCATATATCAAGAAATATTCTTTAGTCCTTCTTAAGTACTTAAGAATATTCTTGACCGCTATCTAGTGACTTTCACCTGGATCTGACTGGTATCTGCTCGTCATGCTCAAAGCATATGAGACATCAGGTCAAGTACATATCATGACATACATGATAGATCATATGGCTGAGGCATAAGGGATCTGATCCATGCGGTCTCTCTCCTCTCTAGAAGAGGGACCTTGAGTCTTCAAAAGACTCACGCCAAGTGACATCGGCAGAAATCCCTTCTTGGAGTTCTGCATGGCAAACCGAAGGAGTACCTTGTCAATATATGTACTCTGACTTAGGCCAAGCAATCTCTTAGATCTATCTCTATAGATCTGTATGCCAAGAATGCGAGATGCTTCACCTAAGTCCTTCATTGAGAAACAACTCCCTAGCCAGGTTTTGACAGACTGTAGCAAAGGGATGTCTTTCCCAATGAGTAGTATGTCATCCACATACAATATGAGGAAAACAACTATGTCCCCTACAACCTTCTTGTAGACATAAGTTTCATCTTTATTCTTGATGAAACCAAACTGTTTGATTGCATCATCGAATCAAAGATTCCAGCTTCGAGAAGCTTGCTTTAGTCCATAAATGGACCTATGCAGCTGCAACATGGATTCCATCTAGGATCTCATGGCCTCTAGCCATTTCTCGGAATTTGGTCTCATCACAGCTTCCTGATAGGTGGTAGGCTCATCCTCTATGAGCACAATGTTATCATGGTCAGATAAGACCAATGAGTATCTCTTAGGCTGACGACGTACCCTATCAGACCTGTGAAGAGGTATGTCTACTTGAACTGGTTGTTGTTCCTCAACTCCTTGTGGATCAACATCATCCACAACACTTTGTGGTTCCAGTTCAACTTCCATCAAGGCTTCAGTGCTATTGTTCGCATCTTGAACTTCTTTAAGATCGAACGTACTCCCACTAGTCTTCAAGTTCAACTTCCACAAAGTCCCTTTCTAGAAAGACCCCAGGCTTTGCCACAACTACCTTGTGCTGACTGGGAATGTAGAAGTAATATCCCTTAGTTTCCTTGGGATATCCAATAAAGTAGCACTTGTCAGATTTGGGTCCTAGTTTGTCCGAGACTTGACATCGTACGTAAGCCTCACAACCCTAAATCCTCATAAAAGACACCTGGGCATCTCTCCCCGTCCATATCCTATATGCTGTCTTTATCACGGCCTTGGATGGAACTCGGTTGAGTATAAAAGCTGTCGTGTCTAGAGCATAGCCCCAAAGGAATGTAGGAAGATCAGGAGGAGTGAGTTGGGATAGGATCCCACACTCAGCTAGATAGTCATGAAACTCATGGCTAAGGTATTCACCACCTCGATCTGATCGAAGTATCTTAATACTCTTGCCAAGCTGGTTCTGTACTTCATTCTTGAATTCTTTGAACTTTTCAAAGGATTCTGACTTATGTGTCATCAAGTACACATAACCATATCTACTGAAGTCATCAGTAAATGTGATGAAGTACCTATAACCGCCTCTAGCAGCGACATTGAAAGGGCCACATACATCACTATGTATAAGTCCTAACAAATCAATCGCTCTTTCGCTGTGCCCACTAAAGGGAGTCTTAGTCATCTTGCCTAGTAGGCATGACTCGCACGTCTCTTAAGATTCAAAATCAAATGAGTCCAGCAACCATCCTTATGGAGTTGGGATAAGCGCTTGTCATTTATATGACCTAAGCGACAGTGCCAGAGATAGGTTTGGTTCAGGTCATTTGACTTGAACCTCTTGGTATTTATGTTATAGATAGGGCTTTCAAGGTCTAGAATATAGAGTCCATTCATCAAAGGTGCACTACAATAGAACATATCTTTTAAATAAACAGAACAACATTTGTCCTTTATAATAAAAGAGAAACCTTTCTTGTCCAAACAAGAAACTGAAATTATGTTCTTAGTTAAAGCAGACATATAACAACATTCATCTAATTCTAATACAAGCCCAGAGGGCAGAGATAGATAGTAAGTTCCTACAGCAACAGTAGCAACCCATGCTCCATTGCCTACTCGTAGGTCTATCTCGCCCTTCGTCAATGCTCTGCTATTTCTCAACGCTTGTACATTAGTACAAATGTGAGAAGCACATCCGGTATCTAATACCCACGATGAAGAAATAGAGAGGTTGACTTCTATAACATTTATACCTGAAGTAGAAATCTTATTTCTCTTCTTCTTAAGATCTTCCAGGTATCCTATGCAGTTCCTCTTCAAGTGCCCTGCTTGTCCTTGATACAGTTGACGAAGATGTTCAACCATATCATAAGCGCCCATTAACTCATGTTGCTTCTGAAGCTCAGAGTTCATGGTCGCGAGCATAAGATAGGACATATCTAATGCGTCATCTTGATGCTTCTTGTAAGCATCTTTGTCTGCTCGCGTGGCATTGGCAGGAGGAGCCTTCGGAATGGGCTGCTCCAGAATGTACAGTTTACGTTCCTGGGTGAGAACTATTCTCAAGTTCTTGTACCAGTCTAAGAAATTTGCTCCGTTGAGCTTGTCCTTCTCAAGGACAGAACGCATAGAGAAAGAGTTCGTATTCGACGTCATGGTTATCTACAACAGAGAAATGCAGAAAATAAATATCATATTCTTTTAAATCATTTAATTAGGCCTTTAACTAAATGATGCTCCCACTGAATTCTATAATTCATGTGGGACAAGATCTACATCATACTAACCCTTGAGTTAGCTTTGGCTAATACGCCCAAGATTTAGTATGATCGGTAGGTAACGATTTACTAATTACATCTCTATGCAACTCTTGTTTATAGGATCATTATCTGTAGTTATATTAATACTTGAGTTAGCTTTAGCTAATACGCCCAAGAATTAATATAAATGTGATTTATGTCCTATCTTTCCAACCGTTGGAAGAATGCCTACAGTTAAACTTGATTTAACTAGTTGTACTCAATCAAATTGAGTCTCTACTCACCCATGCGTTGATAGGTGGGACCAAGATTGTCCCTCTGTACCCTACCAAGATAATATGTGTTGCTCTACTTTGGCAGATTCAACAACACATGTGATCGAGGTAGTGATAGGTATCACAGCACGGTAGGCATTTTAGAGTTGACGCGATTTAGATCTAATCTAATCGAGGATGTGTATCATATACTCGATTTAGATCTAATCTAATCGTAGAGGAGGTGCATCATGTGCATGATTTAGATCTAATCTAATCGTCGAGATGTATCATATACGCGATTGATCGAATCGAATCGTTAAGGCGCTAATTAACTACTTTACTAGCATGCATCAAATACACACACACAAGCAATTAATTATACTATTTGTGATTAGTCATGGCCCTACTATGATCTTCTCAAGCCAATGAGAAGATCGGATGATCAACCTAAGGTCAACAGCTTCTCAAGCTCCTTCCTTTGACCACCTTGTGTTGCTCGCGCTCTCCTCGTAACTCCGTCTCGAGTGGACCTTCCACAGCTCCAATTTTGTACATTACAATTTTGAAACTCGAGTTACATTCGAGTCTAAACTAATTTACAACAAGAAAAAAATGGAGAAAGGCACGACGCGCAGGTCGCGTATCAAGTATACAGCACACACAACACAAATGACGGCGCGCAGGCCGTAATATGAATTACAACACATTTCCAATCAGATTGGGTCTTTTTGGGCCATGACTATCACAAAATAATACAAATAATACATAATTCTAAATTATGTATTTTTTATAATTTTCTGTAATTTTTTTCTACAATTTTTATAATTTTACGAGTAAAAAATTCCCGACGGTCCCGTTTAGCAATTTTTGGACGCAATCGCGGAATGAATCCTCTTGCGAGGCCAGGGGCAGCGCCCCTACCCGCGATCTAACTATTGCGAGTGTCCCTAAGCGATCCTATAGAGCCTTAGCCCGCTGTCCCAAAAAGTTTTGGGGCGAAACCTTGCCGTTTCGGAAAAATCTTCTCGGTAGTCGAAGGCTACAAGTGTCGAAACACTTGTGCTTCGCTTCTACGAGAAAAATAACCATAAAAATCATAAAATTCAGAAATTTACAGAAAAATATAGTACAGAAATTTTTGTCATAAAAACAAAAACTAAACTCGTACAAGCTTCGCACGTGGCTCTGATACCACTGTTGGATTTTTCGGGCCGCGAAAATAGCTTTTTCGCGTCGCGGAAACCCCGAAACCCCGCCACCGGATCCGTGCGAAGAATAAAAATTTTGAAAAACTACGAGTACGAGTTTATAAACCTATAGATCTACACTAGAACTATATGTTAAAGAGTTTTACCCTCGTAGCGTGCCCTTCGTGAGTCCCACTTGTCCAAGGAGATGTCGGATCTCAAATTGTCAAAGTAGACAACTCTTTATGCGTATCCACACGAACTAATTAGGTGGAGAAGACCAAACAATAGGTGTGCTAGCACCTAGGTGGTTCGGCCAAGGAGAAGAGAGATAGGAGAAGGAGAGCTTAAGGAAGAAGATGGAATGAATGAGAATTCCTCACAAAATAAAAACTCCTCACCTAACATTAGTGTGGCCCTATAGGTTCTTGTAACGTTGGCAATGCCCCTAAACCCATTTAGGAGCATAAGTAATGAGCGGTATCTAGCAACACATCATTACTACCCAAGTTACAAGAATGTTGAGATCCAACATCACCTTGTGACTACTAATTGTGACTCCTCACAATATATGACAAGTGTCCTTCTATCCTAGACATCTAGATTGATCAATGTGAGGCATAGACCGTGTCATCCTCTGACCAATCTAAATCTTGAACTCCAAGTAGACTCACTCGATCAAATGAGCTCAATATCTCATATTGATTCATTTGGGCATGACCATGCACTTAGTGGTCTCACTCTATTAAGAATATGGATGTCTCTCCCGTTATATAGGAGGGATAGATCCCATCTATATCACTCACATCCCTCTACATAATTCGTTACATACCCAGTAATCGCCTTTATAGTCCACCCAGTTACGGGTGACGTTTGACGAAACCAAAGTACATAACTCCTTATGTAGGGATCCATGGTGACTTCAGGTCTAAGGACTAGTAGTCATACTAATAGCCACATGAGAAAGTATATGACACTCATATAACGATCCATGATACTTTCTCATGGCGGGTCATTCAGTATACATTCTCCAATGCATACCCATGTGTCAACTTGATATCTCTATATCCATGACTTGTGAGATCAAGTCATCGAGTTAACCTACATGCTAGTCTCGTCGCATTAACATTGTCCCTGAATGTTAATACTCAACTAGGAATGATTAAGAGTAGTGTTCCCTATATCATCTCACTATCGGTTCAACTAACCGATTGATATAGGTGAGAACCTTCTACCCAAGGACGCTATTATACTTAGTTTATTTGGCACCAATACAATTAAGTATAATAACCAAAATAGATGCCTTTATTTATATAAGAATATGATACAACAAGTCCATAATACAATCATCAAATGATTGGCTCTAGGGCTCTAACTAACAAGGGCATGCGAGCTCCCTTTCTTCTCTGCGCGACCCTTGGTCCTGCGATTTCTAGCTTTGGCGATCTCTTCCCAGCTTTGGCGATCTCCTCTCCGTGTCCAGCGCAGCCTCTTGCCCTCTCCCGTTCACTGTGATCTGCAACCATCGACTCCTCAGGTATGCTCCTCTCCTCTCTCGTCTCTTCATTTTCACACTCACGGCGGCCGCCGCGGCCTACTTGCGGCCAGCGGGCCGCCGCTGGCGGCTTCTCGCGACAGGCCAGCCACAGCCGGCGTCTGCTCGCGGTAGCCCAGCCGTCGTAGGCGCTTGTCTGCGGCATGTCGGCCGCCACAGGCTGGCTGTTGGAGGTCGGTCGCCGCAAGCGCTTGTTTGTGGCATGCTGACTGCCAGAGGCCGACCACCGTAGGCCGACCGCTGCACAGCACCTGCAGCATCTGCTCGTTGCCTAATCGTGGCCAACCACGGGGGCTTGCTTACGGCCCCCGCAGAGTCCTGCTCGTGGCTGGCCACTTTAAGCGCATGCTCGCGGCTGACCGCAATGGTTGCTTGCGGCCTGTTCTTGGCTTGCCGCAGGGGCTGCTCACATCTATGTCGGCTACCGCAGGAATGCATATCGTGGCCATTATTTACTGTATGTTCATTATTCTATATATTAGATTTGTTTTACTTTCATATATGTATGGTTATTTTATTTAATGATGCTCTAAGCAACAACATGTGTATATTAGTTTTATTTATTTGCTTTAGTGTAGAGAAGATTTTCGGTAATATGATACGAAGATCGTGTTGTGCACATAATGCTTTATTTAAGCTTATTTCAAGTGATACAAGTTTAATACTATTTCAAATTATAATATCATTAGGTAACAATGTATATGAACAAAGATTGGATGTACAAACGATTAAACAATGGTTTTATTAGAGATGATTTTATTACTGAAGTTGAACAGTTTGTGAACTTTGCTAAAAGTCATCAAGAATATATGAATGGTGCTGAGTTACGATGTCCGTGTAATCATAAAAAATATTAAAATAGAGCTTTTCGTGATAAGGATACTGTAAAAATGCACATATGTAGAAATAGTTTTATGCCAAATTACTACAATTGGTACTATCATGGAGAGCATTATTTATATGAACCAATTGGACCTTCTGGTGGTTCGTCTTCTAGGACTACTGTTACTGCTCCTGAAGCATCAAATAATATTAATATTTCAATGCAATCAATGGTTCAAGATGTAATGAATGCAGTTGATTATTCAAATATAGATGAAATACCAACCCCTAAATATCAGCAAATATATGAAATATTAAAGGCTAGTAAAAGAGAAGTGTGGGAAGACATTCCTTCTGGTCATTCTCAACTATCAACTACTGCAAGGTTATTGAATATCAAAGCAGAATATCATTTTTCTGAAAGATGTTACGATGACATTTGTCAATTGATGTCAGAGTTGCTCCCTGCTGATAACATAATAACTGATAGCCTTTATGAAACAAAGAAATTGATTAAAGGTTTAGGTTTGCATGTAGAGAAGATTGATTGTTGTATAAACAATTGCATGCTATTTTGGAATGAAAACAGTGATCTGAATGAATGTAAAATCTGTACTCACCCTCGCTTTAAGCATCGTACTCGCATACCAGGGAAGAAGAGGAAAAATATTGCTTGGAAAGTGATGTATTATTTTTCGTTAGACTTCAATGCTTGTATACATCTGCAGTTATAGCTGGCCACATGATGTGGCATCATGAGCATGAGCATGAGCACGAAGGAGGTATAATGTGTCATCCTTGTGATTCTCCTGCATGGAAACATCTTGATACTATGTTTCCCTCCTTTGCAATGGAACCACGTAATGTGAGATTGGGACTTTCTGTAGATGGATTTCAACCATTTGGTCAGTCAGGACAACAATATTCATCTTGGCCAGTTATATTAACACCGTACAACTTACCGCCATGGATGTGCATGAAAGATGAATTTACGTTTCTTACGGTGCTTATTCCTAGTCCAACCAATCCCAAAGATAAGATAGATGTTTTTTTTGCAACCTCTAATTGCCGAACTGAATGAATTATAGAATGTAGAGTCGGTGACTTATGATGTTGCAAGTAAAACTAATTTTACATTGCACGCTGCCTTACTATAGACGATCAGTGATTTTCCAGCATACTTAATGTTGTCGGGATGGAGCACAGCTGGTAAATTAGCATGCCCACATTGCATGACAGAGTCCGATGTATTTTCATTATCTTGTAGTGGAAAGGTATCTTAGTTTGATAATCATCATAAATTTTTACCATTGGATCACCCTTTTAGGTGAAATAAGAAAATTTTTCTAAAGAATGTTGTAGTCAGAAAACCTCCCCTAACAGTTCATGCTTCAGGTGAAGAAATCATTGAATAAATAGATAGTTATGGATTTATCTGTATCTCAGCCTAATTCTGATTAGATAAATAAATATCTTGTTAGGATGTGCAGGTGTGGTTGGAAGAAAAGGAGAATATTTTGGGAGCTGCCTTATTGGAAGTATCTACTCATTCAACATAATATAGATGTGATGCATGTTGAGAAAAATTTCTTTGATAATATCTTCAACACTGTGATAAATGTACCTGGAAGAACTAAGGATACTGCAAAATCACGTGATAAATTAAAGGAACTAGTCAACAGACCAGAGTTACATCAGAATGAAACAACCAATAAGTTTCCAAAAGTTTGTTATACATTGGACAAAGATGGTAAACAAGCTTTATGTAGTTGGTTAAAAGAAATCAAATTCCCAGATGGATATGCTTTGAATATGGCTCGATGCGTTGACATGAACAAATTAAAGATGTTTGGAATGAAAAGGCATGACTGTCATGTGTTCATGCAAAGACTTATTCCAATAACTTTTCATTATTTACTTCACAATAATGTTTGGCAAGCACTTACAGAGTTAAGTCTTTTTTTTTAGAGATTTGACAGCGAGGTGTATTATGACGGTCGATATACTTCAGCTAGAAACTGACATTCCTCTCATACTTTGTAAGCTGGAGCGCATATTTCCACTTAGTTTTTTTGATTCAATGGAACATCTACCGGTACATTTACCATATGAGGCACGAATAGCTGGTCCTATGCAGTACAGATGAATATATCCATTTGAAAGGTTTTTGAGAAAATTAAAAAATAATGTTTGTAATAAAGCAAGAGTTAAAGGGTTAATATGTAATACTTATCTAGTTAAGGAAGCATCTTCTTTCTGCTCTTATTATTTTGCTGATAATGTTAAAATCAGACATCGCAAATGTCCTAGAAATTCCGATGATACTTAGAATATAGACCCATTGATGCTTTCTATTTTCAAATTTTTCTGGTAAACCAATGGGTGCATCTGTTTCTAGATGGTTAACTCAACAAGAATACTATGCTGCAAGAACATACATACTCTTAAACTGTGATGAGGTCAAACCATAGATAAAGTAAGTTAACTTCTCTAATCAAGCTTTTATTTCATTGTACTTATTTACTTGATATCCTAATTTTCTTATAATTACCTTCTTTCAAAGCTTGTATGAACAACAATTATATGTACAAAATTCATCAATGAATGCAAGTGAGGTTGTTGAAAAGTTAGAGATCGAATTTGTATTATAGTTTCAAATATATGTAAGTTAGAGAAATGTTCATAATTCTTTATCAAATGAAGTTCGGTCCTAATTTTTCTCATAATTATTTTGATAGGTGAAAGACCGCAGAATATCAAATGTGCAAGATGATAGAATATTGAATCTTGCATCTGGACCCCCTTCGCCAAATAATGGTCTATTCGGGCTACTATGTTAATGGTCTCAAATTCCATGTGACACAACGAGATTCACAGAGATTAACTTTTAATTCTGGTGTTTGCGGTAAACGATCTATCGACACCAATAAAGTGAGTTTGATTACTATGGTAGACTTGAGCAAATTATACAGGTTGAATATCCTGTATTACCGATAAAAAGGTATGTGTTGTTCAAATGTTCATGGTATGATCTGACCCCAAGAACAGGTATCAGAATACATCCAAATTATAATTTAGTTGAGGTTAATGCAAACAGAAGGTTCAATAAGTTTGAACCTTTCATTTTTGCATACAAGCGGGTCAAGTTTTTTATCTTGAATATCCTACGAAGAGAAGAAGAGCTAGTGAATGGTTGTCTGTTTGTCGAATGAAGCCTCGTTCGAACATAGAAATGTCGAACACCATTACTGCTCAAAACCATAATGTATTTTAGAATGACGAAGTAGAGAGACATTCGGTTGATTCACAACTCCAATCTACATCACAATTACTTGTAGATGGTAATGCCACTGATGAGGAGATAGATGATGGAGAGATATCCAGTAGTGAGAATTTTGCTGAACTAATAGAGTCTAGCGACGACGACTTACAAACTGTTATTGTTGAGTAGAAATGCTTCCAGAGTCTAGCATTGATTAAATTTTAGCATTATTGTTCATCTAGTAAGTTATGCTTCAATCATGTTTTATTGCTTATTTATTATGTTATTAAATTTTATTATGATGTGTTGTAATATTTTTTTGTAGATATCAGGTATCATGGCAGATCTTCTAGCACCACTCCGTGGATCCACTGTCCTTAGGGTTGTTGGAGAGTCGTAAGTATTTTTTTATTATTAACAATTCAAGTTCTTGATTTATAACATATATCTTATGTCTTAATATTGTTTATATGTAGGTTTAATCCAGACGACCATCGAGTATCGACATATATTATACGAAAATTTAAGGAAAGAGTCTGCATATCTGGTACTACATGGAGATATGTAGATGCTGAAACTAAGGATTTTTATTATCAAGAATTTGTGGTAAGTAAATTGAATATGTATAATATATTTATCCTTTAATATACTAAAATCTTAATTTTTAATTGCAGAAAAAATATACGTGGGAGGATGGGCACGAGGCAGAATTTGCAGAAACTTGGAATATTTATTGGGCCAAGTTATACAAAGACCTATTATACTATGTGAGAAAGGATGACACACTACCAACTTATGTATCCGATGAGATTTGGGGTGCATGGACGGCCACTTGGTCTGCAGATAGATGGCAGACAAAGTCTCTAAAAGCTCGAACGAATAGGAATACAGAGGCAAGTGGCCTGAGTACCAGATCTGTCTGTTTACATCAGGATCTCGATCCATTGTTGAGCACGCTATGGATCTAGTGATTTTAATTTAAAGTTATATAAATCAAATTTTTATTTATTAATAAACTTGTATAATTTTAGCCAAACTTATTTGTGCATGCAGGAGCATTCTTTAGAAAGACAACCCACTTGCCTGGAGATCTTTCTCAAGACTCACCAGAGAAAGGATGACACATATGTTGATCTTCAATCCAAGAACATTGGGGTTTGAATTATTAACTTACCATTTATATTTAATCTTTAATAATGATTAATTAGCTTTAATAATTGTATATAAGATATAAATTGTATATTTTTTCTACACATGAGGAAATGACAAATAGGGTTGCTCAGGCATCTCAGTCACCGGTAGAGGGAGGGGAGTCACAGGATCTATTCACCCAACAAATAAATAAAACTTATTACGATTTTGTGGGTGGAAGGACAAAGAACTCCTCCCTCTATGGCCTTGGCTCCCAGGCCAAGGTGGTATTTGATCGCTTGAGGACTCCTAGGGGTCGCTTGAGGACTCCTACAAGATTATATTTGGATATATGGATAGGTGATGTATCATGGTAAGTATTTTGGATATTTTGTATTTGTCGTTCACTTATTTACTTTTAGATACTTATGATTGTGAGCACTTGACACTTGGATTGTATTGTATTTTGGAGATTTTGTATTTGTCATTCACTTGACACTTGGATATTTTGTACTTTTAGATACTTATTTTGGATATTCTTCTGCTTATGTATTATTGTATTGTATGTTGTATTTTAGAGATTTTGGATTGTTTTATATTGTGATCTTGTTGTAGGTTGTGAATATAGTGTGGATTATGATATATGTATGAATTGTGTTTGTGATGCCATCGCTTTTGATGACTTGTTTTTATATTAAAATTGTATATGGGAAATGAGTAAAATTAGAGCAGGTTTTTAATTTTTTTTCAATTTTTTACCGACGAAATTGTGGTTTCTGTCGGTAAAGTATCGGTAGCACAGTAAATTTTACGATATATTTCCGACGGAATTGTGTTTTCTGTCGATAATTCCTGACGAAATTTTATTTTCCGTCGGTAATTCCCAACGGAATTACAGATTCCGTCGGGAATTCTCGACGGAATTATGTTTTCCATCGGGAATTCCCGACGGAATTACAGATTCGGTCGAGAATTCCGTCGGGAATTCTCGACGGAATTATGTTTTCCATCGGGAATTCCCGACGAAATTGTTTTTTCCGTCGGGAACATTCCGACTGAATAAATTTCAGTCGAAAATTTCCGTTACCTGCCGTTTACTTTTTTATCGACAGGACAAGTTTTCAGTCGTTAAATTTACAAACGGAAAATGTAATTCAGTCGGTAATTATCGATAGAAATTGTATTTCCGACCAAATGACTGCCGATGCCATAAATTCCGTCGGTATTTCGTCGATAATCACAAATATCGATGGAATACCAACGGAATATTCGGTCGTTATTAATAGTTATTTTTGTAGTGCAATGATTGCAAATATATACGATTAATTTTTTCTTTTCTTAATTTCTACTATCTAAATCAACAAAAGTGTAATCTCTCTATTTCAAACCATCAAAATTCTACTTTTGACGACGAACCAAGTAGAAAACCAGCATTACCTGCCAATGGTTGCAAATAGATAGGGACGTTTAAATTAAAACTATCATTACCTTGTCAAAGCAAGGATGGCGGAATCAAAGCAAAAGCAGGGAGCTTTGAATTTGATTTTTTTTTTTCTTCTCCTATTGTTTTCGTCGGTTGGTTTCAATTTCTTATCTTTCATTGTGTTTGCAATTACCTACATCTAATGTTGTCAAATTGTTTGATTTTAATATTTGTTTCTAATTTATACATGCGTGATAGCCATTCAGATGATTATTATTTTATTATAGAAGATGAGGAATTTTGTATGAAATTAGAAAATTAAGAATTTGACATTGAGGTTAATTGTGTTATTTTAACAATTTTAAAAAATATACAAATCATTTTTTAAAAGTTCATTAAGTTATCAACGTGATATAAAAATTATTTGATAATTTTTTTTATTTGTGTATTACAATCTGGTGCAACGGTAAAATTATTGCCATGTGATAAAAAAATTACGGGTTCGAATCTTGAAAACAGACTCTTGTAAAAAGCAGGGTAAGGCTGCGTACAATGGATCCTGCCCCGGGACCCCGCATGACGGGAGTTCGTGTATCGGACTGTCTTTTTTTTTTTTGTATTACAATCTGATTTATAATTTTCATATCTAACTAAATAATTCTATTTAGATCATGCTATCTTTTCTAGTCCTGAATCTTTGGTCCGGTCCTACTAAATTTTTTCACTAGCCATCAGAATAAATCAGGAAGTGCTCACGGTATGCGCCAAGAAGCCCAGCATCTTTTAGTTGTGCGTCCCATTTGGAAATTTTTTTTTTTACAAATTCACTATAACTAGGGATCGAATCATAAATATCTGGGTCACAATTTAAATGTCCTATCGCTACACCTGAGGACATCTCATGGGCGATTAGTGTAACTATTGATAATTGTATTATATAAAAAAAAATATTTACATATCCTCTTTTGAATTGGGCATATCTGGGGAAAATAAATAAATTTTATTTATGTACAATTATGAATCATTTAATTACTTTAAAAAAATAATTCATAAAAATAATTTGGATAAATAAGTTTCCTCGGCTGTTTTCTATTTCTAATAATTACCAAGCACATGATGATAGTTGAATTATATAGATGTATTCCTGAGCACATAATTATGAATTCATCGAAGGGATGGCTACAGAATGTTTTCACTTCTAGTTTTCACTCACTACTTGTCTAATTCAAGAACAATATGGTACATATCAGTTATATAGTATAATGATATTCTCTCAAATCATATTGGTTTAAGAGAACAATGTTTGAGGATTACATTACATGCTGCTTCAGAAATACAAAGGCTAACAAGCAACGCATGATGGAAGAGATTGACAAAGGATAATTTGAATAGCAAAACAAGTTGATGAATTAAGGTATTAACAATGGATAAGTTGGAGAGGAGAACTAGCTAGTACACACCACACCAGATCTTTTAATAATTTCATCTTTGCATTGACAGAAAGCTCTGCTTCCTCTGAGTCAAATCATATGCCTTAAGCAAACTAGTGTAGTTTTACAAAACATTTGGGACGATTTGAATGGTTTGCTGCAATATTTTTTACCATCTCTATTATATTTTCATTCCCAGTATGGATGTGAACCTCCTTTAGCCCATGCAGATGTTCTATGCCATTGACTAATTTATTGGGACCCAATATTTTAAGGATTTCGAGGCTTCGGACTGCACCTTCTTTGAAACTCACATCGTCCCGTGCAATTGTCAGCAACTTAAGTTGTGCGAACCCTTCCCGATCGAAGACCAAATTCTCACCATTATAGACGAATGACTCACCTCCTAGTTGCAGGTTGACCAAAGCGGGGAGATTTCTCAAGACTTGTAGATCCTCGAGCTGCAGTTGTGTCCTGAACAGAGATATCTTGACAACATGCTTCAGAGATGCAAACCAAGGAGGCAATTCGCCAAGTCTGCAATTTATCTCGATCTCGCAGAGCAGCAATGGCGGCAAAGCTACCTCATCTAGTGCCTTTTTCAGACTGCTGTTTTCCAGATTCAAAATCTTTAGAGATCGAAGGCTGCCATTGAGCTTCGAGAGCAGGGCGCTGATCTCCTCCACCATTCTGAGTGATAGATTAGAGTCTTCAAAAGCGATGCCAAGCTTGTGGAGGTGGACAAGCTCACCAATCTCCTGTAGCGAATGCACATTATGAGCACGTGCCATTCCAAACGTGGTAAGTCTTTTCAACTTTCTTATTCCTTTCGGGAACTTAAATCCTATGAAGGGACCAGCAAGCAGATAGACCAGTTTTTGGAGTTTGACGATGGTATTGGGTAGTTTACGAATAGGAGTTCCTCTTATATCCAAAAACTCTAGATTCTGCAAGTCTCCTATTGAATCTGGCAATGTATCTAACAAAGTATTTCTTAGAGACAAGTACTTCAAAAGAAACAACTTGGAAAAGCTCTTGCGGTGGAAATGATGAATTGCCCTACATCCCTCCAGGTCAATTGCCCTCAACAGCCTATGTTTTCTATAATCCTTCAGTGGTGGTACATCCTCACCAAATGCAGTTGCAGTGAAGGATCGGAGGTGGCACAGATCAGCTGTGTTAGGCACTAGTCCAGTACTGCTTCCTCCCTGCCAGGATAAGCGTCTTATCCTCTGATGTCGATGCTGAATGGTCGTCTGCGTGGAGTGCTCATTCAGTACCACCGCAAAGTTCTCCTTTCTTGAAATCGAGATTATGACATCGAGCATCATGTCATGGACGCGGCAGGATCTCACTGTCCCATTATCATCAAATTCTGACGGCTGCACCAAGCTACGATTCACCAATTGGTTGAAGCAGCGCTCGGCCATTTTCTCATCGGGTAAGCCATCTACGCCATGCACAATCCCTTCGGCAATCCACCTTCTCATCAGACGCTCCCGACGAATCTCATAATCCTCAGGGAAGGTGCCTAAGAACAAGAAGCAAGGCTTGAGATAGTAAGGCAAGTCATTGTAACTCAAACCTAGTATCTGATTGATCTTTGACAGCATATCATTAGTCTGTATCTCCAAACGAAGGTGGTCGCGCAAGTCTTTCCATTCCTCAAAATTATTATCAGGCTTGGAAGCTAGAAGACCTCCGATTGTCACAATTGCAAGTGGCAGTCCATCGCACTTTTGCAAGATTTCTCTGCCAATATTTTCTAGCTCTGGAGGACAATTATAGTCCGGTGCATCAAATACTTTTCTACAGAATAACTCCCAAGATAGCTCAGGTGATAAAGGAGAGATTTTAAATATAAATCGGCGATTACGAGAACAACTTGTATTTGCCACATCGTTAATGCGGGTGGTGACTATGACCCTACTTCCTTCTTTACTTGTGGCAATGCAATGCTCAAGCTTTCCCATGCTTCAACGCTCCAAACGTCATCAAAAACGATAAAATACCTCTTTCCATGGAGATGGCCTCTGACTGTCTGCACCAGCTGTGACTCGTCCATCATGTTCAGACATTGTTCAGTGTTCAAACGGGCATCTCGGCATCCAGAAACATCTCGGATTTGTTTCTTGTTGACTGAAATTTGTCTAATAATCTTTTTGAGAAGCTCTTTGATGTTGTAATTTTGTGACACTGCGATCCAAGCTCGAGGTTGGAAGTGGCCTTCGACGATAATAGGATCATCATAGACAGTCTTAGCCAAAGTTGTCTTCCCTAAACCACCGAAGCCGAGGAGAGAAATCGCTGTAAGCTCGGGACAGTTCTCGTCCATCACCCACCCGATGATCTTATCTCTACTCTGGTTGATGCCCACGAGTTGAGTTTCCTCTACAAAATGGCCGATGATCCGTGGATCGGAGTATCTGTCGGTCATGTCCAAGCCAGTGACGGTGCCAGAGCTTGTAGCTTCATTTGGGTGAAAATAGCGATCGTGCCTTTTTTTAGTATCTTCCACTTGAACCTTCAATTTCTTGATCTCTGTAGCGATGTTACGGCGATCTTTCAATAATTTTATTCTGCGAAGGAAGTGCTTGAAAAAACCTTGTGTCGATCGGAGATGGCAGTCGAACTCATCGATCGAGTCTTCGGCATCGTAGGCCGCCTCACTCAGTTCCTGCGCCCAATTCTTCAGTTCAGCATCCGGATTGCGCCTGGTTGATATGGCCGTCAAGAAAGAGGTGATGCTTTTGTGCTCGGCGACAATGTATCGGACGTCATCTTCGACTCCGGCCAGCAACGCGGCTTCTTCCTCTAGCATCTTCCCTAGTTTTCCCGCGATGGACTGAAAGGAGAAGTCCACAAGCTTCGTAGTTATCGCTGTCTCCATGCTGCCAATCTCCGTCCGGCGGCGGTAAGGAAGAGAGATGAGGACGACGAAAGAAAGGTAAAGTTGCTGAGCACTCAGGTCCTCTTGTTTTACTTTGGAACATTCTGCAAAAGGTTGGAACCGCCAACTTAGTGGCCCCCTCAATCCGGCCCTACAAATATGAGAGGGAGTAAATCACGGTGAATACGAGCCCAACTATGACATGACGGTCTTAGGTGTTTAGCACGGACAGATATTGATATTATCGTATTTGCTACCGCAGACCCTCGACCTCTTGACTTATTCTGCAAGAATCCATGTCATAACCAGTTGATCCCGCCCGTGGGAGCATTTTACTTTGGAACATTGATCGAACATAATTTGGACGATGGCAACTTTAAACAAACTGCTGAAATTATTATGATTTATATTAAATTAAATAAAGTGGCTTTGTAGCTTTATAGCTCAAAGCAAGTGCCGAATTAGTGCTTCTTTTATTCTTCCAGGTCAATTGCCCTCAACAGCCTCTGCTTTCTATAATCCTTCGGTGGCGGTACATCCTAACCAAATACAGTGATGGATCGGGGGTGGGTCAGGTCAGTGTTAGTACTAGTCCGCTGCTTCCTCCCTGCCAGGATAAGCGTCTTATCTTCTGATATTGAGGCAGATTCGTGTGGTGCTCATTCAGTAGCACCCCAAAGTTCACCTTTCTTGATATCGAGATTACGAGCATCATGCCATGGACACGGCAGGATTTCACCGTCCCATTATAATTGAATTTTGATGGCTGCACCTAGCTGCGACTCATCAACTCGTTGAAGTAGTGCTTAGGATTGTAAATGAATTAAACGTTCGTAAATAAGTTGAGTGTTTAATTTGATAAGAGTTTATTTATGTTCGTTCAATATATACAAAATTAATTAAACAAACAAGATTGAACAGTTTGTTAAATTAAATAAACAAACTTGAACATATATGTGTTCAGTTCGTTAACGTTCATGAACAATATTCACGAACCATATTTATTAATAAAACTCTTTTTAATATACTAAATAAATAATAAAATTAAATTAAAATAATAAATACGTTTAAATTATCAAGCTCAATAACTAATCAAACCACTAAAAGTTTTAAACAATCGAACAAACTTGAATTGAGAGTTCGATAATATCTAAACGAACCAAGCTCAAGCTAAACTTCAAACAAGCTCAAGTTCATAAAAAAATAAATTAACCTAAGCTTGAACATTTATTTTAAAAGCTT
Organism: Zingiber officinale; assembly: GCF_018446385.1. NCBI lineage: Eukaryota > Viridiplantae > Streptophyta > Magnoliopsida > Zingiberales > Zingiberaceae > Zingiber > Zingiber officinale. Next base: position 86,165,253 of record NC_055988.1, read on the forward strand.
AGTTCATTTTAAGCTCTACTCGGCTCGGTTCGATTATTTTATTAAATAAGTTTGAACACCCTAAAGCTCGGCTCGACTCGACTCAACTCGACTCGTTTATAGCTCTAGCAACGCTCAATGACTACATCACTCATAATCCCTTCAGCAATCCACCATCCCATCAGACACTTCCAATCATTCTCATAACCCTTAGGGAAGATGCCTAAGAACAAGAAGCAAGGCTTGAGATCGTAAGGCAAGTCATGGTAACTCAACCCTAGTATCTGATCTATCTTCGACAGCTTTTTATTAGTTTGCATCTCCAAACGAAATTGGTCGTGCAAGTATTTCCATTCCTCAAATTTATTATCAAGCTTGGAATCTAGAAGACCTCCGATTGTTAAAATTGCAAGTGGCAGTCCATCGTGCTTTTGCAAGATTTCTCTGCTAATATTTTCTAGCTCTGGAGGAAAATTATAGTCTGGTGCATCAAATACTTTTCTACAGAATAACTCCCAAGATAGCTCAGGCGATAAAGCAGAGATTTTAAATATAAATTGACGATTACCAGAACAACTTGTATATGCCACATCCTCAATGCGGGTGGTGACTATGACCCTGCTTCCTTCTTTACCTCGTGGCAATGCAATGCTCAAGCATTCCCATGCTTCAATGCTCCAAACGTCATCAAGAACAAGCAAATACATCTTTCCATGGAGATGGTCTCTGATAGTCTGCACCGGTTGTAACTCGTCCATCATGTTCAGAAGTGGCTCAGTGTTCAAACGGGCATCTTGGCACCCAAAAATACTCGGCATCTTGGCACCCAAAAAAACTGATTTGTTACTCGTTGACGGAAATTTGTCGAATAATCATTTTGAGAAGCTCCTAGATATTGTAATTTTGTGACACTGCAATCCAAGCTCGAGATTGGAAGTAGCCTTCAACAATAATAAGATCGTCATAGACGATTGATCCTATCCGAAAATAGTGAAGGTGGTGAGCTAGAGACGTAGCTCTACTGTTGACCAAATGAAGACTTCGCGTTGTCTTGCAATACAAAGAGAGTTAGTGTCAGGCCAAAGAAGAAGTCCCCGACATTGGCCCTCCGACACTCAAGTCGGTGATCGATTCAGGAGAAGAAAATAATGGAAGTAAACTGTAGCAAAAAGCATATGTAAATATGAAACATCACATACCTCTGCCTGTAGATGGAGATCCCTTTTATAGTGTCATTGTTACATTATACACGTATCTCAAAATATTAGCACATTTTCTAAAGTTTTCTTAAGAAAACAATGACCATAAAAATACTTCTGACACATTTTCTTAAACGAGCGTGCAGATATCTGTAATTTGACAGACTGGAATATTCTAAAGCACGATTTACCTGTGAAATATTCTTATCCTTTATAGCACAAATTTCCAAAAGAGTACGACCTAACAAGTATATAGGTCCCAGTGTAAGCTGGTTGGCCTGCACTCGACCAGGAGATCACTAGCTTGGCCTTACAGAATGCAGTCAACAACTCATTTTTCACTAGGCCCTTCATTTTGCCAAGGAGGCGCAATATGCCCGATCAGTCCTTAGGTCTAATCGGCTAGGGCAGTGGGCCGGGTAAATTAGTATTTAGCTTCAAATCTTATTTGCAAGTTGTGAAGGATGTCCGCTCGAGAGGTCCAGACGGCCTTTCACGTCCAACTAGCGATGCGAGTCCCGCTCGATCAATCTAACCTAGTCAGCAGTTTTAGGTCTGTCTGACCATGACTTTAACCGCTTGACTTTAACATCCATGTCAGCTGATCCTCTCTACTTTGACCCCCATTTTATTTTAGGGGGGAGGGGGAGGCATCTTTATCACTGTATCACAAGCCTCTCGCACAAGTTTAGTTGAAGGAGGTTGTAAGTCTGACTGACTGGACACTTAGTATTATTTGTAGCTTTCATTTTCGGTCAGGCGTTTTGCTGTCTGTGATGTCGCTCGCCTTAAACGATTACCACCCTTATTTATATATCCTCTGTGAATTCTTTATCCCCCGATCGGGGGATTCCGAGTGTGACGCCGCTCAGCTCGATGTCGACGACACTTGGTTGTTTCTTCTCTTTTTCTTCATCTTTTTCCTGAGTAGCCTCCCATCCTCCATAGTGTTTTTTATTACAGTTGACGTAATCTTAATTTCTTGGAAATCGATCAAGTCTCCTGCTATTAATGCAAAGCATGCCGAGCATACTTTTTCATTATAAGCCTATTGATTGCCTCCATTCCTCATAAATGCCCCTTTGATCTACAACCATGTGTCACACTCCCCTGCTGTTGAATATCCGATATAAGTGTGACTATTGGGATTCGATGTGATAGCCACCTTTTTAAATTTTGACGGCCCATATCAAATCCCCTTTTCCTAAACCCTTGATCAAGCAACCATAAATAACCAGAGATACTGTTTTTAAGGCCTTTGTTTTTATCGATACCGTATCATTTTCACTTTTACCTTTGTCTTCTTAATTCCTTCTCGATTTCTTGTTTGTTGTTGCCGGTGATCCACACCCCGTAAGTTCCACCTTCATTTTTTTCACTTTTAATCTTCATCGTCATCACCATCTTCTTATGGCCCACTCACCTTCTCCTCCTCTCGTCATCCCCGACTTGTAGTATACTTCGACTTCATCGGAATTTAACAGTGATGAAGTGGACTAAATGAAAATGGCATACCATATTCCTTTTGACCACAAAGTTGCTATCCCCTCCGGCTATAATCACCCCCACACACCTCCTGATGGCTTTATTACTTTTTTCAAGGACTAACTTTACTCCAACCTCCGTTTCCCAATCCACCATTTTTCTTTGAAATTTGTAGATATTTCCACATCTTGTTACAACAACTAGTGTCACGCCCTGAGGGTAAGGTTGTTCAACAAAAATCGAACAGCATCTCTCCTGTAGCAGTGACAAATGAAATCAGTATACATTGCCCCAAGGCTACTCACAAGCCAACAACAGCTCACACGGCTGGATATAAAACACAACCACGCAGTTATATACATAGCTCACACAGCTAGAATAAAAAGAACATAACCACGTAGTTGTATAGTAAGCAACCCACACGGCTGTAGCAAAACACAGCGGAAGTCACAAAATAACAAACGCAAATCCACAATACAACTAATTGTGAGCCGACTCGGCTTAACACCACAACATCAAACCAAATAAAAGAATCCACAAAGGTAAACTCCATACAAAAGATATAGATACACGAACAAGTCCAAAGCTAATAATGCAAATGGAAGAAAAAAATGGCAGAAGTCGTTTGATGTGACATGGGACTGGCGGATAGGATCTCCAGGCGACTCCATAAATCTTTTACCTGCTACCTGGCGAAAGAAAACCAGTTTATGGGCGGTGAGTGCTGGGACTAGACAGATAGTGCATGAGTATAATATAAATCTAGAGATACAAAAGTATACAGTCTCATAGGAAAAATAGCAAATACTACAGTGATATCATAGTAAATGTATATACCTGAAACCATATCTTGTCTAGTAATAGTAGGTCAGGGGTAGTGAGGATCTGCAATAGTACTACTCATACTATAAGGTATCATGTGAGGTATATACATACTACCAATAAATAAGCCAGTGTCTGAGCACATGCAACAGGTATATAGCTCAACATATGTAAACATATCACATGGATACAATAAAGCAACAACATAAGTAAGAAAACAATAACATAAGCAAGTACAATAACAAAAGTGTATGCATGGATGGCCACTCCCGCCCACTCCTCTACACCATGACTCCTGTATGGTTGAGAGGTCGGGTCAGTGACAAACTATACACCACTCCAGCTACCACTACTCTCAAGTGGCCGAAGGTACAGTTATATAGTAGCTAACTAGCTACGTAGCAATGGGGGTCCCTGTTGCTCGCAACTCCAGTTAACACTACCCATGAGTGAGCGAGTGGAGGAACGACAGGACAAGCGGCACACTACAGCTACCACTACTCATGAGTGGCCGAGCATGCAACTCTAGCCAACGACCCTCTTAACCACAAGGGAGACATGGTCGCCAGCATGCATGCAATGACATGATGCGTAAAATGCAATAATCATTTTATATAAGTATGCTACATGAAGTCAACATGCTCAACAAGGTATATGAATAAACAGTAATCAAAACAAGTAAGCATGGTATCTAGTATCTAGTATCTAATATCTGGTATATGTTATCTACTAAATATCATGGATAACAACATGAGATTGTATAGATATAGAAATGAGTATCTCAAAGATTGAGCGGATAAGCATCAAGCATAGGAAAAATATGAGTGGAATCAAGGTAAATACAGTTACTATCCAAATATAGCTCATGCACAAAGGTCAAACAACTAAAGAATCAAAGTAAGAAGTACCTGCTTTTATTTGTTGATCATGATAAACTAATCGTTTATCAAAATGCTCGTCTCGAGTCAACGCCCTGCAAATAATATATTGTATAGTTTAGCTAATTAGATAAGCAACAACTAGCTAAACCCAAAGATCCAAACCCATAGGAAAAACATTAATCAAATTGATCATTAATTATCCTTAATTAATGGTTAGGTTCAATTGCTCTCATCCATGCATCCTTTAATCTTCCCAATCATAATCTATAATCCATTAAACAACAATCATATTCTAATCAACTGACAATCTATCATGAATTAATTACCAAATCCAAGCATCCATATTCTACAATCAACCACCACTAATTGAATCCACCTAATCAATTTCAACCCCAATTTAATCATTATGATTAACAACAATAATGAAATCATCCAGATCAAACCATTCATCACCCTTTCATCAATTAAACCATCTGTTAAAATCTCTCTTGTTAAACATCACATTAATACAAAGTCTATTTTCAATTAAGAGATCTAATTAACCAACACAACATATTAACATGCTCCAAATCTGATACTAATCTATTTTTTACTGATCAAATAAGTTCTTAAACATGAGCTCTAGCCTTAATTACCTCCTTTCTTTCCCGTTTAATGGTTGAAATAGAAACGACCAACATATCTAGTTTTTCCAAATCTGCAGTATACCTAATACGGAAGAACATTCAATCCCTTATTAATCTCCATAACAGAAAATGCAATCAAGATCTAGGTTATTACCCAAACTATCAGAAGATGGTGGCTCACAGCTAAAGATCATGCGGCTAGAAATTTATGGCCAAAGCTGAGGATTGTCCACACATAGTGATGACGAAGCAAAGTCAAGATGTTGCCCTCCAAATCAAATAACCCTAAAACAACTCTGAGTATAGACCAAACACTCACATCGCGTTCTAGGGTTAGCTAGTTACTGTTAGAATATATACTAAAAGCCTAGCTTTTGTAAACATTTATTTTGAAATAAAGAATCACTTTTGGTCAAATATATCTACATTTATGTTAAGTGTAGTTGTTCAATTAATTTATATCATAGATAACATGGTGAGTGGTGTCACACACAGAAGATCATGTTATCAGTTCTTTATAAATTATAAATAGTTGCTCACTACTAAGATGGAAAGGAACAAACTGTTAGAATAGTCGTAGTGTAATTAGATATTAGTTTATCTTGACTAATAAATTACACTAGTACACTCTAAGTGTATTGAGTAGGATCATTTAAGGCAAGTTCTTTTTATACTGACTTAATAAAAGAATGAGATCTTAGTTATTATGGAAGTGTGTACTCTTAATCCTAATATAATAACAAGCATATATATTTAGTATTTATTTCTTTGACTTATCAAAGGGTGAGATTTAGCTCGATAAATCAATAGGCCCAATAAGTTGGGAAATGATATTACTTATAATGTGTGTTGTTGATTATAGAAGGAAACTATGTCCTAGTTATTTAGGTTGAGAATGTCCCCAAGAGGAGCTCATAAGGATTGTCATGTTAAACCCTGCAGGTGGACTTAGTCCGACATGACGATAAAGTTGAGTGGTACTACTCTCGGAGCTAGATGTTAATTAAATGAGTTGTCAGTAACTCATTAAATTAATGGACATTCGATATCTTAAACACAGGGAGATTAACACACTCATGATAAGAAGGAGCCCATAATGTAATTTGGGATTGGTGCGGCAGTGCAATAATAACTCTCTAGTTGAATGAGTTATTGTTGATGAATTTGAGTTGTGTGTTTGGGGCGAACACGGGATACTCAAGCTCGTCGGGAGGCCAAAATCAATTTCTCCTCTAGGTCCCTGTCCTAGCCTCATTAATGCCTTAAATCCACTCATGAAAATGTCCATCTTGGTGTCCAAGAGAGGGCCGACCCATGGCTTGGTGATCAAGCCATGGGGCCGGCCACTTCCTCCTCAATAGGGGTCGGCCCCTTGCTTGATGCCCAAGCAAGAAGGGGTCGGCCACAATATTCAAATTATAGGGGGTGTTTTGAATTTTTAAAATCTTCTCTTTATAGACATCTACAAGTTTTAAAAGAAGGATTTTAAATTTACAAAACTTTCCTTATTTGAATTAGGTCACATGATTTAAAAGAAAGTTTTAAAAGTTTTAAAAATTTCCTTTTTTAACCATCCACATGGTTTTTAAAAAGAGAGTTTTAAATTTAAAATTTTCCTTTTTTGTAACCATGTTTAAAAAAGGAAATTTTAAAAAGAAGTTTTAAATTTTAAACATGGTTTTAATTTTTTTAAAAAATTTCTTTTTTAACATCCACAAAAGGAAAGAGAGGTTGTAAAATTTTATAAGAGGATTTCTTCTTTTATAAAATTTTATAAAAATTATTTCTCTTCATGATGATGTGGCCGGCCACCCTTGCTTGGTGTCCAAGCAAGGGGCCGACCATTAAAAGCATTCAATCAATCAAGAGGAGAAAAGGGAAAAATAAAAGGGGAAAAGGAAAACAAGAGGAAGATTTTAAATTTTTGTAAAAATCTTTCCTTATTTGCCTTGGGCAAGTATTATAAAAGAAAGGGAGGAGAGGCCTCATGAGATATCAATTCTTATTCTCTTGTTGGTGCTCTCTCTTGTGGCCGGCTCTCTCCTTTTCCTTTCCCCTTGCTCTCTTTTATTTCTTTGTGGTGGTGGTGGCCGGATTTTAGAGAAGGAGGAAGAAGCTTTTGGGTGGTGTTCATCTTGGAGGTTCGTCGCCCACACGACGTCCAAGAGGAGGCGAGGAATACGGCAGAAGATCAAGAGGTCGTTGTATACAAAGAAAGGTATAACTAGTAATTATTTTTCGCATCATGCTAGTTTTTCTTTGTATGAATTCCAAACACAAGAGGAATTAGATTCTAGTTTTTCGAATTTGTAATTCGAGTTTGTGTTTATTTTGTTTTTCTAATTTGTGATTCGATTGTTCCTTTTGGTTAAACCTAGAGTTATATAAGGAAATTAAATATTAGATTTTCTTAAAAGGCTTTGTCTAGGCGGTGGTGGATGATCCCATACCCAAGAAGGACTAGTGCCTCGCCATGCAGTCTGGAAGCTAATTTTAGAAATTAATATTTAATTGAATTTATAACATAGGTAGATTTGGATCAATAGTGTTAAGTTCTGCTTGCTATCCAAGTCTCAACCATTAAGAACAGATAAGTTAAATTTGGAATCGATAATGTAAAGTTCCGTTTACGATTCCTAATTTAACTTCTAAAGAATACAATAGGTTATTAGGAAAGGTTCGACACTTGTACAAAATTTTTATACAGCGGAACCAGTACGATCTTCCTAGGACTAACCAATAGTTACCTCTAGTGTGGAATCAAGAAAGCACCGTGAGTGTTGGAATTGATGGCTGCGATGGAACCCCGACGAAGGATACAGTGCGGCAATGGTTGGGCAAATCGTAGATAGCGATGGCACAACAAGGGCGACGATCAGAGCAATCAAGCAGCGGCGATGCATCAAGACTGACAAAAATGACCACGGCATCACCGATCTGGCCTCACATGAAGGAGGCGACGACATCGGGTGAGAAGAGGATCAACTGAACGCTAGCCATACCAGGTGCTGGTGGCCGTGGAGGTGGGCGGCATTAAGGCGGTTTGCGATGGATCGTCATCCATTGTGCTTGCATGGCCGGACAAAGGCAATCGAGCTGTTTGTGATGGATCAACATCCATTATGCTCGCGTGCCCGGAGGAGGAAGGGAATTAGGCTGCCGGCGATGGATCAACATCCGTCGTGCTTGTGTGGGTGGAGGAAGAAAGGAAATAACGCGAGAGGAAGAGAGGAAGAGGGGATGGCATAAATGAATAGGGTTATAATCTCAACTTAGACTTTTATACATTAATTAAGCATCACCTTAGTTTTAATGAAATTAATCAACTCCCATTTTAATTGGGTATTCTAATTAGGCCTCCTCTGTGCCTAATAGATTCATCCCCTTAAACGTGCCAAACGGACTCCGTTTAAATCCTAAAAAAATTTTAAAATTTTATGAAAAATTTAATAAAATTATTTCTCAAATAACCTTACTATTTTATTATTATTTGGGGTAATATTTTACATTCTCCTTCACTAATAAAAATTTGGTCTCCAAATTTCCTGCTCAACTCAAAGATCCCCATCGAAGGGTAACAACTAAACAACACACTCATATACCACTCCATCCTAGTATCATGAATAAATCTCCAACCGTGAGAGATTAAATGTTCCCTTATGAAATCACGTGATGATTTACATTTAAATAGATAATGATAACTCTGTGGGTTATGAGTTCACCATGCTTCCGCTACTCCAAATTGCTATCTAGTCAACTGTAGGTAAAATCTACTAAACATAAATGGTCTTCACAACTGTCGTGGAAATCCATAACGCACACTACTATCATATCCTCTAATATCTTATAGTGCACTTAGACTATTCATCTGTCTGAGGTTGGAAACCTCTACTACAACAAAGATCTATATTCACATGCTGCTACAAACACTGCCAAAAATGTGAGGTGAATCACCAATCTCAATCTAATACAATACTCAGAGATATACCATGAAGTCTGGTAATCTCTCTACTATATAACCCTGCTAATCGATCCTAAGAATGTGTCCTACGAATCGATATAAAGGAAGCAAATAAGTCAATCAATTAATGATTACTCAAATCGCATTATATCTTCTCTGTGCCCTAGGTAACCTCACAATAAAATCCATCATAACATGCTCTCATTCACATTCTAGTGTCCGAATCTATTGAAACAATTCTACTAATCATCGTTGTTTAGCCTCCACTTGCTGACATACTAGATATTGAGCTACAAAAATCCGTGATGTCTTTCTTCATGTCGTTCCACCAATAGGAACGCTTTAAGTCCCTATACATTCGGGTACCATCCAAATGTATCTCAACTCTGAATTAGTGTGCTTCCTAGAGTAACTCCTCTCGGACATAATGAGACTCAAGAACACACATAAACTCCAACGGAAATAGTGAATCCTATATAGATGATGTCTCCACATTGTCAACACGAAAATGATAGCTGCTAATCCAAAATCATGAGTCGAATAATTTTTCTCATGGTCTTTCAGCTGTTGAGAAGAATATGGTACTACTCGACCGTGCTGCTTCAGAACTGCACCTAACCCCTGGTATGATACATATGTGTAGAGTACAAATCCGTCCACACTAGAAAATAAAACTAAGACGAATGCAGTTATCAACTTTTTGTTTCAACTCCTGAAACTGGTCTCATAAGCCTCTGTCTAGGAAAATTTAATTCCTTTCCTAGACAGTCCATTCAATGGCATAACAATGCTAGAAAAACACTCAATCAATCCTCGGTAATATCCAGCTAGACCGAGGAAACTGTGACTCTCCTATACAGACTTCGACTACTCCCAATTGGTAACAACCTCTATCTTCTATGGATCCACTTATATGCCCCTGCTAGAGAAAATGTGTCTCTAGAAATCCCACAGAAGATAGACCAACATGCACATTTACTAAACTTCGCATAGAGATGTTGTCGTCGAAGCATCCCCAAAAGTATGCGAGGATATTGTTCGTGATCCACCTCAGATAAGGAATATATCACAATATTATCAATGAAAATAATTACAACCGATCCAAAGTCCCTAGGAATACCGGATTCATCAAGTCCATGAAAACATCTAAGGCGCTGTAAGCCTAAATGGTAAAACCAAGAACTCATAATATAGATACAATAGACACATTCAATCATAAGATCACTGACAATAAGTCTGTAATCTGATCACCAACTATAAATCACCAAATCCATAAATATCAAGACATACTACTCCTCATGTCACTATCAACATCAAACACTAAATAATAGACCACCAAGTCAAATATCCACTAATAGAGTATCAGAAAATCACATATCACAATATTTAAATGTTGTGTAAAAGGATATCCACCAATAAATCATCATAAATCAACATATCATAATATCTGATCTCACAATATCCATCAATCTCAAACCATCCTCAACATCAATCATACCTGATAATTTTCCAGTAACCAATTCTCATTATGGTGTACTATCAAGATGTAGAAAAATATCGTCATCCTACCTATGATATATGGCTACTGAAGTCCAAGGGATATCTCTTGACTTCCTGATTGATAATCTACAACTCTTTAAATGGCAAAGATATGGTCAATCCATGAAATATGAGTATAAAAACTCTACTAATCCTATCTAAAAATATCCAAAGAGTATGTCAAATCTCATCCTTTCCAATATTTAAATATCTATAATAAAGGAATGACAATCCAAAGTCCAAAGGGTCACTCAACCTCCTACTGAAAGTCTACCCATCAGAGAATATCACCACAAATCTCATAATCATACCCGTAAAATATTCTCTGATAACTGTCATCAAAATGTCGAACACTCTGATATGAGATATAGACTTTAAGACCTTGGGTAAATGGTCACGTTGTTAAGGTCGTGAGCTACATGATGAAGACAATGTTAGCTGAGTCGACTAACCACTGTCTTGTAACACATCATACTACGATTGCTCCACCTAAGGTTTAGTAACTTTTAGTGACGAGCAATGCACACAAGAGTAAAGGAGCACTATCAACAAATAGCTAACCGACATAACTGTCGATCGTCACTCTGCTCCTCGAAGATTATCATCTGAAACTTCCCCTCATTAACGGTCGAATTTAATAAGTGTTATTCAACTAATACCACATTCTCCGCATCATTATGGGTCATATATCTATATGTAGCACCGAGGATGTCTACCCATATCCGATCGGTCCATGAGTCAGGATCTCCCATGGAACAGCATTAAGCGAGTCGACTAACCATCGCCTTTAAACCATTATACTACGATTCCTCCTTTTCCGGTTCAAGAATTCTTGATAAGATATATAGAAGGAGGTAGAGAAATACTATCTCTCTAGAGCATCTCAGAATCATCAATAAGAGATGCTCTGCTCCCATAAGTCAACTTCTGCATTTTCCTTCATGTGGTATCTGGTCACATAAAGGATAAGCAACAACCTTTATCTTTTCCGCACCAGTACAAATCATATATTTGAATGTATTCTCCAATTTATACATCCTATAACAGTTGTATCTCGTAATTATTAAAGCAATTAGCTCTACACTTTTCCACATCAGTGGAGGTTATCTATCCGAATGTACCTTCTAGATTATCCTACTAGGTACATACAATCTATGGTCAAAGTCCCCATGGAATATGATACATCAATCCTCTACAGACTAGTCAAGCCAACAATGGTATATGGCTAATTCAATCCATTTTATGTCTGTACAAGTCATGTACTCCAATGTACCTTCCAGATTATCTAACCAAATACAAATAACCCAAAGATCAGAATCTCCATGAAATAGAGTAAGACTGCCCCCTATTGACCGAACTAATAAGAGTAAATCAGTCCTCTAGTAACTAAACCAACAAGAATGAATCCGTCCTCTACTAACCAAACCAACAAAGATAAATTGGTCTTCTACTGACCGAACCAACACGAGTAAATTGATACTCTACTGACCAAATTAATATGATATTTAGCAGATACTATCCCTTACCCAACTAGTAATAGCATAAACTAGTAATACTGGTGGTATGGTAGAAGAAATTCTATGAGACTATAATCCCTAATCTCTAGTAGGAACTGATAGACCTAAATAGTGGCTGACCCAATGCAAGTTATACATGCTACAAATAACTAGACAAGTACCAAGAGATACAGTACACAAACGTACCTCCTATAGCTTGGAGATGTCTGTCGCTACCTGATCCCAAAGCTCGAAAAGTCATATCAAGAAAAATAAATCATAAAATCCAAAGACATGAGAAAATAGGCCTCATAAATATGTGATTCTGATACCAATAAATTGTCATGCCCTGAGGGTAAGGCTGTCCAACAAAAATTGGACAACACCTCCCCTATAATAGTGATAAATAAAACTAGTATACATTGCCCCAAGGCTACTCACAAGCAATAACAGTCCATACGATTGGATATAAAACATAACCACGTAGTTATATACACAGCCCACACAGTTGGAACAAAAGAACATAGCCACGCAGTTATATAGTAAGCAACTCACATAGCTATAGTAAAACACAGGGGAAGTCACAAAATAACAAATGCAAAAACACAATACAACTAACTGTGAGCCGGCTTAACTTGACACTACAACATCAAACCAACTAAAAGAAACCACAAAGGTAAACTACACACAAAAGATACATATACACGATCAAGTCCAAAGCCAATAATGCAAACAGAAGAAAAAATAGAAGACGTCGCTCGATGTGACTTGGGACTGGCGGACAGGATCTCCTGGTGACTCCATAAATCCTTTACCTGCTACCTGCGAAAGAAAACCAGTTTATGGGATGGTGAGTACTGGGACTCAACAGGTAATTGACATATAGTGCATGAGTATAATATAAATCTAGAGATTAAAAGGTATACAGTCTCATAGGAAAAATAGAAGATACTACAGTGATGTCATAGTAAATGTCCATACATGAAATAATATCCTAGGCTAGTAATAGTAGGTCAGGGGTAGTGAGGATCTGCAATAATACCGTTTATACTAAGAGGTATCTTGTGAGGTATATACATACTATCAATAAGTAGGTCAGTGTCTAAGCATATACAACAAGTATATAGCTCAACATATGTAAGCATATCACATAAATACAATAAAGCGACAGCTTACAGCTTTAAGTAAGCAAACAATAGCAAAAGAATTATAATAACAAAATGGATGGTCACTCCCGCCCACCCCTCTGCACCATGACTCCTGTATCGTTGAGAGGTCGGGTCAGTGACAAACTGTACACCACTCTAGCTACCACTACTCTCAAGTGGCTGAGGGGATAGTTGCATAGTAGCTAACTAGCTATGTAGCGACGGGGATCCCTGCTGCTCATAACTCTGGCTAATACTATCCATGAGTGTAAAATACCAAAAAATGGTGAATAATGATAAGAAAATTTTCTAGAATTTTTGGAAATTTTTTTAGAATTTTTTGGAGATCGTATGGACGAGTTTACGGGGATAAAACTGGGGTCCAGGGGAAGTCTGTTTAGGCTACTCAGTTTTAATGAGGAAAAGTTTATTTCCTTTTTCTTTTATTTTTCTTTTCCCTCGTTCTCACCCGCGTGCTTTTCCTCCCGAGCCCCTGCGACGCTGATCCTTGCCCTAACCGGCGCCGCGACAGTTTCTTTCCCCCACCTCGCGAACAAAAGCAGTGCACCATCTCTTCTTTTCTCATTCTTCCTCCTAGAGCCGATCCCCTCTCCTCCTCATTCATTCCGACCCAGCGCTACCTTGCTCCACCACTTTATCAAGCTACGCGTCGAGCACCGGCCACAGGAAATCAGCGTCGTCGCCTATGCCCTAGCGCCATTGTCGTCGCCACAGCCGACACGGCCGAGACTCCCCTCTACCCTAGTGTCGACGCCCCACTCCCGACGCCACAGCCGTCGCTGCCGATCGCTAGTCACCCGAGCCCTCGCCTCCGTCCGATTTCCCCTCTCCCTGAGTCGTCGCTGTGCAGGTGGATATCCATTTTTTCCTTTGTCAGCAAGGACGCTCTGTGCCTTAGCACTGTCGCCGACCACCATATTCAATCCATCACCGATTTTCCCTCTGTGCCCTAGATCGCCGACTCTTGGTGTCTCTTCATCTCGACACCAGCCGGTCTTCTCTCGCCGCGACTCGCTGCTCTGGTTCACCACTACAGTAGCTTTGGGAAGGAGGTTACAAATCTGGTTTCGGTAAGGTTTGGTGGGTATTAGGTTAATTTCATGTTCTGTATGGATGTTGAGATTTTTATGTGACTGAGCATTCTTATCTCTTGCTCACCAAGGGTATCCAGTGCTGAATGCTCTAGATCAACAAGCACTGCCGTGAAGTATTCCAGCAGCTCCGTTGCGATTGTTAGTCTACCAACCTTTGTAGCTTGGCCAACACTGTTCATTGGCGATCCACAGCACCGGTCATTCTGTTTTGAGTAGGGAACCCCTTCGACCGTGAGCCTTCAGCGATCATCTTGGATTTGGGTGAGTTCTTATGAATTAGTTTAGACTAAGTTGTTGTGATGGATTATGCTTATGACAAGTCCAAATTTGAATGGATTGGTTAAGATATGATTGAGGAGTTAGATGATCCAATTAGGGTTAACTGATGGATCTAATCTAACCGAGGTTAATGAATGAATTAGGGTTCCTGGTGAATAAGGATTTTGGTTTAGCTATTTTGTTTAGAATAAAACTTAGCTAAACTGTACAATTTATTACAGGATTCGGATTCGGGACGAGCACTTCAACATAGAGGTTGATTAGCTCGATCTATATTGGAGGCGGGTACCTTGACTTATCTTTGATAATGTCATGTTGATATGTTTAGTAGGTTATAACCTTTAGTAATGATTATGTTCGTCTTTGCTTCAGTTGGTCACAACCTGATCTGTTACATGCTTGTTTGATCACCTGTTATACATTTTATGTTAGTACCCACATGATTATATATATGCTCATAGAGGTAGTGACATACCATGTCTTATTATGTTCAGGACCTAGGTATTTATTCATACCATACCTGACTGGTGTAACTTAGATCTTCGGATATGACTTATTGATACTAGGGTATACAATTTATATATATATATATAGATTGGTTCAGGATATTGACATGCTTAGTGTCATGCATCATTCGCATGATTGCATGCTGCGCGATAGTCTGCTCCATTATTGTTGAGCACATCGCCAGTTTCATCTCTATAGGTGCTCCGTTGGTCCGCTCATGGGTAACGTGACGCAGCGTGGTAGTACGTCAGTTTGCTCGGTGGTGCTCCGTTGGGACGCTCATGGGTAGTGTACTGCAACGTGGTAGCACGCCGGGATCCCTCCCCATCATCGTGTACCGGGAGATGAGAGCATTGCGCTCCCCCATTTATGATTTGGGGTAGGAGGATAGGTGTACTCCGTCAGCATCCCGTCCACTTGGTCACTCATCAGGAGTAGTGACGTCAGAGTGCACGGTTGTCAGAGCCCTACCCACTCGGTCTCACCATTGTGTGTGAGATGGCTGACTAGCGTCAGGGGTGACCATGTCATTGGCATCATATACATTTATTCATTTACTGATTGTGTTTGTTGCATTTATATGCTGCATTTGGATGGATGCATATGTTTGACATGCATACAGAATTTATGATACTCTCGGTCTGACGACCTGACTATTCTGATAGGAGGCCCTGGTGAGTACAGTTCTCTTCAGCCTTTTCTATTGTTCATTTCCAGCTTTTGTCCAGGAGACTATACTCCATAGTTATTACTATCTGTTATAGCTTATTATACATGTCAACTGGTATCTGCTGAGTTGTTGAACTCACCCCCGTGGACACTATCTATTTCAGGTACCAGGTTGTTATGGAGTCGCTTGGAGTATCATGTCTGCTGGTTCCCACGTCACATCAGAAGACTTACAGTTTCCCTATATGTTTTATTTGTTTTATATGTCAGTGTATTTAGTTTTGTGCTCCGGTTTTGTTTCTGGAGTGTTGTTGTTGTTACGTGGTATTTTATATTGTTTGTTGGTTGTGTAAGCCTAGCCGTCTAGTAGTCTTGTATTTTGGTTTGTATTTGGTTTTCTATTGTATTCCGCTGTGTTTGGTCTGGTACAGTCGAGTGGGCTATTAATTTTACATATAACTGCGTGGTGGTGTTTTTATTGTATCAACCGAGTAGGCTGCAATAAACTGCGTGGTTGTGTGTATGTTCCAGCCGCCTATGGCTGATGTATACTGTGTCTGTAGAAATGTTTTAGATTGTCACCCGTACAGGGGAGGTGCTGCTGAAATTTCTTCGGACAGGGACTTCCCTGGGGCGTGACAATGAGTGAACGAGTGGGGGCACAACAGGACAAGTGGATGAGTGGCCGAGCGTGTGACCCTGGCCAACGACCCTCTCAACCACAAGGGAGACATGGTCATCAGCATACATGCAATGACATGATGCGTAAAATACAACAGTTTTATATATATATAGATATATATATATATATATATATCAGGTATGCTACATAAAGATAGCATGCTCAACAAGGTATATGAATAAACAACAATCAAAACAAGTAAACATGGTATCTAATATCTAGTATTTGCTAAATATCATAGATAACAACGTGAGACTGTATAGATATAGAAACAAGTATCTCAAAGATCGAGTGGATAAGCATTAAGTACAGGAAAAATACGAGTGGAGTCAAGGTAAATATAGTTATTATCCAAATATAGCTCATGTACTAAGGTCAAAGAACTAAAGAATCAAAGTAAGAAGTACCTGCCTTTATCTGTCGATCGTGATAAACCAATCTCATATCGAGATACTCGTCTCGAGTCAACGTTCTATAAATCATATATTGTACGGTTTAGCTAATTAGATAAGAAACAACTAGCTAAACCCAAAGATCCAAACCCATAGGAAAAACCTTAATCAAATCAATCATTAATTATCCTTAATTAATTATTATCTTCAATTGCTCTCATCCATGCATCCTTTAATCTTCCCAATCATAATATACAATCCATTAAATAGCAATCATATTCTAATCAAATGACAATATATCATGAATCAATTACCAAATCTAAGCATTCATATTCTACAATCAACCACCACTAATTGAATCCACCTAATCAATTTCAACCCCAATTTAATCATTATGATTAACAGCAATAATGAAATCATCTAGATCAAACCATTCATCACCCTTTCATCAATTAAACCATCTGTTAAAATCTCTCTTGTTAAACATCACATCAAGATAAAGTCTATTTTCAATTAAGAGATCTAATTAACTAACACAACATATTAACATGCTCTAAATATGATACTAATCTATTTTTACAGATCAAATAAGTTCTTAAACATGAACTCTAGCCTTAATTACCTCCTTTCTTTCCTGTTTAATGGCTGAAAATAGAAACGACCAACATATCCATTTTTCCCAAATCTGCAATATACCTAATACGGAAGAACATTCAATCCCTTATTAATCTCCATAACAAAAAATGCAATCAAGATCTAGGTTATTACCAAACTATTGAAAGACGGTGGCTCATGACTAAAGATCATGCTTCTAGAAATTTATGGCTGGAGCTGAGGATCATCCACACACAGTGATAACATAAGCAAAGTCAAGATGCTGCCCTCTAAATCAAATAACCCTAAATCAACACTGAGTATAGACCAAACACTCACATCACATTCTAGGGTTAGCTGGATACCTCTAGGGTGTAAGCAGGAAAGCACCGTGAGTGTTGGAACAGATGGTTGCGATGGAACCCCGACAAAGGATACAGTGCGGTGATGGTTGGGCAAATCGTAGATAGCGATGGCACAGCAAGGACGACGATCAAAGCGATCAAGCAGCAGCGATGCATCAAGACTGACAAAAATGACTACGGCATCACCGATCAGGCCTCACATGAAGGAGGTGATGACATCGGTGAGAAGAGGATCAACTAAAGGCTGGCCTTCTCTCCTGCCAGGTGCTGGTGGTCATGGAGATGGGTGGCATTAGGGCTGTTTGCGATGGATCGACATGCATTACACATGCGTGGCCGAGGAGGAAGGGAATCGAGCTACCGGGGATGGATCGAAGTTCATCGTGCTTGCGTGGGCAGAGGAAGAAAGGAAACAGCGCTAGAGGAAGAGGGGATCGACGTAAATGAATAGGGTTCTAATCTCAACTTAGGCTTTTATACATTAATTAAGCATCACCTTAGCTTTAATGAAATTAATCAACTCCCATTTTAATTGGGTATTCTTATCAGGCCTCCTCTATGCCTAATCGATTCATCCCCTTAAACATGTCAAACGGACTCCGTTTAAATCCCAATTTTTCTTTAAAAATTCCTGAAAAATCTAATAAGATTATTTCTCAAATAGCCTTAATATTTCATTATTATACAACTAGTACCTAATTCTTTTAGGTTGCCATGTGTAGGGTAGTGGTATTGTTCCATTTGTACAGGATCCCTCTTCATCCCCATTATTTTTTATTATTTTTATTACCCCAAACAATCTGAGTCAGGCGTCTTCCTCTTCTACGACCGAGTGGCCATCGTATACTTTGATAAGATGCCCTCCTCCAACAAGGGCTGGAAGTCTCATTACTTCTACGTCCAACTTTCCGATTGGGCTGCATTCCCCACCGGCTGGCAAATGCAGCTACCCAACTCCCATGAGTTGGGAAATTTTCGATGGGAGCTGACCTATCTTCAAGCTGTAGCATAGCTAGTCTGCTTGAAATATCACATCCATAAGCTGCCGTTGGAGGGCATTTTGTACTTGTTCGAGCTGAGTCCCGTTTGTGCTTGACTGCGCAACCCTTTTGGTGAGCAGTTTTTCCTTTCATTATTTTTGGATCTAACTGATTTCTTCTTATTTTTATAGCTAAAGTGATATTGAAGCCTCTACTCAGTGAATCCACCAAGTTAACTGATAAGGAGGTAGAAGCTCATGGAGCCGCTGAGATGGAGAGTCACGAACTCTTGCCGGTTTGACATTTTGAGGAGCCGACTGGTGAGGAAGAAGTGAGCAAAGTGGTGGCAAGAGATGTCACTGCTAACATAGAGGAACTTCCTCCCAAGTGCCCTTCATTGGTGCCTATAGCAGTTCCATTAGTGTCCACAACTTCTGCTGAGCCGCTCGCCCAACGGCAGCGTCACAAAAGGCTCGGAGCGGAATCTTCTGCTCGATCGATGACCTCTGTTCCCAAACCTTCTACCGATGCATCTAACATGTGACCACCATTTGAGTGGGGAGAAGGTTAAATTTATGCCATCCCTGAGAGAGTGGTCGGTCTACCAACTCCGCCTTCATCCAATCGGATGCCATTTTTGTCCGAGTGTTAGCCGATGTTATCTCTGCTCGGTCTATAACTTATCTAATGCCCCCATAGCCGATCCAGTGGCCCCAATCTCTACCAGTCATTCAACTCCCATGTCAAAATCCAAAAGCAAGGCTAGCTCAGAACCAATTGGCTCCAGCCTACACAAACATATCATGACCATCCTCAGATTGTCCACCAATGAGTGGCGTTACCCCGACCCTGACAAGCCACACACCCTCGAGTATAAAATTAGGATCCTAGGTCCCTTGGCCTAGACTTGGGTGTATGGAAGCCAGAGCTAGAACGACGACCATTCCACCCGATGAGTTGGCCGATCGTTTCATCCAAAATTCCACGAGGGTGAGTTTGCTTAAATAATTATATTTCTTGATCGACTTCACTTGATTGCTTTTTCTTTCTTTTAATAGTTCTGGGAGGAGGGTCTAGCTATGTGTCAAAGGTTGGCCCAACTAAACCATGAATTTAAACAAGTTCAAGCCCTGGTCGAAGGAGATGACACCTCCCAAGTCTTGGTTAAATGACTAACTGTTAAGGTGACCCAACCGAAGGAGGACTTAGAGAAGCAGTCCGAGTAGGTCTTAGGGTCCGAGTGGGTGTTAACCATAGAAAAAGACAAAAATCATGATCAAGATGTTGAGCTTAAGCAGTAGGCCCACAATTTTGAATCGAAGATCAGCTTAGCAAACGCTAGGAAGCTTAGGGCCATCGAAGACTTGGACATCAAGAATAAGGAGGCCCAGGTCCTGGCTAAGAAGCTTGAGGAAGTAGAAGCAACTCTGGTCATACAGCAGAGCAGGTGAGCCATGAACTTTAGCTTGGGAAGTGCCAAAGATTAATAGATGAAAAAGACGCTGAACTGCAAACCCTAAGAGCTGAGCTAGAAACCTCAAAGGCCCAACTTGTTAAGTTCAAGGAGGAAGAATTTGGTCAGTTAGAAGCTCACAGGGTCGAGTATTTTTGGTCGACAGACTTCAACCAGATGTTATCCGACCGCACCATCAAACTGTTTGATAATGGTATTGAAGGGACCCTAAAGCATCTAAAGGAGGGTTGCTATCTCTAAGCCAAAGTTCTCCCAACTTTTATCATAAGACAAAAAATCTAAAAGTCCTAGATGATGTAATCACTGACTTTGTATAGCACCTCTTTCAAGTCTGTCACTAATTTTTTGTATGCGTTGAGTAATCCTGTGAATCTTTTGAAGTTTGATGTTGTGTATATTATTTACTTTGAGCTTTAAAATTTTCTTCCTTTGAATGCCTTAACCTTTAATGTTATTTTGTCTCTTAGACTTCACTTTCTTGGTCTACTTGAGCAACACTATAAAGAATTTTGCTCGTTATGGTTTTTTGGGACTCAAGGAGAATTCCACCACTTAGTGGTGAAATTAAGTTCATTTATGACTCAACCGCTTGGTCTGATGGATCGAGACCCTAGATGAGAGGCTCGAGAATCTAAATACTTTGTCGTAAGAGCAAGCTCAGTTATAATTCGGTCAAACAGTACGAAAGTTTGGATACTTAGGCGTGAGAGCATGCTCACTTATAACTGTTGGATTGTTACGCATGTGAGAGGAGGGAGGGTGAATCACATGGTTTTAAAAAATTTTCTTTTGAATCTTTTAAAAACAAAGTGTGCACAGTGAAAGAGAAAACAGAAACAAAAAAGCAAGAACTTGATCAGTTATTTGGTTCAGAGCCTTCGGCGACTCTTACTCCAAGACCCACGATCCCATGGACCGTATCTATGGGAAATTCACTATAATCCTCTTTCAAAACTATTGAAAGAGGGAAACGAGTATAATAAAAAAGATAGGATAAGTGTAACAAGCTACACTTTCATTTTAAGCAATAATTAAGTACACAAAGAAAACTTTGTTACCCAACACTTATAGATTGTCCAATTAAGCTCAATGTTGGATGACTTCTCAGCAGTAGTCGAGCGTAGTAACATCAGAGCAGAGTAGCAGCACAAAGTTGGAGTAGTCAGAACGTCGAACGAATGCGAAGAATCTTGTAGAAGAGATGTGTATGAGTTGCATGTAAGCTTTAGTCAAGTAGCCCTTTTAAAGAGGGTTGAAGGAGCCTTCCATAGCACTGGAGACGCCTTCCATGGGAAAAGTTTTGTCCCGAGAAAATAGTGTCTTATAGTCACCTAGGTCTTCTATGTTATCTGACCGAAGGCGCCTTCAAGCCTCTCTAAGGTGCCTTCCATTGCCTAGCTCAAGGCATTTTCCATGCGGTTGAAACGCCTCTTATACTATTCACCCGAGGTATTTTATGCTCCTTTCTTCCTACAAAATGTGTTTAGTCTAAGACAAAATATCTAACCCATAAAATAAAGTTAGTACAATAATAAGGTAGCAATAATAATTAGTTCATGTCCTTCCAAGATCAGGAACTAGTCATGGTCTCAATTTACGTTTATAAAATGGACCTAAATTAGACATGCACCTAAAGTTCTAAATTGGGACTCATTCTCACTAAACACTCTCCTCCAGTGACTGACCTTACTCACCTTGCAGAATTTCTTAACTCTACCTCAATCCACTAGGTCTTCCTGCTAATTGTCAGATCTGCAGATCCAATTGGACTTCGGCCAGTTGTCAGGTCTTGTGGACCCAGTTGGACTCTCCGCCAGATATCATATTACTCCTTAACCTATCTGGACTTCTACACTAGCTATCAGGTCCTCCAGACCTTGTTAGATTTTAGCATGGTGTTAGACCAATCAAGCCCTGCACACTTGGTAGAAAGGTTAGATCACACAACACATCTAACTTTAATCCACTTGTCATTCATAAAAACTCAGGTTTGATCATTGGTGCCAACTACACCAATAATCTCTCCCTTTTTGATACAATGACAACCTGAGTTAAACTTAAAAAATACATAAAAATAAATAGCAATATAAATGATTCAAGAGAAAAATTAAGCAACTTCAATTTCTATTTTATTCTCTCAATCATTATAGGGTTAAGATTTTCAAAATTTTGAATTGCCTTTAGTTTTTCTTACTTAACCCTTACCCTCCCCTTTGACATTCATCAAAAACATGCAAATAAGTAAGTGTAAGCAAATAAGTAGGCATATCAAGCAACAATTTTTTCAAAGAAAAAGTTTTTCATAAAAACTTGCAGGCCTATTTCAGGGAGGAGTTAATGATAAGAAAATTTTCTAAAGTATTTTGAAAGGAATTTTTTAAATTTATAAAAGTTTTTCAAAATTTTAAAAATTAAATTTTGGGAAAACAAAGCATTTTGCAAAGCTACATTTTGCAAAAGTTCTACAAAGTATTTTAAGACAAATTTTAAACCACTTTTCAAAAATAATTTTCAGGGAGGTGTTGTAAAGTAATTTTTAAAGTTTAATTTTTCAAAACAACTTTTGAAAAGAGTTTTTAAAATAATTTTTCTAAAATATTTTTAAAGTACTTTTCAAACATTTTTAAGGTTATAAAGTAATTTTCAAAATATTTTTGCAAAATATTTTCAAGGAAACTACTAAAAAAGGTTATAAAGTAATTTTCAAGACACTTTTCATTTCATTTTTCAAAATAGACATTTGAAAAAGTATAAAAGTATTTTTTAAAGCAAGTTTTGAAAGGAAGTTTTGAGAGCATTTTGTAAAAATATTTTTCATAAAGATTAAGCAAAAATATTTTGAAGAGGCATTTGTCTCAAAATATAAAAAATTTCCAAAGAAAAATAATGATTTTGAAATATCCTCCCCCTTAACCTTATATTATTTTTAAAATAATATTCATCTACAAATTATCCTTAAATGTCTAACCTTTAGTTACTAACTAACTACTAGAAGATAACAACGTTCACTTGATTAGTCAAGTTAAGTAATAATGTACAGTTAGAAATTTACTGAAAAAAAGGACTACTTAACTTGATCAATATACTGTTGTATTTTATGCCTAGATTTATGTTGATGCACTAATACAAATATATAAAATCCAGGCAAAAGACCTACGCATCTTACGCCATTCTAAGTTTTTGAATACCAATTAAGGTAGATCTAGTGTGCTTGTGAGATGCTCGTTGTGTAAATCTATAGGATCATGCTTTCTGGGGATTCATCCTATTCTAAGGCCAAAACAAATTTTAAAACACTAGAGAAATGGGAATTTTTAAAGAAATACAAATAAGAGTAGCCTAGAATTTGTAAGTTATTTGAAAATTTATTTGATAATAAGAGTTCTAGTCTATTGTTCATATTCCTAGTTTTCTTCTTAAGTTACTAAATTCAGATTCAGGTAATGGTTTAGTGAAGATGTCAGCCAAATTTGATTTGGACTCAACATAATTGAGTTCAATATTTCCTTTGACGACATGATCTCTAATGAAGTGATATTTGATTTCAATATGTTTAGTTTTTAAATGATGCACTGGATTCTTAGTTAATTGAACTTACATTATCAATAAAGATTTTTACATTTTTATGCTTTAAGTTAAAGTCTTTTAATGTGTGTATACATCCATAACAATTATGCCACTCACCCGTCTGTTACTATATACTCTGCTTCAGTAGTAGATAAAGTAACACAATATTATTTTCTATTAAACCAGCTAACAAGTGATAGTCCAAGTAGTTGACATCCATCACTTGTACTTGTTTTATAGCTGGCATAGTCTGAGTCAGAGTAACCTATAGTTCAAAATTAGGTGTTCTAGGGTACCAAATTCCTACATTTAGTGCACCTTTCAAGTATCTAAAAATTCTTTTTACATTAGTTAAATGAGATTCCTTAGTAGAGGTTTAGTATCTAGCACACATACTAACTACAAATAAAATATCAGGTCGACTTGCAGTTAAGTATAAAAGTTGCCTATGACACTCCTATGATATTTTAGATCTATTGGTTTTCCATTTGAATCATTATCTAAAGTTGTATTAGTTTCTATTGGTATTTTTATTTCTTTAATATTTTTCATTCTAAATTTTTTAAGTAATTATTTGGTGTATTTTTGTTGATAAAAATAATTTCCTTCTTGTTTATTTTACTTGTAAACCTAAGAAGAATGTTAGTTTTGTTGGATTGTTACACACATGAGAGGGGGGGAGGGGTGAATCATGTGGTTTTAACAACTTTTTTTTTTCTTTTTAACCCTTTTAAAACAAAGTACGCACAAAGAAAAACTAAACACGAAAATAAAATAAGCAAGAACTCAAATGGTTTTACTTGGTTTGGAGTCTTCGCTGACTCTTACTCCAAGACCCAGGTCCTTCTAACCTATCGATGGGTAATCTACTAATAGCCTCTTCTAGAACTACCGAAAGAGGAAATCGAATACAAGTGAACAAAGGACAATGTAACAGCCCAGACTTCCTTTAATAATATAAATGAACAACATAATTTAAATGTTACCAACAACTAAAGGAGAAGCGAGATTGCTCATGTGTTGTGACGTCTGTCTATTGTAGTCGGGCATGACAGTGTCATAGTAGAGCAGCAACACAAAGTCAGAGTAGTCAGAATGTCAAATGAATGTGTAGAAGCTTGTAGAAGAGTTGTACTTGAGTTGTGTAGAAGCCTTGGGTGAAACCTTCTTTTATTGAGTGTTGAAGGCGCCTTCCATAACACTAGAGGCGCCTTTAACCCCTTAACTCTTATCCTGAACAGCTTGTCTCTTTTCGTCAATGAAGTCCAATTTTATTTGACTGAAGACACCTTCCAAGCTCTCGAAGGCTCCTTCCATCGCCCAAGTCAAGGCACCTTCCTTCGCATGGAAGGCGTCTCGGGAACTGTTCACTCGAGGCATTTTGTGCTCCTTTTGCCTGTAAAATATATTAGTCCAACACAAAAATATCTAACCTATAAAATAAAGTTAGTACAATAATAAGA
Organism: Zingiber officinale; assembly: GCF_018446385.1. Lineage (NCBI taxonomy): Eukaryota > Viridiplantae > Streptophyta > Magnoliopsida > Zingiberales > Zingiberaceae > Zingiber > Zingiber officinale. Next base: position 86,190,476 of record NC_055988.1, read on the forward strand.
TAGTAGTAATAATTAGTTCTTGTCCTTCTGAGATCAGGAACTAGTTATGGTCTCAATTTAGATTTCTAAAATGGATATAAATTAAACTTGTGCCTAAAGTTCCAAATTGGAACTCATCATCACTGGAACACTTTCCACCAGTGACTTACATTACTTACCTTACAGAATCACTTAACTCTACTTCGGTCCACTAGGTCTTTCCGCTAGTTGTCAAGTTTGTAGACCCAACTAGACTTCAGTCAGCCGTAAGGTCCTGTGGATCTAGCCAAACATTCCGCCAAATATCAGGTCACTCCTTGACATATCTAGACTTCTACACCAGCTATCAGGTCCTCCAGACCTATTTAGATTTCAGCCCGGTGTCAAACCAGTAAAGTCCTGTACACTTGGTAAAAAGGTTAGATCAACAACACATCTAACTTTAATCCACTTGTCATTCATCAAAACTTAGGTTTCACCATTGGTATCAAATGCACCAACATGTTTACCTAATAAACTCATTTCAAATTCTTGTTCTATTATGGTAATAAACACTTAACAAAAATTATGAGTTTGTTGAACTAAAAATTATATCGTCTACATATTCTTAGGCTATAAAAATATTTTTCTTAAGTGTTTTTACAAAAAGAGTTTGATCAATTTGACCTTGGTTGAATCTTTTGGAAATTAAATAGGAGATTAACCTTTTATATCATGCCCTCGATGCTTGTTTAAGACCAGATAATGTTTTCTTCAGTTTAAACATATGGTCAGGATAATCTAGACTCTCAAACCCAGGTGGTTGACCTACATAGACTCATCTTTTATTAGCCCATTTAAGAAGGCAGATTTAACATCTATTTGATAATGTTTAAATCCTTTATGAGTTGTATAGCATAGTAGCATTCTAATAAACTCAAGTCTGGCTATTAGGGCATAGGTTTCATCATAGTCAAGTCCCTCTACTTGACTAAATCCTTTAGCTACTAATCTAGCTTTATTTCTAACAATTTCCCAATTTTCACTTAGTTTATTTCTAAACACCCATTTTGTTTCCATGACCTTTTTATGATTAGGTAATGATACTAAATCTCATACTTCATTTCTTTCAAATTAAGCTAATTTTTCCTACATAGCTATAATCCAGTCTGGATCAAGTAGAGATTCTGCTACTATTTTGGGTTCAATTTTAGAAATTAAAGATATTTGACTTAGGTTTCTGAATGATGATCTAGTTTAAACTCTTAGATCTAGATCACTTATAATTTGTTTAATTATTTTAGACTCAGTTTGTATTTGTTCATTTTTTATGGTTGATTTTATTCATCTTTGTAGTCGTCTATTTAATTTGATTTGGTTTTTAACTTGCTCCCCATAAATTAGTGCTAGCTCTAACAAAATCAATTGATTGGTATTGAGTTTGAGTTGAGTTGGCTTCTTTAGATTTCATATTTTCATCAAATTTTATATTGGTTGTTTCCTCAATCCTTAGTGTAGTTTTATTGTAAACTCTATATCCTTTACTGTTTAGGGAGTACCCTTTCTACTTTTGAGATAAATTTTCCTAAGTGTTCTCTTGTATTTAATATGTAAACTGGACTTCCAAATACCTTAAAGTATTTAATATTTGGTATAATGTTATAATATATTTCATAGGATGTTTTGTTGTAATTCTTGTTTATTGTTACCCTATTTTGTGCATAACATGATGTATTTATGGCTTTAGCCCATAGATATTTGGGTAGTTGGTATTCATTAAGCATTGTCCTAGTTGCTTCTTGTAGTGTTCTATTTTTTCTTTCAACTATTTCATTTTATTGAGGTGTTTTAGGACATGAGAATTCTTGATGATATCCATTTTTAAATAGAATTTTGTAAACCTATGGTTTTTAAACTCTCCACTGTTGTCACTTCTAATTCGTTTGATTTTCAAGTTCTTTTCATTTTTAGTTTATTTGCAAAAGTCACTAAAGGTTTCAAATGTTTCATCTTTATTTCTTAGGAATTTTACCCAGGTGAACCTAGAATAGTCATTGATCCTGTATGAAATCTGCGAGAAGGTGATGAACGGTGGCTCCGAGGAGGATGAACTTCTGGAGATCCGGAGAAGCTTCTCAATGATCATGCACACAGTGAGATGAGTCAACAAAGCATTAGTGACCTAAGACCGGGGTAAGAATCCTTGGCTAGGCCCTCCGACACTCAAGTTAGTTCCCTCTCTTCAAAGTGGAAGAAGCAGAAGCACAATAATGAAAGTACGAAGAAGTAGAGTTTTAAATGCCAGAGTTTGTAAGCGTTAGCATATCTTGCTAGCGGATAGAACTCCCCTTTTTATACTACCTCATATAACCTCCGCAATTATAAGGCAGTCCCCAATTTGTTAGAGTTTGTTAGAAAATGGAGAAAGTACAACCTAAACCTCTCCCAATAATTCTTTAAGGAATCTTTTTCATAACCCAGATGTACCTCTTTTATCATTTATAACACCTCATTTTAATGAAATATGTAGAAGAATGTACCCTTGCAACTGAAGAAACTTCAAAGAGAAAGTTAGTTAAGAAAAAGAGAAAGTTAAGTGGTTAAGGGGGAGCAATAACAAGTTGTACTAAATGCAATTTACATTTCTGCTGCATTTCTTGATTGCATTTCTCTTCTGGATTATCACTTTATTGCTTTATGTTTTACTTAACTTTGAATTGTGTTGTCATAATCAAAAAGGAAAAGATTATTAGTGCGGGAAGTATCAGACGATCGAACCTATGTTTTAATATGGTAAAGGGTTCAAAGTTAAGGTTACTTGTTATCTAATAGGTTTGAATGAGCTTGCAGGAAAAGTCCTAAGTGTACTTAGGTAAAAGTTCTAGTGGACTCTAGGTAGGTGGAAAACCCTAGGAGGTGGTAACCCTAGGTCCTAGGGGGTGATAACCCTATGTGAAGAAAAGTCCTAACTATAGTTAGCCAGGTAGAAAACCCTAGGAGGTGGTAACCCTAGGTCCTAAGGGGCGCTAACGCTAGGCAGAAAGACTTGGCGGGTCAGGTGCTTTGGGCAAAATCCTAGAGTTGGGGACTCTAGGTGAAAGTCCTGGTGGTCGCGGACAAGGTAGAAGTCTGGGCGGGTCATGGAGTGGACGTCCAGCAGAAAGTCCTAGATCCTCGAGCACTGAGCAAAAGTCTAGTCGGTCTGGAGGACCGGTCTCGCAACAGGTAACTTCTCCTGATTGAAGTAGGTGATGACGTGTTTCCCATTGAGGGAACAGTAGGCGTCGGTTCGACCTAGGGTTTCTGGAGGAAATCCAAAGTCAGAACTGGACAGTCCGAATGCTATCAACTTAATTGATTAATATTATTTGTCCTATTTAGCTAACTCTGTTTTGCAGGAAACTAACTGTTCTGCAGGGTCGGACTTAGCTTTGATCGGTCGATCGAACCCCAGTATAAAAGGGGTTGAAGTTCCAACTCTCGGCGAAGGCTTGACCAGAGGTTCAGTCAACCAAACCTCGGGATTGGTCGACCGAACCAAAGATGGACAGAGACCTGGTCGAGCGAGTTGATCGAATCAGATGAGGTAGAAGACCATCAGCCGATTGGTCAACCGAACAGAGGGATCGGTCGACCGAACGTAGGCGCTATCCAGAGAAGCTGCATCTGGATGGAAGGTCGGGCAAGTTCAGCAGGTTCGATCGACCGAACCAGGGGATCGGTCGACCGATCCGGGTCGAGTGAAGGCTTGATCTTGAAGATCAGGGGATCTGGATCAAGCTTGAAGCTACTATAAAAAGGGGTCTCAACCAGCTACTTCAGACAACAATTCTACAAGCAATCTTAGAAGCTGCGCTTTATGCCAAAATGACTCAACGACACTCAGCTGTTGTTTCGACAATCGATGACTACTTCCATAATCTTTTATTGTCGGTATAATCTTTTTAAGTTCAGTACTTGTAATTAATCTTGTAAAGATTCTCGAGCTTATAGTGATTACCCACTGAAAGCGATCAACAATCACGAGCCTTAGAGTAGAAGTCGACACAGACTTCAAACCAAGTAAAAGAAACAGTGTTAGCATTGCTTCTGTGTCTTTACTTTTCCGCTGTGTATTTACTTTGAGTTTTCCTAAACAAATAAATTATCTACGAGCACTATTCACCCCCTCCCCCCACCCCCCTCCTCTAGTACTTTTCGATCCTACATCAACAACACTAATATGGCAGAGGTCAGATGGAAGATCCTAATCATCATCTTGATAACTTCAATGAATTATGTAGCACAATGCATATTAATGGAGTTCCTCCAGAAGCTATTAGATTATTATTATTTGGGTTTTCTTTGAGAGACCGAGCAAAAATTTGGATAAATTTCTTGCCTCTAAATAGTATTACTTCCTGGGCACAATGTGAGAAAGCTTTCCTGGATAAATTCTTCCCACCAAGTAAGACAACACATCTCCGAAATCTTATTGCAAGATTCAAGTAAACAGACTCTGAATCTCTATATGAAGCTTGGGATAGATTTAAGGGAATGCTAAGAGACTACCCACATCACGGATTGAAAAAGTGGATTGTGATTCACACTTTCTACAATGGGATTAATTATCAAACAAAGGTTTCCTTGGATTCAGCCGCTGACAACAGATTAATGAACAAGGGCCTTGATGAGGCGGAAGACATTATTGAGAGTGTGGCTCAGAACCATCAACAATGGGCTTCAAAAAGAAGTTTGAGAGCAATTAAAATACCAACAAAATACAATGTGGATGCCCTTGACTTAATAATTGCAAAGCTTGATTCATTATCAAAGCAATTTGAGAATATGAATACACACCCTGTAAATGCAATCTCTATAGCTTGTGAAGTATGTGGAGCCTCAGAACACATTAAAGATTCTTGTCCTTTTAGAGCTATCAATATGCAAGCATCTTAGGTGGAACAATGTGATGCTACTTTTTACAAACTATGCAGAGGGCGGGGAAGGCGAACTGGGGAACAATCTTATTTGATGGGTACATTATGACCATTGCTAGGAAACTTGAACTAGACATCTCAAGTCTTGAAGCTATACATGGAAATATCAAAATAAATATAGATACATGCCTAGCAATGAAAATGATATGTCGAGATGAAAATGGATTCAATTTTTCTAGAAGGGATGAGTTTTCTAACCCTTTATCAGATCCCGACTGCACAACAGTTCGTAAACCCAACAATTAGATTATTAAAGATCTGATTCTCGATTCCTCCGCATCCCCTAGAGAGCATCACAAGTTTCCCTCGCCTAGAAGCCCGTTGCCTGTCAGATTTTCTGACCCGGCTAGATATTCATTTTCTTACGGTAGCATGGGGCCTTCTAGCTTTGATTTCTGTGTGTTTCATACATCATTGGATTCTCTTCATGAGAAGCAAGATACTTCTCATAAGATGTCAGAGGAGCACTGTGACTTCACTCATGATCAGTTCCAATGTACAGGACCAATTTCAGAAGAGGGATGGTTTTTATAATAGGGTATCCAATTTTGTGGGAGACTACTACACTCACCAAGGGAGGATGAATGAGTGTATGGACTCCATGGATATCACTGGTCAGCAGGTGGTCGCGTTATACCAGTATTATGAAAATATTGGTCATCTCCCTAAAGTCCCTAGATATCTCCCTGGGCCAGCTTTCCACCAAGGAGCCGACCTCCTCTGGGTGGTCAATCTTCGGCGAGTGATTGACATACCCATTTTTCGCACCCTTTCTCTCGCCCACCCCCATAGGTTTAGTTTCATTGAGGACAATGAAGTGTCCAAGTCTGGGGGTTTTTTATATATAGTTACAGTTTGATTTTGCATTTTTCTTTCTTAATCTAGTTGCACTTTGTTTTCTCTCAGGTGAGTCACACTATCCACACTATTACTATTGACTTGTACAAAAGTAAACTTCTAGCACGATCATTATCTAGAGTGCATGAGTTATACCTTTTAGTGCTAGTATATTTAGTGATTCATTTTTCTCTATCTCTAGTGAATCAAAATGGCATCGCATTTGTTTGATAGCAAAATTTCTTACATGTGTATCATTTAGATTCATGTTGTTAGTGTTGGTCCCTTCGGAGGCCGGTAAGAGGGGAGGGGTGAATTGCCTTGAAAAAATAATCCACAAACCTTTCTCGAATTTTCAACTAATTTAAAGGAACTTGTAATTCAAAAAAAAATAGAGACTAAATAAACAGAAATAAGACACAGAGAATTTACTTGGTCTGCAATCAGGGGATTGCTAATCCAAGGAAAGTAAGCGCACTATCTGAAGATCTCCTTTGGGTGGAGTAGCCTCTTTACAGCGTTGACAGCACAGACAGAAAAGTAGAAATGAAAGAATGGATTACAAGTTGTTGTTCTCAATGAATTGATTAGTTTTTGGACCAACGCTATATTTATAGCCTTGGTCGGGGCGCTTGGAAGGGTTCCGGGCGCCCTGGGGGGGATAAATTTTATCCCCCAACGTTCAGATTGAGTCAAAGCTCGATCCGGTCAAAAACTTCATTCTGGGTGCCCGGAAGGGTTCCGAGCGCCCCGGGCTGTTCCGGGCACCCCGAGCCCTGAAGTAAACAAAGTTGACTTTCTCATCTCCGGTTCAGCTCGTCTCGGTCCGGGTCTTGTTCGCTCCGGCTCCGCTAGCTTGGGTAATCTCGGCCATTCGGAATAGGGCTCACCCGAACCCAAGTTCTGGCCTTCTCCTCGAGCAGCCTTCCTTCCCGGTTTCTCGTCCCTCGAACGCCGCGCACGTTCTTCTCGTCCACCAGTGTACTCTTCCACGGTCACCTCGTCCCTCGGACGCACCGAGCCCGTCGGCTCTCTCCCGTGCCATCCTTCTCGCTAGCCGCGTCTTCCGCTCGACTTCCTGTGTTCTTAAGTTCCTGCACACTTAGACACAAGGGTTAGACAACGCAGGACCTAGCTTAACTTGTTTGATCACATCAAAACACCTCGGGGTTCCAACATTCTCCCCCTTTTTGATGTGAGCAACTAAAGTTAAGCTAGGAAAAACATATGCAATAAAAATAATTTATTTGCAATTAAGTCCAAAAGATATTTCAATTAAAAAGTTATATACCTCCCCCTAGACTTAACATCCTTCTCCACCTTTGATCATGGTAAAAAAACTCTAAGGTAATTTGCATAAAGAAATTTCTAAGTCAATTTTCAAAAAAAAAAAAAAAAATTCTAAGGCAGTTTTCAAAAATAATTTCTAAGGCAATTTTCAAAAAAAAAAATCATAAAAAATTTCTAAGGCAATTTTCAAAAATAATTTCTAAGGCAATTTTCAAAGGAAAATTTCTAAGGCAATTTTTTTTAAAAATTTCTAAGTAAATTTTAAAAAATTTCTAAGTCAATTATCATATAAACTTTGAAGGCAAGAATTTTACAAAAAAAATTCTAAGTTAAAAACAAGGGGAAAAAAATTAATTTCCAAAAATAATAATAATTTTTTTTAAACTGAATATTCTTGAAAATATTTTCTAAGTTAAACTAAATTTTCAAAAACAAATGTTTAACAACTTTTAAGCATTATTTAATTCTAACTTTAATACTTTTTCCAGAAAGTTAATTAAATATTCGATTTCAGTATTTTGGCTTCCAGGTCGTGGCGAGGCACTAGGCCTTTTTGGTTATTGGAGCAACAACTACTTCCTTAGACAAAGCCTCATAAAGAAACTATCTGTTTAACTTTCTTGCTGAAAAAATGTTAAGTTTAAAATTCAAGTAAAACATGTTTTCGGAACCCAATAGAGGTTCCTTCCTATAGGGTTAATCAAGTATTTCCTAGGTATATGACTTTTGATATTTTTCTAATTTGACTTTGATGAAATCTATAATACCAATTTAAACTTTTATAATTTCTAAAAGTAGAAATATTTGAACCATTCGACTTTTTCAAATTTTCTATTTCTTCTTTTAGTTTTTCATTTTTAATTTTCAATTTATCAAAATCCTCTATAAGACATGATTTTGCTAAAATTCTTTTTGTTTCTAAAATTTCATTTTTTAATTTAGTATTTTCATTTTCTAATTTATACATGGACTTAGTCATTGCCTTAATGCCAGAGTAAAGTTGATCAAGGGGTAAGAGGCATACCTCACTTACCATATCAGACTTAAAACCTGAATCTCCCCTTGCTTCGCTGCTTTCATCTGAGGTCGCTCCCCCTTCATCGATGCTGGGTTCTGATATGCTTTTCCCTTCATAGCTTGCCATCAGTGCTATCCCAGCATATTCTTGAATCTCGGACTCAGATGATGAAGTGTCGTCCCAAGTGGCTTTTAGGTTCTTGTGTTTCTTGGGTGTCTTCATTTTGTCCTTCTTTAGTTTTGGGCAATCATCTCTTAAGTGTCCTTCCTTTTGACACTGGTAGCAACGCACTTTTCTTCTATTTCTTGGATTCTTTTTATTATGCAATTCTTTAAATTTATTAGATCTAAAAAACTTTTTAAAGTTTCTTACCATATATGCTTCTTGGTCTTCTTTGGAGTCTGACTCGGGTTCATCCTTCTTGGTTGCGTTCAGTACCATTATCTGACTTGAGTCTTTTGTTGTAGCTGCACACCTGGTTTCATGTAACTCAAGAGTAGAAAACAACTCTTCTAAAGTACTTACCTTCAGGTCTTTTGAAATATAGTAGACGTCAACGATTAATGTCCACTCCAGAGTTCGAGGAAATGCGTTGAGTGCGTAGCGTATGGTGTCTCGGTTTGTTAGCGTTTCATCGAGGTTCTCGAGACCAGTAATTAATTCTTTTACCTTTGCATGTAGACTGGCTACCTTTTCACCTTTTTCCAGATGGATGTTCAACAACTTGTTCCGAAGGATGTCTCTTCTAGCAAGCTTTGCTTCGGGCGTGCCTTCGTGGAGTTCCCGGAACTTCTCCCAAAGTTCTTTGGCTGACGAGTAGCTTCCAATGCGGTTGACTTCCTGAAGCGGCAGTACGCTCAGCAGGTGATATTCCGCATGGCTGTTCGCTATAGACTCATTCTGCTCCTTCTTTGTCCAAAGGCTCTCTTCTTTTTCTTCTCCATCTTGATTTGTCGGAGCTACAAAACCATATTTCATAATAAATCGAATTTCAAAATCTGTTCTTAGGAATACCTCCATACGTCGCTTCCAGTCTGCGAAGTCTCCCTCAAATTTGGTGGAACGATGCTTGGTCCGGCCATCTTGTTGCTTCGATCGGCGGTTAGTCCTCCTGAAGCGTCCTTGCTCTGATACCACTTGTTGGTCCCTTCGGAGGCTGGCAAGAGGGGAGGGGTGAATTGCCCTGAAAAAATAAGCCACAAACATTTCTCGGATTTTCAACTAATTTAAAGGAACTTGTAATTAAAAAAAACAGAGACTAAATAAACAGAAATAAGACACAGATAATTTACTTGGTTTGCAATCAGGGGATTGCTAATCCAAGGAAAGTAAGCGCACTATCTGAAGATCTCCTTCAGGCGGAGTAGCCTCTTTACAGCATTGACAGCACAGACAGAAAAGTAGAAATGAAAGAATGGATTACAAGTGTCACGCCCCAGAGGAGTCCCTGTCCGAAAAAATTTCGGCAGCATCTCCCCTGTATAGCGAACAATCTGAAACTTCTACATAACACATATACCTCAGCCACAGGCGGCTGGAATAATAAAAATAAATAAAAACAATCACCACGCAGTTTATATAGATATTCAGCCTCTGGCTGTCACAACCACGCAGTTAATAATAATAATCACAAACAATAGTACTCTGACTCGAAATCCACCCTACTCAACTACACTCGTAAAGCTCAAATCCGACGAACTCACCTCTTCTGCCGTCTAGGCAGGCATGTAGTAGAATCAAATCCAAATCATACCAAAAGTCCATCAAACGGAAGGATTCCATACAATATCCATATGTAAAATCCAAAACAAGACTAAAACAAAGTCTGATAAAGAAAAGCTAAAATAAAATATCCAAGTATCAAATCAACCAAGTCCAAAACATAGTCAAATGAGAAGCATAAACAAAACCAAAGATAACTATAGCTGATGGTCTGCAGGCGACTAGCAACTGGAACTCTCTCTCCTGACAGCATCAACCTGAAATATAACAACAATGGAGGTGGGGTGAGTCCAACACTCAGCAGGTACAACTGATATACAAAGTAGGGAAATAACACCTAGCACTAATCATGCGTACAGTCTCCTAATAAGAAAGATAAAAATGCATCTGAAGTAAAAAGGAGAGAAACTGTACTAACCAGGACCTGAGTATAAGGTCAAACAGTCCGAGGGATAGGGAAATCCTGTATGCATGTCAAACATAGGTATCCAAACAATATGCAGCATATAAATGCAGCAAACACAAACACAAGCAATAAATGCATCATGCATATGATGCCAATGATGCGTCCTGGTCACCCCTGACGCCAGTCGATCATCTCACACAATAGTGAGGCCGAGTGGGTAGGGCTGTGACAACCGTGCACTCTGTCGTCACTACTCCTGATGAGTGACCGAGTGGACGGGATGCTGACCTATCCTCCTACCCCAAATCATAAATGGGGAGCGCAATGCTCTCAACTCCCGGTACACGTGACGGGAGGAATCCCTGCCGGATAACACGCCTGTCACACTACCCATGAGCGGACCAACGGTGCCTAACAGAGTCCCTGCTGCAACACACTCTGCCTGAATCGAACACTAACCCATGAGTGGTGGTGTGTGCAGATCCATGTAACTGGCGATGTGCTCGACAATAATGGAGCGGACTATCGCACAACATGCAATCATGCAAATGGTGCATGGCAATAACCATAAAAACATCCTGACCTAATCCATGTATATAGAAAAGTGCACCATAGGTCAACGAATCATATCGAATCAAAGGTACACAGAAGGTATAAAAAACCTAGGTTCTGAACATGGTGAAGCATGGTATATCACTACCCCCTATAAGTATGTATAAACAAATAAAGTATACATGGGATGCAAATCAAGCAATCAATCAATCATGTATCAGATATTGGGTAGTGACTAACCGAAACAAATAAAAGACATAATTAATGCAACTTGTTAAATTCACTACTATGTATATCAAATGACATAAGTCAAAAGTACCCGCCTCCGATAAGAAAAGTCCATCCGACCCAGATACGTCTCGCGTCAAAGTCCTGTGTCACCAATATATATATATTTTTATTTAGATACAACTCATATCAATAGCCAAATAAAAATCTCTAACACTAAATTAGGGCAAAACCCTAATCATATAGCATTAATCCTACCAAAATTAAATCCAACGATTATTTGGGGTTAATTGCTTTAACCCTAATCATACCATTAATTTAATTCCAAACCTAATCCATTTCACCTTCCAAATTAGAACTTGCTACTAACCTATAATCCAAATTCACTACAAAATGTATCACGATCCTACACTTTACCTCAAATCACAACCGCTGATTGTTGCCGATCGTTTACTGCTGAATTGAGGGCTGCCGAAATAGGGCAACTGCTGGAAACAAAACAAACAATCAAATCAACAATTTCCTTCCAAACCATGTTCCCAAAAACATAACCACTACAAACCTATACAGAAAATGCTACTTCATTTTCTACAAATCTGATGCCAACCACAACTTGATTAACAAACTCACCTACTCTGTATCGGAGGTAGCTGCTGGTGCTAAGGCAGAGGTAGGGCAGAGGGGTTCACTGTGGAGGACAAACTCGCACTCGGAAGTGGCACGCCAAGGAAGAACTAGGGTTTGATTCGTTGTTCTTGGCCGGATCTAATCCAAGCAGAGACGCACTGGCGAAGATGGGAAAAGGGAAAAGGGCCACGGCACTGTGGTGGTCGGCGCTGGGGCTCCAGGGGAAAGGCGCTGCTCCGTGCGTCGCCGGCGCGTTCCTGATCTCAGCGGCGGAGAGGGCTCGCGATCCAAGCTAGGGCAAAGGCAATAGGTCGGCTGCCGGCATGATGCTCGTCTCAGGGAAGATCGCCGGCAATGAAGGGGTCGGCTAGGGCAGAGAGCGAAGCCGCCGGAGCTCTTGTGGCTGATGCTCGGCGTCGGTAGAGGAGAAGATATAAGAGAAGAGGAGGAAACTGAGAAGAGGAAGTGGCCGAGGGGTTTAAGGCTTCGGCGAGGAAGAAACCGCCGGCCCGGCAGTTAGGGCTCGGAGGAGAATCGGGCGCACGACTGGTTTCGGGGAGAAGCAGTGAACGGCGAGAAAAATAAAAGAGAAATAAATATAAAAAGAAAAGGAAATATATACATTTCCTCACTTAAATGGGGTAGCCTAAACAGGCTTTTCCGAATCTCGTTTTTATCCCCGTCAACTCGTCCGTACGAGCTCCGAAAAATTCTCGAAAAATTTCCAAAAATTCCGGAAAATTCCCTTATTAATATTCGCCTATTTTTCGGTATTTTACATTCTCCCCCACTAATAAAAATTTGATCCCCAAATTTCATTATCTACCATCAGCAAGTACTAACAACCGATATAGAGTATAAATGCTGAACGGTAAATAAATCACATACCTCAAGTGAAAAGATGGGGATATCGAGCTCGGATAGTATCCTCGAGCTCCCAAGTAGCCTCCTCGTCCGAATGATGCTGCCATCCGACTTTAACCAGCCGGATAGTCTTGTTCCGCAACTGACGCTCTTTCCGGTCGAGAATCCGTACCGGAACCTCCTCATATGTAATGTCAGGCTGAACTGGAACTGGAATATCTGCCAGCACATGCGTCGGATCGGGTACATATCTCCTCAGCATGGATACATGAAATACATCGTGCACGCCTGACAGGGACGGTGGTAGTGCTAGTCGGTAAGCTACCGCTCCGATCCTCTCCAAGATCTCGAAAGGGCCAATATACCGCGGAGCTAGCTTACCTCTGAGGCCAAATCTCTTCACCCCTTTCGTGGGTGAAACTCGTAGAAATACATGGTCGCCAACAGAGTACTCTAGTGGTCTGCGTCTTCGATCAGCATAACTCTTCTGGCGGTCCTGCGCCTCTAACATCCTCCGTCTGATAGTACGGACCAACTCTGCATCCTGCTGAACTCTATGAGGTCCCAACAACTGGCCTCTCCAACCTCATCCCAGAGGACGGGTGTCCGACATGGTCTACCATACAACGCCTCAAACGGTGCCATATGGATAGCCGAATGAAAGCTGTTGTTGTAAGCAAACTCTACTAACAGCAGATGGTCCTCCCAACTGCCTCCGAAATCCATAACACATGATCTCAGCAGGTCCTCTAACGTCTGAATGGTCCGCTCTGACTGTCCATCTGTCTGTGGATGGAAAGCTGTACTGAAACGGAGCTGTGTGCCCAAGGCCTGCTGCAGACTCTGCCAGAAACGAGACATAAACCGTGGATCTCTATCCGAAATGATACTCAACGGAACACCATGTAGTCTGATGATCTCCCGACAATACAGATCTGCCAATCGATCTAGGGGATCAGTCCTCCGAATCGCTAAGAAGTGCGCGGATTTGGTTAATCGATCAACAATTACCCAAATCGCGTCATGGCCTCGTCGTGTCCTCGGCAAACCTACCACAAAGTCCATAGTAATGTATTCTCATTTCCACTCAGGATTAGGAATCTGCTGAAGTAAGCCGGCAGGTCTCTGGTGCTCGGCCTTCATTTGCTGACAGACAAGACATCTAGCTATAAAATCCACGATGTCTTCTTTCATGTCGTCCTTCATGTCGTTCCACCAATAGAAACATCTCAAATCTTGGTACATACGGTTACCGCCTAGGTGGATAGCAAATCATGAGCGATAAGCCTCCGGAAGTAACTCCTATAAGACCGGATGAGACTGAAGCACGCAAAATCTGCCTCAGACTCATAAAATCCTGTCGGCGAGCCATCTGATAAGACAGTGGAAAGAAGCGGCTCTCAAAAGCCTCTTTGAACCTGGTCCACGTGACGTTGCGCTCACCAATAATAGAACGCTGAGTAATCCACCAGGCATTAGCTTCATCCCGTAAATGGTAGGCAGCCAGCTCTGCTTTCTCCCAATCGGAGCAAGCCATATAAAAGAAAGTCTGCTCCATAGTCTCTATCCATGACAGAGTCATACTCGGATCGAGATCTCCGCGGAAAAGAGTGAAACGAGTCTTCATCGACTCAGCCAATGCTGGAATCCTAGCCCGTGCAGCGACAATATTCGTGAGCTGTGTTGGGACCGCTGCAGGAACTGGCGGAAACACTGGAGCTGATACTACAGGTGGTACCGCGGAATAAACCGGAGGAGGAACTCCCGGTGCTGCTGTATATACTGGAGCATAAGCCGTCGGTGGTACTGCCTGGGGAATAGTGGCCGCAGCTGGAGGTACGGTAGGTAAAGGTACCAGATGTGGAGCAACTGCTGTGACTGTAGGCACTGGGGGCACAGGTGCCCCTGGTGTTGGGTACACTGTAGGTCCAGGTGTCGGTGGTGTTGGTGCAACCTTAGGTCAAGGTTGACCTGGTTGACCAGACTCGAGTTGACTTGACTCGAGTTGTGTTTTGATGTTTGACGAGTTATGTTTGACAATGTTTGACGTGAACAGAAAAGTTGTATCTTGATGTTTGACAAGGATACATGCTTGGGAGATTGTGGGTGCAACCCGTGGTCAAGGTTGACCTAGTTGACCCGAGGTGAGTTGACCAGACATCTGGTGAAAAGTCCAAGCAGGGAGCTTGGCACGGGAAAAGTCCAAGTATGGAGACTTGGCACGGAGAAGTCCAAGTATGGAAGCTTGGCACATGGGAAGGCGGAGAGGGCTCGGTAGCTCGTTCTCCGGACTGTGATCAGAGAGGGCTCGAGAGCTCGAGAGCTCGTTCTCTGGACCGGATGGAAGTCGGAGAGGGCTCGGTAGCTCGTTCTCCGAACTATGGTCAGAGAGGGCTCGGTAGCTCGTTCTCTGGACCGGATGTGGAAAGTCCTGGTGAGTGAAGCCAGGCAGTTAGGAAATCCTGGTGAGTGAAGTCAGGTGAAAATCCTAGTGAGTGAAGCTAGGTGGAAGTCCTGGTGAGTGAAGCCAGGCAGTCGGAAAGTCCTAGTGAGTGAAGCTAGGCAGTTGGGAAGTCCTAGTGAGTGAAGCCAGGCAGTTGGGAAGTCCTGGTGAGTGAAGCCGGGCAAGGGAAAATCCAGATGGATCAAGGGAGATCGGACATCTGGTGTTGAGAAGGTCAAGTAGGTCAAGGGAGTGACCGGATACTTGACACGAAGAGAAAAGTCCAAGTGGGTCAAAGGGATTGACCGGACACTTGGTGGGGAGTCTTAGCAGGTCAAGGGAGTGACCGGATGCTAAGCATGATATACTAATAGGTCAAGGTTGACCGGATGTTGGTTTGGAAGGCTTGGGACTTGGTTTGGGCAAAAACCAAGCTCTGGATCGATCAGCGGATCGATCCAGTGATACATCAGTATCCGGATCGGCCCGTGACCGATCAAGAACTCACAGATGAGCTTTATGTGTTATCTCGATCGGATCAAGACCGATCAGAGGCCGATCGAAGAACGCAATGTAGCCGGAAGGAATACTGATCGGTCCTGGGACCGATCGCCTAGGGCCCGACGGTCCCCATGACCGATCAAGAAGACTGGACCGATCGGTGGAGCTCGACGTCGTGCCCAGCTGCCAGACTCAACGGCCAGGCTATTTCGGCTTCTATGTTCGGCCTTTTGCCTTGCAGTGTTCGCAGTTGGCTCGTGATATCGAGGTTATAAAAGGATCGAGAGGCACTACAGAACTTCTTCTTCCTCTTCTTCCTACTGACTGCTGAAGTATTTCTGCTTGAGCTTTGTTGAGCTCTTCTTCGCTGAAGCTTCGCGTGAGCTTCCCTCGGCTGGGACTTCAACTGGATAGTTGGTGCTGTGGTTGGATTCCCGTGAAGTTGCTGCTTCATTCAGTCGACAAGAAGGCAAGCTAGGGTTATTACATTTTTGTATTGTACTTAGTTTCTTGCTGTATTCTTGTACTCCTGCTTATCTTGCTGTTGCAAGACATTGTGGCGAGGTTTCTCCACCCAGAAGGAGTGATTATTAGCCGGGTTTCCGGGGTCTTATCCACCGACGGATTGGTAGGCTTCGTCCACCTTACGGACACGCCGAGGAGTAGGAGTTTCATCTCCGAACCTCATTACATCATCGCGTTGAGGTTTGCTCTTCCTTATTTTCGTTTCTATTGTTTTATTTTCCGCTACGCTAACCTGATTTGTAGAAAGAAACGAACGATTTGGGGCGGCTATTCACACCCCCCCCTCTCTAGCCGAGATCATCGGTCCTTACAAGTGGTATCAGAGCGAGGTCGCTCTTCATTGGATCAACACCCGGGGGAGCACAAGAGCTAGAGAATGGATCTATTTGGAGAAGATGTCACGATTCCACCCTTCTACGATCGCGACGACTTCGCGTTTTGGAAGGTAAGAATGAAGTACTTTCTTATGACTAACCTTGAAAATTGGAGTTGTGTTCAATTAGGTTTCAAGCCTCCGATGGACAAGAAAGGAGAAACCCTAGAAAAGAAGGAGTGGACCAAGGAACAAGTCCACCAATCCCTAGTCAACGATGAGGTATTGAAAATTCTTGAATTTTCTTTACCTAATGATGTTTTGTGTAGGATAGGTGGATATAACGATGCCAAGGAGTTGTGGAACAACTTAGCAAAGTTCCATGAGGAGAACTCCACTTCAAGCCATGAAGAGGAGTTAAGTGAGCCAAGGAGTTCACATCATGGAGGGATGGATTTAGAAGTTGAGGGCTACTCAACATCTAAAGAAGAAGAGGAGGAGAGTTCCTCTTCAAGTTCAGAGCAAGGAGAAGAAGCTTCTACCTCCGGAAGGGATGAAAGAGAGAGCTTACATCCCACCTCAAACCTAGGTAACTCAAGCATTTTAATTTCTAGCAAATTACACATAATGTGCTTTGAGTGTAGGGAATTTGGGCACTACAAGAGTAAGTGTCCAAAGAGGGTTAGGAAGACTCCACCGACGCCAAAGATCAAGGAAGCCGGAGTCCCGATACGCAAGAGCAAGGAGCACGTGGTGTGCTTCCAATGCAAGCGAAGGGGACATTATCGGAGCCAATGTCCGAGGGGGAGGCAACCTCACAAGGACAAGAAGACGAGCACATCGATAGGGGGAGCTAAGGCAAACCCTAAGGTAATCTCTAAGGCACATTATTGCAATAATAATAAGACACATGCTAGTAGCCTTATTGCTATTGTTAATAATGGTAAGCATGATAACGTTAGAAATCGATACACATGCTTAGGTGCCAAACATGTGAGCCTAGATAAGGATAACACTAGGAAAGCCAACCCTAGAATTAACCCATCTAATGCTAAGGAAAACCTAGGTAGGAATCCCAAATCAACTAGACACATGCCTAGGAATGCCTCAAAGAAAAATGACAAATCAAGTCTTGAGATATTAAAGAAAGAAAATCAAGTCTTGAGGTCAAGACTTGACATATTAGAAAAGACCCTTAAAAATTTGGAAAAGTCAAATATAGGGTCTAAGGGGGAAAAACCAAAGCCCAAGGACATGAAAGGTTTGGGTCACAAACCTAAGTCCCAAGTGGTCAAGCCCACTTATCACAATGTTCCATTCGATTATGGAACAAAATCTAGGGCTAGGAAGACCATCACCAAGATCACAAGGGGAGTCGCCTCTAGGGTTGATCTTGATGAGTCCCAAATGACTAAGGTTTTAAAGCCTAGGAGGGTCATTAGGAGGGTTACTAGGGAAGTCATCCCTAGTGAATATTTAGTGAACCCAATGAGCTCCAATAGGTATTGGGTTCCTAGGAGCGTGATTTCATCACGCTAGATAAGTTAGGGTGTGCCAACCTTACTTGAATAGGTAGTTAACCTAATCATGGCAAAAGGTGGCACTTTAGGATTTTTCAAGGTATAATCAAGCCTTGAAAATGAAATTAAGAATTATTCCTAAGGTGATTAGAATGTGCCAATCAAATTTGAGGAGTTTTCTAGAGTCAATCCAGTTGGCACGTAGTGATCTAAACATCTTTGGTATATGATTTGAGGTCTATCATACTTAGGAATATAGAATTTATGGCAAAATGATCGAAATTATCAAAAATGGCAACTAAAGCTAGAATTAGGTATTTTCTATACCTTTACATGTTATTTGCCATATATTGTTTGTCATATGTCATGTCATGACATCATATTTAATTTAATATCATTTGAAATGTCATGATAATGCTTAGGTTATTTATATGTCATGCCTTAGTTAGAGTTTTACATTTTATGCCATGTCATCATTTCTTGCATGTATAATCAATGAAATTGATTTAAGGTTAAAAACACAATTTGATATGGAGATCAAATTGATGTTTAGAAAATGCATGAGACCTTAGCCTAAGATAACCTAAACCCATATCTCACATCAAAATTGACTTGGATGTGTTTGATACACCTTAGATGTGTGTGAGATATTAGGATGATGAGTTAGGAACAAGGTGCATAGTTCTTATACCTAGATGAGCCTAATTCAAAATTGGGGATCATAGGGAAAGCTTATGTACAAGTCATGTACATTTAGCCCAAAAATTGTGGTCCTAAATTAAATGGTTTAAAATCATTTCAAAATTGATTTGAAAAACCTTGATGAAGCTTTTCTAGTGATAACATTCATCATTGAACAAGTTGATACAAAGATGAGTTAACTTTGAGCTATTTCAAAGACTTTTGAACTTTGTATCAAGATTGAAAAATGAAAGATATTTTCATAGAAAACTATTTTTCCTTGATAGAATATGTTATGAGGAATGCATCCTCAAAGTTTTATAATTTCTGGAATTTTCTGAAATTTTGTAGGGGTTTCTGAATTTCGGAAGGAAATTCAGAAACTGATATTAGAGGTTGTGGACCGATCAGAAGGGAGTCTGATCGGTCCAAGCAGTTGTGGATCGGTCACTGTGACCGATCCAGGGAAGACCTGATCGGTCTGGTGACCGATCAGGGCGTGCCAGTTTCGACTGTGCTGTCTGAAATTTCTGAAATTTCAGCAATGAAGTTGGTGTTTTGGATTTCTAAAGGGTTGAAACTCTCCAAGACATTGTTGGTGCAATGGTCAAGGGGGAGTTGACCTTTAGGGAGAATTTTACCTATTAATCAAGGGGAGTTGACTTTTAGGGGGAGTTTTTACTCCTAAAAGACTTAAGTGATATGGGATTATCACTAAGTTAATTGTTGACTCTAGTGTCAAGGGGGAAATTAAGAGTTTCAATGAAAGGTATGAGACTTTCATAAGGAAGAAACTCTTGACCTTGATTCACTCTTTTTGATGTGTGTCAAAAAGGGGGAGAGTAGAAAGGAGAATGGAGAATGTCTAGAGAATGTTCAGGGAAGAACATTGGAAAACCTAAGTTAGGTTATCGGGTTAACCTAACTTGATTATGGGTTTGATTATGGGTTTTGTCAAACATCAAAAAGGGGGAGATTGTTGGTGCAACCTTAGGTCAAGGTTGACCTGGTTGACCAGACTCGAGTTGACTTGACTCGAGTTGTGTTTTGATGTTTGACGAGTTATGTTTGACAATGTTTGATGTGAACAGAAAAGTTGTATCTTGATGTTTGAAAAGGATACAAGCTTCGGAGATTGTGGGTGCAACCCGTGGTCAAGGTTGACCTGGTTGACCCGAGGTGAGTTGACCAGACATCTGGTGAAAAGTCCAAGCAGGGAGCTTAGCACGGGAAAAGTCCAAGTATGGAGACTTGGCACGGAGAAGTCCAAGTATGGAAGCTTGGCACATGGGAAGTCGGAGAGGGCTCGATAGCTCGTTCTCCGGACTGTGGTCAGAGAGGGCTCAGGAGCTCTTTCTCTGGACCGGATGGAAGTCGGAGAGGGCTCGGTAGCTCGTTCTCCGAACTGTGGTCAGAGAGGGCTCGGTAGCTCGTTCTCTGGACCAGATGTGGAAAGTCCTGGTGAGTGAAGCTAGGCAGACGGGAAAGTCCTGGTGAGTGAAGCCAGGCAGCTAGGAAATCCTGGTGAGTGAAGCCAGGTGAAAATCCTAGTGAGTGAAGCTAGGTGGAAGTCCTAGTGAGTGAAGCCAGGCAGTCGGAAAGTCCTAGTGAGTGAAGCTAGGTAGTTGGGAAGTCCTGGTGAGTGAAGCCAGGCAGTTGGGAAGTCCTGGTGAGTGAAGCCGGGCAGATTGGAAATCCTGGTGAGTGAAGCCAGGTGAAAACCCTAGTGAGTGAAGCTAGGTGAAAGTCCTGGTGAGTGAAGCCGGGCAAGGGAAAATCCAGATGGATCAAGGGAGATCGGACATCTGGTGTTGAGAAGGTCAAGTAGGTCAAGGGAGTGACCGGATACTTGACACGAAGAGAAAAGTCCAAGTGGGTCAAAGGGATTGACCGGACACTTGGTGGGGAGTCTTAGCAGGTCAAGGGAGTGATCGGATGCTAAGCATGATGTACCAACAGGTCAAGGTTGACCGGATGTTGGTTTGGAAGGCTTGGGACTTGGTTTGGGCAAAAACCAAGCTCTGGATCGATCAGTGGATCGATCCAGTGATACACTGGGTATCTGGATCGGTCTGGTGACCGATCAGTAACCACACAGTGAGCTTCTATGTGTTATCTGATCGGACTGAAGACCGATCAGGAGGCCGATCAGAAGAACGCAACAGAGCTGGGAAAGGAACAGCTGATCGGTCTGGGGACCGATCAGCCTGATCGATCAGCAGCACCTGGACCGATCAGGCCTAGCCGTTGTGACTCAACGGCTAGGCTATTTCGGGCTTCTATGTTCTGGCCTTTTTGCCTTGCAGGTTCGCAGGTTGGCTCAGGATATCAGAGGTTATAAAAGGATCGAGAGGCACTACAGAACTTCTTCTTCCTCTTCTTCCTACTGACTGCTGAAGTATTTCTGCTTGAGCTTTGTTGAGCTCTTCTTCGCTGAAGCTTCGCGTGAGCTTCCCTCGGCTGAGACTTCAACTGGACAGTTAGTGCTATGGTTGGATTCCCGTGAAGTTGCTGCTTCATTCAGTCGACAAGAAGGCAAGCTAGGGTTATTACATTTTTGTATTGTACTTAGTTTCTTGCTGTATTCTTGTACTCCTGCTTATCTTGCTGTTGCAAGACATTGTGGCGAGGTTTCTCCACCCAGAAGGAGTGATTATTAGCCGGGTTTCCGGGGTCTCATCCACCGACGGATTGGTAGTCTTCGTCCACCTTACGGACACGCCGAGGAGTAGGAGTTTCATCTCCGAACCTCGTTACATCATCGCGTTGTGGTTTGCTCTTCCTTATTTTCGTTTCTATTGTTTTATTTTCCGCTGCACTAACCTGATTTGTAGAAAGAAACGAACAATTTGGGGCGGCTATTCACACCCCCCCTCTCTAGCCGAGATCATCGGTCCTAACAGGTGGTACTGAATACGCTGT
Organism: Zingiber officinale; assembly: GCF_018446385.1. Classification (NCBI taxonomy): domain Eukaryota; kingdom Viridiplantae; phylum Streptophyta; class Magnoliopsida; order Zingiberales; family Zingiberaceae; genus Zingiber; species Zingiber officinale. Next base: position 86,211,862 of record NC_055988.1, read on the forward strand.
AGGCTGCGCTGGAGCAAATGTCAGGTACGCCAATGGTACCCCTGATGGTACCGGAACTACTGTAGGGATAGGTACGCCCAGCACAACCGAGGTAGGTACCTCTATAGGAGCCGTCGGGGTCTGAAAGCCCAACGTGCCAGCAGCCTGCTGAGTCAGTCCCTGACTGACAGGCTCACTCACAGTGGGCATCTCTGGCATATCCAGAGATCCCATGGTCCTCGCACGTGGTCGTCCGGCACCACGTCTCGCAGCAATACGAGTAGATCGTCTCATATCTGTTAAATTAAATTACAGATATTACTACAAGTATAAAAATCATAAAAATAAACATCATACCTATTTGCTGTCTGGAGATGTTCCGTCGCTGTCCAGTCCCCAACATTTTTGACCTCAAAATTCCGAACGAGAAAATCGCTGGAAATCCAAATAAATCCGAAACGAAAATCCGAAACATAACCATATCGAAAATCCAAAAATGCCCAGTTTGACTCGCAAACCTGGCTAACCCAAATATCCAGAATACCAACAACAGGTATCCAATAAATCTCCAAAACACCAAAAGTAGGTATCATAACCCGCTCTGATACCAAATAAATTGGTATCAGATAAATCTCGAAAATCCAAAATATAAAAATCCAACAAGTATCGCCAAACTTGGCGCTCTGATACCAAGTAAATAAATTGGTATCAGGTTATCCCAAACATCAAAAATACGAAAACAAAAGATCGTATAACTTGGCTCTGATACCACTAAATTGTCACGCCCCAGAGGAGTCCCTGTCCGAAGAAATTTCGACAGCATCTCCCCTGTATGTCGAACAATCTGAAACTTCTACATAACACATATACCTTAGCCACAGGCGGCTGGAATAATAACAATAAATAAAAATAATCACCACGCAGTTTATATAGATATTCAGCCTCTGGCTGTCACAAACACGCAGTTAATAATAATAATCACAAACAATAGTACTCTGACTCGAAATCCACCCTACTCAACTACACTCGTAAAGCTCAAATCCGACGAACTCACCTCTTCTGCCGTCCAAGCAGGCATGTAGTAGAATCAAATCCAAATCATACCAAAAGTCCATCAAACGGAAGGATTCCATACAATATCCATATGTAAAATCCAAAACAAGACTAAAACAAAGTCTGATAAAGAAAAGCTAAAATAAAATATCCAAGTATCAAATCAACCAAGTCCAAAACATAGTCAAATGAGAAGCATAAACAAAACCAAAGATAACTATAGCTGATGGTCTGCAGGGGACTAGCAACTGGAACTCTCTCTCCTGACAACATCAACCTGAAATATAACAACAATGGAGGCGGGGTGACTCCAACACTCAGCAGGTACAACTGATATATAAACTAGGGAAATAACACCTAGCACTAATCATGCGTACAGTCTCCTGATAAGAAAGATAAAAATGCATCTGAAGTAAAAAGGAGAGAAACTGTACTAACCAGGACCTGAGTATAAGGTCAAACAGTCCGAGGGATAGGGAAATCTTGTATGCATGTCAAACATAGGTATCCAAACAATATGCAGCATATAAATGCAGCAAATACAAACACAAACAATAAATGCACATGCATATGATGCCAATGATGCGTCCTGGTCACCCCTGACGCCAGTCGATCATCTCACACAATAGTGAGGCCGAGTGGGTAGGGCTGTGACAACCGTGCACTCTGTCGTCACTACTCCTGATGAGTGACCGAGTGGACGGGATGCTGTCGGAGTACACCTATCCTCCTACCCCAAATCATAAATGGGGGAGCGCAATGCTCTCAACTCCCGGTACACAGTGACGGGGAGGAATCCTTGCCGGATAACACGTTGTGTCACACTACCCATGAGCGGACCAACGGTGCCTAACAGAGTCCCTGCTGCAACACACTCTGCCTGAATCGACCACTAACCCATGAGTGGTGGTGTGCGCAGATCCATGTAACTGGCGATGTGCTCGACAATAATGGAGCGGACTATCGCACAGCATGCAATCATGCAAATGGTGCATGGCAATAACCATAAAAACATCCTGACCTAATCCATATATATAGAAAAGTGCACCCTAGGTCAACGAATCATATCGAATCAAAGGTACACAGAAGGTATAAAAAACCTAGGTTCTGAACATGGTGAAGCATGGTATATCACTACCCCCTATAAGCATGTATAAACAAATAAAGTATACATGGGATGCAAATTAAGCAATCAATCAATCATGTATCAGATATTGGGTAGTGACGAACCGAAACAAATAAAGGACATAATTAATGCAACTTGTTAAATTCACTACTATGTATATCAAATGACATAAGTCAAAAGTACCCGCCTTCGATAAGAAAAGTCCAAATCTGACTCCGAGATACCCGTCTCGCGTCAAAGTCCTGTGTCACCAATATATATACATTTTTATTTAGCTACAACTCATATCAATAGCCAAATAAAAATCTCTAACACTAAATTAGGGCAAAACCCTAATCATATAGCATTAATCCTACCAAAATTAAATCCAACGATTATTTAGGGTTAATTGCTTTAACCCTAATCATACCATTAATTTAATTCCAAACCTAATCCATTTCACCTTCCAAATTAGAACTTGCTACTAACCTATATTCCAAATTCACTACAAAATGTATCACGATCCTACACTTTACCTCAAATCACAACCGCTGATTGTTGCCGATCGTTTACTGCTGAATTGAGGGCTGCCGAAATAGGGCAACTGCTGGAAACAAAACAAACAATCAAATCAACAATTTCCTTCCAAACCATGTTCCCAAAAACATAACCACTACAAACCTATACAGAAAATGCTACTTCATTTTCTACAAATCTGATGCCAACCACAGCTTGATTAACAAACTCACCTACTCTATATCGGAGGTAGCTGCTGGTGCTAAGGCAGAGGTAGGGCAGAGGGGTTCGCTGTGGAGAACAAACTCGCACTCGGAAGTGGCACGCTAAGGAAGAACTAGGGTTTGATTCATTGTTCTTGGCCAGATGTAATCCAAGCAGAGACGCACTGGTGAAGATGGGAAAAGGGAAAAGGGCCACGGCACTGTGGTGGTCGGCGCTGGGGCTCCAGGGGAAAGGCGCTGCTCCGTGCGTCGCCGGCGCGTTCCTGATCTCAGCGGCGGAGAGGGCTCGCGATCCAAGCTAGGGCAAAGGCAATAAGTCGGCTGCCGGCATGATGCTCAGCTCAGGGAAGATTGCCGACAATGAAGGGGTCGGCTAGGGCAGAGAGTGAAGCCGCCGGAGCTCTTGTGGCTGATGCTCGGCGTCGGCAGAGGAGAAGATGTAAGAGAAGAGGAGGAAACCGAGAAGAGGATGTGGCCGAGGGGTTTAAGGCTTCGGCGAGGGAGAAACCGCCGGCCCGGCAGTTAGGGCTCGGAGGAGAATCGGGCGCACGGCTGGTTTCGGGGAGAAGCAGTGAACGGCGAGAAAAATAAAAGAGAAATAAATATAAAAAGAAAAGGAAATATATACATTTCCTCACTTAAATGGGGTAGCCTAAACAGGTTTTTCCGAATCCCGTTTTTATCCCCGTCAACTCGTCCGTACGAGCTCCGAAAAATTCTCGAAAAATTTCCAAAAATTTCGGAAAATTCACTTATTAATATTCGCCTATTTTCCGGTATTTTACAACAAGTTGTTGTTCTCAATGAATTGATTAGTTTCTGGACCAAGGCTATATTTATAGCCTTGGTCGGGGCGCCTGGAAGGGTTCCGGGCGCCCTAGGGGGATAAATTTTATCCCCCAACGTTCAGATCAAGTCAAAGCTCGATCCGGTCAAAAACTTCATTCCGGGCGCCTGGAAGGGTTCCGGGCACCCCGGGCTGTTCCGGGCGCCCGAAATGGTTCCGGGAGCCCCGAGCCCTGAAGTCAACAAAGTTGACTTTCTCGTCTCCGGTTCAGCTCATCTCGGTCCGGGTCTTGTTCTCTCCGGCTCCGCTAGCTTGGGTGATCTCGGCCATCCGGAATAGGGCTCACCCGAACCCAAGTTCCGGCCTTCTCCTCGAGCAGCCTTCCTTCTTGGTTTCTCGTCTCTTGAACGCCACGCACATTCTTCTCATCCACCGGTGTACTCTTCTGCGGTCACCTCATCCCTCGGACGCACCGAGCCCGTCGGCTCTCTCCCGTGCCGTCCTTCTCGCTAGCCGCGTCTTCCGCTTGACTTCCTGTGTTCCTAAGTTCCTGCACTCTTAGACACAAGGGTTAGACAACGCAGGACCTAGCTTAACTTGTTTGATCACATCAAAACACCTCGGGATTCCAACAGTTAAGTTATTAGTGCTAGTCTGTTTGGTGATCTACTTTTCTCTATCTTCAATAGCAGGATATGAGAATTGTATTTCATTGAAAGTATTTGATTTTAGTCTAACTTGAGGATCTCTCTACACTTTACCTTATTTTTGATAGTTGAAGGTTTTGAAAATAGTCATGATTCATTAGATTTGATGAGTACTTGAACTCCCATGGTGATTTCTTAACTACATCTTGGTCACTAGATTGATGCTCGAGTCATTAAAGATCATTTGGAAAAAAATGGAAATCTCAATAGTTGCATCGTTACAAATGTGAAATTTAAAGAAAAAAATGAAAAAGATGAAATAAGGGATTGAAAAATTTATTGTCATGAGTGGAAACTAGGTATCTGCCCCTTTGAAATCGAGTTAGGTTACTGGAGAAATGAACACTAGATTTCTCTTGATATCAAGCACATTCTTTGGACCTTGGGTAGATTTAAGATACATGAACCAAGCAGTGTTTACTGTTGGGAATAAAAGGAAAAGATAGTTCAATGACAACTTGACTAGGATAAGGAATTGATACTTGAGAAATTTAGGCCACGATTTGCACTGAGGGCAGAGAACTCATTCTTAGGCTAAGTTAAATCCATTTATGATCATGCTCATTATTGAAATTGTTTGATAGAGTTAAATTGATTCACCAAGGATTATGATGCACTTACTACTATACATATTTCTAGACTGCAAAATTTTATTTGATAACAATCAAACGCTTTCTTGAAGATCATTCTTGATTATTCTCATTGGTTTCACTAGTTTGATAGAACTAAATAGAATCACTAGGGATACACATTTTTATCTCATAAATCTAGATTGCAGAGTTTGCTTAAGGACAAGCAAATGTTTAAGTCTGGGGGTATGATGCGCGTAGATTATATATGTTATTTTGCACTATTTGACTCACATATACTTATAATTCATGTTTATGATTTATGTGTTTTGCATCCTTTTCTATCATATTTCAGCATAATTACTATTTTATGTCCAGAGGTCTGCTTGGTGTTTGTTTTCACTTTCAAGAGCAGTTGGAGTGGAAAAGGATTTTAAAGATGCAAAAGAAAATCATTTGAAGAAGACCATGACCTAGCACTTGTTTACCCCGTGGAGAGAAAAGCAAGGATTGGAGTGCTCAAGTCATTCAAAATGCAAATTGGGCTTGGCCATACCTTGAGGCACCACTAAGGTAGCAGCAAAGATAAGGGGTCGTGCCAAATGGCACGGCGAAGAGGAAGAACCAAAGCAGAAATGGGTATGGCTATGCCAAATGGCACAACCAGGAATTTGCCCATGCCTTTTTCAAGAACAGGTTTGGTGAGGCCATGCTTGGAGGCACGGGCATGCCTCCAAAACTCTGGTTTGAAGAACAAGCCGTGCCAAATGGCACGACCCAGAAGGGCTAAACAGAGACTCTATTTTGGTCGTGCTATTTGGTACGACCAAAAGCCAGAGAAAGCTTTGGTTGTGCCAAATGACACGACTAGGTGCCCAGAGCTAGAACTAATTTGGCTTTGGCTATGCCATTCGGCATGACCAGGTAGCCAGAAGGCGCTTGGGCTTTGTCTCAAGGCACGGCTACCCCATGCCTCACCTCTATAAAAGGGGCATTTCATCCCCTTCAAAAGGGAGGAGGGTTCCAAGATGGGAGGCGATCATCTAGGCCAAATCTTTGCATTTGGAGACGCCATCTTGATGATCCGAGGTTATTCTACTGCTCCATCCTCATCGACACTCCAAGATCTACATCCAAAGGCTTCACTCGACATCAAGAATAAGCTTCTTCTTCCCTTTCTCTTGGATTCTTGAAGTTTCTATCAATTTTAGTCTTTGGATTATAGCTCTTTCTATTATGGAGTAGATCTTTATTGTTCTAGGATGTAGGAAGTAATTGTAATGTGTGGATGATATAAAACTTTATGGAATTACCAATTCCTAGTTTGATAAAGCTTGTATGCACTTGTTCTGTTTGATGAAATGTATGCAAGAAGGTTTTCTGTATGGGCATCAATTTATCTATCTAGATTGCATTTCTATATGCGTAGATCTCAATTCTATAATAGATATATTGTTGTGTGTCTAGTTCTGAACATAAACCTGAATTTTTATTGAACAAATGCATATATTGGTACCTCTTTTGAGTGTATGCTCTGATATAGCTCAGCATAGCTTTAGGATACTTGTTTAACATTGAGTATCTAAGGTAACTATCCTTCTATATGGATCATAACCTCTTAAGGGATAACAATTCTATGTAAGAAAGAGTCTATCACTTGACCTAATGGACTTTTCCTAATCGTATGCTACACAAGTGACCTACGTAATCTAGAGACGTAAACTCGGGGGAGACCTTGTGACAGGAGGTACTCTACTAAAAACTCGGGCTCTCTAAGTTACTTCTTCACTTGATGACATACTTGGTTATTGGCAGAGAGAGTACTCTGATACACCATCACGGGGTGATAGTTGGTAGTAAATTAGGCTTTCCTGCAAACATAGAAGTTGAAAACTAGGATTGGGCAAATCCATAGCACAACATCCACCATTACAATGAAACCGAAGACCTAGAATATTTATTTGAATTAAGGGCCTCCTCAACTACTCTTTCTTCTGTTCTTTCACATTTTAGTTAAAAATCTCAAATCAAACCACTATCAATTATGTCTAGCTAAATTCAAAGTGTAAAATCAATTATCATTTGATCCTCAGTTCTCATGGGATTGACTTATAAATTTTATTACTTGACGACGCTCGTACGCTTGCGAGTTTTTTCACATATCATCGTCAAGTGATGATAGTGTACGTCAGTACAGATTCCATGTTGGCAGATCCACTCACTAAGGGCTTGATGCATAAGGTATTTCATTCACATGTGAATATGAGGGTCCTTCTTATGGAAGAAGTATACATATAGTGGGAGTCTGTATTTATTTTATTACTCTTTATTTGTTAACAAAAATAAACATTTTGTTTTGATTATTGTACATACTTAAAATTCAAAATATTCATGGGTATTTTATTTGTTTGACACTTTGAAATAAAAATATCATGATTTACTGTTGATGTTTAGCATATAGTATTTATAAATATGAAATAGATTCATTTTGGAATCATAAAGTTTGATCATGATTTGATATTGCAATTCGGCGTAAAGTATTTTACAAATATGATTAGACCCTTGTAGGTCACCTTTGGACTAGTTGGAAATTAATATTTATTGATCACATTTTATGTAATTTTCATGGTACACATCCACATCTTGATCTATGTCATTAATAATATTGGTATTATGATTACTGTTAGGACTTGTTACAATCATATATAGTAACTATGACCTCTTTAGTCCTATACCAATGAAGTTAATGGAGCAGGTTGTTTACAGGAGGTATTTTGTACCAATAAAGTTTGACATTGTTGTTGACGTCAACTAAGATTTCTTATATGTTATACACAAATCATATGTAGCTCAAGTGGAAGATTGTTAGATTTTATTTCCTTTAGGTAGGCTCACATGCGATTTATCACATATGAATTTATGTCGTTAAGAAACCACACTTGTTATGTGATATGACTCAAGTTTATTGAGTTTTGGTTATTGGATATGAACTTCATATGTGTGTTGGATCAAGATCGCGCTAGAGGGGGGGGGGGTGAATAGCGCTCGCGGCTATTTTTGTCGTATCGGAAACGTAAAACTACCAAAGTAAATATACGCAGCGGAAGTAAAGAATGCAATCACAGAAAGACACAGATAGTTTTACTTCGTTCGGAGCCTAGGTCGACTCCTACTCGAAGGCCCGCGATCCTTGATCGCTTTCGGTGGGCAACACTTATAAGTACGAAAAAGAGTACAAGATTTACAATCAGTACAGTAATTAAAAACAAGTTTACCGACGACAGAATCGTAGACTCGAAGCTCCTGGTCGTCGTGGACTTGTAACAGCACTTCAGGGTCGTTGAATGAGCAGCACGTAGCACAAGGATTGCTTGGAAGTTCTGTTTTGAAGCTGCTGGTCGAGACCCCTTATAAAGGGGGTTCAAGGCGCCTTACACTGTTCACCAAGGCGCCTTGAACGAGCCGAGTCACCCGCGTGGATCAGCACGGACCTGGTCGAACTCTATCTGGTTTAAGGCGCCTTCAGCCTATCCAAGGCGCCTTCAACCTCCGGTTCAAGGCGCCTTGAACCCTATTCAAGGCGCCTCCAGTCTGCTGCGTTGGCCTCTTCCTGGCTCGCACCCGAGGTGCCTCCAAGCTCCATGGAGGCGCCTCGGACACTGTTCATCCGAGTCCTTCTTTGTGATTTTGGTACCTGCAAGTATGTTAATCCAAAGATACCTGCAACACAAAGTTAACACAACATAATAGTATGAATATGAAATTATGACAGTCTCCGGACTGTCCGGGTCTGACTTCGGGTTTCCAACCGGAAACCCTAGGTCGACCCGACGCCTACTGTTCCCTCTACGGGGAACGCGTCCTCACCTACTCCTCTCAGGAGATTTTACCTGTTGCCAGTGCGATCCTCCAGATCGACTGGACTTTTGCTCGGCACTCGATGCTCCCGGACTTTCTGCTGAACATCCGCTTCACCGGCCAGTTCAGACTTTCACCTGGTTCGCGATACCAGGACTTTCCACCTAGGGTTACCACCCCCTAGGACTTTTGCCTGAAGCCATCGACCTGCCAAGACTTTCCGCATAGGGTTACCACCCCCTATGACCTAGGGTTACCACCCCCTAGGGTTTTACCTTGCCTAACCGCAGTTAGGACTTTCCTGAAACACTCAGCAAAAGCTGTCAGATAACAAAGCACCTTAACTTTGAATCCTTTGCCATTATCAAAACTTAGGTTCGATCGTCGGATGCTTCCCGCACCAACAATCTCCCCCTTTTTGATTATGGCAACACGTAATTCAAAGTTAAGAAAAACAACATATGTAATAACTGCATAAAGTTAACCAAGCTTAAGTAAATAAACTTCAAATGCAATAGAGGTTAAGCTGGAAACTTTGAACTTTGACATATTAGACTCCCCCTTAATAAAAGCCCTCCTTTTATCAAATACTTTGAATTTAACTTTAATTTACCTACTCTCTGCTTTTATTAAATACTTTGATTTTTCCATTAACTTTAAATCTACTCTCCCCCTTTGCCATATATCAAAAAATAAACTAGTTTGAAAGTAGATTTGTATTTTCTGAAGGAAAATTTTCAAAAGAGGGAAAAAGAACAAAAAACGATTTAGCTTTTTGAGTTTTGGGATTTTCTAAATTTGAAAATACTTAGCTATATATTCAGCTTCAAAATGATTTGTATTGAGAAAATATTTTGCCAAATGCAATCAAACTAAGTGTAGTAAACTTATTCTTAAAATTTAACTAAGTTTGAAGATATGAGTATTTGAATTTTCAATAAAAAAATTTTGCTTAGAAGTTATAAAATTTGAGGTCACTTTAAAATGTTATAATTAGTTTACTAGATTTGAAAAATAGTTGAATATTCAATTTCATGGTCAAGTTTTTGAAAAAACTGTAAATGAGTTTTGAATACTCATTGTGAACAACATATTTATTTTTAGGGCAGAGGGAGTAGTAGGAGTTTGTTTTCAGTCCAAGCATGAGTCAAATTAAATTATTAAGTTTAAATTGATTAAGTATCAGAGCCCTAAAATAATCAGGTAAAGAAATTTGATTAGAACCGTAAAGTATAATCATGCTTAAATTGAAACACATTTTTCCAACTGTCTAACCTTTAGCTACTTGCTGATTGCCTAGAGGGCAGTAGCTTTCACATGGTTAGTCAAATTAAGTCCATTTGGTCCAGTTAGATTTGTCTAGAGCTGGAAGACTTGACTTGATTAATATTTATGATGTGTTTAACGCCCAGACTCATATTGATGCACAAATATAAGCATTCCTGAGTTCAGGCTGTACCCTATGCATCTCACGCCATTCTAAGTTTTTCAAACACAAGCAAGGTAGACCTAGGTGTTTGTGAGATGCTCTGGCTTTAATCTAGGGGAACATGATTTCTAGGGGAAAACTTAGGCTAGTTCCAAATGTTGAAAATTCTAAGAAATTGGAATTTTGAAATAAGTATTTTCCTAGAAATTTAAAAGCAAATGATAACCAAACATTGTCTATTCTACCCAGCACATTCCTATTTGTCTTCTAAGTGAGCTGAACTCAAGTTCAGGTAAGGGTTTTGTGAAGATGTCAGCTAGATTTGATTTTGACTCAACATAGTTGAGTGTAATGTCACCCTTAGCTACATGATCCCTTACAAAATGGTGCTTTACTTCTATATGTTTAGTCCTTGAGTGATGAATTGGGTTTTTTGTTAAATTTATGGAACTTATATTATCAATTGAGATTTTTGTGTTATGATAGTTCAGTTGATAGTCTTTAAGAGTGTGCATCATCCAAAGCAATTGAGATGTGCATTCACCTAAGGCTATATATTCAGCTTCAGTGGTAGACAAAGCCACACAATGTTGCTTTCTACTTGACCAACTTACTAGGCATTGTCCTAGAAATTGACAGCTACCACTTGTGCTTTTTCTGTCTAACTTGCATCCGGCGTAATCCGAGTCAGAGTAGCCAAGAAGGTCAAAGGTGCAAGTTCTAGGGTACCAGAGTCCTATATTTAGAGTACCTTTAATGTACCTAAGTATTCTTTTAACATAGGTTAAATGTGACTCTTTTGCACAAGATTGGTATCTTACCAACTGCAAATAATATGTCGGGTCGGCTTGCAGTTAGGTAAAGCAGGCTTCCTATGGCACTCCTATAGTACTTTGGGTCTACTGGTTTGCCTTCAGGGTCAGAGTCTATGTTAATGTTGGTTGCCATGGGTGTATTTATTATTTTTGAATTTTCCATGCAGAATTTTTTAATTAATTCCTTTGCATATTTAGTTTGATAAATATATATTCCATCTTTAGTTTGTTTTATTTGTAGGCCTAAGAAAAAATTAAGTTCACCAACCATGCTCATTTCGAATTTATTTTCCATTAATTTAGTGAATTCTTTAAAAATTTAGAGTTATTTGATCCAAAAATTATATCATCAACGTAGATTTGAGCTATGAAGATGTCTTTGTCTACAGTTTTTACAAATAGAGTTGGATCTATTTGACCTTGGTTGAAACCTTTGGATATTAAGTGATTTGACAATCGTTCATACCATGCCCTAGGGGCTTGTTTAAGTCCGTACAAGGCCTTTTTTAACCTAAATACATGATTAGAATATCCTAAGTCCTCAAATCCTGGGGGTTGGCTTACATATACTTCCTCCTTAATAAATCCATTTAAGAATGCTGACTTGACATCCATTTGGTATAGTTTAAATCCTTTGTTTGCTGCATAGGCTAACAACATTCTAATGGATTCTAGTCTAGCTACTGGGGCATAGGTTTCATCATAGTCCAAACCTTCAACTTGGCTGAATCCTTTAGCTACAAGCCTAGCCTTATTTCTAATTATTTCGCCTTGATCATCTAGCTTGTTTCTAAATACCCATTTTGTATCGATTATTGATTTATTTGAGGGTTTAGATACAAGTTCCCAGACTTGATTTCTCTCAAATTGGGCTAACTCTTCCTGCATAGCTATGATCCAGTCCGGGTCAGGTAGTGCTTCTTCTATTGTTTTTGGTTCGATTTTAGAAATTAGGGCAATTTGACTGTGAATTCTGTAGGAGGATCTAGTTCTTACCCCTAGATTTGGATCACCCAAAATTTGATCAGATGGGTGAGAGGTACTGACCCTAGTTAGTCTTGTAAGTGGGTCAGGGGCCGGTTCCTCTGGTTTATGAAGACTTGGTTGAATTTCATCATCTTCTATATTTCTTGGATTAATATCAACATTCTCATTTATATTTGGTAGATTATTTTCTTCATCAAATATTATATTAGTTGTTTCTTCAACTTTTAGGGTGTTTTGATTGTAGACTCTATAGGCTCGACTGTTTGAGGAGTATCCTAAAAATATTCCTTTGTTAGATTTGGGTGTGAATTTTCTTAAATAATCTTTAGTGTTTAAAATGTGAACTTTACATCCAAATACTTTTAAATAATGTAAGTTAGGAATTTTATGATAATATAGTTCATAAGGGGTTTTCTTGTGAAATTTGTTGATCAAAATTCGGTTTTGAATATGATTTGCAGTATTTATTGCTTCTGCCCAGAATTGGTGATTTAAGTTATATTCATTTAACATGGTTCTAGCGGCTTCTTGTAGGGTTCTATTTTACGTTCCACCGCACCATTTTGTTGGGGGGTTCTAGGACATGAAAATTCATGTTGATATCCATTTATTTTACAAAATTGGGTAAATTTATGATTTTCAAATTCCCCTCCGTGATCACTTCTTATTCTTTTAATTTTAGTATCTTTTTCATTTTCTATTAATTTACAAAAGTTACTAAATATTTCATAGGTTTCATCTTTAGTTTTTAGGAATTTTACCCATGAAAATCTAGAGTAGTCATCAATTATTACTAAGCAATACTGGTTCTTGCTTAGTGACTTAGCTCCATGTGAATCAAATAAGTCAAGGTGAAGGAGCTCAAGTAAGGAGCTGGTTCTTTCAAGATTTGTTGATTTGTGTGTTGACTTAGTTTGTTTTCCTTGTTGACAAGCATTACAGATTGAATTTTCAATGAATTTTAGGTTTGGTAAACCTTTAACTAGACCATTTTGACTCATTTTTGAAATGAGTCTAGTGTGAGTGTGACACAATCTTCTGTGCCACAAAGCAGTTTCCTCTTCTTGTGTTAGAAAACACTTTGTTGAGGATGTTGGTAGATTAATGGAATACATATTATTTATCCTAAGTCCCTTAAGTAAGATTTCAGGATTTTCAATGTTTTTAACTAAACACCTGGTTTTGTCAAAAGTTACTAAGTATCCGTTATCACACAATTGACTTATACTTAGTAAATTAAACTTGAAATTTTCAACTAAAAGGACTTTTCGAATAATAAAATCGGAGTTGAGTTCGATATTACCTCTTCCGATTACCTTAAGTTGACCTTCGTTACCGAATGCAACTGATCCTAAGTTTTTGTATGTGAGTTTAGTAAACTTCAATTTATCTCCAGTCATGTGTCTGGAGCAGCCACTATCCAACATCCATTGATCCAATTCCTACATAGGAAGTGGTTGAATTGTTTTAATGGATTGCACGATAGTTAAGTTGAAGTAAACTTGTTAGAGATAAATTTTGAAGGAGTTTTGAAATTGAAAATAATTTTGAAATTGAGTTTTAAAATTAAGTTTTAAAATAATTTTGAAATTGAGTTTTAGAATAATTTTGAAATTGAGTTTTTTAAAATAACTTTTGAAATTAAGTTTTTAAAATAATTTTGAAATTGAGTTTTTTAAAATAACTTTTGAAATAATTTTGAAATTAAGTTTTAAAATAATTTTGATATTAAGTTTTTAAAATAATTTTGAAATTGAGTTTTAGAATAATTTTGAAATTAAGTTTTAAAATTAAGTTTTAAAATAATTTTGAAATTAAGTTTTTTTTTTTTTTTTTTTGAAATAATTTTGAAATTGAGTTTTAAAATTAAGTTTTAAAATAATTTTGAAATTGAGTTTTAGAATAATTTTGAAATTAAGTTTTAAAATTAAGTTTTAAAATAATTTTGAAATTGAGTTTTAGAATAATTTTGAAATTAAGTTTTAAAATTAAGTTTTAAAATAATTTTGAAATTGAGTTTTAAAAATAAATTTTGAAAAGATTTTTCAAATTGTTTCAGTTTTGAAAATAATTCAAGTTAAAATAACTTGATTTAAGTTAAGTCAATTTAAATAATTTAAATTCCTAATCATCTCACCCGATCTAAAATTGTCAATCAGGGAACCCTATAATTGTTGTGAGATGAATTATAATTCAACTTTAAGGTTTGGGTTAACTTTGTGTTAGATTCAGGTTTGGCTTTGGGTTCAACAAGTAAGCATTCTTTGGATAAACTTCTGGGCTATGGTGAGTCACAAGGAGCTCATTAAAGTAACCATGCCTTCGAGGTTTTCCAAATAGTCCTACCCATTGAACTTAATACCAATCCTTGGTCTAACTAGTCAGGATTCATTTAAGGGTAGCTTCGGTCAGTTCCACTTGGCCAATTGCACCAGGTTGAAGCCATATCTTCCTAGACATGCGATGCCCAAGCTTCCCTAACGTACTATCATCCAAAAATTTCACCAGTACTGTGGGTCAAGTTAAACCTAGCCCGTTTTAATCTAACCTTAATTTCCCTGCCGGGTAATCTACTCTTGTTTTACCCATCTCGGGTAGATTAGGTTTAGTTACCCTGCCGGGTAGTTTAGTTGGGGGTGCCAGCGAGTCTGGATCCTCCATTTTTATTTTCAGTGTTAACTAAATCTTAACTTGATTTTAATTTTGAGTTTTGAATTGATAATTTAATTTTGAATTTTGAATTTAATTTTTTAATTTTAAATTTTGAATTTTAAATTTAATTTTAGTGTTAAATTTCGAATTTTGAATTTAATTTTTAATTTTAAATTTCGAATTTTGAGTTTAATTTTAGTTTTAAATTTTGAATTTTGAATTTAATTTTTAATTTTAAAATTTGAATTTTAAATTTTTAGGATTGTTTTTCGTTTTGCTCCCCCTGAATCATGGCCTCGATATGGTCTATCGAGGTAGTATATTTGATCTTTTGGAACCCAGTATTGGTCAGGTCTAACTTGATTGACCAAGTTAGACTTGGAGACCCATGCTTGGACTGATTTAACACTTTGTTTGTTTATTAATGATAAATAAGATCTATATTTACTTTTGTATCCCAGCCCAGTTCTGTTGTAGACGGCTCTTTGTGTCCCAAGAATCAAGTCCAAATTCTTGGAGCCCAAAGTAAACCGTTCTAAGGTATTTTCTAAATTTTTAACCCGATTTGTTAGACTTGAATTTTCTTCCTCAAGTTTTTGAACTTGAGTTGGAAATTCAGTCTGACTCTGGTCAGGTAAGGGTTTAGCCACTTCTTTAAGGACACTTACTTCCTTTAGAAGTGACTTAACCTTCAGGTTTGACTTAGCTAATTTGCGCAATAAATAGCTAACTAAAGTGTTCAACCGGGAGATACTTACAGCGGGGTCTGGTCCTTCGGAAACGGATACGGATCCATGGCTTTGCTCGGACTCTGCCTCAGACTCGCTCTCGCATCCGGATTCGACGACTTGGTCCCGGGCCATTAATGCAAGTAGACTCGTTTGTTCGAGCTCGTTGTCATCGTCCTCCGATGAAGATTCGTCCCATGTTGCCTTAAGGACCTTTTTCCTTCTTTGCTTTTTGACCTCCTTCAGGTTAGGGCAGTTGGTTTTGATGTGCCCTTTTGGTTACACCCGTAGCATGTAACTTCAAACTTCATCTTTGTATTTTGTGGGCCTTCCTTTGATTTCACTGCCTTCTTTAGATCTCTTTTGTCGAATCCTTTCGTCTTGTAGAGCTTCTTCACGAGATTTACCAGCTCGGTTGTAATGTCACCTTCTTCATCATCAGAGTCTGGTTCAGCTTCCGATGCTGGTTCGGTTCTCCGTCGAGGTCTCGGTTCCCGGGTTCGGCTTGTACCTGCAACCAACGCAATACCTTTCTCGGTAGGCTGTGCATTAGTCTGCTCATGAAGTTCAAATTCACTAAAAAGTTCATCTAGTTTTAAAGAAGATAAATCCTTGGAAACTTTGTAGGCATCTACCATTGATGCCCACAATGTATTCCTTGGAAACGAGTTTAGGGCATACCTTATTACGTCCCGATTTTCTATCTTCTGGCCAATTCCGTGAAGAGAGTTAAGGATGTCTTGTATTCTTGCGTGAAGAGAACTCGCCGTTTCGCCTTCCTGCATTTTTAGATTATATAATTTATTAAGTAAAAGATCTCTTTTACTTACCTTAGTGTCGTCAGTGCCTTCGTGGAGTTCGATGAGCTTTTCCCAGAGTTCTTTTGCGGAGGAGAATGGACCGACTCTGTTGAGCTCTTCTTTGGTAAGACCACATTGGATGGTGCAGGTGGCTTTTGC
Organism: Zingiber officinale; assembly: GCF_018446385.1. NCBI lineage: Eukaryota > Viridiplantae > Streptophyta > Magnoliopsida > Zingiberales > Zingiberaceae > Zingiber > Zingiber officinale. The sequence goes on from NC_055988.1 coordinate 86,228,230, forward strand.
GTCAGCTTCCACCCTTTTGATAAATGCTGGCTCCCAATTTTCGCAGGGTGTAGGCTTACCGTCGGTACCAGTTGGCAGTTCCAGTCCTGTTTTGATGATCATCCAGGTATCGAACTGGATCTTCAGATATATCTCCATTCGCCCCTTCCAATACCCGAAGTCTTCTCCGGAAAATAGTGGGGGACGAACGGTGCTATATCCTTCTTGTTGGGCCATTTTAGATCTAAAAGAACAGAAACAACAAAATCTATTCCAAGACTGAGTCTTGGATTAGTAGTGCGAGAGTAAAGGATAATAAAAACGAACTCGAGTGGTGTTGCACCTACTTCGAGCAAAAGTCGATTCGAGGGAAAAAAAAATTAGAATATAGCTATAAGGCTAAATTCTAATTTGACTCCAAAACGAAAAAATGCGAAAAATTTGTTTTGAAAGGTGGTTGCACCAATTCAAAACGACCCCGCTCGATACCAATTGTTGGATCGAGATCGCGCTAGAGGGGGTGAATCGCGGCTATTTTTGTCGTATCGGAAACGTAAAACTACCAAAGTAAATATACGCAGCGTAAAGAATGCAATCACAGAAAGACACAGATAGTTTTACTTCGTTCAGCCTGGGTCGACTCCTACTCGAAGGCCCGCGATCCTTGATCGCTTTCGAGCAACACTTATACCGAAAAGAGTAAAATTTACAATCGCAACTCCAGGTTGTCACGGACTTGTCATAGCTAAATCTGAACATCTCTTTCATTGCTTGTTGCAAAAGGATTGCTTGGGAATTGTTACTTGAAGCTGCTGGTCAAGATCTTCCTAAAAAGGCGGTTCAAGGCGCCTCAAAGCCCCTTAAGGGCGCCTTGAAAGAGCTGAGTCAGCCGTGTGGATGAGCTGAGAAGAAGTCTTCGTCTATCCTCTCGAAGGCACCTCCAAAAGCCTTGAAGGCGCCTCCAACCTGCAGTTCAAGGCGCCTGAACCTTCCATGAGGGCGCCTCCAATGTTGCTTCCAGCGCCGCTTCTGCCTCGCACCCGAGGCGCCTCAAGCTCCATGGGCGCCTCGGACTGTTCATCCGAGTCCTTCTTGATTTTTGTCCCTGCAAGTATGTTAATCCACACAAAGTTAACACAACATAATAATATGAAATTATGACAGTCTCGGACTGTCCGGATCTGACTTCGGTTTCCAACCGGAAACCCTAGGTCGACTCGACGCCTATTGTTCCTCTATGGGGAACGCGTCCTCACCTACTCCTCTCGGAGATTTTACCTGCTGCCAGTCGATCCTCCATCGACTTTTGCTCGGCACTCGATGCTCCGGACTTTCTGCTGAACATCCGCTTCCCGGCTAGTTCAGACTTTCACCGGTTCGCGATACCAGGACTTTCCACCTAGGGTTACCACCCCCTAGGACTTTTGCCTGAAGCCATCGACCTGCCAAGACTTTCCGCATAGGGTTACCACCCCCTATGACCTAGGGTTACCACCTCCTAGGGTTTTACCTTGCCTAACCGCAGTTAGGACTTTCCTGAAACACTCAGCAAAAGCTGTCAGATAACAAAGCACCTTAACTTTGAATCCTTTGCCATTATCAAAACTTAGGTTCGATCGTCGGATGCTTCCCGCACCAACAATGTGTAGAACCTTAAATCCACATAATAATCTATGTCATTAATAATATTAGTACTATGATTACTGTTAGGGCTCATTGCAGTCATATATAGTAATTATGACTTTTTTAGTTTTATACCAATGAAGTTAATAGATTAGATTGTTTATAGGAGGTATTTTGTACCTATACAGTTTGACATTGTTGTTGAAGTTAGGTTTCTCATATGTTGTACACAAATCATATGTAGCTCAAGTGAGAGATTGTTGAATTTTATTTCCTTTAGGTGGGCTCACATGTGATTTGTCACATACAAAATTATGTCATTAAGAAACCAAACCCATTATGTGATATGACTAAAGTTTATTTGGTTTTGGTTATTGGATGTGGACTTTATATGTGTAGAACCTTAAATCCACATCATCATTATCTATGAACTGATAACGGATGTGGATCCTCTGTATAAGGGTTTTGATCCCTATTAAATTATGGATCAGACAAATTTCAACGTTCTCCATTGATGTAGTGATTCCGGTTTTGTCACCCTAATTCCTCTTGAAGACCACCCTCTACTTTTCCTTCTTCTTCCATAGGATTTCTGATATGAGCATGACAAACGACGCTCTCTGAGGCAATGTTGACTCTGCTGCATTCAGGTTCTATGTCTCAGAATCTTTAGTTTTTCTTCATTTCAATTATGTCGTAAGATTTGATGAAACTAAATCCTTGTTCTTGTATTTCATGTTATTTGAATTCATGTGGTTTAAGATTTACAAGATTTAACACATGCTACTAAAAAGAGTGCGCAATCCACTTATTTTTCATGATATTTCTCATGATATCCCGATGATTATTCTCTCCTAAATCTAAAATCATTTACTCCATTTTATTGAAGTTCTTCTCAACTCGTTTTCCTTTTCTGGTGAATTTAGTCTATTTATTTTGTTATTACTAATAGAAACTAGTTATTTCTTTGGATCAATGGAAGAAAACTTTTATTCATTTCATTTAAATACTTATACTATACTTGATATTATCACGTTTTTGGTCATAAAGTTGGGGTCTGATGCTATTCTTCTAGCAGAACGTTTTTCTGTACGAATCATGATATTTACATGATGATCATAAATAAGCTTGAATTAAATTGAAGCTAAGTTAGTTTTGTTTGTGTACATCTAAATCAACAAAAGGGTAATCTCTCTATTTCAAACCATCAAAATTCTACTTGTAACGACGAACCAAGTGGAAAACCAGCATACCTGCCAATGGTTGCAAATATACAGGGACGTTTAAATTAAAACTGTCATTACCTTGTCAAAGCGAGGATGGCGGAATCAAAGCAAAAGCAGGAAGCTTTGAATTTGATATTTTGTTCTTCTCCTATTGTTTTCGATGGTGGATTTCAATTTCTTATCTTTCATTGTGTTTGCAATTACCTAACAAGCACAGGATGATAGTTAAATTATATAGATTTATTCCTGAGCACAGAATGTTGACACTTCTAGTTTTCACTTACTACATGTCTAATTCAAGAACAATATGGTACATATCAGTTGTATAGTATAATGATATTCTCTCAAACCATATTGGTTTTATATAATCACTCTATTCTTATTTTGAATAGCAACGTATTAAGAGAACAATGTTTGAAGATTACATTACATAGTGCTTCAGAAATACAAAGGCTAACAAGCAACGCATGATGGAAGAGATTGACAAAGGATAATTTGAATAGCAAAACAAGTTTGAGAATCAAAGAAGGTATTAACAATGGATAAGCTGGAGAGGAGAACTGGTACACACCACACCAGATCTTTTAATAATTTCATCTTTGCATTGACAGAAAGCTCTGCTTCCTTTGAGTCAAATCATACGCCTTAAGCAGACTAGAGTAGTTTTGCAAAACATTTGGGACGATTTGAATGGTTTGCTGCAATATTTTTGACCATCTCTATTATATCTTCATTCTCAGTCTGAATGTGAACCTCCCTTAGCGATCTATTTTAAAAATTTCTAAGGCTTCGGACTGCACCTTCTTTGAAACTCACATTTTTCTCTATAATTTCCAGGAATTTAAGTTGTGCGAACCCTCCCCGATCGAAGACCAAATCCTCATCATTATTGAAGAACGACTTATATCCTAGTTTCAAGTAGACCAAAGCGGGGAGATTTCTCAGGACTTGTAGATCCTCGAGCTGCAGTCGTGTGTTGGACAGAGTTATCTTGGTGACATGCTTCAGAGATGCAAACCAAGGAGGCAACTCGTAAAGTCTGCATTGTATCATGAGCTTGCAGAGCAGCAATGGCGGCGAAGCTACCTCATCTAGTGCCTTTTTCAGACTGCTGTCTGCCCAATGCAAAATCTTTAGCGATCGAAGGCTGCCATTGAGCTTCGAGAGCAGGACGCTGATCTCCTCCAGCATTCTGAGTGATAGATCAGAGCCACCAAAATCGATGCCAAGCTTGTGGAGGTCTACAAGCTGACCAATTTCCTGTAGCGAATGCACATCATGAGCACGTGCCGGTCCAAACGTGGTATGTCTTTTCAACTTTCTTATTCCTTTCGGGAACTTAAATCCTATGAAGGGACCACCAAGCAGATAGACCAGTTTTTGGAGTTTGACGATGGAATTGGGTAGTTTTCTAATCAGAGTTCTTCTCGTATCCAAAAACTCTAGATTTTGTAAATCTCCTATTGAATCAGGCAACGCTGATATATAACAGTATCTTAGAGACAAGTACTTCAAAAGAAATAACTTGGAAAAGTTCTTGGGGTGTGATCCTGTTCGGAAGCTGAGTTGGATGAAGGCGGTCGCGGTGTTACCGGTATTGACGGAAAGTCATCGAGCCTCCTAGATGACTTGGCAGCATGCGGAAAAAGGCTCCCACGAGCGGTCTGACGACGAGAAGGACGAAGTTGCTGATCCTGCGCATACTCAGACGAGCTCACGAGTCGTTAGAGACCAGAAACCAGGGAAAAAGTCCCTGGGTCAGGCCCTTTGACGATCAAGTCAGGTACTTTTTTCACAGATGATCTCGTCCGGAAGCTGAGTCGGATGAAGGCGGGCCTTGTTGTGCGAAAAGTTGACGGAGAGTTGCGGAAGTGACGGTACCTCCCTGGAAAGGCTCACACGGGCGGTTGACAGCAAAAGATGGTCAGGATGATGACACTACGACTCAGCACACACTCAGACAAATACCACAGTCGTTAGAGACCAGAAACCAGGGAAAAAGTCCCCGGGTCAGGCCCTCCGACGCTCAAGTCAGGTACTTTTTCCCCAGAAATTACAGAGAAAGGACGAAAAGTAAAGACTAGTGAGAAATGACGAGTGAGCGTACCTACGTAAGGGGCAGAACATCCTTTTTTATACTGCAACTGCTGGTTCTGAAACCTGGCGAATGTCAGGGAATGTCGGGTGTCAGACTTTTTCTTACGGTGGTCAACACGTGGCGTCCTCCTATAAGCTGGCGGAGGAATCAAGAGGAGTATGAGCGTCTACCTGTTAGAATATTCACTGACATCTGATGATTATTCTCAGACAAGCGGTTACGATTCCTTGTGTATTTGTCATGTAGCGTCTAATCTCCCGACCCTCTCCTAATCTGCCTCTATTTGCTGTTATCCAAGACATGTACATCCTGACTTGCACGCTAAGTCGGCTTCCCGACCTGCCTTTCTCCGCTATTATCCAAGACATGTACATTCCTACCTGTACGCTGGGTTGGCTTCCCGACCCGACTTGCACGCTGGGTCGGCTTCCCAACCCGCCTCTATCTGTTGTTATCCATGACATGTATGTTCCGACCTGCACGCTGGGTCGGCTCCCCGACCCGCATTTGTCCACTGTTATCCATGGCATGAACGTCCCGACCTGCATGCTGGGTCGGTTCCCCGACCCGCATTTGTCAGCTGTTATCCATGGCATGAACCTCCCGACCTGCACGCTGGGTTGGCTCCCCGACCCGCATTTGTCCGCTGTTATCCATGCCATGAACGTCCCGAACTGTATGCTGGGTCGGCTCCCCGATCCACCTTTGTTCACTGCTATCCATGACATGAATCTCCAGACCTGCACGCTGGGTCGGCTCCCTGACCCGTCTTTGTCCACTGCTATCCATGGCATGAATCTCCCGACTTGCACGCTGGGTCGGCTCCCCGACCCGCATTTGTCAGCTGCTATCCATGGCATGAATCTCCCGACCTCCACCCTGGGTCGGCTCCCCGATCCACCTTTGTTCACTGCTATCCATGGCATGAATCTCCCGACCTGTACGCTGGGTTGGCTCCCTGACCCGCCTTTGTCCACTGCTATTCATGGCATGAATCTCCCGACCTGTACGTTGGGTCGGCTACCTGACCCGCCTTTGTCCACTGCTATCCATGGCATGAATCTCCCGACCTGTACGCTTGGTCAGCTCCCTGACCCGCCTTTGTCCACTGCTATCCATGGCATGAATCTCCCGACCTGCACGCTGGGTCGGCTCCCCGACTTGCATTTGTCAGCTGCTATCCATGGCATGAATCTCCCGACCTGCACGCTGGGTCGACTCCCCAATCCGCATTGTTTCACCGGAAGTCTTTCCTTCGGTGTATCTATCCAATCAATAGGTTGGCCCCCGACTTGCCCCCAACCCATGGGCTACATCTGACCCTAGGGTCTTGTCCTCAACTGAATTTGGCACTGTGGGTCGGACCCATTTCCGACTCCCGTTGAGATCAGATCTGCCCCAACTCATCGAGATCAGATCTGGCCCAACTCATAAATACTGCCCTTTGACCTCCCTGTAATCCTGACTCCTGACCTCCACGATGGCGTGACTTTTGACTGACCACGGAGGCTAGCTTCTGACTTCCAGACTGGTGTGATGTTTGATTAGCCACGGGGGCTAGACTTCTGACCTCTATGTTGGCATGACTTTTGACCCTTCTGTAACTTCGACTCCAAGCCACATCATCTCCCAAACCCCACATCAATGCACCTTATCACAAGCCTCCCCCTCAAGTCTAGTCGAAGGAGGATCTAGTCCGACTGACTAGACCCCCGTGTTCTAAGTACTAGCTCTGGTTCTTAACTCCTTTGCCGGTCTATTTTCCCTCTGATTTCTATAAGATGTCAAGCCGTTCTGAGAGGCAGCCGAGTTGCTTCCCTGCTTCTATTGACGCCTGACTCCTCGACTTCCAAGTCTGGTCCGTATTAACTGCCACACTAGTTTCCAAGAATCTCCTCGGGTTCCGAGGGAGTCCCTTCACCTTCCTATTCCTTATAAAAGGCTTGGGGCATTTCATCTTTTCCATCCCCATCCACACTTTCCTTTTGTACCTGCTTCTTACCTTACTCATGGAATCCCCTGAGTTGTCTACTCTGCGTCGCCGGTTGGCTCTTGCCGAGAAGGCCTTACATGACATGACTTTGAGCCGGGATCTACAGACCTCTCTTTGTAGGGAACTAGAAGAACTATGTCAAGCAGCCAAATGCAGGACTCGGGCAGAAGTGGCGCTGAAGATGAAAGTGCAAGCAGACTTTCACGCTCAACTTTATCATATCCTCTACCTGAAGCTGAAACATAAGGATGAAGTGTATTCTTTGAAGGAGTAGAATCGACTACAGGGCGCCACCATTGACCAACTATGGACCACTCTAAGACATGTCCAAAGAGAGTTAGCTCAAGCAAGAATTCGTTTAGAGGGAGGACCTCAAATGTCCAGGTCCGATAGTAATTGAGAGAGCTGTTAATGTTCCTTTTTATGAATTCCTTTTTATGAAATAAAGCATGTTTTCTCTGTTCTGTAGATGTATTATCTTATTCTCGTGTCTTTGTGTCTGTATCGCTATAAAACACCTATATTCTTATAACACTTCTAGAAAACATAACAAAAACACTTTGCGTACCTTGCTTTCTTCTTACCCCTTGCCCGCATAGTAGTAAGCATTGATGCATGTAAGTCGTGTTGCATTTTGCCCCATATGCATGTGAAAGATACCGAACGAGAAAGTTGCTGAACCAACCGGAAAGGTCGTTGGGCGTGAGAGCAGAGCTCACTTATAACTCGCACTGAGGCGAGAGTCTGGGACAACCGACCTAGTAGCTCGGTCATTGGGCGTGAGAGCAGAGCTCACTTATAACTCGCACTGAGGCTAAAGTTTGGGACAGCCGACCGAGCAGCTCGATCGTTGGGCGTGAGAGCAGAGCTCACTTATAACTCGCACTGAGGTGAGAATCTGAAACAGCAGACCAAGCAACTCGGTCGTTGGGCGTGAGAGCAGAGTACACTTATAACTCACACTGAGGCAAGAGTCTGGAACAGCCGACCGAGGAGCTTGGTCGTTGGGCGTGAGAGCAGAGCTCACTTATAACTCGCACTGAGGCGAGAGGCGGCTCGATCGTTGGGCGTGGCGAGCTCACTTAGAACAGCTCGGTCGTTGGGCGTGAGAGCAGAGCTCACTTATAACTTGCACTGAGGCAAGAGTCTGAGACAGCCGACCGAGTAGCTCGGTCGTTGGGCGTGAGAGCAGAGTGCACTGAGGCAAGAGTCTGGGACAGCCGACCGAGCAGCTCGGTCGTTGGGCGTGAGAGCAGAGCTCACTTATAACTTGCACTGAGGCAAGAGTCTGGGGCAGCCGATCGAGCAGCTTGGTCGTTGGGCGTGAGAGCAGAGCTCACTTATAACTTGCACTGAGGCAAGAGTCTGGGGCAGCCGACCGAGCAGCTCGGTCGTTGGTCCTGATAAATGTTGCCAACTCGTGGATCGCTCCACCAAGAAGGACACACGCAACCGACCTGGGACTGAGGCGAGATTCTGGAACAGTCAACTAAGCAACTCAGTCGTTGGGCGTGAGAGCAGAGCTCACTTATAACTCGCACTGAGGCGAGAGTCTGGAACAGCCGACTGAGCAGCTCAGTCGTTGGGCGTGAGAGCAGAGCTCACTTATAACTCGCACTGAGGCGAGAGTCTGGAACAGCCGACTGAGCAGCTCAGTCGTTGGGCGTGAGAGCAGAGCTCACTTATAACTCGCACTGACCTGAAAGGTCGTTGGGCGTGAGAGCAGAGCTCACTTATAACTTGCACTGAGGCGAGAATCTGGGACAACAGACCAAGCAACTCGGTCGTTGGGCGTGAGAGCAGAATACACTTATAACTCATACTGAGGCGAGAGTCTGGAACAGCCGACCGAGGAGCTTGGTCGTTGGGCGTGAGAGCAGAGCTCACTTATAACTCGCACTGAGGCGAGAGTCTGGAACAGCCGACCAAAAAGGTCGTTGGGCATGAGAGCAGAGTTCACTTATAACTCGCACTGAGGCGAGAGTCTGGAAAAGCCGACTGAGCAGCTCAGTCGTTGGGCGTGAGAGCAGAGCTCACTTATAGACGAGGCGAGAGTGCACCGAGCCGATCATTGGGCGTGAGCGAGCTCACTTTCGCCGAGGCGAGAGTGCAGGCAACCGGTGGCGGCTCGGTCGTTGGGCATAAGCAGAGCTCACCTTATAACTTGCAAGCGAGAGTTTGGAGCAGCCGGTGGCGGCTCGATCGTTGGGCGTGAGCGAGCTTACTTAACTCGCCGAGGCGAGAGTCAATGCGTGGCGGCTCGGCCATTGGGCGTGAGCGAGCTCACTTTCTCAGCCGGGCGAGATCGAACTAAGCAACTCGATCGTTGGGCGTGGCAGAGCTCACTTGCTTCGTATTGGCGAGAGTGCGAACGGCCACTAAGCGGCTCGATCGTTGGGCGTGAGGCGAGCTCACTTATAACTCGCCGGGCGAGAAACAACCGGTGGCGGCTCGATCGTTGGGCGTGAGCGAGCTCGCCTTATAACTCGCGGGCGAGTGCGAATGGCGGCTCGATCGTTGGGCGTGAGCGAGCTCACTTATAACTCTCGAGGCGATAATGCGGGCGGTCGAGAAACTCAGTCGTTTGGCTTGAGAGCGTAGCTCACTTATAACTCAGACTGAGGCGAGAGTCTGGAATAGCCGACTGAGCAGCTCAGTCGTTGGGCGTGAGAGCAGAGCTCACTTATAACTCGCACTGAGACGAGAGTCTGGAACAGCCGACTGAGTAGCTCAGTCGTTGGGCGTGAGAGCATAGCTCACTTATAATTCGCACTGAGGCGAGAGTCTGGAATAGCCAACTGAGCAGCTCAGTCGTTGGACGTGAGAGCAGAGCTCACTTATAACTCGCACTGAGGCGAGAGTCTGGAACAGCCGACCAGAAAGGTCGTTGGGCGTGAGAGTAGAGCTCACTTATAACTCGCACTGAGGCGAGAGTCTGGAACAACCGACTGAGCAGCTAAGTCGTTGGGCGTGAGAGCTAAGCTCACTTATAACTCGCACTGAGGCGAGAGTCAGGAACAACCAACACGGATGTATGTCGCCGACCTGGGGGTCGAATAACCAACCAGGATGTATGCCGCCGACCTAGGGGTCGAATAACCAACCAGGATATATGCCGCCGACCTAGGGGTCGAATAACCAACCAGGATATATGCCACCGACCTGGGGGTGACCTCCCAACCGGGAATTGTTTGAAGAGCTTCGACTTCGTGTGTTATAAAGAAATATATTAGTGCTTTGAGTATAGCCATATTAAAATCTTACTCAGCCTGGGCCTTGCTGCATTTGAATTTATTTTCCCGCTACTTTCCTCCGACAATTCCTGAGACAATCGTATGGTAAGCGTTTCCGTACCGCTGTTTCATATCATGATTTCCTTATCACGTCCATCATTAATACGGCTCATAGGAGATCGACACCTGTCCCATGACTTTATTGCTTATGCATGATGACGCCGCCCACGCCACTCCTTTTGGTACACGCTTTCCCACGGAGACATGTCCCTTGGCAATTGAACGGCTTTATGCACTTCACCCAAAAAGATACTCGACATCTCCTCGATATTCCCGAGGAAAGCTTCCTTTATAAACCCTAAAGGCAGTCCGCAGCCATTACTTTGCGCATTCTGATCACTCTCCTTTTTTTGTTGCTTCGACGTCTCCAGCGCTTCCATCCTTCCCTTTCTAAGCTCTTCTCGTTCGGTGCTCTTCTTCATTCCCTCTCCTCGACTGATCTCTTCTGCAACCTTCTTTTCTCGCTAATGGCTGACGGTAAGACCAATCTTTGGTACTCATGTTTCATTTCGGATATAGACGATCATGATCTATCCACGATTCAAGCGGACCTGCAACTTGGTGCCGATTATGAACTCAGAGTTCCTGCACCACATGAGCATCCTGCCAATCCTCTAGAAGGTTTCATGACCATTTTTAGAGACCAGCTTTTAGGGTGTCTTCGTTTTCTCATCCATCCCTTGATCTCTTCCTTGAGTAAATATTTTGGCATTTGCATCTCTTAGTTTACTCCCAACTTCTTTAGGGTGGTTTGTGGCACCGCTATTTTGTGTCGAATGTATCGACTTCCGCAGACAGTCCAAATATTTCACTATTTTTACTCTTTTAAATGCTCGGAACCGGGGGTGTTCATGGTACAGGCGAGGCCAGGTTATAAATTTTTTACGGACATGTCTTCTTCCAATAAGGGATGGAAATCTCATTTCTTTTTTATTAGGTCCTCTGAGCCCCTGGTCGGACCCTCCCAGTGGTGCTCTGACCTCCCTTCCAACCTCCCTGTACACCAACACCAACCCTACTGTGACGCTGCTTCTGAAGCACTATAAGGCATGAGCGTTAGCCTTTCTATATTACTATTGGAAGGCTTTATGTATCTATTTGGGCTCAGCCACGTTCAGACAGACATCAGGGCTCCATTTGGTAAGACCCCGTTTTTCTCTTAACTACTCTTCGCTAACTGAGGTATCTTTCTTTCTTATTGTAGAGGATGCCATGTTTGGAGCGAACACCACCGATACTAAGCGCCGATCTATCTCCTATTTAAAAAATTTGAGTGAGGAGCTTAAAAAAGGTGTAGCAGCTTCCTCCCGATCCGGCCCTTCTGCTTCCCAGTTTGCTCCCTCCGCCTCCTTGCCTATCCCCCTGATGCTAGTCCAGGAGGAAGCTTCTTCAGCTGTCCCCCCAGATGTGACTCCTGCAGAAGACCTAGCTGCTATAGGTCAGACTGACCTAGCTACTGTAGAGCAAGTTGAGGAGGCTATCGAAGAGCAGGTTGAGGAGAAACAAGATACATCTTCCCGACCAGCAAAACGCCTGAAACTCCAACACAAGAGGAAGATGGTGACTCCATCCCTTCAGTCATCACCTCCCCCTCTTCCTCCCAAGCGTCGCTCATCTGCTTCTCTTCGTTCCTTGGGGACTAGGACTACTGCTCCCGACCGGGAGACTAATATGGGGCCCAAGGTTCCCGTTATGTTGCCCCACATACCAACCCCAGCCCCTGGTCGAGCTAAAACTCCAGAGCAGACCTCTTTTCTCGCTCCAGAACAGACTTCTCCTGGTCAGCCACCCTTACCTTTAGGAGACCAGCCCGGGAGCTCTGCAACTCCATCGGCCTCCCCTCCCTTGGCTGCTCCTCCATCTACCTCTAGATCTCGGAGAAAGACTCACAAGACATATTCCTTCACTGACTCTTGGCGCCTGCCTTCCTCCATAGGCTCAGGGGCCGCCGCAGAAACTGCTGGAGGGGATCCTCCCCTTACCGCTCTGGTTACGTTAGAGGGGGGACTTGGCGGCCTCCTGGCGCTCGGGCCATTGAAAGTTTTGGAAAAATCCCCCTGTGGAGGGATTAGATCAAGCGGCTTGCCAGATGGTCTCCGTAGGTTTTCTCATCTTCCTACTCCCTTGCTGGAATCTCTTATAATCTTTTCTCCTATATTTGTTGCAGGCCTGCGCCACCAATCTGAGTGCTATTCAGTATGCCACTTGCTTACACAGGGAGAATGAAGTGCTGAAAGCTCGTCTTGACGAAATAGAACTGCCATTAACTCCTCGTGATCCCCTCAATCCGACTCCCGGAGACTTAGCACATTATCTTCGATTGATTGGGGAGTCTGCAGAGTCCGCCCACAACATTTCCCATGCAGCTTTTGACAAAATAAAGGCTTTAGAAGTGGCTCTGCAGATAAGCGAGTCTAAACTGACTTCTGAAGTAGAGAGACGTCGTGCCTTAGTAGATGAGCTAGATAAGAAGGATGCTCAGTTGACAAGCCTGCAGGCAGCCCGAGAGAATCTTTAGAAGACTATAGCAAACATCCAAGGTCAATTGGCCTCCAACGCAGATAGGGAGAAAACCCTTCAACGCCAGTAGGAGGCCAGCCAAACTACACTCAAGTCTGTGCAAGCCGACCTCCTGAAGGCTCAGGAGAGCATCTCTCAAAATCAACAGGCATTGACCCGGGCTCATGCTGACAAGGAGAGAGCTGAGACCAAGCTGACGGACTACCAAGCAGGGGAAGTGGGTCGCTTGAGAGCATACAGGCGTGCCTACGTTACATCCCCTTATTTTATGAAGAAAATGGGCGATCTGATGAACTTCATGGTATGCTGTGGAGCGGGGGGAGGAGCTCGTCAAATGCTTGAACAAGATTTGCTTAAGGCTGCCCCTTCAGAGAATTTCCTAGACATAGATCGAATCATGAATGAGATTCCTGATGGGTCATTCCCTACTTTTAAGGACGATGACGACTTCTTCCTTCTTCCTTCTTCCCGAGCCTCCAGCTGATTCCACTGCCTACCCCCCTAAGCCTCCTGCTAGTCATGCTGATGATCCCAACCCTGCTATCGATCATTCTTAAGAAGGCCATATGTATTGCTTTTTAATGTGAAATTGTAGCTAACAAACTCTTTTTTAATTACTTGCTGAGCTGAATTATCTTCACTTTAGCGTGTTTATCCTTCCCTTGATGCCCCTTGACCGCGGGCTCTTGATTTTTTCTTCGTATATTAACCATCTGACAGTATGTTGCTTTATTGTTGGTAGTTTGTTGGTAGCCTTGTACGCTGTCCACCCGCAACGCCTCAAAGCCTTGTGTAATTTGATCACCTATAGGTCTCAAGTATTCCTGACCGGGGATCCTTTTATTGCCCCGACCTACTTTCCTTGTCTTTTTCCCCGACTCAGACCCGTTCTGTGATCTGTTGTTTTTCTTTTGCCCAAGTCTGGATAATTACAGAATTGCAGACCAGGGAACTAAGAGTCAAGCCTAGACCGGGATAATCTCAGACCGGGAAAACGTTGGTCCTTTCATTACGACTGCATATCTTTTCCCGAGATCCACCTCCTCGCATTTTGTGCCAGTACTTTTACGAATCTGCCCCTAGGCGTTATTTCCCAGGAAGATCCTTCAGTTCTTTTTCACTCCCGCCAATTATTGTGAGCCATTAGATGATAGCTGACGAAATTACCCCTTTGCCAAGCGCCTATAAATATTCTCCTCGCTTTCGACTTCCAACGTTTGATGTCCCTTTCTTCTTCCTGTTACTTGAAGCCCTTCTTATTGTTGCTCCTACTGCTTTCTCCTCGATCATTTTTCGCTTGATCTTTCTTCTTTTCGTCTCCGTTTCTCATGGCATCCCCCTCTTTCCTTTCTTCTTTGGCGGCGTTGTACTATCCAGGTTTGTCTACCTTCGACGAATTGGATAGGGATGACCTGCGCTATACCTACGAAGTCGAGGATGACGTGCAAGTGGTTATCCCCACTGGCGTAGATCAATTCTCCAATCCCCCTGTTGTCTCTAGCACATTCTTTAAAGATCAATTCTCCGACATATGCCGCTATTTTCAGATTCCGCTAGGGCAACTGACACCCAACTCCATCAGGATTCTTTGTGGCTTTGTAATTCTGTGTGAAGTGTGCGAATTATCCTGGTCTGCCCACTTATTCCATTGCTTCTTCACCCTTCGGCGCCAAGAAGAAGGCCCATTTCGTTTTCAGCCCCGTCTACGAACTACTTTTTTGTCACCTTTACCGCCTTCTGACCCGAGCTGGAGGGGCAAATTTTTCTTCATTGCCTTTCCCGACGACGTGGAGTGGCCCCTGCGATGGCAGCAGTTACTTCCTTCCCCTCCCGAACTAGGAGAGTTTCACCTGGACTCTTCTTATTTAGAAGCTTCATCTCACCTGGCTGGCTGGCAAATGAATTTAACGCGTCTACTATCTGAGGAACTGTTGTCCTATTTTCACTTGAGCAATCTGACTCAGGAGATGCCTCGTTCTTTGGGTAAGCCTCTCTTGTTGTGCTGTCCTCACTTCGGGGATATTTTTATAGCCACTGATTCCCCATTTTATCTTATGCAACTGAAATCTTAACCTACTCTTCAGAGGTTCAGCCCCTTCCTCTGAGTGATATGGAAATAATGAGGCGTGACCGAGTTATCTTTCAAAGAAGAGCACTCCCCCACTCATCTTCGACTCCAACTGCCGAGGCTTCCTCAGCCAATCCTTCCCCCCCGACCTGCTCGGCAAACGTCTTCTGATGTCTGACCGGCTCCCTTAGCTCGTCCTACTCATCCACATACCGCACGCCTACCTCGGCCGATCGCACCTACTCGCCCACCTCGACCGGCCACCCCTGCTCGTTCTCGGGCCCCATGCACAGCTTGGCCTCCCGCTCAGCCTACTATTCCCACACCCTTCCAGGCAGCAAATCCTCCCAGAGCCACTTATATCCCTGGCCTGGGCCTTGGTAGAAGGCTCATGGGTCTCGGTGGAGGATCAGGCAACGTTTCCTTTGCAAGCCCCGCTTTCAGAGAGGCTTCTCATGCAGCTCGCCGAGCCCGCATTACAAGTGACCGCCTGAGCCAGGATGCACCTTCCGCTTCTAGACGCAGGGCTAGGCCGCTGTCCGATGATTCTGACTCGGACGATCAACCATTGGCTCAGAGGCGCCGCCGTCAAGCCCCACATTCAGTGTCCGACTCAGGCCCGTCGTCTATCCCTTCTCCTACAGCTGCAGCTGCCTTCCCTTCACCTCTCAACGTAGCTCTGCCTCCAATCCTGAGCCCTGTAAATGTAACTGATCCCCCTACTTCCCCCAATAATCAAGCTAAGCCCCCATTGGCTCAACCTCCCACATTGCAGCAAACTCAAGGCGGTGGAGCTGGCCCCTCAGAATGCTCTTCAATTATCCCTCCTGCCGCACCTCCTCAGGGTCCATCTTTAGCTCCTTCTGGCTCCACTGCTGAGCCCTCAGCTCCTCCAGGCTCAGCCGCGGGGTCCTTCAGGAGCACCCTCGCTTACTCATCATAATTACTGTACTACTCTCCCTTCTGAGGAGAGGTTATGGTCTCAGACAGATGTTCCCACCAGATCACTCAAGATAAAAGGTCGTCTAACCACTTTATGGGAAGAAAGCATGCAGCACATGAACTCTTTGCCTGCCCCAGCCCAGATGGACCAATTCACAGAGTTATATATCAAGGTAACCTTTAAATATTGATATATAACCTTTAAATATTTCCCCATAGTTGCTTTTCCTGCTCTTGCTCTTATCAGCTACTTCCTGTATGTCCCAGGCTTGTGCAGAATCTCTGATAGTGAATCATTCCTTCCATGCTACTCATTATCAAAATAAAATGCTGCGGGACTATGTTGCTGAACTGGAATTGCAATTGAATAATCCTGCCCAAGCCAGCCATGCTTTGCGGGCCAAGATAAAAGATTTGACCAAAAAGAAGAATAGTCTGGAATTATCCCTAGCCCGAACCAACCATGAACTTAGAGATCTCCAGGAACAACAAAGTCGGGTTGATATTGTACACCAGCAGAGTATGAATCAGCAGGCTTTAGAGCATCAAAGAGCTATGAAACAATTGACTCAGAGGTTGCGTGCTGCCGAGACTCTGGTGCAGAATCAAGACCAAAAATTAAAATCGCAAGAGGCCCTTTTGAAATCTCAAGAGACCCAGCTGACTGCACAAGCAACAGAATTGGCTACTGCTAGAAGTGAACTGGCTCAGGCTAGGGTCACCGCAGAGGGATATCAACAGCTTTGACTGTTTATAGAGAGGGAGAGAATGATCACTGCTTGCAAAACTATGCTCTGTATCTGTGTTCTCCATAATTTTGCGCACAGGTGGGACATCGCTTTTCTATGTCTGTTATCTACGGGGCAGGCGGGACTCTACGACAACTTCATGAGCAAAACTACTTAAAGTCTCTTCCGCCCCCTGAATTTTTGGACACTGACCGGATCCTCAAAGAGATCCCGGATGAAATTTTCGCTCCTTTCAAGTGATCTTCCTTAACTGTTTGTATAAAATGATAGCAATTTCTTGTGAAGCATTTTGCTATTTCTTCATTAGCAATCTAAGGCTCACTTCTACTACAATTGCTTATCTTTTGTCATACAAAGCATTAGGATATACAATTTCTACTTTCATGTCTTCTGCTTTCCCCCTCCACTCTTCCCCGATCTGCTATCTTGGTCTGTTGAACGAGTAAGAATACGGCTTATTCTCCAGCTTACACTTCTCAGCCTGCTTTCTTAAACTTGATAAGGTCACATGTAGTTGGCACTCCATGGTCGATCTAACCTTCTGCCCCGTTCGTCTTGTCGATAATAAGCTCCGGATGCTAGCTTTTTAATAACTTTATAAGGCCCGTCCCATTGAGGTGCTAGCTTAGTCACGTCCCCCACTGACTTGATTTGTTTCCAGACCATATCTCCTTCCCCAAAGAATCGAGGGATTACTCTTCTATTATAAGTTTTTCTCATTCTTTGTCGATAAGCCTCCAACCGAGCCACAGTTCTGTCCCGGGTTTCACTAATAAGATCCAGCTCAGCCAACCGCCGCTCTGTGTTTCCTTCATCGTATAGGGTCCTTCTGACCGAGGGACTCCAACTTCTATGGGTACCACTGCTTCATTGCCATAAACCAGGTGGAATGGTGTCAGCCCTGTACTTTCTCGAGGTGTCGTATGATAGGCCCACAGAATGCTTGGCAGCTCTTCCACCCAATTGCCACCCACATGATCCAACTTGACCTTCAGCCCCCTTACTATTTCTTGATTGATTACCTCGGTCTGACCATTGCTTTGCGGATATGCCACTGAAGTAAAAGCTTGCTTTATGTCGAACCCCTTGCACCAGGCCTGGATTCTTTGTCCTTGAAATTGTCTTCCATTGTCAGATACCAACTTGTGAGGAATACCAAACCTGCACAGAATGTTCTTCCATAGAAATTGAATGACGGCATCTTCAGTGATCCGGGCCAAGGCTTCTGCTTCTACCCATTTGGAAAAATAGTCCACCGCCACCAATAAAAAATGCCTCTGACCGGGCGCCATCGGAAATGGGCCCACGATATCCATGCCCCATTGATCAAAAGGACATGAAAATATGGATGTTCTCAACAGAGCCGTAGGTCGATGCGTCAGGTTTTGATGTTTCTGGTAGGATAAGCATGTACTTACCAGCTTATGTGCATCCTGTTGTAAAGTAGGCCAGAAATACCTGGCCAGGAGTAACTTGCGGGGCAATGTCCGACCCCCCACATGATTTCCGCAGCATCCCAAATGTATTTCTCGCAAGGCCTGGTCGGCTTCTTCCATACTTAAGCACTTAAGTAAGGGTCGAGAAAAGGACCTCTTGTAGAGCTAGTCCCCGATCATAACATAAGCATGAGTCTGCCTCCTTATCAATCGTGATTCTTTTGGGTCGATCGGTAAGATTTCCTGTCTAAGATAGTTGATCATGGGCGTCCGCCAATCGATAGTGGCTTCTCTATTGTTTTGCATATCTATTTGAGCTATTAGGAAAGTTTGCGTCGTTGACCGATCCAGCACCCAAGTGGTTAAGGAGCTGGCCATCTTTGCTAACTCATCTGCCCACTCATTCTCTGACCTGGGTATCTTTGTTATAGTGACCTCTGTAAACTCTGCCTTCATCTTCTCATAAGCTTCCCGATATATTTACAATTTATCACAATTTATCACAAAGTTACCAGTAACTTGCTGAGTCACCAACTGAGAATCTGAGTAGATGATCACCCGGGCTGCCCCTACATGCCGGGCTGCTTGTAGTCCAGCCAACAAAGCCTCGTACTCTGCTTCATTGTTTGTGGCTTGAAAATTTAATCGAACCCCCAACTGGAGTATATCTCCTTGAGGAGATATTACTAAGACTCCGACCCCGCTTCCATGATGATTAGCAGACCCATCCACATAGATCTTCCATGTTTCGTCAGAGCTGGTTTGATGTACTTTTGTTAAGAAATCTGCCAAGGCCTGTGCCTTAATAGCGGTGCACGGCTGATACTATATGTCATATTCTCCCAATTCTGTAGCCCATTTGATAAGCCGACCCACAACTTCCACATTAGTCAGTGCTCTTCCCATGGTGCTATTGGTTAAGACTGTGATAGGATGCGACAAGAAATATGGTCTTAATCGCCGAGCCATGAGGACCAATCCATAAACCAACTTTTCTAGGGCCGTGTATCGAGACTCGGCTCCTTTCAATAAGTGACTGAAGAAATACACTGACCGTTGTACATTGTCATGTTCTTTAACAAGTACGGCCCCTACAGCCTCAGGGGTGGCCGACAGGTAAACCCATAAGGGCTCTCCTACAACTGGCTTAAAGAGAGAGGGAAGAGTCTCCAGATACTTCTTCAATTCTTCGAAAGCTTTGGTGCATTTTTCATCCCATTGGAATTTGGAGGCCTTCCTTAGCACCTTGAAAAAAGGAGCAGCTCGGTCTGCAGATCTGGAAATAAATCTTGATAAGGCTGTTATTCTGCCTACCAGCTTTTAGGCTTCTTTTAAATTCTGAAGAGGCTGCATATCCTTGAGCACTTGAACTTTTTCAGGATTGGCTTCTATTCCTCGCTCAGTCACTAGGTAACCCAAGAATTTTCCTCCCTTAGCTCCAAATAAACATTTCAAGGGATTCAACTTCAGCCCATACCGCTGGAGAGTATTGCATGTTTCTTCCACATCTTTGATCAAGTTTACAGCTAGCGGGGATTTAATAAGTATATCATCTACATAGACCTCCACATTTCGCCCGATCTGCTCCCGGAAGATTTTATTCATCATTCGTTGGTATGTGGCTCCAGCGTTCCTAAGACCAAAGGGCATGACAGTATAGCAGAAAGTACCATCAGCCGTGATAAAGCTAACCTTTTATTGATCTTCCTTGGCCAAAGGTATCTAATGATATCCCTGGTAGGCGTCCAGCATACATATCCTCTCGCATCCAGTCGTGTAGTCCACCATTTGATCAATCCGGGGCAGGGGATAGCAATCTTTAGGGCTAGCCCGGTTGAGGTCTTGGAAATCTATGCATACTCTCCACTTATTATTGGGCTTTTTCACCAAGACTACATTGGAGAGCCATGAGGGAAATTGCACTTCCCGAACATGTCCCGCCTTCTTGAGCTGATCCACCTCAGCTCTTATTATTTTATTCTGGTCAGCCGAGAAATTCCTTTTCTTTTGCTTTACAGGTCGAGAATCCGGTAATAAATGTAGCTTGTGCTCAGCCACTTCCGGCTTAACCCCGGGCAGTTCTTCAGTAGACCAGGCAAAGACGTCCCGGTTGCGGATTAAACACTGAATTAATTCCTCTTTGAGGGGAGAAGGAAGGTCGCTTGCCACCCGGGTCAAACTTTCAGGTCGCTCGGTGTATAATTGTACTTCTTCCCAAGGGATGGGCTCTTCAGCTATAGGAAGAGGCTCCTCTTGAACAACATGAACACCTCCATCCTGCACTCTTTGATTTTTCCGAGCCTCCACTCGGACCATGTCAATATAGCACCGCCGAGAAACCTTTTGTTCTCCTTTAACTTCCCCGACCTGCTCGCCCACAGGAAACTTGATTTTCTGATGGAAGGTCGAGACAACAACCATGAATTCATGCAGGGCAGACCTTCCTAAAATAACGTTGTAAGAAAAAGGAGAGTCCACTACTATAAAGGTGCTCCTCCTTGTGCGCACTAACGGCTCAATGCCCAAAGATATGGCCAGCTTAATCTGACCCATAGACTTCACTTCATTGCCTGTAAATCCGTATAAAGTGGTGGCCACCGGTTGGAGATCAGCAGCATCAATTTGCATTTCTTTAAATGCAGTCCTGAATAAAATGTTGACTGAGCTCCCGGTGCCGACAAAAACCCGAGCCACTCGGCTATTGGCGATGACGACCTTGATGATGAGTGCGTCATCATGAGGCAACTCCAAGCCCTCCAGGTATGCTGGCCCAAAGCTAATAACAGGGCCAGCAGCTTGCTCCTGACTGCATCCGACGGCATGAACCTCCAAGCGCTGAACATGAGACTTACGCGCTCTCCCTGAATCTTCATCAGTCGGCCCTCCAGAGATCATGCCAATTTCTCTGACAGCCGCATTACCTCTGTTTTTGACCTCCCGTGATCCCTCGAGCTCTTTTCCCCGGCCTGGATGATGACTGGGTCCTGCTAGGTCAGGACGAGATTGCCCGGCTTGTCCGGTCGCACCCCTTTGTTCCTCTATCATCTTAATCAGTTGCGGAGCTAATTCAGGTGGAGGTAAACCCATTTTGGCAGCCCGCTTGGAGTCTCGAGCAAACTAAAAATAATGATTAGTGTCATGCGTACGTGACCGATGATAGGTATAATACCGATTATTCAATGGCCCTGGTCGGGGAACATGCACAGCAGCAACTCGAGGCACGGGTCTAGTTTCTGGCCCGGAATGAAATGCAAGCTTGGCTTCCCGTGCTCGCGGTAGAGGTTGAGGAGGCGGCTGAGGCGCCCTTCTTTCTTGCGGCTTGTTAGTGGAATGGGGTGGTCTTTCAGCTTTCCTCCTAGCTGCTTGTGCTTCCTCCACTTTAATGTAAGAAGCAGCTTTTTCTACCATCTCATCAAAATTTCGAGCAAGATTTTTGATGAGGTCTTTGAAGAATTCTCCTTCTCCTAATCCATGAGAGAAGGCTCTCATCAGGATCTCTGAAGTGGCAGTGGGGACATCTTGAGCCACTTGATTAAAGTGATTGATATAACTTCTCAGGGGCTCAGTCGGCCCTTGCTTTAGAGCGAAAAAATAATGATCTGTCTTCTGATACTTTTTGCTGCTAGCAAATCGGCGCAGAAAAGTCATTTTAAAGTCCAGAAAACAGGTAATGGACCCTTGAGGTAGCCCATCGAACCACTTTAAAGCCGAGCTAGCTAAAGTGTTCAGGAAAACTCTGCATTTGACAGTATCGCTATATTGGTGCAGCAGGGCTGCATTTTTGAATTTTCGCAAGTGTTCTTTCGGATCCTTGCTCCCGTCATATTCTCTGATCGATGGGGCTCTATAACCTTTAGGCAGTCTTTCATTCAGAATCCTGGTCGAGAAAGGTACTTTCTCATCCGGATCTTCTGGGAACATCTTTGGTATGGCAAAGGTCTTCCCCTTCTTCGATTCTCGCGACAAAGAACTCTTAGCCATAGAGACTTGAGGTTGCTCCTTCTTAAGGCTTTGCCCTCGAGGCTCTGGCTGATAATATCCTGCACCATGCTCATGGTAAGGCATTTGAGGAAATACCTCAGGCTGCTTTCTTTTAGAACCCCGATCTGAAACAGGAAGAGGCTCCTTGGAAGCTTCAGCTGGAACTTGTCGTGATCGTGAGATGGTTGCCTGCCTCTCGGAGGTTGCCAACCTTTTGGCCTCCTTGAATAGCTTGTACTCTCCAGCGGTCATAGTGACATGAATGCGGCCAGACTCCTCCATCGTAACGTTCCAGATCAGGTTGTTGTGTTCCCACAGACGGCGCAAAATTTGATCCCGTCCGGAAGATGAGTCGGATGAAGGTGGGCCTTGTTGTGCGAAAAGTTGATGGAGAGTCGCGGAAGTGACGGTACCTCCCTGGAAAGGCTCACACGGGCGGTTGACAGCGAAAGATGGTCAAGATGATGACACTACGGCTCTGCACACACTCAGACGAATCCCACAATCGTTAGAGACCAGAAACCAGGGAAAAAGTCCCCAGGTCAGGCCCTTCGACGCTCAAGTCAGGTACTTTTTCCCCAGAAATTACAGAGAAAGGACAAAAAGTAAAGACTAGTGAGAAATGACGAGTTAGCGTACCTGCGTAAGGGATAGAGCATCCCTTTTTATACTGCAACTGCTGGTTCTGGAACCTGGCGAATGTCAGGAAATGTCGGGTGTCAGGCTTTGTCTGGCGGTGGTCAACACGTGGCGTCCTCCTATAGGCTGGCGGAGGAATCGAGAGGAGTATGAGCATCTACCTGTTAGAATATTCCCTGACATGTGATGATTATTCTCTGACAAGTGGTTACGATTTCTTGTGTATTTATCATATAGCGTCTGATCTCCCGACCCTCTCCTGATCTGCCTCTATTTATTGTTATCCAAGACATGTACATCCCGACCTGCACGCTGAGTCGGCTTCCCGACCTGCCTTTCTCCGCTATTATCCAAGGCATCTATGTTCCGACCTGTACGCTGGGTCGGCTTCCCGACCCGATTTGCACGCTGGGTCGGCTTCCCGACCCGCCTCTATCTGCTGTTATCCATGGCATGTATGTTCCAACCTGCACGCTGGGTCGGCTCCCCGACCCGCATTTGTCCGCTATTATCCATGGCATGAACGTCCCGACCTGCATGCTGGGTCGGCTCCCCGACCCACATTTGTCAGCTGTTATCCATGGCATGAACCTCCCGACTTGCACGCTGGATCGGCTCCCCGACCCGCATTTGTCCGCTGTTATCCATGGCATGAACGTCCCGACCTACATGCTAGGTCGGCTCCCCGACCAGCATTTGTCCGCTGTTATCCATGGCATGAACCTTCCTACCTGCACGCTGGGTCGGCTCCCCGATCCACCTTTGTTCACTGCTATCCATGGCATGAATCTCCCGACCTGCATGCTGGGTCGGCTCCCTGACCCGCCTTTGTCCACTGCTATCCATGGCATGAATCTCCCGACCTGCACGATGGGTCGGCTCCCCGATCCACCTTTGTTCACTGCTATCTATGGCATGAATCTCCCGACCTGCACGCTGGGTCGGCTCCCTGACACGCCTTTGTCCACTGCTATCCATGGCATGAATCTCCCGACCTATACGATGGGTCGGCTCCGAGACCCGCCTTTGTCCACTGCTATCCATGGCATGAATCTCCCGACCTGCACGCTGGGTCGGCTCCCTGACCCGCCTTTGTCCACTGCTATCCATGGCATGAATCTCCCGACTTGCATGCTGGGTCGGCTCCCCGTCCCGCATTTGTCAGCTACTATCCATGGCATGAATCTCCCGACCTACACGTTGGGTCGGCTCCCCGATTCGCATTATTTCACCAGAAGTCTTTCCTTCGGTGTATCTATCCAATCAATAGGTTGGCCCCCCGAGTTGCCCCCAACCCATGGGCTACATCTGACCCCGGGGTCTTGTCCTCAACTGAAATTGGCACTGTGGGTCGGACCCATTTCCGACTCCCCTTGAGATCAGATCTGGCCCAACTCATAAATACTGCCCTTTGACCTCCCTGTAATCCTGACTCCTGACCTCCACGATGGCGTGACTTTTGACCGACCACAGAGGCTAGACTTCTGACTTCCAGGCTGGTGTGACGTTTGACTAGCCACGGGGGCTAGACTTCTGACCTCCATGCTGGCATGACTTTTGACCCTTCTGTAGCTTTGACTTCAAGCCACATCATCTCCCAAACCCCACATCAATGCACCGTATCACCAGAAGCACAGAGAAAGGACAAAAAGTAAAGATGAGTAAGAAATGATGAGTGAGCGTACCTGCATAAGGGACAAAACATCTCTTTTTATACTGCAACGGATGTTTCTGGGGTCTGGCGGGTGTCAGGGAATATCGGCTGTCAGGTTTTGTCTGGCGATGAATGACACGCGACACCTTCTCATAGGTCGACGGCAGAACCAATGGGGTAATGAGCCCCGACTGCTAGCATATTCCCTGACACTCTGATTATTCTCTGACAGGTAGTTACGATTCCCTTGCTTGCTGTCATGTAGCGCCTGGTATCCTCCGCTCGTGATTGTTAAGCTGGGTCTTTGTATTTGCTAACCCCGATCTGATATCTTGCTAACCCTGATTTGATATCGCCTCCAGACCTGTGCATCTAACATTGTCCTATGCCTCTCATATTGTAGACTTCCACTCGGTCTTGCCTCTTACTTGCATTATGTATCACGCCCTGTATACATTAGTTAATGCATGTTTATTCCGACTCCCAAGTTGTACATCTGCCTTCATATAACCTGACCTATATGTCTGTCTCCAACTCTGCATATCTTGGACCATGAGGCTATAAATTCTGACCTGTATCATTGGCTGACACATCCCGACCTGCTCTTTTCATCGATCCATGTATCCGAGCCATGAGACTATAAATTCTGACCTGTATCCTTGGCTGACACATCTCAACCTGTACGTTTTACCGATCCATATATTCGGGCCATAAGGCCTTAAATCCTGACCTGTATCCTTGGCTGACACATCCCGACCTGTACGATTCATCGATCTATGTATTCTGGCCATAAGACCTTAAATCCTGACCTATATCCTTGGTTGACACCTCCCGACCTGTGTGTTTCCTCGATCCAAGTATCCTGAGTCCGCTTATCTCGAATTCCGACATGTACTTTTTGATTCCTCTATCCTTGGTACCTTCTAAGTCAGTACCCTCTACTCCCACAGAATTGTGGAATGAGCGTAAGCCTAGTTTGAAACACATTCGGATTTGGGGTAGTCCAGCACATGTGCTGAAGGGAGACACTGATAAGTTGGAATCAGTACAAAAATTCGCTTGTTCATGGGATATCCTAGAGGAATGAAAGGTTGTTTGTTTTATAGTCCTAAAGATTAGAAGGTTATTGTCATCACCAATACCCATTTTTTATAAGAGGACTATATAATAAACCACAAGCCCATGAGTAAAATTATTCTTGAGGAAATAAGAGAGGACACTTCTACTTTAGTACCAACGGTACAAGATGAGATACCACAAGTAACTGCAACATGTGTCACAAATGATGCACAATTACAGGTAGTGTCTCGTCGTAATGGGAGGGTTGTTAGGCAACTTGATAGATTCATATTTTTGGGAGAGTCTTTGGACTTGATCCCTGATGAACATGAAACTGATCCCTGGACATATGATGAAGCACTCCAAGATAAAAATGCAGCATCTTGGCAAATGGATGTCAAAACAGCTTTTCTTAACGGAAGTCTTGAAGAAAACATCCATATGAAGCAACCAGAGGGGTTCATTGCAAAGGGCAAAGAGCATCTAGTTTGTAAGCTCAATCGGTCCATTTATGAACTGAAGCAAGCTTCGAGATCTTGGAACATCTAGTTTGATGAAATGATCCAGTCTTATGGATTCATTCAGTGTCCGGATGAGTCTTGTGTATATAAGAAAAGTGACGAAAATATGGTGGTATTTCTTGTACTATACATAGATGACATTCTGCTCATTGGCAACAATGTCAAAGTGCTGTCAGACGTAAGGGTATGGTTGTCCAAACAGTTCGATATGAAGGACTTAGGAGAATGTGGACATATTCTTGGGATCAAAGTAATAAGGGATCACAAGAAAAGGATGTTGTGCTTATTGTTGGTGCAACCATAGGTCAAGGTTGACCTGGTTGACCTGACTCGAGTTGACCTGACTCGAGTTGTATTTTGATGTTTGACTTAGGAAGATTGTTGGTGCAACCTTAGGTCAAGGTTGACCTAGTTGAGTTGTATTTTGATGTTTGACACTCGTGGAAGAGTTGTATTCTTGATATGGGACAAGAATAGATGTTTGGGAGATTATTGGTGCAACCGTAGGTCAAGGTTGACCTAGTTGACCTGATTCGGGAAAGAGTCCAAGTATGGAGACTTGGCAACGGAAAAAGTCCAAGCAGGGAACTTGGCACTGGAAAAGTCCAAGCAGGGAGCTTGGCACGCGAAAAGTCCAAGTGTGGAGACTTGGCACGGGAAAAGTCCAAGTATGGAGACTTGTCGAAAAGTCCAAGTATGGAGACTTGGAGGAGTCCAAGCCGGGAGCTTGGCACGAGGGAAAGTCCTAACGGGATGTTAGGCGGTGGAAAGTCCCGTGAGTGAAACCAGTGGGAAAGTCCTAAGCGGGATGTTAGGCGGTGGAAAGTCCCGTGAGTGAAGCCGGGGAAAGTCCTAACTGGGATGTTAGGCGGTGAGAAAGTCCTAACTGGATGTTAGGCGGTGTGGAAATCCTGGTGAGTGCAGTGTGAAAGTCCGGTGAGTGAAGCGACAGAAAAAGGAGAAAATCCGGATGAGGAACAGGTGTTGAGAAAGTCCAAGTAGGTCAAAGGGATTGACCGGACACTTGGCGGGAATTCTAGCAGTCAAGGGAGTGACCGGATGCTAGAATGAAGTACCAACAGTCGAGGTTGACCGAATGTTGGTTTGAAGGCTTGGGACTTGGTTTGGGCAAAACCAAGGTGACCGATCAAGAATCGATCGTGTGCTATCGATCGGTATCTCGATCGTGCACCGATCGAAGGTGATCGAGTCGCGAGAAGACGCCGATCGGTCGCGGACCGATCAGAGCTTCCCAGATCGGTCGTGGCGACCGATCGTGAGACGATGTCGCGGAAGGAAGAGCTTCAGCTAAGAGTTGGGATCATCCGGGACCGATCCAATGGCGATCGGTCCACGCATCGACAGAGTACGCATGAATGTTTCGCATCGATCGATAGGTCCGGGACCGATCAGCATAGGCCTGATCGGTCCACGCATCGATATTCTAGCTGCTGCAACGCAACCGCTAGTTTCTTCACTGCTTTCTTCTTCGCAGTATAAAGGAGACGAGGCATCTTCGTGCTACTACTTTTTCTCTTCTCTTCTGCTGCTGTTCTGGTGCTTGAGCTTTGTTGAGCTCTTCTTCGCAAGCTTCGCGTGAGCTTCTTCCTTCGGCTGGGACTCCGACTGAGCTGCTGCTGTGGTTGGCGTCTGAGAAGCTGTTGCTTCTTCAACAGTCGACAAGAAGGCAATGGTTGTTTACATTTGCTGTGTATTTACTTCTTGCTTCTCTTGTATTTGTACTCCTTATCTTGCTGTTGCAAGAAGTAGTTGTGGCGAGGTTTCTCCACCCATAAGGAGCTCATATTTAGCCGGTTCTCCGGGGACTCATCCACCGACGGATTGGTAGGTTTCGTCCACCTTACGGACACGCCGAGGAGTAGGAGTTCATCTCCGAACCTCGTTACATCGGTTTGTTTTTCTTCTCCTTAGTTTCTTCCTTGTATTTCCGCTGCGACTAACCCTAACTGTAGGAAGAACGCGAGAATTTGGAGCGGCTATTCACACCCCCCCTCTCTAGCCGAGTACGAACGATCCCAACACTTATCTCAAGTTTCATACATTGATACTATCCTAGCTCGTTTTAGCATGCAAAACTCCAAGAAAGGTTTTCTACCTTTTCAGTATAGAGTACCTTTATCTAAAGAAATGTCTCCTAAGACATCAAAGGAGATAGAGGACATGAAGGTAGTTCCTTATGCTTCAGTTGTAGGAAGCCTAATGTATGCGACGCTATGTACGAGACCAGATATCTGTTTTACTGTAGGCATGGTTAGCAGATATCAAAGTAATCCATGATAGGGAGATTGGATTGCCGTAAAGCATATATTAAAGTACTTGAGAAGGACTAGAGATTATATGTTGGTTTACTAGGTAGATGATTTGCTCCCTATGAGTTACACGGATTCGAACTTCCAATCAAATAGCGGTAATAGTAAATCAACCTCGGGGTATGTGTTTACTTTGGGAGGTGGAGCCATAGCATGGAGGAGTGTTAAGTAGAAATGCGTTTCAGACTCCATCATGCAAGCTGAGTATGTAGCAGCCTCTGAGGCAGCCAAAGAAGCTGTATGGCTAAGAAACTTCTTAATGGACTTAGATGCGATTCCTGGTTTGCCCAAAGTTATCACAGTTTATTGTGATAACAGTGGTGTAGTAGCAAACTCGAAGGAACCACGAGCCCATAAGGTAAGTAAACACGTTGAGCGCAAGTACCACCTGATATGAGACATCGTAAAATGAGGGGAGGTTGTTGTCGCCAAGATTACATCAGCAGATAACTTGGCAAATCCTTTCACTAAGGCCCTTCCAGCGAGAGCTTTTGATAGACATGTTGAGAGGATGAGAATCAGATGTATGACAACATTTATGACAGCATAGTCTTTTAGTATAAGTGGGAGATTGTTGGGATGTATACTATAAACCTAGCTTTTGTATGAACATCTGTTTTAAATACTTTGAAATGAGAATCACTTTGATTAAATGTTTGCATTTTATATTTATATATATGTCAATGCAGTTGTCCATTTAATTTATATTATAGATAACATAGTGTGTGGTGCCACACAGAAGATCATGTTATCGGTTCCTTATAAATTATAAATAGTATCTCACAACTAAGATGGATTGGGACAAACCATTGAAATGGCTGTTGTGTAATTTGGTATTAATATGTCTTGACTATAAAATTACACTAGTACACTATGTGTGTATTAAGCAAGACGGTTTGAGGTTGTTTGATTTATATTGACTATATAAAAGAACAAAACCTCTGTTATTATGGATGTGCATCCTCTTAATCCATATATAATAACAAGCACGCATACTTAGTATTTATTTCTTTAACTTATCAATAGGTGAGATTTATTCGTTAAATCAATAGGCCCGATGAGTTGAGAAATAGTACTATTTATATGGTGTGTTGTTGATTATAGAAGGAATCTGTGCCCTAATTATTTAGATTGATGATGCCCCCTTGAGGAGCTCATAAGGATTATCATATAAACCCTGTAGGTGGACTTAGTCCGACATGATAATAAAGTTGAGTGGTACTACTCTTGAATCAAATGTTAATTAATTGAGTTATCAATAACTCATTTAATTAATAGACATACGATATTTTAAACATAGGGAGATTAATACACTCATGATAAGAAAGAGCCCATATTGTAATATGAGATTGGTGCGGTAGTTCAATAATAACCCTTTAGTGGTATGGGTTATTATTGATGGACTTAGGTTGGGTGTTCGGGCCGAACACAGGAAGCCCAAGCCCATCAGGAGGCCTAAACCAATTCCTTCTCTAGGTCCCTGTTGTAGCCTCTATATAAAGTCTCGCATCCACCCACCCATAACTTGGTTTGGTTTAACTTAACTTGGTTTAACTTGGTTTGGTTTAACTTAACTTTGTTTAACTTGGTTTTGGTTTAGTTTAGATTTTTTCTAAACAGAGTTATGTTATTTTTCTTTCTTTGTAACCGACGGCAAAGGTTATAAAAAGGAGTAGGAGGTGCCCCCTAAAATCTAATTTTCTAATTGCCCACAAGCCCCTTCTCCTCCTTGTGGTCGGCTCCCCTCCCCCTTCCTTACTTAGGGTCGGCGCCCCTTTTCCCCTCCTCCTCCTTGCTTAGGGCCCATTGTTTAGGGCCCACACCCCCCTCTCCTTGGTGGCCGGCACCCCCTCTTCCTTGGTGGTTGGCGGATTGGAGAAGAAGAAGAGGAAGAAGAAGAGAAGGAAGAAGATTAGAAGGTGCCCCATCCTAGAGTTTCCTTTTGTAGCCGGCGGTTTGGAAACCGAGAAGAGAAGGAAGGTGGTGTTGTCTTGGTAGATCGTCGCCCACACAACGTCCAAGAAGAGGAGAGGAATACTGTAGAAGATCAAGAGGTCTTTAGCTACAAAGGAAAGGTACAACTAATTTTTAATTCCACTGTGTAATTAGTTTCGTTTTCTTTGTATCGTTTTTGAATACCAACACAAAAGGCTAGCGATCTTGTACTTCGATCAAGGTGTGCTTTGATCATTCAAGAACTTGCTTGATTGATCAAACACATGTTTGATCGAACATGCGGGTTGCTAGGAAAAGTTTTGTTCTTGTACAATTTTTTTGTACAGGGAAATTTAAACAGAACGGAATTCCAGCACCTTCACAAAGAACCAATAAATTTGATAATTAGACAAGTTGAATTAATTAGAATTTAAAGTATGATAATAAGTAGTTTAATACCGGTGTCGATGACAGAACATGTTCGATAGGGTACGGTCGGAATGCACGACCAAGGCACGTGTGACCAGGGCACACACGACCAAGGCACGCATGCCCAGGGCATGTGGCTAGGGAACGCGCTGCTAGGGAGCACGACCGGCATGTGTAGCCAAGGCATGGTCAACACGCATGGCCAGGGCATGGCCGACACGTGTGGCTAGGACACGGTCGACATTGACAGGTCATTAAGGATCAATTGTGACAAAAAGCTACAGAACTTTATGCAAAGAGTAACCGCAGTTCGTTGAAATCTAAACACTTCGACATCAAGTTTCTAGCAGCTAAAGAAAGAACAAATCACCACCGATTCTATGTTGGCAGATCCACTCACTAAGGATTTGGTGCCTAAGATGTTTCATTTGCTTGTTGTAAATATATGAATGCCCTTCTTATAGAAGAAGTTGTTAGAGTGTATACTAAAAGCCTAACTTTTGGTATAAACATTTATCTAGAAATAAGAATCACATTGGTCAAATGTCTACATTTATGATAAATGTAGTTGCTCAATTAATTTATATTGTAGATAACATGGTGTGTGGTGTCACACACAGAAGATCATGTTATCGGTTCCTTATAAATTATAAATAGTAGCTCACGACCAAGATGGAAAGGAACAAACCATTGGAAGGTCGTAGTGTAATTAGGTATTAGTTTATCTTAACTATATAATTACACTAGTACACTTAGAGTGTATTGAGTAGGACCATTTGAGGTCGTTCCTTTTATACTGACTTTATGAAGGAACAAAGACCTCAGTTATTATGGAAGTGTGTGCTCTTAATCCTAATATAATAACAAGCACATATATTTGATATTTATTTCTTTAATTTATCAATGGGTGAGATTTAGTTCGATAAATCAATAAGCCCGATAAGTTGGGAAATGATATCACTTATAGTGTGTGTTGTTGATTATAGAAGGAAACTGTGTCCTAGTGATCTAGGTTGAGAATGTCCCCAATAGGAGCTCATAAGGATTGTCATGTTAAACCCTGCAGGTGGACTTAGTCCGACATGACGATGAAGTTGAGGGGTACTACTTTTGGAGCTAGATATTAATTAAGTGAGTTGTCAGTAACTTACTTAATTAGTGGACATTTGTTATCTTAAACACAGGGAGACTAACACACTCATAATAAGAAGGAGCCCAAAATGTAATTTGGGATTGGTGCGGTAGTTCAATAATAGTTCTTTAGTGGAATGAATTATTATTGATGAAATTAAGTTGTGTGTTCGGGGCAAACACGGGATGCTTAATTTCATCGGGAGACCAAAACTAATTCCTCCTCTCGGTCCCTATCGTAGCCTCTAGTATATAGAGATTTATACCCACCGCATACCCACCTTCTTACCCATCCAATAGGGCCGGCCAAGCTAGCTTGGAACCCAAGCTAGGGCCGGCCTGTTAGCTAGAGCCCTAGAGCCAATCATTTGATGATTGTATTTTGGACTTATTGTATCATATTCAATATAAATAAAGGCATTTGGTTTTTTGTTATTATACTTACTTGTATTGGTGCCAAATAAACTAAGTATAATAACGTCCTTGAGTAGAAGGTTCTTACCTATATCAATCGATTGGTTGAATCGATAGTGAGATGATATAGGGAACACTACTCTAAATCATTCCTAGTCGAGTATTAACATTCAGGGACAATGTTAATGCAATAAGACTAGCATGTAGGTCAACTCGATGACTTGATCTCACAAGTCATGGATATAGAGATATCAAGTTGACACATGGGTATACATTAGGGAATGTATACTGAATGACCCGCCATGAGAAAGTATCATGGATCGTTATATGAGTGCCATATACTTTCTCATGTGGCTATTAGTTTGACTACTAGTCCTTAGACCTGAAGTCACCATAGATCCCTACATAAGGAGTTATGTACTTTGGTTTCGTCAAACGTCACCCGTAACTGGGACTATAAAGGCGATTACTGGGTGTATAACAAATTATGCAGAGGGATGTGAGTGATGTAGATGTGATCTATCCCTCCTATATGACGGAAGAGACATCGGTAATCTTGATAGAGTGAGACCACGAAGTGCATGGCCATGCCCAAATGAGTCAATATAGGATATTGAGCTCATTTGATTTAGTGTGTCTACTTGGAGTTCAAGATTTAGATTGATTAGAGGATGACACGGTCTATGCCTCATATTGATCAATCTAGATGTCTAGGATAGAAGGACACTTGTCATATTTTGTGAGGAGTCACAATTAGTAGTCACAAGGTGATGTTGGATCTCAACATTTCTTGTAACTTGGGTAGCAATGATGTATTGCTAGATGCCACTCATTGCTTATGTTTCTAAAGGAGTTTAGAAACATTGCCAACGTTACAAGAACCTATTGGGTCACACACAAAGAACAAGTGGATGGAGATTGGGTTCATATGATGAACCAATTGGATTAGGTTCATATGATGAACCAAGATGATTAGATTCATTTGATGAATCAAATTGGATTAAGAGTAATCCAAATTGGGCTAATTGAGTTGGACTCAAGTTGATTCATGTATTCAATGAGTCTAATTTAGATTATGACTCATTAAATCAACTTAATTTAATGAATTAGATTCATTATATTAAGTTGGCTTAAATCAAATGGTTAGATTAGATCAACCATGGAAGAGATTTGGTCAAGTTTGACTTGAGAGGAAGAGGAAGAGTCAAGTTTGACTTGACTAATTACCACATCATTAGTGAGATGGCAAGATGTGGACCAATGATGATGCTCCACATCATCATGATATGCCACATCATGGAGGTTACAAGCCTCCATTCCCATTAATGTGGCCGGCCACATTAAATGAGTGGGAGTTACTCATGTGGCCGGCCACACAAGTGAATGAAGGGGAATGAATTTTCATTCATGAGTCTCATTCATTTCATCTCCTTCCTCTAGCCATTCTCTTCTCCCTCTCCTCCTTCTTGGCCGAGAGTTTCAAGCAAGGTGAAGAGGAATGTGTTGAGTTCCAAGAGAAAGGGTGAAGTGAAGGTCACAAAGGAGGGTACCTAGAGGAGTATGTGAGATTCCTTTTCTTTTCTCTCCTTTCTCCCCTTTTAAATCCTACCCGAGAGCCCTAGAAAGTGCTAGCATACTTGGGTGCTCTCTTCTCCATCCTTGTGTGTTAGAGAACACACCTTGTTCGTGTGAACACTACTAGAGGATTGTCTACGTTGACAATCTTGAGATCCGGCATACCTTGGACTTGCGGGATTACGAAAAGGGCACGCATCGAAGGTATAACACTTATCTACTGTAGATCTGGAGTGTGAAACTCGTATTCATAGTTTTAGAAATTTTTCTTTGCACGGATCCATTGGCTTTGGGGCTTTCGGGGTTTTCGCGACGCGAAAACGCGTTTTTCGCGGCCCGAAAAACCCAACAGTGGTATCAGAGCCACATGCAAAGGCGAATACGAGTTTCTTTTGTGTTTTATGAAAAATTTTCAGTTCTGTAATATTCTGTAAATTTAAGTTTTTTTATAGTTTTTATGGGTAATTTTCTCGTAGAAGCGAAGCACAAGTGTTTCGGCACTAGTAGGCTTCCGCTACCGGGAAGATTTTTCCAAAACGGCCAAGTTTCGCCCCAAAACTTTTTGGGACAGAGGGCTAAGGTGATGTTAGATCGCAATGGAACCCTCGCGATGGTTAGATCGCGGGTAGGGGCGCTGCCCCTGGCCCCACAAGGGGATTCGTTCCGCGATTGCGCCCGAAAATCGCTAAACGGAACCGCCGGGAAATTGTACTCGTAAAAATTGTAAAAATTATAGAAAAAATTACAGAAAATTATAGAAATATATAATTTTGAATTATATATTATTTTTGTGATAGTCATGGCCAAAAGACCCAATTTGATTGGATAATTCGTGTTGTAATTCATAATATGGCCTGCGTGCCGTGATGTGATGTGCGTGTTGTATGTTTTTATTTTTTCGCGACCTGCGCGTCGTGCCTTTCTCTTTTATTCTTGTTGTAAATTAGATTTAAACTCGAATGTAACTCGAGTTTCAAAATGTAATGTAAATTTTGAAGCAGTGGAAGGTCCACTCGAGACGGAGTTACGAGGAGGGCGCGAGCAACACGAGGTGGTCAAAGGAAGGAGCTTGAGAAGCTGTTGACATTAGGTTGACCATCCGATCTTCTCATTGGCTTGAGAAGATCGTAGTAGGGGCCATGACATAATCACAAAATTATTTGATTAATTATTTAATTAATTGTTTTGTGTGTATGTGATGTATGCTAGTTAATTAAGTAATTAATTAGTGTCTGATGATTAGATTAGATCTAAGTCGTGCACATGATGCACCCTTCGATTAGATTAGATCTATCGAGTATATGATACGCATCATCGTTTAGATTAGATCTAAATCACGCCAACTCGTAATGCCTACCATGCCGTGATACCTACCACTACCTCGATCGCATGTAGTTGTTGAATCTGCCAAAGTAGAGCAACACATACTATCTTGGTAGGGTACGGAGGGACAATCTTGGTCCCGCCTATCAACGCATGGGTGAGTACAACTCAATTAGATTGACTATTCCTAGTTAACTCGGTTGGATCGAGTATAACTATAGGCATTCTTCCAACGGTTGGAAAGATAGGTCAAAATCACATTTATATTAACTTTCGGGCGTATTAGCCAAAGCTAACTCGAGTTTTAATATCAATGCGGATCTTGATCCTATAAACAAGAGTTGCATAGAGATGTAATTGGTAATCGTTACCTACCGATCATACTAAGTCTTGGGCGTATTAGCCAAAGCTAACTCAAGAGTTAGTATGATGTGGATCTTGTCCCATGTGAATTATAGAATTCAGTGGGAGCATCATTTAGTTAAAGACCTAATTAAATGATTAAGAATATGATACTTATTTCTGCATTTATTTCTGTTGTAGAATTTCCATGACGTCAAATACGAATACCTTCTCTCTGCGATCTGTCCTTAAGAAGGACAAGCTCAACGGAGCAAATTTCTTGGACTGGTACAGGAACCTGAGAATAGTTCTCACCCAAGAACGTAAACTGTATGTTCTGGAGCAGCCCATTCCGGAGGCTCCTCCTGCCACTGCCACGCAAGCAGACCGAGATGCTTACAAGAAGCATCAAGATGACGCATTAGATGTGTCCTGTCTTATGCTCGCGACCATGAACTCTGAGCTTCAGAAGCAACATGAGTTGATGAGTGCTTACGATATGGTTGAACATCTTTGTCACCTATATCAAGGACAAGCAAGGCACTGGAAGAAGAACTCCAAAGAATACCTGGAAGATCTTAAGAAGAAGAGAAATAAGATTTCTACTTCAGGTATACATGTTATAGAAGTCAACCTCTCTATTTCTTCATCGTGGGTATTAGATACCGGATGTTCTTTGCACATTTGTACCAATGTACAAGCGCTGAGAAATAGCAGGGCATTGACGAAGGGTGAGGTAGACCTACGAGTAGGCAATGGAGCACGGGTTGCTGCTATTACTGTAGGAACTTACTATCTATCTCTGCCCTCTGGGCTAGTACTAGAATTAGATGATTGTTGTTATGTGACTGCCTTGACTAAGAACATAATTTCAGTTTCTTGTTTGGACAAGAAAGGATTTTCGTTTACAATAAAGAACAAATGTTGTTCTATCTATTTAAACGATATGTTCTATTATAGTGCACCTCTAATGAACGGACTCTATATTCTAGACCTTGAGAGCCCTATCTATAACATAAATACCAAGAGGTTCAAGTCAAATGACCTGAACCAAACCTATCTCTGGCACTGTCGCTTAGGTCATATAAATGACAAGCACTTATCCCAGCTCCATAAGGATGGTTTGCTGGACTCATTTGATTTTGAATCATATGAGATATGCGAGTCATGCCTACGAGGCAAGATGACCAAGACTCCCTTTAGTGGGCATAGCGAGAGAGCAACTGATTTGTTAGGACTCATACATAGTGATGTATGTGGCCCTTTCAATGTTGCTGCTAGAGGCGGTTATACATACTTCATCACATTTACTGATGATTTCAGTAGATATGGTTATGTGTACTTGATGACACATAAGTCTGAATCCTTTGAAAAGTTCAAAGAATTCAAGAATGAAGTACAAAACCAGCTTGGCAAGAGTATTAAGATACTTCGATCCGATCGAGGTGGAGAATACCTTAGCCATGAGTTCCGTGACTATCTAGCTGAGTGTGAGATTTTATCCCAACTCACTCCTCCTGGAACACCACAGTGGAATTGTGTATCCGAAAGGAGGAATCGTACCCTATTAGATATGGTGCGATCTATGATGAGTCACATAGATCTTCCGACATACCTTTGGGGCTATGCTCTAGACACAACAGCTTTTATACTCAACCGAGTTCCATCCAAGGCCTTGATAAAGACACCATATAGGATATGGACTGGGAGAGATGCCCAGGTGTTTTTCATGAGAATTTGGGGTTGTGAGGCTTACGTTCGACGTCAAGTCTCAGACAAATTAGGACCCAAATTCGATAAGTGCTACTTTATTGGATATCCCAAGGAAACTAAGGGATATTACTTCTACATTCCCAATCAGCACAAGGTAGTTGTGGCAAAGACTGGGGTCTTTCTAGAAAGGGACTTTGTTTCTAGAAAGACTAGTGGGAGCACGTTCGATCTTGAAGAGGTTCAAGATGCGAACAATAGCACTGATGCCTCGATGGAAGTTGAACTGGAACCACAAAGTGTTGTGGATGATGTTGTTCCACAAGGAGTTGAGGAACAACAACCAGTTCAAGTAGACATACCTCTTCGCAGGTCTGATAGGGTACGTCGTCAGCCTGAGAGATACTCATTTCTCTTGTCTGACCATGATGACGTTATGCTCATAGAGGATGAGCCTACCACCTATCAGGAAGCTGTGATGAGACCAGATTCCGAGAAATGGCTAGAAGCCATGAGATCCGAAATGGAATCCATGTACACCAACCAAGTATGGACTTTGGTTGATCCACCTGAAGAGGTAAAACCCATTGGGTGTAAGTGGGTCTTTAAGAGAAAGACTGACATGGATGGACTTATCTATAATGGTCTCTTGGTAGCTAAAGGTTTCAAGCAGATTCATGGTATTGACTATGATGAAACCTTTTCTCCAGTAGCGATGTTTAAGTCCATTCGGATCATGCTTACTATTGCAGCCTACCATGACTATGAGATATGACAGATGGATGTCAAAACCGCGTTTCTGAATGGAAACCTGCTCGAGGATGTGTACATGACACAACCAGAGGGTTTTGTAGATCCACAGCATACTAGTAGAGTATGCAAGCTGCATAGGTCCATTTATGGACTAAAGCAAGCTTCTCAGAGCTGGAATCTTCGATTCGATGATGCAATCAAACAGTTTGGTTTCATCAAGAACGAAGATGAACCTTGTGTCTACAAGAAGGTTGTAGGGGATATAGTTGTCTTCCTCATATTGTATGTGGATGACATACTACTCATTGGGAAGGACATCCCTATGCTTCAGTCTGTCAAGACCTGGCTAGGGAGTTGCTTATCAATGAAGGACTTAGGTGAGGCGTCTCGTATTCTAGGAATACAGATCTATAGAGATAGATCTAAGAGATTGCTTGGCCTAAGTCAGAGTACATACATTGACAAGGTACTCCTTCGGTTTGCCATGCAGAACTCCAAGAAGGGATTTCTGTCGATGTCACATGGCGTGAGTCTTTCGAAGACTCAAGGTCCCTCTTCTAGAGAGGAAAGAGACCGCATGGATCAGATCCCTTATGCCTCAGCCATAGGATCGATCATGTACGCCATGCTATGTACTCGACCTGATGTCTCGTATGCTTTGTGTTGGTTGCTATTCGGAAAGCCTAGAGGTTCCACTGTACAAAAATTTTGTACAAAGGTCTGAACCTTTTCCTAGCTACAATGTGTTCTTTTAAATTAAATTTTGGATCGCCTGCCGAACTTAACACGTTTGATCCAAAACTTAATCTATTTGTTCTTTTAGGTTTTGACTTGGGTCTCCTGCGGAACTTAACACGTTCGACCCAAATCGCCTTAAGTTATTAATTCCATTAAATATTAATTTCCATAATTGGTTCCCAGAACTGACGTGGCGAGGCACACGGCCTTCTTGGATATGGGAGCAACCACCACCGACTAGACAAAACCTTTTATAGAAATATAATATTTAATTTCCTAAAATAACTTTAGGTTAATCGAAGAGAACAATCAAATCACAAGGAAAAGAAAACAAAACAAAAGAACACAACTTCGAAAACATATTCGAAATTCTAGAACGTAAGCCTCTTGTATTTGGTATTATTTCCATAAATAACTAGTATGATGCGGAAAGAAAAATTACTAGTTATACCTTGTAGAAAAACCTCTTGATCTTCTACCGTATTCCTCTTCTAACCTCGGACGTTGTGTGGGCAACGATCTACCGGGATGAGAAACCACCAACCACCTTCTTCTCCTCCAAGCAAGGTTCGGCCACAAAGGAAAAACTTCACCAAGGAGGAAAACCAAAATACTAACCAAGCTCCAAGAGATGCTAGCTTTCTCTCCTTCTTCTTCTTCTTCTCCAAGTAGTATCCGGCCTCCACAAGAGCTCCAAGCAATAGAGAATTTCGGCCACCACAAAGAGGAAGAAAAGGAGAAGATGTTGGCCGGCCACTCCAAAGAATAGGAGAGGGAGAATAATAGAGGTTGTGTCTCATGAAGGCACCCTCACCCCTTCTTTTATATTCCTTGGCCTAGGCAAATTAGGAAATTTAATTACAATAAAATTTCCTCAATTTCTTTGACATGATTTAATTGAGAAAAATAAAATAAAATTTCCCAATTAATTCTACATTGGTCGGCCACATCAACATGGAATAAATTAGACAAGTTTTAATCAACAATTAAAACTTCCTAATTTGTTTCCGGAAATTTTAAAATTAAAATTTCTCTTTAAAAATCTCTACATGGTTAATAAAAGAAATTTCTATAATTTTAATTTTATCAACATGTGAATAATTTTTAAAGAGAAAATAAAATATCTCACCAATCTACAAATAAGGAAAGAGATCTAATCTCTTTCTTTAATCTTTTGTAGATCTTTTACAAGAGATATTTTAATTTCAATTCTCTTTAATAAATTATATCTTCCACATAATAAAAATTAAAATTAAATTTCTTTTTTAATTTATTTTGGCCGGCCCCACTAGCTTGGGTTCAAGCTAGGGCCGGCCACCCAATCTTATACCTAGGCCGGCCCTAACTTAGTTCCCAAGCTAGCTTGGCCGGCCCCCATTGGGTGGGTATAGAAGGTGGGTATAGGTGGGTATAGAACTCTATAAATAAGAGGCTACGATAGGGACCGAGAGGAGGAATTGGTTTTGGTCTCCCGATAAAATTAAGCATCCCGTGTTCGCCCCGAACACACAACTTAATTTTATCAATGATAATTCATTCCACTAGAGAACTATCATTGAACTACCGCACCAATCCCAAATTACATTTTTGGGCTCCTTCTTATTATGAGTGTGTTAGTCTCCCTGTGTTTAAGATATCGAATGTCCATTAATTAAGTGAGTTACTGACAACTCATTTAATTAATATCTAAATCCAAGAGTAGTACCACTCAACCTTATTGTCATGTCGGACTAAGTCCACCTGTAGGGTTTAACATGATAATCTTTATGAGCTCCTCTTGAGGACATTATCAACCTAATATCTCTAGGACACAGTTTCCTTCTATAATCAACAACACACACTATAAGTGATATCATTTCCCAACTTATCGGGTTTATTGATTCAACGAACTAAATCTCACCCATTGATAAATTAAAAAAATAAATATCAAATATATGTGCTTGTTATTACATTAGGATTAAGAGCACACACTTCCATAATAACTGAGGTCTTTGTTTCTTTATAAAGTCAGTATAAAAGAAACGACCTCAAATGGTCCTACTCAATACACTCTGAGTGTACTAGTGTAATTATACAGTCAAGATAAACTGATACTTAATTACATTACGACCTTCTAATGGTTTGTTCCTTTCCATTTTGGTCGTGAGCTACTGTTTATAATTTATAAGGTACTGATAACATCATCTTCTGTATGTGACACCACATACTATGTTATCTACAATATAAATTAATTGAACAACTACAAACAAATGTAGATAATTTGACCAAATGTGATTCTTTATTCATAATAAATGTTTACAAAGCTTAGGCTTTCAGTATACACTCCAACACTTTGAGCATGACGAGCAGATACCAGTCAGATCCAGGTGAAAGTCACTGGATAGCGGTCAAGAATATTCTTAAGTACTTAAGAAGGACTAAAGAATATTTCTTGATATATGGAGGCAATGATGAGCTAGCTGTAAAGGGTTATAGTGATGCTAGCTTCCAGACCGACCAGGATGACTATAGATCGCAGTCGGGGTTCGTATTTTGCATTAATGGTGGTGCTGTGAGCTGGAAGAGTTCGAAGCAGGACACAGTAGCTGATTCTACGACAGAAGCCGAGTACATTGCTGCATCAGAGGCAACAAAGGAGGCAGTTCGGATCCGCAAGTTCATCACTGAACTTGGGGTGGTTCCTAGCATTGCTGACCCCATTGGGCTCTATTGTGACAACAATGGAGCTATAGCACAGGCGAAGGAACCTCGCTCACACCAGCGGACCAAACACATACTACGGCGCTTCCATCTCATTCGAGAGATCATCGAGAGAGGAGATGTGAAGATTTGCAGAGTACCTACAGAGGCTAACATCGCAGATCCCTTGACCAAGGATTTGGCACAGAAGAAGCATGATTGTCACACTAGGTCATTTGGGCTTAGAGCCTATACTGATTGGCACTAGTGCTAGTGGGAGATTGTTAGCTAGAGCCCTAAAGCCAATCATTTGATGATTGTATTTTGTACTTATTGTATCATATTCTATATAAATAAAGGCATTTGGTTTTTGGTTATTATACTTACTTGTATTGGTGCCAAATAAACTAAGTATAATAACGTCCTTGAGTAGAAGGTTCTTACCTATATCAATCGATTGGTTGAATCGATAGTGAGATGATATAGGGAACACTACTCTAAATCATTCCTAGTCGAGTATTAACATTCAGGGACAATGTTAATGTAATAAGACTAGCATGTAGGTCAACTCGATGACTTGATCTCACAAGTCATGGATATAGAGATATCAAGTTGACACATGGGTATACATTAGGGAATGTATACTGAATGATCCGCCATGAGAAAGTATCATGGATCGTTATATGAGTGTCATATACTTTCTCATGTGGCTATTAGTATGACTACTAGTCCTTAGACCTGAAGTCACCATAGATCCCTACATAAGGAGTTATGTACTTTGGTTTCGTCAAACGTCACCCGTAACTGGGTGGACTATAAAGGCGATTACTGGGTATATAACAAATTATGCAGAGGGATGTGAGTGATGTAGATGGGATCTATCCCTCCTATATGACGGGAGAGACATCGGTATTCTTGATAGAGTGAGACCACGAAGTGTATGGCCATGCCCAAATGAGTCAATATAGGATATTGAGCTCATTTGATTTAGTGTGTCTACTTGGAGTTCAAGATTTAGATTGATTAGAGGATAACACGGTCTATGTCTTATATTGATCAATCTAGATGTCTAGGATAGAAGGACACTTGTCATATTTTGTGAGGAGTCACAATTAGTAGTCACAAGGTGATGTTGGATCTCAACATTTCTTGTAACTTGGGTAGCAATGATGTATTGCTAGATGCCGCTCATTGCTTATGTTTCTAAAGGAGTTTAGAAACATTGCCAACGTTACAAGAACCTATTGGGTCACACACAAAGAACAAGTGGATGGAGATTGGGTTCATATGATGAACCAATTGGATTAGGTTCATATGATGAACCAAGATAATTAGATTCATTTGATGAATCAAATTGGATTAAGAGTAATCCAAATTGGGCTAATTGAGTTGGACTCAAGTTGATTCATGTATTCAATGAGTCTAATTTAGATTATGACTCATTAAATCAACTTAATTTAATGAATTAGATTCATTATATTAAGTTGGCTTGAATCAAATGGTTAGATTAGATCAACCATGGAAGAGATTTGGTCAAGTTTGACTTGACTTGAGAGGAAGAGGAAGAGTCAAGTTTGACTTGACTAATTGCCACATCATTAGTGAGATGGCAAGATGTGGACCAATGATGATGCTCCACATCATCATGATATGCCACATCATGGAGGTTACAAGCCTCCATTCCCATTAATGTGGCCGGCCACATTAAATGAGTGGGAGTTACTCATGTGGCCGGCCACACAAGTGAATGAAGGAGAATGAATTTTCATTCATGAGTCTCATTCATTTCATCTCCTTCCTCTAGCCATTCTCTTCTCCCTCTCCTCCTTCTTGGCCGAGAGTTTCAAGCAAGGTGAAGAGGAATGTGTTGAGTTCCAAGAGAAAGGGTGAAGTGAAGGTCACAAAGGAGGGTACCTAGAGGAGTATGTGAGATTCCTTTTCTTTTCTCTCCTTTCTCCCCTTTTAAATCCTACCCGAGAGCCCTAGAAAGTGCTAGCATACTTGGGTGCTCTCTTCTCCATCCTTGTGTGTTAGAGAACACACCTTGTTCGTGTGAACACTACTAGAGGATTGTCTACGTTGACAATCTTGAGATCCGGCGTACCTTGGACTTGCGGGATTACGAAAAGGGCACGCACCGAAGGTATAACACTTATCTACTGTAGATCTGGAGTGTGAAACTCGTATTCGTAGTTTTAGAAATTTTTCTTTGCACGGATCCGTTGGCTTTGGGGCTTTCGGGGTTTCCGCGACGCGAAAACGCGTTTTTCGCGGCCCGAAAAACCCAACACAGCCAAGATCAAGTGGATGAGTCATGTAGGTGGCCGGCCAAAGCTTGGGTCCCAAGCTTAGGTGGCTGGCCACTAGAATATTAAAAAGGATTTTTATTAAAATTATTTCTTATGTGGATATCATGATTTTAAAAGAGAGTTTAAAAATTAAAAATTTCTTTTTATAACTTTCTACAAAAGATTAAGAGAAGAGATTAATCTCTTTCCTTATTTGTAGTTTAAAAGGATGGTTTTAATTTTTGGTAAAAACTTTCCTTATTTGTAAATCATCTACATGTTTAAAAGAGAGTTTAAAATTTGAAATCTTTCCTTATTTGTTGATTAAAGGAGGATTTTAAATTTTAAGAAAACTTTCCTTTTTAATCATGTTCATGATTTAAAAGAGAGTTTAAAATTAAATATTCTCTTTTATAAGTTTCTACAAAAGATTAAGAAAAGATTTGATATCTTTCCTTATTTGTAGATTAAAAGAGATTTTAATTTTTAGAGATAACTTTCTTTTTATCCACATGTTTAAAAGAAAGATTTTAATTTATTAAATTTCCTTTTATAAACCAATCATGAAGGGATAAAAATTATTGGAGAAATTTTATAAATTTCCGAAAGCAAATAAGGAAGTTTTAATTTGTGTTTAAAATTTTATTTGCTTGGAAATTTGATGGTGTGGCCGGCCAAATAAATTGGAGAAGAAAAATTATTTTTAATTAAATAAAATTTTCCTTTTCATGGCAAAAGAATTAAGGAAGTTTTTATTAAATTTTCCTTATTTGCCAAGACCAAGGATTATAAAAGAGGGGGTAGAGGAGGCTTCAAGGCTAAGGACTCTATTCTATTTTTCTCTCTCTTTTCCTTGGTGGTGTGGCCGGCCCTTTCTTCTTCTCTTCTTCTTCTCTTTGTGACCGAACCTCTTCATGCTCATGGAGTTTTAATTGGTGGCCGGATCTAGCTTGAGGAAGAAGGAGAGAAAGCTTACATCCCTTGGAGCTTGGTTGGTGGAAAAGATCTTCATCTTTTGGAAGCTTTGTGCTTGGCCGAAATTTGAAGAAAGGAAAAGAAGGTGCTTTGGTGGTTTCTCATCTCGGAAGATCGTTGCCCACACAACGTCCGAGGTTAGAAGAGAAATACGGTAGAAGATCAAGAGGTCTTTCTAAAAGGTATAACTAGTAATTTTTCTTTCCGCATCATACTAGTTATTTTTGGAAATAATACCAAATACAAGAGGCATGCGATTCTAGTATTTCGAATATGTTTTTCGATATTGTGTTCTTTTATTTTTTTTTCCCTTGTGATTTGATTGTTCTTTTCGGTTAACCTAAAGTTATTTTAGGAAATTAAATATTAGCTTTCCATAAAAGGTTTTGTCTAGTCGGTGGTGGTTGCTCCCATATCCAAGAAGGCCATGTGCCTCTCCACGTCAGTACTGGAACCAATTATGGAAATTAATATTTAATGGAATTAATA
This sequence comes from Zingiber officinale, assembly GCF_018446385.1. Taxonomy (NCBI): domain Eukaryota; kingdom Viridiplantae; phylum Streptophyta; class Magnoliopsida; order Zingiberales; family Zingiberaceae; genus Zingiber; species Zingiber officinale. Next base: position 86,273,122 of record NC_055988.1, read on the forward strand.
ACTTAAGGTGATTTGGGTCGAACGTGTTAAGTTCCGCAGGAGACCCAAGTCAAAACCTAAAAAACGAATAGATTAAGTTTTGGATCAAACGGGTTAAGTTCCGCAGGCGATCCAAAATTTAATTTAAAAGAACACATGGTAGCTAGGAAAAGGTTCAGACCTTTGTACAAAATTTTTGTACAGTGGAACCTCTAGGTTTTCCGAGTAACAACCAACAGAAGTATACATTTAGTGGGAGTTAGTATTTATTTTATTGCTCTATATTTTATAATAAAAATAAATATTTTATTTTGATTATTGTACGTACTTAAAGCTCAAAATATTCATGGGTATTTTGTTTGTTTAACACTTTGAAATAAAAATATCATGATTTAGTGTTGTTGTCTAACATATAATGTTTGTAAATATGATATAGATTCATTTTGGAATCATAAAGTTTGATTATTTTTTGCTATTGCAGTTCAACATAAACATAAAGTATTTTGTAAATATGATTAGACCCTTATGGGTCACCTTTGGACTAGTTAGAAATTGACATGTATTGATTATATTTCATGTAATTTTCATACTATACATCCATATCTTGATCTATGTCATTAATAACATTGGTATTGTGATTACTGTTAGAGTTTGTTATAGTCATATATAGTAACTATACCTCTTTAGTCATATACCAATAAAGTTAATAGATTAGATTGTTTACAAGGAGTGCTTTAATTTGTGCCTATAAAGTTTGATATTATTGTTGATGTAAACTAAAGTTTCTCATATGTTGTACACAAATCATATGCAGCCCAAGTAGGAGATTGTTGGATTTTATTTCCTTTAGGTGGGCTCACATGCAATTTGTCACATATGAATTTATGTCATTAAGAAACCAAATCCGTTATGTGATAGACTAAAGTTTATTGGGTTTTGGTTATTGGATGCGAACTTCATATATGTAAAATCTTAAATTTGTATCATCATTATCTATGAACTCATAACGGATGTAGACCTTCTATTTAAGGGCTTGATCCATGTTAGATTATGGATCTGACAAATTTCTGTGTTCCCCATTGATGTAGAGATTCCGACGCCATAACGTACCCTAACTCCTCCTGAAGACCACCCTCCACTTTTCCTTTTTCTTACGAACGATTTCTGATGCGTGGACGACGGACGACGCTCTCTGAGGCGATGTCGGCTCCATTGCATTCATGTTCTATGTCTCAGAATCTTTAGTTTTACTTAATTTCTATTTTGTCATAAGATTTGATGGAACTAAATACTTGTTCTTGTATTCCCTGTTATTCGAATTCACATGGCTTAGGATTTAAAGATTTAACACATGTTACTAAAAAGAGTGCGCAATCTACTTATTTTTCATGATGTTTCTCATCATATCCCAATGACCATTCTCTCCAAATCTAAAATCATTTACTCCATTTTATTGAACTTCTTCCCGTTTCCCTTTTCCAGCGAATTGAGTCTATTTATTTTGTTATTACTAATCAAAACTAGTTATTTCTTTGGATTGATGGAAAAAAACTAGTTATATTATCACGTTTTTGGTCACAAAGTTGGGGTCTGATGTTATTCTTCTAGCGGAACGTTTTTCTTTACTAATTATGATATTTACATGACGATCATAAATAACTTTGAATTAACTTGAAGCTAAGTTAGTTTTGTTTGTGTACATCTAAATCAACAAAAGTGTAATCTCTGTATTTCAAACCATCAAAATTCTACTTTTGACGATGAACCAAGTAGAAAACCAGCATTACCTGCCAATGGTTGCAAATATATAGGGACGTTTAAATTAAAACTATCATTTCCTTGTCAAAGCAAAGGATGGCGGAATCAAAGCAAAAGCGGGGAGCTTTGAATGTGATATTTTTTTTCTTCTCCTATTGTTTTCGTCGGTTGGTTTCAATTTTTATCTTTCATTGTGTTTGCAATTACCTACATCTAATGTTGTCAAATTGTTTGATTTTAATATTTGTTCTAATTTATATATGCGTGCTAGCCATTCAGATGATTATTATTTTATTATAGAAGATGAGGAATTTTGTATGAAATTAGAAAATTAAGAATTTGATATTGAGGTTAATTGTGTTATTTTAACAATTTTAAAAAATATACAAATCATTTTTTAAAAGTTCATTAAATTATCAACGTTATATAAAAATTATTTGATAATTTTTTTTATTTGTGTATCACAATCTGACTTATAATTTTCATATCTAACTAAATAACTCAATTTAGATTATGTTGTCTTTTCTAGTCCTGAATATTTGGCCCGGTCCTACTAAATTTTTTTACTAGTCATCAGAATAAATTAGGAAATACTTATGGTATGCGCCAAGAAGCCCAACATCTTTTAGTTGCGCGTCCCATTTGGAGAAAAAATTTCTCCAAATTCACCATAGATAGGGATCAAATCATAAATATCTGGGTCACAATTTGAATGTCCTGCCGCTACACCTGAGAACATCTCATGGGTGATTAATGTAACTATTGATAGTTGTATTATATAAAAAAAAATACTTACTAAAATCATATGATCCTCTTTTGAATTGGGGAAAATAAATAAATTTTATTCACGTAAATTATGAATCATTTAATTACTTTAAAAGAAAATTTCATAAAAATAATTTGGATAAATAAGTTTCCTCGGCTGTTCTCTATTTCTAATAATCACCAAGCACATGATGATAGTTAAATTATATAGATGTATTCCTGAGCACATAATTATGAATTCATCGAAGGGATGGCTACAGAATGTTTACACTTCTAGTTTTCACTCACTACTTGTCTAATTCAAGAACAATATGGTACATATCAGTTATATAGTATAATGATATTCTCTCCAATCATATTGGTTTTATATAATCACTCTTATTTTGAATAGCAACTTATTAAGAGAACAATGTTTGAGGATTACATTACATGCTGCTTCAGAAATACAAAGCCTAACAAGCAACGCCTGATGGAAGAGATTGACAATGGATAATTTGAATAGCAAAACAAGTTGATGAATTGAGGAAGGTATTAACAATGGATAAGTTGGAGAGGAGAACTAGCTAGTACACACCACACCAGATCTTTTAATAATTTCATCTTTGCATTGACAGAAAGCTCTACTTCCTCTGAGTCAAATCATATGCCTTAAGCAGACTTGAGTAGTTTTGCAAAACATTTGGGACGATTTGAGTGGTTTGCTGCAATATTTTTGACCATCTCAATTATATCATCATTCTCAGTCTGAATGTGAACCTCCTTTAGCCCATGCAGATGTTCTATGCCATTGACTGATTTAGAGGGATAAAATATTTTAAGGATTTCGAGGCTTCGGACTGCACCTTCTTTGAAACTCACATTGTCCCGTACAATTGTCAGCAACTTAAGTTGTGCGAACCCTTCCCGATCGAAGACCAAATTCTCACCATTATAAACGAATGACTCACCTCTTAGGTTCAGGTTGACCAAAGCGGGGAGATTTCTTAAGACTTGTAGATCCTCCAGCTGCAGTTGTGCCCTGAACAGAGTTATCTTGACAACATGCTTCAGAGATGCAAACCAAGGAGGCAATTCGCCAAGTCTGCAACCTATCTCGATCTTGCAGAGCAGCAATGGCGGCAAAGCTACTTCATCTAGTGCCTTTTTCAGACTGCTGTTTCCCATATCCGAAATCTTTAGAGATCGAAGGCTGCCATTGAGCTTCGAGAGCAGGGCGCTGATCTCCTCCAGCATTCTGAGTGATAGATCAGAGCCACCAAAATCGATGCCAAGCTTGTGGAGGTTGACAAGCTCACCAATCCAGTACTGCTATGTTAGGCAGTTGCAGTGAAGGATCGGAGGTGGCACAGATCAGCTATGTTAGGCACTAGTCCAGTACTGCTTCCTCTCTGCCAGGATAAGCGTCTTATCCTCTGATGTCGAGGCTGAATGTTCGTCTGCGTGGAGTGCTTATTCAGTACCACCGCAAAGTTCTCCTTTCTTGAAATCGAGATTATGACATCGAGCATCATGTCATGGACGCGGCAGGATCTCACTGTCCCATTATCATCAAATTCTGACGGCTGCACCAAGCTACGATTCACCAATTGGTTGAAGCAGCGCTCGGCCATTTTCTCATCGGGTAAGCCATCTACGCCATGCACAATCCCTTCGGCAATCCACCTTCTCATCAGACGCTCCCGACGAATCTCATAATCCTCAGGGAAGGTGCCTAAGAACAAGAAGCAAGGCTTGAGATAGTAAGGCAAGTCATTGTAACTCAAACCTAGTATCTGATTGATCTTTGACAGCATATCATTAGTCTGTATCTCCAAACGAAGGTGGTCGCGCAAGTCTTTCCATTCCTCAAAATTATTATCAGGCTTGGAAGCTAGAAGACCTCCGATTGTCACAATTGCAAGTGGCAGTCCATCACACTTTTGCAAGATTTCTCTGCCAATATTTTCTAGCTCTGGAGGACAATTATAGTCCGGTGCATCAAATACTTTTCTACAGAATAACTCCCAAGATAGCTCAGGCGATAAAGCAGAGATTTTAAATATAAATTGACGATTACCAGAACAACTTGTATATGCCACATCCTCTCAATGCGGGTGGTGACTATGACCCTGCTTCCTTCTTTACCTCGTGGCAATGCAATGCTCAAGCTTTCCCATGCTTCAATGCTCCAAACGTCATCAAGAACAAGCAAATACATCTTTCCATGTAGATGGTCTCTGATAGTCTGCACCGGTTGTAACTCGTCCATCATGTTCAGAAGTGGCTCAGTGTTCAAACGGGCATCTTGGCACCCAAAAAAACTCGGCATCTTGGCACCCAAAAAAACTGATTTGTTACTCGTTGACGGAAATTTGTCGAATAATCATTTTGAGAAGCTCCTAGATATTGTAATTTTGTGACACTGCAATCCAAGCTCGAGATTGGAAGTAGCCTTCAACAATAATAAGATCATCATAGACGGTTGATCCTATCCGAAAATAGTGAAGGTGGTGAGCTAGAGACGTGGCTCTACTGTTGACCAAATGAAGACTCCGCGTTGTCTTGCAATACAGAGCGTTAGTGCCAGGTCAAGGAAGGAGTCCCCGACATTGACCCTCCGACACTCAAATCAGTGATCGATTCAGGAGAAGAAAATAATTGAAGTAAACTGTAGTAAAAAGCATATGTAAAGATGAAACATCACATACCTCTACCTGTAGATAGAGATCCCTTTTATAGTGTCATTGTTACATTATACACGTATCTCAAAATATTAGCACATTTTCTAAAGTTTTCTTAAGAAAACAATGACCATAAAAATACTTCTGACACATTTTCTTAAACGAGCGTGCAGATCTCTGTAATTTGATAGACTGGAATATTCTAAAGCACGATTTACCTGTGAAATATTCTTATCCTTTATAGCACAAATTTCCAAAAGAGTACGACCTGACAAGTATATAGGTCCCATTGTAAGCTGGCTGGCCTGCACTCGACCAGGAGATCACTAGCTTGACCTTACAGAATGCAGTCAATAACTCATTTTTCACTAGGCCCTTCATTTTGCCAAGGAGGCGCAATATGCCCGATCGGTCCTTAGGTATGATCGGCTAGGGCAGTGGGCCGGGTAAATTAGTATTTAGCTTCAAATCTTATTTGCAAGTTGTGAAGGATGTCCGCTCGAGAGGTCCGGCCTTTCACGTTCAACTAGCGATGCGAGTCCCGCTCGATCAATCTAACCTAGTCAGCAGTTTTAGGTCTGTCTGACCATGACTTTGACCGCTTGACTTTGACATCCATGTCAGCTGATCCTCTCTACTTTGACCCGCTTTTTATTTTAGGGGGGAAGGGGAGGCATCTTTATTACTGTATCAAAAGTCTCTCGCACAAGTTTAGTTGAAGGAGGTTGCAAGTCTGACTAACTGAACACTTAGTATTATTTGCAGCTTTCATTTTCGGTCAGGCGTTTTGCTGTCTGTGATGTCGCTCGCCTTAAATGATTACCACCCTTATTTATATATCCTCTGTGAATTCTTTATCCCTCGATCGGGGGATTCCGAGTGTGACGCCGCTCAGCTCGATGTCGACGACACTTGGTTGTTTCTTATCTTTTTCTTCATCTTTTTCTTGAGTAGCCTCCCATCCTCCATAGTGTTTTTTATTACAGTTGACGTAATCTTAATTTCTTGGAAATCGATCAAATCTCCTGCTATTAATGCAAAGCATGCCCAGCATACTTTTTCATTATAAGCCTATTGATTGCCTCCATTCCTCATAAATGCCCCTTTGATCTACAACCACATGTCACACTCCCCTGCTGTTGAATATCCGATATAAGTGTGACTATTGGGATTCGATGTGATAGCCACCTTTTTAAATTTTGACGGCCCAGATCAAATCCCCTTTTCCTAAACCTTTGATCAAGCAACCATAAATAACCAGAGATACTGTTTTTAAGGCCTTTGTTTTTATCGACACCGTATCATTTTCACTTTTACCTTTGTCTTCTTCCTTCTCGATTTCTTGTTTTTTATTGCCGGTGATCCACACCCCGTAAGTTCCACCTTCCTTTTTTTCACTTTTAATCTTCATCGTCATCTTCATCTTCTTATGGCCCACTCACCTTCTCCTCCTCTCGTCGTCCCCGACTTGTAGTATACTTCGACTTCATCGGAATTTAACGGCGATGAAGTGGACTAAATGAAAATGGCATACCATATTCCTTTTGACCACAAAGTTGCTATCACCTCCGGCTATGATCACCCCCACACACCTCCTGATGGCTTTATTACTTTTTTCAAGGACTAACTTTACGCCAACCTCCGTTTACCAATCCACCATTTTTCTTTGAAATTTGTAGATATTTCCACATCTTGTTACAACAACTAGTGTCACGCCCTGAGGGTAAGGTTGTTCAACAAAAATCGAACAGCATCTCCCCTGTAGCAATGACAAATGAAATCAGTATACATTGCCCCAAGGCTACTCATAAGCCAACAACAACCCACATGACTGGATATAAAACACAACCACGCAGTTATATACATAGCTCACACAGCTAGAATAAAAAGAACATAACCACGCAGTTGTATAGTAAGCAACCCACACGGCTGTAGCAAAACATAGCGGAAGTCACAAAATAACAAACGCAAAACCACAATACAACTAATTGCGAGCCGACTCAGCTTAACACCACAACATCAAACCAAATAAAAGAATCCACAAAGGTAAACTCCATACAAAAGATATAGATACACGAACAAGTCCAAAGCTAATAATGCAAATGGAAGAAAAAAATGGCAGAAGTCGCTTGATGTGACATGGGACTAGCGGATAGGATCTCCAGGCGACTCCATAAATCCTTTACCTGCTACCTGGCGAAAGAAAACCAGTTTATGGGCGGTGAGTGCTGGGACTAGACAGATAGTTCATGAGTATAATCTAAATCTAGAGATACAAAAGTATACAGTCTCATAGAAAAAATAGCAAATACTACAGTGATATCATAGTAAATGTATATACCTGAAACCATATCTTGTCTAGTAATAGTAGGTCAGGGGTAGTGAGGATCTGCAATAGTACTACTCATGCTATAAGGTATCATGTGAGGTATATACATACTACCAATAAATAAGCCAGTGTCTGAGCACATGCAACAGGTATATAGCTCAACATATATAAACATATCACATGGATACAATAAAGCAACAACATAAGTAAGAAAACAATAACATAAGCAAGTACAATAACAAAAGTGTATGCATGGATGGTCACTCCCGCCAACTCCTCTACACCATGACTCCTGTATGGTTGAGAGGTTGAGTCAGTGACAAACTGTACACACTCCAGCTACCACTACTCTCAAGTGGCCGAAGGGACAGTTACATAGTAGCTAACTAGCTACGTAGCAATGGGGGTCCCTGTTGCTTACAACTCCAGTTAACACTACCCATGAGTGAGCGAGTGGAGGAACGACAGGAGAAGCGGCACACTCCAACTACCACTACTCATGAGTGGCCGAGCATGCGACTCTAGCCAACGACCCTCTTAACCAAAAGGGAGACATGGTCGCCAGCATGCATGCTGTTGGGTTTTTCGGACCGCGAAAACCGCTTTTCGCGTCGTGGAAACCCCGAATCACCCATGCCACTGGATCTCGTGCGAAGGATAGATTTCAAAAATACGAGTACGAGTTTCAAACTATGATCTACAGTATATCTACAAAGGAAAAACATTTTATACCTTTTAAGCGTGCCCTCACAAATCCCGCTCGTCCAACGGTACGCCGGATCTCGAAGTTGTCAACATAGACAACTCTCTTGTGATATCCACACGAACAAGAAGTGTTCTCTAACACTCAAGGATGGAGAAGAGAGCACCACAAGTGTGCTATCATTTCTTGGGCTCTCGGGTAGGATTTAAAAGAGAGACAAGAGAGAAAGCAAAAAGGAATCTTATACACTCACTAGTAGTATCCTCCTTTGTGATCTTCACTTTCTCTTATTCTCTTGGAACACAACTCACACACCTTCTCCTTCCATGAAAGCTCACAGCAACAGCAAGCAAAGAGGAGGAAGAAGCTAGGAAGAAGGAGAAGCCATTTACCACACAATCAATGCCACAAAAATGAAAACTCCCTTTTTTCTTTATGTGGTCGGCCACACATGAGTAACTCCTCATTTAATGTGGTCGGCCACATTAAATGGAGGAGTGTAACCTCTTGATCTCCCTTGATGATGTGGAGATGATGTGGCAAGGTTAGTCATGCCATGTAGGATGAGTCAACCTTCATGATGTGGCAATACATCAAGTCAAACTTGATGTTTCAACTTCCATTTGGTCAAGTCAAAATTGACCAATTCTCTTCCTTTGTGAGTTAAATCCAACCTTTGATTCAAGTCAACTTTAATTTAATGAATCTCAATTTATTAATATAAATTGACTCAATGAATCAAATTTAAATTAGACTCATTCAACAATTGAATCTAATTGAGTCTAACTCAATAAGTCTAATTTGAATTAATCCAAATCCAATCTTTGGTGCATCATATGAACCTAATCCAATTGGTTCATCATATGAACCTAATCTCCATCCACTTGTTCTTTGTGTGTGACCCAATAGGTTCTTGTAACGTTGGCAATGTTTCTAAACTCCTTTAGAAACATAAACAATGAGCGGCATCTAGCAATACATCATTGCTACCCAAGTTACAAGAATGTTGAGATCCAACATCACCTTGTGACTACTAATTGTGACTCCTCACAATATGTGACATTGTCCTTTTATCCTAGACATCTAGATTGATCAATGGCATAGACCGTGTCATCCTCTAATCAATCTAAATCTTGAACTCCAAGTAGACTCACTCGATCAAATGAGCTCAACATCTCATATTGACACATTTGGGCATGGCCATGCACTTCGTGGTCTAACTCTATCAAGAATACCGATGTCGCTCCCGTCATATGGGAGGGATAGATCCCATCTATATCACTCACATCCCTTTGCATAATTCGTTATATACCCAGTAATCACCTTTATAGTCCACCCAGTTACGGGTGACGTTTGACGAAACCAAAGTACATAACTCCTTATGTAGGGAACCATGGTGACTTCAGGTTTAAGGACCAATAGTCATACTAATAGTCACATGAGAAAGTATATGACACTCATATAACGATCCATGATACTTTCTCATGGCGGGTCATTCAGTATACATTCTCCAATGCATACTCATGTGTCAACTTGATATCTCCATATCCATGACTTGTGAGATCAAGTCATCGAGTTGACCTACATGCTAGTCTTATTGCATTAACATTGTCCCTGAATGTTAATACTCGACTAGGAATCATTAAGAGTAATGTTTCCTATATCATCTCACTATCGATTCAACCAATCGATTGATATAGGTAAGAACCTTCTACTCAAGGACATTATTATATTTAGTTTATTTGATATCAATACAAGTAAGTATAATAACCAAAAACCAAATGCCTTTATTTATATTGAATATGATACAACAAGTCCAAAATACAATCATCAAATGATTGGCTCTAGGGCTCTAGCTAACAATCTCCCACTAGCACTAGTGCCAATCAGTGTAGGCTCTAAGCCCCAATGACCTAGTGTGACCATCATGCTTCCTCTGTGCCAAAGCCTTGGTCAAGGGATCTGTGATGTTAGCCTCTGTAGGTACTCTGCAAATCATCACATCTCCTCTCTCGATGATCTCTCGAATGAGATGGAAGCGCCATAGTATGTGTTTGGTTCGCTGGTGTGAGCGAGGTTCCTTTGCCTGTGCTATAGCTCCATTGTTGTCACAATAGAGCTCAATGGGGTCAGTAATGCTAGGAACCACCCCAAGTTCAGTGATGAACTTGCGAATCCAAACTGCCTCCTTTGCTGCCTCTGATGCAGCAATGTACTCGGCTTCTGTTGTAGAATCAGCTACTGTGTCCTACTTCGAACTCTTCCAGCTGACAACACCACCATTAATGTAAAATATGAACCCCGACTGCGATCTATAGTCATCCTGGTCGGTCTGTAAGCTAGCATCACTATAACCCTTTATAGCTAGCTCATCATCGCCTCCATATATCAAGAAATATTCTTTAGTCCTTCTTAAGTACTTAAGAATATTCTTGACCGCTATCCAGTGACTTTCACCTGAATCTGACTGGTATCTGCTCGTCATGCTCAAAGCATATGAGACATCAGGTCGAGTACATAGCATGGCGTACATGATCGATCCTATGGCTGAGGCATAATGGATCTGATCCATGCGGTCTCTCTCCTCTCTAGAAGAGGGACCTTGAGTCTTCGAAAGACTCACGCCATGTGACATCGGCAGAAATCCTTTCTTGGAGTTCTGCATGGCAAACCATAGGAGTACCTTGTCAATGTATGTACTCTGACTTAGGCCAAGCAATCTCTTAGATCTATCTCTATAGATTTGAATCCCTAGAATGCGGGATGCCTCACCTAAGTCCTTCATTGAGAAACAAGTCCCTAGCCAAGTCTTGACAGACTGTAGCATAGGGATGTCTTTCCCAATGAGCAGTATGTCATCCACATACAATATGAGGAAGACAACTATGTCCCCTACAACCTTCTTATAGACACAAGGCTCATCTTCGTTCTTGATGAAACCAAACTGTTTGATCACATCATCCAATCGAAGATTCCATCTTCGAGAAGTTTACTTTAGTCCATAAATGGACCTATGCAGCTTCAATACTCTGCTAGTATGCTGGATCTTCAAAACCCTCAGGTTGTGTCATGTACACATCCTTGAGTAGGTTTCCATTCAGAAATGTGGTTTTGACGTCTATCTGCCAGATCTCGTAATCGTGGTAAGCTGCAATAGCAAGCATGATCCGAATGGACTTAAACATCGCTACTGCAGAAAAGGTTTCATCATAGTCAATACCATAAATCTGCTTGAAACCTTTAGCTACCAAGTGACCCTTATAGATAAGTCCATCCATGTCAGTCTTTCTCTTAAAGACCCACTTGCACCCAATGGGTTTTACCCCTTCAGGTGGATCAACCAAAGTCCATACTTGGTTGGTGTACATGGATTCCATCTCGGATCTCATGGCCTCTAGCCATTTCTCGGAATCTGGTCTCATCAAAGCTTCCTGATAGGTGGTAGGCTCATCATCTATGAGCACAACGTCATCATGGTCAAACAAGAGAAATGAGTATCTCTCAGGCTGATGACGTACCCTATCAGACCTGCGAAGAGGTATGTCTACTTGAACTGGTTGTTGTTCCTCAACTCTTTGTGGAACAACATCATCCACAACACTTTGTGGTTCCAGTTCAATTTCCATCGAGGCATCAGTGCTACTGTTCGCATCTTGAACTTCTTCAAGATCGAACGCGCTCCCACTAGTCTTTTTAGAAACAAAGTCCCTTTCTAGAAAGACCCCAGTCTTTGCCACAACTACCTTGTGCTGACTGGGAATGTAGAAGTAATATCCCTTAGTTTCCTTGGGATATCTAATAAAGTAGCACTTGTTGGATTTGGGTCCTAACTTGTCTGAGACTTGACGTCGAACGTAAGCCTCACAACCCCAAATCCTCATGAAAGACACCTGGGCATCTCTCCCAGTCCATATCCTATATGGTGTCTTTATCACGGCCTTTGATAGAACTCGGTTGAGTATAAAAGCTACCGTGTCTAGAGCATAGCCCCAAAGGTATGTCGGAAGATCTGTGTGACTCATCATCGATCGCACCATATCTAATAGGGTACGATTCCTCCTTTCGGATACACCATTCCACTGTGGTGTTTCAGGAGGAGTGAGTTGGGATAGAATCCCACACTCAACTAGATAGTCACGGAACTCATGGCTAAGGTATTCTCCACCTCGATCGGATCGAAGTATCTTAATACTCTTGCCTAGCTGGTTCTGTACTTCATTCTTGAATTCTTTGAACTTTTCAAAGGATTCAGACTTATGCGTCATCAAGTACACATAACCATATCTACTGAAGTCATCAATAAATGTGATGAAGTACCTATAACCGCCTCTAGCAGCGACATTGAAAGGGCCACATACATCACTATGTATGAGTCCTAACAAATCAGTCGCTCTTTCGCTGTGCCCACTAAAGAGAGTCTTGGTCATCTTGCCTCGTAGGCATGACTCACATATCTCATATGATTCTAAATCAAATGAGTCCAGCAAACCATCCTTATGGAGCTGGGATAAGCGCTTGTCATTTATATGACCTAAGCGACAGTGCCAGAGGTAGGTTTGGTTCATGTCATTTGACTTGAACCTCTTGGTATTTATGTTATAGATAGGGCTCTCAAGGTCTAGAATATAGAGTCCGTTTATTAGAGGTGCACTACAATAGAACATATCGTTTAAATAGACGGAACAACATTTATTCTTTATTATAAACGAAAATCCTTTCTTGTCCAAACAAGAAACTGAAATTATGTTCTTAGTCAAGGCAGGCACATAACAACAATCATCTAATTCTAGTACAAACCCAGAAGGCAGAGATAGATGGTAAGTTCTTACAGCAATAGCAGCAACCCGTGCTCCATTGCCTACTCGTAGGTCTATCTCACCCTTCGTCAATGCCCTGCTATTTCTCAGCGCTTGTACATTAGTACAAATGTGCGAAGCACATCCGGTATCTAATACCCACGATGAAGAAATAGAGAGGTTGACTTCTATAACATGTATACCTGAAGTAGAAATCTTATTTCTCTTCTTCGTAAGATCTTCTAGGTATTCTTTGGAGTTCCTCTTCCAGTGCCTTGCTTGTCCTTGATATAGGTGACAAAAATGTTCAACCATATCGTAAGCGCCCATCAACTCATGTTGCTTCTAAAGCTTAGAGTTCATGGTCGCGAGTATAAGACAGGACACATCTAATGCGTCATCTTGATGCTTCTTGTAAGCATCTCGGTCTGCTCGCGTGGCAGTGGCAGGAGGAGCCTCCGGAATGGGCTGCTCCAGAACGTACAGTTTACGTTCTTGGGTGAGAACTATTCTCAGGTTCTTGTACCAGTCCAGGAAACTTGCTCCGTTGAGCTTGTCCTTCTTAAGAACAGATCGCAGAGAGAAGGTGTTCGTATTCGACGTCATGGTAATCTACAACAGAAATAAATATCATATTCTTAATCATTTAATTAGGCCTTTAACTAAATGATGCTCCCATTGAATTCTATAATTCATGTGGGACAAGATCCACATTATACTAACCCTTGAGTTAGCTTTGGCTAATACACCCAAGATTTAGTATGATCGGTAGGTAACGATTACCAATTACATCTCTATGCAACTCTTGTTTATAGGATCAATATCCGCATTTATATTAAAACTCGAGTTAGCTTTGGCTAATACGCCCGAGAGTTAATATATATGTGATTTTGACCTATCTTTCCAACCGTTAGAAGAATGCCTATAGTTATACTCGATCCAACCGAGTTAACTAGGAATACTCAATCTAATTGAGTTGTACTCACCCATGCGTTGATAGGCGAGACCAAGATTGTCCCTCCGTACCCTACCAAGATAGTATGTGTTGCTCTGCTTTGGCAGATTCAACAACAACATGCGATCGAGGTAGTGGTAGGTATCACGGCATGGTAGGCATTACAAGTTGACGCGTTTTAGATCTAATCTAAACGATGATGCGTATCATATACTCGATAGATCTAATCTAATCGAAGGGTGCATCATGTGCACGATTTAGATCTAATCTAATCGCTAGGCACTAATTAACTACTTAATTAAACATGCATCACATACATATAAGCAATTAATTAAATTATTTTGTGATTGTGTCATGGCCCTACTACGATCTTCTCAAGCCAATGAGAAGATCGGATGATCAACCTAAGGTCAACAGCTTCTCAAGCTTCTTCCTTTGACCACCTTGTGTTGCTCGCGCCCTCCTTGTAACTCCGTCTCGAGTGGACCTTCCACCGCTTCAAAATTTACATTACAATTTTGAAACTCGAGTTACATTCAAGTCTAAATCTTATTTACAACCAGAATATAAGAGAAAGGCATGACGCGCAGGTCGCGAATAAAATAAAATTAAAAAAAAATACAGCACGCACATCACATAACGGCACGCAGGCCGTATTATGAATTACAACACATTTATTCCAATCCAATTGGGTCTTTTGGGCCATGACTATCAAAAAATTAATATATAATTCTAAATTATATATTTTTTCATAATTTTCTATAATTTTCATAATTTTTACAATTTTATGAGTAAATTTTTCCCGGCGGTCCCGTTTAGCGTTTTCGGGCGCAATCGCGGAACGAATCCCCTTGCGGGGCAAGGGGCAGCGCCCCTACCCGCGATCTAACGTTCGCGAGGGTTCCTTTGCGATCTAACAGCGCCTAAGCCCGCTGTCCCAAAACAATTTTGGGGCGAAACATTGCTGTTTCAGAAAATTCTTCTCGGTAGTCGAAGCCTACAAGTGTCTAAATACTTGTGCTTCGCTTCTACGAGAAAAATACCCATTAAAACTATAAAAAACATGAATTTACAGATCTATATTTTTCATAAAAATACGAATCTAAACTCGTACTCGCTTCGCACGTGGCTCTAATACCATTGTTGGGTTTTTCGGACCGCGAAAACCGCTTTTCGCGTCGCGGAAACCCCGAATCACCCATGCCACTGGATCTCTTGCGAAGGATAGATTTCAAAAATATGAGTACAAGTTTCAAACTATGATCTACAGTAGATCTACAAAGGAAAAACATTTTATACCTTTGAAGCGTGCCCTCGCAAATCCCGCTCGTCCAACGGTACGCCGGATCTCGAAGTTGTCAACGTAGACAACTCTCTAGTGATATCCACACGAACAAGAAGTGTTCTCTAACACTCAAGGATGGAGAAGAGAGCACCATAAGTGTGCTAGCACTTCTTGGGCTCTCGGGTTGGATTTAAAAGAGAGAAAGCAAAAAGGAATCTTATACACTCACTAGTAGTATCCTCCTTTGTGATCTTCACTTTCCCTTATTCTCTTGGAATACAATTCACACACCTTCTCCTTCCATGAAAGCTCACGGCAACAGCAAGCAAAGAGGAGGAAGAAGCTAGGAAGAAGAAGAAGCCATTTACCACACAATCAATGCCACAAAAATGAAAACTCCCTTTTTTCTTTATGTGGCCGGCCACACATGAGTAACTCCTCATTTAATGTGGCCGGCCACATTAAATGGAGGAGTGTAACCTCTTGATCTCCCTTGATGATGTGGAGATGATGTGGCAAGGTTAGTCATGCCATGTAGGATGAGTCAACCTTCATGATGTGGCAATACATCAAGTCAAACTTGATGTTTCAACTTCCATTTGGTCAAGTCAAAATTGACCAATTCTCTTCCTTTGTGAGTTAAATCCAACCTTTGATTCAAGTCAACTTTAATTTAATGAATCTCAATTTATTAATATAAATTGACTCAATGAATCAAATTTAAATTAGACTCATTCAACAATTGAATCTAATTGAGTCTAACTCAATAAGTCTAATTTGAATTAATCCAAATCCAATCTTTGGTGCATCATATGAACCTAATCCAATTGGTTCATCATATGAACCTAATCTCCATCCACTTGTTCTTTGTGTGTGACCCAATAGGTTCTTGTAACGTTGGCAATGCTTCTAAACTCCTTTAGAAACATAAACAATGAGCGGCATCTAGCAATACATCATTGCTACCCAAGTTACAAGAATGTTGAGATCCAACATCACCTTGTGACTACTAATTGTGACTCCTCACAATATGTGACATTGTCCTTCTATCCTAGACATCTTGATTGATCAATGTGAGGTATAGACCGTGTCATCCTCTAATCAATCTAAATCTTGAACTCCAAGTAGACTCACTCGATCAAATGAGCTCAACATCTCATGTTGACTCATTTGGGCATGGCCATGCACTTCGTGGTCTAACTCTATCAAGAATACCGATGTCGCTCCCATCATATGGGAGGGATAGATCCCATCTATATCACTCACATCCCTCTGCATAATTCGTTATATACCCAGTAATCGCCTTTATAGTCCACCCAGTTACGGGTGACTTTTGACGAAACCAAAGTACATAACTCCTTATGTAGGGAACCATGGTGACTTCAGGTCTAAGGACCAATAGTCATACTAATAGTCACATGAGAAAGTATATGACACTCATATAACGATCCATGATACTTTCTCATGGCGGGTCATTCAGTATATATTCTCCAATGCATACCCATGTGTCAACTTGATATCTCCATATCCATGACTTGTGAGATCAAGTCATCGAGTTGACCTACATGCTAGTCTTATTGCTTTAACATTGTCCCTGAATGTTAATACTCGACTAGGAATGATTAAGAGTAGTGTTCCCTATATCATCTCACTATCGATTCAACCAATCGATTGATATAGGTAAGAACCTTCTACTCAAGGACGTTATTATACTTAGTTTATTTGGCACCAATATAAGTAAGTATAATAACCAAAAACCAAATGCCTTTATTTATATAGAATATGATACAACAAGTCCAAAATACAATCATCAAATAATTGACTCTAGGGCTCTAGCTAACACATGCAATGGCATGATGCGTAAAATGCAATAATCATTTTATATAAGTATGCTACATGAAGTCAACATGCTTAACAAGGTATATGAATAAACAACAATCAAAACAAGTAAGCATGGTATCTAGTATCTAGTATTTGGTATATGTTATCTACTAAATATCATGGATAACAACATGAGATTGTATAGATATAGAAATGAGTATCTCAAAGATTGAGCGGATAAGCATCAAGCACAGGAAAAATATGAGTGGAATCAAGGTAAATACAGTTACTATCCAAATATAGCTCATGCACTAAGGTCAAACAACTAAAGAATCAAAGTAAGAAGTACCTGCTTTTATTTGTTGATCATGATAAACTAATCGTATATCTAAATGCTCGTCTCAAGTCAACGCCCTGCAAATAATATATTGTATAGTTTAGCTAATTAGATAAGCAACAACTAGCTAAACCCAAAGATCCAAACCCATAGGAAAAACATTAATCAAATTGATCATTAATTATCCTTAATTAATGATTAGGTTCAATTGCTCTCATCCACGCATCCTTTAATCTTCCCAATCATAATCTATAATCCATTAAACAACAATCATATTCTAATCAGCTCACAATCTATCATGAATCAATAACCAAATCCAAGCATCCATATTCTACAATCAACCACCACTAATTAAATCCACCTAATCAATTTCAACCCCAATTTAATCATTATGATTAACAACAATAATGAAATCATCCAGATCAAACCATTCATCACCCTTTCATCAATTAAACCATCTGTTAAAATCTCTCTTGTTAAACATCACATTAATATAAAGTCTATTTTCAATTAAGAGATCTAATTAACCAACACAACATATTAACATGCTCCAAATCTGATACTAATCTATTTTTTACTGATCAAATAAGTTCTTAAACATGAGCTCTAGCCTTAATTACCTCCTTTCTTTCCCGTTTAATGGTTGAAATAGAAACGACCAACATATCTAGTTTTCCCAAATCTGCAGTATACCTAATATGGAAGAACATTCAATCCCTTATTAATCTCCATAACAGAAAATGCAATCAAGATCTAGGTTATTGCCCAAACTATCAGAAGATGGTGGCTCACGGCTAAAGATCATGCAGCTAGAAATTTATGGCCAAAGCTGAGGATTGTCCACACATAGTGATGACGAAGCAAAGTCAAGATGTTGCCCTCCAAATCAAATAACCCTAAAACAACTCTGAGTATAGACCAAACACTCACATCGCGTTCTAGGGTTAGCTAGTTACTGTTAGAGTGTATACTAAAAGCCTAGCTTTTGTAAACATTTATTTTGAAATAAAGAATCACTTTTGGTCAAATATATCTACATTTATGTTAAGTGTAGTTGTTCAATTAATTTATATCGTAGATAACATGGTGTGTGGTGTCACACACAAAAGATCATGTTATCAGTTCTTTATAAATTATAAATAGTTGCTCACGACTAAGATGGAAAGGAACAAACCGTTGGAATAGTCGTAGTGTAATTAGGTATTAGTTTATCTTGACTAATGAATTACACTAGTACACTCTAAGTGTATTGAGTAGGATCATTTAAGGCAAGTTCTTTTTATACTGACTTAATAAAAGAATGAGATCTTAGTTATTATGGAAGTGTGTGCTCTTAATCCTAATATAATAACAAGCACATATATTTAGTATTTATTTCTTTGACTTATCAAAGGGTGAGATTTAGCTCGATAAATCAATAGGCCCAATAAGTTGAAAAATGATATTACTTATAATGTGTGTTGTTGATTATAGAAGGAAACTGTGTCCTAGTTATTTAGGTTGAGAATGTCCCCAAGAGGAGCTCATAAGGATTGTCATGTTAAACCCTGCAGGTGGACTTAGTCCGACATGACGATAAAGTTGAGTGGTACTACTCTCGGAGCTAGATGTTAATTAAATGAGTTGTCAGTAACTCATTAAATTAATGGACATTCGATATCTTAAACACAGGGAGATTAACACACTCATGATAAGAAGGAGCCCGGCAGTACAATAATAACTCTCTAGTGAAATGAGTTATTATTGATGAATTTGAGTTGTGTGTTTAGGGCGAACACAGGATACTCAAGCTCGTCGGGAGGCCAAAATCAATTTCTCCTCTAGGTCTCTGTCGTAGCCTCATTAATGCCTTAAATCCACTCATGAAAAAACCCATCTTGGTGTCCAAGAGAGGGCCGACCCATGGCTTGGTGATCAAGCCATGGGGCCGACCACTTCCTCCTCAATAGGGGCCGGCCCCTTGCTTGATGCCCAAGCAAGAAGGGGTCTGCCACAATATTCAAATTATAGGGGGTGTTTTGAATTTTTTAAAATCTTCTCTGTTAGACATCTACAAGTTTTAAAAGAAGGATTTTAAATTTACAAAACTTTCCTTATTTGAATTAAGTCACATGATTTAAAAGAAAGTTTTAAAAGTTTTAAAAATTTCCTTTTTTAACCATCCACATGGTTTTTAAAAAGAGAGTTTTAAATTTAAAATTTTCCTTTTTTGTAACCATGTTTAAAAAAAGAAATTTTAGAAGAGAAGTTTTAAATTTTAAACATGGTTTTAATTTTTTAAAAAATTTTCTTTTTTAACATCCACAAAAGGAAAGAGAGGTTGTAAAATTTTATAAGAGGATTTCTTCTTTTATAAAATTTTATAAAAATTATTTCTCTTCATGATGATGTGGCCGGCCACCCTTGCTTGGTGTCCAAGCAAGGGGCCGGCCATTAAAAGCATTCAATCAATCAAGAGGAGAAAAGGAAAAAATAAAAGGGGAAAAGGAAAATAAGAGGAAGATTTTAAATTTTTGTAACAATCTTTCCTTATTTGTCTTGGGCAAGTATTATAAAAGAAGGGGAGGAGAGGCCTCATGAGATATCAATTCTTATTCTCTTGTTGGTGCTCTCTCTTGTGGCCGGCCCTCTCCTTTTCCTTTCCCCATGCTCTCTTTTATTTCTTTGTGGTGGTGGTGGCCGGATTTTAGAGAAGGAGGAAGAAGCTTTTGGGTGGTGTTCATCTTGGAGGTTCGTCGCCCACACGACGTCCAAGAGGAGGTGAGAAATACGGCAGAAGATCAAGAGGTTGTTGTATACAAAGAAAGGTATAACTAGTAATTATTTTCTGCATCATGCTAGTTTTTCTTTATATGAATTCCAAACACAAGAGGAATTAGATTCTAGTTTTTCGAATTTGTAATTCGAGTTTGTGTTTTTTTTGTTTTTCGAATTTGTGATTCGATTGCTCCTTTTGGTTAAACCTAGAGTTATATAAGGAAATTAAATATTAGATTTTCTTAAAAGGCTTTGTCTAGGCGGTGGTGGATGATCCCATACCCAAGAAGGACTAGTGCCTCGCCATGCAGTCCTGGAAGCTAATTTTAGAAATTAATATTTAATTGAATTTATAACATAGGTAGATTTGGATCAATAGTGTTAAGTTCTGCTTGTGATCCAAGTCTCAACCATTAAGAACAGATAAGTTAAATTTGGAATTAATAATGTAAAGTTTCGTTTACGATTCCTAATTTAACTTCTAAAGAACACAATAGGTTATTAGGAAAGGTTCGACACTTGTACAAAATTTTTATACAGCGGAACCAGTACGATCTTCCTAGGACTAACCAACAGTTACCTCTAGTGTGGAATCAAGAAAGCACCGTGAGTGTTGGAACTGATGGCTGCGATGGAACCTCAACGAAGGATACAGTGCGGCGATGGTTGGGCAAATCGTAGATAGCGATGGCACGGCAAGGGCGACGATCAGAGCGATCAAGCAGCGGCGATGCATCAAGACTGACAAAAATAACCACGGCATCACCGATCTGGCCTCACATGAAGGAGGTGACGACATCGGGTGAGAAGAGGATCAACTGAAGGCTAGCCATACCAGGTGCTGGTGGCCGTGGAGGTGGGCGGCGTTAAGGCAGTTTGCGATGGATCGTCATCCATTGTGCTTGCGTGGCCGGACAAAGGCAATCGAGCTGTTTGTGATGGATCAACATCCATTATGCTCGCGTGCCCGGAGGAGGAAGGGAATTAGGCTGTCGGCGATGGATCGACGTCTGTTGTGCTCGTGTGGGCGGAGGAAGAAAGGAAATAACGTGAGAGGAAGAGAGGAAGAGGGGATGACATAAATGAATAGGGTTATAATCTCAACTTAGACTTTTATACATTAATTAAGCATCACCTTAGTTTTAATGAAATTAATCAACTCCCATTTTAATTGGGTATTCTAATTAGGCCTCCTCTGTGCCTAATCGATTCATCCCCTTAAACGTGCCAAACGGACTCCGTTTAAATCCTAAAAAATTTTAAAATTTTATGAAAAATGTAATAAAATTATTTCTCAAATAACCTTATTATTTTATTATTATTTGGAGTAGTATTTTACATTCTCCTTCACTAATAAAAATTTGGTCTCCAAATTTCCTGCTCAACTCAAAGATCCCCATCGAAGGGTAACAACTAAACAACACACTCATATACCACTCCATCCTAGTATCATGAATAAATCTCCAACCGTGAGAGATTAAATGTTCCCTTATGAAATCACGTGATGATTTACATTTAAATAGAGAATGATAACTCTGTGGGTTATGAGTTCACCATGCTTCCGCTACTCTAAATTGCTATATAGTCAACTGTAGGTAAAATCTACTAAACATAAATGGTCTTCACAACTGTCTTGGAAATCCATAACGCACACTACTATCATACCCTCTAATATCTTATAGTGCGCTTAGACTATCCATCTGTCTGAGGTTGGAAACCTCTACTACAACAAAGATCTATATTCACATGCTGCTACAAACACTGCCAAAAATGTGAGGTGAATCACCAATCTCAATCTAATACAATACTCAGAGATATACCATGAAGTCTGGTAATATCTCTACTATATAACCCTGCTAATCGATCCTAAGAATGTGTCCTACGAATCGATATAAAGGAAGCAAATAAGTCAATCAATTAATGATTACTCAAATCGCATTATATCTTCTCTGTGCCCTAGGTAACCTCACAATAAAATCCATCGTAACATGCTCTCATTCACATTCTAGTATCCAAATCTATTGAAACAATTCTACTAATCATCGTTGTTTAGCCTCCACTTACTGACATACTAGATATTGAGCTACAAAAATCCGTGATGTCTTTCTTCATGTCATTCCACCAATAGGAACGCTTTAAGTCCCTATACATTCGGGTACCATCCAAATGTATCTCAACTCTGAATTAGTGTGCTTCCTAGAGTAACTCCTCTCGGACACAATGAGACTCAAGAACACACATAAACTCCAACGGAAATAGTGAATCCTATATAGATGATGTCTCCACATTGTCAATGCGAAAATGATAGCTGCTAATCCAAAATCATGAGTCGAATAATTTTTCTCATGGTTTTTCAGCTGTTGAGAAGAATATGGTACTACTCGACCGTGCTGCTTCAGAACTGCACCTAACCCCTGGTATGATACATATGTGTAGAGTACAAATCCGTCCACACTAGAAAATAAAACTAAGACGAATGCAGTTATCAACTTTTTGTTTCAACTCCTGAAACTGGTCTCATAAGCCTCTGTCTAGGAAAATTTCATTCCTTTCCTAGACAGTCCATTCAATGGCATAACAATGCTAGAAAAACACTCAATCAATCCTCAGTAATATCCAGCTAGACCGAGGAAATTGTGAATCTCCTATACAGACTTCGACTACTCCCAATTGGTAACAACCTCTATCTTCTATGGATCCACTTATATGCCCCTGCTAGAGAAAATGTGTCCCTAGAAATCCCACAGAAGATAGACCAACATGCACATTTACTAAACTTCGCATAGAGATGTTCTCGTCGAAGCATCCCCAAAAGTATGCGAGGATATTGTTCGTGATCCACCTCAGATAAGGAATATATCACAATATTATCAATGAAAATAATTACAACCGATCCAAAGTCCCTAGGAATACCAGATTCATCAAGAACATGAAAACATCTAAGGCGCTGTAAGCCTAAATGGTAAAACCAAGAACTCATAATATAGATGTTAGCTAGAGCCCTAGAGCCAATCATTTGATGATTGTATTTTGGACTTGTTGTATCATATTCTATATAAATAAATGCATTTGGTTTTTGGTTATTATACTTACTTGTATTGGTGCCAAATAAACTAAGTATAATAACGTCCTTGGGTAGAAGGTTCTTACCTATATCAATCGATTGGTTGAATCGATAGTGAGATGATATAGGGAACACTACTCTTAATGATTCCTAGTCGAGTATTAACATTCAGGGACAATGTTAATGCAATAAGACTAGCATGTAGGTCAACTCGATGACTTGATCTCACAAGTCATGGATATGGAGATATCAAGTTGACACATGGGTATGCATTGGAGAATGTATACTGAATGACCCACCATGAGAAAGTATCATGGATCGTTATATGAGTGTCATATACTTTCTCATGTGACTATTAGTATGACTATTGGTCCTTAGACCTGAAGTCACCATGGTTCCCTACATAAGGAGTTATGTACTTTAGTTTCGTCAAACGTCACCTGTAACTGGGTGGACTATAAAGGCAGTTACTGGGTATATAACGAATTATGCAGAGGGATGTGAGTGATGTAGATGGGATCTATCCATCCCATATGACGGGAGCGACATCGATATTCTTGATAGAGTTAGACCACGAAGTGCATGGCCATGCCCAAATGAGTCAATATGAGATGTTGAGCTCATTTGATCGAGTGAGTCTACTTGGAGTTCAAGATTTAGATTGATTAGAGGATGACACGGTCTATGCCTCACATTGATCAATCTAGATGTCTAGGATAGAAGGACAATGTCACATATTGTGAGGAGTCACAATTAGTAGTCACAAGGTGATGTTGGATCTCAACATTCTTGTAACTTGGGTAGCAATGATTTATTGCTAGATGCCGCTCATTGTTTATGTTTCTAAAGGAGTTTAGAAACATTGCCAACGTTACAAGAACCTATTGGGTCACACACAAAGAACAAGTGGATGGAGATTAGGTTCATATGATGAACCAATTGGATTAGGTTCATATGATGCACCAAAGATTGGATTTGGATTAATTCAAATTAGACTTATTGAGTTAGACTCAATTAGATTCAATTGTTGAATGAGTCTAATTTAAATTTGATTCATTGAGTCAAGTTATATTAATGAATTGAGATTCATTAAATTAAAGTTGACTTGAATCAAAGGTTGGATTTAACTCACAAAGGAAGAGAATTGGTCAATTTTGACTTGACCAAATGGAAGTTGAAACATCAAGTTTGACTTGATGTATTGCCACATCATGAAGGTTGACTCATCCTACATGGCATGACTAACCTTGCCACATCATCTCCACATCATCAAGGGAGATCAAGAGGTTACACTCCTCCATTTAATGTGGCCGGCCACATTAAATGAGGAGTTACTCATGTGTGGCCGGCCACATAAAGAAAAGGGAGTTTTCATTTTTGTGGCATTGATTTGTGGTAAATTGCTTCTCCTTCTTCCTAGCTTCTTCCTCCTCTTGCTTGTTGTTGCCGTGAGCTTTCATGGAAGGAGAAGGTGTGTGAGTTGTGTTCCAAGAGAATAAGGGAAAGTGAAGATCACAAAGGAGGATACTACTAGTGAGTGTATAAGATTCCTTTTTGCTTTCTCTCTTTTCTCTCTTTTAAATCCTACCCGAGAGCCCAAGAAGTGCTAGCACACTTGTGGTGCTCTCTTCTCCATCCTTGAGTGTTAGAGAACATTCTTGTTCGTGTGGATATCACTAGAGAGTTGTCTACTTTGACAACTTCGAGATCCGGCGTACCGTTGGACTAGCGGGATTTGCGAGGGCACGCTTCAAAGGTATAAAATGTTTTTCCTTTGTAGATCTACTGTAGATCATAGATTGAAACTCGTACTCATATTTTTGAAATCTATCCTTCGCACGAGATCCAGTGGCATGGGTGATTCGGGGTTTCCGCGACGCGAAAGGCGGTTTTCACGGCTCGAAAAACCCAATAGTGGTATCAAAGCCACGTGCGAAGCGAGTACGAGTTTATATTCATATTTTTATGAAAAATATAGATCTGTAATCTTTCTGTAAATTCTTGTTTTTAAAGTTTTAATAGGTATTTTTTCTCGTAGAAGCGAAGCACAAATGTTTAGACACTTGTAGGCTTCGACTACCGAGAAGAATTTTCCGAAACGGCAATGTTTTGCCCCAAAATTTTTGGGACAGCGGGCTTAGGTGCTGATTAGATCGCAAAGGAACCCTCGCAATGGTTAAATTGTGGGTAGGGGCGCTGCCCCTGGCCCCGCAAGGGGATTCGTTCCGCGATTGCGCCCGAAAACGCTAAACGGGACCGCCGGGAAAAATTTACTCATAAAATTGTAAAAATTATGAAAATTACAGAAAATTATGAAAAATATATAATTTAGAATTATATATTAATTTTGTGATATTCATGGCCCAAAAAGACCCAATAAGATTGGAATTGTGTTGTAATTCATATTACGGCCTGCGCGCCGTTATTTGTGATGTGTGTGCTGTATTTATTTTTATTTTTTTATTTTCACGACCTGCGCGTCGTGCCTTTCTCTTATATTCTGGTTGTAAATTAGATTTAGACTCGAATGTAACTCAAGTTTCAAAATTGTAATGTAAATTTTGAAGCGGTGGAAAGTCCACACGAGACGGAGTTACGAGGAGGGCACGAGCAACACGAGGTGGTCAACGGAAGGAGTTTGAGAAGCTGTTGACCTTAGGTTGACCATCTGATCTTCTCATTGGCTTGAGAAGATCGTAGTAAGGCCATGACTAAATCACAAATTAATTTAATTAATTGCTTTTGTGTGTATGTGATGCATGCTAGTTAATTAAGTAATTAATTAGTGCCTAGCGATTAGATTAGATCTAAATCGTGCACATGATGCACCCTTCGATTAGATTAGATCTATCGAGTATATGATACGCATCATCATTTAGATTAGATCTAAAACGCGTCAACTCGTAATGCCTACCATGCCGTGATACCTACCACTACCTCGATCGCATGTTGTTATTGAATCTGTCAAAGCAGAGCAACACATACTATCTTGGTAGGGTACGGAGGGACAATCTTGGTCCCGCCTATCAACGCATGGGTGAGTACAACTCAATTAGATTGAGTATTCCTAGTTAACTCGGTTGGATCGAGTATAACTATAGGCATTCTTCCAACGGTTGGAAAGTTAGGTCAAAATCATATATATATTAACTCTCGGGCGTATTAGCCAAAGCTAACTCGAGTTTTAATATAAATGCGGATTTTGATTCTATAAACAAGAGTTGCATAGAGATGTAATTGGTAATCGTTATCTACTGATCATACTAAGTCTTGGGCGTATTAGCCAAAGCTAACTCAAGGGTTAGTATGATGTGGATCTTGTCTCACATGAATTATAGAATTCAGTGGGAGCATCATTTAGTTAAAGGCCTAATTAAATGATTAAGAATATGATATTTATTTATGCTTTTATTTCTGTTGTAGATTACCATGACGTCGAATACGAACACCTTCTCCCTGCGATCTGTCCTCGAGAAGGACAAGCTTAACGGAGCAAACTTCCTGGACTGGTACACATTCTGGAGCAGCCCATTCCGGAGGCTCCTCCTGCCACTGCCCCGCGAGCTGACCGAGATGCTTTCAAGAAACATCAAGATGATGCATTAGATGTGTCTTGTCTAATGCTCGCGACCATGAACTCTGAGCTTCAAAAGCAACACGAGTTAATGGGCACTTACGATATGGTTGAACATCTTCGTCAACTGTATCAAGGTCAAGCGAGGCATGAGAGATTTGAGATCTCAAGGGCACTGTTTCAGACGGGGCTCCTGTAGGCCCATATATACTCAAAATGATTGGGTACATAGAGAACCTACAAAGGTTGGGGTTCCCACTTGGCCAAGAGTTGGCCACTGACCTGATCTTGCAATCCTTCCCGGATAGCTACAGTCAATTCGTTCTAAACTACAATATGAACGAGATTGACAAGCCACTGCCCGAGCTGCTTAGCATGTTAAGAACTGCTAAGAAGGCTAAGCCCAACACTGTTCTGATGGTTCAGAAACATAAGGGCAAGGGTAAGCCTAAAGTCAAAGGAAAGTCCCAAGCCAAGGGCAAAGGCAAGACACTGAAGCCTAAAGGAGGGGTCGCCAAGGATGCTACCTGCTTCCACTGCGGTCAGACCGGGCACTGGAAGAGGAACTACAAGGTATACTTGGAGGATCTTAAGAAGAAGCGAAGTGAGACTTCCACTTCAGGTATATATGTTATAGAAGTCAATCTATCTATTTCTACATCATGGGTATTAGATACTGGATGTGCTTCTCACATTTGTACTGATGTGCAGGCGCTAAGAAATAGCAGGGCATTGACAAAGGGCGAGGTGGACCTACGAGTAGGCAATAGAGCACGGGTTGCTGCTATTGCTGTAGGGACTTACTTTCTATCTCTGTCCTCTGGGCTTGTACTAGAGTTAGTCGATTGTTGTTATGTGCCTGCATTAACTAAGAACATTATATCAGTTTCTTGTTTGGACAAGAAAGGTTTCTCGTTTACAATAAAGAACAAATGTTGTTCCGTTTTTTTAAACGATATGTTCTATTGTAGTGCACCTCTGATAAACGGACTCTATATTCTAGACCTTGAGAGCCCTATCTATAACATAAATACCAAGAGGTTCAAGTCAAATGACATGAACCAAACCTACCTCTGGCACTGTCGCTTAGGTCATATAAATGACAAGCGCTTATCCCAGCTCCATAAGGATGGTTTGCTGGACTCATTTGATTTTGAATCATATAAGATATGCGAGTCATGCCTACGAGGCAAGATGACCAAGACTCCCTTTAGTGGGCACAGCGAGAGAGCGACTGATTTGTTAAGACTTATACATAGTGATGTATGTGACCCTTTCAATATCGCTGCTAGAGGTGGTTATAGGTACTTCATCACATTTACTGATGACTTCAGTAGATATGGTTATGTGTACTTGATGACACATAAGTCTGAATCCTTTGAAAAGTTCAAAGAATTCAAGAATGAAGTACAGAACCAGCTTGGCAAGAGTATTAAGATACTTCGATCCGATCGAGGTGGAGAATACCTTAGCCATGAGTTCCGTGACTATCTAGCTGAGTGTGGGATTCTATCCCAACTCACTCCTCCTGAAACACCATAGTGGAATGGTGTATCCGAAAGGAGGAATCGTACCCTATTAGATATGGTGCGATCGATGATGAGTCACACAGATCTTCCGACATACCTTTGGGGCTATGCTCTAGACACGGTAGCTTTTATACTAAACCGAGTTCCATCAAAGGTCATGATAAAGACACCATATAGGATATGGACTGGGAGAGATGTCCAGGTGTCTTTCATGAGGATTTGGGGTTGTGAGGCTTACGTTCGACGTCAAGTCTCAGACAAGTTAGGACTCAAATCTGACAAGTGCTACTTTATTGGATATCCCAAGGAAACTAAGGGATATTACTTCTACATTCCCAGTCAGCACAAGGTAGTTGTGGCAAAGACTGGGGTCTTTCTAGAAAGGGACTTTGTTTCTAGAAAGACTAGTGGGAGCGCGTTCGATCTTGAAGAAGTTCAAGATGCGAACAATAGCACTGATGCCTCGATGGAAATTGAACTGGAACCACAAAGTGTTGTGGATGATGTTGTTCCACAAAGAGTTGAGGAACAACAACCAGTTCAAGTAGACATACCTCTTCGCAGGTCTGATAGGGTACGTCGTCAGCTTGAGAGATACTCATTTCTCTTGTCTGACCATGATGACGTTGTGCTCATAGATGATGAGCCTACCACCTATCAGGAAGCTGTGATGAGACCAGATTCTGAGAAATGGCTAGAGGCCATGAGATCCGAGATGGAATCCATGTACACCAACCAAGTATGGACTTTGGTTGATCCACCTGAAGGGGTAAAACCCATTGGGTGCAAGTGGGTCTTTAAGAGAAAGACTAACAGATTCATGGTATTGACTATGATGAAACCTTTTCTTCAGTAGCGATGTTTAAGTTCATTTGGATCATGCTTGCTATTGCTGCTTACCATGATTACGAGATCTGGCAGATGGACGTCAAAACCGCGTTTCTGAATGGAAACCTACTCGAGGATGTGTACATGAGACAACCTGAGGGTTTTGTAGATCCAAAGCATACTAGCAGAGTATGCAAGCTGCATAGGTCCATTTATGGACTAAAGCAAACTTCTCAAAGCTGGAATCTTCGATTCGATGATGCAATCAAATAGTTTGGTTTCATCAAGAACAAAGATGAGCCTTGTGTCTATAAGAAGGTTGTAGGGGACATTGTTGTCTTCCTCATATTGTATGTGGATGACATACTGCTCATTGGGAAGGACATCCCTATGCTATAGTCTGTCAAGACTTGGCTGAGGACTTGTTTCTCAATGAAGGACTTAGGTGAGGCATCCCGCATTCTAGGGATTCAGATCTATAGAGATAGATCTAAGAGATTGCTTGGCCTAAGTTAGAGTACATACATTGATAAGGTACTCCTACGGTTTGCCATGCAGAACTCCAAGAAGGGATTTCTGTCGATGTCACATGGCGTGAGTCTTTCGAAGACTCAAGGTCCCTCTTCTAGAGAGGAGAGAGACCGCATGGATCAGATCCCTTATGCCTCAGTCATAGGATCGATCATGTACGCCATGCTATGTACTCAACCTGATGTCTCGTATGCTTTGAGCATGACGTGCAGATACCAGTCAGATCCAGGTGAAAGTCACTGGATAGCGATCAAGAATATTCTTAAGTACTTAAGAAGGACTAAGGAATATTTCTTGATATATGGAGGCGATGATGAGCAAGCTGTAAAGGGTTACAGTGATGCTAGCTTCCAGACCGACCAGGATGACTATAGATCGCAGTCAGGGTTCGTATTTTGCATTAATGGTGGTGCTGTCAGCTGGAAGAGTTTGAAGCAGGACACAGTATCTGATTCTACAACAGAAGCCGAGTACATTGCTGCATCAGAGGCAGCAAAGGAGGCAGTTTGGATTCGCAAGTTCATCACTGAACTTGGGGTGGTTCCTAGCATTGCTGACCCCATTGAGCTCTATTGTGACAATAATGGAGCTATAGCACAGGCGAAGGAACCTCGCTCACACCAGCGGACCAAACACATACTACGGCGCTTCCATCTCATTCGAGAGATCATCGAGAGAGGAGATGCGAAGATTTGCAGAGTACCTACAGAGACTAACATCACAGATCCCTTGACCAAGGCTTTGGCACAGAGGAAGCATGATGGTCACACTAGGTCATTGGGGTTTAGAGCCTACACAGATTGGCACTAGTGCTAGTGGGATATTGTTAGCTAGAGCCCTAGAGTCAATCATTTGATGATTGTATTTTGGACTTGTTGTATCATATTCTATATAAATAAAGGCATTTGGTTTTTGATTATTATACTTACTTATATTGGTGCCAAATAAACTAAGTATAATAACGTCCTTGAGTAGAAGGTTCTTACCTATATCAATCGATTGGTTGAATCGATAGTGAGATGATATAGGGAACACTACTCTTAATCATTCCTAGTCGAGTATTAACATTCAGGGACAATGTTAATGCAATAAAACTAGCATGTAGGTCAACTCGATGACTTGATCTCACAAGTCATGGATATGGAGATATCAAGTTGACACATGGGTATGCATTGGAGAATGTATACTGAATGATCCGCCATGAGAAAGTATCATGGATCGTTATATGAGTGTCATATACTTTCTCATATGGCTATTAGTATGACTATTGGTCCTTAGACCTGAAGTCACCATGGTTCCCTACATAAGGAGTTATGTACTTTGGTTTCATCAAACGTCACCCGTAACTAGGTGGACTATAAAGGCGGTTACTGGGTATATAACGAATTATGCAGAGGGATATGAGTGATGTAGATGGGATCTATCCCTCCCATATGACGGGAGTGACATCGGCATTGTTGATAGAGTTAGACCACTAAGTGGGCCATGCCCAAATGAGTCAACATGAGATGTTGAGCTCATTTGATCGAGTGAGTCTACTTGGAGTTCAAGATTTAGATTGATTAGAGGATGACACGATCTATGCCTCACATTGATAAATCTAGATGTCTAGGATAGAAGGACAATGTCACATATTGTGAGGAGTCACAATTAGTAGTTACAAGGTGATGTTGGATTTCAACATTCTTGTAACTTGGGTAGCAATGATGTATTGCTAGATGCCGCTCATTGTTTATATTTCTAAAGGAGTTTAGAAACATTGCCAACGTTACAAGAACCTATTGGGTCACACACAAAGAACAAGTGGATGGAGATTAGGTTCATATGATGAACCAATTGGATTAGGTTCATATGATGCACCAAAGATTGGATTTGGATTAATTCAAATTAGACTTATTGAGTTAGACTCAATTAGATTCAATTGTTGAATGAGTCTAATTTAAATTTAATTCATTGAGTCAATTTATATTAATGAATTGAGATTCATTAAATTAAAGTTGACTTGAATCAAAGGTTGGATTTAACTCACAAAGGAAGAGAATTGGTCAATTTTGACTTGACCAAATTGAAGTTAAACCATCAAGTTTGACTTGATGTATTGCCACATCATGAAGGCTGACTCATCCTACATGGCATGACTAACCTTGCCATATCATCTCCACATCATCAAGGGAGATCAAGAGGTTACACTCCTCCATTTAATGTGGCCGGCCACATTAAATGAGGAGTTACTCATGTGTGGCCGGCCACATAAAGAAAAGGGAGTTTTCATTTTTGTGGAATTGATTTGTGGTAAATTGCTTCTCCTTCTTCCTAGCTTCTTCCTCCTCTTACTTGTTGTTGCCGTGAGCTTTCATGGAAGGAGAAGGTGTGTGAGTTGTGTTCCAAGAGAATAAGGGAAAGTGAAGATCACAAAGGAGGATACTACTAGTGAGTGTATAAGATTCCTTTTTGCTTTCTCTCTTTTCTCTCTTTTAAATCCTACCCGAGAGCCCAAGAAGTGCTAGCACACTTGTGGTGCTCTCTTCTCCGTCCTTGAGTGTTAGAGAACACTTCTTGTTCGTGTGGATATCACTAGAGAGTTGTCTACGTTGACTACTTCGAGATCCGGCGTACCGTTGGACGAGCAGGATTTGCGAGGGCACGCTTCAAAGGTATAAAATGTTTTTCCTTTGTAGATCTACTGTAGATCATAGTGTGAAACTCATACTCATATTTTTGAAATCTATCCTTCGTACGAGATCCCGTGGCATGGGTGATTCAGAGTTTCCGCGACGCGAAAAGCGGTTTTCGCGGCTCGAAAAACCCAACAACAGATACAATAGACACATTCAATCGTAAGATCACTGACAATAAGTCTGTAATCTGATCACCAACTATAAATCACCAAATCCATAAATATCAAGACATACTACTCCTCATGTCACTATCAACATCAAACACTAA
The DNA here is from genome assembly GCF_018446385.1 of Zingiber officinale. Taxonomy (NCBI): domain Eukaryota; kingdom Viridiplantae; phylum Streptophyta; class Magnoliopsida; order Zingiberales; family Zingiberaceae; genus Zingiber; species Zingiber officinale. Next base: position 86,305,739 of record NC_055988.1, read on the forward strand.
ATAATAGACCACCAAGTCAAATATCCACTAATAGAGTATCAGAAAATCACATATCACAACATTTAAATGTTGTGTAAAAGGATATCCACCAATAAATCATCATAAATCAACATATCACAATATCTGATCTCACAATATCCATCAATCTCAAACCATCCTCAACATCAATCATACCTGATAATTTTCCAGTAACCAATTCTCATTATGGTGTACTATCAAGATGTAGAAAAATATCGTCATCCTGCCTATGATATATGGCTACTGAAGTCCAAGGGATATCTCTTGACTTCCTGATTGATAATCTACAACTCTCTAAATGGCATAGATATGGTCAATCCATGAAATATGAGTATAAAAACTCTACCAATCCTATCTAAAAATATCCAAAGAGTATGTCAAATCTCATCCTTTCCAATATTTAAATATCTATAATAAAGGAATGACAATCCAAAGTCCAAAGGGTCACTCAACCTCCTACTGAAAGTCTACCCATCAGAGAATATCACCACAAATCTCATAATCATACCCGTAAAATATTCTCTGATAACTGTCATCAAAATGTCGAACACTCTGATATGAGATATAGACTTTAAGACCTTGGGTAAATGGTCACGTTGTTAAGGTCGTGAGCTACATGATGAAGACAATGTTAGCTGAGTCGACTAACCACTGTCTTGTAACACATCATACTACGATTGCTCCACCTAAGGTTTAGTAACTTTTAGTGACGAGCAATGCACACAAGAGTAAAGGAGCACTATCAACAAATAGCTAACCGACATAACTGTCGATCGTCACTCTGCTCCTCGAAAATTATCATCTGAAACTTCCCCTCATTAACGGTCGAATTTAATAAGTGTTATTCAACTAATACCACATTCTCCGCATCATTACGAGTCATATATCTATATGTACCACCGAGGATGTCTACCCATATATGATTGGTCCATGAGTCAGGATCTCCCATGGAACAGCATTAAGCGAGTCGACTAACCATCACCTTATAAACCATTATACTACGATTCCTCCTTTTCCGGTTCAAGAATTCTTGATAAGATAAATAGAAGGAGGTAGAGAAATACTATCTCTCTAGAGCATCTCAGAATCATCAATAAGAGATGCTCTGCTCCCATAAGTCATCTTCAGCATTTTCCTTCATGTGGTATCTGGTCACATAAAGGATAAGCAACAACCTTTATCTTTTCCGCACTAGTACAAATCATATATCTGAATGTATTCTCCAATTTATACATCCTATAACAGTTGTATCTCGTAATTATTAAGCAATTAGCTCTACACTTTTCCACATTAGTGGAGGTTATCTATCCGAATGTACCTTCTAGATTATCCTACTAGGTACATACAATCCATGGTCAAAGTCCCCATGGAATATGATATATCAATCCTCTACAGACTAGTCAAGCCAACAATGGTATATGGCTAATTCAATCCATTTTACGTCTGTACAAGTCATGTACTCCAATGTACTTTCCAGGTTATCTAACCAAATACAAATAACCCAAAGATCAGAATCTCCATGAAATAGAGTAAGACTGTCCCCTATTGACCGAACTAATAAGAGTAAATCAGTCCTCTAGTAACTAAACCAATAAGAATGAATCCGTCCTCTACTAACCAAACCAACAAAGATAAATTGGTCTTCTACTGACCGAACCAACACGAGTAAATTGATACTCTACTGACCAAATTAATATGATATTTAGCATATACTATCCCTTACCCAACTAGTAATAACATAAACTAGTAATACTGGTGGTATGGTAGAAGAAATTCTATGAGACTGTAATCCCTAATCTCTAGTAGGAACTGATAGACCTAAATAGTGGTTGACCCAATGCAAGTCATACACGCTACAAATAACTAGACAAGTACCAAGAGAAGTGTATGATACAGTACACAAACATACCTCCTATAGCTTGGAGATGTCTGTCGCTACCTGATCCCAAAACTCGAAAAGTCATATCAAGAAAAATAAATCATAAAATCCAAAGACACGAGAAAATAGGCCTCATAAATATGTGACTCTGATACTAATAAATTGTCATGCCCCGAGGGTAAGGCTGTCCAACAAAAATTGGACAACACCTCCCCTATAATTGTGATAAATAAAACTAGTATACATTGCCCCAAGGCTACTCACAAGCAATAACAGTCCACACGATTGGATATAAAACATAACCACGTAGTTATATACACAGCCCACACGGCTAGTGTTAGTTAGAGCCCTAGAGCCAATCATTTGATGATTGTATGGACTCATGTATATCATATTCTTGTATATTAATAAAGGCATTTGTTTGGTTATTATACTTATTTGTATTAGTGCCAAATAGACTAAGTATAATAGCGTCCTTGACTAGAAGGTTCATACCTATATCAATCGATTAGTTGAATCGATAGTGAGATGATATAGGGAACACTACTCTAAATCATTCCTAGTCGAGTATTAACATTCAGGGTCAATGTTAATGCAATAAGACTAGCATGTAGGTCAGTTCGATGACTTGATCTCACAAGTCATGGATATAGAGATATCAAGCTGACACATGGGTATACATTGGAGAATGTATACTGAATGACCCGCCATGAGAAAGTATCATGGATCGTTATATGAGTGTCATATACTTTCTCATGTGGCTATTAGTATGACTATTAGTCCTTAGACCTGAAGTCACCATGGATCCCTACATAAGGAGTTATGCACTTTAGTTTCGTCAAATGTCACCCGTAACTGGGTGGACTATAAAGGCGATTACTGGGTATGTAACGAATTATGCAGAGGGATATGAGTGATGTAGATGGGATCTATCCCTCCCATATGACGGGAGCGACATCGCTATTCTTGATAGAGTGAGACCACTAAGTGCATGGCCATGCCCAAATGAGTCAACATTAGATGTTGAGCTCATTTGATCGAGTGAGTCTACTTGGAGTTCAAGATTTAGATTGATTAGAGGATGACACGGTCTATGCCTCACATTGATCAATCAAGATGTCTAGGATAGAAGGACACTTGTCACATATTGTGAGAAGTCACAATTAGTAGTCACAAGGTGATGTTGGATCTCAACATTCTTGTAACTTGGGTAGCAATGATGTATTGCTAGATGCCGCTCATTGCTTATGTTTCTAAAGGAGTTTAGAAACATTGCCAACGTTACAAGAACCTATTGGGTCACACACAAAGAACAAGTGGATGGAGATTAGGTTCATATGATGAACCAATTGGATTAGGTTCATGTGATGAACCAATTGGATTAGGTTCATGTGATGAACCAAATTGGATTAAGAGTAATCCAAATTGGGCTAATTGAGTTGGACTCAAGTTGATTCATGTGTTCAACGAGTCTAATTTGGATTATGACTCATTGAATCAATTTAATTAAATGAATTAGATTCATTATATTAAGTTGGCTTGAATCAAATGGTTAAATTAGATCAACCATGAGAGAGATTTGGTCAAGTTTGACTTGATTTGAGAAGGAAGATCAAAGGTCAATTTTGACTTGACCATTTGCCACCTCATTTGTGAGTTGGCATAAGGTGGACCATTGATGATGCTCCACGTCATCATGGTTGCACATGTGTGTGCCACCTCATGGAGGTTACAAATCCCCTCTTTAATGGCCACATTAAATGGGAAGGGGGTTACACACACATGAAGGAGAGTGAATGCAATTCATTCTCATTCATTCCATCTTCTTCCTCCTTAGATCTCTCTTGCTTTCTCCTCTCTTTTGGTCGTGGGTTCCATGAAGGGAGAGAAGGTGGTTGAGTGAATTCCAAGAGCAAAGGAAGAGTGAAGGTCACAAAGGAGGGATACTACATCTTGAGTGTAAGAGTTTCTTTTGTACTCTCTCCTCTTCTTCCTTTCCAATCCCATTCGAGAGCTCTAGAAAGTGCTAGCACACTTGGGGCTCTCTTCTCCATCCTTTGAGTGTGGGAGACACTCCTTGTTCGTGTGGATATCATTAGAGGAGTGTCTACGTTGACACTCTCGAGATCCGGCGTACCGTTGGACGAGCGGGATTTGCGAGGGCACGCATCGAAGGTAAAAATGTTTTCCTTGTAGATCTACTGTAGATCAAAGTTTTTAAACTCGTACTCGTATTTTTGATCGGTTTTTCCTTGCACGGATCCATGGCTATGGGTGATTCGGGGTTTCCGCGACGCGAAAAGCGGTTTTCGCGGCCCGAAAAACCCAACAGTGCTATCAGAGCCACGTGCAAGGCTTGTACGAGTTTGATTTTTTGGTTTTATGAAAACTAAAGTTTCTGTAATTTTCTGTAAAATTATGATTTTATAGTTTTTATGGGTAATTTTTCCGTAGAAGCGAAGCACAAGTGTCTCGGGACTTGTAGGCTTCGGCTACCGGAAAGATTTTCCCAAAACGGCTTCGTTTTGCCCCAAATCCGTTTGGGACAGCGTGCTCGGGTGCCATTAGATCGCAAGGGAGCAACTCACGATGGTTAGATCGTGGGTAGGGGTACTGCCCCTAACCCCGCAAGGGGATTTGCTCCGCGATTGCACCCGAAATCGCTAAAAACGAACCCGCCGGGAAGATTTTTCCGAAACGGCAATGTCTCGGCCCAAATCGTTTTGGGACAGCGGGTTTAGGCGCTGTTGGATCGCAAAGGAACCCTCGCGATGGTTAGATCGCGGGTAGGGGCGCTGCCCCTGGGCCCCGCAAGGGGATCCGTTCCGCGAACCGCTAAACGGGACCGCCGGGAAATTTTACTCGTAAAAATTGTAAAAATTAATTTTAAAATTATAGAAAATTATGAAAATATATAATTTTGAATTATATATATTAATTTGTGATAGTCATGGCCCAAAGCCCAATATGATTGGTTGTGTTGTAATTCATAATACGACCTGCGTGCCGTTATGTGTTTGCGAGTGTTGTATTATATTCGCGACTTGCGCGTCGTGCCTTCTCTTATTTTCTTGTTGTAAATTAGATTTAGACTTGAATGTAACTCGAGTTTCAAATTGTAATGTACAAATTAGAGCGGTGGAGGGTCCACACGAGACGGAGATCCGAGGCGGGCACGAGCAACACAAGGTGGTCAAAGGGAGGAGCTTGAAGAAGCTGTTGACCCTAGGTTGACCAATCAATCTTCTCATTGGCTTGAGAAGATCGTAGTAAGGCCATGACTAAATCACAAATAGATTAATTAATTAATTGTTATGTATCTGATGCATGTTTAATAATTAATTAATTAATTAATTAGTACCTTAACGATTAGATTAGATCTAAGTCGTGCACATGATGCACCCTTGTGATTAGATTAGATCTAAGTTGTGCACAAGATGCATCCTTCTCGATTAGATTAGATCTAGATCGAACCAACTCTAATGCCTAACCGTGCCGTGATACCTATCACTACCTCGATCACATGTATTGTTGAATCTGCCAAAGCAGAGCAATACATATTATCTTGGTAGGGTACGGAGGGACAATCTTGCTCCCGTCTATCAACGCATGGGTGAATACAAACTCAATTAGATTGAGTATTCATAGTTACTCGGTTGGATCGAGTCAACTATAGGCATTCTTCCAATAGTTGGAAAGGTAGGACAAAATCACGTTTATATTAATTCTCGGGCGTATTAGCCAAAGCTAACTCGAGCTTTAATATAAATTCGGATTTTATTCTATAAACAAGAGTTGCATAGAGATGTAATTGGTAATCGTTACCTACCGATCATGCTAAGCCTTGGGCGTATTAGCCAAAGCTAACTCAAGGGTTAGTATGATGTGGATCTTGTCCCACAAGAATTATAGAATTCAGTGGGAGCATCATTTAATTAAAGGCCTAATTAAATGATTTTAAAAGAATATGATATTTATTTCTGCAAATTTTCTGTTGTAGATAACCATGACGTCGAATACGAACTCTTTCTCCCTGCGTTCTGTCCTTAAGAAGGACAAGCTCAACGAGCAAATTTCCGGATGCACAGAACACGAGAATTGTTCTCACCAAGAACGTAAAGCGGAGGCAGCCCATTCAGGCTCCTCACCGCCATCGCCACGCGAGACCGAGATGCTTACAAGAAGCATCAAGATGACGCATTAGATGTGTTTTGTCTTATGCTCGTGACCATGAACTCTGAGCTTCAGAAGCAACATGAGTTGATGGGCGCTTACGATATGGTTGAGCATCTTTGTCACCTATATCAAGGACAAGCAAGGCACTGGAAGAGGAACTCCAAAGAATACCTGGAAGATCTTAAGAAGAAGAGAAATAAGATTTCTACTTCAGGTATACATGTTATAGAAGTCAACCTCTCTATTTCTTCATCGTGGGTATTAGATACCGGATGTGCTTCGCACATTTGTACTAATGTACAAGCGCTGAGGAATAGTAGGGCATTGACGAAGGGTGAGATAGACCTACGAGTAGGCAATGGAGCACGAGTTGCTGCTATTGCTGTAGGAACTTATCATCTATCTCTTCCCTCTGGGCTTGTACTAGAATTAGATGATTGTTGTTATGTGCCTACCTTGACTAAGAACATTATATCAGTTTCTTGTTTGGACAAGAAAGGATTCTCGTTTATAATAAAGAACAAATGTTGTTCTGTCTATTTAAACGATATGTTCTATTGTAGTGCACCTCTAATAAACGGACTCTATATTCTAGACTTTGAAAGCCCTATCTATAACATAAATACCAAGCGGTTCAAGTCAAATGACATGAACCAAACCTACCTCTAGCACTGTCGCTTAGGTCATATAAATGACAAGCGCTTATCCCATCTCCATAAGGATGGTTTACTGGACTCATTTGATTTTGAATCATATAAGATATGCGAGTCATGCCTACGAGGCAAGATGACCAAGACTCCCTTTAGTGGGCACAGCGAAAGAGCGACTGATTTGTTAGGACTCATACATAGTGATGTATGTGGCCCTTTCAATGTCGCTGCTAGAGGCGGTTATAGGTACTTCATCATGTTTACTGATGACTTTAGTAGATATGGTTATGTGTACTTGATGACACATAAGTCTGAATCCTTTGAAAAGTTCAAAGAATTCAAGAGTGAAGTACAAAACCAGCTTGGCAAGAGTATTAAGATACTTCGATCAGATCGAGGTGGTGAATACTTAAGCCATGAGTTTCGTGACTACTTAGCTGAGTGTGGGATTCTATCCCAACTCACTCCTCCTGAAACACCACAGTGGAATGGTGTATCCGAAAGGAGGAATCGTACCCTATTAGATATGGTACGATCTATGATGAGTCACACAGATCTTCCGATATATCTGTGGGGATATGCTTTAGACACGGCAGCTTTCATTCTCAACCGAGTTCCTTCCAAGGCCGTGATAAAGACACCATATAGGATATGGACTAGGAGAGATGCCTAGGTGTCTTTCATGAGGATTTGGGGTTGTGAGGCTTACGTACAACGTCAAGTCTCAGACAAGTTAGGACCCAAATCCGACAAGTGCTATTTTATTGGATATCCTAAGGAAACTAAGGGATATTACTTCTACATTCCCAGTCAGCACAAGGTAGTTGTGGCAAAGACTGGGGTCTTTCTAGAAAGACTAGTGGGAGTGCGTTCGATCTTGAAGAAGTTCAAGATGCGAACAATAGCACTGATGCCTCGATGGAAGTTGAACTGGAACCACAAAGTGTTGTGGATGATGTTGATCCACAAGGAGTTGAGGAACAACAACCAGTTCAAGTAGACATACCTCTTCGCAGGTCTGATAGGGTACGTCGTCAGCCTGAGAGATACTCATTTCTCTTGTCTGACCATGATGACATTGTGCTCATAGAGGATGAGCCTACCACCTATCAGGAAGCTGTGATGAGACCAGATTCTGAGAAATGGCTAGAGGACATGAGATCCGAAATGGATTCCATGTACACCAACCAAGTATGGACTTTGGTTGATCCACCTGAAGGGGTAAAACCCATTGGGTGTAAGTGGGTCTTTAAGAGAAAGACTGACATGGATGGACTTATTTATAAGGGTCGCTTGGTAGCTAAAGGTTTCAAGCAGATTCATGGTATTGACTATGACGAAACCTTTTCTCCAGTAGCGATGTTTAAGTTCATTCGGATCATGCTTGCTATTGCAGCCTACCATGACTATGAGATATGGCAGATGGATGTCAAAACCGCGTTTCTGAATGGAAACCTACTCGAGGATGTGTACATGACACAACCCGGAGGTTTTGTAGATCCACATCATACTAGTAGAGTGTGCATAGGTCCATTTATGGACTAAAGCAAGCTTCTCGGAGCTGGAATCTTCGTTTCGATGATGCAATCAAACAGTTTGGTTTCATCAAGAACGAAGATGAGCCTTGTGTCTACAAGAAGGTTGTAGGGGATATAGTTGTCTTCCTCATATTGTATGTGGATGACATACTACTCATTGGGAAGGACATCCCTATGCTTTAGTCTGTCAAGACCTGGCTAGGGAGTTGCTTCTCAATGAAGGACTTAGGTGAGGCATCCCGCATTCTATGGATACAGATCTATAGAGATAGATCTAAAAGATTGCTTGGCCTAAGTCAGAGTACATACATTGACAAGGTACTCCTTAGGTTTGCCATGTAGAATTCCAAGAAAGGATTTCTGCCGATGTTACATGGCGTGAGTCTTTCGAAGACTCAAGGTCCCTCTTCTAGAGAGGAGAGAGACCGCATGGATCAGATCCCTTATGCCTCAGCCATAGGATCGATCATGTACGCCATGCTATGTACTCGACCTGATGTCTCGTATGCTTTGAGCATGATGAGTAGATACCAGTCAGATCCAAGTGAAAGTCACTGGATAGCGGTCAAGAATATTCTTAAGTACTTAAGAAGGACTAAAGAATATTTCTTGATATATGGAGGCAATGATGAGCTAGCTGTAAAGGGTTACAGTGATGCCAGCTTTCAGACCGATCAGGATGATTACCGATCGCAGTCAGGGTTCGTATTCTGCATAAATGGTGGTGCTGTGAGCTGGAAGAGTTCGAAACATGACACAGTAGCTGATTCTACGACAGAGGCCGAGTACATTGCTGCATCAGAGGCAGCAAAGGAGGCAGTTTGGATCCGCAAGTTCATCACTGAACTTGGGGTGGTTCCTAGCATCGCTGACCCAGTTGAGCTCTATTGTGACAACAATGGAGCATAAGCACAGGCGAATGAACCTCGCTCACACCAGCAGACCAAGCATATACTACGGCGCTTCCATCTCATTTGAGAGATTATCGATAGAGGAGATGTGAAGATTTGCAGAGTACCTACAGAGGCTAACATCGCAGATCCCTTGACCAAGGCTTTGGCACAGAGGAAGCATGATGGTCACACTAGGTCATTCGACCTTAGAGCCTATACTGATTGGCACTAGTGCTAGTGGGAGATTGTAAGTTAGAGCCCTAGAGCCAATCATTTGATGATTGTATGGACTCATGTATATCATATTCTTGTATATTAATAAAGGCATTTGTTTGGTTATTATACTTATTTGTATTAGTGCCAAATAGACTAAGTATAATAGCGTCCTTGACTAGAAGGTTCATACCTATATCAATCGATTAGTTGAATCGATAGTGAGATGATATAGGGAACACTACTCTAAATCATTCCTAGTCGAGTATTAACATTCAGGGTCAATGTTAATGCAATAAGACTAGCATGTAGGTCAGTTCGATGACTTGATCTCACAAGTCATGGATATAGAGATATCAAGCTGACACATGGGTATACATTGGAGAATGTATACTGAATGACCCGCCATGAGAAAGTATCATGGATCGTTATATGAGTGTCATATACTTTCTCATGTGGCTATTAGTATGACTATTAGTCCTTAGACCTGAAGTCACCATGGATCCCTACATAAGGAGTTATGTACTTTAGTTTCGTCAAACGTCACCCGTAACTGGGTGGAATATAAAGGCGATTACTGGGTATGTAACGAATTATGCAGAGGGATGTGAGTGATGTAGATGGGATCTATCCCACCCATATGACGGGAGCGACATCGCTATTCTTGATAGAGTGAGACCACTAAGTGCATGGCCATGCCCAAATGAGTCAACATTAGATGTTGAGCTCATTTGATCGAGTGAGTCTACTTGGAGTTCAAGATTTAGATTGATTAGAGGATGACACGGTCTATGCCTCACATTGATCAATCTAGATGTCTAGGATAGAAGGACACTTGTCACATATTGTGAGGAGTCACAATTAGTAGTCATAAGGTGATGTTGGATCTCAACATTCTTGTAACTTGGGTAGCAATGATGTATTGCTAGATGCCGCTCATTGCTTATGTTTCTAAAGGAGTTTAGAAACATTGCCAACGTTACAAGAACCTATTGGGTCACACACAAAGAACAAGTGGATGGAGATTAGGTTCATATGATGAACCAATTGGATTAGGTTCATGTGATGAACCAATTGGATTAGGTTCATGTGATGAACCAAATTGGATTAAGAGTAATCCAAATTGGGCTAATTGAGTTGGACTCAAGTTGATTCATGTGTTCAATGAGTCTAATTTGGATTATGACTCATTGAATCAATTTAATTAAATGAATTAGATTCATTATATTAAGTTGGCTTGAATCAAATGGTTAAATTAGATCAACCATGAGAGAGATTTGGTCAAGTTTGACTTGATTTGAGAAGGAAGATCAAAGGTCAATTTTGACTTGACCATTTGCCACCTCATTTGTGAGTTGGCATAAGGTGGACCATTGATGATGCTCCACGTCATCATGGTTGCACATGTGTGCCACCTCATGGAGGTTACAAATCCCTCTTTAATGGCCACATTAAATGGGAAGGGGGTTACACACACATGAAGGAGAGTGAATGCAATTCATTCTCATTCATTCCATCTTCTTCCTCCTTAGCTCTCTCTTGCTTTCTCCTCTCTTTTGGTCGTGGGTTCCATGAAGGGAGAGAAGGTGGTTGAGTGAATTCCAAGAGCAAAGGAAGAGTGAAGGTCACAAAGGAGGGATACTACATCTTGAGTGTAAGAGTTTCTTTTGTACTCTCTCCTCTTCTTCCTTTCCAATCCCATTCGAGAGCTCTAGAAAGTGCTAGCACACTTGGGGCTCTCTTCTCCATCCTTTGAGTGTGGGAGACACTCCTTGTTCGTGTGGATATCATTAGAGGAGTGTCTACGTTGACACTCTCGAGATCCGGCGTACCGTTGGACGAGCGGGATTTGCGAGGGCACGCATCGAAGGTAAAAATGTTTTCCTTGTAGATCTACTGTAGATCAAAGTTTTTAAACTCGTACTCGTATTTTTGATCGATTTTTCCTTGCACGGATCCATGGCTATGGGTGATTCGGGGTTTCCGCGACGCGAAAAGCGGTTTTCGCGGCTCGAAAAACCCAACAGCTGGAACAAAAGAACATAGCCACGCAGTTGTATAGTAAGCAACTCACATAGCTATAGCAAAACACAGGGGAAGTCACAAAATAACAAATGCAAAAACACAATACAACTAATTGTGAGCCGGCTTAACTTGACACTACAACATCAAACCAACTAAAAGAAACCACAAAGGTAAACTGCACACAAAAGATACATATACACGATCAAGTCCAAAGCCAATAATGCAAACAGAAGAAAAAATAGAAGAAGTCGCTCGATGTGACTTGGGACTGGCGGACAGGATCTCCAGGTGACTCCATAAATCCTTTACCTGCTACCTGCGAAAGAAAACCAGTTTATGGGATGGTGAGTGCTGGGACTCAGCAGGTAATAGACATATAGTGCATGAGTATAATATAAATCTAGAGATTAAAAGGTATACAGTCTCATAGGAAAAATAGAAGATACTACAGTGATGTCATAGTAAATGTCCATACATGAAATAATATCCTAGGCTAGTAATAGTAGGTCAGGGGTAGTGAGGATCTGCAATAATACCGTTTATACTAAGAGGTATCTTGTGAGGTATATACATACTATCAATAAGTAGGTCAGTGTCTAAGCATATACAACAAGTATATAACTCAACATATGTAAGCATATCACATAAATACAATAAAGCAACAGCTTACAGCTTTAAGTAAGCAAACAATAGCATAAGAATTATAATAACAAAATGGATGGTCACTCCCACCCACCCCTCTGCACCATGACCCCTGTATGGTCGAGAGGTCGGGTCAGTAATAAACTGTACACCACTCCAGCTACCACTTAAGTGGCTGAGGGGATAGTTGCATAGTAGCTAACTAGCCATGTAGCGACGGGGATCCCTGCTGCTCATAACTCTAGCTAATACTATCCATGAGTATAAAATATCGAAAAATGGTGAATAATGATAAGGGAATTTTCTAGAATTTTTGGAAATTTTTTTGGAGATTGTATGGACGAGTTTACGGGGATAAAACTGGGGTCCGGGGGTCCGAGGGCTTTTCCTCCCAAGCCCCTGCGACGCTGATCCTTGCCCTAACCGGCGCCGCGACAGTTTCTTTCCCCCACCTCGTGAACAAAAGCAGTGCACCATCTCTTCTTTTCTCATTCTTCCTCCCAGAGCCGATCCCCTCTCCTCCTCATTCATTCCGACCTAGCGCTACCTTGCTCCACCACTTTATCGAGTCGCGCGTTGAGCACCGGCCACAGGAAATTAGCTTCATCGCCTATGCCCTAGCGCCATTATCGTCGCCACAGCCGACACGGCCGAGACTCCCCTCTACCCTAGTGTCGACGCCCCACTCCCGACGCCACAGCCGTCGCTGCCGATCGCTAGTCACCCGAGCCCTCGCCTCCGTCCGATTTCCCCTCTCCCTGAGTCGTCGCTGTGCAGGTGGATATCCATTCTTTCCTTCGTCGGCAAGGACGCTCTGTGCCTTAGCACTGTCGCCGGCCACCAGATTCAAACCAGCACCGATTTTCCCTCTGTGCCCTAGATCGCCGACTCTTGGTGTCTCTTCATCTCAACACCAGCAGTCTTCTCTCGCCGCTACTCGCTGCTCTGGTTCACCACTACAGTAGCTTTGGGAAGGAGGTTACAAATCTGGTTTCGGTAAGGTTTGGTGGGTATTAGGTTAATTTCATGTTCTGTATGGATGTTGAGATTTTTATGTGACTGAGCATTCTTGTCTCTTGCTCACCAAGGGTATCCAGTGCTGAATGCTCTAGATCAACAAGCACTGCCGTGAAGTATTCCAGCAGCTCCGTTGCGATTGTTAGTCTACCAACCTTTGTAGCTTGGCCAACACTGTTCATTGGCGATCCACAGCACCGGTCATTCTGTTTTGAGTAGGGAACCCCTTCGACCGTGAGCCTTCAGCGATCATCTTGGATTTGGGTGAGTTCTTATGAATTGGTTTAGATTAAGTTGTTGTGATGAATTATGCTTATGACAAGTCCAAATTTGAATGGATTGGTTAAGATATGATTGAGGAGTTAGATGATCCAATTAGGGTTAACTGATGGATCTAATCTAACCGAGGTTAATGAATGAATTAGGGTTCCTAGTGAATAAGGATTTTGGTTTAGCTATTTTGTTTAGAATAAAACTTAGCTAAACTGTATGATTTATTACAGGATTCGGATTCGGGATGAGCACTTCAACATAGAGGTTGATTAGCTCGATCTATATTGGAGACGGGTACCTTGACTTATCTTTGATAATGTCATGTTGATATGTTTAGTAGGTTATAACCTTTAGTAATGATTATGTTCGTCTTTGCTTCAGTTGGTCACTACCTGATCTGTTACATGCTTGTTTGCTCACATGTTATGCATTTTATGTTAGTACCCACATGATTATATATATGCTCATAGAGGTAGTGACATACCATGTCTTATTATGTTTAGGACCTAGGTATTTATTCATACCATACCTGACTGGTGTAACTTAGATCTTCGGATATGACTTATTGATACTAGGGTACACATTTTATATATATATATATATATGGATTGGTTCAGGATATTGTCATGCTTAGTTTCATGCATCATTCGCATGATTGCATGCTGCACGATAGTCTGCTCCATTATTGTTGAGCACATCGCCAGTTTCATCTCTATCGGTGCTCCGTTGGTCCGCTCATGGGTAGCGTGATGCAGCGTGGTAGTACGTCAGTTTGCTCGGTGGTGCTCCGTTGGGACGCTCATGGGTAGTGTACTGCAACGTGGTAGCACGCCGGGATCCCTCCCCATCATCGTGTACCGGGAGATGAGAGCATGCGCTCCCCCATTTATGATTTGGGGTAGGAGGATAGGTGTACTCCGACATCATCCCGTCCACTCGGTCACTCATCAGGAGCAGTGACGTCAGAGTGCACGGTTGTCAGAGCCCTACCCACTCGGTCTCACCATTGTGTGTGAGATGGCTGACTGGCATCAGGGGTGACCATGTCATCGGTATCATATGCATTTATGCATTTACTGATTGTGTTTGTTGCATTTATATGCTGCATTTGGATGGATGCATATGTTTGACATGCATACAGGATTTATGATACTCTCGGTCTGACGACCTGACTATTCTGATAGGAGGCCTTGGTGAGTACAATTCTCTTCAGCCTTTTCTATTGTGCATTTCCAGCTTTTGTCCAGGAGACTATACTCCATAGTTATTACTATATATTATATCTTATTATACATGTCAACTGGTATCTGCTGAGTTGTTGAACTCACCCCCGTGGACACTATCTTTTTCAGGTACTAGGTTGTTATGGAGTCGCTTGGAGTATCCTGTCTGCTGGTTCCCATATCACATCAGAAGACTTACAGTTTCCCTATATGCTTTATTTGTTTTATATGTCAGTGTATTTATCTTTGTGCTCCGGTTTTGTTTCTGGAGTGTTGTTGTTATTACGTGGTATTTTGTATTGTTTGTTGGTTGTATAAGCCTAGCCGGCTAGCAGTCTTGTATTTTGGTTTGTATTTGGTTTTCTATTGTATTCCACTGTGTTTGGTCTGGTACAATCGAGTGGGTTGTTAGTTTTACATATAACTGCGTGGTGGTGTTTTTATTGTATCAGCCGAGTAGGCTGCAATAAACTGCGTGGTTGTGTGTATGTTCCAGCCGCCTATGGTTGATGTATACTGTGTTTGTAGAAATGTTTTAGATTGTCACCCGTACAGGGGAGGTGCTGTCGAAATTTCTTCGGACAGGGACTTCCCCGGGCCATGACAATGAGTGAATGAGTGGGGGCACAACAGGACAAGTGGATGAGTGGCCGAGCGTGTGACCCTGGCCAACGACCCTCTCAACCACAAGGGAGACATGCTCATCAGCATACATGCAATGACATGATATATATATATATATATATATATATATATATATATATATATATATATATATAGGTATGCTACATAAAGATAGCATGCTCAACAAGGTATATGAATAAACAACAATCAAAACAAGTAAACATGGTATCTAGTATCTAGTATTTGCTAAATATCATAGATAACAACGTGAGACTGTATAGATATAGAAACAAGTATCTCAAAGATCGAGTGGATAAGCATTAAGTACAGGAAAAATACGAGTGGAGTCAAGGTAAATATAGTTATTATCCAAATATAGCTCATGTACTAAGGTCAAAGAACTAAAGAATCAAAGTAAGAAGTACCTGCCTTTATCTGTCGATCGTGATAAACCAATCTCATATCGAGATACTCGTCTCGAGTCAACGTTCTATAAATCATATATTGTACAGTTTAGCTAATTAGATAAGAAACAACTAGCTAAACCCAAAGATCCAAACCCATAGGAAAAACCTTAATCAAATCAATCATTAATTATCCTTAATTAATTATTATCTTCAATTGCTCTCATCCATGCATCCTTTAATCTTCCCAATCATAATATACAATCCATTAAATAGCAATCATATTCTAATCAAAAGACAATATATCATGAATCAATTACCAAATCTAAGCATCCATATTCTACAATCAACCACCACTAATTGAATCCACCTAATCAATTTCAACCCCAATTTAATCATTATGATTAACATCAATAATGAAATCATCTAGATCAAACCATTCATCACCCTTTCATCAATTAAACAATCTGTTAAAATCTATCTTGTTAAACATTACATCAAGATAAAGTCTATTTTCAATTAAGAGATCTAATTAACTAACACAACATATTAACATGCTCTAAATCTGATACTAATCTATTTTTACAGATCAAATAAGTTCTTAAACATGAACTCTAGCCTTAATTACCTCCTTTCTTTCCCGTTTAATGGCTGAAAATAGAAACGACCAACATATCCATTTTTCCCAAATCTGCAATATACCTAATACGGAAGAACATTCAATCCCTTATTAATCTCCATAACAAAAAATGCAATCAAGATCTAGGTTATTACCAAACTATTGAAAGACGGTGGCTCACGACTAAAGATCATGCTGCTAGAAATTTATGGCTGGAGCTGAGGATCATCCACACACAGTGATGACAGAAGCAAAGTCAAGATGCTGCCCTCTAAATCAAATAGCCCTAAATCAACACTGAGTATAGACCAAACACTCACATCACATTCTAGGGCTAGCTGGATACCTCTAGGGTGTAAGCAAGAAAGCACCGTGAGTGTTGGAACAGATGGCTGCGATGGAACCCCGACAAAGGATACAGTGCGGCGATGGTTGGGCAAATCGTAGATAGCGATGGCACAACAAGGGTGACGATCAGAGCGATCAAGCAGCGACGATGCATCAAGACTGACAAAAATGACCACGGCATCACCGATCTGGCCTCACATGAAGGAGGTGATGACATCGGTGAGAAGAGGATCAACTAAAGGCTGGCCTTCTCTCCTGTCACGGCCATACCAGGTGCTGGTGGTCGTGGAGATGGGTGGCATTAGGGCGGTTTGCGATGGATTGACATCCATTTCGCTCGTGTGGCCAGAGGAAGGCTATTGGGCTGTTTGCGATGGATCGACATGCATTATGCATGCGTGGCCAAGGAGGAAGGGAATCGAGCTACCGGGGATGGATCGAAGTTCGTCGTGCTTGCGTGGGCAGAGGAAGAAAGGAAACAACGCGAGAGGAAGAGGGGATCGACGTAAATGAATAGGGTTCTAATCTCAACTTAGGCTTTTATACATTAATTAAGCATCACCTTAGCTTTAATGAAATTAATCAACTCCCATTTTAATTGGGTATTCTTATCAGGCCTCCTCTGTGCCTAATCGATTCATCCCCTTAAACATGTCAAACGGACTCCATTTAAATCCCAATTTTTTTTAAAAAATTCTTGAAAAATCTAATAAGATTATTTCTCAAATAGCCTTAATATTTCATTATTATACAACTAGTACCTAATTCTTTTAGGTTGCCATGTGCAGGGTAGTGGTATTGTTCCATTTGTGCAGGATCCCTCTTCATCCCCATTATTTTTTATTATTTTTATTACCCCAAACAATCTGAGTCAGGCATCTTCCTCTTCTACGACCGAGTGGGCATCGTATACTTTGATAAGATGCCCTCCTCCAACAAGGGCTGGAAGTCTCATTACTTCTACGTCCAACTTTCTGATTGGGCTGCATTCCCCACCGGCTGGCAAATGCAGCTACCCAACTCCCATGAGTTGGGAAATTTTCGATGGGAGCTGACCTATCTTCAAGCTATAGCATAGCTAGTCTGCTTGAAATATCACATCCATAAGCTGCCGTTGGAGGGCATTTTGTACTTGTTCGAGCTGAGTCCCATCTGTGCTTGACTGCGCAACCCTTTTGGTGAGCAGTTTTTTCCTTTCATTATTTTTGGATCTAACTGATTTCTTCTTCTTTTTATAGCTAAAGTGATATTGAAGCCTCTACTCAGTGAATCCACCAAGTTAACTGATAAGGATGTAGAAGCTCATGGAGCCGCTGAGATGGAGAGTCACGAACTCTTGCCGGTTTGACATTTTGAGGAGCCGACTGGTGAGGAAGAAGTGAGCAAAGTGGTGGCAAGAGATGTCACTGCTAACATAGAGGAACTTCCTCTCAAGTGCCCTTCATTGGTGCCTATAGCAGTTCCATTAGAGTCCACAACTTCTGCTGAGCCGCTCGCCCAACGGCAGCGTCACAAAAGGCCCCGAGCGGAAGCTTCTACTCGATCGACGACCTCTGTTCCCAAACCTTCTACCGATGCATCTAACATGTGACCACCATTTGAGCGGGGAGAAGGTTAAATTTATGCCATCCCTGAGAGAGTGGTCGGTCTACCAACTCCGCCTTCATCCAATCGGATGCCATTTTTGTCCGAGCTGTTAGCCGATGTTATCTCCGCTCGGTCTATAACTTATCTAATGCCCCCACAACCGATCCAGTGGCCCCAATCTCTACCAGTCATTCAACTCCCATGTCAAAATCCAAAAGCAAGGCTAGCTCAGAACCAATTGGCTCCAGCCTACACAAACATATCATGACCATCCTCAGATTGTCCACCAATGAGTGGCGTTACCCCGACCCTGACAAGCCACACACCCTCGAGTATAAAATTTGGATCCTGGGTCCCTTGGCCTAGACTTGGGTGTATGGAAGCTAGAGCTAGAACGACGACCATTCCACCCGATGAGTTGGCCGATCGTTTCATCCAAAATTCCACGAGGGTGAGTTTGCTTAAATAATTATATTTCTTGATCGACTTCACTTAATTGCTTTTTCTTTCTTTTAATAGTTCTGGGAGGAGGGTCTAGCTATGTGTCAAAGGTTGGCCCAATTAAACCATGAATTTAAGCAAGTGCAAGCCCTGGTCGAAGGAGATGACACCTCCCAAGTCTTGGTTAAATGACTAACTGTTAAGGTGACCCAACTGAAGGAGGACTTAGAGAAGCAGTCCGAGTAGGTCTTAGTGTCCGAGTGGGCGTTAACCATAGAAAAAGACAAAAATCATGATCAAGATGTTGAGCTCAAGCAGTAGGCCCACAATTTGGAATCGAAGATCAGCTTAGCAAACGCTAGGAAGCTTAGGGCCATCGAAGACTTGGACATCAAGAATAAGGAGGCCCAGGTCCTGGCTAAGAAGCTTGAGGAAGTAGAAGCAACTCTGGTTATACGGCAGAGCAGGTGAGCCATGAACTTTAGCTCGGGAAGTGCCAAAGATTAATAGATGAAAAAGATGCTGAACTGCAAACCCTAAGAGTTGAGCTAGAAACCTCAAAGGCCCAACTTGTTAAGTTCAAGGAGGAAGAATTTGGTCATTTAGAAGCTCACAGGGTCGAGTATTTTTGGTCGACAGACTTCAACCAGATGTTATCCGACCGCACCATCAAACTGTTTGATAATGGTATTGAAGGGACCCTAAAGCATCTAAAGGAGGGTTGCTCTAAGCCAAAGTTCTCCCAACTTATATCATAAGACAAAAAATCTAGAAGTCCTAGATGATGTAATCACTGACTTTGTATAGCACCTCTTTCAAGACTGTCACTAATTTTTTGTATGGGTTGAGTAATCCTGTGAAACTTTTGAAGTTTGATGTTGTGTATATTATTTACTTTGAGCTTTAAAATTTTCTTCCTTTTAATGCCTTAACCTTTAATGTTATTTTGTCTCTTAGACTTCACTTTCTTGGTCTACTTGAGCAACACTATAAAGAATTTTGCTCGTTATGGTTTTTTGGGACTCAAGGAGAATTCCACCACTTAGTGGTGAAATTAAGTTCGTTTATGACTCAACCGCTTGGTCTGATGGCTCGAGACCCTAGCTGAGAGGCTCGAGAATCTAAATACTTTGTCGTAAGAGCAAGCTAAGTTATAATTCAGCCAAATAGTACGAAAGTTTGGATACTTAGGCGTGAGAGCATGCTCACTTATAACTGTTGAATTGTTACGCATGTGAGAAGAGGGAGGGTGAATCACGTGGTTTTAAAAAATTTTCTTTTGAATCTTTTAAAAACAAAGTGTGCACAGTGAAACAGAAAACAGAAACAAAAAAGCAAGAACTTGATCAGTTACTTGGTTCAGAGCCTTCGGCGACTCTTACTCCAAGACCCACGATCCCATGGACCGTATCTATGGGAAATTCACTATAATCCTCTTCCAAAATTGTTGAAAGAGGGAAACGAGTATAATAAAAAAGATAGGATAAGTGTAACAAGCTACACTTTCATTTTAAGCAATAATTAAGTACACAAAGAAAACTTTGTTACCCAACACTTATAGATTGCCCAATTAAGCTCAATGTTGGATGACTTCTCAGCAGTAGTCGAGCGTAGTAGCATCAGAACAGAGTAGCAGCACAAAGTTGGAGTAGTCAGAACGTCGAACGAATGCGAAGAATCTTGTAGAAGAGATGTGTATGAGTTGTATGTAAGCTTTGGTCAAGTAGCCCTTTTAAAGAGGGTTGAAGGAGCCTTCCATAGAACTAGAGACGCCTTCCATGGGAAAAGTTTTGTCCCGAGAAAATAGTGTCTTATAGTCACCTAGGTCTTCTATGTTATCTGACCAAAGGTGCCTTCAAGCCTCTCTAAGGTGCCTTCCATTGCCTAGCTCAAGGCGTTTTCCATGCGGTTGAAACGCCTCTTGTACTATTCACCCGAGGTATTTTATACTCCTTTCTTCCTACAAAATGTGTTTAGTCTAACACAAAATATCTAACCCATAAAATAAAGTTAGTACAATAATAAGGTAGCAATAATAATTAGTTCATGTCCTTCCAAGATCAGGAACTAGTCATGGTCTCAATTTACGTTTATAAAATGGACCTAAATTAGACATGCACCTAAAGTTCCAAATTGGGACTCGTTCTCACTAAACACTCTCCTCCAGTGACTGACCTTACTCACCTTGCAGAATTTCTTAACTCTACCTCAATCCACTAGGTCTTCCTGCTAATTGTCAGATCTGCAGATCCAATTGGACTTCGGCCAGTTGTCAGGTCTTGTGGACCCAGTTGGACTCTTCGCCAGATATCAGATTACTCCTTAACCTATCTGGACTTCTACACTAGCTATCAGGTCCTCTAGACCTTGCTAGATTTTAGCGTGGTGTTAGACCAATCAAGCCCTGCACACTTGGTAGAAAGGTTAGATCACACAACACATCTAACTTTAATCCACTTGTCATTCATAAAAACTCAGGTTTGATCATTGGTGCCAACTACACCAACAATCTCTCCCTTTTTGATACAATGACAACCTGAGTTAAACTTAAAAAATACATAAAAATAAATAGCAATATAAATGATTCAAGAGAAAAATTAAGTAACTTCAATTTCTATTTTATTCTCTCAATCATTATAGGGTTAAGATTTTCAAAATTTTGAATTGCCTTTAGTTTTTCTTACTTAACCCTTACCCTCCCTTTTGACATTCATCAAAAACATGCAAATAAGTAAGTGTAAGCAAATAAGTAGGCATATCAAGCAACAATTTTTTCAAAGAAAAAGTTTTTCATAAAAACTTGCAGGCCTATTTCAGGGAGGAGTTAATGATAAGAAAATTTTCTAAAGTATTTTGAAAGGAATTTTTTAAATTTATAAAAGTTTTTCAAAATTTTAAAAATTAAATTTTGGAAAAACAAACCATTTTGCAAAGCTACATTTTGCAAAAATTCTACAAACTATTTTAAGACAAATTTTAAACCACTTTTCAAAAATAATTTTCAGGGAGGTGTTGTAAAGTAATTTTAAAGTTTAATTTTTCAAAACAACTTTTGAAAAGAGTTTTTAAAATTATTTTTCTAAAATATTTTTAAAGTACTTTTCAAACATTTTTAAGGTTATAAAGTAATTTTCAAAATATTTTTGCAAAATATTTTCAAGGAAACTACTAAAAAAGGTTATAAAGTAATTTTCAAGACACTTTTCATTTCATTTTTCAAAATAGACATTTGGAAAAGTATAAAAGGATTTTTTTAAAGAAAGTTTTGAAAGGAAGTTTTGAGAGCATTTTGTAAAAATATTTTTCACAAAGATTAAGCAAAAATATTTTGAAAAGGCATTTGTCTCAAAATATAAAAAATTTCCAAAGAAAAATAATGATTTTGAAATATCCTCCCCCTTAACCTTATATTATTTTTAAAATAATATTCATCTACAAATTATCCTTAAATGTCTAACCTTTAGTTACTAACTAACTACTAGAAGATAACAACGTTCACTTGATTAGTCAAGTTAAGTAATAATGTACAGTTAGAAATTTACTGAAAAAAAGGACTACTTAACTTGATCAATATACTGTTATATTTTATGCCTAGATTTATGTTGATGCACTAATACAAATATATAAAATCCAGGCAAAAGACCTACGCATCTTACGCCATTCTAAGTTTTTGAATACCAATTAAGGTAGATCTAGTGTGCTTGTGAGATGCTCGTTGTCTAAATCTATAGGATCATGCTTTCTGGGGATTCATCCTATTCTAAGGCCAAAACAAATTTTAAAACACTAGAGAAATGGGAATTTTTAAAGAAATACAAATAAGAGTAGCCTAGAATTTGTAAGTTATTTGAAAATTTATTTGATAATAAGAGTTCTAGTCTATTGTTCATATTCCTAGTTTTCTTCTTAAGTTACTAAATTCAGATTCAGGTAATGGTTTAGTGAAGATGTCAGCCAAATTTAATTTGGACTCAACGTAGTTGAGTTCAATATCTCCTTTGACGACATGATCTCTAATGAAGTGATATTTGATTTCAATATGTTTAGTTTTTGAATGATGCACTGGATTCTTAGTTAATTGAACTTACATTATCAATAAAGATTTTTACATTTTTATCCTTTAAGTTAAAGTCTTTTAATGTGTGTATCATCCATAACAATTATGCCACGCACCCGTCTGTTACTATATACTCTGCTTCAGTAGTAGATAAAGTAACACAATATTATTTTCTATTAAACCAGCTAACAAGTGATAGTCAAAGTAGTTGACATCCATCACTTGTACTTGTTTTATAGCTGGCATAGTCTGAGTCAGAGTAACCTATAGTTCAAAATTAGGTGTTCTAGGGTACCAAATTCCTACATTTGGTGTACCTTTCAAGTATCTAAAAATTATTTTTACATTAGTTAAATGAGATTCCTTAGTAGAAGTTTAGTATCTAGCACACATACTAACTACAAATAAAATATCAGGTCGACTTGCAGTTAAGTATAAAAGTTGCCTATGACACTCCTATGATATTTTAGATCTATTGGTTTTCCATTTGAATCATTATCTAAAGTTGTATTAGTTTCTATTGGTATTTTTATTTCTTTAATATTTTCCATTCTAAATTTTTTAAGTAATTATTTGGTGTATTTTTGTTGATAAAAATAATTTCCTTCTTGTTTATTTTACTTGTAAACCTAAGAAGAATGTTAGTTTTGTTGGATTGTTACACACATGAGAGGGGGGGAGGGGTGAATCATGTGGTTTTAACAACTTTTCTTTTTAACCTTTTTAAAACAAAGTACGCACAAAGAAAAACTAAACACGAAAATAAAATAAGCAAGAACTCAAATGGTTTTACTTGGTTTGGAGCCTTCGTTGACTCTTACTCCAAGACCCAGGTCCTTCTAACCTATCGATGGGTAATCTACTAATAGCCTCTTCTAGAACTGCCGAAAGAGGAAATCGAATACAAGTGAACAAAGGACAATGTAACAGCCTAGACTTCCTTTAATAATATAAATGAATAACATAATTTAAATGTTACCAACAACTAAAGGAGAAGCGAGATCGCTCATGTGTTGTGACATCTGTCTATTGTAGTCAGGCATGACAGTGTCATAGTAGAGCAGCAACACAAAGTCAGAGTAGTCAGAATGTCAAATGAATGTGTAGAAGCTTGTAGAAGAGTTGTACTTGAGTTGTGTAGAAGCCTTGGGTGAAACCTTCTTTTATTGAGTGTTGAAGGCGCCTTCCATAACACTAGAGGCTCCTTTAACCCTTAACTCTTATCCTGAATAGTTTCTCTTTTCGTCAATGAAGTCCAATTTTATCTGACTGAAGACACCTTCCAAGCTCTCGAAGGCTCCTTCCTTTGCCCAGGTCAAGGCACCTTCCTTCGCATGGAAGGCGTCTCGGAAACTGTTCACTCGAGGCATTTTGTGCTCCTTTTGCCTATAAAATATATTAGTCCAACACAAAAATATCTAACCTATAAAATAAAGTTAGTACAATAATAAGATAGTAGTAATAATTAGTTCTTGTCCTTCTGAGATCAGGAACTAGTTATGGTCTCAATTTAGATTTCTAAAATGGATATAAATTAAACTTGTGCCTAAAGTTCCAAATTGGAACTCATCATCACTGGAACACTTTCCACCAGTGACTTACCTTACTTACCTTACAGAATCACTTAACTCTACCTCGGTCCACTAGGTCTTTCCGCTAGTTGTCAAGTCTGTAGACCCAACTAGACTTCAATCAACCGTAAGGTCCTGTGGATCTAGCCGAACATTCCGCCAAATATCAGGTCACTCCTTGACATATCTAGACTTCTACACCAGCTATCAGGTCCTCCAGACCTAGTTAGATTTCAGCCCGGTGTCAAACCAGTAAAGTCCTGCACACTTGGTAAAAAGGTTAGATCAACAATACATCTAACTTTAATCCACTTGTCATTCATCAAAACTTAGGTTTCACCATTGGCATCAAATGCACCAACATGTTTACCTAATAAACTCATTTCAAATTCTTGTTCTATTATGGTAATAAACACTTACAAAAATTATGAGTTTGTTGAACTAAAAATTATATCGTCTACATATTCTTAGGCTATAAAAATATTTTGCTTAAGTGTTTTTACAAAAAGAGTTTGATCAATTTGACCTTGGTTGAATCTTTTGGACATTAAATAGGAGATTAACCTTTTATATCAGGCCCTCGATGCTTGTTTAAGACCAGATAATGTTTTCTTCAGTTTAAACATATGGTCAGGATAATCTAGACTCTCAAACCCAGGTGGTTGACCTACATAGACTCATCTTTTATTAGCACATTTAAGAAGACAGATTTAACATCTATTTGATAATGTTTAAATCCTTTATGAGTTGTATAGCATAGTAGCATTCTAATAAACTCAAGTCTGGCTACTAGGACATAGGTTTCATCATAGTCAAGTCCCTCTACTTGACTAAACCCTTTAGCTACTAATCTAGCTTTATTTCTAACAATTTCCCCATTTTCACTTAGTTTATTTCTAAACACCCATTTTGTTTCCATGACCTTTTTATGATTAGGTAATGATACTAAATTTCATACTTCATTTCTTTCAAATTAAGCTAGTTTTTCCTACATAGCTATAATCCAGTCTGGATCAAGTAGAGATTCTTCTACTATTTAGGGTTCAATTTTAGAAATTAAAGATATTTGACTTAGGTTTCTGAATGATGATCTAGTTTAAACTCTTAGATCTAGATCACTTATAATTTGTTTAATTATTTTAGACTCAGTTTGTATTTGTTCATTTTTTATGGTTGATTTTATTCATCTTTGTAGTCGTCTATTTAATTTGATTTGGTTTTTCACTTGCTCCCCATAAATTAGTGCTAGCTCTAACAAAATCAATTGATTGGTATTGAGTTTGAGTTGAGTTAGCTTCTTTAGATTTATATTTTCATCAAATTTTATATTGGTTGTTTCCTCAATCCTTAGTGTAGTTTTATTGTAAACCCTATATCCTTTATTGTTTAGGGAGTACCCTTTCTAATTTTGAGATAAATTTTTCTAAGTGTTCTCTTGTGTTTAATATGTAAACTGGACTTCCAAATACCTTAAAGTATTTAATATTTGGTATAATGTTATAATATAGTTCATAGGATGTTTTGTTGTAATTCTTGTTTATTGTTACCCTATTTTGTGCATAACAAGATGTATTTATGGCTTTAGCCCATAGATATTTGGGTAGTTGGTATTCATTAAGCATTGTCCTAGTTGCTTCTTGTAGTGTTCTATTTTTTCTTTCAACTATTTCATTTTATTGAGGTGTTTTAGGACATGAGAATTCTTGATGATATCCATTTTTAAATAGAATTTTGTAAACCTATGGTTTTTAAACTCTCCACTGTTGTCACTTCTAATTCGTTTGATTTTCAAGTTCTTTTCATTTTTTGTTTATTTGCAAAAGTCACTAAAGGTTTCAAATGTTTCATCTTTATTTCTTAGGAATTTTACCCAGGTGAACCTAGAATAGTCATTGATCCTGTATGAAATATGTGAGAAGGTATGCTGGCTCCGATGAACGGTGGCTCCGAGGAGGATGAACTTCTAGAGATCCAGAGAAGCTTCTCAATGATCATGCACACAGTGAGACGAGCCAACAAAGCATTAGTGACCTAAGACCGGGGTAAGAATCCTTGGCTAGGCCCTCCGACACTCAAGTTAGTTCCCTCTCTTCAAAGTGGAAGAAGCAGAAGCAAAATAATGAAAGTACGAAGAAGTAGAGTTTTAAATGCCAGAGTTTGTAAGCATTAGCATACCTTGCCAGCGGATAGGACTCCCCTTTTTATACTACCTTATGTTGGTGCAATATCCCTTAGGTCAAGGTTGACTGAGTTGACCAAGCTTGAGTCTTGGTCATAGTTTCGATGTTTGACAATACATGTAGACACATGGACAATGCAGGTGCAGTTGTTCATGTGGGGAGATTCTGATCAGGGACTGATCAGTGTGAGTGAAGAAGAGTCAAGTAGATCAAGAGAATGACTGGATACTTGACTGGAAAGTCCTGGTGAGTGAAGCCAGGCAGAAGGAAAATCTTAGTGAGTGAAGCCAGGTGAAAGACCTAGTGAGTGAAGCTAGGCAGTAATGAAAGTCCTGGTGAGTGAAGCCAGGCAGAAGGAAAGCCCTAGTGAGTGAAGCTAGGAAGATTGGAAGTCCTAGTGAGTGAAGCTAGGCAGATGGAAAACCCTAGTGAGTGAAGCTAGGTGAAAGCCCTGGTGAGTGAAGCCAGGCAAGGGCAAATCCAGATGGATCAAGGATGATCGGACATCTGGTGTTGGGAAGTCCAAGTAGGTCAAAGGATTGACTGGATACTTGGCACGATGAAATCCAGTTGGGTCAAGGTTGACCAGACATCTGGTGGAAGTCCAAGTAGGTCAAGGAAGTGACCGGAGACTTGGCATGAAGACAAAAGTCCAAGTGGGTCAAAGGGATTGACCGGACACTTGGTGGGAAGTCCTAGCAAGTCAAAGGAGTGACTAGATGCTAGGCATGATGTATCAACAGGTCAAGGTTGACCGGATGTTGATTTGAGAGGCTTAGGACTTGGTTTTGGGCAAAAACCAAGAGCTGGATCGATCAGTGGATCGATCCAGGCCTTTCCCAGTGAACAGAGAGCCTCTGGATCGATTAGTGGATTGATCTAGAGGTCCCAATCGATCAGTGGATCGATTAGGACGTGGCTGCTTCGCGCGATAAGTGCTGGATCGATCCGTGGATCGATCCAGGCGTTTTTCCCAGAGCATAGAGGCACTCTGGATCGATCCGTGGATCGATCCAAAGCCTCCCCGATCGATTGGGAGCAATCCAATCGATCGGGATCCGACCGTTGGCATCGATAAAGGCCGCAGGCGTACGATTCCTTCGGCAACGCTTCTCAGATTCATCTCAGATCTTTCGCCAGCTCCTCCACAGCACTCACAAAGCTCAGATCGCCATTTCTTGAAGGATCTTGGAAGTTCTCCAAGTCAAGAGGCGGATCAAAGCCAAGAAGAGAAGCTAGGGTTAGGGTTTTGTACTCATTGTAAGCTTGTAAGCTTGTATTTCTTGTATCCTTTCCCTCTCTTCTTGTATTGAGTCTTGTAGGGCTTCTCCACCCTTGGTAGTTACCATAAAGGAGAGTTTTATTAGTGGAGGGTGTGTGTGTTGGTGTGGATCCTTGGATTAGTCACCTCTTGTGAGGTGGATACCAAGTAAACCAACCGTGTTAGCGTTGTGTGATTGTTTCTGTATTTTTCGCTGCCATATCTTTGAAGAAACAAGCACCACTGAGCACCGAGCGAACGCGACGAGCTATTCACCCCCCCCCCCTCGAGCTACTTTTGGTCCTAACAAGTGGTATCAGAGTGAGGTCGCTCTTCACCGGAATCATCGCCGGAAGGGGCAAACAAAACAAGCAAAGCTAGAGGGTGAAGAAGTTGAAGCAAATTCATCAAAAGTCAAAGATTTCAAGAAGCTCAACTTCAAGATGCAATTCCAAAATGGACTTGGATTTGACACAAGGGTGGCTCCACCGTACACATCCACAAGCTTCGATTCTTGGAAATCAAGAATCGAAAATTTTCTTATGATGGAGATAGAGCAATGGTTTGCTCTAATGGAAGGCTTCAAAGCTCCAACAAACTCCAAGGGCAAGCTTCTCAAGAAAAGCAAATGGAGCTTGGAGCAAATTCAAAAGAGCGAGGCAAATGATAAAGTGACCAAGCTATTGGTCAATTTATTGCCAAGCAACATTTTGGCTCAAATTGGAGAATTCAATGATGCCAAGGAGCTATGGAGCAAATTGGCCAAGCTTCATGAAGAGATCCCCTCCACTGTACAAGAGAAAGAAGAATTCAGAGAGGGTGACTCTTTGGAGCAAGACCAAGAGGAGGACTCCGAGGTTGAGAGATGCTCAACCTCCGAAGAAGAGGAAATCCAAGAAGCCTCATCCTCAAGGAAATGCAACGAAGGGAACAAGGAGGGAGCTTACTCCTTGTTTCATATTCAAGATGATGAAGCCTCCACCTCTAGGATTGAGGGGGAGCAATTCTTGGTGACGCCAGATCAAGAAGAAGGAGAAGCTTCTACATCCGGGTCAAGAGAAGAGGAAGAGGAAGAAGCTTCCACCTCCACGAGTAAAGCAAATTCAAATGGAGGAGAATCAAGCTCTGATCAAGAGGAAGCCTCAAACTCCGGATCAAAAGGAGAAAGTGTCATCCCTACACATAAAGGTATAAACATTTCAATAAAAAATAAAAATCATATAATATGTTTTGAGTGTAGGGAAAGTGGACACTACAAGAGCAAGTGTCCCAACTTGGCCAAGAAGAAGAGCCAAGTGGCACAAAAGGGCAAGGAGAAGCCCAAGGAGACCATCCCCGGAACAAAAAGGAGCAAGGAGCACATTGTGTGTTTTTCTTGCAACCAAAAAGGGCATTACCGAAGTCAATGCCCCAAGGGGAAGAAGATGGTCAAGGCTCAAGGAGGCATTAGTCAAGGGGGAGCCTCCAAGGTAAAGAAGAAGATAACATTTATTGAACCTACCCCTTTACATTATGGTAAAAAACATGATAGTTCTAACTTATATCATTTTAATGCTATTTACCATGAAAATAGAAAGCATGATAGCATTAAAGAAAAACATATAGCTTTTCATGCTAAAACTACTACACCTAAGGCTAGGAATGTAGGTAAAAATCTAGGCAAGAACTCTAAGGATTGTAGCTACAAGCCTAGAAACAAAAATGCTCATGGACTCAATGGAAAACCAAAAACTAAGGACTTAGTGATGGAAAATCAAGTTTTGAGGTCAAGACTTGATAAAATTGAAAAGACCCTAAAAAGGATGGAAAATATCCTATTAGGGCAAAATGAGCATAACCTAGGTTTAGGGGTACAAAAGCCATCCAATGGCCATAGAGGTTTGGGATACAAACCAAAGGCTAAGAAGGATGCGCCCTCTTACCATAGAGTGCCATATAGTTATTGAACAAATCCTAGGTCTAGTGGTCAAGCCAAGAATACTAGGGAAGTCATCCCTAAGAGTATTTTTGCAACCAAAGTGACTAAGACTTCTAAGAAGTCTAAGAAAGTCACTAACAAGGTCACAAGGGAGGTTATCCCTAGAGTTGACCTAGAAAAAGTGACCAAGGCTTCTAAGAAGCCAAACAAGGTCACTAGGAAGGTATCTAGGAAAGTAATCCCTAGTGAATACCTAGAGCATCCAAGGAGCACCAATAGGTGTTGGGTTCCTAGGAGCATCTTCTCTACCCCATAGGTGGGTTAGAGAGTGTCAACTCCGATTAGAAGGGTAGTTAACCCAACTTTGAGGAAATTGACACTCAAGGAACATTTTCAAGGTTTTTGTTAACCTTTGAAAATAAAATGGAATTATTATTTACTTCTTGAAAGAGTAAAATGTGCCTAATGGTGGAAAAATTGATTTTATCTTAAAATGGCATAAATTGGATAAACCTAGAGAAATACCAAGTTGGGATTTTGGTATTCTCTTAGAAATTAAGGCAATCCGGGCCTTGATTTATGTGATTACTCTTGAAGAAAAATGGAATATGCAAACATTTGAGGATATGATACATTTTTAAGTGGCATAAACAAATCAAGAGAAATAGAAATGTCAATTTAGGTTTTGGCATTTCTTTGAAGCATTTAGGGCAATCTAGGTTTAACGTTTTAAGTTAAAAACAAATGGTATATTTTGAGTTTAGCTAAGTGATTAAGGATACTTAGATAGGCAATCTAGGTATATTTTATTTATGCTAAACCTTGCCATGATTGTCTACCCATCATATGCCATGACATCATGTCTATGTTTACATTCATTGTTTTATTATGAAAAATCCAAAAATACCATGTCATGACATTCATACATCATGTAGTAATAGGATATTTTCTTTTGAAAATTATTTCCTTTTGATGTATGCCATAACATAATCATGCATTTAGTTTAATTCCTTGTAATTAAGGAAAAATGGCATTTAACAACTCTTATTAACAAGTGACATCCTAGGTGGATGTCTAATATCTCTAAAATGTCTAGATAGATATGCATGATCCCTAGAATAGGGCAAAACCAAAATCTCACATCTCACAAGGACTATAAGGTGACTTGTATGTGTTTTAGTGCACATTAGATACAAGTGAGATGTTAGGAAGATGAATAAAACTCATGATGTTGATTTAGTGCATTCCTTTGAGTTTTAGATTCATCAAAACACATAGTTATGTGTTTTCCCATCATTGGGAAAGCTAATGTACAAGTCATGTGCATTAAGCCCAAGGAACGTGATGAGATATTGGTTTTGAAAATTATTTTAAAAAGGCTTTTGGAAAACCTTGGTGAAGACTATCTTTTGATAGTAATCACCATTGAATAGTTAAACACAAACTTGAAGAAAACGTTAAAGTTTTAGCAAGTTTTCAAGCTTATGTCAATCTTTGAAAACATGATGTATTTTCATAGAAAACTATTTTTCCATGATAAAGTATGCCCTAAATAATGTCTACACAAAATTTCATGATTTTTGGATTTTTGTAGAATTTTCTAGGGGTTTCTGAAGTTGGCTGAATTTAAAATTCAGCAACTATCAGAGCTCCGATCGATCCATGGATCGATTGGAGTGCCTGAATCGATCCGTGGATCGATCCAGAAGGCAATTCTCGCGAGCAGAAGCTCGCTGGATCGATCAGCCGATCGATCCACACATCCTGAATCGATTAGTGGATCGATTCAGATAGGTTGAATCGATTGGAACCCAACTCCAATCGATCCAGGATGCTGACTTTGGCTGGGAAGGCCTGATTTCAGCACTCTAAACCTATTTTAGTCAATGTAACCATTTCTAACCCCTCAAGACACGTTTGTATACCTTTAGAGGGTGTTTTCATGTTGAAAACAAGGATGGATTGGTTAAGGAAGATTAAATTGAAGTTTATGTTGAGGTTTGTTTCAAATTTTGAACATTTGAACCTCAAAACTTCTAAAATTTGGGTTTCCTAAAGTTTTAGGAATTCCAAGTCATTGTTGGTGCAATGACAGAAGTTACCACCATGTCTTTAGCGGGAGGGACTCTTTAAAGACATGAAAATTATTTTTCATGAACCTTGGAAGGAGGTTAACCTTCCGTTAAGAACATGCTCAAGGTTGAGCGTTTGAACCTTAATGGGGAGTGGATATCCTCATTGTTTAAGTGGTTTCTAGTGGATAATGCTCAAGGATGGGCATTTGCCTACATTGGGGGAGAATGTAGGGTTAAGGATGATGAAGGGTATGGGATCTTCATTATCATGTTGATCACAACGAGTGAAGTTGTGAACAACGATGAGCAACTCTTCAGGGGGAGAGTTTTCAACAATGGATTTGTTGAAGTATGCCCAAAATTGAGACATGGGTTGATGTGTGCTCAACAATGGGTTGATGTGTGCCAATAGGGGGAGAATGTGTGGTTTAAGTTAGGCCTTCATTATCTATGGGGAGCTCATAGGGGGAGAATGAAGGGAACCAACATTCATACTTTGGCATGAATGGAGTTAAGGCTATGAGATTAGCTTAACTCAGAATGGTCCAAACTTAAAGGTATTGTCAAACATCAAAAAGGGGGAGATTGTTGGTGCAATATCCCTTAGGTCAAGGTTGACTGAGTTGACCAAAATTGAGTCTTGGTCATAGTTTCGATGTTTGACAATACATGTAGACACATGGACAATGCAGGTGCAGTTGTTCATGTGGGGAGATTCTGATCAGGGACTGATCAGTGTGAGTGAAGAAGAGTCAAGTAGGTCAAGAGAATGACTGGATACTTGACTGGAAAGTCCTGGTGAGTGAAGCCAGGCAGAAGGAAAATCCTGGTGAGTGAAGCCAGGTGAAAGACCTAGTGAGTGAAGCTAGGCAGTAATGAAAGTCCTGGTGAGTGAAGCCAGGCAGAAGGAAAGCCCTAGTGAGTGAAGCTAGGCAGATTGGAAGTCCTAGTGAGTGAAGCTAGGCAGATGGAAAACCCTAGTGAGTGAAGCTAGGTGAAAGCTCTGGTGAGTGAAGCCAGGCAAGGGCAAATCCAGATGGATCAAGGATGATCGGACATCTGGTGTTGGGAAGTCCAAGTAGGTCAAAGGATTGACTGGATACTTGGCACGAGGAAATCCAGTTGGGTCAAGGTTGACCAGACATCTGGTGGAAGTCCAAGTAGGTCAAGGAAGTGACCGGAGACTTGGCATGAAGACAAAAGTCCAAGTGGGTCAAAGGGATTGACCGGACACTTGGTGGGAAGTCCTAGCAAGTCAAAGGAGTGACTAGATGCTAGGCATGATGTATCAACAGGTCAAGGTTGACCGGATGTTGATTTGAGAGGCTTAGGACTTGGTTTTGGGCAAAAACCAAGAGCTGGATCGATCAGTGGATCGATCCAGGAGCTGGATCGATCAGTGGATCGATCCAGGCCTTTCCCAACGAACAGAGAGCCTCTGGATCGATCAGTGGATCGATCCAGAGGTCCCAACCGATCAGTGGATCGATTGGGACGTGGCTGCTTCGCGCGATAAGCGCTGGATCGATCCGTGGATCGATCCAGGCGTTTTTCCCAGAGCACAGAGGCGCTCTGGATCGATCCGTGGATCGATCCAAAGCCTCCCCGATCGATTGGAAGCAATCCAATCGATCGGGATCCGACCGTTGGCATCGATAAAGGCCGCAGGCGCACGATTCCTTCGGCAGCGCTTCTCAGATTCATCTCAGATCTTTTGCTAGCTCCTCCACAGCACTCACAAAGCTCAAATCGCCAGTTCTTGAAGGATCTTGGAAGTTCTCCAAGTCAAGAGGCGGATCAAAGCCAAGAAGAGAAGCTAGGGTTAGGGTTTTGTACTCATTGTAAGCTTGTAAGCTTGTATTTCATGTATCCTTTCCCTCTCTTCTTGTATTGAGTCTTGTAGGGCTTCTCCGCCCTTGGTAGTTACCATAAAGGAGAGTTTTATTAGTGGAGGGTGTGTGTGTTGGTGTGGATTCTTGGATTAGTCACCTCTTGTGAGGTGGATACCAAGTAAACCAACCGTGTTAGCGTTGTGTGATTGTTTCTGTATTTTCCGCTGCCATATCTTTGAAGAAACAAGCACCACCGAGCACCGAGCGAACGCGACGAGCTATTCACCCCCCCCCCCCCTCTAGCTACTTTTGGTCCTAACACCTTATATAACCTCCGCAATTATAAGGCGGTCCCCAGTTTGTTAGAGTTTGTTAGAAAATGGAGAAAGTACAACCTAAACCTCTCCCAATAATTCTTTAAGAAATCTTCTTCATATCCCAGATGTACCTCTTTTATCATTTATAACACCTCATTTTAATGAAATATGTAGAAGAATATACCCTTGCAATTGAAGAAACTTCAAAGAGAAAGTTAGTTAAGAAAAAGAGAAAGTTAAGTGGTTAAGGGGGAGCAATAACAAGTTGTACTAAATGCAATTTACATTTCTGCTGCATTTCTTGATTGCATTTCTCTTCTAGATTATCACTTTATTGCTTTATGTTTTACTTAACTTTGAATTGTGTTGTCATAATCAAAAAGGGAAAGATTATTGGTGCGGGAAGTATCAGACGATCGAACCTATGTTTTAATATGGTAAAGGGTTCAAAGTTAAGGTTACTTGTTATCTAATAGGTTTGAATGAGCTTGCAGGAAAAGTCCTAAGTGTACTTAGGTAAAAGTTCTAGTGGACTCTAGGTAGGTGGAAAACCCTAGGGGGTGGTAACCCTAGGTCCTAGGGGGTGATAACCCTATGTGAAGAAAAGTCCTAGCTATAGTTAGCCAGGTAGAAAACCCTAGGAGGTGGTAACCCTAGGTCCTAAGGGGTGCTAACGCTAGGCAGAAAGACTTGGCGTGTCAGGTGCTTTGGGCAAAATCCTAGAGTTGGGGACTCTAGGTGAAAGTCCTGGTGGTTGCGGACAAGGTGGAAGTCTGGGCGGGTCGTGGAGTGGACGTCCAGCAGAAAGTCCTGGATCCTCGAGCACTGAGCAAAAGTCTAGTCGGTCTGGCAGACCGGTCTCGCAACAGGTAACTTCTCCTGATTGAAGTAGGTGATGACGTGTTTCCCGTTGAGGGAACAGTAGGCGTCGGTTCGACCTAGGGTTTCTGAAGGAAATCCAATGTCAGAACCGGACAGTCCGAATGCTATCAACTTAATTGTTTAATATTATTTGTCCTATTTGGCTAACTCTGTTTTGCAGGAAACTAACTATTCTGCAGGGTCGGACTTAGCCTTGATCGGTCGATCGAACCCCAGTACAAAAGGGGTTGAAGTTCCAACTCTCGGCGAAGGCTTGACCAGAGGTTCAGTCAACCAAACCTCGGGATCGGTCGACCGAACCAAAGATGGACAGAGACCTGGTCGAGCGAGTTGATCGAATCAGATGAGGTAGAAGACCATCAGCTGATTGGTCAATCGAATAGAGGGATCGGTCGACCGAACGTAGGCGCTATCCAGAGAAGCTGCATCCGGATGGAAGGTCGGGCAAGTTCAGCAGGTTCGGTCGACCGAACTAGGGGATCAGTCGACTGATCCGGGTCAAGTGAAGGCTTGATCCTGAAGATCAGGGGATCTGGATCAAACTTGAAGCTACTATAAAAAGGGGTCTCAACCAGCTACTTCAGACAACAATTCTACAAGCAATCTTAGAAGCTACGCTTTATGCCAAAACGACTCAACGACGGTCAGCTGCTGTTCCGACAATCGATGACTACTTCCATAATCTTTTATTTTCGGTATAATCTTTTTAAGTTCAGTACTTGTAATTAATATTGTAAAGATTCTCGAGCTTATAGTGATTACCCACTGAAAGCGATCAACGATCATGAGCTTTAGAGTAGAAGTCGACACAGACTTCAAACCAAGTAAAAGAAATAGTGTTAGCATTTCTTTTGTATCTTTACTTTTCCGCTGTGTATTTACTTTGAGTTTTCTGAAACGAACAAATTATCTACGAGCACTATTCACCCCCCCCCCTCTAGTACTTTTCGATCCTACATCAACAACACTAATATGGCAGAGGTCAGATGGAAGATCCTAATCATCATCTTGATAACTTCAATGAATTATGTAGCACAATGCATATAAATGGAGTTCCTCCGGAAGCTATTAGATTATTATTATTTGGGTTTTCTTTGAGAGACCGAGCAAAAATTTGGCTAAATTTCTTGCCTCTAAATAGTATTACTTCCTGGGCACAATGTGAGCAAGCTTTCCTGGATAAATTCTTCCCACCAAGTAAGACAACACATCTCTGAAATCTTATTGCAAGCTTCAAGTAAACAGACTCTGAATCTCTATATGAAGCTTGGGATAGATTTAAGGGAATGCCAAGAGACTACCCACATCACGGATTGGAAAAGTGGATTGTGATTCACACTTTCTACAATTGGATTAATTATCAAACAAAGGTTTCCTTGGATTCAGCCGCTGACAACAGATTAATGAACAAGGGCCTTGATGAGGCGGAAGACATTATTGAGAGTGTGGCTCAGAACCATCATTAATGGGTTTCAAAAAGAAGTTTGAGAGCAATTAAAATACCAAGAAAATACAATGTGGATGCCCTTGACTTAATAATTGCAAAGCTTGATTCATTATCAAAGCAATTTGAGAATATGAATACACACCCTGTAAATGCAATCTCTGTAGCTTGTGAAGTATGTGGAGCCTCAAAACATATTAAAGATTCTTGTCCTTTTAGAGCTATCAATATGCAAGCATCTTAGGTGGAACAATGTGATGCTATTGGTAACTACAATCAGAGGCAAAACAATTCTTACTTCAATACTTACAACCCAGGTGGAAAAATCATCCCAACTTCTCATATAAGAACAATCAAGACTTTGGGCAACAATCGGGATAGCAGTCAAATCCACAACCAAGCTAATTTTAAAAGCTACTTGAGGAGATACTAGCTAATCAGAATGAAATGAAGTTTGATATCAAGCAAATGAATATTCGGTTGGATAACTCAGAAAAGCAAATAAATGCAAGAATGGACAACCAGGATAAACATATCAAAATACTTGAAATCAAGTTGCTCAAATAGCTACTCCTTCTTCCTCAAGAGTACAAGGAAATTTTCCTGGTAAACCTGAATTGAACCCCGTGGAGCATTGTAAAGCAATTCAGCTAAGAAGCGGACAAACCTTGGGTAGTCCCTGAGTGACTGCTACAGCCGAAGATGGAATTAACATTAGTGAAGAGTGATTTTTCTCTTCCCCACATTCAAAGCGTGATGGAATGGAAGACAAGATTACCATTGAGGTTGGAGAGCTCTCACCTACAACCAAACTTCAAACAGTTCCATTCCCTCAAAAAATGCTCAGAGAACAGAAAGATGCAGAGTTTGAGAAATTTTTAGAAAAGATCAAAGATATTTGTATTGAAATACCATTATTGGACGTTCTCCATTAAATGCCCAAATTCATCAAATTTATGAGGGACATCATTTCAAACAAAAGAAAGAAGGATGGGTATGAAACGGTAGCCTTAACTGTGGAGGTTAGTGCATTGCTTCTAAACGCATTGCCTCCTAAGCTCCAAGATTCAAGTAGTTTTTCAATATCATGCAAAATCAAAGATACTATTATTGAAAAAGCCTTTTGTGATTTGGGATCTAGTGTCAGTCTCATGCCATTCTCCATTTGTAAGAAGCTAGGTTTAAGTGTTTTGAAGTTGACTACCATCGCACTTCAACTAGCTGACTCTACATGAGATATCCACTGGGCATAGTTGAAGATGTGAAAGTAGAGATAGGAAATTTTATCATCCCTATAGATTTTGTGGTCCTGGATATGGAAGAAGACCCAAAGATCACTATAATTTTTGAAAGACCTTTCCTCACCATAGTTGAAGCTAATGTAGATGTGAAGAATCACAAGTTATCACTAAAAGTTGGCAAGGAGGAACTTATTTTTAACTTATCCCAACTTTATCATATCCTTCTTTTGAATTAATTTCAAACTCTTCTCCAAGTACTTTTATGCTTATCGAAGATGATCACAGGTTTGGAGAAGAAAAGCAAGAAAGATTTCTGTATAATTTGACTCAACCCCCTGAATATAACAATTAGTTTAGGGAAGCAAGATGTGATATTGGTAGGAAAACACCCCATTTTGCTTCACCATTCTTCCATACCACCAGAATTACAGAGTCCGGTGAGGGAGGACATATGCCCTGTCACGATGTATGGACCGTCCCAGCGGAAACTCAGTTGATGGAGGGGATGACACAACTGACCATAGAGGGGAGCATCTCCCTTTCAAGGCCAAGGCTCCTAGTTGAGTCATGTCAATGGTCAAGCTTAGGACCTAAAACAAGTGCTCCTTGGGAGGCACCCCAAGACTTTTCTTTTCTTATTTTGTTTCTTTATTTTCTATTTTGTGGAGCCTAATACTTTCATCTTTTTACTTTTCAAGTTATTTGGCACTGGTCGTGCTAAAGGGAACGGCCTAGACCAGTGCCTGTACCCAAAGGCACGGGCTTGGAAAATAAAACATATCCATTTTGGCTCTTCCCGTCCCATTCGACATGGGCATGAAGCAATAAAAGAAGCTTCCTGTGCCAAAAGGCACAGCCACATTGGTCATCTACAAAAAGTGGCAGTGTCAATTCAACACAGCCCATGCCAATTGACACGAGTCGTGCCCATGATGCACGGCTAGGTTATAAACCCAGCCATGGCCATGACCTAGGGCACGGCATCCACTCAACATACCCCCTAAGCTCTTCTTCTAAACTTTTTCCCATCTCAAAACCTCTTCTTCTTACACGAGATCTACTCTTCCAACTCTCAAAATTTCATTTTTCTCTCAAATAAAAGTGGATCTTAAATAAATCCTTCTTTTCTTCTCTCAAGACCTAAATCTCTACCCTTTTTCTGTCTTCTTCTTGCTTTCTCTCACTTAGATCTAGTTTCTTTAGTAGCAAATAAATCTTTCTATTTTGGATATATTTAAGTATGTCTAACGTCATGAAGAGAATTCACAAGTTGGGTGGATCCAATGGAGGGCAAGATCCGAACAAGGGTAAAGGGAAAGGCAATGCACCCATAAAGGGGAAGACGCCAGTGAAAGAAAAAGGAAAGTGTCCTACTTAAGACGAAGGTAAAACTAATGAATTCGGTGTTATACTTAGAAATGATGATTAGAAATCTAGATTTCATAACTTGTTTAGCTGTAAATTAGTTTGTTCACGTTATATTGATAGTACAACCATGGGGTGCTTAGGAATAAGAGATGATGTGGATTGGTTGATAGGAAATTTTGACTGGAGTGATATGATGTACACTAGTGAACCGACCTATCCACGTCTTGTTCTAGAATTTTTGAGTTCTTTAGAGTCTAATTTCACTTCCGATGATGATCATGATGGACAAATTAGTTTTAGGTTAATGAATCATGATTATCTTTTGACTCTTTATGAATTTAATAATTATTTTAGATTACCCACAGGGGTGCCTCGCAAGTTTGATTCTAGATACAATGCTAATTTCTTTTAGAGTTTAATCACCGGTTTAAGTGAACTTCATGACCCATCTAGATCTAAAGTCTCCCAAATGCAAAACCCCATCTTTCGATACCTCCACGATGTTATGAGTAAGACTATCTATGGTAGGGGTGAGAGTGATGGAGTAGTAAGAAAAGTGGATTATTACTCTATGTGGGCCATGATGCACAAAGTTGAATTTGATAGAGGGTTCTACTTTTTACAAACTATGCAGAGGGCGGGGAAGGCGAACTGGGGAACAATCTTGTTTGATGGGTACATTATGACCATTGCTAGGAAACTTGAACTAGACATCTCAAGTCTTGAAGCTATATATGGAAATATCAAAATAAATATAGATACATGCCTAGCAATGAAAATGATATGTCGAGATGAAAATGGATTCAATTTTTCTAGAAGGGATGAGTTTTCTAACCCTTTTTCAGATCCCGACTGCACAACAGTTCGTAAACCCAACAATTAGATTATTAAAGATCTGATTCCTGATTCCTCCGCATCCCCTAGAGAGCATCACAAGTATCCCTCGCCTAGAATCCCGTCGCCTGTCAGATTTTCTGACCCGGCTAGATATTCATTTTCTTACGGTAGCATGGGGCCTTCTAGCTATGATTTCTGTGTGTTTCATACATCATTTGATTCTCTTCATGAGAAGCAAGATACTTCTCATAAGATGTCGGAGGAGCACTGTGACTTCACTCATGATCAGTTCCAATGTACCAATTTCAGAAGAGGGATGGTTTTTATAGTAGGGTATCCAATTTTGTGGGAGACTACTACACTCACCAAGGGAGAATGAATGAGTGTATGGACTCCATGGATATCACTGGTCATCAGGTGGTCGCGTTATACCAGTATTATGAAAATATTGGTCATCTCCCTAAATTCCCTAGATATCTCCCTGGGCCAGCTTTCCACCGAGGAGCCGACCTCCTCTGGGTGGTCAATCTTTGGCGAGTGATTGACATACCCATTTTTCGCACCCTTTCTCTTGCCCACCGCCATAGGTTTAGTTTCATTGAGGACAATGAAGTATCCAAGTCTGGGGGTTTTTTATATATAGTTACAGTTTGATTTTGCATTTTTCTTTCTTAATCTAGTTGCACTTTGTTTTCTCTCAGGTGAGTCACACTATCCACACTATTACTATTGACTTGTACAAAAGTAAACTTCTAGCACGATCATTATCTAGCGTGCATGAGTTATACCTTTTAGTGCTAGTATATTTAGTGATTCATTTTTCTCTATCTCTAGTGAATCAAAATGGCATCGCATTTGTTTGATAGCAAAATTTTTTACATGTGTATCATTTAGATTCATGTTGTTAGTGTTGGTCCCTTCGGAGGTCGGCAAGAGGGGGGGGGGGTGAATTGTCCTGAAAAAATAATCCACAAACCTTTCTCGGATTTTCAACAAATTTAAAGGAACTTGTAAATAAAAAAAAATAGAGACTAAATAAACAGAAATAAGACACAGAGAATTTACTTGGTTTGCAATCAGGGGATTGCTAATCCAAGGAAAGTAAGCGCACTATCTGAAGATCTCCTTTGGGTGGAGTAGCCTCTTTACAGCGTTGACAGCACAGACAGAAAAGTAGAAATGAAAGAATGGATTACAAGTTGTTGTTCCCAATGAATTGATTAGTTTTTGGACCAAGGCTATATTTATAGCCTTGGTCGGGGCGCCTGGAAGGGTTCCGGGAGCCCTGGGGGGATAAATTTTATCCCCCAACGTTCAGATTGAGTCAAAGCTCGATCTGGTCAAAAACTTCATTCTGGGTGCCCGGAAGGGTTCCGGGTGCCCCAGGCTGTTTCGGGCGCCCCGAGCCCTGAAGTTAACAAAGTTGACTTTCTCGTCTCCGGTTCAGCTCATCTCGGTACGGGTCTTGTTCGCTCCGGCTCCGCTAGCTTGGGTGATCTCGGCCATCCGGAATAGGGCTCACCCGAGCCTAAGTTCCGGCCTTCTCCTTGAGCAACCTTCCTTCCCGGTTTCTCGTCCCTCGAACGCCGCGTACGTTCTTCTCGTCCACCAGTGTACTCTTCCGCGGTCACCTCGTCCCTCGGACGCACCGAGCCCATCGGCTCTCTCCCTTGCCATCCTTCTTGCTAGCCGCATCTTCTGCTCGACTTCCTATGTTCTTAAGTTCCTGCACACTTAGACACAATGGTTAGACAACGCAAGACCTAGCTTAATTTGTTGATCACATCAAAACACCTCGGGGTTCCAACAATCTCCCCCTTTTTGATGTGAGCAACTAAAGTTAAGCTAGGGAAAACATATGCAATAAAAATAATTTATTTGCAATTAAGTCCAAAAGATATTTCAATTAAAAACTTATATACCTCCCCCTAGACTTAACATCCTTCTCCCCCTTTGATCACATAAAAAATAGGGGTTTTAAACAAGTCTAAGGTAAAAAGATTTTATGGTAAAAAAATCTAAGGTAATTTGCATAAAGAAAATTTCTAAGTCAATTTTCAAAAAAAAAAAATTTCTAAGGCAGTTTTCAAAAATAATTTCTAAGGCAATTTTCAAAAAAAAATTCATAAAAAATTTCTAAGGCAATTTTTAAAAATAATTTCTAAGGCAATTTTTTAAAAAAATTTCTAAGTAAATTTTAAAAAATTTCTAAGTCAATTATCATAAAAACTTTGAAGGCAAGAATTTTATAAAAAAAATTCTAAGTTAAAAACAAGGGGAAAAAAATTAATTTCCAAAAATAATAATAATTTTTTTTAAACTAAATATTCTTGAAAATATTTTCTAAGTTAAACTAAATTTTCAAAAACAAATGTTTAACAACTTTTAAGCATTATTTAATTCTAACTTTAATACTTTTTCCAGAAAGTTAATTAAATATTTGATTTCAGTATTTTGGCTTCCAGGTCATGGCGAGGCACTAGGCCTTTTTGGTTATTAGAGCAAAAACTACTTCCTTATACAAAGCCTCATAAAGAAACTATCTGTTTAACTTTCTTGCTGAAAAAAATGCTAAGTTTAAAATTCAAGTTAAACATGTTTTCGGAACCCAATAGAGGTTCCTTCCTACAGGGTTAATCAAGTATTTCCTAGGTACATAGACTTTTGATATTTTTCTAATTTGACTTTGATGAAATCTATAATACCAATTTAAACTTTTATAATTTCTAAAAGTAGAAATATTTGAACCATTAGACTTTTTCAATTTTTCTATTTCTTCTTTTAGTTTTTCATTTTTAATTTTCAATTTATCAAAATCCTCTATAAGACATGATTTTGCTAAAAAAAAATTTGTTTCTAAAATTTCATTTTTTAATTTGGTATTTTCATTTTCTAATTTATACATGGACTTAGTCATTGCCTTAATGCCAGAGTAAAGTTGATCAGGGGGTAAGAGGCATACCTCACTTACCATATCAGACTTAAAGCCTGAATCTCCCCCTGCTTTGCTGCTTTCATCTGAGGTCGCTCCCCCTTCATCGATGCTGGGTTCTGATATGCTTTTCCCTTCATAGCTTGCCATCAGTGCTATCCCAGCATATTCTTGAATCTCGGACTCAGATGTTGAAGTGTCGTCCCAAGTGGCTTTTATGTTCTTGTGTTTCTTAGGTGTCTTCATTTTGTCCTTCTTTAGTTCTGGGCAATCCTCTCTTAAGTGTCCTTCCTTTTGACACTGGTAGCAACGCACTTTTCTTCTATTTCTTGGATTCTTTTTATTCTGCAATTCTTTAAATTTATTAGATCTAAAAAACTTTTTAAAGT
Organism: Zingiber officinale; assembly: GCF_018446385.1. Lineage (NCBI taxonomy): Eukaryota > Viridiplantae > Streptophyta > Magnoliopsida > Zingiberales > Zingiberaceae > Zingiber > Zingiber officinale. The sequence continues at coordinate 86,348,613 of NC_055988.1, forward strand.
TTCTTACCATATATGCTTCTTGGTCTTCTTCGGAGTCTGACTCGGGTTCATCCTTCTTGGTTGCGTTCAGTACCATTATCTGACTTGAGTCTTTTGTTGTAGATGCACACCTGGTTTCATGTAACTCAAGAGTAGAAAACAACTCTTCTAAAGTACTTACCTCCAGGTCTTTTGAAATATAGTAGACGTCGACGATTGATGTCCACTCCGGAGTTCGAGAAAATGCGTTGAGTGCGTAGCGTATGGTATCTCGGTTTGTTAGCGTTTCACTAAGGTTCTCGAGACCAGTAATTAATTCTTTTACCTTTGCATGTAGACTGGCTACCTTCTCATCTTTTTCCAGACGGATGTTCAGCAACTTGTTCCGGAGGATGTCTCTTCTAGCAAGCTTTGCTTCGGGCGTGCCTTCGTGGAGTTCCAGGAACTTCTCCCAAAGTTCTTTGGCCGACGAGTAGCTTTCGATGCGGTTGACTTCCTGAGGTGGCAGTACGCTCAGCAGGTGATATTCCACACGGCTGTTCACTACAGACTCATTCTGCTCCTTCTTTGTCCAAAGGCTCTCTTCTTTTTCTTCTCCATATTGATTTTTCGGAGCTACAAAACCATATTTCATAATAAATCGAATTTCAAAATATGTTCTTAGGAATACCTCCATACGTCGCTTCCAATCTGCGAAGTCTCCCTCAAATTTTGGTGGAACGATGCTTGGTCCGGCCATCTTGTTGCTTCGATCGGCGGTTAGTCCTCCTGAAGCGTCCTTGCTCTGATACCACTTGTTGGTCCCTTTGGAGGCCGGCAAGAGGGGAGGGGTGAATTGCCCTGAAAAAATAAGCCACAAACATTTCTCGGATTTTCAACTAATTTAAAGGAACTTGTAATTAAAAAAAAACAGAGACTAAATAAACAGAAATAAGACACAGAGAATTTACTTGGTTTGCAATCAGGGGATTGCTAATCCAAGGAAAGTAAGCGCACTATCTGAAGATCTCCTTCGGGCGGAGTAGCCTCTTTACAGCGTTGACAGCACAGACAGAAAAGTAGAAATAAAAGAATGGATTACAAGTTGTTGTTCTCAATGAATTGATTAGTTTCTGGACCAAGGCTATATTTATAGCCTTGGTCGGGGCGCCTGGAAGGGTTCCGGGCGCCCTAGGGGGGATAAATTTTATCCCCCAACGTTCAGATCAAGTCAAAGCTCGATCCGGTCAAAAACTTCATTCCGGGCGCCCGGAAGGGTTCCGGGCGCCCCGGGCTGTTCCGGACGCCCGAAATGGTTCCGGGCGCCCCGAGGCCTGAAGTCAACAAAGTTGACTTTCTCGTCTCCGGTTCAGCTCATCTCGGTCCGGGTCTTGTTCGCTCCGGCTCCGCTAGCTTGGGTGATCTCGGCCATCCGGAATAGGGCTCACCCGAACCCAAGTTCCGGCCTTCTCCTCGAGCAGCCTTCCTTCCCGGTTTCTCATCCCTCGAACGCCACGCACGTTCTTCTCGTCCACCGGTGTACTCTTCCGCGGTCACCTTGTCCCTCGGACGCACCGAGCCCGTCGGCTCTCTCCCGTGCCGTCCTTCTCGCTAGCCGCGTCTTCCGCTCGACTTCCTGTGTTCCTAAGTTCCTGCACTCTTAGACACAAGGGTTAGACAACGCAGGACCTAGCTTAACTTGTTTGATCACATCAAAACACCTCGAGATTCCAATAGTTAGGTTATTAGTGCTAGTCTGTTTGGTGATCTACTTTTCTCTATCTTCAATAGCAAGATATGAGAATTGTATTTCATTGAAAGGATTTGATTTTAGTCTAACTGGAGGATCTCTCTACACTTTACCTTATTTTTGATAGTTGAAGGTTTTGAAAATAGTCATGATTCATTAGATTTGATGAGTACTTGAACTCCCATGGTGATTTCTTAACTACATCTTGGTCACTAGATTGATGCTCGAATCATTAAAGATCATTTGGAAAAAATGGAAATCTCAATAGTTGCATCGTTACAAATGTGCAATTTAAAGAAAAAAATGAAAAAGATGAAATAAGGGATTGAAAAATTTATTGTCATGAGTGGAAACTAGGTATTTGCCCCTTAGAAATCGAGTTAGGTTACTGGAGAAACGAACACTAGATTTATCTTGATATCAAGCACATTCTTTGGACCTTGGGTAGATTTAAGATACATGAACCAAGCAGTGTTTACTGTTGGGAATAAAAGGAAAAGATAGTTCAATGACAACTTGACTAGGATAAGGAATTGATACTTGAGAAATTTAGGCCACGATTTGCACTGAGCGCGGAGAACTCATTCTTAGGCTAAGTTAAATCCATTTATGATCATGTGGCAAAAGGCGAAATCGCTCGCCCCCAGCGCCCCCGCCGCACCCGACCTAAGGCCATCACGAGGGAAAATCCATTTATGATCATGCTCATTATTGAAATTGTTTGATAGAGTTAAATTGATTCACCAAGGATTATGATGCACTTACTACTATACATATTTCTAGACTGCAAAATTTTATTTGATAACAATCAAACGCTTTCTTAAAGATCATTCTTGATTATTCTCATTGGTTTCACTAGTTTGATAGAACTAAATAGAATCACTAGGGATACACATTTTTATCTCATAAATCTAGATTGCAGAGTTTGCTTAAGGACAAGCAAACGTTTAAGTCTGGGGGTGTGATGCGCGTAGATTATATATGCTATTTTGCATTATTTGACTCACATATACTTATATTTCATGTTTATGATTTATGTATTTTGCATCCTTTTCTATCATATTTCAGCATAATTACTATTTTATGTCCAGAGGTCTGCTTGGTGTTTGTTTTCACTTTCAAGAGCAGTTGGAGTGGAAAAGGATTTTAAAGATGCAAAAGAAAATCATTCGAAGAAGACCATGACCTAGCACTTGTTTACCCCGTGGAGAGAAAAGCAAGGATTGGAGTGCTCAAGTCATTCAAAATGCAAATTGGGCTTGGCCATACCTTGAGGCACCACTAAGGTAGCAGCAAAGACAAGGGGTCATGCCAAATGGCACGGCGAAGAGGAAGAACCAAAGCAGAAATGGGTATGGTCGTGCCAAATGGCACAACTAGGAATTTTCCCATGCCTTTTTCCAAAACAGGATGCTTGGAGGCATGGGCATGCCTCCAAAACTCTGGTTTGAAGAACAAGCCGTGCCAAATGGCACGACCCAGAAGGGCTAAACAGAGACTATTTTGATCGTGCTATTTGGTACGACCAAAAGCCAGAGAAAGCTTTGGTTGTGCCAAATGGCACGGCTAGGTGCCCAGAGCTAGAACTAATTTGGCTTTGGCTATGCCATTCGGCATGGCCAGGTAGCCAGAAGGCGCTTGGGCTTTGTCTCAAGGCACGGCTACCCCATCCCTCACCTCTTTAAAAGGGGCATTTCATCCCCTTCAAAAGGGAGGAGGGTTCCAAGATGGGAGGCAATCATCTAGGCCAAATCCTTGCATTTGGAGACGCCATTTGGATGATCCGAGGTTATTCTACTGCTCCATCCTCATCGACACTCCAAGATCTACATCCAAAGGCTTCACTCGACATCAAGAATAAGCTTCTTCTTCCCTTTCTCTTGGATTCTTGAAGTTTCTATCAATTTTAGTCTTTGGATTATAGCTCTTTCTATTATGGAGTAGATCTTTATTGTTCTAGGATGTAGGAAGTAATTGTAATGTGTGGATGATATAAAACTTTATGGAATTACCAATTCCTAGTTTGATAAAGCTTGTATGCACTTGTTCTGTTTGATGAAATGTATGCAAGAAGGTTTTCTGTATGGGCATCAATTTATCTATCTAGATTTCATTTCTATATGCGTAGATCTCAATTCTATAATAGATACATTGTTGTGTGTCTAGTTCTGAACATAAACCTGAATTTTTATTGAACAAATGCATATATTGGTACCTCTTTTGAGTGTATGCTCTGATATAGCTCAGCATAGCTTTAGGATACTTGTTTAACATTGAGTATCTAAGGTAACTATCCTTCTATATGGATCATAACCTCTTAAGGGATAACAATTCTGTGTAAGAAAGAGTCTATCACTTGACCTAATGGACTTTTCCTAATCGTATGCTATGCAAGTGACCTACGTAATCTAGAGACGTAAACCCGGGGGAGACCTTGTGACAGGAGGTACTCTACTAAAAACCCAGACTCTCTAAGTTACTTCTTCACTTGATGACATACTTGGTTATTGGCAGAGAGAGTACTCTGATACACCATCATGGGGTGATAGTTGGTAGTAAATTAGGCTTTCTTGCAAACATAGAAGTTGAAAACTAGGATTGGGCAAATCCATAGCACAACATCCACCATTACAATGAAACCGAAGACCTAGAATATTTATTTGAATTAAGGGCCTCCTCAACTACTCTTTCTTCTGTTCTTTCACATTTTAGTTAAAAATCTCAAATCAAACCACTATCAATTATGTCTAGCTAAATTCAAAGTGTAAAATCAATTATCATTTGATCCTCAGTTCTCATGGGATTGACTTATAAATTTTATTACTTGACGACGCTCGTACGCTTGCGAGTTTTTTCACATATCATCGTCAAGTGATGATAGTGTACGTCAGTACAGATTCCATGTTGGCAGATCCACTCACTAAGGGCTTGGTGCATAAGGTATTTCATTCACATGTGAATATAAGGGTCCTTATTATGGAAGAAGTATACATATAGTGGGAGTCTGTATTTATTTTATTACTCTTTATTTGTTAACAAAAATAAACATTTTGTTTTGATTATTGTACATACTTAAAATTCAAAATATTCATGGGTATTTTATTTGTTTGACACTTTGAAATAAAAATATCATGATTTACTGTTGATGTTTAGCATATAGTATTTATAAATATGAAATAGATTCATTTTGGAATCATAAAGTTTGATCATGATTTGATATTGCAATTCGGCATAAAGTATTTTACAAATATGACCCTTGTAGGTCACCTTTGGACTAGTTGGAAATTGATATGTATTGATCACATTTTATGTAATTTTCATGGTACACATCCACATCTTGATCTATGTCATTAATAATATTGGTATTATGATTACTGTTAGGGCTTGTTACAATCATATATAGTAACTATGACCTCTTTAGTCCTATACCAATGAAGTTAATGGAGCAGGTTGTTTACAGGAGGTATTTTGTACCAATAAAGTTTGACATTGTTGTTTACGTCAACTAAGATTTCTTATATGTTATACACAAATTATATGTAGCTCAAGTGGAAGATTGTTAGATTTTATTTCCTTTAGGTAGGCTCACATGCGATTTATCACATATGAATTTATGTCGTTAAGAAACCAAACTTGTTATGTGATATGACTCAAGTTTATTGAGTTTTGGTTATTGGATATGAACTTCATATGTGTAGAACCTTAAATCCACATAATGATCTATGTCATTAATAATATTAATACTATGATTACTGTTAGGGCTCGTTGCAGTCATATATAGTAATTATGACTTTTTTAGTTTTATACCAATGAAGTTAATAGATTAGATTGTTTATAGGAGGTATTTTGTACCTATAAAGTTTGACATTGTTGTTGAAGTTAGGTTTCTCATATGTTGTACACAAATCACATGTAGCTCAAGTGAGAGATTGTTGAATTTTATTTCCATTAGGTGGGCTCACATGCGATTTGTCACATACAAAATTATGTCATTAAGAAACCAAACCCATTATGTGATACGACTAAAGTTTATTTGGTTTTGGTTATTGGATGTGGACTTCATATGTGTAGAACCTTAAATCCACATCATCATTATCTATGAACTGATAACGGATGTGGATCGTCTGTATAAGGGTTTGATCCCTATTAAATTATGGATCAGACAAATTTCAACGTTCTCCATTGATGTAGTGATTCCGGTGTTGTCATCCTAATTCCTCTTGAAGACCACCCTCTACTTTTCCTTCTTCTTCCATAGGATTTCTGATACGAGCATGACAAACGACGCTCTCTGAGGCAATGTTGACTCTGCTGCATTCAGGTTCTATGTCTCAGAATCTTTAGTTTTTCTTGATTTCAATTATGTCGTAAGATTTGATGAAACTAAATCCTTGTTCTTGTATTTCATGTTATTTGAATTCATGTGGTTTAAGATTTACAAGATTTAACACATGTTACTAAAAAGAGTGCGCAATCCACTTATTTTTCATGATATTTCTCATGATATCCCGATGATTATTCTCTCCTAAATCTAAAATCATTTACTCCATTTTATTGAAGTTCTTCTCAACTCGTTTTCCTTTTCTGGTGAATTTAGTCTATTTATTTTGTTATTACTAATAGAAACTAGTTATTTCTTTGGATCAATGGAAGAAAACTTTTATTCATTTCATTTAAATACTTATACTATACTTGATATTATCACGTTTTGGTCATAAAGTTGGGGTCTGATGTTATTCTTCTAGCAGAACGTTTTTCTATACGAATCATGATATTTACTTGACGATCATAAATAAGCTTGAATTAACTTGAAGCTAAGTTAGTTTTGTTTGTGTACATCTAAATCAACAAAAGTGTAATCTCTGTATTTCAAACCATCAAAATTGTACTTTTGACGATGAACCAAGTAGAAAACCAGCATTACCTGCCAATGGTTGCAAATATATAGGGACGTTTAAATTAAAACTGTAATTACCTTGTCAAAGCGAGGATGGCGGAATCAAAGCAAAAGCAGGGAGCTTTGAATTTGATATTTTGTTCTTCTCCTATTGTTTTCGATGCCGGATTTCAATTTCTTATCTTTCATTGTGTTTGCAATTACCTACATCTAATGTTGTCAAATTGTTTGATTTTAATATTTGTTTCTAATTTATATATGTGTGCTAGCCATTCAGATTATTATTATTATTATTATTATTATTATTATTATTATTATTTGATAAAAGATGAGGAATTTTGCATGAAATTAGAAAATTAAGAATTTGACATTGAGGTCAATTAATTGTGTTATTCTAACAATTTTAAAAAATATACAAATCATTTTTTAAAAGCTCATTAAGTTATCAGAGTGATATAAAAATTATTTGATATTTTTGTTTGTTTGTGTATTACAATCTCATTTATAATTTTCATGTCGAACTAAATACTTGCAGAATTTAGATCATGCTGTCTTTTTTGAGATGCGATGGATCTCATGGGGGATTAATAAAAAAAGAAAGATAAATCCAAATAGCAACATTGACTAGTCCTGAATTACCGGTTCGATCCGATGAAATTTTTTGCGTCCTATTTAGAGAAAAAATTCATACAAATTCGTTATAGCTAGAGATCGAATCGTAGATATCTAAGTGCCAATCTGAATGTCCTGCTGTTGTACCATAATCCAAGAGTATTTTATGGGTGATTAGTATAACTATTGATAGTTGGAATAGGACATATTGTGGAAAAATAAACATATTGTATTCACGTATAATTATGAATCATTTAATTACTATAAAAGAAAATTCTATAAAAATAGTTTAGATAAATAAGTTTTCTTGGTTGTTTTCTGTTTCTAATAATTACCCAGCACAGGTTGATAGTTAAATTATATGGATTTATTCCTGAGCACAGAATGTTGACACTTCTAGTTTTCACTTACTACATGTCTAATTCAAGAACAATATGGTACATATCAGCTGTATAGTATAATGATATTCTCTCAAATCATATTGGTTTTATATAATCACTCTTATTTTGAATACCAACGTATTAAGAGAACAATGTTGGAAGATTACATTACATAGTGCTTCAGAAATACAGAGGCTAACAAGCAACGCATGATGGAAGAGATTGACAAAGGATTGTTTGAATAGCAAAACAAGTTTGAGAATTAAGGAAGGTATTAGCAATGGATAAGTTGGCTAGGAGAACTAGTACACACCACACCAGATGTTTTAATAATTTCATCTTTGCATTGACAGAAAACTCTGCTTACTCTGAGTCAAATCATATGCCTTAAGACTGGAGTAGTCTTGCAAAACATTTGGGACGATTTGAATGGTTTGCCGCAATATGTTTGACCATCTCTATTATATCTTCATCCCTAGTTGTAATGTGAACCTCCCTTAGCCCATGCAGATGTTCTAATATTTTTGCCATTGACTAATAATGATCTAGGGGTAGTGGGCAAATCTATTTTAAAAATTTCAAGGCTTCGGACTGCACCTTCTTTGAAACTCACATTTCGCTCTATAATTTCCAGGAATTTAAGTTGTGCGAACCCTCCACGATCGAAGACCAAATCCTCATCATTATTGACGAATGACTCATATCCTAATTTCAAGTAGACCAAAGCGGGGAGATTTCTCATGACTTGTAGATCCTCGAGCTGCAGTCGTGTGAAGAACAGAGATATCTTGATGCCATGCTTCAGAGATGCAAACCAAGGAGGCAACTCGTAAAGTCTGCATCGTATCATGAGCTTGCAGAGCAGCAATGGCGGCGAAGCTACCTCATCTAGTGCCTTTTTCAGACTGCGGTCTGCCCAATGCAAAATCTTTAGAGATCGAAGGCTGTCATTGACCTTCGAGAGCAGGGCGCTGATCTCCTCCAGCATTCTGAGTGATAGATCAGAGCAACAAAAACTGATGGCAAGCTTCTGGACGTGGACAAGCTCACCAATCTCCTGTAGCGAATGCACATTACGAGTACGTGCCGTTCCAAACGTGGCAAGTCTTTTCAACTTTCTTATTCCTTTCGGGAACTTAAATCCTGTGAGGGAACCACCAAGCAGATAGACCAGTTTTCGGAGTTTGACGATGGAATTGGGTAGTTTTCTAATATTAGTTTCTCTTATATCGAAAAACTCTAGATTCTGCAAATCTCCTATTGAATCTGGCAATTCAAATAATTCAGTATTTCTTAGAGACAAGTACATCAAAAGAAACAACTTGGAAAAGCTCTTGCGGTGGAAATGATCAGTTTCCCTACATCCTTCCAGGTCAATTGCCCTCAACAGCCTCTGCTTTCTATAATCCTTCGGTGGTGGTACATCCTCACCAAATACCGTGAAGGATCGGAGGTGGGACAGATCAGTGTTAGACGCTAGTCCACTGCCTCCTACCTGTCACGACTTTATACTCTGCGTTTCTAGAACTCTCAATCGATTGCCATGTCAGATTAGTGTCATCCTAGCAGTCCAAAGCTCACTACTTGTACAACAGTCATATCTCAATCGATCGACTGATCGATTGGGGAGGTTTGAATCGATCGGCCGATCAATTCAGAGCGTCTTTATGCTCTCGTTGGAAAACTCTGAATCGATTGATCAATCGATTCAGGCTTCCTCGCTTCCTCACGAGAAAAACCAATCTCAATCGATTGACTAATCGATTGACGTTGCCTAATCAATCGACTGATCGATTAGGAACGTCTTTATGCTCACGATAAGCAGCTCCCAATCGATCAACTGATCGATTGGGCTGCTGTTTATCGTAGCACTCTCCCAATCGATCGGTTGATCGATTGGGTTGTTATTTATCGTAGCACTCTCCCAATCAATTTGTTGATTGATTGGGCTTGGTCTAATTTGATCACTTGATCTAATTGACCAATCCTAACTTGCCTGACTCAAGTCTAGGGTTCCCAAATCGAACATCTGGTCAACCTTGACCTGTTAGATCTTCTTCACCAAGTGTTCGATCAATCCTTTGACCCATTTGAATTTTTCTCCTTATGCCAAGTATCTGGTCAATCCTTTGACCTACTTAGACTTTCCAACACTAGGTGTCCGGTCATCCTTGACCCACCTAGATTTCCACATGTCTGACTTTACTCACAAGGTCTTTCCATTTGCATAGCTTCACCCACTAGGGTTTTTCACCTAACTTCACTCACCAGAATTTTCCCACTGCCCGACTTCACTCACCAGGCCTTCCAAATGTCTGGCTTCACTCACCAGGACTTCCAACTGCCTGGCTTCACTCATCAAGACTTTTACCTATCTTCACTCATTAGGATTTTCCACTACCTAGCTTCACTCACCAGGCTTTTCCACTACATGGCTTCACTCACCAAGACTTTCACACCAAGTATCTGGTCAACACCGACTCACTTGGATTTTTCACTTATGCCAACCTTCCTGTTGAACTTGCCTTACCTGACCTCTAGTTAGGACTTTCCAATCAAGTATCTGGTCAACCTTAACCTACTTGACTCTTCTTCTTCTACCAACCATCCTTTTGGAATTACCCTTGCCTAAACCCCAGTTAGGACTTCTCTAGTCAAGTATCTGGCCAACGTTGACTTACTTGACTTCTTCTCTCCGAACGAACAATTGCACCTGCAATCTCCATTATCGTCAAGCCATCTCCATGTATTGCCAATTATCAAAACCAAAACATCACAACTCAAGCTTGAGCCAACTCAAACCTGGTCAACTTTGAGTAGAGGGATATTGCACCAACACCTTTGACATTGTTCATGTAAGACACCTTCCAAGTCATTGAAGGTGCCTTCCTTGAGGCAGATCAGCTCCTTAGTTGATCTTTTTCTCCTCGAGTAGGCTTTCGCTCTGACTTCTCATCCCTCAGAAGCACCAATCACGTTCTTCTCGATCCACTGATGCACTCTTCTACAGCTTCTCATCCCTCAGATGCACCAAACCTGTCAACTTTTTTCCCGTGCTATCATTCTCGTCAGCTGCGTCTTTCGCTAGACTTTTGGCATTCCTAAATCCCTGCACACTCAGACGTAAGACATCAAATAATGTAGTGTTTAACTTGACTTGGTTGATCACATAAAAATCATCTTGAGATACCAACAATCTCTCTCTTTTTGATGTGATCAACCCATGAATCTCGGCAAAGCCGAAGTAAATACCTCCCTTATGTGCTTGTCACTATTTCAAAGGCTAGTAGCCGCCCGTGATTTACCTCCTCCGTGTTGGCCCTGGGATGGGTTGGCGGGGGCGCTGGGGGCGAGCTTATTCGCCTTTTGTCACAATTGATGTGATCAACCCAAGTTAAGTTAGAGCTAAAAAAATAGTAACATAATAGTTAAAATAGTTACAATTTATAAACATGAAATAAATAGAAAATATTAAAATAGTTAATATGCAAAAAAAAAAAAAAAAAAAAAACCTTTCCCTAGACTTATTCTAATATTGTCCCTTTGATCATATTAAAAATAGGGGTAAAAATTCTAAGGGATATATAAATCATGACTAACACTTACAAAAATTCAAGGAATTATTTTTCGAAAAACTAAAGTTTTATCGTTAAAAACTAGTTTTTAGAAGAAATAAGTTTAAAATTATTCTTAGTCATTGAAAAATTTGAAAATTTTTGTAATGATTAAACAAGCTTATCCAAAATAGTGTTAAAATTTTCAAAAAAAAAAAATAATATAAGTTGTAATAAATTGTTTTCTACAAAAAAGATGTATTAAAAAATCTTAACAAATAGATTTTCCATTTAGGTTTTAGGTTTAATTAGGCTTAATCAATTTTCATTAAGGTTTAATTAATTTTTAATTAATTGTAATTTAAGTTCAAGTTTTTAATTTTAAATTAATTAAGTTAGTTAAATTATCTTTCTTTGAAGGAGTGTACTTAATATTTAAGTTTTTATTAATTTTTGAATTAGTTAAGTTGTTTGAATTATCTTTCTTTAAATGTTTATCTTTAATATTTAATTTCAAATTTGTTAGATTTGGTTTTTGATTTTATTAAAGTGTTTGATTTTATCTTTATTTTATCTTTATTTTTAAGTTTATATTATTATCTTTAAGATTTAAATTTTTATTAATTAAATTATTTTTATTTTGGATAGAAACTTCTAGGTTGACATTATCTAGATTATCAAATATTTTATTAAGATATTTATTAATTTTATCTAGATCTATTTTGTTATTTTTAAGTTTTAAATTTGAATTTATCTTAATGTTTCAATTAATTAATTTATTTGAATTGATTTAGTTATTGTTATGTTTAACCAAGCCAAGATTGATGTTGATTTGGTCAAAGTCTTGATTGACTTGATCAAAATCTAGATTATCTTGTACTTCTAAATTTTTAATTAAATTTGAATTATGCAAATCTAGATTATCATACACTATACTTGGGATAATTTCATATTTATCTAAATTATCATACATATTATTTAAACTACTACTAATAAATGTATTTTAGTAAATTATACTCACCTTAAACGTACCCCCTAATTCATTAGGCTTCTCCGTTGGATTTAACTCAAGTCTGGATTCACTTTTGACTTGATCCTCTAGCTTCAATGACTCCTCATGAAGCTTGGTCAGGCGGGTCCAAAACTCGTGGGCATCTTTGCCCTTTCCTATCCTGCATGTACCTTTGTTAGGTAATAAATTTGAAATTAACTTTATTACTTTTTGGTTTGCTTCCGAGTTCTGAGAAGATCGCTTCAGACTATGCCATAATCGAAGCCGTTCATCAGGACAAAGCTTTCCATTTGCATCCTTCATAGATTGAATTCCTCCTTCTTGTATATCTCATATAGAGGTGGTTTATTGACATTTCGCTCGAGCATTTCTTTGTTCACCATTTTTCAACATTTGAAAAGAACTCACGTAGATTTCAAAACTATATATTGGGGTAAGTAGTGTGGGAGATAAGGAAATATGTTTTACCAATTTCAAAAAAAATAATAATAAAATAAAAAAATATTATGATAAATGTTGTTAAATGAGATATTTCACCAATTCTGACAAATGGTAAAAAATAAAAATGGAAAAATGCTGTACATATTTTTTAAAAAAGAAGGAACCCCCTACTCGATTGGTGGTTTCACCAATTTAGAGCGGCCTCACTTTGATACCACTAATTCGATCAAGACACGCTTGAGAGAGAGGGATAAATCACGTGGTTTTAAAAACTTTTCTTTTTCTTTTTTAAAACTAAGTACGAATGTAACGGAATAACGAGAAAGTAAGAAAAAGAAAGACACACATTCAATTTTGCTTGGTTCAGAGCCTTCAGTGACTCCTACTCCAAGACCCAGGTCTCGCGGACCTATCTATGAGTAATCCACTAAATACCTCTTCTAAAACCACCGAAAGAGGGGATCGAGTACAATAAAAGAATCGGAAAAGTGTAACACACTACACTTTTCTTTATGCAATAATTTAAGTACAATGTTAAAGTTCGTTACCCAACACCTTCATGGATGATCGGATTAGGCTTTGTGTTGGATGGCTCCTCTGCAATGGTCGAGCATAGCAGCGTCGTAGCAAAGTAGTAGCAGGAAGTCGGAGCATTTGAAACGTCGAATAAACACGTAGAAGCTTGTAAATCAATTGTGTTGAAAGCTTTGGTCAAATGTCTCTTTTATAAGGGATGTAAGGTGCCTTCCATAGCACCGAAGGCGCCTTCAACCCCCAAAATTTATCTTGCAACTTTAGCTTCTTATTGTCACCAAAATCTTCTACGTTATATGGCTGAAGTTGCCTTCCAAGCTCCTGAAGGCGCCTTCCATAAACAATACTTAAGGCACTTTCCGTCGCATGGAAGGCGCCTCGGGTATTGTTCACCTGAAGCCACTTGTACTCCTTTTTCCCTACAAGTTCATGTTAGTACAAAACAAATAATAACCAAGAAAATAGAGTTAGCACAATAAAAATATTATTAATTAGTAATTAGATCATGTCTCCCTGAAACTAGAATCTAGTCATGATCTCAATTTAGATTTCTGAAATGGGCCTACATTAGACTCACGACTATTGTCCCCTCAATCCGGACGCATCCTCACTGAGTCACTCTCCTCCAGTGACTTACCTTCACTTATCAAGTGTCAAGTGACTTATCTTCACTTACAAAGTGTCAAGTTACCTTCTTGACGTCAATCTGACACATCATGTCTTCTTGCCGGAATCGCACATCTTGACTTCGCTAATCGAGAATCGAACATTCCGACCTACAGGAATCGCATATCCGGATTTCAACCTATCGGGAATCGAACATCCCGACCTCCTGCCAGAATCTTACATTTGAGCTTCACCAATCGAGAATCGCACATCCAACTTGTAATATATGCGAATTTAATTTAGGGTTATCGTGGAATAACCTTAGGAAAATTTTTAAGAATTTTTAGAAATTTTTCTGGAGCTAAACGGAGTCCATAGGACTCCGTATGAGGGATACGCCGACGGGGCTAGATAAAGGCAGGTTTAGAATACCCAAATTAAGCGGGAATTGATTAAGGCTAGACTTAGGCCTTAATTAAGCTAACCTAGGGGTGGGATTGATTTCTTTATAAAGCCCGAAGCCTCCCGGTTCACCTTCGGCTTCTCTATTCCTCCCCTGCGCCTCGCGATCTCAGACGCCACGCGACCGAGACCGGCGATCGCTTCTTCCCTCGGTGTCGCCGGCGAGGAGCGGATCTTGGAGCATCGAAGGGAAGAAAGGTTAGTAGAACCGAAACCCTCCTTCTCCTCGATCCCTTTTCCTTTCTCTGACCTCGGTAAACAACAGCGACGGAGCTCGGTTTGGGGATTTCGCCGGCTGTCGGGAGGAAACCGAGGGCATCGACGTTGGATCTGGGCATCGACGACCGGTTGTGTGAGGTAACGCCCATTGTTTCCTTCCGATTTCCCTGTTTTGTTCGTCGGCAAGAACAAGTCGAGCCCTAAACTTCGATCTCGGAGGTAAGGGTTTGGTTTTGGTTGTGAATTCGAACCTTGATCTTTTCTGGTGTTGATTCGGGTGGTTTTCTTTGGGAGGCAGAGATCGGTGTCTTGTTTCTGGCCATCATAGCTTGACTAGATCAACTCCTCCACCGGATCTGTGATCGTACTCTAGCCGTGATCTTGAGGTAAGCGATTTGGTCTTCTTTTGTTTGATCGGGAATTCGAAACCCTGATCTGTTCTTCTAGAGGTGATGCGGGGGATTTTTCTGAGAAGCAGAGCTTGATGTTGTGATTCCGGGCACTACAGATCTGCTGGGGATTACTCTTCTACATCATATTTGTGACCATCTCCGGCAATTGAAGAGCAGAGGTAAGGACACCAGTAGGTTGTTGTTGTTAACAGATTGTTGCGATGTTTTCTTGCTGTTCTTCCTTCTTGATCCGGTTTGTAGGGTTGTCATATGTAGTTTTCTGATATAGGGAATTGAGGTATGGTTTAACTCATCTTCTCTTGATGCATCAGTGTATCTATTGGATTTTGGTTTTTCAGTGGAATCCCTATATTCTTGATCCGGATCATAGGCAGAAGCAACCAGAATCGATTTATTTAGGTGTTAGAGATTCTTGGTGTACTGTTTCACTAGGAGTTCTGGAAATTAGGGTGATCAGGCTTAGTCAACAGTGATAAAAGTTTTGTGCTAGGTAATTGGAGGCTTTGAGGTATGAATAAACCTAATCAAAGGTGATTAGGGGTTTTTAGGGCTGCCTTGCTCTAGGTAGTAACAGGAGGTTGGATGATAATTGAGGACCTAATGGATATCTAATTTAGCTTAGCCAGGGGAAAGGAGTAGTAATCACTATTAGCTAAATACTTTAAGTCGGTTATTTATTTTTGGTGTACACATATATAGTTATATAAATTTGTATATGTGATACAGGACCTTGATTGACGACGAGTTGCGCGACGTGGTGGTTCTGTTGATTTCGGGATATATCGAGGCGGGTATTTCTTCCTAAATTTCTATTTAGCTCCTTGAACTTTAAAGCATGGTTATATGTTTTTGGATATTTAGGTTGCATTCCTTAAATCTTATTATTTGTTGCTTTCCTGCTTGTCTCTTTTGCTTGATCTTTGATATGATCTGGGTTGCTTCGTTACAGTCTCTATTCTTGTTATTTGTGACTCTATTGTTTATACACATGTAGAGTGTTGTAGGGAGGACTGTATTGGATATTTGTGGGCTATACCTGTCTAGGTTGTGGTTGGTATGGGTTATAGGTCCTACAGGTTTACCATTCCATTTGCATAGTGGTATGTGTAGTTACGTCTGTTGTGGTTATTGGAGGCGTTTATGAGGGGGAAGGTTGTTGCATGGATGATGATTATATATATGTATATCATGCTCATCATTCATTGCATCTGATGACCGTTGTCTCCCTTGTGGTTGAGAAGGTCATCAGTTGGTTTGGTTTAGCGCGCACCTTCGGCCACTCATGGGTAGTGGTAGCTGGAGCAGTCGCCGCTTGTCCTATTGTGCCACCCGGTCACGAGGTTTAGTGAGATCCGGCGTTGTGAGCAGCCAGGGACCCTGATGCTATGTAGTTAGATAGCTACTAGCGGACTGTCCGCCTCGACCACTCTATTGTGGGCTGGAGGGTAGTACAGTCGTCACAGACCCAAGCCTCTCGGCCATACAGGGGTCGTGGTGTCTAGAGAGGTGGCGGGGGTGACCATGGAGCATGCATGCACTTTTGCATATGATGCACGGTGCATCTGTGGGGATATTTTGCATACATGCCTACTAGATATTAGTTGCATGTGACTGTGTACTGTTGCATTTGTCTGAGCTATGTATGCTGCATATGGATGCCATGCTGCATACATGTCATTTACTTTACATATATTTGCAGACGTATATATATTGCACAGGTGTCCGGAGTATGTTATTGACTCGGTGGGTTTACGGATCATGGTATCAGGGGGTTGGTTCTTTTCGGGTATGTACATTCACGTTATATGCCTTTATTATGTCTGGTATGTTCATGCACAGTCATTATATCCGGTATAGATAGATGAGTTGTGTTATGTTAGCATATTCTTATTCTTTGCTTATGGAGACTATATCCTTTGATTCCTATATCTTTATGTAGACCATGCTTTATCCTGTCTATACCCGCTGAGTTCCCTGTACTCACTACCTCGTTTATATTATGTTGGTTCCAGGCAGTAGGTAGATGGTATGGAGATGCTTGGAGTATGTTGCTGGCCGGTCCCCCTTCCCACGTCATATCCGGAGACTTTTTTTTGGTTTTGTTTTCTCTTTCCCTACCCTTCGATTTTGTTGGATTTAGAGTTGTGAAAACGAACTATGTTTGATTCGTGTATTGTGGACTTATGCCTGTGGTATTTTGTGGACTTTCGCATTTGTGGGTTCTTTATTCGTTTTTCCGCTGTGTTTTTGATATATATCTGTGTGGGCTAGATATTTAACTGCGTGGTTGTGTTTCTTTTGTGCATAAATATTCCAGCCGCCTGTGGCTGACATATTTTGTTTGTACGGATGTTTCCGATTGTCACCGGTACAGGGGAGATGCTGCCGAAATTTTTCGGGAGGTATTTCCTCGGGGGGCGTGACAATTTAGTGGTATCAGAGCAGGTACGATACCTGTCTTGTTAGGTGTTCTGGTTTTTCGAGATTTTTCTGATACCAATTTAGTGGTATCAGAGCGGGTTTACGAGGCCTATCTCTTTTCGGGTTTTGGATTTTCGGAGGTTTTCGTTATTTCGTGTTTTAGTTCTGAGGTTACGATGTCTATTTCTCGGGTCTTGGATTTCCGAGGGTTGCGAGATATACAAGTTTTACGAGGACTCCGAAGTTACGAGGGTTTTCACTCGGGATCCGTTTTTTTTTTTTGTTTCTTCTTTCTTCCGATGTGACTGTCCGGATGGTGGGACCAGGCAGCGGCAGGAAATCTCCAAGCTATAGGATGTAAGTTAAATCACTGTGTATTATAGCGTTGTAGTCTTACCTTGTGGTTCTTATCAGGAATGAAGCGCGGAGATACGACCCCTCGTCCGCGTCGGGGTCCGGGGCGACCCCGGAAACAGCCTATCGAGTCAGTAGAGGTTGAGCCAGAGGAGCACGAGGCGGATTCTGTTGGGGATCCTGCAGGCATTGAGGTTGACAGTAGCCGACAGACTCCTCAGACTTCTATGAGAAATCCGGGTGTTCAGACTCAGGCGGTTTCTCCGAGATTTCCCCCAGTTATCCCTACTCCGGTTGCTACTCCTTGGGTAAGGGATAGAGCCCGCATCCCATTATTGGCTCGGTCGGTGAAGGACCGATTTACTCTATTTCATGGGGTTCCCGACCCGACGGTTGCTCGGTCTTGGTTAGGAAATGTGGAGGATACTTTTGAGTATTTGTCGTGTACCGAAGAAGAAAAAGCTGAATTAGCTGCGTATCACCTTCGAGATCAGGCTGTTACATGGTGGAAGATGCAGAAGACACTTGTTGGAGACCAGAGCATCACATGGACTTTATTCCGAGAGGCATTCGAGAGACAGTATTTCCCAGCTCCTTATCGTATGGCACGTCGACAGGAATTCTTACATCTGAAGCAGGGTGATCGGTCTGTGATGGAGTATGATGCGGAGTTTAACCGATTGGCGGAGTATTGCCCTCATTTAGTTGCCCAGGAGAGTGATCGGTTAGATCAGTTCACTCAGGGTCTTGCAGTATATATCCGTATCAGGATGTCTGGCTTCACTCCTAGTACGTACCGGGAGGCGTTGGATAGAGCTCTGATGATTGAGATGACACAACAGCAAATTTCCCTAGAAAAAGGAAAGGATAAGCAAAATGCTCAGGGTACGACCTCGACTCAGAAACAGCAGAACCAAGGTCAGAAGAAATGGAAGAAATGGCAGGGATCCAGGGCTACTTCGGGGGAGTCCCATCGATCATCGAAGACAGGACGATCATCTGTTGGTTCTTCTAGACCTCCTCAGAAGGATTACTCTGGGGAACTCAGATGTTTTAGATGTGGTGCTGAGGGTCACGCTAAACCTAACTGCCCATTGAGCCAAGATATATGTTACTACTGCAAGCTTCCGGGGCATGTGAGCCGCGATTGTACTCTGAAGGCTCAGTTACAGGCTGCTAAGGTTACTCCTCAAGAAAGTCATAATACTCAGACTCGACGGCCGAAGGGACCGCAGAAGACGCAGAGCACTCCACATCAGCAGAGTATACCACCTTCTCGGGCCCAGGTATACCATATTCAAAGTCAGCAGTACCCAGCGGTACCTGTACCTATGGCCATGCAGTATTCCTCGGCTGTCCCGTCACATCAGATGCATCCGACACCTCAGTATTTTCCGACGCCACCTAGCTCTTGTCCGGTGATCCAGTCTCAGCAGTTAGCTACTACTCCATCAGCACAGTTTCAGACTGGCACTGAGATGCCGCCAGCAGGCACGGAGGCAGGACGGGTTTATGCTATTACTCGAGAGGAGGCACAGCGGGCCGAGGGATCGGTCTTTCGGGGTATGATTACTGTTTATACTTTTCCCGCAGAATTATTGATAGATACTGGTAGTTCTCATTCCTTCATTTCTCGGATATTTCTGAGTAAGATTTGTAGATTACCGGTCCATCGGACTCATACATTAGTGGTATCCCTACCCTCGGGAGAGATATTAAATATCAGTCAGGAGATTAGAGATTGTCCATTGGGTTTCGAGGGTCAGACCCTTACAGTGGACTTGCAGGTTCTGGATATGTTAGACTTTGACATCATTTTGGGCATGGATTGGTTGGCCAGATATTACGCTACCGTGGATTGCAGCGCGAGAGTGGTTACATTTAGACCTCCGGGTCTACCGTCCTGGGTTTTCATGGGTACTAAGGATGAGGGGATTTCTATCATCTCAGCTATGCAAGCTCAGAGATTATTGTCTCAAGGATGCCAGGGGTATTTGTTATCTATGATTAAGACTGATCAGGATCATACCCCACCGCTTTCTGACATTCCTATAGTTCGGGAGTACCCCGATGTATTTCCAGAGGAATTACCTGGCTTGCCCCCAAAAAGGCAAGTGGAGTTCACGGTTGAGTTGATTCCGGGGACAGTACCGGTATCAAAGGCTCCATATCGCATGGCACCTAAAGAATTGGAGGAGTTAAAAGTACAATTACAGGAGCTACTGGATAGAGGGTTTATTCGTCCTAGCGTGTCTCCGTGGGGAGCTCCAGTACTCTTTGTGAAGAAGAAGGACGGATCGATGAGATTGTGCATCGACTATCGGCAGCTGAATGCTGTGACTATTAAGAATAAATATCCGCTGCCACGTATAGAGGATCTGTTTGATCAGCTCAAGAATACTTGTGTGTATTCTAAGATTGATCTGCGCTCTGGCTATCATCAGCTCAGTGTGAGAGATTCAGATATACAGAAGACAGCCTTCCGTACTCGATATGGACACTATGAGTTCTTGGTAATGCCATTTGGGCTTACCAATGCTCCAGCAGTTTTCATGGATCTGATGAATAGGGTATTTCTGGAATTCTTGGATCAGTTCGTGATTGTGTTCATCGATGATATTTTGATATATTCTCGATCCGAAGAAGAGCATGGGCGACATCTTTGTATAGTATTGGAGACGCTCCGGCGAGAACGTCTCTATGCAAAATTCAGCAAATGTGCCTTCTGGTTATCTTCTGTGGGTTTTTTGGGACATATTGTTTCTAGCAGTGGTATATCCGTGGACCCACAAAAGATAGAGGCTGTTACCAGTTGGGAGCAGCCAAAGTCTGTACAAGAGATTCGTAGCTTTCTTGGTCTGGCAGGGTATTATCGCAGATTTGTTGAGGGCTTCTCTAGCATAGCTCTGCCGTTGACTCAGTTGACCAGGAAAGGGGTGAAGTTTTGCTGGACAGAGTCTTGCGAGACGAGTTTTCAGGAACTGAAGCGAAGACTCATTTCTGCACCTATATTAGTGCTTCCTTCCGGAGATGATGGCTTCGTACTTTATACAGATGCATCATTTCAGGGGTTAGGCGCAGTACTCATGCAGCACGGACGGGTAGTTTCTTATGCCTCACGTCAGTTGAAGGAGCATGAGAAGAATTATCCGGTGCATGACCTGGAGCTGGCGGCCATTATATATGCGCTAAAAATCTGGAGACATCATCTATACGGGATTACCTTCGAGATATTCACAGACCATAAGAGTCTTAAGTATCTATTTACTCAGAGAGAATTGAACTTAAGACAGAGAAGATGGATGGAATTCTTGAAGGACTATGACTGTACGATCAACTACCACCCAGGGAAAGCGAACGTAGTAGCCGATGCGTTGAGTAGGAAATCCCGAGGAGTTCTTGCCTGCCACCGTGTGATGGTTACGGAACTGGTACAGCAATTTTCTGAGTTGGGATTAGTAGAGCAGGGTCAGACGGAGCGGGGTATTCTGTTATCTATGGTTGCCCAGTCACCCATTGTAGAGAGGATTAAAGAGGCTCAGGCTACTGATCAGCATCTGCAGTTTCTGTGTAGCAGAATTACCTCGGGACAGCAGACAGGGTTTTCTCGTGATGGAAAGGGGATTCTATACTTCCGGGGGAGATTGTGTGTTCCTGAGCTACCTTCTTTGAAGGAGGACCTACTTCAGGAAGCACACCGATCCAGATTTGCGATTCACCCTGGTGGTACACGTATGTATAGGGATCTGAGACGTCCTTATTGGTGGGCTGGCATGAAGAAGGACATCGCAGATTTCGTTGCACGATGCCTTGTATGTCAGCAGGTGAAGGCTGAACACCAGAGACCCGCTGGCTTGCTCCAGAAGATACAGATACCGGAGTGGAAATGGGAGCATGTCACGATGGATTTCGTCGTGGGTCTACCCAGAACCCGACGAACACATGATACGATTTGGGTGATCGTGGATCGATTAACCAAATCTGCTCATTTCCTTCCGATCCGTAGGACGGAGTCATTGGATCGGCTAGCAGAGTTGTATTGTAGAGAGATTATCAGGCTTCACGGTGTACCTCTCAGTATTATTTCAGATAGAGATCCGCGATTTACTTCGCGATTCTGGCAGAGTTTACAGCAGGCTATGGGTACAGAGTTACGATTCAGTACCGCTTTCCACCCCCAGACAGACGGTCAGTCAGAGCGTACTATACAGACATTAGAGGACTTATTGAGATCATGTGTCATAGACTTCGGAGGTAGTTGGGAAGATCATTTACATTTAGCAGAATTTGCCTACAACAACAGTTATCATTCGGCGATACAGATGGCACCTTATGAGGCGTTGTATGGCAGAGCCTGTAGATCTCCCACCCTATGGGTAGAAGTTGGGGAATCCCAGATTTTGGGGCCACAGAGCCTTCAGCGTGATGCAGAAATGGTTCGTACTATCAGGCGCAGGTTGTCAGAGGCTCAGGATCGGCAGAAGAGTTATGCAGATCGTAGACGGAGACCGTTAGAGTTTGCTGTTGGTGATCATGTATTCTTACGGGTATCCCCTACTAAAGGAGTAAAAAGGTTTGGATTGAAGGGTAAGTTAACACCTCGCTATGTCGGACCCTTCCAGATTCTCGAGAGGATTGGAGCAGTAGCTTACCGGCTGGCGCTACCACCATCTCTAGCTGGCATTCACGATGTATTCCATGTATCTATGCTGAGGAGATACATATCCGATCCGACACATGTTCTGTCAGATATATCCGTTCCTATTCAGCCTGATGTTACTTACGAGGAGGTTCCGGTACGGATTCTGGACCATAGGGAGCGTCAGTTGCGGAACAAGACAGTCCGACTGGTTAAAGTCGGATGGCAGCATCATTCTGACGAGGAGGCTACTTGGGAGCTGGAGGATACGATCCGAGCTCGATACCCTCACCTGTTTACTTGAGGTATGTGGGCTAGAGTTCTTTCAGCATTTATACTGTTGGTTTATATTCTAGTGGTTGCTGTTGGTTATAGCGAAATTTGGGGACCAAATTTTTATTAGTGGGGGAGAATGTAATATATGTGAATTTAATTTAGGGTTATCGTGGAATAACCTTAGGAAAATTTTTAAGAATTTTTAGAAATTTTTCTGGAGCTAAACGGAGTCCATAGGACTCCGTATGAGGGATACGCCGACGGGGCTAGATAAAGGCAGGTTTAGAATACCCAAATTAAGCGGGAATTGATTAAGGCTAGACTTAGGCCTTAATTAAGCTAACCTAGGGGTGGGATTGATTTCTTTATAAAGCCCGAAGCCTCCCGGTTCACCTTCGGCTTCTCTATTCCTCCCCTGCGCCTCGCGATCTCAGACGCCACGCGACCGAGACCGGCGATCGCTTCTTCCCTCGGTGTCGCCGGCGAGGAGCGGATCTTGGAGCATCGAAGGGAAGAAAGGTTAGTAGAACCGAAACCCTCCTTCTCCTCGATCCCTTTTCCTTTCTCTGACCTCGGTAAACAACAGCGACGGAGCTCGGTTTGGGGATTTCGCCGGCTGTCGGGAGGAAACCGAGGGCATCGACGTTGGATCTGGGCATCGACGACCGGTTGTGTGAGGTAACGCCCATTGTTTCCTTCCGATTTCCCTGTTTTGTTCGTCGGCAAGAACAAGTCGAGCCCTAAACTTCGATCTCGGAGGTAAGGGTTTGGTTTTGGTTGTGAATTCGAACCTTGATCTTTTCTGGTGTTGATTCGGGTGGTTTTCTTCGGGAGGCAGAGATCGGTGTCTTGTTTCTGGCCATCATAGCTTGACTAGATCAACTCCTCCACCGGATCTGTGATCGTACTCTAGCCGTGATCTTGAGGTAAGCGATTTGGTCTTCTTTTGTTTGATCAGGAATTCGAAACCCTGATCTGTTCTTCTAGAGGTGATGCGGGGGATTTTTCTGAGAAGCAGAGCTTGATGTTGTGATTCCGGGCACTACAGATCTGCTGGGGATTACTCTTCTACATCATATTTGTGACCATCTCCGGCAATTGAAGAGCAGAGGTAAGGACACCAGTAGGTTGTTGTTGTTAACAGATTGTTGCGATGTTTTCTTGCTGTTCTTCCTTCTTGATCCGGTTTGTAGGGTTGTCATATGTAGTTTTCTGATATAGGGAATTGAGGTATGGTTTAACTCATCTTCTCTTGATGCATCAGTGTATCTATTGGATTTTGGTTTTTCAGTGGAATCCCTATATTCTTGATCCGGATCATAGGCAGAAGCAACCAGAATCGATTTATTTAGGTGTTAGAGATTCTTGGTGTACTGTTTCACTAGGAGTTCTGGAAATTAGGGTGATCAGGCTTAGTCAACAGTGATAAAAGTTTTGTGCTAGGTAATTGGAGGCTTTGAGGTATGAATAAACCTAATCAAAGGTGATTAGGGGTTTTTAGGGCTGCATTGCTCTAGGTAGTAACAGGAGGTTGGATGATAATTGAGGACCTAATGGATATCTAATTTAGCTTAGCCAGGGGAAAGGAGTAGTAATCACTATTAGCTAAATACTTTAAGTCGGTTATTTATTTTTGGTGTACACATATATAGTTATATAAATTTGTATATGTGATACAGGACCTTGATTGACGACGAGTTGCGCGACGTGGTGGTTCTGTTGATTTCGGGATATATCGAGGCGGGTATTTCTTCCTAAATTTCTATTTAGCTCCTTGAACTTTAAAGCATGGTTATATGTTTTTGGATATTTAGGTTGCATTCCTTAAATCTTATTATTTGTTGCTTTCCTGCTTGTCTCTTTTGCTTGATCTTTGATATGATCTGGGTTGCTTCGTTACAGTCTCTATTCTTGTTATTTGTGACTCTATTGTTTATACACATGTAGAGTGTTGTAGGGAGGACTGTATTGGATATTTGTGGGCTATACCTGTCTAGGTTGTGGTTGGTATGGGTTATAGGTCCTACAGGTTTACCATTCCATTTGCATAGTGGTATGTGTAGTTACGTCTGTTGTGGTTATTGGAGGCGTTTATGAGGGGGAAGGTTGTTGCATGGATGATGATTATATATATGTATATCATGCTCATCATTCATTGCATCTGATGACCGTTGTCTCCCTTGTGGTTGAGAAGGTCATCAGTTGGTTTGGTTTAGCGCGCACCTTCGGCCACTCATGGGTAGTGGTAGCTGGAGCAGTCGCCGCTTGTCCTGTTGTGCCACCCGGTCACGAGGTTTAGTGAGATCCGGCGTTGTGAGCAGCCAGGGACCCTGATGCTATGTAGTTAGATAGCTACTAGCGGACTGTCCGCCTCGACCACTCTATTGTGGGCTGGAGGGTAGTACAGTCGTCACAGACCCAAGCCTCTCGGCCATACAGGGGTCGTGGTGTCTAGAGAGGTGGCGGGGGTGACCATGGAGCATGCATGCACTTTTGCATATGATGCACGGTGCATCTGTGGGGATATTTTGCATACATGCTTACTAGATATTAGTTGCATGTGACTGTGTACTGTTGCATTTGTCTGAGCTATGTATGCTGCATATGGATGCCATGCTGCATACATGTCATTTACTTTACATATATTTGCAGACGTATATATATTGCACAGGTGTCCGGAGTATGTTATTGACTCGGTGGGTTTACGGATCATGGTATCAGGGGGTTGGTTCTTTTCGGGTATGTACATTCACGTTATATGCCTTTATTATGTCTGGTATGTTCATGCACAGTCATTATATCCGGTATAGATAGATGAGTTGTGTTATGTTAGCATATTCTTATTCTTTGCTTATGGAGACTATATCCTTTGATTCCTATATCTTTATGTAGACCATGCTTTATCCTGTCTATACCCGCTGAGTTCCCTGTACTCACTACCTCGTTTATATTATGTTGGTTCCAGGCAGTAGGTAGATGGTATGGAGATGCTTGGAGTATGTTGCTGGCCGGTCCCCCTTCCCACGTCATATCCGGAGACCTTTTTTTTTGGTTTTGTTTTCTCTTTCCCTACCCTTCGATTTTGTTGGATTTAGAGTTGTGAAAACGAACTATGTTTGATTCGTGTATTGTGGACTTATGCCTGTGGTATTTTGTGGACTTTCGCATTTGTGGGTTCTTTATTCGTTTTTCCGCTGTGTTTTTGATATATATCTGTGTGGGCTAGATATTTAACTGCGTGGTTGTGTTTCTTTTGTGCATAAATATTCCAGCCGCCTGTGGCTGACGTATTTTGTTTGTACGGATGTTTCCGATTGTCACCGGTACAGGGGAGATGCTGCCGAAATTTTTCGGGAGGTATTTCCTCGGGGGGCGTGACACAACTTCCTGTCTGGTGTCTAATCCTCTTGACCCATCAAGTTAGTCAACCCTGTGCACTCAGTAACAAGGTTAGATCATAAACACATCTAACTTTAATCGACTTGTCATTTATCAAAACTCAGGTTTGACCATTGGTATCAGCTGCACCAACAATTAGTGTAACTATTGATAGTAGTATTATATAAATAAGAATACTTACCAAAAGCATATGATCCTCTTTTGAACGCGTATATGATGAAAAAAATAAATGAATTTTATTTACATACGTTGTATGAATCATTAAATTACTTTAAAAGAAAGTTCCAAAAAATAGTTTAGATAAATAAGCTTCTTGGGCTATTTTCTATTTCTAATAATTACTGTTATATAGATTTATTCCTGAACACATAATTATGAATTCATCGAAGGGATGGCTACTGCATGTATACACTTCTAGTTTTCACTTACTACATGTCTAATTCAGGAACAATATGGTACATATCAGTTGTATAGTATAATGATATTCTCTCAAATCATATTGGTTTTATATAATCACTCTTATTTTGAATAGCAACGTATTAAGAGAACAATGTTTGAAGATTACAATAGATAGTGCTTCAGAAATACAGAGGCTAACAAGCAACGCATGATGGAAGAGATTGACAAAGGATTATTTGAATAGCAAAACAAGTTTGAGAATTAAGGAAGGTATTAGCAATGGTTAAGTTGGAGAGGAGAATTAGTACACACCACACCAGATGTTTTAATAATTTCATCTTTGCATTGACAGAAAACTCTGCTTACTCTGAGTCAAATCATATGCCTTAAGACTGGAGTAGTGTTGCAAAACATTTGGGACGATTTGAATGGTTTGCTGCAATATTTTTGACCATCTCTATTATATTTTCATTCTCAGTATAGATGTGAACCTCCTTTAGCCCATGCAGATGTTCTATGCCATTGACTGATTCAGGGGGACGAAGTATTTTAAGGATTTCGAGGCTTCGGACTGCACCTTCTTCGAAACTCACATTTTTCTTTACAATTTCCAGGAACTTAAGTTGTGCGAACCCTCCCCGATCGAAGACCATATCCTCAACACTATTGACGAATGAGTTATATCTTAGGTTCAGGTTGACCAAAGCGGGGAGATTTCTCAAGACTTGTAGATCCTTGAGCTGCAGTTGTGTCCTGAACAGAGATATCTTGACAACATGCTTCAGAGATGCAAACCAAGGAGGCAATTCGCCAAGTCTGCAACCTATCTCGATCTTGCAGAGCGGCAATGGCGGCAAAGCTACCTCATCTAGTGCCTTTTTCAGACTGCTGTTTACCAGATGCAAAATCTTTAGAGATCGAAGGCTGCCAATGAGCTTCGAGAGCAGGGCACTGATCTCCTCCACCATTCTGAGTGATAGATCAGAGCCATTAAAAGCGATGCCAAGCTTGTGGAGGTGGACAAGCTCACCAATCTCCTGTAGCGAATGCACATTATGAGCACGTGCCGTTCCAAACGTGGTAAGTCTTTTCAACTTTCTTATGCCTTTCGGGAACTTAAATCCTATGGAGGGACCACCAAGCAGATAGACCAGTTTTTGGAGTTTGATGATGGTATTCGGTAGTTTTGTAATAAGAGTTTCTCTTATATCCAAAAACTCTAGATTCTGCAAATCTCCTATTGAATCTGGCAATCTCTGTAACCAAGTATTTCTTAGAGACAAGTACTTCAAAAGAAACAACTTGGAAAAGCTCTTTGGGTGGAAATAATCAATTGCCCTACATCCTTCCAGGTCAACTGCCCTCAACAGCCTCTGTTTTCTATAATCCTTCGGTGGTGATACATCCACACCAAATGAAGCGAAGGATCGGAGGTGGGACAGATCAGTGTTAGGCACTAGTCCACCGCTTCCTCCATGCCAGGATAAGCGTCTTATCCTCTGATGTCGCGGCTGAATGGTCGTCAGCGTGGAGTGCCTATTCAGTAGCACCGCAAAGTTCTCCTTTCTTGAAATCGAGATTATGACATCGAGCATCATGTCATGGACGCGGCAGGATCTCACTGTCCCATTATAATCAAATTCTGACGGCTGCACCAAGCTACGATTCACCAATTGGTTGAAGCAGCGCTCGGCCATTTTCTCATCGGGTAAGCCATCTACGCCATGCACAATCCCTTCGGCAATCCACCTTCTCATCAGACGCTTCCGACGAATCTCATAATCCTCAGGGAAGGTGCCTAAGAACAAGAAGCAAGGCTTGAGATAGTAAGGCAAGTCATTGTAACTCAAACCTAGTATCTGATTGATCTTCGACAGCATATCATTAGTCTGTATCTCCAAACGAAGGTGGTCGTGCAAGTCTTTCCATTCCTCAAGTTTTTTATCAGGCTTCGAAGCCAGAAGGCCTCCGATTGTCACAATAGCAAGTGGCAGTCCATTGCACTTTTGTAAGATTTCCCTACCAACATTTTCTAGTTCTGGAGGACAAGTATAGTCAGGCGCTTCAAATACTTTTCTACGGAATAACTCCCACGATAGCTCAGGTGATAAAGGAGAGACTTTAAATATGAATTGACGATTACGAGAACAACTATAGTTTGCCACTTCCTCACTGCGGCTGGTCACTATCACTCTACTTCCTTCTTCACCTTGTGGTAGTGCAAGACTCAAGCTTTCCCATGCTACAGTGCTCCAAACGTCGTCAAGAGCGATCAAATACCTCTTTCCATGGAGATGGTCCCTGATAGTCTGCACCAGTTGCGCCTCGTCCATCATGTTCAGAAGTTGCTCAGTGTTCAAACGGGCATCTCGGCACCCAGAAACGTCTCGGATTTGTTCCTCGTTGACGGAAATTTGTCGAATTATCTTTTTGAGAAGCTCTTTGATGTCGTAATTTTGTGACACTGCGATCCAAGCTCGAGATTGGAAGCGGCCTCCGACGATACTAGGATCGTCATAGACCGTCTTAGCCAAAGTTGTCTTTCCTAAACCACCGAAGCCGACGAGAGAAATCGCTGTAAGCTCGGGACAGTTCTCGTCCATCACCCACCCGAGGATCTTATCTCTACTCTGGTTGATGCCCACGAGTTGAGCTTCCTCTACAAAATGGCCGATGATCCGTGGATCGGAGTATCTGTCAGTCATGTCCAAGCCAGTGACGGTGCCAGAGCTTGTAGCTTCATTTGGGTGAAAGTAGCGATCGTGCCTTTTTTTAATATCTTCCACTTGAACCTTCAATTTCTTGATCTCTGTAGCGATGTTACGGCGATCTTTCAATAATTTTATGCTGCGAAGGAAGTGCTTGAAAAAACCTTGTGTCGATCGGAGATGGCAGTCGAACTCATCGATCGAGTCTTCGGCATCGTAGGCCACCTCACTCAGTTCCTGCGCCCAATTCTTCAGTTCAGCATCCAGATTGCGCCTGGTTGATATGTCCATCAAGAAAGAGGTGATGCTTTTGTGCTCGGCGACTATGTATCGGACATCGTCTTCGACTCCGGCCAGCAACGCGGCTTCTTCCTCTAGCATCTTCCCTAGTTTTCCCACGATGGATTGAAAGGAGAAGTCCACAAGCTTCATAGCTATCGTCGTCTCCATGCTGCCAATCTCCGTCCGGCAGCGGTAAGGAAGAGAGATGAGGACGATTAAAGAAATGTAAAGTTGCTGAGAACTCAGGTCCTATTAATTCCTGAGCTTGCATTCAACGTCAAGTAGGTTTTACTTCGGAACGTTGATCGAGCATAATTTGAACGATGAAAAAACAATAGTGACTTGGAACTTTATTCTTCCAAAATTATTCTGCCAAAGTAGGCAACGAAGCAAAGAACAAACCAAAGTTGAAGGCAACGAAGCAAAAGAACAAATTGCGACCTAAAGAAAAAACCAAACGATTGAGAAGCCTTGATATGATCTGTGCAATAGTTCTCCCATTTAAGCAAGGTCAAGAGATACAAATGTTTGGGGTTTGGGTTAACTGGAAAAAAAAAATTATAGGTGAATTGAGGTTATCTAAGACGTCGATGAAGGATAGATAAAGCTGCCCATAACTTAGGTCCTCTTGTTTTACTTTGGAACATTGATTAGACCTAATTTGTAGAACATTGATTAGACCTAATTTGTAAAAGAGATAAAAAAAGATTGATCAGATTAAATTATCAAATCAAATCAAATTGGTATTAAGATTATTTTAATAATTTTATTATAATAATTTTTAAAATAATTTTTAGAATTATTTATTTTTTTATTATGGATTAATTGATTAAATACTTTTTAAATACTATATATTGTATTATCCTTAGGACAAATATCAATGAACAATAAGATCAATTATTACTCTTATATTCTTTTTATCTTCTTTCTATTCTTCTATTAACATGGTATCAAAGGTATCATTCTTTGCTCCTTCCCAACTCCACGAGACAATAAAAGAGGGATCCTTTTTAAATTTACCTTTGTTTTGGTTTCACCCGTTGATTTAGTTTCTCTCTCCTCTTTTTTCGCCACTCAAAAAAACCTAAGTGAGTACTGTGTCGTTTCTTTTTCTCCTCCGTAGCTTTTTCTCCCACCGCCGCCGCACATCCTCTCTGCTCGCGCACACCATCTGTCGCCCAATGGCACGGATGCTGGTCGTCCATTGTGTTAGGTTTTCGGGCTGCGAAAACCGCTTTTTTGCGTCGCGGAAACCCCGAAACCCCCATGCCACCGGATCCGTGCGAAGTAAAAACTTTCAAAAACATTACGAGTACGAGTTTTATGCTAGTTCTAAACTAGGGGAAGGAATTACCCTTGATGCAAATCCCTTCGCGTATCTCGCTCTTCCAAGTGATGCCGGATCTCGAGGTTGTCAAGTGTACAACCCTCTAGAAGTATCCACACGAACAAATAGATGGAGAAAACCTAACACAAAGGTGTGCTAGCACCTTGGTAAGGTTCGGCCAAGAGAGGAGAGGGAGAGCTTGAGGAGAGAGCTTTAGGAAGAAGATGAAATAATTGGCTTGAATGAAAAATGAATTTCATTCACTCACAAAAGTGGCCAGTCACATTAAGGAGTATAACTCCTTTTCATTAAATGTGGAGGTCATTAAAGAGGGGACTTGTAACCTCCATGAGGTGGCACACACATGTGCCAACTATGATGATGTGGCACATTATCATTAGTCCTCCTAATGCCAACTCACAAATGAGGTGACAAATGGTTAAGTCAAACTTGATCTTTCATCTTCCTTCTCAAGTCAAGTCAAACTTGACCAAATCTCTCTCATGGTTGATCTAATCTAACCATTTGATTCAAACCAACTTAATATAATGAATCTAATTCATTTAATTAAATTGATTCAATGAGTCATAATCTAAATTAAACTCATTAAACACATGAATCAACTTGAGTCCAACTCAATTAGCTCAATTAGGATTACTCTTAATCCAATTTGATTCATCACATGAATCTAATCCTCTTGGTTCATCATATGAACCTAATCTCCATCTAATTGTCTTTAGTGTGTAACCCTATAGGTTCTTATAACGTTGGCAATGCTCCTAAACCTATTTAGAAGCATAAGTAATGAGCGGTATCTAGCAACACATCATTACTACCCAAGTTATAAGAATGTTGAGATCCAACATCACATTGTGACTACTAATTGTGACTCCTCACAAAATATGATAAGTGTCCTTCTATCCTAGACATCTAGATTGATCAATGTGAGGTATAGACCGTGTCATCCTTTGACCAATCTAAATCTTGAACTCCAAGTAAACTCACTAAATCAAATGAGCTCAATATCTCATATTGACTCATTTGGGCATGGCCATGCACTTCGTGGTCTCACTCTATCAAGAATATCGATGTCGCTCCCGTCATATTGGAGGGATAGATCCCATCTACATCACTCACATCCCTCTGCATAATTCGTTACATACCCAGTAATCGCCTTTATAGTCCACCTAGTTACGGGTGACGTTTGACAAAACCAAAATACATAACTCCTTATGTAGGGAACCATGATGACTTCAGATCTAAGGACTAGTAGTCATACTAATAGTCACATGAGAAAGTATATGACACTCGTATAACGATCCATGATACTTTCTCATGGCGGATCATTCAGTATACATTCTCCAATGCATACCCATGTGTTAACTTGATATCTCCATATCCATGACTTGTGAGATCAAGTCATCAAGACATACATGCTAGTCTTATTGCATTAACATTGTCTCTGAATGTTAATACTCGACTAGGAATGATTAAGAGTAGTGTTCTCTATATCATCTCACTATCGATTCAACTAACCGATTGATATAGGTAAGAACCTTCTACTCAAAGACGTTATTATACTTAGTTTATTTGGCACCAATACAAGTAAGTATAATAACAAAAAACAAATGCCTTTATTTATATAAGAATATGATACAACAAGTCCATAATACAATCATTAAATGATTGACTCTACGGCTCTAACTAACACATTGGTACAAGGCCCTATCGGTCGTTCAACTAAAGAAGGCAACGACTTCCTCTCTCCTTTGGCGCTGCCGCCGCCTGCCCACCAAGGGAACATGACGCTGCTGCAGCTCCTTCCGACTGCCTACACTTCCTGCCGAAGCTACTAGACAGTGTGCCGCCGCCTGCTGAGGTGCACCAGCGGCTCTTCCGCCCTTCTAGTTGGCCATCAATTGGTTAACGATCTTCGAAGAAAAATCGTCAGTTGTGTAAACAATGCCTCCTTTCTTCATAGTAGCAAGCAACAACGAGGGTTATCTTCAATCTCACCATTGTCATCGCGAAGATCATCATTTTTTCATCTTCTTCAACAACACCGCCCTTCTTCCTATACCTTTGTAATGACAGATAATCAACATCATGACCAAAGACAAAGTTCAGAAAAATGTCAAATTTGTCATATCATTGGACATACTAGAAATCAATGTTCCAGGAGATATGATTATTCATATACTCAAGGGAAATGCCAATTTTCTCTCAGAATAGATATTTTGGTTTTCAATGTCCTAGACAATTTAACTCAAATTTTATTGGTAGTCCTGTAGCTTCAAGACAACTACCTGCTTCATAAGTCTATCCTAAAGTCCTCTCGTTTGTGCTTTCTCATGGTAAACCCCCAGAGTTTTCATCCATTGATTGATATATTGACACTGAAGTAACTCATCATGTCACATCAGATAGTATCCTTATAGACGTATGTCATATTATGGCTCAGGTACAGTTCAAGTAGGCGATGATTCAGGTTTACAAATTACTAATCTTGGAAACATATATATTCATTTATCTAATCGTACTTTTCACATGCGTAATATCTTTCTTGTTCTATCTATTGCTAAAAATTTACCTACACGTTAGTTTTGTATTGATAATAATATTGTTTTTAAGTTTCATCATAATCATTATCTTATAAAAGATAGAGGAACAAATACTATTGTGTTTTATGGGAGAATAAAAATAACCTTTACTATCTTCAGAGTTCTTCATACAAAGCTTTTGTTGGTGAACTCACAAATAAACCAGCTTTGCATACTCGCCTTGGTCATCCTTCTCTTCGCATTGTTCGGTTAATCATTAATAGGTATGGTTTACCTATTTCCTTTAACTCCTCTTCGTCTCATTCATGTAGTGCTTGCATGGAATCTAAAAGTCATAATTTACCGTTCTCTTCATCTGATCATGTTTCTAATTTTCTACTTGAAATAATTCATTTAGATGTTTGAGGCCCTACACTTATTTTGTCTAACCAAGATTTCCAATATTATATTACTTTCATTGATCATTTTAGTAAATATACTTGGCTCTATCTAATGAGAAGGAAATATGATTTATTAGATATATTCTGTAATTTTTAAAATCAAGCTGAACGATATTTTAATCGTAAAATACTCTCTTTCATTTTAATTAGAGAGGTGAATATCAAGCTCTCCATCGTCATCTTATCTCTTGTGGAATTGTTCAACGAGTCTTTACCTCACACTCCAGAACAAAATGGCTTTGCTGAGAGAAAATATAGACATATAGTTAAAACTGTCTTAGTTGTCACGCCCCGGGAGAGTCTCTGCCAGAGGAAATTTTGGCAGCATCTCCCCTGTACGGGTGACAATCTGAAACTTATCTACATAGCCCTCAGGGCTCACAAAACCTCGACAAACACTGTCGGAACATACATAATAAAATAATTAAACATCCACGCAGTTTATAATAAATCAGCTTCTGGCTGACAACACAACAATTCCACATAGTTTAATAAACCTATACCACTACTCAAGGAAAACACAACCCACAACGGAAAAACCATCGCAGCGAAAAAATAAAGGTAGTAGACCAAAACTCGATATAAAAATCCTCGAGTACAACCACACATCATAAGTATGTAGGAACATAACAAGGAAACCAAAAGTCCAAAAATAGAAAACCGTCGTGACTCAGAGTAGGGACTAGCGACTGAAACCTCCTGACAGCTTCAACTTGAAATAGGAAAAGATATCAATGATGTGACTTCAACTACTAAGCATACCTCAAGCTGACATGCATAGTACAATATAACCAATAATAATCATGTTGTATAGCGGAGCCCTTGACAGAGCAACCTACTACAACATACATTGCCTGATATACTACTAACCCATGAGGTATTGTGTGTGTAGGTCCATGTAACTGGCGATGTGCTCAACAATAATGGAGCCGACAATCACTCAGCATGCAATAGTGCAAGATGGTGAATGTCACTAAGCATGTAAATCCTGACCATATCCACCTCCATAAAGTATGTACCAAAAGGTAAATGGATCAAATAAAATAATCTAGGTACACATGTCAGGTATGACAAATAACTAGTCCTGTACACAATAAAGCATGGCATGTCACTACCTCTATGAACATAAATATACCGGGCAATAATCAAGAGAGTATAAAACATAAATGCAGAATAGATAAAAGCATGTAACAAGTATCATGTAATGACATACCAAAACAAAGATAAACATAATCATTTCTAGTGGCTATAACCTACTACGCATATCAAAATGACATTATCAAAAGAGATAAGTCAAGGTACCCACCTCAAAAAGAAGATTGTATCCAACCAATCCAACGTCTAGACACTCATTTTGAATCAGAGTCCTGCATCAATCAAGATATATATATAATCCGGCGGTAAGGACGGGGGACCCCCTTTGAGGGGAGCCAATGACACGTAGAGGTCAAAAGTCAAAAGGGTCAGCATGAGGTCAGGCCGATCGGAGAAGGGTTGGGTCGACCGACCGAACTGATCCGAGCAGAATCAAAGACAACCAGACGGGGAGTCAGGTTTCCGACGCTCGTCGTGAAAAGGGTCGCCGGGCCGAGCGGGTAGTCCGCTCGGCCGAGGCATAGAGCAACACGGGCAGGAACAATATCAGCCGAGCACCCGACCGGGAATCTCCCCGGTCGGGCCAATACCTACGCCAGGTCGGAAGTGATGTGCCTGCCGAGAGGCTGGACGCTCAGCGCGGGGAAAAAGGAGACAAGGACAAGGGGACATTGGGGAACATCTTCTGACAACAGGCATGTTCGACGACCAAGCCATACGCAGAATCCTACGACGGAAGGTTCTGCCGTCCCATCAAAGATGTGCTCGGACTGTAGCAGTATGGTGTCAGGCATGCTCCTCTGGTAAGCCCATACTAAGGTATGGTAAAGGACACGTGTATGCCTCAGTAGGTGTGCATAAGCCTCCCCACAACTCTATATAAGAGCCCTCAGACTTCGCCGGAGGTACGCGATCCCTCATCTTTGGATCCACTTCATCGTTTTCCTCTTGCCTGACTTGAGCGTCGGAGGGTCGTCGCCGGGAACCCCTTCTCGGCCAGACTTCCTTGTAGGTTCGCCGGAGATTCGTTCAGCCAGTCGAAGATAGCGGAGAGCACCACGTCCCCAGTGTCCATCGACTCAGCGTTCAGACATGATCAAATTGGCGCCGTCTGTGGGAACGCACCTGCATCCGAGCGGAAGAGATGGACGAAGCTGGATCGACCGTGGAGCGCAAATCATCTCCAGCCGTACCGAGCTGGGTGAGAGACCCCGTGCCGCTCGGCAGGGCGTATATCATCCGTGTTGAAATTAGCCTTGAAGGTCGTCGAGCTTCGACGTTAAATATCGAGAGTCGAACCGGCGACTATAAACCCACCGGCCGGAAGATCGTCGAGCTCCGACGTTAAATATCGAGAGTTGAACCGACGACTATAAACCCTCCGGCCGGGAGACCGTCGAGCTCCGACGTTAAATATCGAGAGTCGAACTGGCAACTATAAACCCTCTGGCCGGAAGACCGTCGAGCTCCGACGTTAAATATCGAGAGTCGAACCAGCAACTATAAAACCTCCGGCCGGAAGACCGTCGAGCTCCGACGTTAAATATCAATAGTTGAACCGGCGACTATAAACCCTCCGGCCTGAAGACCGTCGAGCTCCGACGTTAAATATCGAGAGTCGAACCGGCGACTATAAACCCTCTAGCCGGGAGACCGTCGAGCTCCGACATTAAATATCGAGAGTCGAACCGGCGACTATAAACCCTCCGGCCGGAAGACCGTCGAGCTCCAACGTTAAATATCGAGAGTCGAACCGGCGACTATAAACCCTCCAGCCGGAAGACCGTCGAGCTCCGACGTTAAATATTGAGAGTCAAATCGGCGACTATAAACCCTCCGGCCGGAAGTCCGTCGAGCTCCGACGTTAAATATCGAGAGTCGAACCGGTGACTATAAACCCTCCGGCCGGAAGACCGTCGAGCTCCGACGTTAAATATCGAGAGTCGAACCGGCGACTATAAACCCTCCGGCCGGAAGACCGTCAAGCTCCGACGTTAAATATCGAGAATCGAACCGGCGACTATAAATCCCCCGACCGGAACGAAAGACATTTGAAGATAAGCGGCAAGGGAAAGTAGTGATAAGTCGTATGCCACCTACGCCCGCTCGGGAGGCCTAGTTGGCCGAGTTGTGTATCATAGGCCCCGACCAATCACCCACAATCATGCAAAGTAAAACAGAAGTTGCACAACACAGATAAATTTTTCATTGAAATCAGAGGAATCAAGGCCGAGCGGCCGAATTACAAAAAGGAAAGTTTGTGGCCGAACAGCCGAATTACATAAAGACTTCTATTCCAGAAAATCATAAAGGTCCTTAGGGATGGTGCTAAGGAGCTCTGCATAGTCTTGGGCCGGGATGCTGGCGGAGTCAGGGAGTTGACCTTTGGACTTCAGATAGTCCGTCGTGGTGGTGATGGCAAGATCAAAGGTAGTATACATTCGCTCGCACACTTTTTTGAAAATTCGATCGAGCGGATGTGCTTCAGCCTCAGGGCTGCGACTCGGCCTGGCTCAGCCTCCTGGTACTCCTTGAAGGTAGCTTGGGAAGCTTCAAGAGCCTCCTGTAATTTCTTCAGCTCGTCCTTATGTTTGATGGCTTCGCCCGAGCGGCTCGCCTTCTCGCCATCCAGCTGCTCCATCAGCTCTTTGACCCGTTGCTCCAGGCCTCGAGCCTCGACGTTTTTCTTCTCTAGATCAGCGATGGCTGTCTTCTTTCGATCGGTGGCAAGGCTTATTTTCCGATCAATTGACTTGACCTGTCGTTCGAGTTCGGCCATAGTATGGGCTTGGGCGGCCGTCTTCTTTTGCTCAGCCGCCAATAGATCTTGGTTCTTCTTGAGTTCTTTCTGCAGATCGGCGTATGAAGGACCCTGGGAGGGCACGCCACCCAAACTCCTTAACCTCTTTAACTCTTCGTCCACCATGGCCAGACGATTGGAGACAGCGATCTCCTCTACCTATCTCTGGCATAAATAAAATCATTAATAGCCGATCGGAGAAAGCGCGTAGAAGACTAAAGAAAACATAGTTACCCCAGTGGCCTGTTGCATATGGTTGTTGGCCAGATTGCCGAGTGGAATCATCGCGACACGTGCCCGAGCGTCGGCCCACATCTCGACTAGGGGCCCCTTCATGGTGATCATGTGCTCAGGCGCGGTTGGCCGATCGGACTCGGGCATCAGCTCTTCGGTGGGGAGATACAGGGCGACCATGATGGTATGGCACCGACCGGGAGTCGTCTGAGTAGAAGCTAGTGAAGGATCAGAGGCCGGTGCAGAAAACTGGGACAAAATGGACGAGCGTCGGACTCGGCGGGGAGAGGGCGGAAGGGCGCTGACAGGTATGGCTTCGAGGGGGTCCGTGGACGCGTCCAGTTGGGATGGGGTCCGATCGGACGTGATCGCCTCAACCACTGGGGCTTTGCCGCGAGAATCGGCGGTGGTCCGTTCGGACGGCTGGACCGCGGAAGTGGCCAATCGAAGTGGTGTCTCCGTTCAGCGTCTCTTTTGTCGGAGAGGGCGCTCTTCCTCTTGAGCGGAGCCTTCCTCCTGGACGGTTGGACCCCTGCTGGGGGTGGCGCCTCTCGCCACATCCCGGGGAGAGGCTTGGGCGGCCGACTCCTCGTGGGTTTCGCTCTCCCCTTCGTGTGAGCCGACCGGCTCAATGCCAAGCAACTCCATCTCCTTAGCAGCTGCAGCCTCGAGCGCCGCCGCTTTCCTCTTCAAAATCCCGGCCATCACGGACTCCATGACAATGTCCGTTGCAAAGGAACAAGAAGAAAATCAGTTAGCAATCAAGGCAAATGCACAAGTAAAATTCTTACCGAAGTTGCTCGGGATGGGAGTCCGGATCGGACTCAGACCAAATATGTACATCACCCCTTCAGGTAAGAACTTATTGATGTCGAACTTCAGACCGGCTAGCATGTTGGCAGCGTGAAGATAGTCCGGTCGGGTCTTGAACCTCTTTAGCTCAGGGGAGGTTGGCGGTCTGACCTACCACTGGGTTCGGAAAAGGGCCCGTTCGGGAAGACGAAGATAGAAGTAATACTCTTTCCAATGTTTATTGGTAGAGGGCAATTTATTAAAGAAGACTAAACCGGGTCGAGCCTGGAACATGTAAGTACCCAGCTCGGACTGTTTAGGATAATAAAAATAGTAGAAGACCTTCGGTCGGAGGGGAATGTTGTGGATTCTGAACAAGACAACAACGCCACATAGAAGGCGGAAGGTGTTAGGGACTAAGCTTCCGAGCGGAATGCCGAAAAAATTATAGACTTCTACGATAAAGGGATGGAGTGGAAAGCGCAGACCGGCTATGAACTGGTCACGGAAAAAAAAGATTGCTCCGCGCGGCGGTTTGTGTGGCCGAGCGGAGGGGGAGGGTAAGATAAGTTCAAAGTCAGAGGGGATGTCAAATTTGTCCATCAGAATCTCGGCGTCGCTCCGATCGAAGTGCGACTCCATGGTGGTATACCACGGGCCGAGGGCTGGGTCTTGAGGTTGAGAAGAGCTGGCCATAAGCCGAGCGGGAAAAGGAGCAAGAGATGGACGAAAGGGAAAAAAGCTTAAGAGAGGGGACCGAATCGTAACCAGGAGACAAGAACGCGAAGAGAAGAAGAAAGCACGAGGAAAAACAAGAAATGAAAAGAAGATGGCAGAAGGACCTTACGGAAGCAAACGAAGATCGAAGGAAGAATGCGGGAGGTCACCGGAAGAAGCAACAGCAGGATCACCGGAGCAGGAACGGCAGGGTAAACTTCTGGGCACGCAAAAGAAGGAATGCGGCGGAGGAAGAAGGCGAGAACTTTATAGGGTTGGGCCCGAACGACCTCAGCCATCGGATGTAGGTCGCAAAAACCAAGGACTCTATCGGGCCGTCCATTTCAAACCGCCTCGGTCTCGTCGCCCGCAACGCCGTTGCCGTACGATGATGGCAGCAACGCCACGTGGCATTCGGCCACTGGAGTGCATTTAATGAGCGCCTTCACAAGGCACAGAGCACATGCCCGGCCTTAACGTCGAAGATTAGCGTAAATTTCGAAGAGATCCGAGGAATGTTGGCGTTGACTGACGTCATAGCTACCTCGTGGGGGTCGAACGGAGGATAGTTTCACAGAGACGCTGCTCGGCGTAACTGGCGGTCCAGTCAGTCGGACTAATCGCCTCCTTCGACTAGACTTGAAGGAGAGGCAAGTGATCCGGCGGTAAGGTCGGGGGACCCCCTTTGAGGGGAGCCAATGACACGTAGAGGTCAAAAGTCAAAAGGGTCAGCATGAGGTTCGACCGATCGGAGAAGGGTTGGGTCGACCAGTCGAACGGGTTCGAGCGGAATCAAAGACAACCAAACGGGGAGTCGGGTTTCCGACGCTCGTGGTGAAAAGGGTCGCAGGGCCGAGCGGGTAGTCCGCTCGGCCGAGGCATAGAGCAACACGGGCAGGAACAATATCAGTCGAGCACCCGACCGGGAATCTCCCCGGTCGGGCCAACACCTACGCCAGGTCGGAAGTGATGTGCTTGTCGAGCGGCTGGACGCTTAGCGCGGGGAAAAAGGAGACAAGGACAAGGGGACATTGGGGAACATCTTCTGACAACAGGCATGTTCGATGACCAAGCCATACACAGAATCCTACGACGGAAGGTTCTGCCGTCCCATCAGAGAGGTGCTCGGACTGTAGCAGTATGGTGTCAGACATACTCCTCTGGTTAGCCATACTAAGGTATGGTAAAGGACACGTGTACACCTCGGTAGGTGTGCATAAGCCTCCCCATAGCTCTATATAAGAGCCCTCAGACTTCGCCGGAGGTACGCGATCCCTCATCTTTGGAGTCACTTCATCATTTTCCTCTTGCCTGACTTGAGCGTCGGAGGGTCGTCGCCGGAAACTCCTTCCCGGCCCAACTTCCTTGCAGGTTCGCCGGAGATTCGTTCAGCCAGTCGAAGATAGCAGAGAGCACCACGTCCCCAACGTCCATCGACTCAGCGTTCGGACAGGATCAATATATATTTTATTTAACTAAATTCATATGAATTAAGTAGCTAAGTAAAATCCCCCAAACCTAGTTATAATCCATCGGTCAACTAGGGTTAGCTCCATTAAGCCTAATCATTCTACCATTCAGATTTAATCTAACTATCCTTAAATCAATTTGCATTGTTAAGTTAAAATAATGAATTGACCTCCAACAACTCATATCATGCTAGACTTAAATAAATTCTAGTAACAATTTATTCTTCAACTTACTACCAAATAACCTAACCATAAATAAACAACTAACTACAATATTTAAATCAAACATTGATCTACAACTAAGCATAATTAATCCACTAAAATCCCAATTCATACTTAATTCAATGATTTCACCTAAATTAACAATTCTTGTTAACATTATTAGCAAATTCCAGATTCATAGAACACATCAACACACTGCTGGAAACTATCACACTGATCAGATGAAAAAGGAGATCAAGAATTCAACAAGACAACCTTAAGATATAGAAGCAATCATAAGCTTACAAACCTACAAAATAACATCTATACATTCATTCTTCCTAGAATCAACCCAAACCTTACCTGTAAGATGGCAACAAACAACAAGGTAGCTGCTGTAGGAGATAACGACCAGAGCTAGGGCACGACAACAGAACCTAAAGTTCTACCGACGATGACTCCTTGGGTGGTATCAGCTGCTACCCTGCTTGGATCCACAAGCGAGGAAGTCAACACGAGAGATCCAATGATAGGAAGAGGATTGTCGGCTTGTACCTACTGCGAGGTGTGGCTTGGTGCGTGATGAAGAGGAATTGGGATCCTCGCTCAAGTCGACAGCATCGCCTCCTTCGACGGGCACTGCATTGTTGGTGAGTCTCAAGTGAATGGCCAACAACGGTCAAGTAGCACCAATCGGCAGCGACACGAGGAGGTCGCTTAGAAGTGGGCGGTGCAAGAGAAGTGCTCGGGTGGAAGCTAGGGTAGAGGGAAAGAAGGGGAAAACGCGATACAAGGAGGAGAAGAAATTGGCCGATGGTTTTGTACGCGTGGGAGAAGAGGAGACGTCACGAGCGGTGGTGACATCGGTGCATCGGTTGGGAAAGAGAAGGAGAGCCGGCGTCGCGAGAGGGGAGGAGGAGAGGAATCGCCTCAGGAGAAAAAGAAAGGAAATAAAATAAATAAATAAATAAATAAATAAATAAATAAAATATAATAACCTTAGGTATTTTAATTAAACCCTAGGTTAAATTCCTCAATCAACTTCCATCTTTGGGTATTTTAAACAGGTTTTCCGAAGCCTATAATTTCATCCCCTTAAAAATATGAGATCCAAAAAATTTTCAGAAAATTTTTAAAAATTTCTAAAAATTCTGTTAAGGTTATTCGCTTATTAAACCTTATTATTAAATTTTTTTATTTGTTCAATATTTTACATTCTTCCCCACTAATAAAAATTTGGTTCCCAAATTTCGTTAATTACCATCAGCAAGTACTAGCAACAGATAGATAGTATAAATGTTGAACGGAAATCAAACCCACATACCTCAAGTAAAAAAGATGGGGGTATCGAGCTCGGATCGTATTCTTG
This sequence comes from Zingiber officinale, assembly GCF_018446385.1. Taxonomy (NCBI): domain Eukaryota; kingdom Viridiplantae; phylum Streptophyta; class Magnoliopsida; order Zingiberales; family Zingiberaceae; genus Zingiber; species Zingiber officinale. Next base: position 86,390,934 of record NC_055988.1, read on the forward strand.
AGCTCTCAGGGAGCTTCCTCGTCAGAATGATACTGTCATCCTACTTTAACCAGTCGGATAGTCTTGTTCCGCAACTGATGCTCTTTATGGTCCAGAATCCGTATCAGAACCTCCTCATTGGTAACGTCAGGTTGAATTGAAACTGATATATCTGACAAAACATGTGCTGAGTCGAGTACATATCTCCTTAGCATAGACACATGGAATACATCGTGAATGCCTGCCAGAGCCGGTGGTAGCACCAGACGGTAAGCTACCGCTCCAATCCTCTCCAAGATCTGGAAAGGCCCAATGTATCATGGAGCTAGCTTACCTCAGAGGCCAAATCTCTTCACCCCTTTCATGGGTGAGACTCTCAGAACTACATAGTGGCCAGTAGAGAACTCCAGGAGTCTTCGTCTATGATCCGCATAACTCTTCTGACGGTCCTGCGTCTCGGACAATCTCCGTCTAATAGTGCGGGCCAACTCTGCCCCCTGCTGAGCTCTCTGCGGTCCTAGCAGCTGGGCCTCCCCAATCTCCTCCCAGAGGGTGGGTGTCCAACAAGGTCTACCATACATCGCTTTAAACGACACCATCTGGATAGTCGAATGATAGTTGTTGTTGAAGGCGAACTCCATTAATGGCAAGTGGTCCTCCCAGCTGCCTCCAAAATCCATAACGCAAGACCTCAGCAAATCATTTAAAGTCTGAATGGTCCGCTCTAACTGTCCATCTTTTTACGGATGGAATGTTGTACTAAATCGGAGCTGTGTGCCCAAGGCCTGCTGTAGACTCTGCCAAAACCGGGACGTGAACCGTGGGTCTCTATCCGATATAATACTCAATGGAACACCATGCAATCTGATGATCTCTCGACAATATAACTCTACTAATTGATCCAGTGAATCGATCTTTCGAATAGCTAAGAAGTGTGCAGATTTGGTTAATCAGTCAACGACTAGCCAAATCGCGTCATGGCCTCATCATGTCATAGGCAATCCCACCACAAAATTCATAGTGATGTACTCCCATTTCCACTCTAGAATAGGAATCCTCTAAAGTAATCCAATAGGTCTCTAGTGCTCAACCTTCACCTACTGACAGACTAGACATCTAGCTACAAACTCCGCGATGTCTTTCTTCATGCCACTCCACCAATAGGAACGCCTCAAATCTCAATACATGGGTGTTCCGCCTGGTTGGATCGTAAATCGAGAGCGATGAGCCTCCTGAAGTAGCTCCTCCAAGACAGGATGAGATTGAGGTACACATAATTTGCCTCAGAAATAAATAATGCCCTCATCATCTCGGGTGAACTCGTTCTATTGCCCAGAAGCTATCTGGCTGCCAATGGACTATAAGCGCTGATCACGGGTCTGGGCCTATCAGATCCTCATCCTGATCGACGACTGAGCAACCATGGTAACAAGAATACCCTGCTCTATCTATCCCTACTCCTGAAGGCTCAACTCGGAGAAACCCTGAATCAAGTCCGTGACTAAAGCTCAGTGGCAAGGTAAAGTCCCTTTGGACTTTTGGCTAAGTGCATCGGCAAACACATTAGCTTTCCTCGGATGGTAACTAATGGCACAGTCATAATCCTTCTGGAACTCCATCCTTCTCCTCTGTCGGAGATTTAGTTCCTTCTGAGTTAAAAGATATTTGAGATTCTTATGATCAGTAAGAATCTCAAATGTAATACCATACAGATGATGTCGCCAAATCTTCAAAGCAAAGATAATAGTGGCCAGCTCCAAATCATGTACTGGGTAGTTCTTCTCATGCTCCTTCAATTGCCGAGAAGCATAGGAGACTACCCTGCCGTGCTACATCAAAACAGCGCCTAAACCCTGCAGTGAAGTGTCGTTGTAGAGTACGAATTCGTTCTCTCCAGAAGGCAAAACCAAAACTAGTGCCGACACTAATCTCCGCTTCAGCTCCTGGAAGCTGGTCTCGTAGACTTCTGACCACATAAACTTCACGCCTTTCCTGGTCAAGCGTGTCAACGACATAGCAATGCGAGAGAAACCCTAGACGAACCGTCTGTAATATCCAGTCAATCCCAAGAAACTGCGGATCTACTGAACTGATTTTGGCTGCTCCCAGCTGGTGACAACCTTTATCTTTTGAGGGTATAAGGAAATACCTTGGCTAGATACCATGTGTCCCAGAAAACTGACTGAGGATAGGCAAAAAGCACACTTCCTGAACTTCGCATATAGTCAATGTCGTCGAAGAGTCTCCAAGACTATGCAAAGATGTTGTGCATGTTCCTCCTCAGAATACGAGTAGATCAAGATGTCATCGATGAAGACGATAATGAACTGACCTAAATACTCCAGAAAGATATGGTTCAAAAATTCATAAATACCGTTGGAGCATTGGTAAGCTCAAATGGCATTACCAAAAATTCATAATGTCCGTATCTGGTGCGGAATATTGTCTTCTGAACATCAGAATCCTTGACTCTCAACTCATGATATCCGGATCATAGATCAATCTTAGAATATATTGATGTACCTCTAAGCTGATTAAACAAATCCTCGATCCGTGGTAAGGGGTACTTTTTTTATGGTCACTACATTTAGCTGTTTGTAATCGATGCACAACCTCAGAGTACCATCCTTTTTCTTAACAAATAATACAAGAGAACCTCACGGAGATACACTAGGGTGAATAAATCCCCTGTCCAATAACTCTTGGAGTTGGACCTTTAGCTCATCCAACTCTTTCAGTGTCATACGATAAGGAGCTTTCGATGCTAGCGCGGTCCCCAGAATCAACTCAATACTCCACTTGCCTTTGGGGAGGCAAGCCTGGTAGCTCATCTGGAAATACATCCGAATACTCTCGGACCACTAGAACGTCTGAGAGCTGAGAACTACTGCTGTCGTCAGTATTAATTAACGACAGTAGGAATCCTTGACAGCCATGTGACAACAGTTTCTGATCCTAAATTGCAGAAATAGTTGATATGCCGTCGCCCCTAATGCTGGTGAATTCCCACGAGGGTTGGTTCGGAGGTTGAAATGTGACCACCCTCGCCTGACAATCAATCGTGGCCTGATATGCTGACAGTCAATCCATGCCAAGGATAATGTCCAACTTGACCATTTTCAGTACTAATAAATCTACAATGAGTATATGGTTGCCGAAGTCCAATGGGCATCCTCTGACCTCCTAAGTGACGTCTAATGCATCACTGGATGGTAGGGCGACAGTCAGTCGCCGTGGTCTAAGGATAGGTAGTCTACCAATCTCCCTCATAAATGCACGAGAAATAAAGGAATGCGAACTACCAATATCAATTAGCATATCAGTGGAAAATGCATAAAGTAAAATCGAACCACGGAAAATGGATCCGTCGGCCCACTGCATATCCTCTTTGGTAACTGCGTGAATACGTCCAGTCTCTGGCGGGGGTGGAGGTGATAGCACTGCCAAAGGCTGCTGCGCTTGAGTCTAAGCCTGCCATTGAGACGGTGTCGGATACTGAGCTAGAGATGGATATGAGGGTTGTGACTGATACTGGATCGGCGGCTGGGGCTGCGACTGGTACTGAACTAGTGACTGTGGCTGCATCTAATACTGAACTAGGGGCTGAAGCTGTGACTGGTACTGAACTAATGGCTAGGGTTGCAGCTAATATTGCACTAGTGGCTGAGGCTACAATTGATACTGCCTCTGAGTCAGATATTGAGGTCCCGAAACAGAGCTTTAGGATACCGTAAGGGCATTGGAGTGCTCCTATCTGTGCATGCCATATGCAACTACTGCAGGGGGAGCTGTCTGCTGCTGATGATGGCAAGATTGGGCCTTCTGTCCCCCTCGCTGAGTCCCTGTTTAACCGAACTGTCCTCCCTGAATAGAGACTCTGAAAGCCACATGCTGAGCCATCAGCGAACAATCTCGGCTCATGTGCCCAGGTAGTTTACAATAGTAGCTAACTGACTGCCCCAGAGAGCAGGCGGATGTGATGTGATCTCTGGGACCACATCGGGTGCAGTGAATGTCACTGGCGGGTTGTTTCTGGTTCTACTGAGGAGGCCAGAAACATCCCGATGAAGATCGCCCTGACTTCTGAGGTTGACCAGATGCCCCAGAAGTACCCTGACCCGACTGGCTGCGCCCACTCTGCTACTGTCCGGTAACCTGCGACTGTTGGATCTGCCCTGAAGCCCGATCTATCTGCTTTCTTTTCTTGTCCGCACTCATTCTCTGCTGAGCTAACTCAATCACTAGGGCTCTGTCCAATGCCTCTAAGTAAGATGAATTACCAAATCCCGCAATCTTTACTTACAGATGTCCATCCAGACCTGGACAAACTGAAGCATACGTGATCTGTCCTCAGCAACTAACTTCGGATAAAATATGGCTAACAGATTAAATTTGGCATTATATTCCGTCACTGTGAGGTTGTTCTGCCAAAGACACAAAAAATCCTGACGATGTGTCATCTGATATGACCGTGGAAAGTACTGGCTCTCAAAAGCCTCACTAAATCTCGCTCAGGTGATGTGTTGCTTGCCTATGAATGAGCACTGCGTAGCCCACCAGATATCGGCCTCATCCCGTAAATGGTAAGCAGTCAGCTCTGCCTTCTCCCACTCAGAGCAAGCCATATAGAAGAAAGTTTGCTCCAAAGCCTCTATCCGAGACTAAGCCACGCTCGGATCAGTCTCTTTTGTGGAATAGCCTGAATCAGTTTTCATCGACTCTGCCAAAGCTGGGATCCAAGCGCATGCTATAATTATATTAGTAGGGTGTGTAGAGATCGCCGCGGGAACTGGCAATACCACTGGAGCTAGTACTACAGGTGGTGTCGCTGGATAGGCTGGGGTAGTTACCCCTGGTGTTGCTGCATAAACCAGGGCCGGTATCGTTGGTGGCACTGCAAGGTCAATATAGGTAATAGGGGCCACTGGTGGTACCGTAGGTGGTGGTACCGAGTAAGGAGCAATTAGTACTGTTGGTGTGGGTACCGAGTATGCAGTAGCAGGCACAGGTGGTGATGGTGCCTGATATACCGCAGGTGGTACCGCTGGTGGTACAACGGACGAGGTGAGGGTGGTCCAACTTGTACGATCGAGGTAGGTACCTCTAAAGAAGAAACCGTTAGCATCTATGAGCCCAACACGCCTGTGGTACCATGAGTCTGTGCCTGAACGACAGGCACGATCCCAGCAGACCTCTCTGGCGACTCCGTCTCCAGAGATGCCAACGTCCTCTAGCATGGCCATCCTTCACAACGTCTCGAAGCGGGAATACATGTATTATGCTTCATATCTGTTAAATTATTACCCAAGTATTAATACAGTACCAAAATTATAAAATTAAACATTTTACCTATTTGTCGTTTGGAGATGTTTCGTTGCTGTCATGTCCTCAATTATGACCTTGTCAAAAAATATCTCAGAATTTTGAAACATAAAAATTGACGGAAAGTCGTATAAAACTGAAAATACCCAAATTGACTCGCAAAAACTTACCTCTGATACCAAATAAATTGTCACGCCCCGGAGGAGTCCCTGCCAAAGGAAATTTCGGCAACATCTCCCATGTACGGATGACAATCTGAAACTTATCTACATAGCTCTCAGGGCTCACAAAACCTCGGCCAACATGGTCGGAACATATACAATAGAATAATTAAACATCCACGCAGTCTATAATAAATCAGCCTTCAGCTGACTACACAACAATTCACAACCACGTAGTTTAATAAACCTATACCACTACTCGAGGAAAACACAACCCATAACGAAAAAACCATCACAGCGAAAAAACAAAGGTAGTAGACCAAAACTTGATATAAAAATCCTCGAGTATAACCATACATCATAAGTATGTAGGAATATAACAAGGAAACCAAAAGTCCAAAAATAGAAAACCATCGTGACTCAGAGTGGGGACTAGCGACTAGAACCTCCTGACAGCTTCAACCTGAAATAGGAAAATATATCAACGGTGTGAGTTCAACTACTCTGCGGGTATCAAGTTGACATGCATAGTATAATATAACCAATAATAATAATAATCATGTCGTACAGTCTCCCAGACAATAACTGAAAATGCAAAACTGAAAGACAGGAGAAACTGTGCTAACCAGGGCCTCCTATCCTGACATAAAGGTCATCAGACCAAACCTATCATGTCTCATATATGTATGTCAATCATATGCAACCACAGAAATGCAACATCCAATATGCAACAATCACAAGCAATAAATACAATCCGTGCATATGATGTAAAATGTCCTGATCACCCCTAACACTAGTCAACCATCTCACACGCGATAGTGAAACCGAGTTGGTAGGGCTATGACAATTGTGCACTCTGCCATCACTACTCCTGAGTGACCGAGTGGACAGGATGCTGTCAGAGTACACCTATCCTCCTACCCCAAATAGAGTGGGGGAGCTCAATGCTCTCATCTCCTTGAGACAATCCAGAGGAGGGATCCCTATCCTGCTACCACGCCGCATCACCACTACTCATGAGCGGGCCAGCGGAGCCCTTGATAGAGCAGCCTGCTGCAACACACCCTGTCTGATATACCACTAACCCATGAGTAGTTGTATGCACAGATCCATGTAACTGGCGATGTGCTCAACAATAATGGAGCTGACAATCGCTCAGCATGCAATAGTGCAAGATGGTGCATGTCACTAAGCATGTAAATCCTGACCATATCCACCTCCATAAAGTATATACCAAAAGGTAAATAGATCAAATAAAATGATCTAGGTACACATGTCAGGTATGGCAAATAACTAGTCATGTACACAATAAAGCATAGTATGTCACTATCTCTATGAACATAAATACACCGGGTAATAATCAAGAGGGTATAAAACATAAATGCATAATAGATAAAAGCATGCAATAGGTATCATGTAGTGACATACCAAAACAAAGATAAACATAATCATTACTAGTGGCTATAACCTACTACGCATATCAAAATAACATTATCAAAAGAGATAAGTCAAGGTATCGACCTCAAAAAGAAGATCGTATCCAACCAATCCGATGTCGAGACGCTCGTCTCAAATCAGAGTCCTGTATCAATCAAGATATATATATTTTATTTAGCTAAATTCATATGAATTAAGTAGCTAAGTAAAATCTCCCAAACCTGGTTATAATCCATCGGTCAACTAGAGTTAGCTCCATTAACCCTAATCATTCTACCATTCGGATTTAATCTAACTATCCTAAAATCAATTTGCATTGTTAAGTCAAAACAATGAATTGACCTCCAACAACTCATATTAAGCTAGACTTAAATCAATTCTAGTAACAATTCATTCTTCAAGTCACTCCTAGATAACCTAACCACAAATAAACAACTAACTACAATATTCAAATCAAACCTTAATCTATAGGTAAGCACAGTTAATCCACTAAAATCCCAATTCATACTTAATTCAATGATTTCACCTAAATTAACACTTCTTGTTAACATTATTAGTAAATCCCAGATTCACAGAACACATCAACACATTGCTGGAAACTATTACACTGATCGGATAAAAAAGGAGATCAAGAATTCAACAAGACAACCTTAAGATATAGAAGCAATCAGAAGCTTACAGACCTATAAAATAACATCTATACATTCATTCTTCCTAGAATTAGCTCAAACCTTACTTGTAAGATGGCAGCAAATAGCAAGGTAGCTACTATAGGAGATAACGACCAGAGCTAGGGCACGACAATAGAACCTAAAGTTCAACCGATGATGACTCCTTGGGCGGTATCAGTTGCTACCCTACTTGGATCCACAAGTGAGGAAGTCAACACGAGAGATCCAAATATAAGAAGAGGATCATCGGCTTGTACCTACTGCGAGGTGTGGCTTGGTGCGTGATGAAGAGGAATCGGGATCCTCGCTCAGGCCGACAACATCGCCTCCTTCGACGGTTGCTGCGTTGTCGGTGAGTCTCAAGTGAATGGCTGGCAACAGTCAAGTGGCACCAATCAGCGACAACACGAGGAGGCCGCTTAAAAGTGGGAGGCGCAAGAGAAGTGCTCAGGTGGAAGCTAGGGCAGAGGGAAAGAAGGGGAAAATGTGATACAAGGAGGAGAAGAACTTGGCCGACGGTTTTGTACGCGCGGGAGAAGAGGAGACGTCGCGAGTGGTGGCGGCATCGGCACGTCGGTTGGCGAAGAGAAGGAGAACTGACGTCGCGAGAGGGGAGAAGGAGAGGAATCGGCTCGGGAGAAAAAGAAAAGAAATAAAATAAATAAAATAAAATATTATAACCTTAGGTATTTTAATTAAACCCTAGGTTAAATTCCTCAATCAACTCTCATCTTTGGGTATTCCAAACAGGCTTTTCCCAAGCCTATAATTTCATCTCCTCAAAATACGTCATACGAGCTCCAAAAAATTTTCAAAAAATTTCTAAAAATTCCTAAGAATTCCATTAAGGTTATTCACTTATTAAACCTTATTATTAAATTTTTATTTGTTCAGTATTTTACATTAGTTCTTCTTCATCATGCCTTAGTTCCGCGTAAATTGTAGGATGAAGCTGTTAACACTGTCGTATATCTCATAAATCGACTTTCTACTTCATTACTTAATGATAAGTGTCCTTTTAAAAAACTTTATAATTAAACTCTTGATTACACTTTCCTTTATCCATGGTTACTCCCCTACTCTATGTTAGAATTTGAGGAATATCCTAAGGAAATCGCCTTATAATTTTACTATTTATTAGATAAATATACATTCACTATTTGAGTGCATATTGTATGTTTGATTGTCTTAAAATCATTTACTGAATGTCCACAATATAATTTATAGTATGAGAGAATTTGTGATTGAATCACAACTTGTGATTATCTCTACATGTGCAATTATGAACGTATTGAAATTTCCTTAGTCATCGAATTGATACATTTAGATATCATTAATTCTATAAGGCTAGAACGTGTTATACTCCTTGGTTCAGCCAAGCAGCTATTTTCTCACTAGATGGAGAAATTGGGATGTCGAGAGTTAAACGTGGATGGAATGTCGAGAGTTAAACATGAATGCTAGTTATGATAACCAGTTCATTGGAGTGACCTGCTGTAACACTTCATATGGTTCTCTACATATATAGATATGTCAATGAAAGTTCTTACTATAGCACGAGTACAAGTTTCCTTCGACTTGAGGTATACAAGTCATCTTGGTCATGAAGACTTATACCTTGACATCTTAAGCAAGCATCTCATCGAGATGTGGACTCGGGATGATTGGGTATAAGTTGAAGTGGTCGATGGTGTTTAGATAGCCTATAGAGGATTCACCGCTCCTTGCGAGGAGACGTATACCCTATGGCCACTCGTTAGGATTATTACTCAAAGTATTTGGCCAAAGTATCATATGTTAATAGTATACGACTCTTAGACTCATGAAAAAGTAATTTGAATCCACAGAACGAGTAAGTATTACTTAGGCTAGGTGTGACATAGTCAGCATAGTGGGGACTGACACATAGACCATGTCCTGAACCAAGTGGGTATAAGATGAGTGAAAGGAATATGTCACAACTTACTGTAGCTGCTGAAGGGTTTGAAAGTGGTCCCGAGATCAACCTATGATTTTCTGGTTAATTGGAGATCATGATGTACTACTAGGTGTCACTCATGATCGTTCCATAATTAATGGTTAATTATGGACAACCAACAACATAACTAGAAACCTATAAGGTCACACACACTACGAGTTTATATAAGAGACATAAAACGAGTTTGAGAATTGGATTTTCAGATCGAGAGAAAAGGCAAATATGGAATCAGAGTGACGTAATGGAAGTACAGATGAGTCACGTCTTTTGAAGTTGAGTTGGACTCTCTTTGATTTAATTATAAACCAAATTGGTTTGGTTTAATTAAAAGGGGTTCTTAGTTTTGAACCAAATATGGTTTAGTCTTGAATTAAACTTAAGGCTATTGGTATGGATTGTAGGTTAAAAGGATGAGTACCTCGATATTGAAGTACATATTTAAAGTGATGGTTGTTAAGTAATTGGATTTGTGATATTAGATTTAAAGTGATGGTTGTTAAGTAATTGGGTTTGTGATATTTTGTAAAATACATATGCTTAGGACAAGGAAGATAAATCATAATAAATATTTGAATTATTACTAGGATTAGAAAAGCTCTTTTCTTTTTTAATAGTCGAAATATAGTTCATTGTATGTTGATCTGTTTTATCAATTCCTTTTTGATTTCTTTCACCATTGTAAATGGATTCATTGATAATTGTTTTTTGTCCAAATCAAATAAGAGGTATATATATAGAGAGATGGAAAAACATAGAAAAATGGTTTTTCATTTTTTTTTCTTTTCTCCTCTCCTTCTCTCTTGTTCTCTGTTGCTGTTGAACAAAAAAAAAAAAGGGCTTCACCTCTTTTTAGCGTTTCACCGTACACGAAGAGGAGATCAGCCTGCCGGCAGTCTCAGCACTGATGTCTAGCACATGCTCCCGCTAACCATAAGAAGATGAGATCTCCTTGTGCCGCTGCCGCCCATGGTAGCTATCGATGCCATCATTGTTCAACCGAGAAGCTTGTTGCCACCGGACTGGTGCTGCTCCCTGCTTCAGCAAGGCTACTGCACTTTGCTACCGCCAGCCAACTGCTACTCCTCCTTGCGCCAGTAATCAGCAAAGGATTGTTGTCCGAAATCTATTCCGACAAGTATGTCACTGTTTGGAATATGTTCCAACAAGGTTGCTATCCGAAATCTATTTTGGCCAACAAAAGGGTGCTACCAGAACTCTGCAGTGACCTTTCCAATCTCTGAACGGTGAAAAAAGTTTCCGTCATTCACTTGTTTCTTGTTGTTGGGTTGTTTCAGCCCGGGACATGAATCATACCATAATCCCTCTCTTGGATCAAATGATCTCCCACCTTCAACTAGTACCAAAGCTGAGACACGACTTGGACCTATTGAAGTCATCTCAAAAATAGCTCAGCATGAATACAAGTAGAGGCGAGATTCGTGTGTCGCTTGGTTGATCTCCTTCTCACTCCGAATCATCCGATGGAATCTTCTACATATCATCCGTCAGGTATACCTAGCGTAAATTTACTTTTCATAAAAAAATTTTTATGTGATTATGTTTGACATGTTGTATCCTTATATGCGTATGGTGTGTGTGATATAATAATTAGGAATTATTATTATTTTATTTTCTGTTGTGCATGTTTGCGAAACATATTTTAGCACGCACCCACGTCTGGTTACCCAACACTCTAAACACAAACTTGACTCTCGTTCACTACAATATGTTTTCCTTGGTTATAGCAATTTGCACCATGGTTATCGTTGCTTGCATATACCAACAGGATGAATTTATATTTCATGACATGTTACTTTTGATGAGTCTCTATTCCCTTTTTAAGTAGCTTCTTCGATCTCTCCTCCAGATATAGGTGGTACCTTTTTGATATTACCTAATATTGTCAGAAGTGATGACATTCTAGGTTCTGCTCCGGAGCTCTCTGATAACTCCCATATACCATCAGAATCACCTCAGGTTGTTGATCCAATCTCTGAAGATTCACCAGTCGAAGATAATACAAGTCTATCATCAAAATCACCATGTCAGTCTACTTCTTTGTCACCATCAACAAGTGGTTCAGATGATAATCCTCCTCGTCGTATGCTTCCCTTGAGTGACATATATGCATGATGTCCATCAATGACAACTCGCCATCCCTTCCACAAGCTCTAGTGGTCTCTTCAAAATCTATTAAGCCAACTTGTTTACACAAGTGAGTAAGAATCCAAATTGGCGTAGTGTTATGGCTATAGAATTTGATGCACTTCTTCACAATGGAACATGGAGTCTAGTTCTGCGCACTCCTTCTATAAATATTGTGGGCTCTAAATGGGTGTTCCATCTTAAGCATCGAGCTGATGATTCTCTTGATTGTCACAAAGCTCGACTTGTAGCCAAAGAATTTAGTCAACAATCAGGTATTGACTTCAATGATACTTCTGGCCCAATCATTAAAATTACATCTGTCAGACTATTATTATCGATAGCTATTAGTTCTAATTGGCCTGTACGCCAATTGGACATTTCAAATGTGTTTCTCTATGGTCTGTTGGTTGCTACTCAGAATATCGTACTGGTTCCACTGTACAAATATTTTGTACAAGTGTCGAACCTTTCCTAACAACCCATTGTGTTCTTTAGAAGTTAAACTTGGATCACAAACGGAACTTAACATTATTAATTCCAAGTTCAACTTATCTGTTCTTATAAGTTTAGACTTGGATCACAAACGATGCTAAACATTATTGATCCAAGTCCACCCATGTTACAAAGTTGATTAAATATTTATTTCTAAGATCGGCTTCCAGGACAAAACGTGGCGAGGCACTAGACCTTCTTGGGTATGGAAGCATCCACCACTGCCTAGGCAAAGCCTTTCAAAGAAATGTAATATGTAATCTCCTTATAGTAACCCTAGGTTTAACCACTAAGAACAATCGAATCACAAGATCGAAAAAATAAAAAGAAAACAAATCGAAACGTAAATTCGAAACCTAGAATCATTAGCCGCTTGTGTTTGGTATTTCAAAAACCATACAAAGAAAACTAGTATGATGCGGAATAAAATTACTAGTTATACCTTTCTTTGTAAGCAACAACCTCTTGATCTTCTATTGTATTCTTCTTCTTATCTCGGACGTCATGTGGGCGACGATCAACTGAGATGAGAACCATCAAGCTGTTGGGTTCTTCGGGCCGCGGAAACCGCTTTTCGCGTCGCGGAAACCCCGAATCACCCAAGGCCAACGGATCCGTGCAAGGAAAATCGAACGATAAATACGAGTACGAGTTTGAAAAACATTTTTAGATCTACTCCTAGATCTATGTGTTGAGAGTTTTACCTTTGAAGCGTGCCCTCGCAAAATCCCGCTCGTCCAAGGTACGTGTCGGATCTCCAAAGTATCAAGATAGATACTTCTCTAGTGATATCCACACGAACAAGGAGTGCTCTCTAGCACTCAAGGATGGAGAAGAGAGACCCCAAGTGTGCTAGCACTTTCTAGGGCTCTCGGATGGGAATGGAAGAAGAAAGGAGATCAAGAAGAGGATAAAAACCAAGAATACTCTTCTATGTGACCTTCACTTACCCTTTCTACTTTTGGGAACTCAAATCACCCTCTCCACTCTTGGACTCTCACGGCAACAACCCCATGGAGAGAAGAGAGACCATCCAAGGAGGAAGAAGAAGGAGTTAATCACAATTGAATGAAAAACATCAATTCCCTTCATTTTGAGTGGCCGGCCACAATGAGAGTAATTACTCTCATTAATGTGGCCGGCCACATTAAAACAAAGAAGGAAGTGTAACTTCCATTAGGTGGCATAATCATGTATTAACTATGATGATGTGGCACATCATCATTGGCCACTTAATGCCAAGTCACACATATGATGTGGCAAAGTCAAGTCAAACTTGACTTTTTCTTCTTCCTCTCAAGTCAAGTCAAACTTGACTTAATCTCTCTCATGGTTGATCTAATCTAACCATTTGATTCAAGCCAACTTAATATAATGAATCTAATTTATTAAATTAAATTGATCTAATGAGTCATAATCTAAATTAGACTCATTAAATACATGAATCAACTTGAGTCTAACTCAATTAGCCCAATTTGGATTACTCTTAATCCAATTTGATTCATCAAATGAATCTAATCCTCTTGGTTCATCATATGAACCTAATCTCCATCCACATGTTCTTTGTGTGTGACCCAATAGGTTCTTGTAACGTTGGCAATGCCCCTAAACTCATTTAGAAGCATAAGTAATGAGCGGTATCTAGCAATACATCATTACTACCCAAATTACAAGAATGTTGAGATCCAACATCACCTTGTGACTACTAATTGTGACTCCTCACAATATGTGACATTGTCCTTCTATCCTAGACATCTAGATTGATCAATGTGAGGTATAGACCGTGTCATCCTCTAATCAATCTAAATCTTGAACTCCAAGTAGACTCACTCGATCAAATGAGCTCAACATCTAATGTTGACTCATTTGGGCATGGCCATGCACTTCGTGGTCTAACTCTATCAAGAATATTGATGTCGCTCCCGTCATATGGGAGGGATAGATCCCATCTACATCACTCACATCCCTCTGCATAATTTGTTACATACCCAGTAATCGCCTTTATAGTCCACCCTGTTACGGGTGACGTTTGACGAAACCAAAGTACATAACTCCTTATGTAGGGATCCATGGTGACTTCAGGTCAAAGGACTAATAGTCATACTAATAGCCACATGAGAAAGTATATGACACTTATATAACGATCCATGATACTTTCTCATGGCGGGTCATTCAGTATACATTCTCTAATGCATACCCATGTGTCAGCTTGATATCTCTATATCCATGACTTGTGAGATCAAGTCATCGAGCTGACCTACATGCTAGTCTTATTGTATTAACATTGTTCATGAATGTTAATACTCGACTAGGAATGATTTAGAGTAGTGTTCCCTATATCATCTCACTATCGATTCAACCAATCAATTGATATAGGTAAGAACCTTCTACTCAAGGACGTTACTATACTTATTTTATCTGGCACTAATACAAATAAGCATAATAACCAAAAAACCAAATGCCTTAATATATATACAAGAATATGATATACATGAGTCCATACAATCATCAAATGATTGGCTCTAGGGCTCTAACTAACACAAGCCTCCTTCCTCTTTGCAAGTTTCGGCCACCAACCTCCAAGCTCCAAGGGATGCTAGAACAAAGCCTCCTTTCTCTCCTTCTTCTCCAAGCAAGATCTGGCCACCACAAGAACTCCAAGAGAGGATGCCACCGACCACTAAAGAAGAAGAGAAAAGGAAGAGCTAGGGGCCGGCCACACCAAGTAAGAGAGGAGAGGAATAGAAGATGTGTTGTATCATGGGGCAACCCCTCCCTCTCTTTTATAATCCTTGGCCATGACAAATAAGGAAATTTAATTATAATTAAAACTTTCTTATTTTCCTTGCTAATGGCTAATAAGGAAAATTTAATTAAAACTTCCCTTTAATCCATCTTATGGCCGACCCCTACAAGAGTTCCAAATAAAGAAAGTTTTTAATACAAAATTAAAAACTTCATTATTTGTTTCCGGAAATTTTTAAAATAAAATTTCTATTTTAAATTCCTTATAAAAGGAAACTTTTATAAATTAAAATCTCTCTTTTAGAACATGTGGATGATTACAAAAAAGGAAAGTTTTCGCCAAAATTAAAATCTTCCTTTCAATTACAAATAAGGAAAGATATCAAACCTTTCTCTTAATCTTTTGTAGAAAGCTATAAAAGGAAATATTTAAATTTTAAACTCTCTTTTAAAACCATGGCTTCCACATAAGGAAAGATTTTAAAATTAAAATCCCCTTTTATTTAATATGGCCAGCCACCTAAGCTTGGGCTCCAAGCTAGGGCCGGCCACAAAATTGCACCCATTAGCCTTATTTTGGTCGGCCCTAGCTTGGGCTCCAAGCTAGCTTGGCCGGCCACCTTAAGGTGGGTAGGAAGTTGAGTATTTGGTGGATATAAGTCTTTATAAATAAGAGGCTACAATAGGGACCTAGAGGAGGAATTGGTTTTGGTCTCCCGATGAAATTAAGCTTCCCGTGTTCGCCCAGAACACCCAACTTAATTTCATCAATAATAATTCATTCCACTAAAGAATTATTATTGAAGTATCACACCAATCCCAAATTACATTTTGAGCTCCTTCTTATCATGAGTGTGTTAGTCTCTTTGTGTTTAAGATACCGAATGTCCACTAATTAAGTGAGTTACTGACAACTCATTTAATTAATATCTTAGTCCAAGAGTAGTACCACTCAACCTTATCGTCATGTCGGACTAAGTCCACCTGCAGGGTTTACATGACAATCCTTATGAGCTCCTCTTGGAGACATTATCAACCTAGATCACTAGGACACAGTTTCCTTCTATAATCAACAACACAGACTATAAATAATATTATTTCCCAACTTATCGGACCTATTGATTTATCGAACTAAATCTCACCCACTGATAAATTAAAGAAATAAATACTAAATATATGTGCTTGTTATTATATTAGGATTAAGAGCACACACTTCCATAATAATAGAGATCTTGGTCTTTTATTTAGTCTGTATAAAAAGAAACTACCTTAAATGGTCCTGCTCAATACACTCTAAGTGTACTAGTGTAATTATATAGTCAAGATAAACTAATACCTAATTACACTACGACCATTCCAATGGTTTGTTTCTATCCATCTCGGTCGTGAGCTACTATTTATAATTTATAAGGAACTGATAACATGATCTTCTGTGTGTAACATCACACACTATGTTATCTACAATATAAATTAATTGAACAACTACACTTAGCATATAAATGTAGACATTTTGACCAATGTGATTCTTTATTTCAAAATAAATGTTTACAAAAAGCTAGGCTTTTAGTATACACTCTAACAATCTCCCACTTATACTAAAAGACTAAGCTGCCATATTCGCTACCATACATCTGATTCCTATCCCCTCAACATGCCGATCAAAAGCTTTCGCCGGAAGGGCCTTAGTGAAAGGATTTTGCAGGTTATCTGCTGATGTAATCTTGTCGACAATAACTTCTCCTCGCTTTACGATGTCTCGTATCAGGTGGTACTTGCACTCAATGTGTTTACTCGCCTTATGGGCTTGTGGATCCTTCGAGTTTGCTACTGCACCACTATTATCACAATAAATTGTGATAATTTTGGGCAAACCAGGAATCACATCTAAGTCCATTAAGAAGTTCCTGAGCCATACAACTTCTTTGGCTGTCTCAGAGGCTGTCACATACTCAACTTCCATGGTGGAGTCCAAAACGCATTTCTACTTGACACTCCTCCGTGCTATGACTCCTCCTCCTAAAGTAAACACATAGCCTGAGGTAGACTTACTATTGTCCCTATCCGATTGGAATTCAGAATCTGTGTAACCCACAGGGAGCAAATCATCTGACTGGTAAACTAGCATATAATCTCTAGTCCTTCACAGGTACTTCAATATATGCTTTACAGCAGTCTAATGTCCATGTCCAGGGTTACTTTGATATCTGCTAACCATGCCCACGGCAAAACAGATATCCGATCTCGTACACAACATTGCATACATTAGGCTTCCGACAGCCGAAGCATAAGGAATTGCCTTCATGTCCTCTATCTTCTTTGATGTCTTCGGAGACATCTCTTTAGATAAAACTACTCCATGCCGAAAAGGTAAGAAACCTTTCTTGGAATTTTGCATGCTAAAACGAGCAAGGATTGTATCTATATATGAAGCTTGAGATAGACACAACATCCTTTTCTTGCGATCCCTTATGACTTTGATCCCAAGAATATGTGCACATTCTCCTAAGTCCTTCATATCGAATTGTTTCGACAACCATACCCTTACGTCCGATAGCACTTTGACATTGTTGTCAATTAACAAAATGTCTTCTACGTAAGTACAAGAAATACTACCACGTTTTCGTCACACTTCTTGTATACACAAGACTCATTTGGACACTGAATAAATCCATAAGACTGGATTACTTCATGAAACCGGATGTTCCAAGATCATGAAGCTTGCTTCAGTCCATAAATGGACCGATTGAGCTTACAAACTAGATGCTCTTTACCCTTTGCAATGAACCCTTCTGGTTGCTTCATATGGATGTTTTCTTCAATACTTCCATTAAGGAAAGCTATCTTGACATCCATTTGCTAAACTTCATAATCCATATGAGCGGCAATAGATATGAGAATCCTGATAAACTTAAGTATGGCTACCAGTGAAAAAGTTTCGTCATAATCGATTCCGTCTTTCTTAGTATACCCTTTTGCAACAAGCCTTGCTTTGAAGGTTTCCACCTTCCCGTCCGTCCCTCCTTTTCTTTTGTAGATCCACTTACATCCAACGGCTTTTACACCATTTGGTGGTTCTACAAGCTCCCATACCTTATTAGAATACATAGACTCTATTTCGGAATTCATCGCTCTTTGCCAAGATGCTGCATCTTTATCTTGGAGTGCTTCGTCATATGTCCGGGGATCAAGTTCATGTTCACCAGAGATCAAGTCCGAAGACTCTCCCAAAAACATGAATCTTTCATGTTGCCTCACAACCCTCCCACTACGACGAGGCACTGTCTGTAACTGTGTATCATTTGTGACACATGTTGCAGTTTCTTATGATATTTGATCTTGTACTTTTGGTACTAGACTTGACGTGTCCTCTCTAATTTCTTCTAGAACTATTTCACTCATGGGCTTATGGTTTATTACATAATCTTCTTCTAAATATCGAGCATTGATGCTAACAATAATCTTCTGATTTTTAGGATTATAAAACAAATCACCTTTCGTTCCTTTAGGATATCCTACAAACAGACAAACTTCTATACGTGAATCCAACTTGTTAGTGTCTCCCATCAGCACATGTGTTGGATTACCCCAAATCCAAATATATTTCAGACTATGCTTATGCCCATTCCACAATTCTATCGGAGTAAAGGGTACTGATTTAGAAGGTACCATATTCAGAATGTACATTGCTGTTTCCAGAGCATATTCCTAAAACGAATTTGGTAATTCTGAATAACTCATCATCGATCTAACCATTTATATAAAAGTCCTATTCCTTCGTTTGCCATACCATTCTATTGGGGTGTACCAGGTGCATACTGTTGGAATTGAATCTCAACATCTGATAAGTAATTCCTAAACTCTCCAAAGGCGTATTCACCACCACGATCAGACCGTAGTGTCTTGATACTTTTACCATGATGTTTCTGTTGGAGCAATCCCAATGGTCCGCGGGACCATGTGTTTTGGTGTTTGGGCAAAGGGTTTAAGTTAGGTTTACCCTCGTTATTTGATATGTGTACTTGAGTTGTGCAGGACTGCAGGTGACACATTTGACTCAGGTTGACGGCTTCGGGTCCGATGAAGGATGGCATTGAGGACAAGCCGCGGGCTTGAATGCATCTGAGGGATCGTGGACAAGGCAGCAAGGACAAGGGCCGAGGGAAGCGACTTCGAGGCATACGCGAAGGATGGTATTGGAGACAAGCCGCGGGCTTGGATGCATCCGAGGGACGAGAGCCAAAGGAAGTAGGCTTGAAGGCAAGAGGTCAAGGCTGCAAAGAAGAGTCAAGAGAGTCGTGAGGGTCCGAGTGCGAGTGAAATGTACTCGGGATGGGAAACCCTAAGTTTAGGGTTGTACCAGTCGACTGGTGGTGAGCACTGAAGCATTCTGTGCTCGAAATGGTTGGGATCCGTTGAGATAGCCGTTGGGTTGGCACCAGTCGACTGGTGCAAGGACCAGTCGACTGGTAACGGGCAAATCAGCAAGGCTGATTTCCCCAAGCTCTATAAGAAGGAGCTTGGGATGGCCGGCCAACTTGATGAAATTAGACTTGGTTAAAGCCTAATTAGTAGTCATCTAGTGCTCTAGCAATCCAAGTGTTCTTGATCGAGTTGTGGCGAGGTTTCTCCACCGACAAGGAGGATTGTGCTAGCCGGAGTTTCCGGGGACTAATCCACCGAAGGATTGAGGGATCGTCCACCTTACGGACAGCCGTGGAGTAGGAGCATCATCTCCGAACCACGTTACATCGAATGTGTTAGCGATTTGGTTTGCATTTCCTTTCTTTGTCTTGTATTTAATTTAGCTTGTTTGTTTTTATTTGTATTCCGCTGCGCAAGCTAACAATAGTGTAGGAAGCTAACGATTTGGGGGTGCCGTCTATCCAACCCCCCTTCAAGCCGGCCACCGATCCTCCAACAAGTGGTATCAGAGCGAGGACGCTCTCTGTTGGACTAACCGCCGAGAAGAGCAACACATATAAGAAGATGGCCGGGTTGATTGTCCCTCCAAAGTTTGAAGGAGGAAGCCTTGGGGACATCATGTATTGGATGATGAGGATGGAGGTTTTCTTCAATACGGATTGGGACATAATGATGGTGGTCAAAGAGCCATTCAAAGTCCCAAAGGACAAGAAAGGAAAGAAGCTCCGAACACGACATTGGACGGAAGAGCAAACCTCACGATCGGAGGCAAACTCAAAGGTAATAGCAATTTTAATTGATTTATTGCCTCCTAATGTGATAAGTGATGTAGGTAAATATGAGAACGCCCATGATTTGTGGAGCAAGGTGAAGATGGTTCTACGGGAAGAACCTAAACCTACACAAGAAGAAGAAGAATCCAAGGAGATGGGTTTAATTGCTCAAGTTGAGGACGAGCAAACGGAAGTTGAGCCATGCTCAACATCCGAGGAGGAGAAGGAAGATGTAGCATCATCGACATCCTCAAGGGTTGAAGAAGAATCCAAGACGGATGAAGAAGAGGTCTTGGAGGTCAACCTAGTGAGTACCTCCACCGAAGCAAAATCAAAAGATCACATCGTGTGCTTCGGGTGCAATGAAAAGGGACACTACAAGAGTAGATGTCCTATGGGTAAGAAAGAGGTATCTCCTAAACTCAATTCAATTCATTTTGAATCTAATTTGAGTTGTAGGAAGAAGAAGGAGAAGAAGCACATTAGATGCTTCACTTGTGGTGAAATGGGTCACTACCACACCAAATGCCCAAGGAAGGGAGAGCTAAAGAAATTGGCGCATTTGAAGATATGGGAGAAGAAGAAGAGGAGCTCAAGTCAAGGGGGAGCTTCAAGGGTAAGGGAGGTATACCCTAATTTGAAATGCAATGCAAATTCTTATGTTCCCATGCATGCTAGGAAAAATAATGATTATCATTATGTAGCAATGAAAAATTTTGGATTTAGATATCATGATCGGAATAGGGTAAATGTAGATCACAACCCTAAGAGACCTATACATGATAGACCTAGACACGTTAAATTCTCATTACCTAAAGAGAAGAAGGTAATGGAGAACCAAGGCATTAATCCCAAGAAGGGGAGACATATGCCTAGAAAGGGTAGGTCTAGGAATGTCCAAGGTGGACATGTTGACTCTAGGGTTAGGAACCTAGAAAGGGAGAATCAAGCTTTGAAGGCAAAGCTTGATGGTTTAGAGAAATTCCTTAAGAGATTCACTATTGGATCTAAGGGATTAAGTATGGTGTTGGGTAGCCAAAAACCCAACAATGATAGATCGGGCTTGGGATACCAATCTAATCCCTCCAAGGTCAAAAGGAGACCATGTGCTAAGGTGGCACATGATAAAAGCAAGGGAGAGTCATCCAAGGCCAATAAAAATAAATATGCTAGGGTTGCATATGATTATGGCAAGGATGATGTGTCCAAGGTCAAGAAGATAAGGAGATCTTCTAAGGGACATCATTGTGGGTTGGTCACAATAGATGAGTCACCTAGGGAGGTGACTAAGGTAAAGAGCTCTAGGGGGAGCTCCAAATGTCAATTTGGGACCCATGGCCAATGGATCTCAGGTGGGTTCTACTTGGGGGTCTAGAGGAGCCATGGAGTGTGCCAAAAGGTTTGGAGATGGATTTGAGTCTCAAACATAGGGATTTGGCACACATGGGTTGTGTTTCATGCTTGAAAATATGGCATTGGGGTCATATAGCATGATAATTGGTTTTGGATGTATAGATGCCATATAAACCAATGCTAGGGATGCATTGTGGGTTAGTATGGGCAAATACATCAAAAGGAAGGCAAAACTAGGACTTTAGGTCAAGGTTCAATTGAACCATTTAGCTAGTTTTGGATTTTGTGTTAATCTTGGGATTGGTGATAGATACATTTTGTAATGTATTTTTCCCAAGTAGACACTGGTACAATAGACCTCTCCACAAAATTTGGGAATTTTTGGAGGTCTAGGGAATTATTGGTGCATTTCTGAAGTTGGCCTGAAAAGGCTGATTTTTTCAGAAATAGGGTACCAGTCGACTGGTACAGATACCAGTCGACTGGTAACAGTGTTTTTCGACCACAGAATGTTTCTATAAGGTTCTGTCGAAGGGGGGCAGTCGACTGGCACTTGGGGCAGTCGACTGATACCAGTCTGAAACTGTTTTCAGCATTGGTATGTGACCATGTCAACTCGATTAGATGTATGGGATCCAAGGGGGATTAATACATGAGTTTAGGGTCAGTTAGATGATAAGGTTTCAACAATTGGGATATTGTTGGAGAACTTTTTGGATGTTAGGCAAAGGGGGAGAAGTAAGGTTTAGTTGGGAAAACCTGAAAGTACCTTTGTGTAGGGGGAGCCTTGGGATAGGTTCTTAAAAAGCCCGTTGTAAACATCCTAGCTCATTGGGGAGCATAGGTGTAGGGGGAGCCTTGGGATAGGTTCTTAAAAAGCTCGTTGTAAAAATCCTAGCTCATTGGGGAGCATAGGTGTAGGGGGAGCCTTGGGATAGGTTCCAATACATGATCCATTCGACGGTTGCCAAGTGTGTAGCCTTGGCAACGTAAGTCCATTCGGCGGTTGCCAAGTGTGTAGCCTTGGCAACGTAAGTCCATTCGACTTGGTAGCCTTGGCAACGTAAGTCCATTCGGCGGTTGCCAAGTGTGTAGCCTTGGCAACGTAAGTCCATTCGGCGGTTGCCAAGTGTGTAGCCTTGGCAATGTAAGTCCATTCGGCGGAGTAAGTCCAAGTGTGTAGCCTTGGCATCGTAAGTTCATTTGTTTTTAGCATGTTTATTTGCTATATGTTTTCCCTAACTTAAACGTATTGCCAAACACCAAAAAGGGGGAGATTGTTGGAGCAATCCCAATGGTCCGCGGGACCATGTGTTTTGGTGTTTGGGCAAAGGGTTTAAGTTAGGTTTACCCTCGTTATTTGATATGTGTACTTGAGTTGTGCAGGACTGCAGGTGACACATGTGACTCAGGTTGACGGCTTCGGGTCCGAGGGCTTGAATGCATCTGAGGGATCGTGGACAAGGCAGCAAGGACAAGGGCCGAGGGAAGCGACTTCGAGGCATACGCGAAGGATGGCATTGGAGACAAGCCGCGGGCTTGGATGCATCCGAGGGACGAGAGCCAAAGGAAGTAGGCTTGAAGGCAAGAGGTCAAGGCTGCAAAGAAGAGTCAAGTGAGTCGTGAGGGTCCGAGTGCGAGTGAAATGTACTCGGGATGGGAAACCCTAAGTTTAGGGTTGTACCAGTCGACTGGTACTGGGACCAGTCGACTGGTGGTGAGCACAGAAGCATTCTGTGCTCGAAATGGCTGGGATCAGTCGACTGGTCATCGACTGGTAACGGGCAAATCAGCAAGGCTGATTTCCCCAAGCTCTATAAGAAGGAGCTTGGGATGGCCGGCCAACTTGACGAAATTAGACTTGGTTAAAGCCTAATTAGTAGTCATCTAGTGCTCTAGCAATCCAAGTGTTCTTGACCGAGTTGTGGCGAGGTTTCTCCACCGACAAGGAGGATTGTGCTAGCCGGAGTTTCCGGGGACTAATCCACCGAAGGATTGAGGGATCGTCCACCTTACGGACAGCCGTGGAGTAGGAGCATCATCTCCGAACCACGTTACATCGAATGTGTTAGCGATTTGGTTTGCATTTCCTTTCTTTGTCTTGTATTTAATTTAGCTTGTTTGTTTTTATTTGTATTCCGCTGCGCAAGCTAACAATAGTGTAGGAAGCTAACGATTTGGGGGTGCCGTCTATCCAACCCCCCTTCAAGCCGGCCACCGATCCTCCAAAAACTCCACATCAGCCTTGTACTCTTTGAACTTATCAAAGCACTCAGACTTGCGGCGCATCAAGTAAATGTACCTGTATCTCGAATAGTCATCTATAAAAGTGACAAAATATTTGAAACCACCTCTTGCTTGGATAGACATAGGACCACACAAATCAGAATGAACTAATTCTAACACATCTTTGGCTCTATACCCCTTGGCCTTAAAAAGTCTCTTGGTCATTTTACCTTCCAAGCAAGATTCGCAGGTTGGAAAGTTTTCCACCACTAATAAACCCAAGAATCCATCAGCTATAAGCCTTTGAATCCTACTTAAGTTAATATGACCAAGCCTTAGATGTCAAAGATATGTTTGGTTCATTTTTGAAGGTTCCTTTCTCTTATTAGAATTAGAAGATGTGTTATTAATTTCCATTTGTTGCTTTGTGGGAGAAATTGGATTTAGAGTATACAAATTGCCTACTAATGTACTAGAACAAATAATAACCTTATTTTTTTTGATAACTACTTTGTCATCAAAAGAAACAAAATATCCATCCACAAATATTTTAGAAACTAAAATTAAATTCTTTCTAAAAGTTGGTACATAAAGATAATTTCTCAAAATCAAATTTCTATTCTTATCAAATGATAAGTAGGCGTCTCCCACTACAACAGCTGCCACCTTAGTAGCATTGCCCATGTAGACGGTTATCTCTCCTTCATATAGTCATCGGATTTCTTAGAACCCCTGCAATGAATTGCATACATGATCAGTGGCTCCTGTATCTACACACCAGGTGTCGGTAGATAACACCGCTAAACATGTTTCAACTACTAGAGAATAAGATATACTTTTATTGTTCTCTTTCCTACGAGGACAGTCCGTCTTCCAATGTCCAGACTGCTTGCAGATGAAGCACTTGCCCTTCGGCTTCTTCACTCTATCTTTTGGTCTAGTACCTAGTGATCTATTCACTTTCTTTACTGAGCCAGCCTGTTTCTTCTTCTTCTTGCCTTTCAGTTTAGAAGTAGAAATATTTTCAACAAAGTGAATTTGAAAATTATGACGTCAGTAGTTCTGCCAGTAGTTCTGCCAATGAATAACTCCTTTTATTCATGTTGTAGTTCAGGCGGAACTGCTCAAAACTTTTGGGTAGCGTTGGGAGAATAATATCGACCTGAGTTTCCCCATCGATTTCAACTCCAAGGATTTGTATCTCGTTCAGATAAGCCATCATTTTGAGGATATGATCCCTTACAGGTGCCCCCTCAAATATGGTGGTTGCCATCAAATTTCTCATAGCCTCTTACCTAGCAGCCCGATTCTGGTGTCCGAAGAGTTCCTTGAGATTGTGCATCATATCATAGGCTGTGGGCATGGTCTGATGCTGATGTTGCAATACATTTGACATCGATGCCAAAATACAACACCGCGCTATCTCATCTGCCTTGGTCCACTTTCTATGATACTCAATCTCCTCTTCACTAGAATCATTATTAGGTGCAATAGGGCAGACCTCTAACAGTACAAACTTATAGCCTTCGGCAGTTAGGACAATGTCCCGGTTTCGTTTCCAATCTATATAGTTGGGACCAGTGAGTTTTATTCTCTTTGAGAATAACTGCAAGTGGGTTGAAGGCCATTTGAAATCCTAAGAATCACAAAATAAACTTTGGTCAAGACTCTAAATTTTAAAAAATATTGATTCCTCAAACAATATTATTTAAATTTACCAACACCTCAAAACACCGTGAATATTGCATGCCACGTTAGTGTGGACATATATAAATTCAAACATTTGTAAGAGGAGGTTTTATCCATTAATTTTATTATCTTGTCAACCTAACTTTATGACAAATAAAATTAATAGTTGGTATTCGTTTGGTCACACAAATAATAACAGTGACTCCGTTTGGGAGGATACTATTAAATGTGCCTAAGTGTGTACCATCACTTGATACTTAGTCCATTAAATAGGATTATGCCCCTTCAGTTGGAGAAGATCACACGCTCCTAAATAATTTCCTATAATCATCCATTTAGGAAGTTTGATCTAGTGATTTGCAAACAAACTCATCCATTGTGGAGGAAGGCACTCAGAGCCAACACGCAAGCTTGTTTGCATCACTTACAAACTAGTAATGGAGACCGTGGAATTTATTTAAAATCCCTCTCCCACTTAGTTATTTAAGGTGAGAAATTTTAACTATGCTAGCACACATCACACACATCACAGTAAATAAAAGTAATAAATATGGAAATTAATTTTTCAACTATTATGGCTTCTTCCATCACTGTCCTCAGTGTGTTGCCATCCTTAGGGTTCATGCCGTCGGGTCCATCGAGCTTCCTTTTCTGCTGCACCTCTGGTCCTCCAATGGTACCACGCCTCACAAGGATACAATCCGCGATAAAAATAAAATTTTATATATATCGATCCTATATTCCACAAGGGAATGTACATGAAGTCTAGATAAAAAAAAATGTAAAAACCCTAGGTCTAATACAGCTCCTGCTGTATTTAATAAGTACAATTATGCACACACATAAAAATATCCTTGACATGTCCAAGGGTCCAATCACACACAATCACTATAAGTCATAATAGTTGAAGCCTGCAACCACAGAGTTAGCATATCCTACTATTATCATGCCTAAATTATGTATGACATGTACATAATTAAACTGAAAACCAAACACACAGAGGCAAACTCTAGCTCTGATATCAATTGTTGGTTGCTACTCAAAATATCGTACTGGTTCAATTGTACAAAAATTTTGTACAAGTGTTGAACCTTTCCTAACACCTATTGTGTTATTTAGGAGTTAAACTTGGATCGCAAACAGAACTTAACATTATTGATTCCAAGTTCAACTTATCTGTTCTTATAGGTTTAGACTTGGATCGCAAACGATGCTTAACATTATTGATCCAAGTCCATCCATGTTACAAAGTTGATTAAATATTTATTTCTATGGTCGGCTTCCAGGACAAAACGTGGCGAGGCACTAGGCCTTCTTGGGTATGGGAGCATCCACCACTGCCTAGGCAAAACCTTTCAAAGAAATTTAATATTTAATCTCCTTATAATAACCCTAGGTTTAACCACTAAGAACAATCGAATCACAAGATTGAAAAAACAAAAAGAACACAAATCGAAACGTAAATTTGAAACCTAGAATCATTAGCCTCTTGTGTTTGGTATTTTAAAAACCATACAAAGAAAACTAGTATGATGCGGAATAAAATTACTAGTTATACCTCTCTTTGTAAGCAACAACCTCTTGATCTTCTATTGTATTCTTCTTCTTATCTCGGACGTCATGTGAGCGACGATTTACTGAGATGAGAACCATCAAGCCTCCTTCCTCTTTGCAAGTTTCGGCCACCAACCTCCAAGCTCCAAGGATGCTAGAACAAAGTCTCCTTTCGCTCCTTCTTCTCCAAGCAAGATCCGGCCACCACAAGAACTCCAAGAGAGGATGCCACCGGCCACTAAAGAAGAAGAGAAAAGGAAGAGCTAGGGGCCGACCACACCAAGGAAGAGAGGAGAGGAATAGAAGATGTGTTGTATTATGGGGCAACCCCTCCCTCTCTTTTATAATCTTTGGTCATGACAAATAAGGAAATTTAATTATAATTAAAACTTTCTTATTTTCCTTGCCAATGGCTAATAAGGAAAATTTAATTAAAACTTCCCTTTAATCCATCTTATGGCCGACCCCTACAAGAGCTCCAAATAAGGAAAGTTTTGAACACAAAATTAAAACTTCCTTATTTGTTTCCGAAAATTTTTAAAATAAAATTTCTCTTTTAAATTCCCTTCATGGTTGGTTATAAAAGGAAACTTTTATAAATTAAAATCTCTCTTTTAGAACATGTGGATGATTACAAAAAGGAAAGTTTTTGCCAAAATTAAAATCTTCCTTTCAACTACAAATAAGGAAAGATATCAAACCTTTCTCATAATATTTTGTAGAAAGCTATAAAAGGAAAGATTTAAATTTTAAACTCTCTTTTAAAACCATGGCTTTCACATAAGGAAATATTTTAAAATTAAAATCCCCTTTTATTTAATATGGCCGGCCATCTAAGCTTGGGCTCCAAGCTAGGGCCGGCCACAAACTTGCACCCATTAGCCTTATTTTGGCCGGCCCTAGCTTGGGCTCCAAGCTAGCTTGGCCGGCCACCTTAAGGTGGGTAGGAAGTTGGGTATTTGGTGGATATAAGTCTTTATAAATAAGAGACTACAATAGGGACCTATAGGAGGAATTGGTTTTGGTCTCCCAATGAAATTAAGCTTCCCGTGTTCGCCCCGAACACCCAACTTAATTTCATCAATAATAATTCATTCCACTAAAGAATTATTATTGAACTACCACACCAATCCCAAATTATATTTTGGGCTCCTTCTTATCATGAGTGTGTTAATCTCCCTGTGTTTATGATATCGAATGTCCATTAATTAAATGAGTTACTAACAACTCACTTAATTAATATCTAGCTCCAAGAGTAGTACCACTCAACCTTATCGTCATGTTGGACTAAGTCCACCTGCAGGGTTTACATGACAATTCTTATGAGCTCCTCTTGGGGACATTATCAACCTAGATCACTAGGACACAGTTTCCTACTATAATCAACAACACACACTATACATAATATTATTTTCCAACTTATCCGACCTATTGATTTATCGAACTAAATCTCACCCACTGATAAATTAAAGAAATAAATACTAAATATATGTGTTTGATATTATATTAGGTTTAAGAGTACACACTTCCATAATAACAGAGGTCTTGTTCTTTTATTTAGTCAGTATAAAAAGAAACTATCTCAAATGGTCCTGCTCAATACACTCTAAGTGTACTAGTGTAATTATATAGTCAAGATAAACTAATACCTAATTACACTATGATCATTCCAATGGTTTGTTCCTATCCATCTCGGTCGTGAGCTACTATTTATAATTTATAAGGAACTGATAACATAATCATCTGTATGTGACACCACACACTATGTTATCTACAATATAAATTAATTGAACAACTACACTTAGCATATAAATGTAGACATTTTGACCAATATGATTCTTCATTTTAAAATAAATGTTTACAAAAAGCTAGGCTTTTAGTATACACTCTAACATGGTCATCTTGAGGAAACTGTATTTATTGAACAACCACCTGGGTTCATTAATCCACAATTTCCATCTCATGTTTGTCAACTTAAGAAATCCTTATATGGTCTTCGACAAGCTCCTCGTGCATGGTTTCATTGACTATTTAATTGGTTACAAGATCAAGGATTTTCTGGATCAAAGGCTGACTCATCTTTATTTCACAAATATAATGATAGATCTATGATATTTTTTCTTATTTATGTGGATGACATCCTGATAACCAACAATGATCACAAGGGTATCACAACTTTATTAAGTCTTCTCAATCAAGAATTTCCTACTCGAGATTTGGATATTGCTCATTTTTTTCTTAATATTGAACTTATTTCACATGAGAAAGACTATCTTCTTTCTCAGAGTAAATATATTCCTAGGTTTCTCTAAAGAGCCAAAATGAATGGAGCACGTCCAGTCTCTACACCAATTGTTATAAACAACTCTACAACTTTGTCCTCTCCTGCTCTGTCTAATCCATAGATTTATAGAAGCATTGTTAGAGTCTTACAATATGTCACTATTAGACGGCCTGATGTTACCTTTGCAGTAAATTGTGCTTGTCAATTCGTGAATGCTCCAACTGAACAAAATTGGGATAATGTAAAAAAGAATACTTCGCTATCTCAAAGGTACTATTCTACATGGTCTTCTTTTATATCGTCAATTATCTGGAGATTTACATGCCTATAGTGATGTAGATTGGGCAAGTTCTTCTAAAGATAGATGCTCTACTAGTGGATACGTAATATTTCTTGGATGAAATCTTTTCTCATGGAATTCGAAAAAACAACTTACGGTATCTCGTTCAAGCACTGAGGCAGAATATAAAGTTATAGCAAATACAACGTCTGAAATTATTTGGCTTCATTCACTTCTCTCTGAACTTCATTTTGCATCAAATATTGCACCAAAAATTTGGTGTGACAATATAGGAGTAGCATATCTCACAGCAAATCTAATCTTTCATGCTTGTACAAAACATGTGGAAATTTATTTTTATTTTGTTCATGAACGTGTGGAAACTCAATAGTTATCCATCTCTTATATTTCTGCTGAAGATCAAATCACTGATATCTTTACTAAGTCATTATCCAGACAATGTTTCAATAAGTTAGCAAGGAAACTCAACATCAAAGATCTCCCGTTAAATTTGTCAGGAGATAAAAGAGATAAAAGAGAATCACCAGGATTGACCAGATCAAATCACTAAATCAAATCAAATTAATATTAGAATTATTCTAATAATTCTGTTATAATTATTAGAATGATTCTTAGAATTATTCTATTATTTATTAATTAGTTAATTAACCAAGTACTTTTTAAACACTATATATTATATTATCCTTAAAATATCAATGAACAATAAAATTAATTATTGCTCTCATATTATTTTTCCCTTCTTCCTATTTGGACGATGGAAACTAAAAAAAACTGAAATTATTATGATTTAAATTAAATTAAATAAAGTGGCTTTGTAGCTTTATAGCTCAAAGCAAGTGCCTAATTAGTGCCTCTTTTATTCTTCCAGGTCAATTGCCCTTAACAGCTTTTACTTTCTATAAAATCCTTTAGCGGTACATCGTCACCAAATGAAGTGAAGGATCGAAGGTGGCACAAAACAGTGTTAGGCCCTAGTCCATTACTTCCTTCATGCCATGATAAGCGTCTGCTTCCTTCACGCCGTGATGAGCATCTTATCTTCTGATGTTGTGCCAGATTAGTGGGGTGCTCATTCAGTAGCACTGCAAAGTTCACCTTCCTTGATATTGAGATTGTAACTTCGAGCATTATGTCATGGACACGGTTGGATTTCACTGTCCCATTATAATTGAATTTTGATGCCTGCACCAAGCTGTGACTCACCAACTCGTTGAAGAAGCACTCGACAATTTTCTCAACACGGAAGCCACCTATGTCACTCACAATCCCTTCAGCAATCCACTGTCTCCTTAGACACTTCTGACCGATCTCATAATCCTCAGGGAAGATGTCTAAGAACAAGAAGTAAGGCTTGAGATCGTAAGGCAAGTCATAGTAACTCAAATCAAGTATCTGATCTATCTTTGATAGCTTATTATTAGTTTGCATCTCCAAACGAAATTGGTCACGCAAGTCTTTCGATTCCTCGAATTTATTATCAGACTTGGAACCTAGAAGGCCTCTGATTGTCAAAATCACAAGTGGCAGTCCATTGCACTTTTGCAAGATTTCTCTGGCAATATTTTCTAGCTTTGGAGGACAATTATGTTGGAATTTTTGTGGAACTAGAATGAGGAAATAAGAATACAGGAGAGACTTTGTAACAAAGTATAAGGATGGTAGAAAGACTCTATGAAGAGAAATGCTTATTACATACTTTCATCATCATACAAGGTCCCTATTTATACACTTAGATTCATACTTCTACATTCCTCTATAATTAGATCACATCATTAAACATAAGACAATCAGATTTTATTCTTTTCTATACTAATGACTATTGTAATAAAGAGTTTCATTGAACTTAGTAGGATAGTTGAACTTTGCTTAGTTGATGAAGAGTCACATGAAGTCAAATTGATTTGTACAACTTCCTTGCATGGTTGAAGAAGTTAAATTGTTCTTGGCATTATTTTTGCATTTGAAGAAGTCAATTTGTCTTTGGAATAAGTTTATTGTTATATCATCGCAAGTGCACGATTTCATCGTCAGTAATAAAAGAATATTGATCCCATAGGGATTGGTTATAAGCACTAGAGACGTCTCACAATGAATTAGCTAAACAATTGACAAAGGAAGTGAACGTACTAAGTAGCAACTAGAAATAGAAATAGAAAAGCAAATGTAAAAACTTGATTTTTATGAGAGTTCTAGGAGTTCGGTTTCATTGTGATATTCATCAATGTAATATGATTTACGAATTCTTATCTTCAATTGTTATGCATTTGTAGGAAGTTGCCGGTTTTCTCCTGCAGAAGACAACCGACAAGAGACTTTTATCTACACCTCTAACAATTAAATAGTTATGATTCCTATGAAGTCTGTTAGCGGAGCAGCCTGTCACCAACACCCTATTAGGGTCGAAATATGCTAAAAGGGGGGATAACTCGTCGCGCGCCCGTTGCTTGCTCCATGTTGATGATTTGCAGTGGATAGTCT
Source organism: Zingiber officinale (assembly GCF_018446385.1). Classification (NCBI taxonomy): domain Eukaryota; kingdom Viridiplantae; phylum Streptophyta; class Magnoliopsida; order Zingiberales; family Zingiberaceae; genus Zingiber; species Zingiber officinale. Next base: position 86,422,947 of record NC_055988.1, read on the forward strand.
TCACAGCAAGCTCACAATGCTAACAATAGGATTTACTTGGTATCCACCTCAAGAAAAGGTGACTAATTCAAGGATCCACACATGACGCTCTCTCCACTATGAAATAAATACTCCTTCTCGGTTGCAGCCGGAGGCGGAGAAGCCTCGTACAACCTCTCAATACAAAATACACCCAAACAAGAAGAGAATACTAATGTATACAAAGAACACTTTCTTGCTTGATCTCTTGTACCTTGTGTATGCCTCTTGAACCTTGGAAGTATAACTACACTTGTCTCCAAGAGCCTTCAAAATCTGGCTGAGAGGTGAGGAGAAGATTGCATGAAGAGTCGGGAGGATCGGGAGAAGGGTTGCTGGAAAGAAAGCTCGCCACGGGCTTTATACCTTGTGCTTCTAGGGCTCCCAATTGATTGGGCTTACTCCCAATCGATTGCCACGTCAGATCAGTGAGATCCCAACCGTTCAAAACTTGCTTCCTGCGCAATGGTCGAATCTCAATCGATTGGTTGATCGATTGGGGAGGCTTTGAATCGATTGGTTGATCGATTCAGAGCGTCTCTGTGCTATCTGGACGAAAGCTTGAATTGATTAGCTGATCGATTGAAGCTTTCTCACGATTACGCGAGAAAACCAGCTACCAATCGATCGGCCGATCGATTGGCAATGCCCAATCGATCGACTGATTGATTGGGAATGATTCTGTACATGCGATAAAAGTTTCCAATCGATCGGTCGATCAATTGGGTTGCTGTTTATCGCAACACTGCCCCAATCGATGGACTGGTCGATTGGGCTTCGGTTCAATCGATCAACAGATCGATTGACACACCCTTGACTTGCCTAAACTCAAGTCCAAGGTCCCCCAAACCCAACATCTAGTCAACCGTGACCTATTGGGACTTCTCCTGCCTAGCATCCGGTCAACCTTGACCTGCTAGGACTTCTTCACCAAGCGTCTGGTCAATCCTTTAACCCAATTGGACTTTTCTCCTCGTGCCAAGTGTACGGTGAACCTTGACCCACTTGGACTTACTATCTCATTCCAAGTGTCTGGTCTTCCATAACCCATTTAGACTTCCTTCCACCAGATATCCGGTCAACCTTGACCCATCTGGATTTTCTTGTGCCAAGTATCCGGTCAACCCTTTGACCTACTTGGACTTCCCAACACCATGTGTCTGGTCAACATTGATCCACCTGGATTTCCACGTGCCTGGCTTCACTCACCAGGACTTTCACCTGGCTTCACACACCAAGATTTCCCAACTGCCTGGCTTCACTCACTAGGGCTTTCCTCTTCCTGGCTTCACTCACCAGGACTTTCACTAGCTTCACTCACTAGGATCTTCACCTGGTTTCACTCACCAAGATTTTCCACTGCCCAGCTTCACTCACCGGGACTTTTATCTGCCTAGCTTTACTCACTAGGTCTTTCACCTCGCTTCACTCACCAGGATTTCCCAGTTAAGTATCCAGTCACCCCTTTGACCTATTTGACTCTTCTTCTCATAAAACTGGTCAAACCCTGACCAGAGGGGATTTGCACCAGCAATCTCCCCAATCGAACGATTGCACATGTAATCTCCATATATTGTCAAACATTGAAACTCAAACATCGAGACTCAAGCTTGAGCCAACTCAAGCTTAGTCAACCTGGTCAACCTTGACCCAGGGGATATTGTACCAACATGCCCCTCGATCATACAACATAGAAACACATCACCACTCAATCCACATTAAGATATAGGAAACAAACGCATTCAACTATCTCACCTCCTTGTAGAAACTTGCTTCTCCTTTCAAGATGACTCCCTAGATGTCCGTTAGTGGGGCAGCTTGTCATTAGTGCCCCTCGGTCATATGATCTAGGGAATCCCTCTACGAGATCCACAAGCATTACAAACATTCAATCAAGCATGGTAATTAGGTTCAAACTCAAGAATCCACACAAGATCAAATAGATACAAAACATAACAACGTCATTAAGATAGGAAATTGGCATATCCATGAGATCTTACATCAAATCACTTCACAAATACTCTCTTAATCCTAGAACAAAAGATCTACTCCATAGAACAAAGAAAGAGATCCGAAGACAAAGAAATCACAAACATTTCGATCCCAATCAAGAAGAGAGAATAGAAATGCTTATCTAGAGACGTTGAGTGATCTTCGGAACCAATCCTTCGTTACCAAAGTCGATTTGGAGATGGAGATGGCCTTGGATCACCGGATTAAGACTGGAGAAGATGAAGAACATCCCTAAATTGGATCTCCCCAAAGGGAGAGCCTCCTCCCTTTTCAAAGAAGAAGAAGCCATTTATATAGAGCAGGGGTGCGGGCGCAACATAGCTTGTGCCATGACCGTGTGGATCTCACATGGCTTGTGTTGTCTTCCTTTGCTTATTGGCTGGATCAACCACAAACATTATTTCTTCTCCAAATTCGACTCCTGTAGACAGAAAATACATAAGAGCAGATTTCCGAACATAGAAGAGTATTTATGCTAAAAGTAAGACAAAGAGTATGAAAGTGCATAGACCAAACATGCGTAAAATATGTGAATGTGCTTCAAAACATGCTAAACAAGTGTATATAATCTACGCACATTATTTACATGCCAACATCTACCCCCCTTAAACTTTTTCTTCCTTAAACTCCCAGCAAATTCATTAGGTATTGAAAAACTTTTGCTTTTAGAGGCTTTATAAATATATCAGCTACTTGATCACTTGATTTCACTGGAGTAATTCTATTTCTTTTGACTTAACATATAGTATATTACCGGACGATTAGCACCTATGTTGAACAATAGCAATAATCAGCCCGGACATAACTCAGGTGCAATTCTATCCAATACAAATCATAGTATAATATCGGGCTATCTATAACATAGTAAAAACAGGGTAAGCAGGCATGGGCGATAAGTATACCTCGATATGACTTATAATACAAGGCAAGAACAAATATTTCGGAAATATCCACGAATAGCTTATGAAAATATCTAAAGCATGTGATTGTATAACAGGTTGACTAATTTGGCGGGAAGAATGTTTCTAGACTTTTCTGCAGGTACTAGACGACAAAGAGGGTACATCTGAGGTACAAAAAAGATTCCTTAAAAGCTATTTTCTGTAAGTACATGGCTTACGTCATCTCATAACAAACTCTAACAAACCGGGGTCCACTTCATGACTACGGAGGTTATATGAAGTGGTATAAAAAGGGGAATCCTCTCCGTTGGCCAAGTATGCTCTCGTTGAGAACACACACAGTCATCTATTGCAAACCCTAATTTCAGCTACTGTTCATCTTCTTCCTTCCACACTAAGAGAGATCACTGACTTGAGCGTCGAAGGGCCTAGCCAGGGATTCCCACCCCGGTCTTAGGTCACTGCCGATAGTGTTGGTTGGTCTCTTGTGCGCAGGAGGTCGCTGAAGCTCCAGGTCTTGGTATTCTTCATCGGATCCTTCCTTCTTTCCTTGGGTCTTCGCACGAGGACGGGTTCTGTGACTTTATTCTTCCGGATCCGCTTTGGTTTTCTTGGATCAGAATTTCTCAGGTATTCTTCTTCATCAGCAGTAAGTTCTCTCCCCAACTTTCCATTTTGTCAAGCTTCTCAAACAGGATCAAATTTGACGCCATCTGTGGGAATCTTGTTGGTTGGTTCTAAGAAGATCGTACAGGTTCCACTGTACAAAAATTTTGTACAAGTGTTGAACCTTTCCTAAACAACCTATTGTGTTCTTTAGAAGTTAAATTAGGAATCGCAGACGGAACTTAACATCATTGATTCCAAATTTAACTTATCTGTTCTTAATGGTTTAGATTTGAATCGCAAGTGGAACTTAACACTATTGATCCAAATCCACCTATGTTATAAATTCCATTAAATATTAATTTCCAAAATTAACTTCCAGGATTGCATGGCGAGACACATGGCCTTCTTGGGTATGGGAGCATCCACCACCGCCTAGTCAAAGCCTTTTAAGGAAAGCTAATATTTAATTTCCTTATATAACTCTAGGTTTAACCAAAAAGAACAATCGAATCACAAATTTGAAAAACAAAGAAAACACAAACACGAATTACTAATTCGAAAAACTAGATCTAAGGCCTCTTGTGTTTGGAATTCATACAAAGAAAAATAAATAGCATGATGCGGAAAACAATTGCTAATTATACCTTCTCTTTGTATGCTAATAACCTCGAGATCTTCTACCATATTCTTCGCCTCGCCTTGGACGTCGTGTGGGCGACGATCCTCCAAGATGAACACCACCCAAAGAGCTTCTTCCTCCTCCTCTAGAATTCGACCACCACCACCACCAAGGAGCAAAAGAGAGCAAAGGGAAAAGAGAGGGAGAGAGGGTCGACTACAAGAGGATCTCCAAGCAAGAGAATAAGAATTGTTGTCTCATGAGGCCTCCTCTCCCCTTCTTTTATATTACTTGCCCAAGGCAAATAAGGAGAGACTTTTTACGAAAATTAAAATATTCCTTTTCCCTTTTCTTTCCTCTTGATTGAATCAATCATCAAATATTAATTGGATGATGATTTAAATTGATTTAATTTGGCCGGCCCCTTGCTTGGGCACTAAGCAAGGGTGGTCGGCCACATCATCAAGGGAAAGGAAAAATTTTATAAAAATTTTATAAAAGAAGAAATCCTCCTATAAAATTTTACATGCTCTCTTTCCTAAAGTGGATGTTAAAAAAGGAAAGTTTTAAAAATTAAAACCATGTGTTAAAATTTAAAACTTCTCTTCTAAAAATTTCCTTTTTTAACATGGTTACAAAAATAGAAATTTTCAAATTTAAAACTTCTCTTCCTTTTTTCTTAAAACCAAGAGAATGGTTAAAAAAAGGAAAGTTTTAAAACTTTTTAAATTTTCTTTTAAACCATGTGGCCTAATTCAAATAAGGAAAGTTTTAAATTTTAAAATCTCTTTTTTAAAACTTGTAGTTTTCTACAAAGAGAAGATTTTAAAAATTTAAAACACCCCTCCTTGTTTGAATTAATGTGGCCGGCCCCCTCTTGCTTGGGCACCAAGCAAGGGGCCGACCCCTTAAGAGGAGATGGTGGCCGGCCCTTGCTTGGTCACCAAGCAATGTCGCTGCTAGAGGCGGTTATAGGTACTTCATCACATTTACTGATGACTTCAGTAGATACGGTTATGTGTACTTGATGACACATAAGTCCGAATCCTTTGAAAAGTTCAAAGAATTCAAGAATGAAGTACAGAACCAGCTTGGCAAGAGTATTAAGATACTTCGATCCGATCAAGGTGGTGAATACTTAAGCCATGAGTTTCGTGACTACTTAGCTGAGTGTGGGATTTTATCTCAACTCACTCCTCCTGGAACACCATAGTGGAATGGTGTATCTGAAAGGAGGAATCGTACCTTATTAGATATGGTACGGTCTATGATGAGTCACACAGATCTTCCGACATACCTCTGGGGTTATGCTTTAGACACGGCAGCTTTCATTCTCAACCGAGTTCCATCCAAGGCCGTGATAAAGACACCATATAGGATATGGACTGGGAGAGATGTCCAGGTGTCTTTCATGAGGATTTGGGGCTGTGAGGCTTACGTACGACGTCAAGTCTCAGACAAATTAGGACCCAAATCCGACAAGTGCTATTTCATCGGATATCCCAAGGAAACTAAGGGATATTACTTCTACATTCCCAGTCAGTAGTGGCAAAGACTGGGGTCTTTCTAGAAAGGGATTTTGTTTCTAGAAAGACTAGTGGGAGCGCGTTCGATCTTGAAGAAGTTCAAGATGCGAACAATAGCACTAATGCCTCGATGGAAATTGAACCGGAACCACAAAGTGTTGTGGATGATGTTGTTCCACAAGGAGTTGAGGAACAACAACCGGTTCAAGTAGACATACCTCTTCGCAGGTCTGATAGGGTACGTCGTCAGCCTGAGAGATACTCTTTTCTCTTGTCTGACCATGATGACATTGTGCTCATAGAGGATGAGCCCACCACCTATCAGGAAGCTGTGATGAGACCAGATTCCGAGAAATGGCTAGAGGCCATTCTCGGAGCTGGAATCTTCGATTCGATGATGTGATCAAACAGTTTGGTTTCATCAAGAATGAAGATGAGCCTTGTGTCTACAAGAAGGTTATAGAAAACATAGTTGTCTTCCTCATATTGTATGTGGATGACATACTACTCATTGGGAAGGACATCCCTATGCTTCAGTCTGTCAAGACCTGGCTAAGGAGTTGCTTCTCAATGAAGGACTTAGGTGAGACATCCCACATTCTTGGGATACAGATCTATAGAGATAGATCTAAGAGATTGCTTGGCCTAAGTCAGAGTACATACATTGACAAGGTACTCCTTCGGTTTGCCATGCAGAATTCCAAGAAGGGATTTCTGCCGATGTCACATGGCGTGAGTCTTTCGAAGACTCAAGGTCCCTCTTCTAGAGAGGAGAGAGATCGCATGGATCAGATCCCTTATGCCTCAGCCATAAGATCAATCATGTATGCCATGCTATGTACTCGACCTGATGTCTCGTATGCTTTGAGCATGACGAGCAGATACCAGTCAGATCCAGGTGAAAGTCACTGGATAGCGGTCAAGAATATTCTTAAGTACTTAAGAAGGACTAAAGAATATTTCTTGATATATGGAGGCAATGATGAGCTAACTGTAAAGGGTTACAGTGATGCTAGCTTCCAGACCGATCAGGATGATTACCGATCGCAGTCAGGGTTCGTGTTTTGCTTAAATGGTGGTGCTGTGAGCTGGAAGAGTTCGAAGTAGGACACAGTAGCTGATTCTACAACAGAGGCCGAGTATATTGCTGCATCAGAAGCAAAGGCAGTTTGGATCCGCAAGTTCATCACCGAACTTGGGGTGGTTCCTAGCATCGCCGACCCAGTTGAGCTCTATTGTGACAACAATGGAGCTATAGCACAAGCGAAGGAACCTCGCTCACACCAGCGGACCAAGCACATACTACGCTTCCATCTCATTCGAGAGATTATCGATAGAGGAGATGTGAAGATTTAGTACCTACAGAGGCTAACATCGCAGATCCCTTGACCAAGGCTTTGGCACGGAGGAAGCATGATGGTCACACTAGGTCTTTAGGCCTTAGAGCCTATAATCTTGATTGGCACTAGTGCTAGTGGGAGATTGTTAGTTAGAGCCCTAGAGCCAATCATTTGATGATTGTATGGACTCATTGTATCATATTCTTGTATATTAATAAAAGCATTTGTTTGGTTATTATACTTATTTGTATTAGTGCCAAATAGACTAAGTATAATAGCGTCCTTGAGTAGAAGGTTCATACCTATATCAATCGATTAGTTGAATCGATAGTGAGATGATATAGGGAACACTACTCTAAATCATTCCTAGTCGAGTATTAACATTCAGGGACAATGTTAATGCAATAAGACTAGCATGTAGGTCAACTCGATGACTTGATCTCACAAGTCATGGATATAGAGATATCAAGTTGACACATGGGTATACATTGGAGAATGTATACTGAATGACCCGCCATGAGAAAGTATCATGGATCGTTATATGAGTGTCATATACTTTCTCATGTGGCTATTAGTATGACTATTAGTCCTTAGACCTGAAGTCACCATGGATCCCTACATAAGGAGTTATGTACTTTAGTTTCGTCAAACGTCACCCGTAACTGGGTGGACTATAAAGGCGATTACTGGGTATGTAACGAATTATGCAGAGGGATGTGAGTGATGTAGATGGGATCTATCCCTCCCATATGACGGGAGCGACATCGCTATTCTTGATAGAGTGAGACCACGAAGTGCATGGCCATGCCCAAATGAGTCAACATTAGATGTTGAGCTCATTTGATCGAGTGAGTCTACTTGGAGTTCAAGATTTAGATTGATTAGAGGATGACACGGTCTATGCCTCACATTAATCAATCTAGATGTCTATGATAGAAGGACACTTGTCACATATTGTGAGGAGTCACAATTAGTAGTCACAAGGTGATGTTGGATCTCAACATTCTTGTAACTTGGGTAGCAATGATGTATTGCTAGATGCCGCTCATTGCTTATGTTTCTAAAGGAGTTTAGAAACATTGCCAACATTACAAGAACCTATTGGGTCACACACAAAGAACAAGTGGATGGAGATTAGGTTCATATGATGAACCAATTGGATTAGGTTCATGTGATGAACCAAATTGGATTAAGAGTAATCCAAATTGGGCTAATTGAGTTAGACTCAAGTTGATTCATGTGTTCAATGAGTCTAATTTGGATTATGACTCATTGAATCAATTTAATTAAATGAATTAGATTCATTATATTAAGTTGGCTTGAATCAAATGGTTAGATTAGATCAACCATGAGAGAGATTTGGTCAAGTTTGACTTGATTTGAGAAGGAAGATCAAAGGTCAATTTTGAATTGACCATTTGCCACCTCATTTGTGAGTTGGCATAAGGTGGACCATTGATGATGCTCCACATCATCATGGTTGCACATGTGTGTGACACCTCATGGAGGTTACAAATCCCCTCTTTAATGGCCACATTAAATGGGAAGGGGGTTACACACACATGAAGGAGAGTGAATGCAATTCATTCTCATTCATTCCATCTTCTTCCTCCTTAGCTCTCTCTTGCTTTCTCCTCTCTTTTGGTCGTGGGTTCCATGAAGGGAGAGAAGGTGGTTGAGTTGTATTCCAAGAGAAGAAAGAAAGGGTGAAGGTCACAAAGGAGGAGACTACTTCTTGAGTGTAAGAGTTTCCTTTCTTCTTTCTTTTTCCCTCCATTTAAATCCTATCCGAGAGCTCTAGAAAGTGCTAGCACACTTGGGGCTCTCTTCTCCATCCTTTGAGTGTGAGAGACACTCCTTGTTCGTGTGGATATCACTAGAGAAGTATCTACCTTGATACTTTGGAGATCCGACAAGTACCTTGGACGAGCGGGATTTTGCAAGGGCACGCATCGAAGGTAAAATGGTTTTTCCTTTGTAGATCTACTGTAGATCGTAGTATAAAACTCGTATTTGTGTTTTCGAAATTTTTCCTTGCACGGATCTACGGCTTTGGGTGATTCGGGGTTTCCGCGACGCGAAAAACCCAACAGTGGTATCAGAGCCACGTGCAAGGCGAATACGAGTTTGTTTTTTGGTTTTATGAAAAACTAAAGTCTCTGTAATTTTCTGTAAAATTATGATTTTATAGTTTTTATAGGTAATTTTACCGTAGAAGCGAAGCACAAGTGTCTCGGCACTTGTAGGCTTCGTCTACCGGAAAGATTTTTCCAAAACGGCTTCGTTTTTCCCCAAATCCATTTGGTACAGCGGGCTTGGGTGCCATTAGATCACAACGGAGCAACTCACGATGGTTAGATCGTGGGTAGGGGTACTGCCCCTAACCCCGCAAGGGGATTTGCTCCGCGATTGCACCCGAAATCGCTAAAAACGAACCCGCCGGGAAGATTTTTCCGAAACGGCAATGTCTCGGCCCAAATCGTTTTGGGACAGGGTGTTTAGGCGCTGTTGGATCGCAAAGGAACCCTCGCGATGGTTAGATCGCGGGTAGGGGCGCTGCCCCTGGGCCCCGCAAGGGGATCCGTTCCGCGATTGCGCCCGAAACCGCTATACGGGACCGCCGGGAAATTTTACTCGTAAAAATTGTAAAAATTAATTTTAAAATTATAGAAAATTATGAAAATATATAATTTTTGAATTATATATTAATTTTGTGATAGTCATGGCCCAAAACCCAATATGATTGGTTGTGTTGTAATTCATAATACGGCCGGCGTGCCGTTACGTGTTTGCGAGTGTTGTATTATATTCGCGACTTGCGCGTCGTGCCTTCTCTTATATTCTTGTTGTAAATTAGATTTAGACTCGAATGCAACTCGAGTTTCAAATTGTAATGTACAAATTGGAGCGGTGGAGGGTCCACACGAGACGGAGTTCCGAGGCGGGCACGAGCAACACAAGGTGGTCAAAGGGAGGAGCTTGGAGAAGCTGTTGACCCTAGGTTGACCATTCGATCTTCTCATTGGCTTGAGAAGATCGTAGTAGGGCCATGACTAAATCACAAATATATTAATTAGTTAATTGCTTATGTATATGATGCATGTTTAATAAGTAATTAATTAATTAGTGCCTTACGATTAGATTAGATCTAAGTCGTGCACATGATGCACCCATGCGATTAGATTAGATCTAAGTCATGCACAAGATGCATCATTCTCGATTAGATTAGATCTAGATCGAACCAACTCAAAATGCCTAACCGTGCCGTGATACCTATCACTACCTCGATCACATGTATTGTTGAATCTGCCAAAGCAAAGCAATACATATTATCTTGGTAGGGTACGGAGGGACAATCTTGGTCCCGTCTATCAACGCATGGGTGAATACAAACTCAATTAGATTGAGTATTCATAGTTACTCGGTTGGATCGAGTCAACTATAGGCATTCTTCCAATAGTTGGAAAGATAGGTCAATATCACATCTATATTAACTCTCGGGCGTATTAGCCAAAGCTAACTCGAGTTCTAATATAAATGCGGATATTGATTCTATAAACAAGAGTTGCATAGAGATGTAATTGGTAATTGTTACCTACCGATCATACTAAGCCTTGGGCGTATTAGCCAAAGCTAACTCAAGGGTTAGTATGATGTGGATCTTGTCCCACAAGAATTATAGAATTCATGGGAGCATCATTTAATTAAAGGCCTAATTAAATGATTTTAAAGAATATGATACTTATTTCGCATTTATTTCTGTTGTAGAATTGCCATGACGTCGAATACGAACATTTTCGATCTGTCCTTAAGAAGGACAAGCTCAACGGAGCAAATTTCCGGACTGGCACAGAACCGAGAATAGTTCTCACTCGGGAACGTAAGTTCTGGAGCAGCCCATTCCGAGGCTCCTCCCGCCAATGCCAGCTGACCGGGGATGCTTACAAGAAGCATCAAGATGACGATTAGATGTGTCATGTCTTATGCTCGCGACCATGAACTCTGAGCTTAAGCAACATGAGTTGATGGGCGCTACGATATGGTTAAGCATCTTTGTCACCTATATCAAGGACAAGCAAGGCCGGAAGAGGAACTCCAAAGAATACCGGAAGATCTTAAGAAGAAGAGAAATAAGATTTCTACTTCAGGTATACATGTTATAGAAGTCAACCTCTCTATTTCTTCATCGTGGGTATTAGATACGGGTGCTTTTCACATTTGTACTAATGTACAAGCGCCGAGGAATAGCAGGCATTGACGAAGGGTGAGATAGACCTACAAGTGCAATGGAGCGAGTTGCTGCTATTATTGTAGGAACTTATCATCTATCTCTTCCTTCGGGCTTGTACTAGAATTAGATGATTGTTGTTATGTGCCGCCTTGACTAAGAACATTATATCAGCTTTCTTGTTTGGACAAGAAAGGATTCTCGTTATAATAAAGAACAAATGTTGTTCTGTCTATTTAAACGATATGTTCTATTATAGCACCTCCGATAAACGGACTCTATATTCTAGACCTCGAGAGCCCTATCTATAACGTAAATACCAAGAGGTTCAAGTCTAATGACATGAACCAAACCTACCTTTGGCACTGTCATATAAATGACAAGCGCTTATCCCAACTCCATAAGGATGGTTTGTTGGACTCATTTGATTTTGAATCATATGAGATATGCGAGTCATGCCTACGAGGCAAGATGACCAAGACTCCCTTTAGTGGGCACAGAGAGAGGCCGATTTGTTAGGACTCATACATAGTGATCTATGTGGCCCTTTCAATGTCGCTGCTAGAGGCGGTTATAGGTACTTCATCACATTTACTGATGACTTCAGTAGATACGGTTATGTGTACTTGATGACACATAAGTCCGAATCCTTTGAAAGTTCAAAGAATTCAAGAATGAAGTCGGAACCAGCTTGGCAAGAGTATTAAGATACTTCGATCCGATCAAGGTGGTGAATACTTAAGCCATGAGTTTCGTGACTACTAGCTGAGTGTGGGATTTTATCTCAACTCACTCCTCCTGAAACACCATAGTGGAATGGTGTGTCCGAAAGGAGGAATCGTACCTTATTAGATATGGTACGGTCTATGATGAGTCACACAGATCTTCCGGCATACCTCTGGGGTTATGCTCTAGACACGGCAGCTTTCATTCTCAACCGAGTTCCATCCAAGGCCGTGATAAAGACACCATATAGGATATGGACTGGGAGAGATGCCCAGGTGTCTTTCATGAGGATTTGGGGCTGTGAGGCTTACGTACGACGTCAAGTCTCAGACAAATTAGGACCCAAATCCGACAAGTGCTATTTCATCGGATATCCCAAGGAAACTAAGGGATATTACTTCTACATTCCCAGTCAGCACAAGGTAGTTGTGGCAAAGACTGGGGTCTTTCTAGAAAGGGATTTTGTTTCTAGAAAGACTAGTGGGAGCGCGTTCGATCTTGAAGAAGTTCAAGATGCGAACAATAGCACTAATGCCTCGATGGAAATTGAACTGGAACCACAAAGTGTTGTGGATGATGTTGTTCCACAAGGAGTTGAGGAACAACAACCGGTTCAAGTAGACATACCTCTTCGCAGGTCTGATAGGGTACGTCGTCAGCCTGAGAGATACTCTTTTCTCTTGTCTGACCATGATGACATTGTGCTCATAGAGGATGAGCCCACCACCTATCAGGAAGCTGTGATGAGACCAGATTCCGAGAAATGGCTAGAGGCCATTCTCGGAGCTGGAATCTTCGATTCGATGATGTGATCAAACAGTTTGGTTTCATCAAGAATGAAGATGAGCCTTGTGTCTACAAGAAGGTTATAGAAAACATAGTTGTCTTCCTCATATTGTATGTGGATGACATACTACTCATTGGGAAGGACATCCCTATGCTTCAGTCTGTCAAGACCTGGCTAAGGAGTTGCTTCTCAATGAAGGACTTAGGTGAGACATCCCACATTCTTGGGATACAGATCTATAGAGATAGATCTAAGAGATTGCTTGGCCTAAGTCAGAGTACATACATTGACAAGGTACTCCTTCGGTTTGCCATGCAGAATTCCAAGAAGGGATTTCTGCCGATGTCACATGGCGTGAGTCTTTCGAAGACTCAAGGTCCCTCTTCTAGAGAGGAGAGAGATCGCATGGATCAGATCCCTTATGCCTCAGCCATAGGATCGATCATGTATGCCATGCTATGTACTCGACCTGATGTCTCGTATGCTTTGAGCATGACGAGCAGATACCAGTCAGAAAGTCACTGGATAGCGGTCAAGAATATTCTTAAGTACTTAAGAAGGACTAAAGAATATTTCTTGATATATGGAGGCAATGATGAGCTAACTGTAAAGGGTTACAGTGATGCTAGCTTCCAGACCGATCAGGATGATTACCGATCGCAGTCAGGGTTCGTGTTTTGCTTAAATGGTGGTGCTGTGAGCTGGAAGAGTTCGAAGCAGGACACAGTAGCTGATTCTACAACAGAGGCCGAGTATATTGCTGCATCAGAAGCAGCAAAGGAGGCAGTTTGGATCCGCAAGTTCATCACTGAACTTGGGGTGGTTCCTAGCATCGCTGACACAGTTGAGCTATATTGTGACAACAATGGAGTTATAGCACAGGCGAAGGAACCTCGCTCACACCAGCGGACCAAGCACATACTTCGGCGCTTCCATCTCATTCGAGAGATTATCGATAGAGGAGATGTGAAGATTTGCAGAGTACCTACAGAGGCTAACATCGCAGATCCCTTGACCAAGGCTTTGGCACAGAGGAAGCATGATGGTCACACTAGGTCTTTAGGCCTTAGAGCCTATACTGATTGGCACTAGTGCTAGTGGGAGATTGTTAATTAGAACCCTAGAGTCAATCATTTGATGATTATTGTATGGACTCATTGTATCATATTCTTGTATATTAATAAAGGCATTTGTTTTGGTTATTATACTTACTTGTATTGGTGTCAAATAACTAAGTATAATAGCATCCTTGAGTAGAAGGTTCTCACCTATATCAATCGATTAGTTGAATCGATAGTGAGATGATATAGGGAACACTACTCTTAATCATTCCTAGTCAAGTATTAACATTCAGGGACAATGTTAATGCGATGAGACTAGCATGTAGGTCAACTCGATGACTTGATCTCACAAGTCATGGATATGGAGATATCAAGTTGACACATGGGTATGCATTGGAGAATGTATACTGAATGACCCGCCATGAGAAAGTATCATGGATCGTTATATGAGTGTCATATACTTTCTCATGTGGCTATTAGTATGACTATTAGTCCTTAGACCTGAAGTCACCATGGATCCCTACATAAGGAGTTATGTACTTTAGTTTCGTCAAACGTCACCCGTAACTGGGTGGACTATAAAGGCGATTACTGGGTATGTAATGAATTATGCAGAGGGATGTGAGTGATGTAGATGGGATCTATCCCTCCCATATGACGGGAGCGACATCGCTATTCTTGATAGAGTGAGACCACGAAGTGCATGGCCATGCCCAAATGAGTCAACATTAGATGTTGAGCTCATTTGATCGAGTGAGTCTACTTGGAGTTCAAGATTTAGATTGATTAGAGGATGACACGGCCTATGCCTCACATTAATCAATCTAGATGTCTAGGATAGAAGGACACTTGTCACATATTGTGAGGAGTCACAATTAGTAGTCACAAGGTGATGTTGGATCTCAACATTCTTGTAACTTGGGTAGCAATGATGTATTGCTAGATGCCGCTCATTGCTTATGTTTCTAAAGGAGTTTAGAAACATTGCCAACATTACAAGAACCTATTGGGTCACACACAAAGAACAAGTGGATGGAGATTAGGTTCATATGATGAACCAATTGGATTAGGTTCATGTGATGAACCAAATTGGATTAAGAGTAATCCAAATTGGGCTAATTGAGTTAGACTCAAGTTGATTCATGTGTTCAATGAGTCTAATTTGGATTATGACTCATTGAATCAATTTAATTAAATGAATTAGATTCATTATATTAAGTTGGCTTGAATCAAATGGTTAGATTAGATCAACCATGAGAGAGATTTGGTCAAGTTTGACTTGATTTGAGAAGGAAGATCAAAGGTCAATTTTGAATTGACCATTTGCCACCTCATTTGTGAGTTGGCATAAGGTGGACCATTGATGATGCTCCACATCATCATGGTTGCACATGTGTGTGACACCTCATGGAGGTTACAAATCCCTCTTTAATGGCCACATTAAATGGGAAGGGGTTACACACACATGAAGGAGAGTGAATGCAATTCATTCTCATTCATTCCATCTTCTTCCTCCTTAGCTCTCTCTTGCTTTCTCCTCTCTTTTGGTCGTGGGTTCCATGAAGGGAGAGAAGGTGGTTGAGTTGTATTCCAAGAGAAGAAAGAAAGGGTGAAGGTCACAAAAGAGGAGACTACTTCTTGAGTGTAAGAGTTTCCTTTCTTCTTTCTTTTTCCCTCCATTTAAATCCTATCCGAGAGCTCTAGAAAGTGCTAGCACACTTGGGGCTCTCTTCTCCATCCTTTGAGTGTGAGAGACACTCCTTGTTCGTGTGGATATCACTAGAGAAGTATCTACCTTGATACTTTGGAGATCCGACAAGTACCTTGGACGAGCGGGATTTTGCAAGGGCACGCATCGAAGGTAAAATGGTTTTTCCTTTGTAGATCTACTGTAGATCGTAGTATAAAACTCGTATTTGTGTTTTCGAAATTTTTTCCTTGCACGGATCTACGGCTTTGGGTGATTCGGGGTTTCCGCGAAGCGAAAAGCAGTTTTCGCGGCCCGAAAAACCCAACAAAATATATGTGCTTGTTATTATATTAGGATTAAGAGCACACACTTCCATAATAACTAAGTGATGTACGTAGATTATATACTCTTTTATGCATGTTTTTACGCACATTTACATATTTTGAGCATGCTTGATCTATGTATTTTTATACTTCCAGCTTTCCTTTTAGCATATTTACTCTTTTGGTTCGGAGATCTGCTTTTTGTGCATTTTCTGTACACAGGAGTCGATTTGGTGAAGAATCTACATCTTTGGGCATGCATTGGAGGAAACAAAGGGAGAAAGCACCGGGCCGTGTGCCTCACACGGCCATGCACTGGTATGGAGCTCGGGCCGTGTGGAGTTTGGCACCAACAGAAGAGGAAGATGACATGGTCGTGTGAACCTCGCACGGCCGTGTCAAGATTTGAAGCCAACCAGAGCAGAAGCCTTACATGGCCGTGTGGATCTACACGACCGTGTGAAATTTCCAGAGACCAAGCAGGCTTCGGCCGTGTGGACCACACGGCCGTGTAGCATTTCCAGAGAGCAGAAGTGTTCTGGCCGTGTGGAGTCACACGGCCGTGCAGCTTTAGCAGAGAGGGAACTGGACATGGCCGTGTGAATCTCACACGGCCGTGTCACGGGGCCGTGTGGCGCCCGATTCCCTCCTCTATTTAAACCCTTCTTCATGAATTGAAAGGGGATCTCTCCCCCTTTGGGAGAAAGCAAGATTTGGTGGTTTCCTCCCAATCTTGGGAGATCTCGACGATTTCGACTCCGGAGCGAGGATTGGATCCGAAGACGAGGCTTCTTCGTAGATAAGTTTTCTCTTTCCCCCCTTCTTGATTTCTTGGATTGGGGACTTAAGAAATGCTTGTAATTTCTATTTCTTCGGGTTTTCTTCCTCGATTCATGGAGTAGATCTTGTATTCTAGGATTAATGGAGTATTTGTATGATGGATTGATGTAATCTCTAATGGATTTGCCATTTTCTTGTTTCAATGACATTGACTTGCTTGTATCAATTAGATCTTGAATGATTAATGGTGATTTGTGCTTAATTCTCATTCTTGATTGATTGTTTGGATTTCTTGTGGACTTTGTAAAGATAAACTCTCACTCGATCATCCGAGGGATCCACGTGACAGGTGCAAGCCCGTGTAAGGACGTTTGAGAGATAATCTTGAAGAGGAAATGGGAATATTCAAGAGAGTAGGATGGATCTTGTGATTAGTTTCTTGTATCTTGATAGATTAATGAGTTGTGGGCTTCTATGTTGATATCCGAGGAAGGCATAGTAATAGGTGCGCTTCTATGTAAGGACAATGTAGGTTCATGTCTAATTAATCCTATTTAGATACATTTCTCAGTCCTTAGCCGGTTGTCTATTGCAAGAGAGAACCGGCAACTTTCTACATGTTTGGCAATTGAGGGATAAGAATTGGTGAACCATTTACATTCAAGAAATCTTACAAAGAAACTAAAACTCCTAGAATCTCCCTTTATCATAACCTAAAACACTAAACTCTTGTTTGTTGATCTTTAAGACTAGATTTGTTTACCTTTACTTTGCTTTTGAAACGATTGGATATTTGTTTAGCTAATTCGCATTGAGACATTTCTAGTGCTTATTCCAGTCCCTGTGGATACGATAATCTTTTATATTACTTGCGACATTTCCGTACACTTGCGGAGCGTAACACTAAGGTATAGTTCTTTTATTAAGTCAGTATAAAAAGAACTTATCTAAAATGGTCCTACTCAATACTCTTAGAGTGTACTAGTGTAATTTCTTAGCCAAGATAAACTAATACTTAATTACACTACAACTATTCCAATGATTTGTTCCTTTCCATCTTAGTCGTGAGCAACTGTTTATAATTTATAAAGAACTGATAACATGATCTTCTGTGTGTGACACCACACACCATGTTATCTACGATATAAATTAACTGAACAACTACACTTAACATAAATGTAGATATTTTTGACCAAAAGTGATTCTTTATTACAAAATAAATGTTTACAAAAGCTATGCTTTTAGTATACACTCTAACAAATCTCACTTGAATATGAGATTGCAAGATGGAAGACGCTGGAAAATCGAACCTACTCACTATTAGTCAAGAAGATTTGGAGTTCCTTATTAACACGGATGTGCAGAAGGCTCTACAACAACAACAACAACAACATCAAGCTCATACTGGAGCTACTCTACCAGTAGCTTATAATCCGGCGATCTCGACTACTGATTGTCGGAGGGAAAGAGAGTTGGAAGAAGAGGATCATGCATATATTACTCTGACCACTGCTTCTCCGACTAGACGCCTTCATGCTCTTCTTAGTACTCCTTTCGAGCAGGGAGGATGAAAGCCTGTATTTCAAGAATCCTCCAATGAAGCACCGGACAAGGAGAAGTGAAAAGCTAAAATGATGGTGGCTAGTGATAGCTCACCAGAAAGAATTATTTCTCCATTTTCTGAAAGTGTAATGGATGATCCGCTTCCTAAGCGATATCAAAATCTTCAGATCGGCGAATACACTGGAACTACAGATCCAGAGGATCATTTATTAAAATTTGAGAACATAGCCTTATTACAACAATTTTCTGATGGCGTAAAGTGTCAGATGTTCCTTACAACACTCGGAGGAGCTGCTCAACGTTGGTTCAAAAGATTACTTGAAAATTCTATCCGAAGGTTTAAAGATTTCAAGAAAGTTTTCTTACATCATTTTTCCAGCAACAAGAGGTATCATAAAACTCCCTAGAGCTTATTCTCAATTAAACAAGGATCTAAAGAGTCCATTAGAGCCTACATCAAAAGATTCAATCAGGTAGCTATTGATGTACCCAACGCTACTACTGAGATATTAGTAAGTGCTTTTTCTCAAGGCTTGAATGATAATGATTTCTTTAAAGATCTGGTGAGAAATCCTCCTGCTAATTTTGACTCATTAATTGCACGTGCTACTGAATTTATTAATGTCGAAGAAGCTCAGGCTGCACGTAGAAAAGAAGATACTACTTCTTCTCCCGCTCCTATTAAGGAGAAGGCTCCTGCTCCTATTCCTCCCCCAAGGGGACCTTGAGTAAACCCTCCACCCCTTCGTCATCCGGAATATCGCCCACAAGTAGTACAGCATGTGGAAGTGCAGCGAGAAGCGCCAAGAAGATGGTGCACCTATCACAAGACCAGCAGTCATCATACAGAAGACTGTTTTGTTTTAAAAAATAAAGCAAATAGGGATCATTATCAGAGGCGAAACTACTATCAACAGCAATATCCCAGGAAGCACCACTCAGGACAAAATATCGCCCGGTCGAGCCTCAACAAGGTGTATCACCAACCCCGGTCGGTACAACTCAGGTGCCTAAGAAAACTCAGCCTGAGGCCATGATAGCCCGGCAAGAAGAGAATAGGAGTAATGCCGCTCGAGGCAGCATTAATATAATCGCGGGCGGGCCCACTGATGGAGATTCCAATAGGGCTGGAAAGGAACATGCAAGAAGACTTAAGATCCATGCTGTAGGATGCAACATGGAAAGAACAGCAGGGCCGGAAATCAGTTTTGGGCCCAGAGATCTTGAAGGGGTAGAAGTACCCTATGATGATGCGTTAATAATTAAGGATGTTATAGTCAATTACACTATTTCCCGTACCTTTATAGATACTGGTAGTTCTGTAAATATTATTTTCAAAAAAGCTTTTGATCAACTACAGATTGACCCAAGCGAACTTCAACAAATGGTGACTCCTCTATATGAGTTCACTGGTAATGAAGTGCAACCGCTCGGCCAAATAAAGTTGGCCATATCTTTAGGGGAGGAGCCCCTAATGAGAACAAGAAGATCTCACTTCATGGTGGTGGATGCCCCATCCGCCTATATGTGATACTATGTCGACCAGCCTTAAATGAGTTCAGGGCGGTCGTTTCTACTTTTGGTCAAAAGATTAAATTTCCTGTTGATGACCAGGTGGGGGAAGTACGTGGTGATCAGAAGATGGTTCGTAAGTGTTATGTGGAGATCGTCAGAACTGAAGCCAGTACCGCCCAAAAAATGCAAAGAATGGAGGTCAATGTCATTCAAGAGAAAACACCTGTCCTGGTTTACGAGGAAAAGGAAGAGGTCCAGATATAGACCGGGCGACCTGAAGCTGTCACCCATGTCGCGGCCGATCTTGATACTACTCTGAAAACAGAGCTGGTTCAGTGCCTAAAGAAAAATAATGATGTATTTGCTTGGACGACCAAAGAAGTCACGAGCGTTTCTCCTTCAGTAATGGAGCATTATTTACATGTCTTCCCAGATGCTAGGCCTGTCATGCAAAGAAAGAGGAATTTCAGTACAGAGCAAAATCAAATCATCAAGGATGAAGTGGCTAAATTAATGGAGGTCGGTTACATCAGGGAGGTGCAGTTCCCTAGCTAGTTGGCTAATGTTGTCCTGGTCTCTAAACCAGGAAACAAATGGCGGGTATGTATTGATTTCCGTGATCTTAACAAGGCTTATCCAAAGGATATTACCCATTGCCCTGGATCGATCAATTAGTGGATTCTACGGCCGGGTGCGAATATATTTTTATGTTGGACACCTATCAAGACTATCATTAGGTCCCCCTTGCTAAGGAGGATCAAGAGAAGGGATGTAGAAGAAACTTGCATAACATTGAGGCAGCATGGGCTCAAGTTGAACCCGGACAAATGTCTATTTGGAGAAAAAGGTGGAAAGTTCCTAGGTTATATGGTGTCTGAGCCGGGAATAGAGGCCAACCCGAGCAAAGTCAAAGCACTTCAAAATATGGAGCCACCACGTAATATGAGGGAAGCTCAAAGACTCACCGGCCGGATCACCGCCTTGTCTAGATTCATTTCAAGGTCGGCTGATCGTAGCTTCCATTTCTTCTAAATACGCCGGAAGGCTAACAAGTTTCAATGGGATGAAAAATGTGACAAAGCCTTCCAGGAATTAAAAGATTACTTATCTACCCTTCCTGTGTTAGCTAAGCATGTAGTAGGAGAAACCCTATGGGTGTATTTGTCAGCCAATGAAAATGCTGTAGGCTCTGTGTTGGTTAGATAGGAAGGGAAAGAGCAACAACCTGTATATTTTTCTAGTCATTTATTAAAGGGAACCGAGTGTAGATATACTACACTCGAAAAGTTGGCCTATACATTAGTGTTAATTGCTCGGAGGCTGCGTCCATATTTTTTAACACATGCAATTATTGTATTGACCAACAGTACTCTTGGACGGGTGTTGCTTAACCCAGAGGCATCTGGTCGATTGATCAAATGGACAACTGAACTCAGTGAGTATGACATACAATACCAACCTCGCTCAGCCATCAAAGCACAAGCTCTGGCAGATTTCATCATAGAGGTTCAAGGTCCTGAAGAAGAGAGTACTTGGAAAGTATATGTGGATGGATCTTCAACCAGACAAGGTAGTGGAATTGATATTCTCCTTATATCTCCAAAGGAAGATAAGCTTCAACTTTCTATCAGGCTGAATTATAAGGCCACTAATAATGAAGCAGAATATGAAGCATTGATAGCAGGGTTACAAGCTGCTCGGCATGTGGGAGCAGCCCAGGTGTACATCTATTCTGACTCTCAGTTAGCAGCCCAACAATTATCAGGTAACTTTAAAATCAATAATGATAGACTCAGGTTATATGCTGAAGCATTTGATAAATTGAAGGCCTAGTTTCAAGAAGTAAATATACAAAAAATTCCTCGATCTGAGAATCAAGTAGTGGATGAATTAACTAAATTGACCTCTGCTATAACACCATGGAGCTTGGATAGGCTGGTTGAGCAGACATTGTTAATATCTTGTATTGAAAGACAAGCTGATGTAGAGATACAAGGTGATTGGAGAGAACAAATCATATTATATTTGCAACAAGGTATTCTTCCAATTGATACAGAACAAGCAAGGATATTTAAGAAGAGAGCTTCCAAATACACTATGATAGGGGAGCAGTTATATAAAAGGACTTTCTCTAGACCTTTACTTAAATATATTGGAACAGAAGATATATAGTTTATCTTGCAGGAGGTTCATCAGGGCTCATGTGGCAGTCATATAGGAGGAAGATCCTTGGCCTGCAGAATTTTACTAGCAGGATATTTCTGGCCTACTCTACATGAAGATGCCAAATTTGTAAGAACTTGCATTTCTTGTTAGAAACATCAAAATATTCCACATCATCCTACACAATTATTAAGAACCTCTATAGTTTCCTGCCCCTTTGACCAATGGGGCATGGATATAGTTGGTCCATTTCCTATGGCAACTGCACAAAGAAGATTTTTATTAGTAACAGTGGACTATTTCTCTAAATGGGTAGAAGCAGAACCACTTGCTCGGATTACTGAAGATGCAGTTATTAAATTCTTGTGGAAAAATATTGTTTGCAGATTCGGTATTCCTCATAAATTAGTCTCTGATAATGAAAGGCAGTTTCAAGGAGATAGAATCTTAGACTGGTGTAAAAGCTACGGTATTACTCAAGCATTCACTTCTATGGCATATCCACAAAGTAATGGGCAAGCAGAAATAACCAACAGAGAGATTATAAGAGGCCTAAAAACCAAACTGGAGCATGCCGGTGGCAGCTGGGTGGATGAGTTTCCCAGTGTTCTTTGGGCATATCGTACTACACCTTGAGAAGCTACAGGGATTACTCACTTTCAACTAGTTTATGGAGGAGAAGCTATAATTCCTATAGAGGTGGGAGTAGAATCTGACAGAAGACAATTATATGATGATGATAATTCGGGTCGGTGACTTATGGAGCTAGATTTGATAGAAGAAGTTCGAGACAAAGCTGCAACTCATCTCACATCATACCGACAACGAATGAGGCAAAATTATAATAGGAGAGTCATCCCAAGATTCTTTCAAGTGGGAGATCTAGTATGGAAACGTGTCAAGCCCGTTGGGGATGTTAACAAATTGGCACCACAATGGGGAGGACCTTACAAGGTGGTAGAAAAACTAGCATCGGGTTCATATTATCTCTAAGATGCAGAAGGAAGAATTCTCGAGCGTCCATAGAGTGCAAATCATTTACAGCCCTACTGAACCTAACAAGCTTATATCGCTCGAGAAATATAAGTATCTTCGAACAAGCGGAATAATTCCTTCTCAGTATATTCCAATCATCCAATCACGCGAAACTTAGCATATCCAAGGGAACAAATCAAGTTTATTTTAAGCAAGTTCCCTCTGTCCGACCCTATGAAAAGATAACAAGTATGTTCACAATTTATGTACTTCATTTAATTTTTTGAATACAAGACAGGCCAAATATCGCCCAAAAAACAGACATGGTTTAAACAACATGGCGATTATCGGGCAGACATTCTTATTTCGCTCAAGCATCCATCGATTGGGGGCTTTAAGGAAGGACCTACCAGGCTTCCTTGAAGAATCTTAAAGACGTTAAACCATCACAAGGTTAGTGCCAGCATTTTAGTTTTACTCAAATAACAATCAATCGGGAAATCTCTTGAAGTAACCCGGACGGGCCTTCTCGGGAGAAACCAGAGACTTTAAACTATCATAAACATAGTCGATTAGGAAATCTTTTGAAGTAACCTGGACGGGCCTTCTCGGGAGGAACCGGAGACTTTAAACTATCATAAACATAGTCGATCGAGAAATCTCTTGAAGTAACCAGGATGAGCCTTCTCGGGAGGAACCGGAGACTTTAAACTATCATGAATATAGTCGATCAGGAAATCTCTTGAAGTAACCCGAACGGGTCTTCTTGGGAGGAATCGGTGATTTTAAACTATCATAAACATAGTCGATCGGAAAATCTCTAGAAGTAACCCGGACGAGCCTTCTCGGGAGGAATCGGAGACTTTAAACTATCATAAACATAGTTGATCAGGAAATCTCTTGAAGTAACCTGGACGGGCCTTCTCGGGAGGAATCGGAGACTTTAAACTATCATAAACATAGTCGATTGGGAAATCTCTTGAAGTAACCCAGACGGGCCTTCTCGGGAGGAACGGGAGACTTTAAACTATCATAAACATAGTCAATCGGGAAATCTCTTGAAATAACCCGGACGGGCCTTCTCGGGAGAAATCAGAGACTTTAAACTATCATAAACATAATCGATCGAGAAATCTCTTGAAGTAACTCGGACGGGTCTTCTTGAGAGGAATCGGAGACTTTAAACTATCATAAATATAGTCGATCAGGAGATCTCTTGAAGTAACCCGGACGGGCATTCTCGGGAAGAACCGAGACTTTAAACTATCATAAACATAATCGATCGGGAAATATCTTGAAATAACCTGGACGAGTCTTCTCAAGAGGAACTGGAGACTTTAAACTATCATAAACATAGTCGATCGGGAAATCTCTTGAAGTAACCCGGATGGGCCTTCTCTAGAGGAACCGGAGACTTTAAACTATTATCTCCAAGATGCAGAAGGAAGAATTCTCGAGCGTCCATGGAGTGCAAATCATTTACAGCCCTACTGAACCTAACAAGCTTATATCGCTCGAGAAATATAAGTATCTTTGAACGAGCGGAATAATTCCTTTTCAGTATATTCCAATCATCCAATCACGTGAAACTTAGCATATCCAAGGGAACAAATCAAGTTTACTTTAAGCAAGTTCCCTCTGTCCGACCCTATGAAAAGATAACAAGTATGTTCACAATTTATGTACTTCATTTAATTTTTTGAATACAAGACAGGCCAAATATCGCCAAAAAAACAGACATGGTTTAAACAACATGGCGATTATCGGGCAGACATTCTTATTTCGCTCAAGCGTCCATCGATTGGGGGCTTTAAGGAAGGACCTACCAGGCTTCCTTGAAGAATCTCAAAGACGTTAAACCATCACAAGGTTAGTGCCAGCATTTTAGTTTTACTCAAATAACAATTGATCGGGAAATCTCTTGAAGTAACCCGGACGGGCCTTCTCGGGAGGAACCAGAGACTTTAAACTATCATAAACATAGTCGATTGGGAAATCTCTTGAAGTAACCTGGACGAGCCTTCTCGGGAGGAACCGGAGACTTTAAACTATCATAAACATAGTCGATCGGGAAATCTCTTGAAGTAACCCGGACGGGCCTTCTCGGGAGGAACCGGAGACTTTAAACTATCATGAATATAGTCGATCGGGAAATCTCTTGAAGTAACCCGGACGGGCCTTCTTGGGAGGAATCGGTGATTTTAAACTATCATAAACATAGTCGATCGGGAAATCTCTAGAAGTAACCCGGACAAGCCTTCTCGGGAGGAATCGGAGACTTTAAACTATCATAAACATAGTTGATCAGGAAATCTCTTGAAGTAACCTGGACGGGCCTTCTCGGGAGGAACCGGAGACTTTAAACTATCATAAACATAGTCGATCGGGAAATCTCTTGAAGTAACCCGGACGGGCATTCTCGCGAGGAACGGGAGACTTTAAACTATAATAAACATAGTCGATCGGGAAATCTCTTGAAGTAACCCGGACGGGCCTTCTCGGGAGAAATCGGAGACTTTAAACTATCATAAACATAGTCGATCGAGAAATCTCTTGAAGTAACTCGGACGGGTCTTCTTGAGAGGAATCGGAGACTTTAAACTATCATAAATATAGTCGATCAGGAAATCTCTTGAAGTAACCCGGGCAGGCCTTCTCGGGAAGAACCGGAGACTTTAAATTATCATAAACATAATCGATCGGGAAATATCTTGAAGTAACCCGGACGGGTCTTCTCAAGAGGAACTGGAGACTTTAAACTATCATAAACATAGTCGATCGGGAAATCTCTTGAAGTAACCCGGATGGGCCTTCTCTAGAGGAATCGGAGACTTTAAACTATCACAAACATAGTTGATCGGGAAATCTCTTGAAGTAACTCGGACGGGCCTTCTTGGGAGAAGCCGGAGACTTTAAACTATCATGAGCAGAGTCAGGCGAGATTAAGTACCTGACCATAATATAATAGAGCACAAGACTCTACTGGCTCAAATCAATCGGGATTACACGCCCGACCGAAAACTCAAAGGTTGATGAAGTTCTTCATATTAAATCGATCAGGATTGCGTACTCGACTAAAAATCATAGGCTGATTGAATTCTTCATTATAATCATTCGGGATTACACGCTCGATCGAAATTTAAAGGCATCTGGATTTCTGTATGAAAAATCACTCGGGATTATACTCCCGATCAAGATTCAAAATTCAGTGGAAATTCTTTATATATATACAATCATTCAAAATTACACTCCCGATCAGAAGTCTTAGTCTTATGTGTTGCTTGTAATTTTTAATACACTATCACTCGGCATTGTTCGCTCGACCGAAATGCATATATCCTATGGAGTTCTTCATATCAAGTTGCTCGGGATTATTGAGATCTTTGGAATCCTTTATATATAGTCGTGCCTGATTGAAGTTCAATGAGTTTATGGGGAGCCTTATTGTTTAGAACCCTATGATCAATTAAGACACGACAAAAGGAAGAGTTCTTGAACAAGATAGTACTTATTTTCAACTCTCATGATCATTTCAAAGGAAGCAGTAGTAAGATAACAAAGGTCGGAGGCACAGGTAAGTACAAATTTTTACAAAGAATACAAGTATTGGATTACAAGTCTTTTATAAATACATAATCATGTTCACTTAAAGTTGCTTGTCAAGTCTTCAGGTAATTCCTTGTTAAGTCTGTGGCGGTTTATAAATAGAAAAGGGGGTTCATGAGATAGATAACCACCTTCTCTTAATTGTTGAATAACCCTGGTTATGCAATGATTTAATGCCCCTATAATACGGCGTACATATTCGCCATTGAACTCTGGGGACCTCAGATAGGCTAGACGCTTGTCCTCCGATCAGTCTGCCTCATGATCCTTATAACTTTGAAATTCGGTTTGTAGTTTGGCAGCTTTATCTTTGAAAGTGTCTCTTTCTAATTTAAGCTTCTCTATTTCTTTTTGAAGTGAGGATATCTCTACATCCTGAGCCTTTCTTTGTTCTTGCTCTTGTAGAAGAGCAAACTCTCTTGACGCTGAATCTTGAGCCTGCTCAGAAAGAAAGATATTGTGAAGCCTCTCCACTTTCTCTAAGATAATGTTTTTATGGGAAACATCTGAAATAGCTTTGTCTTTCAAAGTAGTTTCCACCTGGAGGCTGGAATTTAACCGATCCACCTGTAGCTCCAAGGTTTTCCTTTCAAACTCTTTGTTTTCCAATAACTGTTGTTGATGCTGCAGTTCCTTCTTCATAGCCTCTAATTGTTGAGTCTGTAAGGCTATCTTCTCTCGTAATTGAGTAAGATCAATGTGGGAAGGAGGAAGAGTGGCTTTCAATACCTCTACTTGGGCCTTTAACTTGCTATTATCCCTTTCCAAAGTAATGAGCAGTTGGTCTAGATGAAAACTTGAGGCCAAGAACTAAATAAAATAATAATGCAGTTAGAGGGAATAATAAGAAGTTGACAACATATGACTAAAAACACTTACAGCAACAGCTTGACGACTGTGACTGTCAACGCGGCTTGAAATACTGGTGCCTTTTAATAGCTCTTAGCTATGTAGCCAAGACTCAGCCAACAAACCTTGTAACTGTATAAAGCCGTAAATAGGAGGATCCGAGGCTTGTCCCAGTTGCGAGGGCAACCCCAAAGCTTGCCTAAAAAGAGGTGTGGGAACAGAAGGTGAAGGAGGTCGGGTAGAAGAAGAAGGAAGAGAAGGGAGGGAAGTAGTAGAACTGGGAACAACAGGGGAAGAGCTAGATGGGACGAAAGATGGCAAAGTAAGGAGAGTTGAGTCAGTTGTTGAAGCATGGACAGTCGATGGTCTTGGAATTGGAGAAGACCTCCTGCAGGGTGTTCTTTTAGCTCATGGTCCAGAGACCAGGGGAGGTAAGATCAAAGAAAGGGGTTGAGAGGATGCAGAAGTAGTAGTAGCCATCTAGGAATCAGAAGCGGCTGGAACAATAATAGAAGAGGAAGGAATAAGCAGACCCGGTCTCATCATATTAAGAGAAAGGTTGGAGACAATGTGAGTAGGGGGCATTAGTTTCTTACCTCTCTCAAAGGAAAGAGCTGAAGGAACAATGGGGGTCTGTACGAAAGTACCAAAGGTGTCACGAAAGAGAACCTCTGTAGTAAGTCGGGGTTTCTTGTGTATGGCATCAAAGTGTTGTTCCTTTTCCGGAGAAGCAAGAGCTTCCGCTGTTTGTTCTTCCTCATATAACAAACCAAGAGTGGAGGCATTAGGATTAGTTCGACAAGCTTGTAGCAATTTTTCTCCAAATGCATTCAAAAAAGACTTGGTCATAGTTGTATTCTTGTACATGAGAGCAGGTAGAAGAGCATCAGCTGAAACATAAGAATTAGGCGTCAATGGAGAAAATAATTAACAAATAGTTAATAAACATAGTCAAGAATGTCTGGACATACTAAAAGGGACCTCCAAGGGGGTTTCAATAGGGCTTATTCCAAAGGAAAAAATTTGACCCTCAACAATCAAGGCTGATAAACAAAATTTGGCCCCCTTTAACTTGGATAAGGCGGAACAAACAGTGGGATCAGTAAGGAGGTTGTCAGTACTAGGAACTAGAGGGAGATCATATATCCAGTTGATAGGAAAAGGAGGGGGAGAAGGAAGACGCATGAAGAAAAATTTGTGACGCCATTCCTCTTGAGGAGGAATCCCATTAAACAAAATAGCTTTAGGGCGAGACCAAAACTTAAAAATACCAATGTCTACTTGTTGGGGAATGAAGAAGCAATGAAAAAGGCAAAGAGATAAAGGAAAATCTAGTAGTTTAGATACCCAACAAAACCCACAAGGATAGAAAAAGATTATGGAATAAGCTGATTAAGAGGAATATCAAAGTAGATGCTAACATCAGCGAAAAAGAGATGAAGAGGGAAGCGGAAACCTTGTAGAGCTTGATCCCAAAAGATAGATATACTTCCTGGAGTAGGGAGATGTGGACCATTTTGAGAAGTAGGGCGAACCATATAGGAGGGAAAACCATAGTTCATTTGCAATTCCACCTCTTTTGAATCGATAAGGTGGGAAGTACACGAAAGAAACCACGCAGGGGAAGGAGTCGCCATGGCTTAATAACAGAAGGAAGGTGAATAAAGGAAGAAGAAGAGGAAGGAATAGTCTGAAAGCAGAAGATAGCGTCTTAAACCTTTTCCCTTCCTCTGTGCTTTATACCAAGAACCCTTAAATAGATATGGAAGAAGAACTGGACAAAGGAGAAACTCAAAGATCAGTAATAGCTCGTGCAGAACTTAGGTACAAAAGAGGGTAAGAAAAGAAAAGTATAAACCTAATAAAGAAGAACACACTGAATCATAACCGCCATAAAGAGGTGATGTCATCGAAGAATGGGATCAAATTCAAAAAGAAGGTTGGATCCCAAGGAAGGGGTGATAAGTTTAGCAATCTTCCTCGGAAAATGCGACAGATTTTTCTCTCTCTGCACTTGATTCATAAAGATTCAAAGCTATGGGGAAAATCGGTCGGGTATAAGGTTGATTGGGTAGCTTAAGGCTATCTATCTGATTAAACAACAAGACTTGGACAATTATACTAGATCATGCGAAATCTAGTTAAGTATAAAGCACCAGACTATATTTGTAAACATAATAGTAAATCAATCGGTCATAACAGATCGGTCGAGATTGATGCTAGACAATTATACTAGATCGGACGAAATCCAGTTAAGTATAGAGCACCGGACGATATTTGCAGACATAATAGTGAATTGATTGGTTATAATAGACTAGTCGATATTGGCGGTATTACAATGTCCTGATTAAAAAATAGGACCTTATCTAAATATGGTCAACTAATAGTAATAGATCGGGCGATATTTGATATGTTAGGATAAAGTGAACAAGAAAAGGCTAGTCACAAAAAGGGGATAAATTCAGGAAGGAGGTAGTAAAGCCCCATAAATGAAAAGAACAAGTTTGACAACATAACTTTAAACATATAAACACAAAAGATAAGAGCATGAAATAAGCATATAGATAACTGTACACAAATAGATAAGCATGGAGTAAACATGAAAGAAGTTTAAATTTACACAAATAAACCAGTTTCTGATAAGAGTTGTTATAACAAGTCATAGTTAATTTTACAATAATCAGGATTAAAGCAGAAAGGGTCACTCTATAGATAATTGAGGAAACAGATCGTCAGGCCTATTAGCAATCAGCTTACGCCGATCTAAGAAGTTAGGAGGAGGATCACGAGACAGAAATCCTTTCTCTCGTAATTGCTCCACAGCTCCTTCAGCTCAGGTAGTATAGGCTAGCAAAATAGATTTTACAATTGGCCTATTGAATTTAGTAAATCTGATTAAGGTTGTGGCCCGCTCCTTGAAGCGATCATCTTCACCAGCTTTATAAACAACTAGAGCTGTTTGGGAAGACTTCAGTTCGGCATATTTAGTGAGACCTCTGTTTTAACTGTGTTCAAGGAGGCGTTTAAAGAAGCTATTTCATCATCTTTCAAATGTAGAGCTTTGAGTTTGTCAGCTAATGTAGACTCATAATCAGACTTCAGCTTGTTTGTCTTAGAAATTTGCTTCTCTAATTTAGAAGATAACTCAGTATTAAGATCCATAGCTGATTTGAATTGAGATTGAAGGTTCTCAAGCTGGGCTTCATACTATTCCTAGATTCTTCTGAAAGTGTGGTAGAGGACATTTCAACAACTTGTTGTTTAAGCTTCTCATTTTCATAACATAAGTTGTGTATTAGCCGTGCCAGACCCATATTGGCCATCCATCGCTAAGAATATAATAATGGGTCATAAAATAGTCAAGGATAAATAATGAGGAAGTGATAGTAAAAATACCTTGGTTTCCTCATAGGAAAATTGATCCATTATCTCGCAAGGGGTAAGCCCTTCAAAGAGGGGGCGAATTTCTTCCCGAGCAGTAGTGAAAGAACCTCCCAGCAATACAGGTAGGACGCGAATGGAAGAAGAACTTGTAGAAAAGGAAGAGGTTGGAATAGAAGGGGGAGAGAAAACCAAATAAGAAGAGGATGAGGAGGGTAAAGACCCAGATTCTGGAAGAGACAATGGAAAAGTAAAAGAAGTACCACCAGGTGCAGTAGTGCTGGAAGAAGGAGAGGAAGAAAAAAATAAGAGAGGGGTAGAGATAAGCCAAAGTAGGTTCGGCAGAAGGAAGGTTATCAGGAGCACAACCTTCTAAAAATAATTCCTCAGCAGGAAGAATGAGTCTCCTTTTAGGAGGGGGAGCCCTAGTAAGTTTGCGTCCAAGGCGTTTGTTAGGGGCAACTTCAGCAAGGGATTTTTTTGAGCTTACAGGGGATGTAAGCTCGATAGTAGGAAGGGAGGCAGCAGGTGAGGAAGCAATAGCCACTGACGAAGAAACAGCTGGCAAAGAGACAGCAGAAGTTTCTGCAGGAAGGCCCTCAAGAACTTCAGGGACCACTTGAGAGCTAGGAGCTTCAACCGGAGGAATTGAGGCTCCAATTGAGGAGGGTTGATTAATTGCAGCAAGAAACTCTTGCTCTTTAGCATGGAGTTTGGCCTCTTCCAGACGTAGCTCTTCATCAATCAGAGCAGCGTAAAAACTAGCCACTACACAAAATAGAAGAAAGGGTTTTAGTTAGTAAAAATTAATAGGAAAACAATCAGAACTTTACCTAAGGAGGCGTGTATCTTAAATTTAACAGGGCTTAAACAAAACAGATATAGGAGGTCGCCCCGTAGCCATTTAGGGATGGAAAGGCGACGACATAGAAACTTTTCACAATAAAGGGGAAACGAATGGTGAAGATGAAGCTCCTTGATATCAGGCAAAGGAGGTAGAGAGGATCTCCAAGCATGGGACCAAGGAATAGGCCCGGGAAACTTTACAAAGAAGAAGCAAGATTTCCATCCTTTAAGAGAAGAAGGCATATCATCAAAAAGGACCATCTTAGTCCGAGATTGGAAAAGAAAAACACCTGGCTCTGCCTCCTTTGGATAAGAAAACATGAAAAAATTTGAGGGGTAAGAGGAATATCAAATATACGAAATAACATGTAGGTGCCACACAAATAACGAAAGGCATTAGGCGTAAATTGTTGAAGAGGAATGTCAAAGTATCGGCTTACATCGATTAGAAAAGGGGGAATGGGGAACCTTAAACCTCTATTAACTGATCCCTGAAGAAAGTTACGCAGTTAACAGGAGGACGGTGAGGATGCTCATCTGGTTTAGGGATTATGATACCATATTCCCTGGGGATTTCATATTGCCTACGAATAGCAAGCCTAGCGTCCTTGTTGAAAGAGAATGAAATTTGAACATACCAGGGGGCAATCGCTTCTTCAGCCATAGATAGAAGTAAGGATTAACAGAAAAAAACAAGTTACTTACTGAGAGTTGTTGAAAAGAGAAGATCACTGGAAGAAGCCAAGCGCGAAGATTGATCAAAAGATTACAGTAAAGAAGAAACGCTAAGGCAAGGAAGAAGGGACAAAGTCAAAAAGAAGATGAAGGGTTTAGGGTTGAGAAGACATACAACCACCGTTAGATCAGAATATCTTTTTTCAACAAACACCGTTGATTATAGAAGCGTGCAGACGCTGGTGTTGTGAAGAAGAGTGAAAAGACACGTGTCATATGACCATAAATGGGCATTTATGATGGACGCAACAAATCGAATCATGTAAGGGTTGGTGACGCCTCGTCGTGCACCTCCACATTCTCTTACCATTGAAAAGCCAATCATAATCAAGGAAATTTTAGAAAAAAGTGTGCGATTTACCAAGTGCAATAAAGAAAGATGGAAGAGGAATAATAAAACAATACGGAGTCCGGTCAATCGGTTGACACCTCGTTCGACTAGATGTGAAGGGAAAGCTAGTGATACAGATCAGATTTAAGGAAAGAATGGGTATTAGAGTTCATAAGGAAAAAAGTTAAGTGTTTTAAATAAATTAGGAAGCCCGTCTATTCTTATAAACCAGAAGGATTCGAGAGAGTCACCCAGTCTTATACAAGAGACCATTCAATTTTATATTTCAGACATGATCAGATACATAACATTACATTTTCTTCTCAAAACTCTAAACCCTAGGGTGCCAGCAAAAATTACATTTTCTTCTCAAAACTCTAAACCCTAGGATGCCAGCATAAATTACAAATATAAACTCTCAAAGGGCTCAGAGGATTTCAACCCCACTAGAACTAAACTCGACCAGGTTGAAGAAGTGGGAATATTTTGCCTGGTACGGGAGTGGGAGGGAAAAATTGATCATCCAACCGAACCTCCCTCCCATTTAGAAGAGCTAGTGCACCCTTTTGCGCACGAAGGAAACTATGAAGCAGAGTGATCTCATGAACAAGAAAGCACAAACTTGTTCACACGCTCTCAAACATGTGATTGAAAGGTCCACCTCCTGCCTAAGCCTTTTGAGCTCTGCTTCCAGAACATCCACCTTAGCCTGTAACTGATCCAACTCTGGCTATTTTTGCGATATTAGTTGATCATTAATAGCATATCGGGCCATCAAGTCATTCACTCTGGGGTCTTATGCTCCAGGTCCCGATAAGTTTGCCCCTTAAGGCCGTTCCTGATCGCGCTGGAGATTGAGAGGCTGACGGGAGTACTTCCAGCTCCCTCTCCCAGAATGGAGGAGATTCAGAGCAGGAATGACCTCATCTATAAGTTTCACCTTCTCCAATAGGAATCGCTCCTAGAGAGGAAGGTTTGGAGTCACACTCTCGGTAAGTAGGAGGAAAGCAAGATGGTGAAGAATTAGGGTGAGTGAAGAAGGAAGGGAGGATCACAGCCCTATTTAACTTGCCAAACGAGTCACGGGATCACTATACTAGGAGTCATGGGATCACTATACTAGGGGTCACGGGATTGCTGTACTAGAAGGCACAAAGACTACTGAACAAAAGGTCACGGGACTACTGTGATAGCGATTGTAGAGCCATGACTGAGGATAGGCAAAGAAACAAGAGGTCTAGTCAGTCGGCTGACACCTCCTTTGACTAGACTTGAAGGGAAAGCTAGTGATATGGGTCAAATTTAGTAGACCCCAAGTCAGAGGGAGAAAGAAGAAAATAAGGGTCAGTCGGGTGTGAATCACTGGCCAAATTAATATGAATATAAAGGGTAGGCCAATATCAGCCAGGTTAACACGTCTATAAGAGACAGGCCAATATCGGCCGAGTTAACACATCTATAGAAGATAAGTCAATATCGACCAAGGTCAAGGAGCAGAGCCCAATCGAACATGTAATATTTCCCAAGCTATGTAACTCAATTGAACATAAACTCATGTCTAGTCAGTCGGCTGACACCTCCTTCGACTAGACTTGAAGGGAAGGCTAGTGATATGGGTTAGGTTTAGTGGGTCCCCGGTAGAAAGGAGATAGTGGAATTAAGCAAGAATGAATATCAGCCGGGATAATATCTTAAGAAAGATAGGCCAATATCGGTCGGGATAATACCTTAAGAAAGATAGGTCAATATCTGCCGGTATAACGTCTTATGAAAGATAGGTCAATATCAGCCGGGATAATACCCTAAGAAAGATAAGCCAGTTCCTTAAGAAAGATAGACCAATATCGGTCGGGATAATACCTTAAGAAAGACAGGCCAATAGCGGCCGGTATAATGCCTTATGAAAGATAGGCCAATATCAACCGGGATAATACCTTAAGAAAGATATGCCAATATCGATCGGGATAATACCTTAAGAAAGATTGGTTAATACCGGTCGGGTTTACACGCTTAAAGATAGATATACCAGGAGCATTTGAGTTAGCACATCTGGACATATTAGTCAGGTGTATATGATCGCCCGGGTATGAAAAGATGCAAGGCTTTACAAAATTTATAGTATATTATCGGACGATTAGCACTTATGTTGAACAATAGCAATAATCAGCCCGGACATAACTCAGGTGCAATTCTGTCCAATACAAATCATAGTATAATATCGAGCTGTCTATAACATAGTAAAAATTAGGTAAGCAGGCATGGGCGATAAGTATACCTCGATATGACTTATAAGACAAGGCAAGAACAAATATTTCAAAAATATCCATGAATAGCTTACGAAAATATCTAAAGCATGTGATTGTATAACAGGTTGACTAATTTGGCGGGAAGAATATTTCTAGACTTTTCTGCAGGTACTAGACGACAAAGAGGGTACATCTGGGGTACAAAAAAGATTCGTTAAAAGCTATTTTCTATAAGTGCATGGCTTACGTCATCTCATAACAAACTCTAACAAACCGGAGTCCACTTCATGACTACAGAAGTTATATGAAGTGGTATAAAAAGGGGAATCCTCTCCGTTGGCCAGGTATGCTCTCGCTGAGAACACACACAGTCATCTATTGCAAACCCTAATTTCAGCTACTGTTCATCTTCTTCCTTCCACACTAAGAGAGATCACTGACTTAAGCGTCGGAGGGCCTAGCCAAGGATTCCCACCCTGGTCTTAGGTCACTGACGATAGTGTTGGTTGGTCTCTTGTGCGCAGGAGGTCGCTGAAGCTCCAGATCTTGGTATTCTTCATCGGATCCTTCCTTCTTTCCTTGGGTCTTCGCACGAGGAGAGGTACTGTGACTTTATTCTTTCGGATCCACTTTGATTTTCTTCGATCAGAAGTCCTCAGGTATTCTTCTTCTTCAGCAGTAAGTTCTCTTCCCAGCTTTCCATTTTGTCAAGCTTCTCAGACAGGATCATATACCAACAACTTCTGGGGATCTGGAAGGTTGTGCTTTTAGTTGTTAGAGTCGCATCACTCAGTCGTCAGAGTTGTATTGCTCAGTCATCGGATCAGCATCACTCGTTCGTCAGAATCGTGTCGTGGAGTCACAGAAATGTCTTTGGAGCAGCGTGCAAGAGAGTAATCGTAAATATAAGTTGTGTTTTTGGCTCTTGGTTGAAGGCTACTTATATAGGCTATTTCAGGCGCTTGGAACCCTTTCGGGTGCCTAGACCATGTGGCTTGGTTAATTGACGCGCTCTATTTCAGCTTGTAGATAATTATTGGGTTCCGGGTGCTTGGACCAAACAAACTTTTTCTAGTCTTTTATTTTTTACAAAATAAAGTTAGTCCAGGCAATAAACAATATATAATATAAAATTGACAGCCCCTGATTGTCTAGTTCTGACTTTGAGTTTCATTGAAACTCTAGGTCAAACTGACGCCTAGTGTTCCCTCTTCGAGGAACGCGTCCTCACCTACTCCTCTCAAGAGAGTTTACCTTTTGCCAGATTGGTTCTCCAAACTGACTGGACTTTTGCTAAGCGTCCGAGTCTTTAGGTCTTCTCTGTTGGGCATCCGATCCTCGACCTGTCCAGTCTTCCATCTGGTTCGCGACCACCAGGATTTTTACCTAGAGTGCCCGACTCTAGAATTTCTCCCAAAGAACTTCGACCCGCCAAGACTTTCCACCTAGGGTTACCACCCCCTAGGGTTTTCCACCTACCTAACCGCAGCTAGGGATTTTGCCTAAGAACACTTAGGACTTTCCTGCAAGCTCATTCAAACTTATTAGACAACAATAACTTTAACTTTGAACCATTTGTCATTAGCAAAACTCAGGTTTGATCGTCTGATGCTTCCCTCACCAACAATCTTCCCCTTTTTAATTATGACAATAAAATTCAAAGTTAAGTAGCACATAATGCAATAATAAAGAATGGAAATGCAATTTTAAGAAATGTAGCATAGATGCAATTAAAAAATGTAACAGTTAGAACAACTTGTTATAGCTCCCCATTAATCACTTAACTTTAATCTTTACCTTTTCCTTAACTTTAGAATTTTCTAGCATTTCTCCCCCTTTGACATATATAAAAAAATATTGGATATTTTAGCTTTTAAATGTACAAAACAAGGAGAAAATTTCATGAAGCTTGGATACTTAGCTAAACTTAAGCTTTGAAAAGATTTTGTTTTATAAAAAAACATAGGTAAGCATATTTAAGCCCTTAGCTAAATTAGAAATATTGTTGAGAATACTTATCTATTTCAACCAAATCTTAGTTAAATAAATGTTTTTCAAAATGACTTAGGTTTTACCAAAAACTTTTTGCCAAGTACTTAGCCTTTTTTTTTAACTTAGTAAAAACTTGGTTTAAAATTTGATAAACCTAAAAGGAATCTCTCATACAAATACTTAGCTAAGAAAATGATTTCTTTGAGAAACACTTTATCAAATACTTAGTTTTTTTTAAAAAAAATTGTTAGAAAACTTAGTTAAGCGCTTAGTTTTAAAAATAATTGCTATGAAAAACACTTAGCTATATTAAAAATTCTTTGAAAATGCTTAGTTTGTTTGAAGAAATAAAGAAACTTAGTTAATTACTTATAACCCAAAAAAAAACTACATTTTCAAAAACTTAATTTTCATACTTAAAGTTGCTTTTCAAAAATAGTTAAACCCAAAACACTGAATTTCCTTTTTCAAAGATACTTTAAACTTTTTCAAGAATAAAAGTTTAACTTAATTTAACTCTTTTTTACTCCCCTTTGATTAATGTCAAATAAAATTTTAATTTTTAGTTTGGGAATCCTAGAGTCCAAGCATGAATAACACCAAATTTTAAATCTTAAATATCTACTTTTAAACAAATGTCTAACCTTTAGCTACTATTATTTACCATAAGGTAGTAGTTTTCACTTGGTTAGTCAAGTTAAGCAAGTGTTCCAATTAGTTTGACTAAAATGAATAACTTAACTTGATTAATTTAACTTGGTATTTATTGTCCAGACTTATGTTGATGCATAGGCATAAGCATTCTGAAATCCAGACAGTACCCTATGCATCTCACACAATTCTAAGTGTTTTTTATACACAAGTAATGTAATCCTAGTATGCTTGTGAGAATCTCTGGCTGAGACCTAGGGGTACATGCTTTCTAGGGGGTAGATATCTAGGCTAAGTCTAATCTTTTGAAAATCTAATAAAATTAGAATTTTGAAAATATTTTTCCTAGAATTTTAAAACCAAGCTGATTTTTTGAAAAAGTCATAACTTTTGAAATATCACTAGTAAAGAGGAATAATTTTGAAAGTAAACTCTATTCTACTAAGCACATACCTAATTATCTTCTAAGTGCACTGAATTCAAGTTCAGGTAAGGGTTTTATAAAAATGTCAGCTAGGTTTGACTTAAACTCAACATAGTTAGGTATAATATCACCCTTAGCTACATGATCCCTTACAAAGTGATGTTTTACTTCTATGTGTTTAGTCCTTGAGTGGTGGACTGGATTTTTGGTTAAGTTAATTGAACTTGTATTATCAATTAAAATTTTTATATTTTTATATTCTAATTTATATGCATCATCTATAATAGTTGAGATGCACATTCCCCCATAGCTATGTACTCTGCTTTAGTAGTCGATAAAGCAACATAGTGCTACTTTCTGCTTGACCAGCTTACTAGGCACTGACCTAGAAATTGACAGCTTTCACTTGTACATTTTCTATCTAGTTTACACCCAACATAGTCTGAGTCTGAGTACCCAACTGAGTCAAATGTGCTAGTCCTACGGTATCAAAGTCTTACATTTAGGATTCCCTTAATGTATCTAAGTATTCTTTTAACATTTGTTAGGTGTGATTCTTTTGCAGAAGATTAGTACCTAGCACACATACCTACTACAAATAGAATATTAGGTTAACTTACAGTTAAGTATAGTAAACTCCCTATTGCACTTCGATAATATTTTAAGTCTACTAGTTTTTCTTCTAAATTAGAGTCAATTTTAACATTAGTTGCAATTAGAGTATTTATATTTTTAGAACTTTTCATGCCAAACTGTTTTATTAATTCCTTAGCATATTTTATTTGAAATATATATATATTCCTTCTTTTGTTTATTTTATTTGTAAGCCTAAGAAAAAGTTAAGTTATCCTACTAAGCTCATTTCAAATTCACTTTCCATTAATTTAGTAAATTCTTTTTAAAACTTAGTATTGGTTAAGCTAAAAATTATGTCATCTACATAAATTTGAGTTATAAAGATGTCTTTTTCTAAGGTTTTAACAAATATAGTTTGATCTATTTGTCCTTGGTTAAACCCCTTGGATATTAGATAAGTTGATAGTTATTCATACCAAGCCCTAGGTGCTTGTTTTAGTCCATATAAGGCTTTCTTTAACATAAAGATATGGTTTGGGTGGTCCAAATCCTCAAATTCTAGAGGTTGATTTACATAGACCTCTTCTTTAATGAACTCATTTAAGAATATAGATTTTACATCTATTTGATATAGCTTGAATCCTTTATGTGTTGCATAGGCTAGCAGCATTCTTATGGATTCAAGTCTGGCTACAGGTGCATAGGTTTCATCATAATCTAACCCTTCTACTTGGCTGAACCCCTTTGCTACTAACCTAGCCTTATTTCTTACTATTTCACCCTTATCATCTAGTTTATTTCTAAATACCCATTTAGTATCAATTATAGATTTATTAATAGGTTTAGGTACGAGTTTCCAGACTTGATTTCTTTCAAATTAGGCTAACTCCTCTTGCGTTGCTATTATCCAGTCTGGGTTAGGTAAGGCTTCTTCTATAGTTTTAGGTTTAATTTTAGAAATAAGAGCTATTTGGCTTAGGTTTCTATAGGATGATCTAGTTCGTACTCCTAGAGTTGGGTCACCCAAAATTTAATCAAATGGGTTATTGGAACTTATTCTAGATGGTCTTGGGTTAGGGTCAACAATTGGTTCTTGTGATTCATTAGGTTTAATTTGAATATTTTCATCATCTTCTATGTTTCTTGTATTTCTATTAATATTTTCATTTATTGAATTAGGTAAGTTATTTTCTTCATCAAAAATCATATTGATTGTTTCTTCAACTTTTAAGGTATTTTTGTTATAGACTCTATAAGCCCTACTAGTTATGGAGTACCCTAAAAAGATTCCTGTTGTTACTTTTGATGTAAATTTTCCTAAGTAGTCCTTAGTGTTTAGAATGTGGACTTTACATCCAAACACTTTCAAATAATTTAAGTTAGGGATTTTATTATAATATATTTCATATAGAGTTTTATTCTAAAATGTATTGATGAATATTCTATTTTGAATGTAACATGTCATATTTATTACTTCGGCCCAGAATTGATTATTTAGATTATATTTGTTTAACATGGTTCTAGCGGCCTCTTGTAGTGTTCTATTTTTTTGTTCTAATAGACCATTTTGTTGGGGGGGGGGGGGTTCTAGAACATAAAAATTCATGATTGTAGCAATTTGTTTGACAAAATTCATTAATCCTATGATTATCAAATTCTCCTCCATGGTCACTTCTAATTCTTTTAATTTTAATTAGTATCCTTTTTTATTTTCTATTAACTTGCAAAAAGACTTAAAGATTTCGTAAGTTTCATCTTTGGTTTTCAGAAATTTTATCCAAGTAAATCTTGAGTAATTATCAATTATAACTAAGCAGTATTAGTTTTTACTTAGTGACCTGACTCCATGTGAATCAAATAGGTCTAAGTGTAGGAGCTCAAGTATTGAGTTAGTTCTATTCAGGTTGGTTAATTTATGGGTTAACTTAGTTTGTTTACCTTATTGACAAGCATTACAGACTGTATTTTTAAATTTTTTTAATTTGGATAGACCTCTAACTAAGCCATTTTGACTTATTTTTGAAATGAGTCTGATATGAGTGTGATCTAATCTTCTGTGCCACAATTTAATCTCCTCTTATTGTGTCAAAAGACACTTGAGTGTGGAAGTTGGTAGATTAATTGTGTAGGTGCTCTTTTTCCTAATTCCTTTTAAGTGTAATTTTAGGATTTTTGATATTTTTAATTAAACACTTAAGAGTTTGAAAATGTTACAAAGTACCCAGAGTCGCATAGTTGACTAATGCTAAGTTAAAATTCAATTTATCGACTAATAAAATTTTTGAATAAAAAATCGGAACTCGGTTTGATATTACCTGTTCCGATTACCTTAAGTGTTCCGTTGTTGCCGAATGCAACAAATCCTAGATTTTTGAATTTTAGCTTGGTGAACTTCAATCGATCTCCAGTCATATGTCTTGAGCATCCACTATCCAACATCTATTAATCCAAATCGTTATATTCCTACACATAAAGTATTTGATTTAGATCCAATTTTAAAAGGATTGTAAGAAAGATTTGATTGAGTTTCAACCCCTTACCATCTCATCCAATCTAGATTTTCATTCATGTTGTTCCTATGGGTGACTGTGCAATAATAGTTGATTGAGTTTTAGGAGATTTATGTTTAATTAAATTGATTAGGACTTATTAAGTTAATTGATTAAGATTCATTGATTAATAAGATTTATTAATTTGATTAGAATTATTGATTAGAATTATTAATTTGATTATAATTATTAAATTGATTAAAATTATTAATTTGATTAGAATTTGTTAATTTAATTGATTAAGATTTATTAATTGATTAGATTTATTAAATTGATTAAGATTTATTAATTGATTAGATTTATTAATTGATTAGATTTATTAAATTGATTAAGATTTATTAATTTGATTTGAATTATTAAATTGATTAAGATTTATTAATTTGATTCAAATTATTGATTAAGATTTAAACTAAAATTTTCCTAAGTCCATCTCACCCTTTTCTAAATTGTCAAT
Source organism: Zingiber officinale (assembly GCF_018446385.1). NCBI lineage: Eukaryota > Viridiplantae > Streptophyta > Magnoliopsida > Zingiberales > Zingiberaceae > Zingiber > Zingiber officinale. The sequence continues at coordinate 86,464,425 of NC_055988.1, forward strand.
TAGGGAATTTTATAGGTTTTTATTGTTAAAGTGTATACTAAAAGTCTAGTTTTTTGTAAACATTTATTTTGGAATAAAGAATCACATTGGTCAAAATGTCTACATTTATATGCTAAGTGTAGTTGTTCAATTAATTTATATTGTACATAACATGGTGTGTGTATTGGTTTCTACTCGGAATATCGTACTGATTCCACTGTACAAAAAATTTTTGTACAAGTGTCGAACCTATCCTAACAACCTATTGTGTTCTTTAGAAATTAAACTTGGATCGCAAACAGAACTTAACATTATTGATTCCAAGTTTAACTTATCTATTCTTATAGGTTTAGACTTGGATCGCAAACGATGCTTTACATTATTAATTCAAGTCCACCCATGTTACAAAGTTGATTAAATATTTATTTCTAAAATTGGCTTCCAGGATAAACGTGGCGAGGCACATGACCTTCTTGGGTATGGGAGCATCCACCATTGCCTAGGCAAAGCCTTTTAAAGAAATTCAATATTCAATCACCTTATCATAACCCTAGGTTTAACCACTAAGAACAATCGAATCACCAGATCGAAAAAGAAAAGAAATACAAAATCAAAACAAATTCGAAACCTAGAATCACTAGCCTCTTGTGTTTGGAATTCATACAAAGAAAAAACTAGTATGATGAGGAAAACAATTACTAGTGTAACACCCCACCCTCCTCACTATTGGTCTGTGAGGGCGGAGCGTTACTGGACTACTAACTTTACTTAACTATCCTTGTTCACATGTTGATAGAAATTCCTAAAACTCTCAGAGAACTCAAAACATACAATTAACTAGCAGCGGAAGACTAAATGACTCATCTAATACATTCTACTCAACTCTTTGTTAATAAATTCTTATGCTAAATCCCAAGCCTTCTATAGTCCAGCCATCACACATCCATTTGCACCTCCTTGTCGCCTTCCTTTGCTATTACTTTTCCTTTCCTTTATCTGTAGTAAGAGGAAATGCATCTATAAGTAAAATTGCTTAGTAAGCGCTATCTAACTCACAAAACTCGAGTATGCATGTAAGTTGAAAGAAATCTAGAAACTGAATGCTCATCTAATAGTAAACGAAACATAGCATACTGAAATACTAAATATGTAAGCAAATCTAAACAACATGTCAGTATATAAGAAAGCTAAACTTGCTAAATTTTAAACTTATGTGAAGCTTATTTCTTTTGTTTGAAAACTTATACTTTAATACTTCAAAAAAATAATCAACTTTCTTCTTGGGCCCAGGCGTAGTACCATCTTATGCGCGTTCCCTAATAGGTTGGGGTAGCGAGCCACCAATCCTAAAAGAGCAGACCTCGGTCTACCAGGGCCAAGACCTCGGAATTGGACACCTGGATTTGTTTAACGACAACCTTGGAAGTCAGGTACTAGCCTCTTAAATAAAGTAAAATACTTGTTATCTTTTATTACTTCTAATATATAATGCCTCGGCATTTTCTTTAAGCACCTTGTGTGCCAAAATCCCTAAAGTCTTGACTTTGGGATCTACTTAAGGCCTTGGCCTTTCTCTTTCTTTTCTTTATCTTTCTTACACTTGTTAATACTTCTAATAAAAGAATGCTTCTTTAAAAACTGAAATGTTTAAACAAATTCTAACTTTGAAATGCATAAACCAAAAATCTGCATAATATGCTAATCAAAATTCTGCATACTATACTAATCAAGATTCTGCATTCTATACTACACTATTTCTGCATACTATGCAAACATAAATTCTGCACTATAATACTTAACCAAATTGCACTATAATCTTTTTCTTTAAAAACTGCACTATAAGTTCCACCAAAAATCTACACTACAAGTTCTACCAAAAATCTGCACTATAAATTCCACCAAAAATCTGCACTACAAGTTCCACCAAAAATCTGCACTATAAACTTTAAAGAAGTTTGTACCATAAGCTCTTAAGAAATCTGCACTACAAGTTCTAAAGAAATCTGCTCTAAAGAAATCTGTATTTTAAGCTCTAAGAAATCTGCACTACAAGCTCTAAAGAAATCTGCTCTAAATAAATCTGCATTTTAAGCTCTAAGAAATCTGCACTATGAGCCTACATAAAGATCTGCACTATAAGCTTAATTAAAAATCTACACTATAGGCTTAATTAAAAATCTGCACTATAAGCCTACATAAAAATCTGCACTATAAGCTTAATTAAAATCTGCACTATAGGCTTAATTAAAAATCTGCACTATAAGCTTAATTAAAATCTGCACTATAAGCCTACATAAAAATCTGCACTATAAGCTTAATTAAAATCTACACTATAGGCTTAATTAAAAATCTACACTATAAGCGCTTCTTATGCTTCGAATTCAAGAAGAACAAAGGTCTAAAACTACTCCTACTGCAGGTGAGAAGCACTTACCTTGCTTCTTGGACTCACAACCGAACAAAAAGGGCTTCTAGGATCTTGGTCGGCCGCTGGAGATGATGCCATAACTCCCTTTCGTTTTCTGCCCGAGCTTCGCCATCGTACGCAGAAGAGAAGGAGAGAATGGTTTAAGTCACGAGAAAACAGAGCATCAACTTATCCCTTTTTATAACTTAATATTTCTGTTAACTCCTTAAATAAATTCGCTATCTTTTCTAAACAGACAAATCCAACATCAACTTATCCCTTTTATAATCCAATATTCTGTTAATTATCTTAAATAAATTCGCTACTTTTTCTAAACAGACAAATCTAACATCAACTTATCCCTTTTATAATATTCTGTTAACTATCTTAAATAAATTCGCTACCTTTTCTAAACAGATAAATCCAAGATCAACTTATCCTTTTTATAATCCAATATTCTGTTAACTATCTTAAATAAATTCGCTACCTTTTATAAATAGAAAAATCTGTTTGCACACCTGGTTAGCCGGGTTTTGACCGAGTCAAAGGTCGTGGGTTCAATTCTCGGCTTGGACATTTTTTTGTCGAAACTTCCTTCGTTTAGTAAAAATACCAAACGACCTCCAAAAATTACATAAAAATACTCTAAAAATTTCTAAAAATTCCTATAATATTTCTATAGCATTTTTAAATATTTTTAAATTACTTTTAGGACTCTAATTGAGGAAATTTGGGGTGTTACAACTAGTTATACCTTTCTTTGTAAACAATGACCTCTTGATCTTCTATCGTATTCCTCTTCTTATCCTGGACGTCGTGTGTGTTGGTTGCTACTCGGAAAACATAATGGTTCCACTGTACAAAAATTTTGTACAAAGGTCTGAACCTTTTCCTAGCTACCATGTGTTCTTTTAAATTAAACTTGGATCGCCTGCGGAACTTAACACGTTTGATCCAAAGTTTAATCTATTTGTTCTTTTAGGTTTAGACTCGGATCTCCTGCGAAACTTAACACGTTCGATCCAAATCACCTAAGTTATTAATTTCATTAAATATTAGTTTCCAAAATTGGCTTCCAGGACTGCATGGCGAGGCACATGGCCTTCTTGGATATGCGAACAACCACCACCGCCTAGACAAAGCCTTTTAAGGAAAGTTAATATTTAATTTCCTTAAATAACTTTAGGTCAACCAAAAAGAACAATCAAATCACAAGGAAAAGAAAAACAAAAAAACACAATATCGAAAACAAATTCGAAATACTAGAATTGCATGCCTCTTGTATTTGGTATTATTTCCAAAAATAACTAGTATGATGCGGAAAGGAAAAATACTAGTTATACCTTTTAAAAAGACCTCTTGATCTTCTACCGTATTCCTCTTCTAACCTCGGACGTTGTGTGGGCAACGATCTTCCAAGATGAGGACCACCTAGCACCTTCTTCTTCTTCCTTCAAGTTTTGGCCAAGCACCAAAATCCAAGGTTGAAGAACTTTTTCCACCAACTAAGCTCCAAGGGATGCAAGCTTTCTCTCCTTCTTCTTCTTCTTCTCCAAGTAGTATCCAGCCACCACAAAAGCTCCAAGCAAAGAAGAGTTTCGGCCACCACAAAGAGGAAGAGAGGGAGAGAGGTTGGTCGGCCACAACACCAAGGAAAAGAGGGAGAGAATAATAGAGGTTGTGTCTCATGAAGGCACCCCAACCCCCTCTTTTATATTCCTTAGCTTTAGTAAATAAGGAAATTTAATTACAATAAAATTTCCTTAACTTTCCTTAACAACAATTAATTAAGAAAAATTAAATAAAATTTCCTAATCAATTATATCATGACCGGCCACCTCAATAAGCGCAAACAAGGCAATTTCAATCAACAATTAAAATTCCTTATTTGTCTTCGGAAATTTTTTAAAAAATAAAATTTTCTTTAAAATCCCTTCATGGTTGATAAAAAGAAATTTCTATAATTTTAATTTTTCTACATGTGAATCATTTATAAAGAAAAAAAATAAAATATCTTTCCAATCTACAAATAAGGAAAGAGATCTAATATCTTTCTTTAATCTTTTGTAGATCCTTTTAAAAGAGATATTTTAATTTTTAATCTTTCCAATAAATTATATCTTTCACATAAGAAAAATTTTAAATTAAAATTCTTTTTAATTTAATGGGGGTCGGCCACCCATGAACCAAGGCTTGGCCGGACCTAGCTTGAACCACAAGCTAGCTTGGTCGGCCCCTACATCATGGGTACGAAGGTGGGTATAGTACTCTATAAATAAGAGGCTACGATAGTGACCGAGAGGAGGAATTGGTTTTGGTCTCCCGATAAAATTAAGCATCCCGTGTTCACCCCGAATACACAACTTAATTTTATCAATAATAATTCATTCCACTAGAGAACTATTATTGAACTACCGCACCAATCCCAAATTATATTTTTGGGCTCCTTCTTATTATGAGTGTGTTAGTCTCCCTGTGTTTAAGATGTCGAATGTCCACTAATTAAGTGAGTTATTGACAACTCATTTAATTAATATTTTAATCCAAGAATAGTACCACTCAACCTTATCATCATGTCGGACTGAGTCCACCTGCAGGGTTTAACATGACAATTCTTATGAGCTCATCTTGGGGACATTATCAACCTAGATTTCTTTCTAGGACACAGTTTCCTTCTATAATCAATAACACACACTATAAGTGATATCATTTCCCAACTTATCGGGCTTATTGATTTATCGAACTAAATCTCACCCATTGATAAATTAAAGAAATAAATATCAAATATATGTGCTTGTTATTATATTAGGATTAAGAGCACATACTTCCATAATAACTGAGGTCTTTGTTCCTCTATAAAGTCAGTATAAAAGAAAGGACCTCTAATGGTCCTACTCAATACACTCTAAGTGTACTAGTGTAATTATATAGTTAAGATAAACTAATTCCTAATTACACTACGACCTTCCAATGGTTTGTTCCTTTCCATTTTGGTCGTGAGCTACTGTTTATAATTTATAAGGTACTGATAACATCATCTTCTGTATGTGGCACCACATACTATGTTAGCTACAATATAAATTAATTGAACAACTACAACTAAATGTAGACAATTTGACCAAATGTGATTCTTTATTTAAAATAAATGTTTACAAAAGCTTAGGCTTTCAGTATACACTCTAACAATCTCCCACTTATACTAATGACTAAGCTGCCATATCTTCTGCCATACATCTGATTCTCATTCCCTCCACATGCTGATCGAAAGCTTTTGCTGGAAGGGCCTTAGTGAAAGGATCTGCCAGGTTATCCGCTGATACAATCTTGGAAATGACAACTTCTCCTCGCTTCACGATATCTCGTATCAGGTGGTACTTGCGCTCTATATGTTTACTTGCCTTATGGGCTCGTGGTTCCTTCGAGTTTGCAACTGCACCGCTATTATCACAATAGATTGTGATGATTTTGGGCAAACCAGGAATCACATCTAAGTCCATTAGAAAGTTCCTGAGCCATACTGCTTCTTTAGCCGCCTCAGAGGCTGCTACATACTCAGCTTCCATGGTTGAGTCCGAAACGCATTTCTGCTTAACACTCCTCCATGCAATGACTCCACCTCCCAAAGTAAACACATAGCCTGATGTAGACTTACTGTTGTCCCTATCTAATTGGAAATCTAAATCCGTGTAACCCACAGGGAGCAAATCGTCTTCTTGGTAAACTAGCATATAATCTCTGGTCCTTCTCAGGTACTTTAATATATACTTTACCGCAGTCCAATGCCCTTGTCCAGGGTTGCTCTGATATCTGCTAACCATGCCCACAGTAAAACAGATATCAGGTCTCGTACATAGTATTGCATACATTAGGCTTCCTACAGCTGAAGCATAAGGAACTGCTCTCTTGTCCTCTATCTCCTTTAATGTCTTCGGAGACATCTCTTTAGATAGAGCTACTCCATGCCTAAAAGGTAAGAAACCTTTCTTGGAATCTTGCATGCTAAAACGAGCAAGGATTGTATCTATATATGAAGCTTGGGACAGACGCGACATTATTTTCTTACGATCCCTTATAACTTTGATCCCAAGAATGTGTGCACAATCTCCTAAATCCTTCATATCAAATTGTTTGGACAACCATACCCTTACATCCGATAATACCTTAGCTTGACATTGTTGCCAATTAACAAAATATCATCTACGTATAGTACAAGAAATGCCACCACGTTTCCGTTACACTTCTTGTATACACAAGACTCATCCGGACACTGAATAAATCCATATGACTGGATTACTTCATTAAACCGGATGTTCCAAGACCTTGAAGATTGCTTCAGTCCATAAATGGACCGATTGAGCTTGCACACTAGATGCTCTTTGCCTTTTTCAATGAACCCTTCTGGTTGCTTCATATGGATGTTCTCTTCAAGACTTCCATTAAGGAAAGCTGTCTTGACATCCATTTGCCAAATCTCATAATCCATATGAGCGAAAATAGATAAGAGTAGTGGATAGACTTAAGCATGGCTACCGGTGAAAAGGTCTCCTCATAATCGATTCCCTCTTTCTGAGTGTACCCTTTCGCAATAAGCCTAGCTTTGAAGGTTTCTACCTTCCCGTCTGTCCCTCTTTTCCTTTTGTAGATCCACTTGCATCCAACGGCTTTTACACCATCAGATGGTTCTACAAGCCCCCAGGCCTTATTAGAGTACATAGACTCTATTTCAGAATTCATTGCCTTTTGCCAAGATGCTGCATCTATATCTTGGAGTGCTTCGTCGTATGTTCGGGGATCAGGTTCATGTTTACCCGGGATCAAGTCCGAAGACTCTCCCAAAAACATGAATCTATCAGGCTGCCTAACAACCCTCCCACTACGACGAGGCACAGTCTGTGGTTATGTATCATGTGTGACACGTGTTGCAGTCTCTTGTGGTACTTCATCTTGTACTGTTGGTACTGAAGTAGACATGTCCTCCCTAAATTCTTCTAAAATAACTTTGCTACTCGGCTTGTGATCTATTATATAGTCTTCTTCTAAAACTGAGCATTGGTGCTAACAATGACCTTCTGGTCTTTAGGACTATAAAATAAACCACCTTTCGTTCCTCTGGGATACCCCACAAACACGCGAACTTCTGTACGAGATTCTAACTTATCAGCATCTGGTTTCAGCACATGTGCTGGACAACCCCAAATCTGAATATGTCTTAGACTGGGCTTTCGCCCATTCCACAATTCTGTGGGAGTAGAAGAAACTGATTTAGAAGGTACTAAGTTCAGAATGTACACTGCTGTTTCCAGAGCGTATCCCCAAAACGAATTTGGTAATTCTGAATAACTCATCATCGATCTAACCATTTTCATAAGAGTCCTATTCTTTCATTCTGCCACACCATTCTGTTGGGGTGTACCAGGTGCAGACAGTTGGGATTGAATCCCGGCCTCTGATAAGTAATTCCTAAACTCTCCTAAGAGGTATTCGCCACCACGATCAGACCGTAGTGTCTTGATACTTTTACCTAGTCGTTTCTCCACATCAGCCTTGTACTCTTTGAACTTATCAAAGCACTCGGACTTGCGGCGCATTAGGTAAATGTATATATATCTTGAATAATCATCTATAAAAGAGACAAAATATTCAAAACCACCTCTTACCTGGACAGGCATAAGACCACACAAATCAGAATGAACCAATTCTAACACTTCTTTGGCTCTATACCCCTTGGCCTTAAAAGGCCTCTTGGCCATTTTACCTTCCAAGCAAGATTCACAAGTCGGAAAATTTTCCAACTCTAATGAACCCAAAAGTCCATCGGCTATAAGCCTCTGAATCCTACTTAAGTTAATATGACCAAGCCTTAGATGCCAAAGATATGCTTGGTTCATTTCCGAAGGTTCTTTTCTCTTATTTGAGTTAGAAGATGAGTTATAAATTTTCATGTTTTGCTTTGTGGGAGAAATTGGATTTAAAGTATACAAATTGCCAACTAATGCACCAGAACAGATAATCACTTTATTTCTCTTAATAACTACATCGTTACTAAAGGAAACTGAATATCCATCCAAAAACAGTTTAGAAACTGAAATTAAATTCTTTCTAAAACTGGGTACATAAAGACAATTTCTTAAAACCAAATTTCTATTCCTATTAAAAGATAAGTAGATATCTCCCACAGCAACAGCCGCCACTTTAGTAGCATTGCCCATCTAGACGGTAATCTCTCCTTTAGTTAGTCGTCGGGTTTCCTGGAACCCCTGCAAGGAATTGCAGACATGATCAGTGGCTCCCGTATCTACACACCAGGTGCTGGTAGATAACACCGCTAAACATGTTTCAACAACTAGAGCATGAGATATACCTTTGTTGTTCTGATTCCTACGAGGACAGTCCGCCTTCCAATGCCCTGACTGCTTGCAGATGAAGCACTTGCCCTTCGGCTTCTTCATTCCAGCTTTAGGTCCTATACTCTGAGATTTATTCACTTTATTTGCTGAACCAACTTGTTTCTTCTTCTTCTTTCCTTTCAGTTTAGAAGTAGAACCATTTTCAACATAGTGAATATGAGAATTGTGACGAAACAATCCTTCTGCTGCCTGAAGTTCTGTCAGTAGTTCTGCCAATGAATATACCCTTTTGTTCATATTGTAATTCAGGCGAAATTGCTCAAAACTTCTAGGTAGTGTTTGGAGAATCATATCGATCTGGGTTTCCCCATCAATTTCTCCTCCAAGGATCTGTATTTTGTTCAGATAAGCCATCATCTTTAGGATATGATCCCTTACAGGAGTACCCTCTTGCATGGTGGTTGTCATTATCTTTCTCATGGCTTCTTGTCTAGAAGCCCGATCCTGATGACCAAAGAGTTCCTTGAGATTGTTCATAATATCATAAGCTGTTGGTAAATCTTGATGCTGATGTTGCAATACATTTGACATTGAAGCCAAAATGTAACACCGCGCCATCTCATCTGTCTTTACCCATTTCTTATGATATTCAATCTCCTCTTGGGTAGATTCACCAGTGGGTGCATCAGGACAAGGCTCAGTCAATACAAACTTATACCTTTCAGCAGTAAGAACAATGTCCAGGTTCATTTTCCAATCTATATAGTTAGGACCAGTAAGTCTATTCTATTGTAGTATAATGGATAGTGGGTTGAAAGTCATCCTAAGAATCACAAATAATTTTTGGTCAGAACTCTAAATTTAGAATAATATTGATTCCTCAAACAATACTATTTTAAATTAACCAACACCTCAAAACACCGTGAATTTTGTATGCCACGATAGTGTGGACGTATACAAATTCAACATTTGTAAAAGGAGGGTTTTAACCCATTAATTTTATTATCTTGTCAACCTAACTTTTTGACAAATAAAATTAATAGTTGGTATCCTTTGGTCACACAAATAACAGCAGTGACTCCGATGGGGAGGATACTATTAGTTGTGCCTAAGTGTATACCATTACTTGACACTAAGTCCATTAATAAGATCGTGCCCCTTCCGATGGGGAAGATTACACGCTCTTAATTAACTTCCTATAGTCATCCCAAATGGAAGTTTGTTCTAGTGATCCACAAACAAGCTCATCCGATATGGAGGAAGGCACTCAGAGCCAACGCGCAAGCTTGTTTGCATCACTTACAAACCAGTAATGGAGACCGTGGAATTTATTTAAAATCTCTCTCCCACTTAGTTATTTATAAATGAGGAATTTTAACTATGCTAGCCTACTAAACATGTATACTAACATGCACACACAGCACAATATAAAAGCAATAAATAGAAAATCTAATTTTCAACTATTATGACTTTTATCTATGGTTGTCCTCCGTGTGTTGTCATCCCAAGCTGCTGCCATATTTGGCCACCGCCACCGGGTCTTGCTGTCGCATCCATCTTGCTCCTTGTTCCGTTGCGCCTCTGGTCCTCAAAAGGTTCCATGCCTTGCAAGATTCGATCCTATATTCCTCGAACGAATGTACATGTAAACTAGATCGAACATAAAATCCTAATAAAACTAAATACAGCTCCTGCTATATTTTATAATACAATCATGCACACATATATAAATGCCCTTGACATGTCCAAGGGTCCAATCACACACATAATAACTAAAAGCCATAATAGTTGGATCCTGCATCCACAAAGTTAGCACATCCTACTATTAACCTGCCTAAATTATGTATGACATGTGCATAATTAAACTAATACCAAATACACAGAGGCAAAACTCTAGCTCTGATACCAATTGTTGGTTGCTACTCGGAAAACCTAATGGTTCCACTGTACAAAAATTTTATACAAAGGTCTGAACCTTTTCCTAGCTACCATGTGTTCTTTTAAATTAAACTTGGATCGCCTACAGAACTTAACACGTTTGATCCAAAGTTTAATCTATTTGTTCTTTTAGGTTTAGACTCGGATCTCCTACGGAACTTAACACGTTCGATCCAAATCACCTAAGTTATTAATTTCATTAAATATTAGTTTTCAAAATTGGCTTCCAGGACTGCATGGCGAGGCACATGGCCTTCTTGGATATGGGAACAACCACCACCGCCTAGACAAAGCCTTTTAAGGAAAGTTAATATTTAATTTCCTTAAATAACTCTAGGTCAACCGAAAAGAACAATCAAATCACAAGGAAAATAAAAACAAAAGAACACAACATCAAAAACAAATTCGAAATACTAGAATCTCATGCCTCTTGTATTTGGTATTATTTCCAAAAATAACTAGTATGATGCGGAAAGGAGAAATACTAGTTATACCTTTTAAAAAGACCTCTTGATCTTCTACCGTATTCCTCTTCTAACCTCGGACGTTGTGTGGGCAACGATCTTCCAAGATGAGGACCACCTAGCACCTTCTTCTTCTTCCTTCAAGTTTCGGCCAAGCACCAAAATCCAAGGTTGAAGAACTTTTTCCACCAACTAAGCTCCAAGGGATGCAAGCTTTCTCTCCTTCTTCTTCTTCTTCTCCAAGTAGTATCCGGCCACCACAAAAGCTCCAAGCAAAGAAGAGTTTTAGCCACCACAAAGAGGAAGAGAGGGAGAGAGGATGGCCGGCCATAACACCAAGGAAAAGAGGGAGAGAATAATAGAGGTTGTGTCTCATGAAGGCACCCCAACCCCCTCTTTTATATTCCTTAGCTTTGGTAAATAAGGAAATTTAATTACAATAAAATTTCCTTAACTTTCCTTAACAACAATTAATTAAGAAAAATTAAATAAAATTTCCTAATCAATTATATCATGACCGGCCACCTCAATAAGAGCAAACAAGGCAATTTCAATCAACAATTAAAATTCCTTATTTGTCTTCGGAAATTTTTTAAAAAATAAAATTTCCTTTAAAATCCCTTCATGGTTGATAAAAAGAAATTTCTATAATTTTAATTTTTCTGCATGTGAATAATTTATAAAGAAAAAAAAAAATCTTTCCAATCTACAAATAAGGAAAGAGATCTAATATATTTCTTTAATCTTTTGTAGATCCTTTTAAAAGAGATATTTTAATTTTTAATCTTTCCAATAAATTATATCTTTCACATAAGAAAAATTTAAAATTAAAATTCTTTTTAATTTAATGGGGGTCGGCCACCTAAGCTTGGGTTCAAGCTAGGGCGGGCCACCCATGAACCAAGGCTTGGCCGGCCCGATCTTGAACCACAAGCTAGCTTGGCCGGCCTCTACATCATGGGTACGAGGGTGGGTATAGGTGGGTATAGTACTCTATAAATAAGAGGCTACGATAGGGACCAAGAGGAGGAATTGGTTTTGGTCTCCCGATAAAATTAAGCATCCCGTGTTCGCCCCGAACACACAACTTAATTTTATCAATAATAATTCATTCCACTAGAGAAATATTATTGAACTACCGCACCAATCCCAAATTACATTTTTGGGCTCCTTCTTATTATGAGTGTGTTAGTCTCCCTGTGTTTAAGATGTCGAATGTCCACTAATTAAGTGAGTTACTGACAACTCATGTAACGCCCAAAAATTCTCGAAAATGCATTATAAATATTCTACGATTTTTCTGGAATTTTTACATATTTTTCCAGAATTTTTCGAGTAGCGGAAACAGCAAAAATAATTAGGAAACGAAAACGGCCTTAGTGGGAATTGAACCCGAGACCTATGGTCTAGGGATAATAACCAGTTGAACCCAGCAGGGCCATGCTGAAAGGAAAGGGAACCAATAAAATTTATATTGGAGTTGGGCGAATTAATTCTTTAATATAAATAGGAAAATTAATTAGGTGAAGAGTTATTTTGGTTTCCACCGTGATTTCTCCTCACCCTAGCCTCACGCCGCCCCTTCTCTTTTCCTCTCCTTCTCTCGGCGCCAACCACAAGGAAGACCTAGGGTTCTCTCCCTAGGGCTCCGAGGACATCTTCCGGTGAGAACTCCGGCACGAGGACGCTCTCCTTCGCGAGGGGAACGCGTGGACGCGAGAAGATCGTCGAAAGAGTCGTCTCCACCGAAATTCTAGCGAATAGGATCGTAAGAAATTACGAATAGGAGGTAAGAAACCCCTCACCTGCAGTATAATAGCTTCCGTTTGAGTTTTTATGTTTTAGTTAGGGTGTATGCAGATTTTTATCGATATCTAGGGTGTATTTAACTCTCTTCGCAGATTAGGGGTTTAGTTGAACACCTCTAGATGGGCCGGACACGTTTTCCCTCTTCAGATAGGAGGTTAGACGTTGTCGGGTGCCTAGAGGTGGCCTCCCTAATAGGGAGAAGAGTTAGGGCATCCTAGGTGCTTGATTAAAGGTCTAACTCAGTAACAGACAGCTTAATTAATTTATTAAATACACTAGAAGCATTTAAAACAGCAAATTAGTTTTATTCTAGCTTACATGGGACTACGGTCCAATGGGTGGGCTCCCACAGTCGCCTCTAGGTTCAGACAACCTAGCTCTAGGTTCAGATAACCTAGAAACAGCAATTTAGAACAGTTTAGCTATACTCAGTATTTTACTTTTCAGTTGGCACTGTACTGGATTAGATATCCATTGGGCTGGGCTCCCATAGTCGGTCCCTAGGTTTAGATAACCTAGTAGCTCTACTAAATTCGGGATTTGCAACCCCGGGTCTAGTTAGAGATGCGCGCATAGCACGTACAGTTGTCGGGCCCCTCAGCAGCATGTTTAGTATTTTCACTTACTATATGTATATGGTTTTCAACCTTTCAGAAATTAGTTCGTGAATTCAGTACAGTTCTAGCAGAAGATCAGTATTAGCGTAGCTCAGTTCTTAGTATCAGCTTACTTTTTCCTTGTGAATATGCATGATGACTTTATGTTTAGCTGTAGATATGCCATGATTGTATGCTTATATGCCATGCCATGCTTAGTTTATTTAGTATATCCAGCATATGTTTTAAACAGCATGATTTAAAATCATATTTGCATCGTTGCATGTTTTCGTGAGGTAGATGGTTTCTTACTAAGCTTTAAGCTTACAGATTCTATTTTTCCTTATACTGCAGATAAAGGTAAAGGAAAGATGGACTAGCGGAGGCTGGAGGTCAATGCACTGATGAGAATGTGTGTGGATGGAACCTGGAAGAAGATCTTAGGGAACCTTAGCAAGCTTTATTTCAAACATTAGAACTTTTTAGTGTTTCTTTTTATCATCTTGCACTTTAGTATGTTATTCGTTACGAATTAGTTAACCATGCACTTTATTATGCTTAGAACACCTCTTTTATGTTGTTAGAATGTTAGTTGTTGTCATTAGAGTGTTTCTTAGTCATTTTGGTACTTGTAATGTGGTTGAGGCACGAACCAAGGTCAAATCGACATTTGGCACGAACAAGAATCGAATCGATCACCGATCGATTCGAGGGTTTCCAATCGATCACGGTGATCGATTGGGCATCTGCTCACGACAGAAGGCCTTCGGATCGATCGACCGATCGATCCACATTGCTTCGAGAGCCCTGGGATCGATCACTGGATCGATTGACCAGCCTGGATCGATCAGCCGATCGATCCAAATTATCGTCCCGGCCACAGTAGCATGCTGGATCGATCACTGGATTGATCCAACTTATGTCTCGCATACAGTAGCCGGCTGGATCGATCACTGGATCGATCCGACTATTCCAATCGATCCGTGGATCGATTGGGAGGTCTGGTATCAGCAGGGAAGTGTCTAAGTCCAGTTCCTTGGCCATGGGGAAGGTAAGACATGTTATGAGTAGTTAGTTACCTTCCTTAGCATGTATAGAACCAAGAAATGTCAGTGTTTTAGTAAAATTTTAATTAGCACAGCTTCCGCATCTAGTTCTAGTGATGGTCAGGGAATAGTTTAGCACAGTATAACTGTAGCGATCGGCCTTACAGCCTAGTAGTAGAAGGCGGGTCGTTACAACTCATTTAATTAATATCTTAATCCAAGAATAGTACCACTCAACCTTATCATCATGTCGGACTGAGTCCACCTGTAGGGTTTAACATGACAATTCTTATGAGCTCATCTTGGGGACATTATCAACCTAGATTTCTAGGACACAGTTTCCTTCTATAATCAACAACACACACTATAAGTGATATCATTTCCCAACTTATCGGGCTTACTGATTTATCGAACTAAATCTCACCCATTGATAAATTAAAGAAATAAATATCAAATATATGTGCTTGTTATTATATTAGGATTAAGAGAACACACTTCCATAATAACTGAGGTCTTTGTTCCTCTATAAAGTCAGTATAAAAGAAACGACCTCTAATGGTCCTACTCAATACACTCTAAGTGTACTAGTGTAATTATATAATCAAGATAAACTAATTCCTAATTACACTACGACCTTTCAATGGTTTGTTCCTTTCCATTTTGGTCGTGAGCTACTGTTTATAATTTATAAGGTACTGATAACATCATCTTCTGTATGTGGCACCACATACTATGTTATCTACAATATAAATTAATTGAACAACTACAACTAAATGTAGACAATTTGACCAAATGTCATTCTTTATTTAAAATAAATGTTTACAAAAGTTTAGGCTTTCAGTATACACTCTAATAGTGTGGGCGACAATCTTCCAAGACGAGAACCACCCAAGTCCTTCTTCTTCCTTCTTCCAAGTTTTGGCCACCACTCCTCTCCTTAAGATGATGAGTTTCGGCCACACCATCAAGCTCCAAGAGATGCTAGAAACTCCTTCTTCTTCTTCTTCTCCAAGTAGGATCTGGCCACCACAAGTGTCTCCTTGAGAGTGATGAGGTTTTGCCACCAAAAGAGAAGAGAAGAGGATGGTCCGCCATACCAAGGAAGAAAAGAGAGGAAAGAATAGAAGAGAGTTGTGTCGCATGAAGGCACCCCTACCCTCTCTTTTATATCCTTGGTCATGACAAATAAGGAAATTTAATTATAATTAAAATTTTCTTATTTCCTTTGTCATTGGTTAATAAGGAAAATTTAATTAAAAATTCCTTTTAACCTATCATGTGGCCGGCCCCTACAAGAGCTCCAAATAAGGCAAGTTTTAAACAAAAATTAAAACTTCCTTATTTACTTCTAGAAAATTTTAAAAATAAAATTTCCTCTTTTTGAATCCCTTCATGGTTGGTTATAAAATCAAACTTTTATAAATTAAAATCTCTCTTTTAAAATATATGGATAGTTACAAATAAGGTAAGTTTTTGCAAAATTAAAATCTTCCTTTTAAACTACAAATAAGGAAAGATATTAAACCCTTCTCTTAATCTTTTGTAGAAAGCTATAAAAGGCAAGATTTAAAGTTTAAACTCTCTTTTAAACCATGACTTTCACATCAGAAAATTTTTAAAAAATAAAATCCCTTTTATTTTTATTGTGGTCGACCACCCATGCTTGGGCTCAAGCTAGGGCCGGCCACTAACTTGCACCAATGAACCTTGCTTTGGCCGACCCTACTTGGGCTCCAAGCTAGCTTGGCCGGCCACCTTAAGGTGGGTAGGAAGTTGGGTATAGGTGGGTATAATACTTTATAAATAAGAGGCTACGATAGGGACCGAGAGGAGGAATTGGTTTTGGTCTCCCGATGAAATTAAGCTTCCCGTGTTCGCCCCGAACACTCAACTTAATTTCATCAATAATAATTCATACCACTAAAGAATTATTATTGAACTACCGCACCAATCCCAAATTACATTTTAGGCTCCTTCTTACTATGAGTGTGTTAGTCTCTTTATGTTTAAGATATCGAATGTCCATTAATTAAATGAGTTACTGACAACTCATTTAATTAATATCTAGTTCCAAGAGTAGTATCACTCAACCTTATCGTCATGTCGGAACAAGTCCACCTGCAGGGTTTACATGACAATCCTTATGAGCTCCTCTTGGGGACCTTATCAACCTAGATCACTAGGACACAGTTTTCTTCTATAATCAATAACATACACTATAAGTGATATTATTTCCTAACTTATCAGACTTATTGATTTATCGAACTAAATATCACCCATTGATAAATTAAATAAATAATTACTAAATATATGTGTTTGTTATTATATTAGGATTAAGAGCACACACTTCCATAATAACAGAGGTCTAGTTCTTTTATAATGTCAGTATAAAAAGAAACTACCTCAAATGGTCCTACTCAATACACTCTAAGTGTACTAGTGTAATTATATAGTCAAGATAAACTAATACCTAATTACACTATGACCTTCCAATGATTTGTTCCTATCCATCTTGGTCGTGAGCTACTGTTTATAATTTATAAGAAAATGATAACATTATCTTCTGTGTGTGACACCACACACCATGCTATCTACAATATAAATTAATTGAACAACTACACTTAGCATAAATGTAGACATTTGACCAATGTGATTCTTTATTTCAAAAATAAATGTTTATAAAAAACTAGGATTTTAATATACACTCTAACAATCTCCCACTTATACTAAAAGACTAAGCTGCCATGTCTGCTGCCATACATCTAATTCTCATCCCCTCAACATGCCAATCAAAAGCTCTTGCTAGAAGGGCCTTAGTGAAAGGATCTACCGGGTTATCTACTGATGCAATCTTGGTGACAACAACTTCACCTCATTTTACGATGTCTCGTATCGGGTGTTACTTGTGCTCTATGTGTTTACTTGCTTTATGGGCTCATGATTCCTTCGAGTTTGCTACTGCACCACTGTATTCATAATAAATTGTGATAACTTTGGGCAAACCAGGAATCACATCTAAGTCCATTATGAAGTTTCTGAGTCATAGTTTCTTTGGCTACCTTAGAGGCTGCCACGTACTTAGTTTTCATGGTGAACTCTAAAATGCATCTATGCTTAACACTTCTCCATAGCTATGGCTCCACCTCCTAAAGTAAACACAAAACCCTGAGGTCAACTTACTATTGTCCCTATCAGATTGAAAGTCTAAATCCATGTATCCCACAGGAAATAAATTATCTGCCTAGTAAACTAGCATATATAACCTCTAGTCCTTCTCAGGTACTTCAATATATGTTTTACAGCAGTCCAATGTCCCTGTCCAAGGTTACTTTAATATCTGCTAACCATGCCCATGGCAAAACATGTTAGAGTGTATACTAAAAGCCTAGCTTTTGTAAACATTTATTTGTTGAAATAAAAGAATCACATTGGTCAATATTTGCATTTATTTGTTAAATGTAATTGTTCAATTAATTTATATAGTAGATAACATGGAGTGTGGTGTCACACTCAGAAGATCATGTTGTCGGATCTCTATAAATTATAAACAAGTTGCTCATGACTAAGATGGAAAGGAACAAACCATCAGAATAGTCGTAGTGTAATTAAGTATTAGTTTATCTTGACTAATAAATTACACTGATATACTTTAAGTGTATTGAGTAGGATCATTTAGGTATGTTCTTTTTGTACTGACTTAGTAAAAGAACTAGGTCTTAGTTATTATGGAAGTTTGTGCTCTTAATCCTAATATAATAACAAGCACATATATTTAATATTTATTTTTTTGACTTATTAAAGGGTGAGGTTTAGCTCGATAAATCAATATGCCCGATAAGTTGGGAAATGATATTACTTATAGTGTGTGTTGTTGATTATAGAAGGAATCTGTGTCCTAGTTATCTAGGTTGAGAATGTCCCCAAGAGGAGCTAATAAGGATTGTCATGTTAAACCCTGCAGGTGGACTTAGTCCGACATGACAATAAAGTTGAGTGGTACTACTCTTGGAGCTAGATATTAATTAAGTGAGTTGTCAGTAACTTACTTAATTAGTGGGCATTCGTAATTTTAAAAACAGGGAGACTAACACACTCATGATAAGAAGGAGCCCATAATGTAATTTGGGATTGGTGTGGTAGTGCGGTAATAACTCTCTAGTGGAATGAGTTGTTATCGATGAACTTGAGTTGTGTGTTCGGGGCGAGCACGGGATACTCAAGCTCATCAGAAGGCCAAAACCAATTTCTCCTCTAGGTCCCTGTCGTAGCCTCATTATAGCCTCAAGTCCATCCAAATGTAAGGCTCTTCTTGGTGTCCAAGAAGGGGGTCGGACCATTGCTTGGTGACCAAGCAATGGCCGGCTACATCCTCTTATAGGGGTCGGCCCTATAGCTTGGTGACCAAGCTTGTAGGGGTCGGCCAATATTAATTCAAATAGGAAGGTTGTTTTGAATTTTTAAAATCTTCTCTTTGTAGAAAACTATAAGTTTTAAAAGAGAGATTTTAATTTTTAAAACTTTCCTTATTTGAATTTGGCCACATGTTTTAATAGAGAGTTTTAAAAATTTTTAAAACTTTCCTTTTTTAACCATCCTCATGGTTTAAGAAAAAAAGGGAGATAAGTTTTAAAATTAAAATTTTCTATTCTCATGTTAAAAAAAGGAAATTTTATAAGAGAGTTTTTAAATTTAAAACATGGTTTTAATTTTTAGAAACTTTCCTTTTTTAACTCCTACTTTAGGAAAGAGAGCTTGTAAAATTTTATAAGAGTTTTTTCTCTTGTAAAATTTTATAAAAAATTATTATTCCTTTCCTTAATATGGTGGTCGGCCACCTTGCTTGGTGCCCAAGCAAGGGGCCGGCCAAAACTTAACCCTAAACCATATAGGATTGATCACAACCATTGATTGGTGATTGATTCAATCAAGAGGAAAGAAACGGAAAAATAAAAAAGGAAAAAGGAAAAACTCTTGGATGATTTTATTTTTTGTAAAAGGTTTTTCCTTATTTGCCTTGGTCAAGTAATATAAAAGAAGGGGTGAGGGGGCTTCATGAGACACAACTCTTATTCTTTTGCTTGGGTGATCTCTTGGTGCCCGGCCCTCTCCTTTCTCCCTTTCCCTTTGCTCTCTTCTCCTTGGTGGTGGTGGTGGCCGAATTCTATAGGAAGAGGAAGGACTCTTTTGGGTGGTGTTCATCTTGGAGGATCGTCGCCCACACGACGTCCAAGGCGAGGCGAGGAATACGGCAGAAGATCTCGAGGTCATTAGGTTACAAAGAGAAGGTATAACTAGTATTTTTCTTCCGCATCATGCTAGTTATTTTCTTTGTATGAATTCTAAATACAAGAGGCAATTAGATCTAGTTTATCGAATTTATTTTTCGATTTTGTGTTTTCTTCTTTTTTGAATTTGTGATTCGATTGTTCTTTTCAGTTAACCTAGAGTTATTTAAGGAAATAAATATTAGCTTTCCTTAAAAGGCTTGGCCTAGGCGGTGGTGGTTGCTCCCATATCCAAGAAGGCCATGTGCCTCACCATGCAGTCCTGGAAGCTAATTTTGGAAATTAATATTTATGAAATTAATAATCTAGTTAGATTTGAATCAATAGTGTTAAGTTCCGCTTGCGATTCAAATCTAAACCATTAAGAACAGATAAGTTAAATTTGGAATCAATGATGTTAAGTTCCATCTGCGATTCCTAATTTAACTTCTAAAGAACACAATAGGTTATTTAAGGAAAGGTTCGACACTTGTATGAGAATTTTTGTACAGTGGAACCAGTACATTTTCCTAGGTTTAACCAACAAAATAGATATCTGATCTCGTACACAGCATTGCATACATTAGGCTTCCTATAGTCGAAGCATAAGGAACTGCCTTCATGTCCTCTATCTCCTTTGATGTCTTCAGAGACATCTCTTTAGATAAAGCTACTCCATGTCTAAAAGGTAGAAAACCTTTCTTAGAGTTTTGCATGATAAAACGAGCTAGGATATTATCGATTTATGAAGTTCGGGATAAGCACATCTTTTCTTGTGATCCCTTGATCCCAAGAATATGTCCACTTTCTCCCAAGTCCTTCATATCGAACTGCTTGGACAGTCATACCCTTACGTCTTACAACATTTTGATATTGTTGCCAACTAACAAAATGTTATCTACGTATAGTACAAGAAATATCACCACATTTCCATCACATATCTTGTATACACCAGACTTATCCGAACACTGAATAAATCCATAAGACTGGACTACTTCATTAAACCAGATGTTCCAAGATCTTAAAGCTTGCTTCAGTCCATAAATAGACTGATTGAGCTTACATGCAAGATGCTCTTTATACTTCGCAATGAATCCCTCTGATTGCTTTATATGGATGTTTTCTTCAAGACTTCCATTAAGGAAAGCTATATTGACATCCTTATCTTTCAGAATTCATTGCACTTTTACCAAGATGCTGCATCTTTAACTTGGAGTGCTTTGTCATATGTCCAGGAATTAGGTTCATATTCACTAGGGATCATGTCCAAAGACTTTCCCAAAAACATGAGTCTTTCAGGTTACCTCACAACCCTCCTACTATGACGAGGCACCGTCTGTAACTGTGCATCATTTGTGACGCGTGTTGCAGTTTCTTGTGATATTTCATCTTGCACTGTTGGTACTAAAGTAGACGTGTCTTCTCTTATCTCTTCAAGAACAATTTTACTTATGGGCTAGTAGTTTATTACTTAGTCCTCTTCTAAAATCGGGCATTGGTGCCATCAATGACCTTATGTTTTTTTAAGGACTGTAAAATAAACCACCTTTCATTCCTTTAGGATATCCCACAAACAAGCGAACTTCTGTACGTGATTCCAATTTGTCAGTGTCTCCTTTCAGCACATGTGTTGGACTACCCCAAATCTGAATATGTTTCAGACTGGGCTTTTCCCATTCCATAATTCTATGGGAGTAGAGGGTACTGATTTAGAAGGTACTAAGTTCAGAATGTGTGCTACTATTTCCAGAGCGTATCCCCAAAATGAATTAGGTAATTCAGAATAACTCATCATCGATCTAACCATTTCCATAAGAGTCATATTCCTTCGTTCTGCCACACCATTCTGTTGGGGTGTACCAGGTGCAGACAATTGGGATTGAATCCCGACTTCTGATAAGTAACTCCTAAACTCTCCTAAGAGGTACTCGCCACCACGATCTGACCGTAGTGTCTTGATACTTTTACCATGACGTTTCTCCACATTAGTCTTGTACTCTTTGAACTCATCAAAGCACTTAGTCTTGTGGCACATCAAGTAAATATATCTATATCTCGAATAGTCATCTATTCGAAACCACCTCTTATCTGGATAGTCATAGGTCTACACAAATCAGAATGAACCTATTCCAACACATCTTTGGCTGTATACCCCTTGACCTTAAAAGGTCTCTCGGTTATTTTTCCTTCCAAGCAGGATTCGCTAGTTGGAAAAATTTCCACCACTAATGAACCCAAAGGTCCATCAGCTATCAACCTTTGAATCCTACTTAAGTTAATATGACCTAGCCTTAGATGCCAAAGATATATATTTAGTTCATTTTTGAAGGCTCCTTTCTCTTATTAGTTTTAGAAAATGAGTTATAAATTACCATTTGTTGCATTGTGGGAGTTATTGATTTCAAATTGTCTACTAATGTACCAGAACAGATAACTTGCCTATTTTTCTTGACAAATACTTTGTCATCAGAAAAATAGAATATCCATTCTTAAAAGTTTAGAAACTGAAGTCAAGTTCTTTCTAAAACTCAGTACATAAAGATAATTTCTCTAAAACAATATTTTATTCCTAAATAAACTTCTCCCACTACAACAGCTGCTACTATCGTAGCATTGCCCATGTATTCAGTAATCTCCCATTCTTGTAGTTGTCAAGTTTCCTAGAACTCTTGTAGTCATGATCAGTGGTTCCCATATCTACACACCAGGTACCGGTAAATAACACCACTAAACATGTTTCATCTACTAGAGAATAAGATATACCTATATTGTTCTACTTTCTAAGAAGACAGTCCACCTTCCAATGTCCAGAATGCTTGCATGTGAAGCACTTTCCCTTCAGCTTCTTCACACCTACATGTGGCCTAGTTCCTAGAGATCAATTCACAATCTTTGCTTGTTTCTTCTTCTTCTTGCCTTTCTGTTTAAAAGTATAAACGTTCTTACTAATGTGAATTTGAGAACTTTGACGAAATAGCCCTTCTACTACTCAAAGTTCTGTCAGAAGTTCTGCCAACATATAAACCCTTTTATTCATATTATAGTTCAGGCGGAACTGCTTAAAACTTTTAGGCAGTTTCTGGAGTATGATATCGACCTGGGTTTCCCCATTGATTTCATCTCCAAGGATTTCTGTCTCATTCAAATGAGCCATCATCTAGAGGATATGAACCCTTACGAGTGTCCCCTTAGTCATGATGGTCGTCATCAAGTATCTCTTAGCCTCTTGCCTAGCAGCTTGATTCTAGTGTCCGAAGAGTTCCTTGAGATTGCTTATCATGTCATAAGCAGTAGGCATGGCCTGATGCTGATGTTGCAGCACATTTGACATAGAAGCTAAAATGTAACACCGCATCATCTCATCTGCCCTAGCCCATTCTTTATGACACTCAATCTCCTCTTCACTAGAATCACTATTAGGTAAGCTTGGAAAGATCTCAAAAACAAACTTATAGCCTTCAGCAGTTAGGACAATGTCCAGGTTTCATTTCCAATCTATGTAATTGGAACCAGTAAGTTTGTTCTCTAATAGCAAGGGGATTGAAAACTATTTGAAATCCTAAGAATCACAAAATCCTTGGTCAAAATTTAAAATGATATTGATTTCTCAAACAATATCATTTAAATTCTCCAACACCTCGAAACACCATGAACTTTGTATGCCACGATAGTGTGGTCGTATACAAATTCAATTATTTGTAAGAGGGGTTTATACCAAGGATTATATTTGGTCAAAACTATAAATTTAGAATAATATTGATTCCTCAAAACAATATTATTTTAAATTAACCAACACCTGAAAACACCGTGAATTTTGCATGCCACAATAGTGTGGACGTATACAAAATCAAACATTTGTAAGAGGAGATTTTACCCATTAATTTTATTCTTGTCAACTTGACAAATAAAATTAATAGTTGGTTTTCCTTCGGTCACACAAATAATAGCAGTGACTCCGATGGGGAGGATACTATTAAATGTGCCTAAGTGTAAATCATTACTTGATATACTTAGTCCATTAAATAAGATTGTGCCCCTTCCGATGGGGAAGATCACACGCTCCTAATTAATTTCCTATAACCATCCAAAATGGAAGTTTGATCTAGTGATTCGCAAACAAACTCATCCGATATGGAGGAAGACACTCAGAGCCAACGCGTAAGTTTGTTTGCATGACTTACAAACCAGTAATGGAGACCATGGAATTTATCTTAAAAATCCCTCTCCCACTTAGTTATTTAAGGTGAGGAATTTTAACCTAGCAAGCACACATTACATGCATACACACACATCACAGTAAATAAGAGCGATAAATATGGAAATTAATTTTCTAACTATTATGGCTTCTTCTATCACTGTCCTCCGTGTGCCGCCCGCCCTAGGGTTCTTGTCGTCGGGTCCATCGAGCTTCCTTATCTACTGCGCCATAGCACCACGCCTCTCAAGGATACGATCCACGACAAAAATAAAATTTTACATACATCGATCCTATATTCCACGAGGGAATGTACATGAGATCTAGATCGAACAAAATGTAAAATAAACCCTAGATCTAATACAGCTCTTGCTGTATTTAATAAATACAATCATGCACACACACAATAAAATGCTCTTGACATGTCCAAGGGTCCAATTACACACAATAATTATAAGCCATAATAGTTGGAGCTGCAACCACAGACTTAGCATATCCTACTATTATCCTGCATAAATTATGTATGCCATGTGCATAATTAACTGAAAACCAAACACATAGAGGCAAACCTAGCTCTGATACCAATTGTTGGTTTCTACTCGGAATATCATATCGATTCCACTGTACAAAATTTTTTTGTACAAGTGTCGAACCTATCCTAACAATATATTGTGTTCTTTATAAATTAAACTTGGATCGCAAACAGAACTTAACATTATTGATTCCAAGTTTAACTTATTTATTCTTATAGGTTTAGACTTGGATCGCAAACGATGCTTTACATTATTAATCCAAGTCCACCCATGTTACAAAGTTGATTAAATATTTATTTTTAAAATTAGCTTCCAGGACAAACGTGGCGAGGCACATGGCCTTCTTGGGTATGGAAGCATCCACCAATGCTTAGGCAAAGCCTTTTAAAGAAATTCAATATTCAATCTCCTTATCGTAACCCTAGGTTTAACCACTAAGAACAATCGAATCACAAGATCGAAAAAGAAAAGAAACACAAAATCAAAACAAATTTGAAACCTAGAATCGCTAGCCTCTTGTGTTTGGAATTCATACAAAGAAAAAACTAGTATGTAACGCCCGAAAATTCTCAAAATTTTTTTTAGAAATATTCTATGATTTTTCTGGAATTTTAGAATATTTTTTATGGAAGTTTTAGAATAGCGGAAGTAGCAACAATAAATAGAAAACGAAAATAGCTTAAGCGGTAATTGAACCCGAGACCTATTGGTTCTATGACTTATGGTGAACCATGGTAACCAAGTGAACCCAGCAGGGTCGTGCTGAAAGGAAAGGGAAACAATTTTATTTAAGTTGGAGTTGGGCCGGAATTATCACTTAATATAAATAGGAAATAGTTAAGTGAAGAGTTATTTTTGTTTGATCGTAACTTTTCCCCTCACCCTAGTTTCCGCCGACCACCCCTCTTTTCTCTTCCTCTCTCGGCGCCAACCATAAGGAGGGCTAAGGTTCCGCCCAAGGACACTTTCCGATGACGACTTCGACACGAGGACACTCCCCTCCGCGAGAGGAACGCTTAGACGCGAGAAGATCGTCGAAAGGATCGTCTCCTCCGGAAACCTAGCGATTAGAATCGTAAGAAACTTCGAATAGGAGGTAAGAAACCCCTCACCTGCAGTATAAGTAGCTTTTCGTACAATTCTATGTTTTTAAATTAGCTATATATAGATTTTTTCGACGCATAGGGTGTATTTAACCCTCCTCGCAGGTTTAGGGATTTAGTTGAGCACTTCTAGATGGGCCAAACACGCTTTCTCCTTCTAGTTGGAGATTCTAGACGTTGTCGGGTGCCTAGAGGTGGTCTCCCTAATAGAGGGGAGAGTTGGAGCACACTAGGTGTTCGATAAAATGCTTAGCTCAGTAAAATGCTACAGTAGACATTTTAAATAACTCAGTAAATGCAGTAGAAGCATTTAAAATAGCTTAGTTAGTCTTGCTACAGCTTATATGGGACTACGGTCCAATGGGTGGGCACCCACAGTCGCCTCTAGGTTCAAATAACCTAGTAAAAGCAAGATAAATTAGTTAGCTATGATTCAGTATTTTATTTTCAGTAGGGGCACTGTACAGGATTAGATATCCATTGGGCTGGGCTCCCATAGTCGGTCCCTAGGTTTAGATAACCTAGTAAACCTTACTAAATTCGGGACTTGCAACCCCGTGTCTAGTTAAGGATGCGCGCATAGCATGTACAGTTGTCGGGCCCATTAGCAGTATAATTATGTATTTTGATCTATTATGATAATAGCTTTCCAAACTCACAATCAGTCATGAGATTATGTTTGAAATCAGTTCTAGTTCAGCTTTAGTTTAACTTAGTTATGTTCAGTTAGTCACTTCTTGTTGACACTTCAATTATTGCCATGATTAGTTCTTAGTTTCCATGTTTTGTATGATAGTATGCTATGCTTAGCATTCTCCATTATGTTTTCAATCAGAATCTTTCAAAAGCATGAACTCATCGTATGCATGTTTTAGTGAGGTAGATGGTTTCTTACTAAGCGAAAGCTTATAGATACTTTCTTTTCCTTATACTGCAGATAAAGGTAAAGGAAAGATGGACTAGCAGAGGCTGGAGGACAATGCTACGAAGATGTGTGTGGGCAGGAACTTGGAATAGAGATCTTAGGGAACTTTAGCAAGCTTGTTTAAACATTAGAACTTTTCAGTGTTTTAGCATTTTGCACTTTAGTTTGTTAATTGCTATGAATTAGTTAACCATGCACTTTATTATGCTTAGAACACTATTTTTATGATGTTAGAGTGTTTCTCAATCATTTTAGAGCTTGTAATGTGATTGAGGCATGAAACAGTGCTGAAATTAGAGTTTAGCTGCAAAATCAGAAACCTCAATCGATCGGTGGATCGATTGGGGGTTCCCAATCGATCAGCTGATCGATTGGGCAATCTGTTCTACGAACAGTAGGCTTCTGGATCGATCATCCGATCGATCCAGCAATTTCTGTCGCGAACAGAGAGCTCTGGGATCGATCACCGGATCGATTGACTAGCCTGGATCGATCAGCCGATCGATCCAAATTATTGCCTCGAGCACAGTAGCGTGCTGGATCGATCACTGGATCGATCCGACATTCCAATCGATCAATGGATCGATTGGGAGGTCAAATATCATGGGGAAAATGTTTAAGCTCAGTTCCTTGACTATGGGGGAGATAAAATATGTTATTAATAGTTAGACTACACCCCTTAGCATGTATAGAACCAAGAAATGTTAGTAGTTTAGCAAAATTTCAGTTAGTACAGCTTCCACATCTAGTTCTAGAGATGGTCAGGGAATAGTTTAGTACAGCATAATGTGACGATCGGCCTCACAGCCTAGTTAGTAGAAGGCGGGTCGTTACATAGTATGATGCGGAAAATAATTACTAGTTATACCTTTCTTTGTAAACAACGACCTCTTGATCTTCTATCATATTCCTCTTCTTATCCTGGACGTCGTGTGGGCGACGATCTTCCAAGACGAGAACCACCCAAGCCCTTCTTCTTCCTTCTTCCTTCTTCCAAGTTTCGGCCACCACTCCTCTCCTTGAGATGATGAGTTTCAGCCACACCACCAAGCTCCAAGAGATGCTAGAAACTCCTTCTTCTTCTTCTTCTCCAAGTAGGATCTGGCCACCACAAGAGTCTCCTTGAGAGTGATGAGGTTTGGCCACCAAAAGAGAAGAGAAGAGGATGGCCGACCATACCAAGGAAGAAAAGAGAGGAAAGAATAGAAGAGAGTTGTGTCTCATGAAGACACCCCTACCCTCTCTTTTATATCCTTGGTCATGGAAATAAGGAAATTTACTTATAATTAAAATTTCCTTATTTCCTTTGCCATAGGTTAATAAGGAAAATTTAATTAAAAATTCCTTTTGACCCATCATGTGGCCGACCCCTACAAGAGCTCCAAATAAGGCAAGTTTTAAACAAAAATTAAAACTTCCTTATTTACTTCCGGAAAATTTTAAAAATAAAATTTCCTCTTTTTGAATTCCTTCATGGTTGGTTATAAAAGGAAACTTTTATAAATTAAAATCTCTCTTTTAAAACATGTGGATAGTTACAAATAAGGTAAGTTTTTGCCAAAATTAAAATCTTCCTTTTAAACTATAAATAAGGAAAGATATTAAACCCTTCTCTTAATCTTTTGTAGAAAGTTATAAAAGGCAAGATTTAAATTTTAAACTCTCTTTTAAACCATGGCTTCCACATCAGAAAAATTTTAAAAAATAAAATCCCTTTTATTTTTAATGTGGCCGACCACCCATGCTTGGGCTCAAGCTAGGGCCGGCCACTAACTTGCACCAATGAACCTTGCTTTGGCAGGCCCTAGCTTGGGCTCCAAGCTAGCTTGGTTGGCCACCTTAAGGTGGGTAGGAAGTTGGGTATAGGTGGGTATAACACTTTATAAATAAAAGGTTACGATAGAGACCGAGAGGAGAAATTGGTTTTGGTCTCCCGATGAAATTAAGCTTCCCGTGTTCGCCTCGAACACTCAACTTAATTTCATCAATAATAATTCATACCACTAAAGAATTATTATTGAACTACCGCACCAATCCCAAATTACATTTTGAGCTCCTTCTTACTATGAGTGTGTTAGTCTCCCTGTGTTTAAGATATCGAATGTCCATTAATTAAATGAGTTATTGACAACTAACTTAATTAATATCTGGTTCCAAGAGTAGTACCACTCAACCTTATTGTCATGTCGGAACAAGTCCACCTGCAGGGTTTACATGACAATCCTTATTAGCTCCTCTTGGGGACATTATCAACCTAGATCACTAGGATACAGTTTCCTTCTATAATCAACAACACACACTATAAGTAATATTATTTCCCAACTTATCGTACTTATTGATTTATCGAACTAAATCTCACTCATTGATAAATTAAAGAAATAAATACCAAATATAGGTGTTTGTTATTATATTAGATTAAGAGCACACACTTCAATAATAACAGAGGTCTAGTTCTTTTATGATGTCAGTATAAAAAGAAACTACCTCAAATGGTCCTACTCAATACACTCTAAGTGTACTAGTGTAATTATATAGTCAAGATAAACTAATACCTAATTACACTACGACCTTCTAATGGTTTATTCCTATCCATCTTGGTCGTGAGCTACAGTTTATAATTTATAAGGAACTGATAACATTATTTTCTGTGTATGACACCACACACCATATTATCTACAATATAAATAAATTAAACAACTACACTTATCATAAATGTAGACATTTGATCAATGTGATTCTTTATTTAAAAAATAAATGCTTACAAAAAGCTAGGCTTTTAGTATACACTCTGACAATGTGGTGTCACACACAGAAGATCATGTTATCAGTTCCTTATAAATTATAAATAGTAGCTCACGACCGAGATGGATAGGAATAAACCATCGGAACGGTCATAGTGTAATTAGGTATTAGTTTATCTTAACTATATAATTACACTAGTACACTTAGAGTGTATTGAGCAGGACCATTTGAGATAGTTTCTTTTTATACTAACTGAATAAAAGAACAAAACCTCTGTTATTATGGAAGTGTGTGCTCTTAATCCTAATATAATAATAAGCACATATATTTAATAATCATTTCTTTAATTTATCAGTGGGTGAGATTTAGTTCGATAAATCAATAGGCCTGATAAGTTGGGAAATAATATTATTTATAGTGTGTGTTGCTGATTATAGAAGGAAACTATGACCTAGTGATCTAGGTTGATAATGTCCCAAAGAAGAGCTCATAAGGATTTCCATGTAAACCCTGCAGGTGTACTTAGTCCGACATGACGATAAGGTTGAGTGGTACTACTCTTGGAGCTAGATATTAATTAAGTGAGTTATCAGTAACTCATTTAATTAATGGACATTCGATATCTTAAACACAGGGAGACTAACACACTCATGATAAGAATGAGCCCAAAATGTAATTTAGGATTGGTGCGGTAGTTCAATAATAATTCTTTAGTGGTATGAATTATTATTGATGAAATTAAGTTGGGTGTTCGGGGCGAACACGGGAAGCTTAATTTTATCGGGAGACGAAAACCAATTCCTCCGCTCGGTCCCTATCGTAGCCTATTATTTATAAAGTGTTATACCCACCAATATCCACCTTCTTACCCAACCTTAGGTGATCGGCCAAGCCAAGCTTGGAATCTAAGCTTGGGCCGGCCAAAGCCAAAAGGTTGAGCCAAGTTGGTGGTCGGCCAATGCTTGGAGCTCAAGCTAGGTGGGTCGGCCACAATAAAATAAAAGGATTTTATATTTTAAAATCTTTCCTTATGTGAAAGCCATGGTTTTAAAAGAGAGTTTAAAATTTAAATCTTTCCTTTTATAGTTTTCTACAAAAGATTAAGAGAAAGATTAGATATCTTTCTTTATTTGTAGTTGAAAGTAAGATTTTAATTTTGGTGAAAACTTTCCTTTTTTGTAAACCATCCATATGTTTTAAAAAAGAGATTTTAATTTATAAAATTTTCTTTTATAACCAACCATGAAGGGAATTTAAAAGAGAAATTTTATTTTAAAAAAAAATTCAGAAACAAATAAGGAAGTTTTAATTTTGTGTTCAAAACTTACCTTATTTGGAGCACTAGTTGGCCATTAAAGGGGTTAAAAGGAATTTTTAATTAAATTTTCCTTATTAACCAATGGCAAGAAAAATAAGGAAATTTTAGTGATAATTAAATTTCCTTATTTGTCATGACCAAGGATTATAAAAGAGAGGGAGGGGGTGCCTTCATGAGACACAACTCTTCTATTTTCCTCTCCTCTCTTCCTTGGTGTGGTCGGCCCCCTTCTTTTCCCTTTTCTCCTTCTTGTGGCCGAACCTCATCCCTTTCTTGGAGTCCTTGTGGTGGCCGGTTCTAGCTTGGAGAAGGAGAGAAAGGAAGCATTCCTTGGAGCTTGGTTGGTGGCCGAAACTTGCTAGGAGGAAGAAGGCTTGGTGGTTCTCATCTCGGTAGATCATCGCCCACACGACGTCCAAGATAAGGAGAGGAATATGATAGAAGATCAAGAGGTTGTTAGTTACAAAGAAAGGTATAACTAATAATTCTATTCCGTATCATACTAGTTTTCTTTGTATGAATTCCAAACACAAGAGGCTTATGATTCTAGGTTTTGAATTTATGTTTCGATTTGTGTTTCTTTTCTTTTTCTATCTTGTGATTCGATTGTTCTTAGTGGTTAAACCTAGGGTTACTATAAGGAGATTAAATATAGAATTTCTTTAAAAGGTTTTGCCTAGGCAGTGGTGGATACTCCCATACCCAAGAAGGCCTAGTGCCTCACCACGTTTTGTCCTGGAAGCCGATTTTAGAAATAAATATTTAATCAACTTTGTAACATGGGTGGACTTGGATCAATAATGTTAAGTTTTGTTTGCGATCCAAGTCTAAACCTAAAAGAACAGATAAGTTAAACTTGGAATCAATAATGTTAAGTTGCGTTTACGGTCCAAGTTTAATTTTTAAAGAATACAATAGGTTGTTAGGAAAGGTTCGACACTTGTACAAAATTTTTGTACAGTGAAACCGGTATGATATTCTAAGTAGCAACTAACAATAGGCATCAGAGCTAGGGTTTGCCTCTGTGTATTTGGTTTTCAGTTTAATTACGCAAATGTCATACATAATTTAGGCATGGTAATAGTAAGATATGCTAACTCTGTGGTTGCAGACTCCAACTATTATGGCTTATTGTTATTGTGTGTGATTAGACCCTTGGACATGTCAAGGACATTTTTATGTGTGTGCATGATTGTATTTATTAAATACAGCAGGAGCTGTATTAGACCTAGGGTTTTTACATTTTGTTCGATCTAGATTTTATGTACATTCCCTTGTGGGATATAGGATCGATGTATGTAAAAAATTTTATTTTTGTCGCGGATCGTATCCTTGCGAGGCGTGGTGCTATTTGAGGACCAGAGGCGCAACAGAGAAGGAAGCTCAATGGACTCGACGACATGAACCCTATGGCGGGCGGCACATGGAGGACAGTGATGGAAGAAGCCATAATAGTTGGAAAATTAATTCCTATATTTATTGCTTTTATTTATTCTGATGTGTGTGATGCGTGATGAATGCTAGCATAGTTAAAAATCCTCACCTTAAATAACTAAGTGGGAGAGGGATTTTAAATAAATTTCACGGTCTCCATTACTAGTTTGTAAGTGATGTAAACAAGCTTGCGTGTTGGCTCTGAGTGCCTTCCTCCACAACGGATGAGTTTGTTTGCAGATCACTAGATCAAACTTCCTAAATGGATGATTATAGGAAATTATTTAGGAGCGTGTGATCTTCTCCAACTGAAGGGGCACAATCCTATTTAATGGACTAAGTATCAAGTAATGGTACACACTTAGACACATTTAATAGTATCCTCCCCAACGGAGTCACTGCTATTATTTGTGTGACCGAAGGAAAACCAACTATTAATTTTATTTGTTAAAAAGATAGGTTGACAAGATAATAAAATTAATGGGTAAAACCTCCTCTTACAAATGTTTGATTTTGTATACGTCCACACTAACTTGGCATGCCAAATCCACGATGTTTGAGGTGTTGGTAAATTTAAATAATATTGTTTGAGGAATCAATGTTATTTTAAATTTAGAGTCCTGATAAGTCTTTTTGTGATTCTTAGGATTTCAAATGGCCTTCAACCCACTTGCAGTTATTCTCAAAGAGAATAAACTCACTGGTCCCAACTATATAGATTGGAAACGAAACCTGGATATTGTCCTTACTGCTGAAGGCTATAAGTTTGTACTGTTAGAGGCCTGCCCTATTGCACCTAATAATGATTCTAGTGAAGAGGAGGTTGAGTATCATAGAAAGTGGATGAAGGCGGATGAGATGGCGTGGTGTTATGTTTTGGCATCGATGTCAAATGTATTGCAACATCAACATCAGACCATGCCTACAGCCTATGATATGATGCACAATCTCAAAGAACTCTTTGGACACCAGAATCGGGCTGCTAGGCAAGAGGCTATGAGAAATCTGATGACAGCCACCATGTCTGAGGGGACACCCGTAAGGGATCATATCCTTAAGATGATGGCTTATCTGAATGAGATACAAATCCTTGGAGCTGAAATCGATGGGGAAACCCAGGTTGATATTATTCTCCAGACGCTGCCCAAAAGTTTTGAGCAATTACGCATGAACTACAACATGAATAAAAGGAGTTATTCATTGGCAGAACTATTGATAGAACTTCAGGCAACAGAAGGGTTATTTCATCATAATTCTTAAATTCACTTTGCTAGAAAAGTTTCTAATTCTAAACCGAAAGGCAAGAAGAAGAAGAAACAAGTTGGTTTGACAAAGAAATTGAATCAATCTCTAGATACTGGACCGAAAGTTGGAGTGAAGAAGCTGAAGGGCAAGTGATTCTGCAAGCTGTCTAGACATCGGAAGGCGGACTGTCCTCATAGGAAAGAGAAAAATAAAGGTATATCTCATTCTCTAGTAGTTGAAATATGTTTAGCGGTGTTATCTACCAGCACCTGGTGTGTAGATACGGGAGCCACTGATCATGTTTTCAATTCTTTGCAGGGGTTCTAGGAAATCTGACGACTATATGAAAGAGAGATAATCGTCTACATGGGCAATGCTACGAAAGTGGTGGCTATTGTAGTGGGAGACGTCTACTTATCTTTTGATAGGAATAGAAGTTTGATTTTGAGAAATTGTCTTTATGTACCAACTTTTAGAAAGAATTTAATTTTAGTTTCTAAATTGTTTACGGATGGATATTCTGTTTCTTTTGATGACAAAGTAGTTATCAAGAAAAATATGGTTGTTATCTGTTCTGGTACATTAGTAGGCAATTTGTATGCTCTAAATCCAATTTCTCCCATAAAATAACAAATGGAAATTAATAATACATCTTCTAATTCAAATAAGAGAAAAGAACCTTTGGAAATGAACCAAACATATCTTTGGCATCTAAGGCTTGGTCATATTAACTTAAGTAGGATTCAAAGACTTATAGCTAATGGACTCTTGGGTTCAATAGTGGTGGAAAACTTTCCAACCTGTAAATCTTGCTTGGAAGGTAAAATGATCAAGAGACCTTTTAAGCCAAGGGGTATAGAGCCAAAGATGTGTTAGAATTGGTTCATTCTGATTTGTGTGGTCCTATGTCTATCCAGGCAAGAGGTGGTTTCGAATATTTTATCACTTTTATTGATGACTATTCGAGATACTGGTACATTTAATTGATGTGCCGCAAGTCTGAGTGCTTTGATAAGTTTAAAGAGTACAAGGCTGATGTGGAGAAACGTCATGGTAAAGGTATCAAGACACTACAGTCTGATCGTGGTGGCGAATACCTCTTTAGAGAATTTAGGAATTACTTATCAGAGGCTGGGATTTAATCCCAATTGTCTGCACCTGGTACACCCCAACAGAATGGTGTAGCAGAATGAAGGAATATGACTCTTATGGAAATGGTTAGATCGATGATGAGTTATTCAGAATTACCAAATTTATTTTGGGGATCGCTCTTTGCAGTATCTTGGCAAAGAGTGATGAATTCCGAAATAGAATCTATGTATTCTAATAAGGTCTGGGAGCTTGTAGAACCACTAAATGGTGTAAAAGCCATTGGATGTAAGTGGATCTACAAAAGGAAAAGAGGAACAGACGGGAAGGTGGAAACCTTCAAAGCAAGGGTTGTTGCGAAAAGGTATACTCAGAAAGAGAGAATCGATTATGAGGAAACTTTTTCGCCGGTAGTCATGCTTAAGTCTATCCGGATTCTCTTATCCATTGCTGCTCATATGGATTATGAGATTTGGCAAATGGATGTCAAGACAGCTTTCCTTAACGGAAGTCTTGAATAAAACATCCATATGAAGCAACCAGAAGGGTTCATTGCAAAGGGCAAAGAGCATCTAGTTTGTAAGCTCAATCGGTCCATTTATAGACTGAAGCAAGCTTCAAGATCTTGGAACATCTGGTTTAATGAAGTAATCCAGTCATATGGATTTATTCAGTGCCCGGATGAGTCATTTAATTAATAGACATTCGGTATCTTAAACACAGAGAGACTAACACACTCATGATAAGAAGGAGCTCAAAATCTGATGACAGCCACCATGTCTGAGGGGACACCCGTAAGGGATCATATCCTTAAGATGATGGCTTATCTGAATGAGATACAAATCCTTGGAGCTGAAATCGATGGGGAAACCCAGGTTGATATTATTCTCCAGACGCTGCCCAAAAGTTTTGAGCAATTACGCATGAACTACAACATGAATAAAAGGAGTTATTCATTGGCAGAACTATTGATAGAACTTCAGGCAACAGAAGGGTTATTTCATCATAATTCTTAAATTCACTTTGCTAGAAAAGTTTCTAATTCTAAACCGAAAGGCAAGAAGAAGAAGAAACAAGTTGGTTTGACAAAGAAAGTGAATCAATCTCTAGATACTGGACCGAAAGTTGGAGTGAAGAAGCTGAAGGGCAAGTGCTTCTGCAAGCAGTCTGGACATCGGAAGGCGGACTGTCCTCATAGGAAAGAGAAAAATAAAGGTATATCTCATTCTCTAGTAGTTGAAATATGTTTAGCGGTGTTATCTACCAGCACCTGGTGTGTAGATACGGGAGCCACTGATCATGTTTTCAATTCTTTGCAGGGGTTCTAGGAAATCTGACGACTATATGAAAGAGAGATAATCGTCTACATGGGCAATGCTACGAAAGTGGTGGCTATTGTAGTGGGAGACGTCTACTTATCTTTTGATAGGAATAGAAGTTTGATTTTGAGAAATTGTCTTTATGTACCAACTTTTAGAAAGAATTTAATTTTAGTTTCTAAATTGTTTGCGGATGGATATTCTGTTTCTTTTGATGACAAAGTAGTTATCAAGAAAAATATGGTTGTTATATGTTCTGGTACATTAGTTGGCAATTTGTATGCTCTAAATCCAATTTCTCCCATAAAATAACAAATGGAAATTAATAACACATCTTCTAATTCAAATAAGAGAAAAGAACCTTCGGAAATGAACCAAACATATCTTTGGCATCTAAGGCTTGGTCATATTAACTTAAGTAGGATTCAAAGACTTATAGCTAATGGACTCTTGGGTTCAATAGTGGTGGAAAACTTTCCAACCTGTAAATCTTGCTTGGAAGGTAAAATGATCAAGAGACCTTTTAAGACAAGGGGTATAGAGCCAAAGATGTGTTAGAATTGGTTCATTCTGATTTGTGTGGTCCTATGTCTATCCAGGCAAGAGGTGGTTTCGAATATTTTATCACTTTTATTGATGACTATTCGAGATACTGGTACATTTAATTGATGTGCCGCAAGTCTGAGTGCTTTGATAAGTTTAAAGAGTACAAGGCTGATGTGGAGAAACGTCATGGTAAAGGTATCAAGACACTACAGTCTGATCGTGGTGGCGAATACCTCTTTGGAGAGTTTAGGAATTACTTATCAGAGGCTGGGATTTAATCTCAATTGTCTGCACCTGGTACACCCCAACAGAATGGTGTGGCAGAATGAAGGAATATGACTCTTATGGAAATGGTTAGATCGATGATGAGTTATTCAGAATTACCAAATTTGTTTTGGGGATATGCTCTAGAAATAGTAGTGTACCTTCTGAATATGGTACCTTCTAAATCAGTACCCTTTACTCCAATAGAATTGTAGAATGAGTGTAAGCCTAGTCTGAAACATATTCGGATTTGGGGTAGTCTAGCACATGTGCTGAAGGGAGACACTGACAAGTTGGAATCACATATAGAAGTTTGTCTGTTTGTAGGATATCCTAAAGGAACGAAAGGTGATTTATTTTATAATTCTAAAAGTCAGAAGATCATTGTTAGCACCAATACTCGATTTTAGAAGAAGATTATGTAATGAACCATAAGCCCATGAGTAAAATAGTCCTAGAAGAAATTAGAGAGGACATGTCTAGTCTAGTACTAACAGTACAAGATGAAATATCACAAGAAACTGCAACATGTGTCACAAATGATGCACAGTTACAGACAGTGCCTCGTCATAGTGGGAGGGTTGTTAGGCAACATGAAAGATTCATGTTTTTAGGAGAGTCGTCAGACTTGATCCCTGGTGAACATGAACCTGATCCCCGGTTATATGACGAAGCACTCCAAGATAAAGATGCAGTATCTTGGCAAAGAGCGATGAATTCCGAAATAGAATCTATGTATTCTAATAAGGTCTGGGAGCTTGTAGAACCACTAAATGGTGTAAAAGCCATTGGATGTAAGTGGATCTACAAAAGGAAACGAGGAACAGACGGGAAGGTGGAAACCTTCAAAGCAAGGGTTGTTGCGAAAAGGTATACTCAAAAAGAGAGAATCGATTATGAGGAAACTTTTTCGCCGGTAGTCATGCTTAAGTCTATCCGGATTCTCTTATCCATTGCTGCTCATATGGATTATGAGATTTGGCAAATGGATGTCAAGACAGCTTTCCTTAACGGAAGTCTTGAATAAAACATCCATATGAAGCAACCAGAAGGGTTCATTGCAAAGGGCAAAGAGCATCTAGTTTGTAAGCTCAATCGGTCCATTTATAGACTGAAGCAAGCTTTAAGATCTTGGAACATCTGGTTTAATGAAGTAATCCAATCATATGGATTTATTCAGTGCCCGGATGAGTCATTTAATTAATAGACATTCGGTATCTTAAACACAGAGAGACTAACACACTCATGATAAGAAGGAGCTCAAAATGTAATTTGGGATTGGTGATGTAGTTCAATAATAATTCTTTAGTGGTATGAATTATTTTTGATGAAATTAAGTTGGGTGTTCAGGGCGAACATGGGAAGCTTAATTTCATCGGGAGACCAAAACCAATTCCTCCTCTCGGTCCCTATCGTAGCCTCTTATTTATAAAGTGTTATACCCCCTATACCCACCTTCTTACTCAACCTTAGGTGGCCGGCCAAGCCAAGCTTGGAGTCCAAGCTTGGGCCGGCCAAAGCTAAAAGGTTGAGCCAAGTTGGTGGTCGGTCAATGCTTGGAGCTCAAGCTAGGTGGGTCGGCCACAATAAAATAAAAGGATTTTATTTTTTAAAATCTTTCCTTATGTGGAAGCCATTGTTTTAAAAGAGAGTTTAAAATTTAAATCTTTCCTTTTATAGTTTTCTACAAAAGATTAAGAGAAAGATTAGATATCTTTCCTTATTTGTAGTTGAAAGTAAGATTTTAATTTTGGCAAAAACTTTCCTTTTTTGTAAACCATCCATATGTTTTAAAAGAGAGATTTTAATTTATAAAATTTTCTTTTATAACCAACCATGAAGGGAATTTAAAAGAGAAATTTTATTTTAAAAAAATTTTCAGAAACAAATAAGGAAGTTTTAATTTTGCGTTCAAAACTTGCCTTATTTGGAGCACTAGTCGGCCATTAAAGGGGTTAAAAGGAATTTTTAATTAAATTTTTCTTATTAACCAATGTCTAGGAAAATAAGGAAATTTTAATGATAATTAAATTTCCTTATTTGCCATGACCAAGGATTATAAAAGAGAGAGAGGGGGTGCCTTCATGAGACACAACTCTTCTATTTTCCTCTCCTCTCTTCCTTGGTGTGGCCAGCCCCTTTCTTTTCCCTTTTCTCCGTCTTGTGGCCGAACCTCATCCCTTTCTTGGAGTCCTTGTGGTGGCCAGTTCTAGCTTGGAGAAGAAGGAGAGAAAAGAAGCATTCCTTGGAGCTTGGTTGGTGGCGGAAACTTGCTAGGAGGAAGAAGGCTTGGTGGTTCTCATCTCGGTAGATTGTCGCCCACACGACGTCCGAGATAAGGAGAGGAATACGATAGAAGATCAAAATATTGTTGCTTATAAAGAAAGGTATAACTAATAATTTTATTCCGCATCATACTAGTTTTCTTTGTATGAATTCCAAACACAAGAGGCTTATGATTCTTGGTTTCAAATTTATGTTTCGTTTTGTGTTTCTTTTCTTTTTCGATCTTGTAATTCGATTGTTCTTAGTAGTTAAACCTAGGGTTACTATAAGGAGATTAAATATTGAATTTCTTTAAAAGGCTTTGCCTAGACAGTGGTGGATACTCTCATACCCAAGAAGGCCTAATGTCTCGCCATGTTTTGTCCTGGAAGCCAATTTTAGAAATAAATATTTAATCAACTTTGTAACATGGGTGGACTTGGATCAATAATGTTAAGTTCTGTTTGCAATCCAAGTCTAAACCTAAAAGAACATATAAGTTAAACTTGGAATCAATAATGTTAAGTTCCGTTTGCGATCCAAGTTTAATTTCTAAAGAACACAATAGGTTGTTAGGAAATGTTCGACACTTGTATAAAATTTTTGTACAGTGGAACCGGTACGATATTCCGAGTAGAAACCAACATTTATGAGATAGTTAATTTTGTCTTAAATTTAGAATATCATCTAAGCATTGATTTACATTTGAGTTAGACTCAGGTTTTACAGTTAGTCAATTAAATATTTATTTCAATGATTGACTTCCAGGCTATGACGAGACACTAGACCTTCTTGGGTATGAGATCATCCACCACTTCTAGACAAAGTCTTTTAGAGAAATTTAATATTTAATCTCCTTTTTGAAACTCCTAGGTCTAACTAGTTAAGTGTGAATCAAGCCTAGGTCCTTATCTACCCTAGTCTAAGCATGTATAGTGAAAGCAGTAAAGCAAACATCAGACAATTCTATCTTATGATAATGATGGTCTTTTTATTGGCTCCCCCTGAATCACAGCCTCGATAGGGTCTATCAAGGTAATGGATTTGATCCTTAGGTATCCAATATTGGCCAAGTTCAACTTGATTATGTTGGTACCCCAAGGTGGTTTTGATGTGATCAATCAACTTAGGTTAGGTCTTGTTGCGTTTAACCTTGTGTCTAAGTGTGCAAGAGCTTAGGAGCACAGGAAGTCGAGCAAAAGATGCAACTAGCAAGAAGGACGGCACGGAAGAGAGCCGACGGGCTTGGTGCGTCCAAGGGATGAGGTGCTACGGAAGAGTATGCGGGTAGACGAGAATGAGGCACGCGGCATTTCCGAGGGACGAGAAGCCGGAGCGGAAGTTTGCTCGAGAAGGCCTGAAGTTGGGTTCGGGTGAGCCTTATTCTGGATGACCCAAATCACCCAAGCGAGCGAAGCCGGAGCGGAAGACCCGGACCGAGGCGAGCAGAACTGGAGTAGAGGGTGTTGGAGCAATCCCGATGGTCCGCGGGACCATGTGTTTTAGTGTTTGGACAAAGGGTTTAAGTTAGGTTCACTCTTGTATTTGATATGTGTATTTGAGTTGTGCAGGTTTGCAGGATACACATGTGACTCAGGTTGATGGCTTCGGTTCCGGTGAAGGATGGAGCATCCGAGGGACCATGGACAATGCAGCGAGGACAAGGGCCGAGGGAAGCGACTTCGAGGAATACGCGAAGGATGGCATTGGGGATGAGCCGCGGGCTTGAATGCATTCGAGGGACGAGAGCCAAAGGAAGTAAGCTTGAAGGTAAGAGGTCAAAGTTGCAAATGAAGCGTCAAATGAATCATAAGGGTGAGGGTACGAGTGCATGAGAGATTGTACTCGGAGTAAAATCCTAGTTTTAGGGTTTTACTGTAGCAGTACTGTAGCGTTACTGTAGCAGCAGTACTGTAGCGCTAATGTAGAAGTCGACTACATGTTTTAGCAGTCGACTGGTGCAGTCGATTGGTGCAGTCAACTGGGGCAGTCGACTGGCAGCGAATAGAATGTCTCTGTTCACTCGGTTAGTGTGGAATTGAGCCATTGGGATGTAACGGTCGAATTTCCACAGAGGGCAGTCGACTGCATGTTTTAGCAGTCGACTGGTAGGCGGGGTTTTCCAAGCCATGGCCTATATAACCAAGCCTTGGGAGCTTGGTTGAGGTTGACGAAATAGAGGTGGTTAATCTCTATTAGTAGTCTACTTGTGCCCTAGCTTGTAAAGAGTCCTTGGTGAGAGTTGTGGTGAGGTTTCTCCACCCACAAGGAGCTACGTGAGCTAGCCGGAGGTCTTCCGGAGAGTAATCCACCGACAGATAGGTATCGTCCACCTTACGGACAGTCGTGGAGTATGAGCCTTATCTTCGAACCACGTAAATGATCGTGTAGCTTGGTTTGCATTCTTTCCTTTAGTATTTAGCTTTCTACTTGCTTTGTTTGCATTTCTGCTTCCGCACTAACGTTGTAGAAAGAAAGGAGTATTTGGGGGTGTCGTCTATCCAACCCCCCTTCAAGCCGGCCAACCGATCCCCAACAAGTGGTATCAGAGCGAGGACGCTCTCTCTCGGACCAATCGCCAAGGAGGTAAAAGATGACCGGCTTGATTGAACCTCTAAAGTTTGAAGGAGGAAGCCTTGGGGACATCACCTATTGGATGATGAAGATGGAGATCTTCTTCAACACAGATTGGGACACCATGATGGTGGTAAAGGAGCCATTCAAAGTCCCAAAGGATAAGAAAGGAAAGAAGCTCCGAACACGACATTGGACGGAGGAGCAAACCTCACGATCGGAGGCAAACTCAAAGGTAATAGAAATTTTAATTGATTTATTGCCTTCTAATGTGATAAGTGGTGTAGGTAAATATGAGAACGCCCATGAATTGTGGAGCAAAGTGAAGAAATTACCATGGGAGGAATTTTTGCCTACACAAGAAGAAGAAGAAAAATCCGAAGAAAGTGATGAAGTGGTCCAAGAGGAGAAGAAGGACCAATCGGATGTGGAGACCAATTCAACATCAAAAGAAGAAGAGGAAGTAAATTTGGTCACATTTGAGGAAAAGGATGAAGAAAGGTCATCCACAAGTGTGGATGAGGAAGATATAGCATCTACATCCTCAAAGGTTGAAGAAGAATCCAAGACAAGCGAAGAAGAAGAAGAAGAAATCTTGGAAGAAGTCAACCTAGTGAGCACCTCCACCGAAGCAAAGTCAAAAGATCACATAATTTGTTTCGGGAGCAATGAGAAGGGACACTACAAGAGTAGGTGTCCAATGGGTAAGAAAGAGGTAACTCCTAAACCCATTCAAATTAATTTGAACACTAATGTGGGTTGTAGGAATAATGGTGTCAATAAGAAGAAATGGCACATAGTGTGCTTCACGTGTGGTGAGCGGGGTCATTACCACACCAAATGCCCAAAGAAGAAAGAAATCAAGAAGTTGGCGCATTTGAAGAAG
The DNA here is from genome assembly GCF_018446385.1 of Zingiber officinale. Lineage (NCBI taxonomy): Eukaryota > Viridiplantae > Streptophyta > Magnoliopsida > Zingiberales > Zingiberaceae > Zingiber > Zingiber officinale. The sequence goes on from NC_055988.1 coordinate 86,506,713, forward strand.
GAGGAGAAAAAGTGGAGGAAGAATGGAGCCTCAAGTCAAGGGGGAGCTTCAAGGGTAAGGGAGGTATACCCTAATTTGAAGTGTAATTCAAATTCAAATTCTTATGTTCCCATGCATGTTAGGAAAAATAATGTTAATCATTATATGCCCATGCAAAATTTTGGTTTCAAATATCATGATAGGAGTAGGGTAATTGTAGATCAAAACCCTAGGAGACTCGTTCATGAAAAATCTAGAAATGGTAGACCTAAGGAGACCCAAGGCATTAATCCCAATAAGGGGAGACATATGCCTAGAAAGGGTAGGTCTAGGAATGTCCAATTTGGACAAATTAACTCTAGGGTTAGGAACCTAGAGAAGGAGAATCAAGCCTTAAGGGGAAAGCTTGATAAGTTAGAACAATTCCTTAAGAGATTCAATGTTGAATCTAAGGAATTAAATATGGTGTTGGGTAGCCAAAGACTCAACCATGATAGATCGGGCTTGGGATACCGATCTAGTTCCTCCAAGGCTAATGAGAGATCATGTGCTAGGGTGGCAAATGATCATGGCAAGGGAGAGTCCTCCAAAGCTAAGGGAAAGTCTTATGCTAGGGTTGCATATGACTATAGCAAGGAGAAGCCAATAAATAGCACGGGAAAGCCATTTAATGGTAAGGAGAAATTAACCAAGGACAAAGTGTCCAAGGTTAAGAAAGTTAGATTTGTAGGCCAAGTGTCACCGGAGGTGCACCGGAATGGCCTAGCCATTGTGGATGAGTCACCTAGGGAGGTGGCTAAGGCTAAGAGCTCTAGGGGGAGCTCAAAGAGTCAATTTGGGACCCATGGCCAATGGATCTCAAGTGGGTTTTACTTGGGAGTCTAGGTTAGGTCACGGAATGTGCCAAGTGGTTTGGAGACGGACTTGAGTCTCAAACCTAGGGAATTGGCACACATGGGTTATGTTTCATGCTTGAAAATATGACATTGGGGTCATATAGCATGATAATTGGTTTTGGATGTATAGATGTCATATAAACCAATGCTAGGGATGCATTGTGGGTTAGTATGGGCAAATACATCAAGAGGAAACCAAAACTAGGACTTTAGGTCAAGGTTCAATTGAACTTTTTAGCTAGTTTTGTGTTTTGTGTCAATATTGGGATTGGTGATAGATATATTTTTATATATATTTTTCCCAAATAGATATTGATATAATAGACCTCTCCACAAAATTTGGGGATTTTTGGAGGTCTGTGGAATTTCTGGCGCATTTCTGAAGTTGGCCAGAAAAGGCTGATTTTTTCATAAATAGTGTACCAGTCGACTGGTAATACTGTTCAAGAGCACAGAATGTCTCTGTAAGCTCGTTTTCATGGGGTCAGTCGACTGGTACTTCTTGCAGTCGACTGATAACAGTCTGAAAGTGTTTTCAACACTGGATTTTGACCGGGTCAGCTCGTATAGATGTATGAGATCCATGGGGGATATATACATGAGTTTAGGGTCATTTGGATGACAAGTTTTCAATAATTGAGATATTGTTGAAGAACTTTTTGGATGTTAGGAAAAGGGGGAGAAGGTTTAGTTGGGAAAACCTGAAAGTGCCTTTGCGTAGGGAGAGCCTTGGGATAGGTTCTTAAAAAGCCCGTTGTAAAAATCCTAGCTCATTGGGGAGCGTAGGTGTAGGGGGAGCCTTGGGATAGGTTCTAATGCATGTTGCATTTTGATTTGGCGTTGTAAGTCCAAGTGTGTAGCCTTGGCATCGTAAGTCCATTCGGCGGTGTAAGTCCAAGTGTATAGCCTTGGCAACGTAAGTCCATTTGTTTTAGCATGTTTATTTGCTATATGTTTTCCCTAACTTAAACATATTGTCAAACACCAAAAAGGGGGAGATTGTTGAAGCAATCTCGATGGTCCGCGAGACCATGTGTTTTGGTGTTTGGGCAAAGGGTTTAAGTTAGGTTCACTCTTGTATTTGATATGTGTATTTAAGTTATGCAGGTTTGCAGGATACACATGTGACTCAGGTTGATGGCTTCTGTTCCGGTGAAGGATGGAGCATCCGAGGGACCGTGGACAATGCAGTGAGGACAAGGGCCGAGGGAAGCGACCTCGAGGCATACACGAAGGATGGCATTGGGTACAAGCTGCGGGCTTGAATGCATCCGAGGGACGAGAGACAAAGGAAGTAGGCTTGAAGGCAAGAGGTCAAAGCTACAAATGAAGCGTCAAATGAGTCATAAGGGTGAGGGTACGAGTGTATGAGAGATTGTACTCGGAGTAAAATCCTAGTTTTAGGGTTTTACTGTAGCAGTACTGTAGCAGTACTGTAGCGTTACTGTAGCAGCAATACTGTAGCGCTACTGTAGCAGTACTGTAGCAGTCGACTGCATGTTTTAGCAATCGACTGCATGTTTTAGCAGTCGACTGATGTAGTCGACTGGGGCAGTCGACTGGCAACGAACAGAATGTCTCTGTTCGCTCGGTTAGTGTGGAATCGAGCCGTTGGGATGTAACGGTCGAATTTCCACAGAGGGCAGTCGACTGCATGTTTTAGCAGTCGACTGGTAGGCGAGGTTTTCCAACCCGTGGCCTATATAACCAAGCCTTGGGAGCTTGGTTGAGGTTGACGAAATAGAGGTGGTTAATCTCTATTAGTAGTCTACTTGTGCCCCAGCTTGTAAAGAGTCCTTGGTGAGAGTTGTGGTGAGGTTTCTCCACCCACAAGGAGCTACGTGAGCTAGCCGGAGGTCTTCCGGGGAGTAATCCACCGATGGATAGGGATCATCCACCTTACGGACAGCCGTGGAGTAGGAGCCTTATCTCCGAACCACGTAAATGATCGTGTAGCTTGGTTTGCATTCTTTCCTTTAGTATTTAGCTTTCTACTTGCTTTGTTTGCATTTCCGCTTCCGCACTAACTTTGTAGAAAGAAACGAGTATTTGGGGGTGCCGTCTATCCAACCCCCCTTCAAGCCGGCTGACCGATCCCCAACAGAGGGTCCGGACAGAAAAAGTCAACCCTATTGACTTTAAGGATCCGGGCGCCCGGAACCCCATATTTATCCACTTCGATGTGGTTGTTGACCATTGCATCAGGGATAGATTTCTAGCCCACTCCAGGTGCCTGGAACGCTTCCAGGCGCCCCGACCAAGGCTATAAATACAGCTTTGGTCCATAAGCTAAATAACAACAAGCATTCTTGCATCAACACTTGTACGCATCTCAGTTTTTGTTTAGATTCTCATTTTCTATGCTTACACTACTATAAAGAGGCTTCGCCTGAAGGAGAAATTAGTGCTACTCTATTCTTTAGATTAACAACCTCTCCGGTTATAACCAAGTAAATCCTCTAAGCCTCTATCCGTTTTAATTATCTATTATTTTATACAAGTGTTCTTTTAAGTCCCATAAGGGTTCGTTTGTTTTATTTATGCAGGGCAATTCAACACCCTTCTAACTGGCCGCCAAGGGGCCTATCAGATTAATCAAGTTTGACTTGGGAACTCATGCTTGGACTATTTTCCTATTGGTACGATTAACAAGGGATAAATAAGATCTGAATTTTTATTTAGTCTTAAATCCAAGTCCGAATCGGTTATATATGGCTCTTTATTTTCTAAAAATCATATCAAGATTCTTGAAACTCAAGGTGAACCGTTCTAATGCATTCTTTAGTTCCTTGACTTGACTTTTCATACTAGAATTTTCTTCCACAAGCTTTTAGACTTGAGTTGATGTTCCAGTCTGAATGGAGTTGGTCAAGGAGCTTGGGTTAGTCACTTCTTTAAGGGTTGTTACCTCCTTTTGAAGTGACTGGACTCGGACATTGGATTTGGCTAACTTACACATGAGATAGTTCACTAAGTTATGTAATTTATCTATCTAAGAAGTTCTTACAGTGGGGTTAAGCCCTTGGTGTGGGCCATTTTCTCATGTCACTAGGCGCACCAAATTGATAAAGATCGAGAACTCTCATAAACTAAAGAAAACATGTGTAGTAAGGAGTCCCAAGTCATATTTTTCTAAGGATAACTAATAGATGTGTGTGTGCTCTAGAATTGATTCAAATTGAATTCTTACATCAAGCTCAAACAACAAATCTCCAATTCTCAACTTCATTCAACAATGTTTAATAAAGTTAAACTATGAAAAGCTCAAGTGACTCATTCAACATCTAACTAAATGACAGTCATAACAAATTCAATTCATAGAACAAAGGTAACAAGTAAACTTGAAATCTCAAACAAACTAGTAAAAACCGAAGTATCATCCAATTCTCATTTACACTAAATTCAACCCTTAAACTCAAATGCTCAATCACAGTAACATTGAACAAAGGTACACAACCAAAATCTCATGTTAAGCATTCAACAATTAAACTTAATCACAGCAACAATATATTCAATGAAGTGAACAAGATTAGCTAACTAAATAACCAACACTAAACAACTTGTGTTAATCAGAACTCTAATTCAAAATAGAAACTAATTGCATACTAATTGTGTAGCTTAAACAAGATTTGAATTGCAAGAGTTCAAAGAATCCAAATAGCAAAGCTAAGTAGTAAAAACAGAATTGCAAACACCTTAAGTAACTGAACATGGAGTTTGGATTACAAAAATCTAAAGGCATGTAAAAGCAAAGCATAAGAAATCAACGGTGTAACGCCCGAAAATTCTCAAACTTGCATTAGAATTATTCTACGATTTTTATGGAATTTTTAGATATTTTTCCGGAATTTTCCGAGTAGCGGAAGTAGCAAAAATAAATATAAGCGTAAAACGGCCTAGGCGGGGATTGAACCCGAGACCTATGGTTTAGTGGACAAGGCTAGTAACCAGTGGACCCAGCAGGGCTGTGCTGAAAGAAAAGGGGAACAATCCTAGTTAAGTGGGATTTGGGCGGAACTTATCACTAAGTATAAATAGGAAACTTAAGTTGGGTTTGGGTTAATTTGGTTCGGTAGCCATCTCCTCATAAACCCTCACCGTGACCTATCCCTCTCCCAAAAACCGGCACCGCCGCCCACACCTCTCCCTCCTCCTCTCTCGGCGCCCAAGCCCCAAGGGCTCTCGGATCACTTTCCGGCGACGACTCCAACACGAAAAGGGTTCTTCTCCGCGAGAGGAACGCGAAGACGTGAGCGGATCGTCGAGAGGACCATCTCCACCGGAGTTTTAGCGAATAGAATCGTAAGAAATTACGATTAGGAGGTAAGAAACCCCTCACCTGCGGTATAATAGCTTCCGTTTGAGTTTTTATGCTTTAGTTAGGATGTATGCAGATTTTTTTTATCGATATCTAGGGTGTATTTAACTCTCTTTTCAGATTAGGGTCTTAGTTGAACACCTTTAGATGGGCCGGGCATGTCTTCCCTCTTCAGATAGGAGGTTAGATGTTGTCGGGTGCCTAGAGGTGGTCTCCCTAATAGAGAGGAGAGTTAGGGCACGCTAGGTGTTCGATAAAATAGCTAGTTTAGTAAAAATGCACCCTAGGCATCTTTAACAGCTCAGTTAGATACATTAGAAGTATCTATTCAGTATACTCAGTTTATTACAGCTTATATGGATTAGATATCCAATGGGTGGGCTCCCATAGTCGCCTCTAGGTGCAGATAACCTAGATAACAGCAATTTAGAAACAGTTTAGCTACTACTCAATATTTTACTTTCAGTTGGCACTGTACTGGATTAGATATCCATTGGGCTGGGCTCCCATAGTCGGTCCCTAGGTTTAGATAACCTAGCTAGGTTTAGATAACCTAGTTAACCCTACTAAATTCGGGACTTACAAACCCGGGTCTAGTTAGGGATGCGCGCATAGCAAGTACAGTTGCCAGGGCCCTACAGCAGCATGTTTAGTATTTTCACTTACTATGTATTAGTTTTCAAAACTCAAGAAAAATCAGTTATACCAGTTGAGTTTGATTGCAGCTTCAGTTTAGTTTAGCTTAGCTCAGTATTATGTTTCAGTGTAATTTTCCATGTTAGCTCTATGTTCAGCTTATGTTATGCCATGCTTGTATGATACTATGTCATGCCATGCTTGCACATTCAGTATGTTTTCCAAAAGCATGTTTTAAAAGCATATTTGCATCGTATGCATGATTTAGTGAGGTAGATGGTTTCTTACTAAGCTTTTCAGCTTACAGATACTATTTTCCTTATACTGCAGATACAGATAAAAGGAAAATGGACTAGCAGCGGAGGCTGGAGGACAATGCGAAGATGGTGTGTGTGTGTGGAACTGGAATCAAAGGTCCTTAGGGGACTTAGCAGGATGAACATTAGACTCTTTAGCATGTTTACCTTAGCACTTTACAGTTTATGGTTTAATACTTTCATCTTTATGCACCTTTAGTTTTGGAACGTACTAAACTATGAAAGAATGAGTTAGATTGTTAGTAGTCATTATGGGAATGCTTGTTAATGCATGTTAGAAGTAGCTTCAATTGATTTAGAACTACTGTGTGAGGTTTTGGCACGCCAAAGTGCTGAAATCAGAACTTCCGGGTGAAATCAGACTCTGATCGGTCTCCAGACCGATCAGGGTCTGAGCTGTGCCACTGGATCGGTCAGCCGACCGATCCAGCGAGATACAGTATGCTACTGTATCCTCCTGGATCGGTCAGCCGACCGATCCAGCGCGATACAGTAGCGATCCCAGGTATTCCAGGTGCCTGGATCGGTCAGCCGACCGATCCAGACATACCTGGATCGGTCTGCCGACCGATCCATCACGGGACAGTAGCGAACCCAGGATTCTGCAGGTTCCTGGATCGGTCAGCCGACCGATCCAGGCATACCTGGATCGGTCTGCCGACCGATCCAGCCTCTACTGGATCGGTCCCCAGACCGATCCAGCCAGTGTTCGCGTGGGGGTCAAGGGATCGTTCCACGGACCGATCCAAAGCTCCAATTTTGCCTCCTCAGCCTAGCTATGAATATCTAGAAGGTAGTGGGACATGAAATCTCATTCTCACAGAGTTAACAGAGGCAACTACAATAGTTTAGTAAAATTTTTATTCAGCCCAGTTTTCCGCATTAGTAATTTAGCTGTAGTTAGCAAAGAAACTGTAGCGGTCCGCCTTGTAGCCTAGCAGTAGAAGGTGGGTCGTTACAGAGTGGTATCAGAGCCAGGTTCCATACTTCCTACACACACATCAGCATTGTACCTGCAGCTTCCAAGTAAGAATACCTCTACTCTCTGTATGTTCCTTGCTTCTTATTTTAGTTCATGTTTATATATACCTGAAGCATGCTAGTATATGATAGTTTTTAGACATGATATCAGTAGTTGTGAAACTATGAATGCTTTAGTTATGTATGTTCTCTATGTCATTAGAAATGGCACGAGGACGCCTAGCTAAGCGGGCACCAGCTACTGAGCCCCAGCAGGAGGCAGGCAGTTCAGTGCCCCCTCCAGATCTTACAGCGTTGGTGGCTCAGTTACAACAGTAGCTAGCTGAACAGCAACAGGAAATAGCCACCTTAAAGGCTAACCAGCAGCATACTCCTACCGTCACCCCGGAACCGAACTTAGCAACCCCAGCATTTATAGAGGTTCCACCAGTTCAGCCAACAGCACCAGTAGTCCCAGCAGCTGAGCTAAGGAAAGAAGCTTACCTAATCCAGTGGCAGAGAGTTAAGCCCGAGAATTTCTCAGGCACTAGCGAACCATGGGATGCTCAAGCATGGTTCAAAACACTCGAGAGGATAATGGAGCTTCTAGACTGGCCGGAACAGGAGAAGGTTAAATGTGCTTCCTTCTGCCTGACAGGGGACGCTAGCATATGGTGGGAGAGAGTTAAAGCGAAGCGCCCAGTGAATCAGATGTCATGGGCTGACTTCGAGAAAGAGTTCTTCGAGGAATTCTTTCACATGCGAGTTACAGACCGCCGCTACGACGAGTTCATTGAATTTCGCCAGGGCAACCTCTCAGTGGAGGAAGCCGTGAAGAAATTCAACAGGTTGGCTCGTTTATGCCCAGAGCTAGTCAGCACAGAGAAGGAGCGAATCCGGTTGATGCTCAAGATGCCGAGGCCGAGATAGTGAACGTGGTGGTGGCGCATAAGCCACAAACCACGAGGAGTTAGTGAGCGCCTTGACCACGTAACATTATCGTAACAAGATAAAGCAGGGTGTCTCCCGAGTCCAAAGGCCAAGGAAGCTCACACTCAAAAACAGCAAGGCCACAGCTCGAAGGGAACTCCAACAGCAAGCGCAAATCAGGGAGTGACTCAAAAGGAGGACCATCTAGCAAGCGACCCAGTTATCCAAAGTGTGCTACTTGTGGGAAATTCCACCCTGGGGTTTGCCGCAAGGGCACGCGAGGATGCTTTGAATGTGGACAAGAAGAGCACATGGCCAAGCAGTGCTCGAACAAGACCGGTCTTCCTCAGCCACAGCAGATTCAGATGCAGGCCAGCCAGCTCAATTATATCAGATGCAGGCCCCTTATCAGCCAGGGAAGATTAGAAGCCCCCTCAGCCATGGCGAACGCGAGGATCTACTCACTCACCGTAGAGGACGTAGCAAATGCCTCGATAGTCGTCACAGTCGATTAGCTCTTTCAGTATAGTGCTACTGCTCTATTTGATACCGGGGCAACCCATTCCTATATAGCCGTGGTGTTCTCCGAGAAATTAGAAATACCCCCAGAGAATTTCTGACGGCACTACCTTCGGGAGAGGTCATGGCATCCACGCACCGGCTCGAGGCGGTGCAAGTCATTATAGCGCAGGAACTCTTCCGTGATCCGATCCTGCTGAAATGATCGACTACGACGTCATCCTTGGGATGGACTTTCGATTAAATACGGTGCTTCCATAGAGTGTCGTAAATAGAAAGTCGTATTCCAACCAGAAGTACAGCTCGAGTACATCGGAGAACCAAAGAGAAAAGCGGAAAATTTCTCTATGAAGGCACGAAGTTGATGGATTCGGGATGTACGGTACCTAGCACATGTAGTCAATACCACCCGAGGACCAACAGCTAGCAGAGGTCCGAGTTGTATGTGACTACCCAACAGTCTTCCTGAAGAGTTACCAGCCTAGCACCAGTCGTGGAGATTGAATTTGAGATAGAGCTCTTTCCCACCAATCCTATATCCAAAGCGCCCTACCGCATGGCTCCAGCAGAATTAAAGGAACCATACTCCGAGACTTGAGGACAATACGCCTAGTCACTCACCATGGGGAGCGCCTGTGCTATTCGTGAAGAAGAAGGATGGAAGCATGCGGCTATGTATAGACTACGAGCAATCAATCGTGTCACGATCAAGAACAGTATCCTCTTCCCGTAATAGATGACTGCTCGACCAATTAAAGGGAGCAGCAGTGTTCTCAAAATTGACCTCAGATCGGGATATCACCAAGTCGAGTCAAGGAGGGTGATATACCAAGACAGCATTCAGGACCCGATACGGACATTACGAGTTCGTAGTCATGCCTTTGGCGTGACAAATGCTCCAACATTCATGGATCTCATGAATGTGGTATTCGTGGAGTATTTAGATAAGTTTGTTATTGCGTTTATCGATGACATTCTTATCTACTCAGAACTCGTGAAGAACTCAGAGCACCAAACTAGTATTGCAGACCCTTCAAGAACCAACTATACGCCAAGTTCACGAAATGTGAGTTTTGGCTAAATCGTGTTCCTGGGTCACGTAATCTCAAAGGATGGTATTATGGTAGATCCCAACAAGATAGAAGCAGTAAGGAGGAGACCTAGGAACGCTAGCGAGATCAGGAGCTCGGGATTAGCAGGATATTACAGAAGTTTGTAGAGGACTTCTCCGAGATAGCCTCCCCATGCCTCTCACCAGAAGAACAAGAAATTTCAAGGATGAGGATCATGAGAACAAATAACTCAAGAGGAGATTGACTAGTGCACCTATTCTGAAAATACCAGATATATATAGTGACGCCTCTAAATTGGGATTAGGAGCAGTGCCGATGCAAGATGGCAAGGTAATCGCCTATGCCTCCGGACAACTCAAGGATTATGAGAAGAACTACCCTACTCATGATCTTGAGCTTGCGGCAGTGTTCGCTCTCAAAATTGGAGACATTACTTGTATGGAGCTCAATGTAGGGTGTATACAGATCATCCTCAAGTACTTCTTCACTCGAAGGATCTGAATATGCGACAGTGGCTAGAGCTAGTCAAAGATTATGACATAGACATCCTCTACCACCGGGAAAGCTAATAGGGTAGCAGATGCACTTAGCGAAAATCCAGAGCTACCTTATTATCTCTAGCAGCCATGTCACCACCCCTACGAAGGAGATCGCGGATTTTGGTCTCGAACTCATCGTCGGACAGCCTCTACTATGACCTTAGAGTCTACCTTGCTTAGTGATATTCACCACTCAGGACGGACCACAAATTCAGAAAATCAAGCAAGGGCTAATAATCAGTAGAGAATTCAGAGTGTCCGATAGGCGGGTGTTGTATTTTGGTGATAGACTCTGTTCCAGATCGGGAGGAGCTACGGAGACAGATTTTAGATGAGGCTCACAGACTCTATGCGATGCATCCAGGCTCCACCAAAATGTATCAAGACCAAGAAACGCTTTTGGTGGCCCGGGATGAAGCGAGACATCGCCAGATATGTTAGCATCTGCCTCACCTGTCGGAGGGTCAAGGCAGAACATCAGCGACCAGGAGGAGTTCTGCACCGATTCCAGAATGGAAGTGGGAGGATATCTCGATGGACTTCATAGTGGGGCTACCCGGAACCACGAATGGTTTTGATGCCATCTGGGTAATAGTCGACAGGTTGACTAAATCAGCCCACTTCTTAGCTATCAGAATATCCTATTCCATGGAGCAGCTAGCTCAGTTGTATCTCAAGGAGATAGTCAGTCTGCATGGAGTCCCACGAACCATTATATCGAACAGAGACAGCAGATTTACATCACACTTCTGGAAGTGTGACAACGACTATGGGCACCCGATTAAGTATAGTTTTCCATCCTCAGACGGATGGTCGACGGAGCGAGTAAATCGGGTACTCGAAGATATGCTCCGGCTTGTGCCCTAGATTTCAAGGAAGTTGGTGCAAATATCCGAGTCTAGCGAATTTGCATACAACAACAGCTATTCGCGCCACTATCGGCATGGCACCTTATGAGGCACTCTATGGGCGGAGGTGCAGATCACCCTGGTATGAGAGTGGTGAGCAGAAGGAACTAGACAGATCTAGTAGCAGATACCACAGCAGCCATACAGCAGATTCACCAGAGGATAGAGACAGCACAGAGCCGTCAGAAGAGCTATGCCGATACACGACGCAGACCCCTAGAGTTTTCAGTTGGGGATTCAGTGTTCCTCAGAGTAGCTCCCATGAGGGGAGTAATGCGTTTTGGGAAGAAGGGCAAGCTAAGTCCCAGATATGTGGGACCATACCTTATCAGTCGAAGAGTGGGCAAGGTAGCCTATGAGCTAGAGCTACCTCAGGAGATGTCAGCTGTCCACAATGTATTTCATGTCTCTATGCTGAAGAAGCATACCCCAGATGCCACCCAGGTGATTGAGCCCCAGTCGGTACAGATCCGCGAAGACCTCAGCTATGATAGTCGGCCTATTCAGATAATAGACCGAGCAGTTAAGAAATTGCGGAACAAGGAAGTACCATTAGTCAAAGTTATTTGCACAGATGAGGCAACTTGGGAGACAGAAGCCAGCATGAGACAGAAGTACCCAGAATTGTTCTAAGTTCGAGGACGAACTTTTTATAAGGTATGGGGGATTGTAACGCCCGAAAATTCTCAAACTTGCATTAGAATTATTCTACGATTTTTCTGGAATTTTTAGATATTTTTCCGGAATTTTCCGAGTAGCGGAAGTAGCAAAAATAAATATAAGCGTAAAACGGCCTAGGCGGGGATTGAACCCGAGACCTATGGTTTAGTGGACAAGGCTAGTAACCAGTGGACCCAGCAGGGCTGTGCTGAAAGAAAAGGGGAACAATCCTAGTTAAGTGGGATTTGGGCGGAACTTATCACTAAGTATAAATAGGAAACTTAAGTTGTGTTTGGGTTAATTTGGTTCGGCAGCCATCTCCTCATAAACCCTCACCGTGACCTATCCCTCTCCCAAAAATCGGCACCGCCGCCCACACCTCTCCCTCCTCCTCTCTCGGCGCCCAAGCCCCAAGGGCTCTCGGATCACTTTCTGGCGACGACTCCAACACGAAAAGGGTTCTTCTCCACGAGAGGAACGCGAAGACGTGAGCGGATCGTCGAGAGGACCATCTCCACCGGAGTTTTAGCGAATAGAATCGTAAGAAATTACGATTAGGAAGTAAGAAACCCCTCACCTGCGGTATAATAGCTTCCGTTTGAGTTTTTATGCTTTAGTTAGGATGTATGCAAATTTTTTTTATCGATATCTAGGGTGTATTTAACTCTCTTTTCAGATTAGGGTCTTAGTTGAACACCTTTAGATGGGCCGGGCATGTCTTCCCTCTTCAGATAGGAGGTTAGATGTTGTCGGGTGCCTAGAGGTGGTCTCCCTAATAGAGAGGAGAGTTAGGGCACGCTAGGTGTTCGATAAAATAGCTAGTTTAGTAAAAATGCATCCTAGGCATCTTTAACAGCTCAGTTAGATACATTAGAAGTATCTATTCAGTATACTCAGTTTATTGCAGCTTATATGGATTAGATATCCAATGGGTGGGCTTCCATAGTCGCCTCTAGGTGCAGATAACCTAGTTCTAGGTTCAGATAACCTAGTTTCAGCAAAACAGTATTAGCTACTTCAGTATTTTACTTTCAGTTGGCACTGTAGATATCCATTGGGCTGGGCTCCCATAGTCGGTCCCTAGGTTTAGATAACCTAGCTAGGTTTAGATAACCTAGTTAACCCTACTAAATTCGGGACTTGCAAACCCGGGTCTAGTTAGGGATGCGCGCATAGCAAGTACAGTTGCCAGGGCCCTACAGCAGCATGTTTAGTATTTTCACTTACTATGTATTAGTTTTCAAAACTCAAAGATCAGTTATACCAATTGAGTTTGATTGCAGCTTCAGTTTAGTTTAGCTTAGCTCAGTATTATGCTTCAGTGTAATTTTCCATGTTAGCTCTATGTTCAGCTTATGTTATGCCATGCTTGTATGATACTATGTCATGTCATGCTTGCATATTCAGTATGTTTTCCAAAAGCATGTTTTAAAAGCATATTTGCATCGTATGCATGATTTAGTGAGGTAGATGGTTTCTTACTAAGCTTTTTAGCTTACAGATATTATTTTCCTTATACTGCAGATACAGGTAAAAGGAAAATGGACTAGCAGAGGAGGCTGGAGGACAATGCGAAGATGGTGTGTGTGTGTGGAACTGGAATCAAAGGTCCTTAGGGGACTTAGCAGGATGAACATTAGACTCTTTAGCATGTTTACCTTAGCACTTTACAGTTTATGGTTTAATACTTTCATCTTTATGCACCTTTAGTTTTGGAACGTACTAAACTATGAAAGAATGAGTTAGATTGTTAGTAGTCATTATGGGAATGCTTGTTAATGCATGTTAGAAGTAGCTTCAATTGATTTAGAACTGCTGTGTGAGGTTTTGGCACGCCAAAGTGCTGAAATCAGAACTTCCGGGTGAAATCAGACTCTGATCGGTCTCCGGACCGATCAGCGAGATACAGTATGCTACTGGATCCTCCTGGATCGGTCAGCTATCCTCCTGGATCGGTCAGCCGACCGATCCAGCGCGATACAGTAGCGATCTTAGGTATTCCAGGTGCCTGGATCGGTTAGCCGACCGATCCAGACGTACCTGGATCGGTCTGCCGACCGATCCATCACGGGACAGTAGCGAACCCAGGATTCTGCAGGTTCCTGGATCGGTCAGCCGACCGATCCAGGCATACCTGGATCGATCTGCCGACCGATCCAGCCAGTGTTCGCGTGGGGGTCAAGGGATCGTTCCACGGACCGATCCAAAGCTCCAATTTTGCCTCCTCAGCCTAGCTATGAATATCTAGAAGGTAGTGGGACATGAAATCTCATTCTCACAGAGTTAACAGAGGCAACTACAATAGTTTAGTAAAATTTTTATTCAGCCCAGTTTTCCGCATTAGTAATTTAGCTGTAGTTAGCAAAGAAACTGTAGCGGTCCGCCTTGCAGCCTAGCAGTAGAAGGTGGGTCGTTACAAACGGAATGGTAAATCTAAAGATCAGATCATAAGATCTGAGCAGATGTAAGTATGTAAAGAAGAATTAAACAAAACAAATGCATTCCACAACCAAAATCCCGGATCCAAACTTCTCTTCTCTACCGTATCACTGATCTGCTTCTGGGAACGCCTATCGAGCATTCAGCAATGAAGATATAAACTCACAGCTCATTCACGATGAAGTCAAAGCTACTGGGAATGCCCTAACTAGCTCAGAACCATCTGAATTTACTAGTAGCCGAGAAACAGAGGGCCTTCTAGATTCGTGAGGTGAAATTGATGATAGAGTGAAACCGAAAATGCTGGGGAACGCCCTCTGAAACCTCCGTTGAATAATGGCAGCACAAGATCGGGGAACGCCCTCAAATCTTGGCTTGGATACACTCGCTGGAATCAAGACCACGGATGGGGAACACCCTCAATTCGCGCTCTGCTCTTGGATTGCTGGTTGCCAGATCATTGTAAGCTCGTCGGAGATAGAGAGGTTTGATTCTCAGATCTGGAAGTGGAATGGAAGCTTCGGCATCGCGAAGAAGAAGACGGTGAATAGTGAATTGTCGCGAGGATCACCGAGCTCAGGGAAGCACTGTAGCTTCTCACGCAATTTAAATCAACCTCACATCTGATCAGATGGTCCAGATTAATTCAGGGCTCGATCAACGGCTAGAACATCTCAGATCTGGATCAAAGCTTCTGGATCTTCATCAACAGCTATGATGTACTTCCTCTTGGCTTGGATGGACCAGATTCTTGACAGATGGCTCAGATCTATCCGATCTTCAATGGACGGTCAACATCGCTCCAAGGCTTGATCGTCTTGTTTAGCCCTAGATTTGAGCCCAAATGTGGTTTGATCTGATCGGGTCCATGACCCTTTTGATGCCTACAAAATAATAATCAAATATTAGCATCAAATATCATGATTATAAGTAAATTTGTAATTTAGTCCAACATCGAATGCAATTTATGAAATGTAATGTAAATGTGAGTTTAAGCGATGAGTATACCATTAAAAATATGCATTATGAATCAAAATAATGTAGCAAAATCATGGTTATCAAATCCCCCATACTTAGTCTTGGACGTCCCATTCAAGTCAAGAAAATTAAAAATCATCTCCACTCAAATTCCCTAGCAATAATTAGAAGATGGTAAAAAGTAATTAACTAAGGTCATCTACAAGATCACAAATAATCATGAATACAATCCAAACAATAATCAGTAAGTATGGTAATTTCAATCCAATTGAAAATTAAGCAAGTTGCAATCTCACAAGGTATTTGCTTATTCTATCTCTTGCACTCAAACATGCATATAAGTGGAGCTCAACTCAATGCAACTCACAACATTTCACTACCATAAGCTTGCTTATTTTTTAATTCTCCACCACTATAAAACATAGCATACATGAATCAAAAGGATTTTATCAACAAGAATTGAAATGGAATCAAAAAGAACAATAGAAGTGAATGAAATAGGCAAAAGAAAAGAATTCAATGAAAAATTAAGAAAATAAGAGTATTGGAGGAATATACTTGATGAGTTGACCATTTTGATGTGAAAAGAAATGAATACCATTTGTCATTACCAATTCAAAATATCAAGCTAACCTCTCCTTCAATTTGATGGAAATCTAAAATTCTTGATATTCTATCTTCACACTTGATACTCTTTTAATTTTGCCACTTTTTTTTTTCTTCACTGTTTTTCCACTTTAATTCCATCACTTGGAACTAAAAATAATCTCAAAGCCCCTTATAGAGAAGAATTCCCTCCCCCACACTTAACGTATTGGTCGTCTCGGTCAATGAAACTCCATCCAAACCAAGTTGATACACCTCAAACCACTGTTTTTGTTTTCATTCTGCAGATTTTTTTACTTTCTCTGTTTCTATGTCAATCTGAACATTCCCTACTATTAACTTCTCTTGCTCTATACTCATGAACATTAGCTTCATTGATCAACTACAGCAACATCTGTTAAGACACTTCAAAGAGAGTTGGCACCTGAATTTGAAATTTAAGAAATCAGAAATTCAAATTTCCAGCAACAACAGATTTCAATTTCTTGGACTGAGTCTCAGGAACCACTAATGGAATTGCAATGCATAAATTCAAAAGTTTAAGGATTCAAGCTTAGCAATAAATTGTGCCATCTTGCACTCGAGTACAATAATCTTTCAAGCTAGAATTCAGCTGGAATGAGGCATTATTCTGCACTGGACTATTATAGGTTCAAATTCAAATTACTACCAGCAACAAATTCTACTTGACAAGTTCTGCTAATCCAGTATCAAAATTCTTTCTTTTCTCTGTCTCATCATCAACAACTTCTGAATTCTGGATTCTCATATTCAACTTCAAACTTCAATTCCAGAAACTATGAATTCACTAAATTCCCAGCTTAAGTCTTGATGAGCTTCTAGTACTGCAATGGATAGAACTTCAGATGGAAGGATTTGTTGATCATAAACTGTAATAAAATTTGGCACACAGTTGCTTCATCAATTTTTTTCTGCTCTTATTTTAATTCTTCCATACACAGTATCCTCATCCAATGTCAATCAAGATGTAATTCAAATTCAAACCACTTCAAGCTGTCAAATTCATTAGAGGTGATACATCACACAATTCCACAAAATAGATCAAAGATCAGTTCATTTCTAAAGTCTCAAATTCTTCCAGACATATTAAATTTCAAAACTTAGAGCCAAAAGTCTTCTCAGCAGTTAAGAATTCTTCACAGCAGTAACAAAGACAATTCATATATTACACTTTCAGAAATTAGTGCTCTTCACTCAGCATCCAGATTCCAAGTTCTTTTCACTCTGTAAGTGATTCTTACATTTGGATAACAAAAGATAGTACCTCCTGTTGTACCAGAATTCTTCACCTTTTGTAGATTGTTACTCAGATTAAAAGATTAATTTCTGGACTAGGGCTAATTTCTGATTTCATTAATTCAGCTTCAGATTAATTCAGCTTCAATGAATGTGCAGCAGAAGTATATTTTCAGCAGGATGTTTTCCAGGTTAAGTATTAGCACTTTGATTTCTTGTAGCTTCAAAATTCTGCACACAAAAGAGACTTGAAGCAGGTAGAACATCAAATATCAATCAAAAACCATTACTTCACAGATCAATTTCAGAAAAGTATAATAAATCTTGTCACATTAGAAGATTCTCCTTCAGCAGATCCATTCTATATCTTAGTATTTGTTGAGTTAACTTCAGCAGTCTTCAACTACTGCAGCTACCTGCTGGAATATCCAGTAAGCTTTATTTATGAAGAGTTGAAATCATAGGAAGGTCTCATTCATCACTATAATGAAAGGAAACTAGTTTCATGTTGTTGTTGGTCAAGTTCACATTTAAAAAATTGCATAAACAGAACTCTGTTTCAGCTATCAAAATCCATATCTGATTTATTTTTACTGCAATCCAGCTCCACAGAGTTGTTATGATAGTATCTTCAATAGCTATGAAGCTTTTAGGATTAAAGTAATTTCTGTAATTCATAAATTCATGAATCATGTCAAATCGGAAATACAACTCATTTCTGAATTCTGGTTTTCAGATTCCAGTTTCAGACATTAGTTTCATTAAATTTGCATGCATCTATTCACCTACAAATGGCATGGTAATGGTAAATCAGATCCTCTTGAACTCTTGCTGATCAAAAGCTTGTAACAGAAATTTTCCACATGACATATTAAATTAATAGTTGCTCAACAATTTCTGGAACTTAGATTCAGCATTTTTTTCAGTCCCAGTTTCAGACATTGACAGTTTCAACTCAGCAGCAGAAACTTTAGTTTGTAACTTTCTTTCTACATTGCAGTTTCAGAAATTTTGATTCAAATGAAGTTCGACACAGGATACTGGAAGATTGACTTCTCCTTCCAAGATTTAAAGTGATCAAAAACCAAAATCAACAGCTTAGCTCAATCTTGATGACATTGATACATCCCTTTTAAATTCCATTACTGCAAGTTCCAACTCAATCCTTTTCCTTTCTCTTCTTCTTAATAATTTATCCTATTGTTTCAGGGTTGACACCTTTATAACTGATGCCCAGATTCAAGGGTTAAATTTAAGTTAATGTAGATTTTTGACTTCTTATTTCCTAATTTCGGGAAGTCCAAATTCAGTCACGAGTTTGAAGAAAGTTTGATTTCCTATCTGATAGCAACTCTCTTCCATGTCAATTTCCTAGCTAAAACTTATCAGCCAACATTCAATTCCTCCTCAATACTTTGCAGCTATCAACACTGAATTCAAGAACTCAAAATGTTTTTAAACTCACACTCATTGGATTAAATTTCAGAATCTTACTCCTGATCAGCAAATAGGTTGAAAATTTTTCACCATTGTATTCCTGCACTTCATCACTTAGCTCCCTGCATCTTTTAGTAATTTGATGCAATATTACCATTTGTTCCTTCACACTTAACAACTTCACCAGATCTCCTTTTCTTGATACTGCTTCTGAATTTTTGATACACTATTGCTTCCACACTGGCTGAATTTGTTACCCTTTCTGCTTTTGCATTCTTCTCAATTCTATTTTCTGTTATTACTCCAGTCTCCACAATAACTCACTGATGACAACTATACCTCCATTTCTTTCATCTTTTCCAATTCCAGCTCAGTGATTTCAGAATCTAATTTCAAGGGGACTCACAGAACTTTAGATCAAAATTGGTACAGAATTTCAAAAATTGAAATTTGGCTTGACTCATTTAAAAGTTAGCCCAATAAAGACCCTCATTTACACTGAGTTAATAGAGAGTTGAATTCCAAATTCATTTTTCAGATTGGCACAGAAATGCCAAATTCATTTTCCTGCAGAATTTTGCATTTCCCTCACTGTTTTGAGCAACTTGATACTTACAGACTTTGTGAATATCAGTTAGACAAAGGCATTGAATAAAATGCTAACCATTTGCTACATAAAGTATAGGATCTTCACTAAATTTATCACTGAATTGAGAGCTATTAATATGGAATTGGTACAACTCCTCAACAAAACTGCAGTTTAGTGCATATTTCAATTTGTTCACTGCTTCAAGTTTCCAACTGCATACACTGTGTCTGAATTGAATCCTCAAAACTTACATCTGATAAGAAGTTTTAAAGGAATCTGTATGGTTTAGATCAATGAAGAACTACTACCAGTAACATTGAGTAATCAAAACTTTACTCCAATCCTTTCCTCATAATTTTTCAACAAATACAAACACACATTTCCCTTCTCCACACTTAATCCTTTATCCACATCTTGTAAAGCTAACTCATCAAAAATTCAACTTAACTCTCAAAATAATGAAGGCAAAGCAAGGTGATCAAGAATTAGAATGCTAGAAGAAATGAAAATATTTAAAGAAAATTGTGGGGAAAGAAATTCGAAATTATGAGGGAACAAGAATGACAAATATCCTTTATCTCCATGCACACAAATGTTATTGTGACTTTGAAAAGAAGCAAAGCAAGATCTAGAGTTTCAATTGTTGTAAGTATATGCCACACAAAAGAAAGTAATGAAGTATAGGCTTGAGGTGGTCCTCTCTAAGTAATTTTCATGCAATCAAACTTAATTGATCAAAATAGAATCCACCACCATTTTAACCAATATCATGTAAATAGAGTATCCAATCATGTCAAATGATCTAAAATTAATGATCAAATTTAAGAAGCTTTTACCATCTTAAAAATATTATTAAACAATTCATGGAGACTTTTATTAAAAAATGGCATGCTATATACTAAACAAAATGCAAAGTGTGGAAGCAAAATACAAGTGTAAGGAAATGAAACTTAAGAAAATCATACAAAAAGAAGTTATTAAAATAAAGCATGAATTAAAATGCAAAAGAAAGCGAAATTGGAACTAACTCCCCTTTAATTCCCGGTGGTTGAAGAAGATTTAAAAGAAGAATTCATCCCGGTAATGGAGTAATTGTGGTTCCAGACAAATCCTTTTTATTCTTCATTTTTCCATCGCAAATTTTTTCTAGAGGACGGAGGTGGTTCAATTCAAGCATCCACTCTGGAAGCTTATGTTCTCCTACAAAATCAACAAAGCAAAACACATCCCATACGCATATGGGATAAGAAGGAAATAGGAGAACATTAGTGTGGATAGAAAATATATCAATAAATGAATCACATCTAATAAAGTCAATAATTGGTACCTCAATTAAATTTTTTGAAAAATCACAAAAAATACTCACCTTATCATACTGAAAGGTACCTAGAGTGGTGTTTGTTACCTCTTCCTCATCAAGTAATGGCTCAGGTTCTGGTTCAGGAGAATGTACAACTTCATGTAGTGATTCTTGGGTACTTGGCTCCATAGCACAAGTCCTTACGCTTACATCCTCTATCCTTGGTGATTCTTGAGGTAATGCTTCCAGTAAGCAATCCCCTACACTTAAATCATCAACATCAATACCTGCATCATTTCCAACATCTGCAGCAACAATATCAGTAGAATCAAAAGTATGTTTAACTACATCATCACAACAACAAAAAGTACTTAAAGAATCTAGTGAAGAAGTAGATGCAGTGTCAGGCCTGACAAGAGCTCCACAATCCATCTCCTCACTGGCATTTTGTGTTTGTAACTGATTGATGGATGATGCAATTTGATCCAATTGATTATGTTTATTCTATATCCTTGAGATTTTTTGCTCTTAATGCCCTCTCATTTGTTGCATAATCTCCTTGATTTTCCATGTTGACCCTTCAATTTGAGGATCATTCTGTTGAAAAGAATTTGGCATAAAAGATATTGAAACCTCTTGAAACTCATATGAATTCTGATAGGCTGGATATGACTCAATAAATTGTCCTTATGCATTTTCATACCTGAAACATGAATTATTCACCCAATTAGTATTAAAAGTATTAGGAAATGATTCATACCTATTTTGTTGATTCATAGTTGGGTAAATTTGATACTCAGGATGAAAACACTGACTCTCCATTCCCCCTCCAAAATTATGAAAATATGGATCCATGCTAAAGAAATCTCTTGTTCTTACACTACAACACTCAAAATTAGAAGATTCAAAAGAATAAAGTTTCAAACACAATGAATATATGAACATTAAATACTTTACAAATCAAGAATAGCCAACATGAAAATACAAAAGATAAGCAATCAAATCAAGAAAGATGCTAACAAAATAAACCAATCAATGCATAATCCAAAATAAACATACACTACTAGTTATTTCCTCGGCAATGGCGCCAAAATTTGGTGTGGGTCATTTTCTCATGTCACTAGGCGCACCAAATTGATAAAGATCGGGAACTCTCATAAACTAAAGAAAACACGTATAGTAAGGAGTCCCAAGTCGTATTTTTCTAAGGATAACAAATAGATGTGTGTGTGCTTTAGAATTGATTCAAATTGAATTCTTACATCAAGCTCAAACAACAAATCTCCAATTCTCAACTTCATTCAACAATGTTTAATAAAGTTAAACTATGAAAAGCTCAAGTGACTCATTCAACATCTTAACTAAATGACAATCATAACAAATTCAATTCATAGAACAAAGATAACAAGTAAACTTGAAATCTCAAACAAACTAGTAAAAATCGAAGTATCATCCAATTCTCATTTACACTAAATTCAACCCTTAAACTCAAATGCTCAATCACAGTAACATTGAACAAAGGTACTCAACCAAAATCTCATGTTAAGCATTCAACAATTGAACTTAATCACAGCAACAATATATTCAATGAAGTGAACAAGATTAGCTAACTAAATAACCAACAGTAAACAACTTGTGTTAATCAGAACTCTAATTCAAAACAAAAAACTAATTGCAAACTAATTGTGTAGCTTAAACAAGATTTGAATTGCAAGAGTTCAAAGAATCCAAGTAGCAAAGCAAAGTAATAAAAATAGAATTGCAAACACCTTAAGTAACTAAACATGGGGTTTGGATTACAAAAATCTAAAGGCATGTAAAAGCAAAGCATAAGAAATCAACGGAATGGTAAATCTAAAGATCAGATCATAAGATCTGAGCACATGTAAGTATGTAAAGAAGAATTAAACAAAACAAATGCATTCCACAACCAAAATCCCGGATCCAAACTTCTCTTCTCTACCGTATCACTGATCTGCTTCTGGGAACGCCCATCGAGCATTCAGCAATGAAGATCTAAACTCACAGCTCATTCACGATGAAGTCAAAGCTACTAGGAACGTCCTAACTAGCTCAGAACCATCTGAATTTACCAGCAGCCGAGAAACAGAGGACCTTCTAGATTCGCAAGGTGAAATTGATGATAGAGTGAAATCGGAAATGCTGGGGAACGCCCTCTGACACCTCCGTTGAATAATGGCAGCACAAGATCGGGGATCGCCCTCAAATCTTGGCTTGGATGCACTCGCTGGAATCAAGACCACGAACGGGGAACGCCCTCAATTCGTGCTCTGCTCTTGGATTGTTGGTTGTCGGATCATTGTAAGCTCACCGGAGATGGAGATGTTTGATTCTTAGATCTGGAAGTGGAATGGAAGCTTTGGCATCGCGAAGAAGAAGATGGTGAACAGTGAATTATCATGAGGATCGCCGAGCTCAAGGAAGCACTGTAGCTTCTCATGCAATTTAAATCAACCTCACATCTGATCGAACGGTCAAGATTAATTCAGGACTCGATCAACGGCTAGAACATCTCAGATCTGGATCAAAGCTTCTGGATCTTCATCAACGGCTATGATGTGCTTCCTCTTAGCTTGGATGGACCAAATTCTTGACGGATGGCTCAGATCTCTCCGATCTTCAATGGACGATCAACATCGCTCCAAGGCTTGATCGTCTTGTTTAGCCCTAGATTTGAGCCCAAATGTGGTCTGATCTGATCGGGTCCATGTCCCTTTTAATTACTGCAATTTATAAAATGTTTTTAGACCATTAAAAACATGCATTATGAATCAAAATAATGTACCAAAATCATGGTTATCAAATTTAGAAACGGATACGGATTCGTGGCTTCTCTCGGATTCTTTTTCTGACTCATTCTCGGTTTCAAATTCGTCGACTTGTTCCCGGGCCATAAGTGCAAGGAAGCTCATTTGCTCGACATCTTCGTCAGAATCTTTTAAAGAGGACTCATCCCACGTCGCCTGCAGTGCTTTCTTTTTCCGTTGCTTCTTCGTTTGCTTTTGGTTCAGACAGTTAGCTTTGATGTGTCCCTTTTTGTTGCAGTCGTAGCAAGTTTCTTTGAACTTGACTTTTGGACTTGATTACACCGCCTTTGACTGAATCACTTTCTTGATGTCTTTCTTGGTGAATCCTTTCTTCTTTTTATAGAGTTTTCGTACAAGGTTGATGAGCTCGACTGTGATCTCGTCATCGTCATCTTTTGAGTCTGGTTAATCTTCGGACTCGGGTTCGATTCTGCGCTTTGCTTTTAATTCCCGCATTCTACTTGTTCCTGCAATCAAGGCAATACCTTTCTCGACCTGAGTAGTATTAGTTTGTTCGTGAAGCTCGAATTCAAAAAATAATTCATCTAATTTTATTAAGGAAACGTCCTTGGATACTTTATAAGCATCTACCATGGATGCCCACAAAGTGTTCCTTAGAAATGCATTGAGTGCATACCTGATGACATCACGATTTTCCACCTTCTGACCGATTACATGAAGGTCGTTGAGCAGGTCCTGAATCTGCGCGTGAAATTGGCTTGACGATTCGCCTTCCTGCATTTTTATGCTATACAGTTTATTTAATATTAAGTCACGTTTGCTCACCTTCGTGTCGGAAGTTCCCTCATGCAGCTCGATCAACTTCTCCTATAGTTCTTTTGCTCTTGAAAACAGGACAACTCAGTTCAATTCTTCTTTTGTCAGGCCGCATTGTAGAGTCTGAGTAGCCTTTGCATCAGCCTCGATCCTTTTTCTTGTGGGTGCATCCCATTTGTCGCATGGGACGAGGACTCCATCTTCGGTGGGATAAGTGAACCCCGTCTAAATGATTATCCACATCTCAACTTGCGTCTTGAGGTGGTATTCCATTCGACTCTTCCAATACCCGAAGTCTTCGTTAGTAAAGAGGGGAGGGCGTGTAATGCTATATCCCTCTTGGTAGGTCATTTAAAAATCTAGCACGACAGAAAAATGAGAAAACTTGTTCCAAGACTTGGTCTTAGATTAATAGTGTGGGATAAAGAATTTAAATAGGCGAACTCGAGTGGTGTTACACCAGCTTCAAGAAGGAAGAGTATCGATTGCAATAAAATGATCGGAATAAGGCAACCATACCAATTCCAACTGAATCCGAAAAAAACTAATACCACAAAAAAATTGCTTGATTGGTGGTTTCACTAATTCGAAGTGACCCCACTCTGATACCAATTGTAGGATTGAAAAGCGCTAGAAGAGGGTGGATAGCACTCGTGGCTTTCACGTTCGTTTTAAAGTAATCGAGTAAACACGCAGCGGAATAAAAAAACACTCGCAATTACCTAGAGTTACTTGGTTCGGAGTCTATGGCGACTCTTACTTCAAGGCCTGCACGTAAGAGTACGTTCAATGGGCAATTCACTATCAATTCGAAATTATAAGTACAATAATTAAAGTACAATGATTTAAGTGCAGTAATTAAAAGTATACCAACTACTTCTGGGGATCTGGAAGATTGTGCTTTAGTTGTTGGAGTCATGTCACTCAGTCGTCGGAGTTGTGTTGCTCAGTCATCAGAGCAGCATCACTCGTTCGTCGGAGTTGTGTCGTGGAGTCGTAGGAATGTCTTTAGAGCAGCGCACAAGAGAGCAATCATAAATACAAGTTGTGTTTTTGGCTCTTGGTTGAAGGGTGCTTATATAGGTTGTTCCGGGTGCCTGGAACCCCTCCGGGTGCCTGGAACCCCTCCGGGTGCCTGGAACCCCTCTGGGTGCCTGGACCACGTGGCTCGGCCAATTGACGCGCTCCACTTCAGCTTGTAGATAATTTTTGGATTCGGGCGCCTGGACAACTCCGAGCACTCAGACCAGCTTTTTCCAACCTTTTAT
Organism: Zingiber officinale; assembly: GCF_018446385.1. Taxonomy (NCBI): domain Eukaryota; kingdom Viridiplantae; phylum Streptophyta; class Magnoliopsida; order Zingiberales; family Zingiberaceae; genus Zingiber; species Zingiber officinale. The sequence continues at coordinate 86,531,927 of NC_055988.1, forward strand.
TTTCTATAAAATAAAGTTAGTTCAGACAATAAACAATATATAATATGAAATTGACAGCTCCTGACTGTTTAGTTCTGACTTCGAGATTTGTTGAAACTGTAGGTCGAACAGACGTCCTCACCTACTCCTCTCAGGAGAGTTTACCTTTTGTCAAACCGGTCCTCCAGACCGACTGGACTTTCGCTAAGCTTTTGAGTCTTCAGGTCTTCTCTGCTGAACGTCTGATCCCTGACCCATCCAGTCTTCCACCTAGTTAGTGACCACCAGGATTTTCACCTAGAGTCCCCGACTCTAGGATTTCGCCCAAAGAACCTTGACCCGCCAAGACTTTCCACCTAGGATTACCACCTCCTAGGACCTAGAGTTGCCACCTCCTAGAGTTTTCCACCTGCATAACCACAGCTAGGGTTTTGCCTAAGAACACTTAGGGTGTGTTTGGTTCAAGTTATCATGTATAACCTTAGTTATGTGATTACAAGGTAATCTCATAACCAAGGTTATGGGGAATAAAACATAACTAAATGTTGTTTGGTGCAACCTACGTAATGAAACAAAAACTTGTTTGTTTGAAGATTTTGATGATTACCCTAATTTAATATTTTACTGTATTACCCTTAGTTACAAAATCAACTATACAAATTATTATTATTTTTATTTTTATTTTTATTTTTTTTTCTTTTTCCTGTATATTTTTTTATGTTTTTATGTGGGTTTTTTTATTTTTTTATTTTTATATTTTTTACGTTTTTTATTACTTTTTAATGTTTTTTATTTTTTTTACATTTTTTTATTTTTTTATTTTTTTTACATTTTTTATTTTAGTTTTTATTTTAAAATTTTTTAAATTTTAAAATTTTTTATTTTAAAATTTTTGAAATTTTAAAATTTTTTATTTTTTAAAATTTTTTAAAATCTCTAATTTTTTTAAAATTTCAAATTTTTTAAAAATTTCTAATTTTTTAAAAATTTCTATTTTTTAAAAATTTCTAATTTTTTAAAATTTTTAGATTTTTTAAATTATTTATTTTTTAAATTTATTTTATTTTTAATTATTTTAAAATTTTTAACATTTTTTATATTTTTTACATTTTTAAAATATTTTTATGTTTTTTCTCATTTTTTAATTTTGTCTTATCGGAGGATATTTTTGGTAAAAAAAAATTCGTTAACCCTGGAATCAAGAAAAACCTTAGTTTTCTGAAGTTTTTCGATTCCGGGTTGCATGACCCTTTTACTGACGTGTCAGGCATAAAACATTACTCAGGAATCATTGTTTACCTAAACCAAACAAGATTTTCGTTGATAACCTTGGATGGATAACTAAAGTTATCAAGGATAACCCTCAACCAAACACACTCTTAGGACTTTCCTTCAAGCTCATTCAAACTTATTAGATAACAAATAATCTTAATTTTGAACCCTTTGTTATTATCAAAATCTATATTCGATCATCTAATACTTCCCACACCAACAAATTATATATATTCTTTTAGATTTAATTGTAATTTAAAATGTATAAAATAACTTTAAAGTAGTTCATGCACTATTTCTTAATTAGGCTAAAATATATAAAAAAAAGTTGATATTTTTCTCTTTATAACAGGGATAAAAAAAATAATATATAATAATAATAATAATAATAATAATCTTTTTTTAAAGTTCATAATGTATTAATATTTGATTTTAGATTTAATTAAATTTTAAAATGCGCTGAGAACTTGAAAACTAAAAACAAGATTTAGTTTAGACAAACTGTTAGAGATGATTTGGTTTACAAAACGTGTGTTTTTCCTTCTATTAGAAAATGACTTTAAGATTTCTTTAGTTTTTTAAAAAAATGATATTTCTTTTTTAAAAAATAAACGTAAAAAATACAAATTAAATAATATTTTCTAAATAATGTGAGTTTTCTAAATAAAAATAAAAATAGAAAACACGCAAATCAAACGCTCTCTAACTTTGTTGATTAAGCTAAAATGTAAATAATGTAATATTTTCATTTGCTAAATGTTGTGGGTTTGATATGATTTTCATTTCAGACCCATTATGTGTGCATACATGCAAAAAAGATGAAAGAAAAGAGGGGAAATGAAAGAGAAGATATGTTGCATGTATAGAAGAGAGGAAAGAGAGAAAAAACGATAGTGAAAAGAAAAAGTCAAATTTGTCAAAAGGGTAGAATGAGAAGAGCAGGAAAAAAAAAAATTTAATAAATATCAAAGTAGCATATGTCTTTTGTTCAATTCAAAAATCTATGTGCGCCCTTTAATAAATTGGCCTTTATTATTGTGTGAAAATTATACTAATAACTAATTAAAAAAACTTTTGACTAACGATATTTTATATAAAATAGAAACCATAAAAGCCCAAGATATGGCCCACGTAAGATATGGCCCAGAAGGCTAATAGCAAGGCAGCATCCCAACCCTAATCATATCTTCGTGGTTAGAATATTTCTAATTTTTTCATTCACTCTATTTGAAAAAATCATAAGAAAATAGTTCAAAATAGTAGTGGATAAAGCACTTAGTGGAAAAATAAATCTATATGATCATTATTTCTAAATTTAAAGTTTATATTATATTAATTTAATTTTTAAAATATTCAATGAGCAAGACAAAAATTTTGTAGTTGATCTAAAATATCTCGTGATCAATTTTATAAAGAAAATAAACAAACAAAAAATTAGCTTTAATATGAACCATTTGAAATTATGCTATTTTAAGATGAAGACATGACAAGGATTACAAATTAATTTATGCTATTTTAATGTGAAACATGCCAAAAAAGAGTATGGAAATGTGAAGTTTAAATTGTGAAAATGGAGGACCATCGCTATGTTTAACCGAACTTGTTAATTTAATTAGTGACCAAATGATGCTTAATTATTAAAAAATCTTTGCATAAATATAAACTTAATATAAGAGTTACTAGACAACATAATATTGTCCAGTCTCACTGAGTAGTTTTTCACTAAAGCATGCCTAATCTTTTTTTGGATTGTTGAAATGCCTTGTGCAAAAATGATAACTCCAAGGAAGACAAATTGAGGTGGTAGAAAGGAACACTTCTTTGAAGACATGTGCTTTAGGTGGTCTTCATATGCCACGCTATATATTAAAATATTGTCAAAATCGACTAAAAGGAATTTTCCTATAGAAGTTTTTAAGACTTGATTCATCAACCCTACGAAAGGAATTTTCCTATCAAATTTGCTTCAATATTCAACTATGTTTATGTTTGGTTAGTTTAGATTAATCCGTACGGTGTATTGTTGGCTTCTCAAGTATATTGATATATAATTTTTTATTTAGAATTTGTTTTATCTCTACCCATTGTGTGATTGATTATTCTCTATTTGTGATATATTGATCTTGGATATTTTATTCAAGTGAGATACTAGACGGTCTTTTACTCTTGATTTACCTTCATGTTCCTTATCTATAACTATGCCTCTCTCAAGTCGATCAGTCAATATCAAGATCGACTCAGCACCTTAGTTTGATTGTTTCTTCTCAGCTTGAGGTTTTCGTGTTCGTTTTCATAAACATTTTAAAATTAAAACTCACTCAATTTTTAATATTTTTTGAAAAAAATAGAATTAAAGAAATTCAAAATTATCAGCAGTTGAAATTAACAATATTTTTCTCTTCCACTCGATTTGATCAAATCATAAGAAGCAGTTCTTATTGCTAGTGGAAAAAGTACTCACTAAAAAAACGAGAATTTCGTGTTCAAAAAGTTATATAATAATTAATTCTAAATTTAATGTTTATATTATATTCAATTTAATATAAAAATACTTAATGAATAAGACAAAAAAATATATTATTAATTTTAGTATTTTATTTTCCAAATTAAAGAAATATACATGCACCCTGGCTATTAATATTATTAAAAATAATAGCTTTGTAGCTCTTAATTTGAATTATCGAGTCTACGTCCATTATCTAAAATATCTCACGGTAAATATAAAAACGATAATAAAATCACTACAAAAAAAACATAATTTTGGGGACAAAAGTTTGGAACGAAAATAATTCGTCCCAAAATTAGGACAAATTTAGGGTCGAAAATAAATTTCGACCCAAATAACCAACAAAATTTGCAACAAATAAATTTCGTTTCAAGTTTGCAACATAAAGAAAATTCGTTGCTAAATTCGTCCCCAAATCTGGAACAAATTAAAAATTTGTCGCAAATTTAGGGACAAATCCTGGATTCGTCCCAGATTTGGAAACGAATCGAGAATTCGTCCCAAATTTTGGGAAGAATCCAGGATTTGTCCCAAATTCTGGGACGAATCCAGGTTTCGTCCCAAAACTGAAAATATTTTTAAATAAATAAAATCAAACACCTAAGGCTTAAATATGGACCTAGAGACATCGGAATTTGATGAAACAAGTTTCTATGCGTCCATATCGTTGAGCTGATCGTAAATACGTCATCATCCATAATTTTTAATTAATATTTTCAGTGATTTGAATTTTTAACAGCAAATTAGGTCAAATTAGGATTAAAAAATTCCAAAAATATATATATTTGGTACAAAATATTTTTATTGATAGATTTACGATCAGGATAAAGATACGAGCATATAGAAACTTGTTTCATCAAATTCCGATGTCTCTAGGTCCGTATTTAAGGCGTCCAATTTTGTTTATTTTTTATTTAATAAATAAATTTTTGGGACGAATCTCTGGATTCGTCCCAATATTTGGGACGAATCCAGAGATTCGTCCCAAACTTTGGGACGAATTCTTGGATTCATCCCAAAATTTGGGACGAATCCAGTATTCATCCCAAAACTGAAAATATTTTTAAAGAATAAAATCAAACACCTAAGGCTTAAATATGGACCTAGAGACATCGAAATTTGATGAAACAAGTTTCTATGCGTCCGTATTGTTGAGCTGATCGTAAATACGTCATCATCCATAATTTTTAATTAATATTTTCAGTGATTTGAATTTTTAACACCCAATTAGGTCAAATTGGGATTAAAAAAATCTAAAAATAAATATATTTGGTAAAAAATATTTTTATTTATGTATTTACAATCAAGGCAATGATACGAACGTATAGAAACTTGTTTCATCAAATTCCTATGTCTCTAGGTATATATTTTTTAAAACATATATAGGTTGATAATAACTAAAAATGTGTTATGTAATGAACGGTTGTAAATTAGTGTCCGAAATGTTAAATATGGACCTAGAGACATCGGAATTTGATGAAACAAGTTTCTATGCGTCTGTATCATTGAGCTTATCGTAAATACGTCATCATCCATAATTTTTAATTAATATTTTCAATGATTTGAATTTTTAACACCAAATAAGGTCAAATTGGGATTAAAAAATTACAAAAATATATATATTTGGATAAAAATATTTTTATTGATAGATTTATGATCAGGATAAAGATACGAGCACATAGAAACTTGTTTCATCAAATTCCGATGTCTCTAAGTCCGTATTTAAGACGTCCAATTTTATTTGTTTTTTTTTAAATAAATAAATTTTTGGGACGAATCCATGATTCGTCCCAAAACTGAAAATATTTTTAAAAAATAAAATCAAACACCTAAGGCGTAAATATGGACCTAGAGACATCGGAATTTAATGAAACAAGTTTCTATGCGTCCGTATCATTGAGTTGATCGTAAATACGTCATCATCCATAATTTTTAATTAAAATTTTCAGTGATTTGAATTTTTAACACCAAATTAGGTCAAATTGGGGTTTAAAAATTCCCAAAATATATATATATTTGGTAAAAAATAATTTTATTGATAGATTTACGATCAGGATAAAGATACGAGCACATAGAAACTTGTTTCATCAAATTCCGGTGTCTCTAGGTCCGTATTTAAGGCGTCCAATTTTGTTTTTTTTTTTTTAATAAATAAATTTTTGGGACGAATCCAGGATTCGTCCCTAATCTGAAAATATTTTTAAAAAATAAAATCAAACACCTAAGGCCTAAATATGGACCTAAAGACATCAGAATTTGATGAAACAAGTTTCTATGCGTCCGTATCGTTGAGCTGATCGTAAATACATCATCATTCATAAATTTTAATTAATATTTTCAGTGATTTGAATTTTTAACACCCAATTAGGTCAAATTGGGATTAAAAAATTCTAAAAATAAATATATTTGGTCAAAAATATTTTTATTTATGTATTTACAATCAAGACAATGATACGAACGTATAGAAACTTGTTTCATCAAATTCCGGTGTCTCTAGGTCCGTATTTAAGGCGTCCAATTTTGTTTGTTTTTTTTTTAATAAATAAATTTTTGGGACGAATCTCTGGATTCGTCCCAAAATTTGGGATGAATCCAGAGATTCGTCCCAAAACTGAAAATATTTTTAAAAAATAAAATCAAACACCTAAGGCCTAAATATTGACCTAAAGACATCGGAATTTGATGAAACAAGTTTTTATGCGCCCGTATCATTGAGATGATCGTAAATACGTTTTCATCCATAATTTTTAATTAATATTTTCAGTGATTTAAATTTTTAACACCAAATTAGGTCAAATTGGGGTTTAAAAATTCTAAAAATATATATATTTGGATAAAAATATTTTTATTGATAGATTTATAATCAGGATAAAGGTACGAGCACATAGAAACTTGTTTCATCAAATTCTGATGTCTCTAGGCCCGTATTTAAGGCGTCCAATTTTGTTTGTTTTTTTTTAATAAATAAATTTTTGGGACGAAATCCTGGATTCGTCCCAAAACTGAAAATATTTTTAGAAAATAAAATCAAAGACCTAAGGCCTAAATATGGACCTAGAGATATCGGAATTTGATGAAACAAGTTTCTATGCATCTGTATCGTTGAGCTGATCGTAAATACATCATCATCCATAATTTTTAATTAATATTTTCAGTGATTTGAATTTTTAACACCCAATTAGGTCAAATTGGGATTAAAAAATTCTAAAAATAAATATATTTGGTCAAAAATATTTTTTTTATGTATTTACAATCAAGGCAACGATACGAACGTATAGAAACTTGTTTCATAAATTTCGATGTCTCTAAGTATATATTTTTTAAAACATATATAGGTTGATAATAACTAAAAATGTGTTGTGTAGTGAACGGTTGTAAATTAGTGTCCGAAAGCTTAAATATGGACCTAGAGACATCGGAATTTCATGAAATAAGTTTCTATGCATCCGTATCACTGAGTTGATCGTAAATACGTTATCATCCATAATTTTTAATTAATATTTTCAGTGATTTGAATTTTTAACACCAAATTAGGTCAAATGGGATTAAAAAATTCCAAAAATATATATATTTGGTAAAAAATAATTTTATTGATAGATTTACGATCAGGATAAAGATACGAGCACATAGAAACTTGTTTCATCAAATTCCGGTGTCTCTAGGTCCGTATTTAAGGCGTCCAATTTTGTTTGTTTTTTTTTAATAAATAAATTTTTGGGACGAATCTCTGGATTCGTCCCAAAATTTTGGACGAATCCAGGATTCGTCCCAAAACTGAAAATATTTTTAAAAAATAAAATCAAACACCTAAGGCCTAAATATGGATCTAGAGACATCAGAATTTGATGAAACAAGTTTCTATACGTCCGTATCATTGAGCTGATCATAAATACATCATCATCCATAATTTTTAATGAATATTTTCAGTGATTTGAATTTTTAACACCCAATTAGGTCAAATTGGGATTAAAAATTCTAAAAATAAATATATTTGGTTAAAAATATTTTTATTTATGTATTTACAATAAAGGCAACAATACGAACTTATAGAAACTTGTTTCATCAAATTCCGATGTCCCTAAGTATATATTTTTTAAAACATATATAGGTTGATAATAACTAAAAATGTGTTGTGTAATGAACGGTTGTAAATTAGTGTCCGAAAGCTTAAATATGGACCTAGAGACATCGGAATTTCATGAAATAAGTTTCTATGCGTCCGTATCATTGAGTTGATCGTAATTATGTTATCGTCCATAATTTTTAATTAATATTTTCAGTGATTTGAATTTTTAACACCAAATTAGGTCAAATTGGGATTAAAAAATTCCAAAAATATATATATTTGGTAAAAAATATTTTTATGGATAGATTTACGATCAGGATAAAGATACAAGCATATAGAAACTTGTTTCATCAAATTCCGGTGTCTCTAGGTCCGTATTTAAGGCGTCCAATTTTGTTTGTTTTTTTTTTAATAAATAAATTTTTGGGACGAATCTCTGGATTCGTCCCAAAATTTGGGACGAATCCAGAGATTCGTCCCAAACTTTGGGACGAATTCCTGGATTCATCCCAAACTTTGGGACGAATCCAGGATACGTCCCAAAACTGAAAATATTTTTAAAAAATAAAATCAAACACCTAAGGCCTAAATATGGACCTACAGACATCGGAATTTGATGAAACAAGTTTCTATGCGTCCGTATCGTTGAGCTGTCGTAAATACATCATCATCCATAATTTTTAATGAATATTTTCAGAGATTTGAATTTTTAACACCCAATTAGGTCAAATTGGGATTAAAAAATTCAAAAAATAAATATATTTGGTCAAAATTTTTTTTATTTATGTATTTACAATCAAGGCAATAATACGAACGTATAGAAACTTGTTTCATCAAATTCCGATGTCTCTAAGTATATATTTTTTATAACATATATAGGTTGATAATAACTAAAAATGTGTTGTGCAGTGAACGGTTGTAAATTAGTGTCCGAAAACTTAAATATGGACCTAGAGACATCGGAATTTCATGAAATAAGTTTCTATGCATCCGTATCATTGAGCTGATCGTAAATACGTCATCATCCATAATTTTTAATTAATATTTTCAATGATTTGAATTTTTAACACCAAATTAGGTCAAATTGGGATTAAAAAATTCCAAAAATATATATATTTGGATAAAAATATTTTTATTGATAGATTTATGATCAAGATAAAGATACGAGCACATAGAAACTTGTTTTATCAAATTCCGATGTCTCTAGGTCCGTATTTAAGGCGTCCAATTTTGTTTGTTTTTTTTTAATAAAAAAATTTTTGGGACGAATCTCTGGATTCGTCCCAAAATTTGGGACGAATCCAGGATTCGTCCCAAAACTGAAAATATTTTTAAAAAATAAAATCAAACACCTATGGCCTAAATATGGACCTAGAGACATTGGAATTTGATGAAACAAGTTTCTATGTGTCCGTATCGTTGAGCTGATCGTAAATACGTTTTCATCCATAATTTTTAATCAATATTTTCAGTGATTTGAATTTTTAACACCAAATTAGGTCAGATTGGGATTTAAAAATTCCAAAAATATATATATTTGGTAAAAAATATTTTTATTGATAGATTTACGATCAAGATAAAGATACGAGCACATAGAAACTTGTTTCATCAAATTCCGGTGTCTCTAGGTCTATATTTAAGACGTCCAATTTTGTTTGTTTTTTTTTAATAAATAAATTTTTGGGACGAATCTAGGATTCGTCCCAAAACTGAAAATATTTTTAAAAAATAAAATCAAACACCTAAGGCCTAAATATGGACCTAGAGATATCAGAATTTGATGAAACAAGTTTCTATGCGTCCGTATCGTTGAGATGATCGTAAATACGTTTTCATCCATAATTTTTAATTAATATTTTCAGTGATTTAAATTTTTAACACCAAATTAGGTCAAATTGGGGTTTAAATATTCCAAAATTATATATATTTGGTAAAAAATATTTTTATTGATAGATTTATGATCAGGATAAAGATACGAGCACATAGAAACTTGTTTCATCGAATTCTGATGTCTCTAGGTCCGTATTTAAGGCGTCCAATTTTGTTTATTTTTTTTTAATAAATAAATTTTTGGGACGAATCCAGAGATTCCTCCCAAAATTTGGGACGAATCCAGGATTCGTCCCAAAACTGAAAATATTTTTAGAAAATAAAATCAAAGACTTAAGGCCTAAATATGGACCTAGAGACATCGAAATTTGATGAAACAAGTTTCTATGCGTCCGTATCATTGAGCTGATCGTAAATACATCATCATCCATAATTTTTAATTAATATTTTCAGTGATATGAATTTTTAACACCCAATTAGGTCAAATTAGGATTAAAAAATTCTAAAAATAACTATATTTGGTCAAAAATATTTTTATTTATGTATTTACAATCAAGGCAACGATACGAACGTATAGAAACTTGTTTCATCAAATTCCGATGTCTCTAAGTATATATTTTTTAAAACATATATAGGTTGATAATAACTAAAAATGTGTTGTGTAGTGAACGATTGTAAATTAGTATCCGAAAGCTTAAATATGGACCTAGAGACATCAGAATTTCATGAAATAAGTTTCTATGCGTCCGTATCATTGAGCTGATCGTAAATACATTATCATCCATAATTTTTAATTAATATTTTCAGTGATTTGAATTTTTAACACCAAATTAGATCAAATTGGGATTAAAAAATTCCAAAAATATATATATTTGGTAAAAAATATTTTTATTGATAGATTTACGATCAGGAAAAAGATACGAGCACATAGAAACTTGTTTCATCAAATTCCGGTGTCTCTAGGTCCGTATTTAAGGCGTCCAATTTTGTTTATTTTTTTTAATAAATAAATTTTTGGGACGAATCCAGAGATTTGTCCCAAACTTTGGGACGAATCCAGGATTCGTCCCAAAACTGAAAATATTTTTAAAAAATAAAATCAAACATCTAAAGCCTAAATATGGACCTAGAGACATCGGAATTTGATGAAACAAGTCTTTATGCGTCCGTATCGTTGAGCTGATCGTAAATACATCATTATCCATAATTTTTAATGAATATTTTCAGTGATTTAAATTTTAACACCCAATTAGGTCAAATTGGGGTTTAAAAATTCCAAAAATATATATATTTGGTAAAAAATATTTTTATTGATAGATTTACGATCAGGATAAAGATACGAGCACATAGAAACTTGTTTCATCAAATTCTGATGTCTCTAGGTCCGTATTTAAGGCGTCTAATTTTATTTGTTTTTTTTAATAAATAAATTTTTGGGACGAATTCCTGGATTCGTCCCAAAACTGAAAATATTTTTAAAAAATAAAATCAAACACCTAAGGCCTAAATATGGACCTAGAGATATCAGAATTTGATGAAACAAGTTTCTATGCGTCCGTATCATTGAGCTGATCGTAAATACGTCATCATCCATAATTTTTAATTAATATTTTCAGTGATTTGAATTTTTAACACCAAATTAGGTCAAATTGGGGTTTAAAAATTCCAAAAATATATATATTCGGTAAAAAAATATTTTTATTGATAGATTTACGATCAGGATAAAGATACGAGCACATAGAAACTTGTTTCATCAAATTCCGGTGTCTCTAGGTCCGTATTTAAGGCGTCCAATTTTGTTTGTTTTTTTTTTAATAAATAAATTTTTAAAACTGAAAATATTTTTAAAAAATAAAATCAAACACCTAAGGCCTAAATATGGACCTAGAGACATCGGAATTTGATGAAACAAGTTTCTATGCGTCCGTATCATTGAGCTGATCGTAAATACGTCATCATCCATAATTTTTAATTAATATTTTCATTGATTTGAATTTTTAACACCAAATTAGGTCAAATTGGGATTAAAAAATTCCAAAAATATATATATTTGGTAAAAAAATATTTTTATTGATAGATTTACGATCAGGATAAAGATACGAGCACATAGAAACTTGTTTCATCAAATTCCGATGTCTCTAGGTCCGTATTTATTCCTTTTGATTTTGTTCCTCTTTTATTTAAAAAAAAATAAATTCTGGGACAAATTTCTGAATTCGTCCCAGATTTTGGGACGAATCCAGGATTGGTCCCAAAATTTGGGACGAATCCATGGATTCGTCCCAAATTTAGGGACGAAATTGGGAACAAAATATATTTGTTCCTAAAAACCCTAGATCTAAAAAATCAACCCGATTCTTTTTCCCTTCCCTCATTTCTTTTCTCTCTCCCCCGTTCCCCTTCCCAGCTGCGATTTCCAGGATTTCGGCCGCATCTCCGACCGGCGACGGCGTGATCTGCGACGATCGACGGTGGAAGGTTTTCGTTTGGTAAGCCCTCTTCTCTCGGATCTCTCTCAGTCGGCGTCGTGGCTGCTTGCCGGTTTGGGTTGGCCGCGTGCAGGCGTTGCCTGGCCACCGCCAGGCGTTGCCTGGCCGCCGGCAGGCGCGCGCATGGTCACATTTCATAAATTTCCCCTCCACCCTTTTCCATAATATTTACATAAAAATGGTAAGTTTTTAATTATCCTTTGTTATGTATCAGATCTGTAATTAACATTATTAAATTATTGAAATTTCCAGCATATATTTCGACGTGGTGGACGTAGACGGCGACCACAGGACCAGACACATCCATCACCTGCCAGTGAACCTATGCCACCCCCTACTCAGGCAGGCCCATCCCATGTGTCTTCTCCACCGGCATCATATTCCCCTGCCAGTGTACCTATGCCACCCCTTCATCAGCCGGGCCCATCTCATGTACCTTTTGCACCGGTTTCATATTCGCCGCCACAAGAACCTTACCCAGAGCAGTTACCTGTCCACTCAGATCCTCCTGACTCAGCAAGAAACTCATTTGCTGAGTTTAGGAATGATAGAGCTCCTTTAGTCACCATCGGTGATTCGTAAGTACTATAAAATATTTTATTTTTAGACCTATCTTAATTATTTAACATCGTTATTTTGTAATTTAATGCAGCTTTGAAAATCCGGTACAAGTTGTTCGAGAAATAAATAGAATCGTGAACAACCATTGGGGAGGGGATTCTTTGACATATTCAAGCACTCCACCAGCCACAAAACAACTTTGGTGGAGTGAGTTCAAAGTATATTTTCTTGAGTTTACTTCAATTTTACAGTGATTATATAATAAAATAAATTTCTATTTCAGCGCTTAAATAATTGGGACCCGAATGACGAAATGGAGATACGAAGAATATTTAAAAAGAAATGTGGCGATCACATTAGACATGTATTAAGTCACGCAAAGAGTCGGGGGAAAAAGTCAAATTCCATCACTGAAGAAAATTGGGAGAGGATCACTATATTTTGGGCAACGGAGGAAAGTAAACAAAGGAGTGACCTGAATAGAATGAATCAATCTCACAATTCTGGTGACTCAAGTGCTATATATGCGGGAGGCTCCATTAACATAGATGAGCATAGATGGAGAATGGTAATTGTTTCACTCTTTCACAACTTTTTAATATATATCAAATTATTTCATTATTTGAAATAATGTTTTTTTAGACCAAGGAGACTGGGAAGGAGCCTTCTTTCATTGATACTTTCACTCGCACTTTTAAAAAAAAAAAAGATAACACATGGAGTGGGGCGAGAGCAAAAGCAGTCAAGGTAATATTTATTTTACCTTAATATATGGTTTAAATTTAATTAGTTAGCTACCATTATTGTCTTAATATTATATGTGTTTCTATTATATCTAATCAATATCGTATGTGTTTTACAAAACAGGAAAAATATGATCAACTTGAGCTAGCTCAAACATGCTCACAAGCTGGTGTCGATAGTCAGGGGTCTGAGGAGTCTGTTGGCAATAATTTGAGTCTATGGTTAGAGGCCAGTGGAGGACTAAAAGGGGGAAGAATATTGGGGATGGGTTCCTTGAGTAGAACCCAAAGATTAGTTGGAACTTCTTCCTCCACATCAGCACTTACGACCCAAATAAATACCTTGACTAATGAGGTTAGCCATCTGAAGGAAATAATATCGTAAAGAGACCAAGAAAGGGTGCAAAGAGACCTAGAACGGGCTAATTTGGAGAAAGATATTAGAGATATGCGCCGACAACAAGAATTAATCATGAAACACCTTCAGTTGAGCTCCGCTCAAAGTCAAAATCCTCCCAATGACGACGATGATGATGCCTACGATGATAACGATGATGGCGGTGATGATTTTTGATGATTTTAATAATGTATGATGAATTTTTTTTCTCATGTTTACTGCTTTACACATTAATCAATGGTTTTTTAACTTTTCAACTCTGCCATTTGTAGGTTAAGTCTGTTGTCTTCTTGCACTGTTCCACTGTCAATGTATGAGATGACTTATCTTTGACGTAGACTAATCTATATGATTATTAGTTGTGTACCAGTAACAAAATTAAAGCATAACTAGGCAATATGAATGGAGTCTCTAATACTCTAACTTTATTTTTGTCCTGATTTGATAATGTTGTTTGTGCATGTCTCAATTTGGTGTGATCTCACTGTAGTTGAAGACAACTGTATTTGTTCACCTCTTTTCGGTATTCCTAAGTTCATTAATATGCATTTACTGATCTATATATACAGTTAGCTTTAAATAATTATGTTATAGTTGTTTAATTATATAAAGTTAACTTTAAATAATTATGTTAAAGTTAGCTTTAAATAGTTGTTTAATTGTGTTCCTTCTTTTTGATAAGCAGCTCTTTCTTGTTTTGTCTTCAATGATAATGATGCATAAAAGTTCTGAATTTGATCTATGTACAGTCTCAAAACTATGTGGATACATAAAAGTTCTATATTTCATCTAGAATTACATCACACTATTCTAAAATTCTTTACTAGATAACGATGCATCCTCCTACCTTAATATTTTGCAAAGAGTTGTTAAAAATGTGCTAAAGTTATTTATATGAAATTGTCAACTAGTTAACACAATGAAAGGAACAATTATTTTAAACATCCTTTAGTTTACATTAAATACCAACCAAAGACAAAACTATAAATTCAGCAAATTAAAATGAAAAATAAAGTTAACTAAGTGAGAAAATTTGAATCCTAATACCATACTTCACAAGATCTCTCTCTCTTTCTCTCTATATGATGTGCCAATTATATTAGGTTGTATCATAGTTACGATACATGTACTTAGCTTCAAAATAATGCTTATAATTTTATTTACCGTTGCTATAACATGGATGATTCATATCGTTGGTAAATATGACTTTTATTAGAATTAGGGCTTTTATTAGAATGTTTAAGGAATTTCATATTTATGTTTTGTTTCCAATTATTCTTTTTACATGGTCATATCGTATAATATTTACAATCTTTCTTGTTACACATAATTTAGTTTATTTGTTTGTTGTTATGTATGCAAAGGAGATTTGATGGGGATCAAAGATTTTATGGCACATGAAGATGACTATATGTATTCTTAGTGTTGTTGGATGGATGATGGACTTATAAAACATTGGGTTGTTGAACTTGTAAACTTTGTTGAACAAGATGGATCTTGTAAACTTTGTTGAAATCTTTATATTTCTTGAATTATGAGTTGATGTGTTGAATGCATATTATTTGTTATTTGTGGTTTTTATGTATTTGGATTGTATTGCAGAAATAAATTGAAGTTGGGAATTTGATATAGGGACGAATTTGGCAACGAAAATGATTTGTCCCAATTCTATCGTAATTTGGGACAAAATTATTTTTGTCCCAGAATTCGTCCCAGATTCTGGGACGAATTTTGGGACGAATCCACAAAATTCGTCTCAAAATTCGTCCCAGAATCTGGGACTAATCTACAAAATTCGTCCCAAAATTCGTCCCAGAATCTGCGACGAATTCTGGGACGAATTTTGTGGATTCGTCCCAAAATTCGTCCCAGAATTTGGGACGAATTCTGGGACGAAAATTTATCTTATGGTTATCAAAGAATTTGGCAAGTTTTTGTTGCCAAATTCGTTGCCAGTTTTGCAACAAATTTATTATTCGTTGCAAACTTAGGAACAAAAATGGCAACAAAAAAAATTTTGTCACCGAATTTGTCCGCAAATTCGTTGCAATATTAGGGGCAAACTTGGCAACAAAATATAATTTGTCACCGAATTCGTCCCCAAATTTGTTGCAAAAATAGAGACAATGTGGCGGAAAATTTATGTGAATTCGTCCCCAAATTCGTTCCTAAGTTTGCAACAAAAATAATTTTCGTTGTAAATTTGTATATTTTTTTGCAACGAATTTGGGGACGAAAATTTTATTCGTCGCCAAATTCGTCCACAAATTCGTTCCCAAATTTGCAACAATCAATAATTCGTTCCAAAAGTTTCATCAACCATTTTGGGACGAAAAAAATTTTGTCCCAAATTTTGTCCCTAAAGTTTTTGTAACGAATTTTTTTATTAAAATTTGTCCCCAATTTTGTCTCAAAATGTCTTATTTTTTGTAGTGAACATTAAATGAGTTTTAATACAAACCATCTCAAATTAGTGCGAGCATAATTGTAACGATGAAGACAGGACAAGGATTGTGGTCGACAAGTTTGTATATGCTACTAAAGAGAGTACACATTAAGCTGTTAATGTGAAACGTGGCACAAAAAACAGAGTTTGGAAATGTTAGGACGAATTGTGGACAAATTTATAAAGACTTAAACTTAATATAATAAATTATATATTATTATTAAAAAAATAATAAACATCATATATATAAAGTTATTATATTATATTGTTCAACCAAATAGATTTTAAAATATAAAATCCATCAATAATAAAATTTAAAATTAATTAATTAATTAATTAATTAATTAAAATCAATAATCTGGGACGAATCTTGGAACGAGTCCGGGATTCGTCCCAGATTTAGGGACGAATTTAGCAACGAAATTTTTATCTATTGCGAACTTGAAACAAAATATTTTTGTTGCAGATTTCGTTAGTAATTTGGGTCGATGTTTATTTTTGTCGCTAAATTTATCCTAATTTTGAGACGAATTTTTTTCGTTCTATAATTTTATCCCTAAATTAATATTCTTTTGTAGTGATTATAGATAGAGGATGGAAACATATGGTGCATCCATCGATACACACATAGGTATATCCGGTTACGTTCACTCATGTCTCAACACATCATATTAATATCGCATTAAATTGACATTATAATTAATTAATTAATTAATTAATTAGAAAACTTATTTTGAATGGTTAAATATCGATCCATAAAATAAATCTATCCATCTAAATTATATTATTATTATTATTATTATTATTATTATTATTATTTATATAATAAAATTATTATATAGATGGTCCATAGATTTTTTTAAAAAAAAAATAATTTAAAAGGACTAAAGGAAAAAAAAAATAATGAACAAACTATCACATAAGTAAATGAATGATGAACTACTGTAATAGCTATTGATAATTAATGATATATATTTAGAATAGCTCTAACATAATTCTATCCCTCAAATGTAAAGTTCAATGTCAGACCAATAATTTATCATTCTGACAGTCCTTCATAATTGCTTCATACTATTATTAGAAGGAAGTAAATTAAGAAATTGAAGATAATCCTCACATAAGAGGATAATTTTTTTATCTTTGCTGGAATTCAATCCTTACTCAATTTTATAAATCTGATAGCCAACTCAGTTATATTTTGAAGGCTAGAACAAAAATTAGTGAACAAGCACGATGCAACGGTAAAAACATATGGAGGATATCTAGAGTATCATGAGTAAATTTTTGGCCGATGCAAGATTGTGCTCTTTGGTGCGAAAAGTATGGAACATGATTAAATACTTCAGTTGGTAAAAGTATGGGCAGGATCGGCCGTGGTTGAGGACTTGAATGTGAAAATTATGGTACCCTTGTGGACCATGGTTTAGTATGAGCATGACTAGTTTCAGGAGGGATGGATTGTGATGATCTAGCTTAATTATCGAAAAATCTTTGCATAAATATAAATTTATTATAAGAGTTAGTAATAAAATGAGTCTTGATGTCATAATAGAACATATAAAAATAAGAAATAAAATTATTATAAATTTTAGTAGAAATAGAAAATAGGGATTTTTTTTTTTAAAAAATGAGTGTAGTGTTTATTATATATTCTAGGGCTCAAATTGACCATGGAAAAATATTCGTTCTATAGTAAGTATTTTCTTTAGTAAAACTTTGAATTAAAATTGAGATATTCATGTAAGTTTTTTTCCATTGATTCATATTTGAAAGAGCGAGACGAATAATAATGTCTTTCAAAATTAGCTATATGTTTTGAGGTGTTGGAGAAATATCTACGGTTAAATAAATAGTTCCACGAACTAGTCACTTAGATGGGATTGGAAAATAAAAATTTTGTGCAAATTACACCTTTGGTCATCACTTGGTATAAACCGTTAGATGCGAACAAATTGGTTGTTCTTTCCCATCTAAGTTATAAATATATCAACTATGATCGTGAACATCAAGTAAATGCTTTATCTATCCAAAATATCTATAGTAAAAATACTTTTTTTAAAAAAGCATCTTTTATTATCCTTTTCAAAGAAAAAATACCTCAAAAATATTTTTATTTCATACTATCAAAAAAAAAAAAAGAAGTTCTGACGGTAACTTGCACTTAGGGGCGAATCCAGGATTTTAATATGGGGAGGTCGTATATTAAATGATGAGACCGAATATTAAATAACAAAAATAATTAGTAAACATATTATATTATAATGATCTCTTCAAATTTTGATCTTTCCAAATTTACTATATATTTAGTTAGAATATGAAATATATATTTAGTTAGAATGTGAAATATAAAAGAAAAATATATATATATTTAGTTAGTGTTGAATAAGTGTGAATGGGGAAGAGGTGGAAAAGAAAAAGCTCCATTGTGAATGGGACTTTAGTCCCACATTAGGAGTTCCAAGGTATTTTTGTTGGTTTATATTGATTCACATACATTGAGAATGTGAACAAATACATGGGGAGAGACTCTCTCTCATGCGTGGGTACAAATTTAGGGCCCGAATTGTACTGAACCAAGTTGACTTGTGTACGAGCACAACCTTCGCACATGAATGCTGGACCGGTCGGGACAAAATTTTGCCCAAGTAGATGCATTAAATTCGAGATTAATGCAGAGTAAAATGGAAAACGGTGGCGTTTCACTGCTCGACTAGTAATGACCATTAAGGTCATTAATGTTGGGACCTTAGATGGCTAGAGGGGGGTGAATAGCCTCTTTGAAAAACACTAAACACAAATTACTTCAAGAACTTTGTTAGCACAGCGGAATTAGAAAACTAAAACAAGAAAGCACAGCACACTAACTCAGAGATTTACGAGGTTCGGGGATAACTTGCCCCTACTCCTCGGCGTGTCCGTAAGGTGGACGAATCCTCTTGATCTTTCGGTAGATCACACCCCGGAAGCTATCCGGCTAAAGGATTCTCCTTCTCGGTGGAGTAACCTCTCCACAAAGTCTTTAACAGCAGTAAGAAATTAAGCACAAGACTTACAGTAGTGGCTCAAGTGAAATGATCAAAGGAAGCTCACAGCCACAATCAGCGAAGAACAAGCAGAGTTTTTTCCTTCAGTGTTTTTCACAGCAAGAGCACAAAAAGCATTGTTACGAGAGTCTCTCCTCTCCACCTTCATATGCCTCTCTGCTCTGTAACGGATCTCTGCCAAACCTGCAGCAAATCCCTGCAAATCCCTGCAACCGTCCACGACGTCGCCAATCACGCTTCTTCCTTGTCTGATTGTCTCAGCTCCCACCAATGGCATCCTCGTTTCCACTGGTACCTCTGAGCTTGAACCTATCAGCACAAGTCAAGCTGATTTCGACCAAACGGCTGCCAGCAGATCGCAAACGAGACGTTGCTACCAAAACTGGTTTGTCCGCAGCGAGACACAGCAAAAGCTTTTTCGTCGCCTTCTACTAATGATCCTCAATTTGAATTCACCCAACATCAAGTAATCTGTAACCTGTAACTTCGAGAAAGCTTACAGCAGATGGTTAGAAACGAAATAGGTAAAAGCAATTGCGAATCAGAAACAATAAGAGAAAGCGCATGCAAAACAAGCCATACTGTGGATCGGTCAGCAGACCGATCCACGCTTCTATTTATCGTCACTGATCGGTCTGGTGACCGATCAGGTGCTTGTCTGATCGGTCCCAAGACCGATCCACCCCTTCACGCGAATCTGGCACCGAAGCCTGATCGGTCTGTGGACCGATCAGGACTCAGCTGGATCGGTCCGTAAGACCGATCAGTATCCACTCAGCGCTACTGAGGATCATCTGATCGGTCCCCGGACCGATCAGTATCCACTCAGTGTGCTACTGAGTTTTGCCTGATCGGTCCCCGGACCGATCAGTATACACTCAGTGTGCTACTGAGTGTTGCCTGATCGGTCTGCAGATCGATCAGGCAACTGGATCGGTCTACAGACCGATCAGCCGTGCCACTGGATCGGTCTGCAGACCGATCCAAAGCTGTGAGTCTCGAGTCAAGCTTCCAAGCTTGCTGCCCTCACCCCTGACGGTCCAGAGAGCGTGCTACCGAACCCTCTCCGACCATACATGCCAAGCTTCCACACTTGGACTTCCCAATTGCCTGGTTTCACTCACCAGGACTTTCCAATTGCCTGGCTTCACTCACCAGGACTTTCCAACTGCCTAACATCCCAGTTAGGACTTTCCCACTGCCTGGCTTCACTCACCAGGACTTTCCAACTGCCTAACATCCCAGTTAGGACTTTCCCACTGCCTGGCTTCACTCACCAGGACTTTCCCGTGCCAAGCTCCTCGCTTGGACTTTTCCCAATCAGGTCAATCAGGTTAACCAAGTCAACCTTGATTAGTAATTAATCTGAGTTAATTTAATATCTGATTCAAACTTAAATCAGTGTCAACATCAAAACAACATCCAGGTCAGACTGTATCAACAATCTCCCCCTTTTTGTTGTTTGACAACACAATTTAAGTTTAGATCAGAAAAACTCTCATATCCATAATTTCAGGGAAATTAAGATCTCCCCCTAAGATGGATATAACTCAGTTACCTTCTCCTCTTTTTTTTTTTTTTTATATTGATTCAAAGAGGTCAAATCGTCTCTAAACTTAATTATTCTCTCCCCCTTTGTCAAACACCGAAAAGGTGTAAAATAATGAATAAGACTGACAAGCACCTCCCCCTTTTAACCAATAACGCCTCAATCTTAATCCACATAAAAAAATACGGTATATGAAAAACAATGGCATATGAAACATCATAAGTGTATCATGAATAGTGAAGCATCATAAATAGCATGAATATAAGAAACACAGCTAACATCCAGCTCAGATAAATGTATCAAAGACATAGTATCAACAAAACAATCAAAACATAGAGAATGTCAGCCAACATCCTCATCAAGAGGATCATCCGCAGCATCAGCTGGAAGAGTGGAATCCTGAAGAGGCATGCTGCTGCCTGAGGGTAGCTCGCCCGCGGAGTGCTGAGGAGGTGGATGGCCGGCCATCCATCCTAGAAATGCCTGATGTGTCGCCAACTGCTGTCTCTGTAGAGTATCGAAGCGCTGATCAATCTGGAGGCGCAGGCCATCGAACTCTGCAGCCACCATCTCCTCGTGGCGGTCAAACCGGCTCTCCAGCTCAGCGATCTGCCAGCGCAGATCTGGATCCTCCTCGCCATATGCAGCAGCAGGAGGACGAGCAACCTGTCGTGGAAGTGGTAGCTCACCCAGTGCCCTCCCATCCTTCCACCTAACCGTCCCATCCTGACTTAGGATTCCGGACTTGGAAAACGCACGTTTCCCAAGTCGACAATCCTGCCTGACCATCTTCACTATCCTCCCCCTAGAGACGTCAATACCCATGGACTCGAGCCAATCAGTAATTATATGCCCAAAAGGCATATAGATGTTGTCGCCGCTCGGTTCGCTATGGGATATGATAGACATATAGACACTCGACATAATATCAAAATCTAGACGTCGACGTAACCCATAAAGCATCAGACAGTGATATGGTCGAATTTCTGCCAACGGTTTAGAGGTGATAGGTAGAAGACATTGTGTGACAACTTTGAAAAGGATGTAGTCAGGAGCAGAGAGTCTAAGGGCTGCAAATGTAGGAAAGTCGTCATCTAACTCATCTAAACCATCCAGTCTCGGATGACCAAAGAAGTACTCATAGATTGAGTCAGAAGAGACATTAAGAGGATGAGGTACGGGTTCAGGCAAAACAGGATAGATGGAGAACACCGTCCCCGAACACAAACGACAACCTAAATACTCAAAGAAGGCAATTATGTTGAAATCAACGTTTTGCTTAGCCACTCTTGTTCTATAACTACCATCAGGAGTCTGATGAAGGTTGTTATAGAATTCAGATACTAGATCAAAGTTGATGTCCCTTTCTAGAAAAACCAAAGAATCGAGCTTGTAGTAGGCAATGGTTTCTAAAATAGAGGGACAAGATTCCTGCATGAACTTCTTATCAACAGATCGACAAGGGAGTAATTTGAAAGTCCTCTCCTTAAATGATTTTTCAAATTGTTGGTTGGGGAATCTCCCCGAACTAGCCGGTTGAGGACGGGAGGTAGCAGGAGCTTTGGACTTGGATTTGGATTTCTCGGTTGGTTCCTTAGAGGTACCCTCACCACTAGTGGGTTTCTTCCTAACCATTTGGACAATGGGAAACAAAGAGAGAGCACCGGCCATGGGCAAACCACCAAACACAAACCACAGTCACCGTAAGAAACATGATAACGTGAACTGCCAAAGACAAGATTAGAGATCGAGAGATTACCTCGGTGCCATTTTGACCTTCGGCTTTTAGAAGACGATGGGTCGAGAATACGGGAGGAAGAAGGGGGCGTCGGGGCGTCGGTCGGCTAGGGTTGTGAGAAAGAAGAAGATCGGGAAGAGAGGAGATCGGGAGGATTTAATGAGGGTAGCGCACAGTGTAATCTGATCGGACGGTTGTCCGATCAGGATCGATTTTAACGCAATCTGATCGGTCCCGTGACCGATCGAAACCTCGATCGGTGCTCGGATCGATCGGGGCCTTCTGCGAACCATAGAGGCGATCGGTCCTGGACCGATCATTTGTGATGTCGCGTGCGAACCCCTGATCGGTCCACTGGACGTCGGTGAGCCAACAACGAGCACGAAGATATCGGAGGACCCACGATCGGACGGTGGACCGATCGAGAGTCTTCGATCGGTCGTGAGACCGATCGATGTCGATAATTCAGATTTCGATATACGAATTGAACAGCTGACTTCGCGATCGTTTCTCTCGAAATTCGAAAATTGAACTTCTCAAATTCGAACACGAACTTAAACATCTACGAACAAGAACATTTCCTAATTGCAAGCTCCGAAAGTCCTAACATTCTAGGTTTTTTTTTTTTATTAAGTTACAAGTTAGTTTCAGACATTTCAGAGTTTCAAAACCTGAAATATCCAACCCTGTCATGTTTAGTTTCAAATTTGTCAAAATATATCCTAAATTACTATTCTTACATTATCAACTCATCTTATCATTAAAGATACCAATCCAAAGTATCAATCAACACATCAATCATGATTAGATAATTTCTAGACAAAAGTCCAACCAAGATTCCTTGGTTGGAATATATGAGTAAGATCTAGGAGTCAAATACACATGAATTATGTAATGACCTTCCCCATACTCAATTAATGTCTCTTCAACCTAATTATTCAAGGGATGCATGATACATTTTGAATAATTTGGTTGTTCCTAGCATCTCACCCCATTTCTAGCAAACAAAAACAATTTGTTAAACCTTATCGTTTGTGTGAGATGTCCCCAAATTGCCCAAATCAGTTTCCCAATTACTCTTGTCATTTTAATAGTCCTTATTGATCATGGTGAGGTTCTAATGACCTAAGGAGCCAAACACATCCCCAACTCCCTCCTTAAATGACTAAATTCATTTTCCGGAAGGGGTTTGGTGAAAATGTCGGCTAGGTTTGACTTTGACTCCACATATGTGAGCACAATGTCACCCCTAGCTACGTGATCTCTAATGAAGTGATGACGCACTTCAATGTGCTTGGTCCTAGAATGATGGACTGGATTTTTAGTTAGGTTGATCGTGCTAATGTTGTCACATAGCACTTGTACACCCTTATAAGAAAGTCCATAATCCTCTAGGGTGTGTATCATCCACAACAATTGCGATACACTCTCTCCCATGGCAATATATTCGGCCTCGGTCGTGGAGAGAGCAACACAATGTTGCTTCCGACTTGACCAACTAACTAAAGATGAACCTAAAAATTGGCAACCCCCACTAGTGCTTTTCCGATCCAATTTGCACCCAGCATAGTCGGAATCGGTATAGCCTATCAAGTCAAAAGACTCTGTACGAGGGTACCATAGACCTACTCGAATTGTGCCCTTAAGGTATCTCAATATTCTCTTAACTGCAATTAAATGAGATTCCTTGGCACAGACTTGATATCTAGCGCACATGCCCACAGCAAAAAGTATGTCTGGTCGACTAGCTGTGAGATATAGAAGACTACCAATCATGCTTCTATATTGCGTTAGATCAACTGATTTTCCACTCTCATCATTATCAAGACGAGTGCTCGTCGCCATAGGAGTGGATACTTCCTTAGAATCACTCATTTTGAATTTCTTAAGCATCTCTTGAGTGTATTTTGCTTGATGGACATAAATGCCATCTCTAGTTTGTTTGATTTCTAGTCCAAGGAAGAATGTCAATTCTCCCACAAGACTCATTTCAAACTCACTTTCCATGTGAGTGATAAATTCATTTAAATAGCCCTTGTTATTTGAGCCACAAATTATGTCATCGACATATACTTGGGCTACAAAAATATTTTCACCATCTCGACGAAGAAATAGTGTTGGGTCTATTTGACCCCTTACAAAACCCTTTTCTAATAGATAAGTCGACAACCTTTCGTACCAAGCTCGAGGTGCTTGTTTAAGCCCATAGAGAGCTTTCTTGAGCTTGTATACGTGGTTTGGAGCTTCGGTACTTACAAACCCCGGGGGTTGTTCAACATAGACCTCTTCTTTAATGAAGCCATTTAAGAAGGCAGATTTAACATCCATTTGATAGAGTTTGAAACCTCTATGTGCAGCAAAAGCTAGCATCAAACGAATGGACTCTAATCGTGCCACGGGAGCATAAGTCTCATCATAATCGAGACCTTCGACTTGACTATAGCCCTTGGCTACAAGTCTTGCCTTGTTTCTTACAACTTCTCCCTTTTGATTTAACTTATTTTTGAAGACCCATTTAGTTCCAATAATGGTGGTCTTCTTAGGTCTAGGAACTAAGTCCCACACTTGGCTCCTTTCAAATTGACCTAATTCGTCTTGCATAGCTATGATCCAATCAGGATCGTGCAATGCCTCATCAACTAATTTCGGTTCAATCTCTGAAATCAATGCGACTTCATTAGACTCATTTATGAAGAATGACCTAGTCCTAACCCCTTGTTGAATGTCTCCCACAATTTGGTCTTGGGGATGACTAGAGGCTATCCTAGATTGTCTTGGTGTTGATGGTGCCTCATGAATGGTCTCACTAGGCACAGGCAAGGACTCAATATCTGGCAAAGGATCAGATTGAATTCTTTGTTGCCTTTGTTCATCATCTTCAGAGTCAACTTCGACTCTTCCAATGTTTTGATCATTCAAACTTAGATTTCTAAGTTTGAATTGAATTTCTCCTACATCCCTTGATTGATCATTTGATTTAGGGATTTCTTCAAATGCTACGTCTGAGGACTCTTCAATCAATTTAGTCCTCTCATTGTAGACTCGATAGGCTTTGCTGGTAAGAGAGTACCCGACCAGTATCCCTTGATCAGCCTTAGCCGTGAACTTCCCAAGATGGTCCTTGGTGTTTAAGATAAACACTTTACAACCAAACACCCTAAGATGTTTAATTGTAGGCGGTTTCCCAAACCAAAGTTCATGGGGAGTCTTTCCTAAAAACCTATGTATTAAAACTCGATTTTGCACATAGCAAGCTGTATTCACAGCTTCAGCCCATAAGTAGCTCGGTAGTGAGTACTCATGAAGCATGCTTCGTGCAGCCTCTTGTAGAACTCGGTTCTTTCTCTCCACAACCCCATTTTGCTGTGGGGTCCTTGGAGTAGATAACTCATGCCTATATCCCTTTTCTTGACAAAACTCTAAAAACCTATGATTTTGAAATTCCCCACCATGATCACTTCTAATAGTTTTAATTGTTGTCGATTTTTCATTTTCAGTTCTTCTACAAAAGGAAATAAAAATATCTATAGTTTGGTCCTTATGTTTCAAGAAGAAAGTCCATGTGTATCTAGTAAAATCATCAACGATTACCAAACAATATCTACTTCCATTCAATGATATTACACTACTGCAATCAAATAGGTCCATGTGCAATAAATCTAAAGCAGTAGATGTACTTACATTGCTTTTACCTTTATGGACAGCTTTTGTTTGCTTACCCTTTTGACATGCATCACATAGTTTGGTCTTGTGGAACTTGATGCTTGGTAAGCCTCGCACTAATCCTTGGTTGGCCAACTTCCAGATGTTCTTCATGTTTACATGTGCCAATCTTCTATGCCATAACCAAGACTCTTCTTCTTTCGACATGAAACACTTAATCAAAGCATTAGTAGCACTTTTAAATGATACTTGATAAATATTGTCAACCCTTGTGCCTACTAGTACAGTGTCAAGTGTGTCAATGTGTTTAACCAAACATTGACTTGAATGAAATTCAATTGTGTAACTCGTATCACACAATTGGTGACACTTAGGAGATTAAAAGTCATCCCTTGACTAGAAGGACATTCTTGATATGAAGACATTCGGATATATGAATGTCTCAATTCCTACAACCTTAAGGCTACCATTATTACCAAAGACACATTACCTCTACTTTTGTTTTGAATGGTAGTAAACAGTGATTTGTTCCCGGTCATGTGCTTGGGCATCCACTATCAACAAACCTAGTTGATAGATGCTCCCCTGCGACCAATGCCTACAATACACGAAAAATAGAGGTTTTAGGTACCCAAATCTTGGGACCTAATGCTTCTACAACGAAAGACCTAGGAACCCATGTCTTGGTCATACCTTTCCTAGTTCCATGAACTCTAGAAACATGTGATCTACTATTTTGAGTTCTAGACATTAGAGAAATGAAACTCGACTCCTTGGGTTGATACCCTAACCCGGCTTTGTTGTAAACTGCCCTTTGGGCATTTAGAATCATGTCTAGAGTCTTAGAGCTAGTTGAGAATTTCTCAAGCATTTTCTTGAGTTTCTCAACCTCACCCTTTAAGGCCTTGTTCTCATCCTCAAGGACTTCTAGATGTAGGTCATCGACCTCATCTTCCCTAAGGGTCCTTAAGGTTTTTACTTCTTCTTTCAACAATTTATTTTCTGTTTTTGACTTTTTAAGCAATGTAGATAAGTGAGTGATAGTTTTATAACACTTTTCTATATGAGAAGGGGTTACCTCTTCATCATCCGAAGATGATGAAGCCGTGGTTGAAGCGCTTGAGTCATCACTCTCGGATTCGGACTCTTCCCTTGCCATGAGTGCCAATTGCCGAGTGCTCTTTTCCATCTTCTCTTCTTCCTCCGATGAGCTTGATGAGGACTCATCCCAAGTGGCCTTGAGGGCCTTCTTCTTCTTGGCTCTTTCCTCCTTCCTTTTGGCTCGTTCCTCCTTCCTCTTTAGTTTCGGACACTCGCTCCGAATGTGTCCTTTCTTGCTACACTCATAACATGTAACATTAGATTTATCAAAATTTTGATCATTAGTTTTACCTTTTCCTTTGTATCTTCGGCCTCTTCTCATAATCCTCCTTACGAAGTTCGCCATCTCGCTTGATGATGATCCACTTTCATCATCGGAAGAAGAGGTGGATGAGGAAATCTCCTTTTCTTTCTTCTTTTCCTTCTTCCTTCTTCCATCCTTGCTCTTTGGTCCTGCAAATAAAGTAATACCCTTCTCTTTTTGACCTTTGTTAGTAAGCTCATGAAGTTCCATCTCACAGAAAAATTCATCTAGTTTAACAATGGAAAGATCCTTGGATACCTTGTAGGCATCCACCATGGATGACCACAAGGCATTCCTAGGAAAAGCTTTTAGAGCATACCTTACGAGGTCACGGTTTTCTACTCGTTCATCCACCGAATGGAGACCATTGATGATCTCCTTGAATCTTCCATGTATCTCACTTACAGTTTCATTTTCCTTCATGACAAGGTTCTGTAGTTGGTTTAAGAACAAATCCCTCTTGGCGATCCGAGAGTCTCGAGTCCCTTCTTGGAGCTCGATGAGCTTGTTCCATAGATCCTTCGCACTTGTGAAAGGACCAACCTTGACAAGTTGATCCTTGGCTATCCCACATTGCAAAGTGACAACCGCCTTGGCATCGGCTTGTCCCTTGCGAGTTTGCTCGGTTGACCATCTCGATGAGTCGAGTTCCTTACCTTCTTCGTCCTTTGGAGGTGAGAATCCCTCCTTGACCGAGAACCACATGGAGATATCAGTCTTGAGGTAATACTCCATGCGGCTTTTCCAGTATTGAAAATCTACTCCATCGAAATAAGGTGGACGGTTGGTGCTGAGTCCCTCCTTCATGGCCATTGTTTAGCTCTTTGGGTTGTTAAGCCGTAATGAAGAGCACCAGGCTCTGATACCACTTGTTGGGACCTTAGATGGCTAGAGGGGGGTGAATAGCCTCTTTGAAAAACACTAAACACAAATTACTTCAAGAACTTTGTTAGCACAGCGGAATTAGAAAACTAAAACAAGAAAGCACAGCACACTAACTCAGAGATTTACGAGGTTCGGGGATAACTTGCCCCTACTCCTCGGCGTGTCCGTAAGGTGGACGAATCCTCTTGATCTTTCGGTAGATCACACCCCGGAAGCTATCCGGCTAAAGGATTCTCCTTCTCGGTGGAGTAACCTCTCCACAAAGTCTTTAACAGCAGTAAGAAATTAAGCACAAGACTTACAGTAGTGGCTCAAGTGAAATGATCAAAGGAAGCTCACAGCCACAATCAGCGAAGAACAAGCACACTGCTTCAATCTTTCAGAGAGTTTTTTCCTTCAGTGTTTTTCACAGCAAGAGCACAAAAAGCATTGTTACGAGAGTCTCTCCTCTCCAGCTTCATATGCCTCTCTGCTCTGTAACGGATCTCTGCCAAACCTGCAGCAAATCCCTGCAACCGTCCACGACGTCGCCAATCACGCTTCTTCCTTGTCTGATTGTCTCAGCTCCCACCAATGGCATCCTCGTTTCCACTGGTACCTCTGAGCTTGAACCTATCAGCACAAGTCAAGCTGATTTCGACCAAACGGCTGCCAGCAGATCACAAACGAGACGTTGCTACCAAAACTGGTTTGTCCGCA
Organism: Zingiber officinale; assembly: GCF_018446385.1. Lineage (NCBI taxonomy): Eukaryota > Viridiplantae > Streptophyta > Magnoliopsida > Zingiberales > Zingiberaceae > Zingiber > Zingiber officinale. The sequence continues at coordinate 86,561,199 of NC_055988.1, forward strand.
GCGAGACACAGCAAAAGCTTTTTCGTCGCCTTCTACTAATGATCCTCAATTTGAATTCATCCAACATCAAGTAATCTGTAACCTGTAACTTCGAAAAAGCTTACAGCAGATGGTTAGAAACGAAATAGGTAAAAGCAATTGCGAATCAGAAACAATAAGAGAAAGCGCATGCAAAACAAGCCATACTGTGGATCGGTCAGCAGACCGATCCACGCTTCTATTTATCGTCACTGATCGGTCTGGTGACCGATCAGGTGCTTGTCTGATCGGTCCAAGACCGATCCACCCCTTGCGCGAAGGCTTGACCAAGGGATCGGTCGACCGATCAGGATTGATCGACCGAATAGTCGATATGCAGTGACCGAGATCTAGCCAGATTGATCGGATCGACCAGATAAGCTAGCGAGGATATCGGGATCGGTCGACCAAACGGAGGGATCGGTCGACTGAATGAAGACTCATCCGAAGCTGAATCTGGATGGGAAGATGAACCGAATCAGGCAGGATTGGTCGACCGAATAGCTGGATCGATCGTGCCACTGTGCCACTGGATTGGTCTGCAGACCGATCCAAAGCTGTGAGTCTCGAGTCAAGCTTCCAAGCTTGCTGCCCTCACCCCTGACGGTCCAGAGAGCGTGCTACCGAACCCTCTCCGACCATACATGCCAAGCTTCCACACTTGGACTTCCCAATTGCCTGGTTTCACTCACCAGGACTTTCCAATTGCCTGGCTTCACTCACCAGGACTTTCCAACTGCCTAACATCCCAGTTAGGACTTTCCCACTGCCTGGCTTCACTCACCAGGACTTTCCAACTGCCTAACATCCCAGTTAGGACTTTCCCACTGCCTGGCTTCACTCACCAGGACTTTCCCGTGCCAAGCTCCTCGCTTGGACTTTTCCCAATCAGGTCAATCAGGTTAACCAAGTCAACCTTGATTAGTAATTAATCTGAGTTAATTTAATATCTGATTCAAACTTAAATCAGTGTCAACATCAAAACAACATCCAGGTCAGACTGTATCAACAATTAACTCTGCCGATCCAAGCTCCTATATAAGGAGGCACCAATCAGAGGCAGAGGAGACACAGCAACACCGATCCTCTTCTTCCTCTACCAATAGCTTGCCACTCAGTTCGCCGTGACCACCAATGCTTGGTTGGATTCACGATCGACCGTTGTATCCTGGGAAACAGACGCCCCAAGAAGGCCTCGAAGCACAACCGGAGGTGGGCGAATTTGTTTCAAGAAAACTGCGGATCTCGCAGGCCTGGGTCAGCTAGCCTTGTTTTCTACGCCCGACCGGCCTACTGCATCAGCTTGACCTATCGGTATAGGCCGACCGACCTACTGCATCAGCCCGACCGGTCTTCTTCTGCGACTGACCGATCTGCTTCCTCGCCCGGTCTCTTTGCTCAGCTTGTCGCTGAGCGCCCGATCAACTTTTTTGTTTCGGTCGACCTGTCTGCTCCGACCGCTCTGCTCGACCTGTCGTTGTTGTTCGACTGATCGACATGTCTCACTCGCTCGACCAACCACTTTGCTTGCCCGGTCAGCACTTGGATAAAAATCAACCCCTGCTGACAGTCTGAGATTATCTGCTCAGGTCAACTATATTGTAAGTTAAATTTAACTTCCGTGTAATTTGAAATTCAGCTAAATTCAATCTAACAAGGATTCGAACTTGAGAAGCATGCTTGAAGAAAAAATAATCTTACCATTAGACCAACCATCCACAACTAGATCTCTTAGGGCCAAATAATATATATATTAATAAAATAAAAAAATCTATATAAAAATAACATTATTTAAAAATTTTGGGGGACCATGGCCCCTAACGTAAATAATAATCCCAGTTAGCCTTATTGACTATCTCTGGGGTGACCGGTCGGGTCCCACGGAAGTTTTTCACCGGTTACTAGGGTAAATCGAAAAGCACACGCGGCGGCCATCCCAGAAGCCCAGTTTCCTTTGATTACGGCCCCCATTTGGAGGAAAAATTCCTGCAAATAAGCTGTAGCTGGGGTTCGAACCGCGAGTGTTTGGGAGACAACCTGGATGTCCTACCGCGATGCCATAACCCCGGGGACAATTACTTCACATAGAAAAAAATGATTAACCAGGCTGTGTCTAGGGTGACCGACCTGACCCCACAGAAGTTTTCCATCGATCACCAGGGTAAATCGGGAAGCGCTCGCAGCGGACAGTCCAGGAGCCCAACATCCTTTAGTTGCGTGCCCCATTTGGAGGAAAAATTCCTACAAATTCACCATAATTAGAGCTCGAACCGTGAATACCTAGGTGACAACCTGAATATTCTGCTGTTGCACCATAGTCTGGGGCCAATTACTTCACATATAAGTTTCATATAAAAGTGGTTGATGAACTTTAAAAAATTAATTTTTTAAAATTTCTCGTCGTTAAAATAATCTTCTAAATTTATTCATATGTTTTTTAAATTTTGAAACTTTAATAAAAATTTTAAAAATACAAAAGAAGAGGTTAATAAAAAATTATATAATTGAAAGAACGTCAATAAAAATTTAAAAAATATTTTTATTTAATAAAAATAAAACAAATCAAAGATTAAAAAATTAGGGGACGTTTGGTTAAATGATGGGAATGACTATGGGTATGGATTTGATAGTAGGGTGGAATGAGAATAGGAATAAAAATGAAACCCATCAAATTATATGGGTTTGGTTGATTCCCATAAATCTAGTAATCATTCCCAAAATATCATTCTCAAATCCACAATCCAAACACTATCTTTTACTATCATTCCATTCTTTCATTTCCAAATATATCAACCAAACACCCCCTTACTTTAATATAGATTTGGGCGAGGCATCGTCATGTTAGTATTATTTTGGTAAGTATTATTACCAAAATGCTCATTTCATCAAAGTATTATTACCTCGGTGTTAATTTCATTTTTACTTTTTAGTTCTGTGTCATTTTTTTTTTAAAGTTTGTTTCACTTTTTGTCTCGTGTAATTAGCTCTTAAAAATCATAGAAAATAATAAAAATATAAATATTTTTTATTAACATTTTTAAAATTTTAAATTTTTTATTACCCTTCTTCTTTATAAAATTTTAAAATTTTTATTAAAGTTTCGAAATTTAAAAACATGGATAAATTTAGGAGATCATCCTAAACTCTTTTAAAAATTAAATTTTTTAGAGTTATTAATAATTTTTTAGAATCATAAATAATTTTTATATCAAACTGTTTGTTAAAATAATTAAGTTTTTTATATTTTTTATTCAGTTCCATTTAAATAAAAATAATAATTCTTTACTTTAGAACTAAAACATATTTTGAGAATTATATATGCTTTTTTAGAAAATCATAAAATAGAAAATTTAAATATATATATATATTCAAACCTTAGTTTATACAAATACTAATACATTAATAGCTAAAGTTAGTGATGTGATTAACTACTTTACGGCACAATGACAATAATCGCAAACTGAAATTAGTAATAAATCAACTGCTTATTAAAATTAAGGTTATTTGATATGTTAGCCGACGTCTACTAATTGAAAATAGTTTAGTGAAAAGCGATTAACATTAATTGCTTGGCTGAAATTAAGGTTACATTATATGTTAGCAGACGTCTGATAACTGAAATTAGTAAAGTGATTAACTAGTTGTATACCACATCTTCTTCTTATACTATTATTTTTTATTTTTTATTTTCAAACCTTATTTTACATAAATAATTAACATTATATGCTAGCTGACATTAATGAATAGCTAAAGTCAGTGATGTGATTAACTTTACGAACACAATGACAATAATGTTAAGCTGAAATTAGTAATAAATCAACTGCTAATTGAAATTAATTAAGGTTACCTGATATGTTAGCGGATGTCTAATAGTTGAAATAAATTTAGTGAAGTCATTAACATTAATTGTCTAGCAGAATTTAAGCTTACTTTATATGTTAGACGACGTCTGATAGTTAAAATTAGTGAAGCGATTAACATTAATTGCCAGCTATATACTACAACTTCTTATACTATATATATATATATATTTTATTTTCAAACCTTATTTTACACAAATACTAATAATATATTATATGCTAGCTGACATTATAATAGCTAACACTACAAGAAATAACATGATTAACGATCGAATATTGTGGTTATAAAATATTCTATCATGAATATATTTAACAACGAAAATTAAAATCTATTGCTAAATTTAATGATAGAAGTCAATGTTCCTTCACTAAGTTCAGTGGAGGAAAATTTTCTATCGCTAATTTAGCGACTAAATTAATTAAAATTTTCGTCACTAATTTATGATAATTTAGCACATTCAATAATAACATTCACATACACTATCAACATTCATATTTATTCACAGACACAATACACTCAATAACAACACTAAATATATCAACATTTAGCTGTTAATTCATGAATGCACGACACATTCAAATTCATTACAAACCATACATACTATAAATAAAGCAACATTCATGTTATTTAATTAAAAAGTAATATTAAAAACATCCTACATAGTTTAAAATAATATAATTCAAATACTTACATCCCATGCATTAGAATACCTGCCTTGGTGAGATAATATAATATCAAATCCAACTATTAATGTGACAGAACCATTTCGCATATTTTATGAGGGATAAATAAAAAAAATCTAAATTGAAGGTCAATACATCTCCGAATAACTATTTATGAGGAGCATTCGGATCTTGAGTTTCCCATAAATCAAAATCATATGATGTTAGAAAAGTAGGACTTATTAATAGAAAGCAAGATAAGAATTCTTAAATTTACCACTTTACTAATGTGTTGACCCAATCTTCCATCGACTGCTCTATTGTTGGATCTGATCCCTCATTTCTTATTTTTCTTATTCTAATACTTCCGTTTGATCGTAGATAAGGAATTGAGATGACCCCTGAGCCAATGAGCTATTATACGGTCATATATGATTTTTTGCCTAGGAGCCCAGACTGAAGAGGAAGTTCTTTTTCTATCCATCGATAACATTATAATATATATCATTTATATCGTCGATGGATAGAATATGTAACTCATCTTCCTCTCTAGCAGACTGAGACGCCTGTGTAACTCGATCAGTTATATCATCATATATATATAAAAAATTATTAATATATAATATACAATAAATAAAACTAGTCATTGTTAAATGTGAGTGATAATACAATTTATATTCTTTGTCTTTGATCGACCATCAACAAGTGTGGCACGTTTTGTTAAATACTTCTCAAAAGTCGGAGGTCTATGTAAAGTATCTCCTTGTGTACATATATTTTTTTATAAATTAAAATAAGTTTATAAATAATTTAAAAAATTCTTATATATAATTTATTGTAACCTCACCGAGTCTATTGCATGTTGTACAATAGATCATGATTTAGTTGTATGGTTTATGGATCCAGTGTTTGGGCCAACGAACTCAATGTTTTTATTATTTTGAGCAATCAATTAATTTTACTGTCATTTTTTATAGTCTAATTGTTCTTCCATGCATTCCAAATCTTATCTGGTACATGAGATGACCTTGTTCTCTTTCTTTTTTACTTGTATAACAAGTCTTATAATTTTACACAATAATTGTTTCATATTTCATTAAATTGTGTCTTGTGATATATGTTTTCTACAACAACATAAAAAAAATAGTATAAAAAGATATTTGTATTATACAGTGTCAATAATATTCAAATTATTTATAAAAAATTCTTGATAATAAAAATATTTATCATCTTAGCCTCCATGCCATTATGTATAACTAGAAATATATTGACACTCTTTAAATTTTTTGCTTATATAAACAACTACATTATATGACCATCCGGAGTAAATTGTATGAACTTTTTTTAAATTTTTTGAAATAATAAATCAAAGATAATCTAGAATTACTAATAGTATCAATATTTACTGAATCCCAATAATCCTCAACACAATTGGGTCACGTGTATTACTACAATATCTGACATGATTATATCTGTAAAATAATATTATAACACATACATATTCTAAATAATATACATACATATTCTAAATAATAATTAAATTAAAATAATAATACCTTATACGATAAAACTAGCAAAATTTACACATAACAAGTAAGCATATTCATAACTAAATGATTAATATTAATCCTAAAATTTAACATTAATAATTATGGTTGAGTCTCATACTTTTACATTTGATTGAAAATTTTCAACCTAAAAAGCCAAAGTCCTAAAACCAGTCAATTCCAATCCAACTTATAAACACCATAAGAGATAAGTGAAGTTGAATCACATTATTTTATGCAAGCAAAGTCTAAATTAAAAGTAGGAGATACTGGACTGATAACTTTTTTTTAGGCTACTTTTCATCTCTCCTTTCTCTCTTACTTTCTACCAATTTCTGAGGATCGAGATTTCGATCGCTAAAACCTGTTATTGAATTAGTAATAAATCAATTGTTGACTGAAATTAAGGTTACTTGATATATTCGCAGACATCCAAAAGCTGAAATTAGTTTAGTAAAGTAATTAATATTAATTATCAGGCTGAAATGAAGATTACCTTACATGTTAGCGGATGTCTCATAGTTGAAATTAGTGAAGTGATGATTAACATTAATTGTCAATTGTATACCACAACTTCTTGTACTATCATTTTTTTTCAAACCTTATTTTATAAAAATACTAATACATTATATGCTAGCTAGCGGACATTAATTAATAGCTAAAGTTAATGATGTGGTTAACTTTGCTACACAATGACAATAATTGTAAGCTGAAATTAGTAATATATTAACTGTTGGCTGATCGGGTGAGAGTCGGAGCGTCAGGGGTTTACTTAAGTGTTATGACATCGAGGGTCATCGAAGAGTTTACATCAAATAAGTATAGAGGATAACATTTCTCTCTCAATATATATAAAATTTACCTACACAATTTTACTCTGCATACTCTTAAGTGATCCTCATAAGTCCGGACGCCTGCCAGAATGCTACGACTAATTTTTAAGAATTGGGGTACTTGGACTTGTGAAAGTCTCTTAGGAATTTACAAGATAAATTATATATATATATATATATATTTTGTAAAAAAATTCATTGATCGTAATAATGCAATTAAGATAATATATAAAATTAAAGTCCTTTCTTTTTCATTTTTCCCTTATAAAAATAATTCAATCAAAATAAAATTATCTAATACACAAAGACGAAATATTTGCTATGCTTAATATCTTTAGCTTAAGAGGATGTTTGGCTAAACTTATTAAAAACAGCTTATAAGCTCGTACAGCTTATAAGTTGTTTTAGGAGCTTATAAGTTGTTAGACCTTATTTTTAAAAATAAGTTGTTAAAGTGTTTGGGTGAACTTATTACAATCAACTTAAAAATATTGATGTGTTTGGTATTATAAGATCTTTTTATTAATAAAATTACCAAAAAGGGTATAATACTATTAATAGAGGGTTTTGAGATTTTTATTAATAGAGAGTTTTGGGCGAATTTTTGCATCGGGGGAGAGAAAATTAGAAAGAGGCGTTGGCGGAGAAGATGACACAACGTTGGAAGAAAAGTCGACGGAGATAAAAAGATATTAAGCTTATAAAAATCTATCGAGGATAAGATGGAGATTTATGAAATTATATAAGGATATTTTAGATAAACAAATTATTAAAATAAGATCTTTTTTAAAAAAGTAGGGTCTTCCATACTTTTTTAAAAACAACTTATAAGCTCCAAAACAGCTTATTTTGACAGCTTATAAGCTATTTGAAAAAAAAATTACCAAATAAATTTGAAGAACTTATAAGCTCCAAAACAGCTTATAAGCTGTTTTAGAGAGCTTATAAGCTTAGCCAAACACCCTCTAATTGTAAAATGCCGAAAAATGACGAATAAAGATAAGGGAATTTTTAGAAATTTTTTGGGAATTCTTCGGAGCTCGTATGACTTACGTTACGGAGGTAATAATAGGTCCCGGGAAAGTCTGTTTAGGCTAACCCGTTTAACGAGGAAATGCTTAATTATTTTTTTTATTTCCACTTCTATTTCTTTATTTCTTTTCCCCGTGCCCTCACCCGAGCCGAGCCCGCGCCCCTCTTCCCCCGCGAACTTGTGTCGTGCCCTAACCTCCTCGCGTCGGCGTTGTTTCTCTTCTCCCGTGCGCGTGCCCTAACCGCTCGGCGGTTCTCCTCCTCTTCATTTCTTCTGCCCGACGCCACTGCTCTTCCGCCGCAGATCCCACTTTCTTCTTCGCTGAGCACCGCGCTGCCGACCATCTTCTCTTCTTGCGCCGAAGTTGACCCCGACGCAAGCGCCTCCGACTCCATGGATCCACCATCTGTGTGTGTGCCCTCGCGCCGACCGCCGGCTAATCCCTCTGCCCTAGTGTCATTCGCCTCCTCTCACCCTCGATCATGCCGATGCTGAGGTTCTCTATCGCCGACGCAGGGCCACGACAACCACTGTGAGTTGTCCTTCCTCTCTTCTGATTCGCGCGCCGATCACCGACCACTGGAATCCAGCGCCGCCGCCGTGCCCTAATTCCTGACTCAGTGCCCTAACTGTGATCTGGGAGATAAGTTTGTTTGGTATTAGGTTAATAGGGATTTGATTCTATACTATGGTTGAATTCCAAATTTGATCTGTGATCTCCACTCTTAACCTCACCTTTGATCTGAACAGGGTACTGGAATTCCAGAAGAGAACTACTTTGCTATGGGGGTTTCTTAGATCCAGTAGTCACTCTTCTAGCACCAGCACGACTGTGAATTGAGGTAAGGAGTAGGGTTACAAATTTTTGGTTGTGGCGATTCCTGTTGATTACTACACAAGTTCATAATAGGATAGGGGCGTTAATTCTGACAGGGGTTAGCGGCTGTATCCAGATCCTTCACCGAGTTGTTGCAGATCTAGATTGGGGTAAAATGTGTATAGAATTGGATTAGTATTGAATTTAATCCATTGCTTTATTTTGTTACATGGGATCAATTCCATTTTTAAGGAAGGATAAAATTATTAAATAGATTTGGAGATTTTTTTTTAGCTATATAGCTAAATACATTATCTGTTTGATATCACAGAATTTTGACTCGAGATGGTGTCTCGACGAGGGACCTATTTTGGATACGATCCTTTCTATTGGAGGCAGGTACTTTGACTTTATGTCATTTGATATGTATAGTAATATTTTTAACAAATAGCAATGATTGTATTTCTTATTTGTTTTAGTTGATCACTACCCGATCTGTTACATGCTTGTTTATTTATTTGTTATGCACATCATGTAAGTATTTACCTGATTATACATGCTTATAGAGGTAGTGGCACAACCATGTTATTTATTATGTTCAGGACCTAGGGTTTTTGATTCCTTATCTGATCTGTGTACCTTTGATTTGGTTCATTGTCCTATGGTATACATTTTATATTTATATATGAATATTGCTATGCTGTTCAGGATATTGCCATGTTTAGTGTCATGCATCATCTCACATGATTGCATGCTGTGCGATAGTCTGCTCCATTATTGTCGAGCACATCGCCAGTTACATGTATCTGCACACACCACCACTCATGGGTTAGTGGTATATCAGACAGGTGTGTGGCAGTTATGCTGTTTAGCTCCGTTAGTCTGGTGACTCAGCGTGGTAGCCGACAGATAGTTCTGCTCTGTTTGGCTCCACTGGTTTAGTGTAGCAGCGTGGTAGCCGGCAGACGGTTGGATTTTGTTTAGCTCCGTTGGTCCGCTCATGGGTAGTGTGACGCAGCATGGTAGCCGACAGAGATTCCTCCCCGTCATCGTGTACCGGGAGATGAGAGCATTGAGCTCCCCCATTTATGATTTGGGGTAGGAGGACAGGTGTACTCCGACAGCATCCCGTCCACTCGGTCACTCATCAGGAGCAGTGATGGCAGAGTGCATGGTTGTCACAGCCCTACCCACTCGGTCTCACCATTGTGTGTGAGATGGCTGACTGGCGTCAGGGGTGACTATGACATTGGTATCATATGCATGATGTATTTATTGCTTGTGTTTGATGCATTTACTTGCTGCATTTATATAGATGCATATGATTGACATGCATACAGGATTTATGACACTCTCGGTCTGACGACCCTGTTGTACTTATACCCTGGTCCTGGTTAGTACAGTTTTCTCCTGTTTATTTTAGTTACATTTACCCTTCTTGTATCAGGAGACTGTACGCATGATTAGTGTTGGTTGTTATTTTCTTTATTATGCATATCAGTTATTACCCGCTGAGTGTTGGACTCACACCCTCCTCCGTTGCTATTTTCAGGTTGACGCTATCCGGAGAGTTCCAGTCGCTAGTCCCCTGCAGACCACGAGGACGTTTGTTGGTCTTTTGGTTTCTTCTTTATTAGACTTGTTCTGTTTTGATACATTTGGATCTTGTATGGATTTTTATTTGTCGATGAGTTTTATTTGGATTTGTTTTACTACATGCCTGCCTAGACGGCAGAAGAGGTGAGTTGATTGTATCGTCGGATTTGAGCTTTATGGGTGTAGTGGAGTAGGACATCAATTTTGTGCTTTATGAGTGTAGTTGAGTAGGGTTGTTTTTGAGTCTTCTTATCACTGTTCTAGTTGGTTAACTGTTAAGCTGCGTGGATGTCTGTGTGTTGTGTTTTATTATTATTATTGTTCCGACCGTGTTGGCCGATGTATATGTGGCCCTGAGGGCATTGTTGAAGTTTCAGATTGTCAGCTGTACAGGGGAGATGTTGCCGAAATTTCTTCGGACAAGGACTCCCCCGGGACGTGACATTAATCTATATCTGTCTTGATTTTATCCTACAATTTTTTCTTTAGCAAATTATCTGAAGTTTATATGATCCAATGGTAAATGTTATACCTCTTATACCTTTTTTTTTTTTTCTATTAGGGGATGTTTGGTTGATGAGTTTGAGAATGAGGGAATAGAATGATAGTCAAAGATAGTATTTATATTATGGGTTTGGGAATGCCATTTTGGGAATGATTACTAGATTTATGAGAATCAACCAAACCCATATATAACTAGATGAGTTTCATTTCCATTTTTATTCCTATTCCACCCTACTATCAAACACATACCCATAGTCATTCCCATTATTTAACCAAACACCCCCTTAGCTTTTGTTTGGCGAGCTGTTGTAAGTTTTTAGTAAAATTTTTAATACTTTGCCAAATAAACTTATTTTACCAAATCCAAATCGATTCATGCTTATTACATTATTGTTATTATTATTATTATTAACCCTCAATTCAAAGATTATCATTACTTTGATACTCTGCACATCCTTATTCTATATACTCATAAACGACTAAGTACAAATTTAGTCATCCGAAAGCTCATCCGGGCACCCCAAAAGTCCGTTCGGGTACTCAGACTTATGAGAGTTGTCAGAAGTGTGCAGAATAAGGATGTTCAAGGAATATATATAATATTTTTATGTAATTCTATATTTTATTCCGTTGTATTTGTCATTTGACATGCGGCAAAAGGTGATTCGTTTGTCTCTAATATTCTCATCAATTCATTCTTATACCAATATAAAGGAGATAAATTATGAATAACTATTAATTATTAGTACAAATGATAAAATATGGGAGGAAGTATATTCAGGCACACTTTCGATCATAACATCTAAAGGGACATATTTGCCGTTTTTACCTGTATAATATTGTGCATGATCACTGCAATATAATGAAAGTCAATAAAATTGACCTAACACAAAGACAATAATTTTGTCTTTTTCAAAGTGTCCAATTAAAAAGTTCCCATATAAGAATTTCTCTAAATGAAATCCTAACAATGCATAAGCCTAATTACTGTCAAATAGGAAAGACTTCTCCTACTACAAAATCTAACAAATCATGACGGTTCCCATTTTAAATATCTTGAAAAACTATTCGTCAGGACAAATGGCATGTTAAATCAGACTATGTATTGTCATATTTATGATGTGCAACGTGGCGGTGATATCATTTTTTGTTTCTTGTTTACCGCTAAATGATGTTTTAGATGATAGTAAAAGATGAATATGTTCGTCTTTAATGTTTTTATCAATTTGTCCCAGAGTCAATACAGAAAAGGTAAATTACGGGCGGTTACTAGCTTTTGGAATAATGACTAGTATATAAGGGGGCATTTACCCTGGCTTTGCTGAGATTCGAACCTCAGACCTCATGATGGTAACACCTCATGTACTAATCACTAGAACGTCGCGAGAGGGCATCAAATGATGTTTTAGAGCACCATGTGAAAATCAACAATAGACTTTGAATATTATTTAAAATAATAGGTAGATAATTATTGAAGTAGATATACGTGAAGTAAAATGGTCAATTTTTTACTTCACCACACAGTTACCGAACACTACAAAAATAATCAAGATGACGGACGGAAATATCCGTTGGTATATGACCTTACCGACAGATTACCGACGAAATTATAGGTGTCGATAGCTGATTTGTCGGAAACGGGATTGTCACGCCCCGGGGAAGTCCCTGTCCGAAGAAATTTCGGTAGCACCTCTCCTATACGGGTGACAATCTGAAACATTTCTACAGACACAATATACATTAGCCACAGGTGACTGGAATATACATACAACCACGCAGTTATATATATGCAGCCTACTCGACTGATACCACAAAAATACAACCACGCAGTTATATATAAATCTAACAGCCCACTCGGCTGTACCAAAACCAAACACAACGGAAATACAATAGACAACACATACAACTATAAACAAAGACTGCTAGCCGGCTAGGCTTACACCACACAACAAAACAACACTCCAGAAACATAACTGGAACACAAAGCGAAATATAGAAATTTCATATACCAAAATGAAAATAAATAAAAGCGGAGACAGGTCTTCTGATGTGACATGGGGACCGACAAGTAGGATACTCCAAGCAACTCCATAAACAACCAGGTACCTGAAAAAGATAGTGTCTACGACGGTGAGTTCAACACCTCAGCAGAGACCAGTTGACATGTGTAGTAAGCTATAACAGACAGTCTCCTGGACAAAAAGTGGAAATGCACAATAGAAAAGGCTGAAGAGAATTTTACTCACCAGGGCCTCCTATAGAAATAGTCAAGTCGTCAGATCGAGAGTATCATAAATCCTATATGCATGTCAAACATATGCATCCATCCAAATGCAGCATATAAATGCAACAAACACAATCGGTATATGCATCAATGCATATGATGCCAATGACATGGTCACCCCTGACGCTAGTCAGCCATCTCACACACAATGGTGAGACCGAGTGGGTAGGGCTGTGACAACCATGCACTCTGTCATCACTGCTCCTGATGAATGACCGAGTGGACGGGATGCTGTCAGAGTACACCTATCCTCCTACCCCAAATCATAAGTGGGGGAGCACAATGCTCTTATCTCCTGGTACACGATGACGGGGAGGGATCCCGGTGTGCTACCACGCTGCAATACACTACACATGAGCGTCCCAGCGGAGCACCACCGAGCAAACTGACATGTTACCACGCTACGTCATGGTACCCATGAGCGGACAAACGGAGCACCGACAGTGATGAAACTGGCGATGTGCTCAACAACAATGGAGCAGACTATCGCGCAGCATGCAATCATGCGAATGGTGCATGACACTAAGCATGACAATATCCTGAAACAATCCATATATATAAAAATGTGTACCCTAGTATCAATAAGTCAAATCCACAAATCTAGGGTATACAGGTCCGCTATAGTATAAATAAAAACCTAGGTCCTGAACATCATAAGGCAGGGTATGTCACTACCTCTATGAACAAATATATAATCATGTGAGTACTAACATAAAATGCATAATAGGTGAACTAACAAGCATATAATAGGTATCCGGTAGCGACATATCAAAAACAAGGACAAACATAATTATTACTAAAGGCTATAACCTACTAAACATATCAACATGACATTATCAAAGATAAATCAAGGTACCCACCTCCACTAGAAATGATCCTATCAGGTCCAAATCTGACGTCGAGATACTCGTCTCGCATCAAAGTCATGTATCACCAATATAAATATATTTTATTTAGCTACAATTCTTATAAATAGCTAAATAAAACCTCTAACTCTAAATTAGGATAAAATCCTAGTCATACTATTAGATTAAAATAAAATCCTAATTCCTTTGACACATAAACACTATCTAAAATAATCGAATCAAAACCATGATTCATAACATGTATCAAATGCTCTACACCTTACCTTGCTTCTCAGCTGCTCTTGTTAATGCACAGGCAAAGAAAGTTGCTGCTGGATGAAATAACTGTTGCTGGAAAACCCACTTGCGCTAAACAATCAATAAGATAGATAATTGATCAACAAAACAACCCAATTCAAGATATTACCTACTGACCCTACCTCTTCCTTGATGTCCTCAGCCGAAGCAAGATTGCCACGACAAATTCCCACAACCCCAAATCTGAATGCCCGATCTATTGAGTCACTGCCAGATCCAAGAGCAACCCACAGCAAACCCTACTGGAACATTTTCCCCATTGTCGGATTAAGATGTGAACATCACGAATCAAAAATACCCAATTACATAACACAATTTCCTTACCTTCCAGATCACCGTGAGGGCACCGAGTCGGGAATTAGGGCACGGGAGGACACCGACATTGCTGGAGGGTGCCTGCTGATCGGTGGCGACAGTATCCCTTGGCGAGAGGGAACCAGCTAGGGCATGCTGAGGTCTGTCGGGGCGCGGCTCGCAGTGAAGATGGACTGAATGGTCGGTGCTAGGACTGAGAAGGAGCAGCGATGAACACAAACTAGGGCAGCAGAGGAGGGCGACCAGTGACGGCACGGTGAGGATCTCCCTTCCAGCGATGATTGGTCCAGCAAGGTTAGGGCAGCGCCGTAAGATGAAGAGGAGAAGACGACCGACGGAGGAGGACAAGGGATCGGGCGGCGCGGCTAGGGAGAGAAGGGAAGAGAGGGGAAGATCGACATTGCTCGACTGTCGGGAGAAGGAGAGGAGAAGGAAGCGGTTGAGACGAAGGAGAAATAGGAGTTGGAACCGTCGAGTGGCGGTTATGGCAAGGATTCGGCGGGGAAGAAGACTCGACGCGAGAGGAAAAGGAATTTGGCGTCGGGGAACGACATCGGCCACGCGCACGGGGAGGAGAAAAGAAAATAAAGAAAAGAAAAATAAAAAGGAAAAAAAACTTTTCCTCGTTAAAATGGGGTAGCCTAAACAGGCTTTCCTGGGACCCAATTTTATCCCCGTAAACTCGTCCATACGATCTTCGAAAAATTCCAGAAAAATTCCTAAAAATTTCAAAAAAATTCTCTTATCATTAATCGCCATTTTTCAGTATTTTACATTCTCCTCAATAATAAAAATTTGGTTCCCAAATTTGGTTATCTACCATCAGCAAGTATTAGCAAAAGCTAAACAGTATATATGTTGAACGGACATACCCTTGGCCGAAACCTCTAAAAGCATGATTCTAAATTTTAAATGAAACATAAGGCATGGAACTTAAACTAACAATATATATAAGATCATATATCATGAGGAAGCATAAACAAGCATAGTTAGGTTTCAAACTTTTCCTTAAGCCTTTCATCCATTCTTAGCCGAAACTTAAAGGGTAGGGTTCTAGGTTTTTTTTTTTCATAACATGAAGCATGAAGACTTAAACTAACCATATATCAAGATCATACATCATGAGGAAGCATAAACAAGCATAGTTAGGTTTCAAACTTTTCCTTAAGCCTTTCATCCATTCTTGGCCGAAACTTAAAGGGTAGGGTTTTAGGTTTTTTTTTTCATAACATGAAGCATGAAGACTTAAACTAACCATATATCAAGATCATACATCATGAGGAAGCATAAACAAGCATAGTTATGTTTCAAAAACTTTTCCCTAAGCCTTTCACCCATTCTTGACCGAAACTTAAAGGTGAGATTTTAAACTTTTTAATACAACATGTAGCATGAAAACTTAATCTAACAACATCTAAGAGATCATACATCATGAAGAAGCATAAACAAGCATGGTTAGATTTCAAAACTTTGCTCTAAGTCTTATATTCAATCTTGGCCGAAACCTAAGGGTAAGGTTCTAAACTTTTTAATACAACATGTAGAATGAAAACTTAATCTAACAACATCTAAGAGATCATACATCAAGAAGAAGCATAAACAAGTATGGTTAGATTTCAAAACTTTGCTCTAAGCCTTATATTCAATCCTGGCCGAAACCTAAGGGCAAGGTTCTAAACTTTTTAATACAACATGTAGCATGAAAACTTAATCTAACAACATATAAGAGATCATACATCATGAAGAAGCATAAACAAGCATGGTTAGATTTCAAAACTTTGCTGTAAGCCTTATATTCAATCCTAGCCGAAACCTAAGGGCCAGGTTCTAAACTTTTTAATACAACATGTAGCATGAAAACTTAATCTAACAGCATATAAGAGATCATTCATCATGAAGAAGCATAAACAAGCATGGTTAGATTTCAAAACTTTGCTCTAAGCCTTATATTCAATTCTGGCCGAAACCTAAGGGCAAGGTTCTAAACTTTTTAATACAACATGTAGCATGAAACTTAATCTAACAACATATAAGAGATCATTCATCATGAAGAAGCATAAACAAGCATGGTTAGATTTCAAAACTTTGCTCTAAGCCTTATATTCAATCTTGGCCGAAACCTAAGGGTAAGGTTCTAAACTTTTTAATACAATATGTAGGATGAAAACTTAAACACCATAGGTAACCACAAATCCTTATCTTGGCCGAAACTTGCAATACAAATTCCTAGGTATTTCAAACAACCTTTAAACATAAAGCATACGAGAGCTACTTGTACTGCAAGTGAGGGAATATTTACATCCTTTCGCTAAGAAAAATACCCTTGTTTGAGAAGTTTGCCTAAGAAGAAGATCCCCTTTAGCTTGGTTTCGGCAAATGAAGGAAAATGGTTGGGAGTTTCGGTGGAAGAAGAGAGGAGGAAAAAGAGAGAAGAAAAAATGAACTTTTCCCTTCCTTTCTCTTATTTATGCCAAAATAAAGGAAGAAGGCAAAACCATCTTCTCATTTGGAAGGAAGAAGGAAACTCAAACTTCTCCTTCTAAGTGAAGGGGCCTTCACCTTAACTACAATCTCCCTTCTTTTCCTAACAGCACACCCCTGCTGGGGCTACTGGTTATCACTTGAAATCACTTACCAAGAGGTTCAAGGTTCAAACCTTGGTTATGCCTCTTTTTGGTTCTATTTCCTTTTTATTTTTGAACAATCTACATAAAGCCTATTTTAATCATGGAAAAATTCATAAAATTACTAGGTATCCTATGGGTGTTACACATAATCTGCCTCGAAAATATATAATACTCGCTTCATCTCGAGTAAACTCGGTCTGCTACCCGGAAGCTATCCGGTTGCCAATGGATTGTAAATGTTGAATGTTGATCACCAGCCTGGGCCTCCTAAATCCTCATCTTGATCGACGACTAATCAACCATGGTAGTAACAATACCCTGCTCTATCTGTCCCTGCTCCTGAATGCCTAACTCAGAGAAACCCTGAACCAAGTCTGTGACTGAAACTTAGTGGCAAGCCAAAGTCGCTTTGAACTTCCTGCTGAGTGCATCGACAACCACATTAGCTTTCCCCGGGTGGTAGCTAATGGTACAATCGTAATCCTTCAGGAACTCCATCCATCTCCTCTGTCGGAGATTAAGCTCCTTCTAGGTGAAAATATATTTGAGACTCTTATGATCAGTGAGAATCTCAAACGTAATGCCGTACAAATAATGTCGCCAAGCTTCAGAGAAAAGATGATGGCAGCTAACTCCAGATCATGAACTGGGTAGTTCTTCTCATGCTCCTTCAACTGTCGAGAAGCATAGGAGACTACCCTGCCGTGCTGCATTAGAACAGCGCCCAAACCCTGAAGAGACACGTTAGTATAGAGCACGAATCTGTCCTCTCCAGAAGGTAAAACTAAAACTGGAGTCGACACTAATCTCCGCTTCAGCTCCTGAAAGCTGGTCTCATAATCCTCGGACCACGTGAACTTCACGCCTTTCCTGGTCAGGTGTGTCAGTGACATAGCTATGTGGGAGAAACCCTCAACGTATCTCCGGAAATATCGAGCCAAACAAAGGAAGTTGCGAGCCTCCTCTATAGACTCCGTCTACTCCCAACGGTAACAACCTCTATCTCCTGTGGAACCACGGTATACTCCTACTGGTGACCGTGTGTCTCAAACATCTCACAGAAGACAACCAAAATACGCACTACTGATCTTCACATATAGACGTTTCTATCAAAACATCTCTAGAACTATGCGAAGATGGTGTACGAGACTCACCTCGGATCTGTAATAGATCACAACATCATCAACAAAGACAATAGAAATCGATCCAAACATCCTAGGAATACCAAATTCATCGAGTCCCTGAAAACATCTAAGGCTCCGCAAGCCCTAATGGTAAAACCAAGACACATAATGTCTGTATCACAAACATTCGTAACCATAAGATCCCCGACAACAAGTCAGGAATCTAATCACCAACGATATAAATCACCAAAGAATAGATCCTCCAGTGTGAGAGCAACGCTCCATCACACGAAATACCACATATATGGGAGCAACGCTCTACCACAAGAAATCCTCCATATGTGGGAGCAACGCTCCATCATAAATAATTTGAAATATGTATCTGCAATAAATATAGGAGTAATGCTCCGCTACAAGTAATCCGCAATATGTGGGAGCAACGCTCCACCACAAACGATCCATAACATGTGGGAGCAACGCTCCACCACAAACAATCCATAAGTGCCCAAGGCACCTAACTATCCAGCTAAAGACTGCACGAGATCTCTCTACCACAGATCACTATAGTTAGCCTAGGGGTATAACAACCTAGTAAGCAAATCACATCCATAGTCAACTCTATCATCATCCTAGTGGGTCGGTCACCCACTAATAGGAGAATTAGTTGACAGGGTAATACAACCAATAACATAATGTAGACACTCAACATTCTATATTCAACATAGGTAGAATCATCATGATACTACCAACCATACACCTGACACATGTGCACACACAACATATGTATGATCGACATACTCCTCCAATTAGTACACACCAAACATACTCACAACATAGGTATAAATCATCGTGATACCTCTAACAATGCATACCAAACCCGTGTGCATATATATCAACATAGGTATAATCGACATTACACCTTAAACAACACTCACATGACATATATATACACCTATGCCAAGAGTAAAATCAACGTAATACTTCCAACAAATCATAATAGACTCGAGTGTACACATAGAACAAATATAATGAACACGATATCTCGAATATTACACCAAACACATCTGCACATATCACGACTCAGATTAAATCGATAAGATACCTCCAATAAAACACTCAAACACATGTGCACATTTCACAACATAGATTTAATCGACAAAATACCTCCAATAAACCAATCAGATCACTTGGGTATAATCTACTAGAAACCCACAACAATCATAACTAGAAAAGTATACACCCACTACATGCAATTAGTCCATCCATCATAACACTCCTACAACACATAATAATCATATGTATACACCATATAGATATGCAGAATCAACATATTTAATCCAATCAACCTGACATTCCCTATGCTACCTTTTATGTTATCCAACTAGGTACATACAGTCTAAAATTAACGTACCCATGGAATATGATACATCGATCCTCTATAGATTGACCAAACCGACAACGGTATACGGCTAATTCAGTCTTTCCCCACGTCAGTACAAGCCATGTACTCAATGTGCTCAAGATATCCAATTAAGCACGAATCACCCAAAAATTAGCATTTTTATAAAATAGAGTAAGTCGATCCCCTGCTGATCGGACCAACCAAAATAATGAATCGGTGATCGACTATCTAAATCTAACAAATGTACGTTAATCCTCGGCAATCACAAAGGTATATCGATTTACGACTACCTAAGTCGACAAACGTAAATCAGTCTTCTACTGACCGATCTAACAAGAGTAAATCAATATTTACTGATGAAATTAACTAAGATAAAATGGTACACTACTGGCTAGGTCAACATGAAAATATAGATACATCCACTACACAGCTAATAATAGTAGAGGCTGGTATGTGCCTCAATCTGCTAACCAACTAGTAGTAACAGAAGCTAAAAGTACTGGTGTATGATATGAAAAATCACCAGAAACTGTAATCCTTGATCTCTAATAGGGTCGATCATCATCAGTGGCTAACCCATCACATGTAATATGACTACAACATCAGACAGATACCAAATACAAAGTGCTAATACATGTCATAACTATCATAGTCAACAATGCATATACCAACAAAATGGTAGGATGACAATATACCAACATACCTCCTATAACTTGGAGATGTCTTGCCGTTGCCAGGTCCTAAAACTCGAAAAGTCCCATCGAGAAGACTAAAACACTAACTCCGAAACACGGGGGTATAAGACTTGTAAACCGTGCTCTGATACCAAATAAAGTGGTATCAGATAAATCTCGAAAATCTAGAATATAGAGCAAATATCGTATACCTGCTCTGATACCACTAAATTGTCACACCCTGGGGAAGTCCCTGTCCGAAAAAATTTCGACAGCACCTCCCTTGTACGGGTGACAATCTGAAACATTTCTACAGACACAATATACATTAGCCACAGGCGGCTGGAATATACATACAACCGCGCAGTTATATATATGCAGCTTACTCAGCTGATACCACAAAAATATAACCACGCAGTTATATATAAATCTAACAGCCCACTCGGCTGTACCAAAACCAAACACAGCGAAAATCCAATAGACAACACATACAACTATAAACAAAGACTGCTAGTAATCTAGTCTTACACACACAACAAAACAACACTCCAAAAACATAACTGGAACACAAAGCGAAATACAGAAATTTCATATACCAAAATGTAAATAAATAAAATCGGAGATAGGTCTTCTAATGTGACGTGGGGACCGGCAGGTAGGATACTCCAAGCAACTCCATAAACAACCAGGTACCTGAAAAAGATAGTGTCCACGGGGGTGAGTTCAACAACTCAACAGATACCAGTTGACATGTGTAGTAAGCTATAACAGACAATAATAACTATGGAGTACAGTCTCCTAGATAAAAAGTGGAAATGCACAATAGAAAAGGCTGAAGAGAACTGTACTCACCAGGTCCTCCTATAGAAATAGTCAGGTCGTCAAATCGAGAGTATCATAAATCCTGTATGCATGTTAAACATATGCATCCATCCAAATGCAGCATATAAGTGCAACAAACACAATCAGTATATGCATCAATGCATATGATGCCAATGACATGGTCACCCCTGACGCTAGTCAGCCATCTCACACACAATGGTGAGACCGATTGGGTAGGGCTGTGACAACCGTGCACTCTGTCGTCACTGCTCTTGATGAGTGACTGAGTGGACGGGATGCTGTCGGAGTACACCTATCCTCCTACCCCAAATCATAAGTGGGGGAGCGCAATGCTCTCATCTCCCGGTACATGATGACGGGGAGGGATCCCAGCGTGCTACCACGCTGCTGTTAGGATCTTAGATGGCTAGAGGGGGGGTGAATAGCCCCTTAAAAAAAACTTTAACAAAGATGTCTACAAAAAACTTGTTAGCACAGCGGAAATAGGAAACTAAAACGAAAGGAAACAAACACACTAACACACAGATTTACGAGGTTCGGGGATAACTTGCCCCTACTCCTCGGCGTGTCCGTAAGGTGGACGACTCCTTGATCTTCGGTAGATCGCACCCCGGTAAAATTCCGGCTAGAGATCCTCCTTCGCGGTGGAGTAACCTCTCCACAAAGTCTCAAGAAAAATATATGTTAAAGCACGAGACTTACAGAGCTCGGTGGCAAAGAAGAATGAACGAATGTTTACAACCACGCGAGGATCAGTGGAAACAGGAACTCCCAGATCGCAGTTTCTCACCCGAGAGCTCAAGAACAAAGCACACCTCAACGATCAACAGTTTCTATCACTTTCTCTTACTTGCTTGTTCTTACTTTTCTCTCGTTGTTTACTGCTTCTTAAACCCCTGTTCTCCGCTGTCACGGATCGTGGTGAATCTGCACAAAATCATCGCTGCAGCCAATCCCCTTCCTGGTCCTCTGAACTCACACCAATGAAATCACAACCTTCACTGGTGTCTTCTGAGCTCAAATCAATCACCAAGAGTCAAGCGGATCGCAACCAGATCTCACCAGTAGCCGTTGTTGCCTCAAATGCACCATGCGCCGCGAATCACAGCAGAAAGTTCATTTGTCGTATTCCTCTTATGAACTCAATTTGAAATTATACTTGGAATGGTACCTGTAATCCTGCAAACTCAAAAGCTAACAGCACAGAGGGTTATATCACATAAATAAGGCAAAACAAATGCAGTGGAGGAATTGCATAAACAACGAACAAAACAGCTTGTGTGTGGATCGGTCACCAGACCGATCCATGGACCGATCAGGACATATCCTGATCGGTCCACAGATTACCTGATCGGTCGTGGGGACTGATCAGGCCGCAGCTGGATCGGTCTCCATGACCAATCCTTCCCTCTTCTCTTCGCAGTAGCATCTTCTGATCGGTCTACAGACCGATCAGATTACACTCAGTGTGCTACTGAGTGTTTCCTGATCGGTCGGCAGACCGATCAGGGAACACTCAGTATGCTACTGAGTGTTTCCTGATCGGTCACCAGACCGATCAGGAAACTTAGTTTCACTGGATCGGTCTGCCGACCGATCCACTGTCTCATGTACCACTGGATCGGTCGGCAGACCGATCCAATGTACCATGGAATCATTCTGATCTAATTCGGTCCACAGAATGAGCTCCCGAGCCCTCTCTGACCTAGTCCGGAGAACGAGCTACCGTGCCCTCTCCGACTTCGTCAGGTCCAGAGAACGAGCTACCGAGCCCTCTCTGACCTAGTCCGGAGAACGAGCTACCGAGCCCTCTCCGACTTCGTCAGGTCCAGAGAACGAGCTACCGAGCCCTCTCTGACCTAGTCATGCCAAGCTTCCTTCTTGGACTTTTCAACACCAGATGTCCGATCACCCTTGATCCATCTGGATTTTCCCTTGCCTGGCTTCACTCACCAGGACTTGCACCTAGCTTCACTCACTAGGGTTTTCACCTGGCTTCACTCACCAGGATTTCCAATCTGCCTAACATCCCAGTTAGGACTTCCTCAATCAGGTCAACCAAGTCAACCTAGATTAGTAATTACTCTGAGTTAAATATCTGATACAAACTTAAATCAGTGTCAACAGCAAAACAACATCCAGGTCAGACTGTATCAACAATCTCCCCCTTTTTGTTGTTTGACAACACGATTTAAGTTTAGAACATAAATGCTCATATACCCATAATTTTTAGGGAAATCAGGATCCTCCCCCTAAGACGGATATACCTTAGTTATCTTCTCCCCCTTTTTCATATTGACTCGATGAAGTCAATTCTGTTGGGTTCTTCGGGCCGCGAAAACCGCTTTTTCGCGTCGCGGAAACCCTGAGTCACCCAAAGCCGTAGATCCGTGCAAAGATTCGTAAACAAAAAATTTTCGAAAAACCTTTTCTTGTACGAGTTTGTAAAACTTTATATCTACACTAAAGTTAAGATTATACCTTTGATGCGCGCCCCACGCGAATCCCGCTCGTCCAAATGATGCTGGATCTCAAGACCGTCAAGTGTCGGTCCTCTAGAAGTATCCACACGGACACACTAGATGGAGGTGACCAAAAACCAAGGTGTGCTAGCACCTATGTGGTTCGGCCAAGGAAGGAGGAGAGGGAGAGAGGGAGAACTTGAGAGGAAGAAGGAGGAAGAAAAACCACACTTGAATGAAAATGAATTCACTCCAATTCACAAAGTGGCCGGCCACTTTTCTTCTCTAGTGTAACTCCCCATTAAATGCAATTAATGTGAAGTTAATAAGAAAATGGCTTTGTAACTTCCATGAGGTGGCATCCATGATGATGTGGAATATCATCATTGGTCCACCTAACGCCAACTCACCAATGAGGTGGCAAAAGGTCAAGTCAAAATTGACCTTTGGTCTTCCTTCTCTAGTCAAGTCAAACTTGACTCAATCTCTACCATGGTTGATCTAATCCAACCATTTGATTCGAGCCAACTTAATATAATGAATCTAATTCATTAAATTAAATTGATTTAATAAGTCATAATCTAAATTAGACTCATTAAATACATGAATCAACTTGAGTCGAACTCAAGTTAACCCAATTAGGATTACTCTTAATCCAATTTGATTCATCAAATGAATCTAATCCTCTTGGTTCATCATATGAACCTAATTTCCATCTAATTGTCCTAAGTGTGTGACCCTATAGGTTCTTGTAACGTTGGCAATGCCCTAAACCCACTTAGGAGCATAAGTAATGAGCGGTATCTAGCAACACATCATTACTACCCAAGTTACAAGAATGTCGAGATCCGACATCACCTTGTGACTACCAATTGTGACTACTCACAAAATAATGACAAGTGTCCTTCTATCCTAGGCATCTAGATTGATCAATATGAGGCATAGACCGTGTCATCCTCTAATCAATCTAAATCTTGAACTCCAAGTAGACTCACTCGATCAAATGAGCTCAACATCTAATGTTGACTCATTTGGGCATGGCCATGCACTTAGTGGTCTCACTCTATCAAGAATACCGATGTCGCTCCCGTCATATGGGAGGGATAGATCCCATCTACATCACTCACATCCCTCTACATAATTCGTTATATACCCGAGAATCGCTTTTATAGTCCACCCAGTTACGGGTGACGTTTGACGAAACCAAAGTACATAACTCCTTATGTAGGGATCCATGGTGACTTCAGGTCTAAGGACTAATAGTCATACTAATAGTCACATGAGAAAGTATATGACACTCATATAACGATCCATGATACTTTCTCATGGCGGGTCATTCAGTATACATTCTCTAATGCATACCCATGTGTCAGCTTGATATCTCTATATCCATGACTTGTGAGATCAAGTCATCGAGCTGACCTACATGCTAGTCTTATTGTATTAACATTGTCCCAGAATGCTAATACTCGACTAGGAATGATTTAGAGTAGTGTTCCCTATATCATCTCACTATCGATTCAACTAATCGATTGATATAGGTATGAACCTTCTACTCAAGGACGCTATTATACTTAGTCTATTTGGCACTAATATAAATAAGTATAATAACCAAACAAATGCCTTTATTAATATACAAGAATATGATATACATGAGTCCATACAATCATCAAATGATTGGCTCTAGGGCTCTAACTAACAAATTCATCACTTAACTTAACTTAGTCGAATAGGTGCGAATTAGGTAAGAGGATTCAAAAAGACTCAAAGTCATCCTCTCCCCAAAATCAACCTTTCATTCATTTATAAACTTAGTTATCTTCTCCTCCTTTGTCAAACACCAAAAAGGTGCGAATGGGGTGATAAGACTCAAAAGACTCCCCCTTAACCCATACTGTCTTGCACCTAGAGTTCCCTCTAAGTGTATAATATGACAGTAAGAAAGAGATAATATACAATCAAGTCATGGCACGGGAACAACATATTAATAAGAACTGAAGCATAAGAAAAAACGAGAAATGGACAAATGAATAGCAAAAATATATGAGTAGCATAAGTATCTAGGTCAGACAAAGATATCCAACAAATATCATCCAACATACAGACAGGCAAAATAACACATAGAATGTATCAATCAATTTCCTCAACACGAGGAACATCATCATCCTCCGCGAGAGGCTCGTAACCCTAAGGCGGCATGCTGGAGCTCGAAGGTGGATGGCCCGAGAAATGCTGCGGAGGTGGGTAGTTGGCCATCCAGCCCAGAAGTAGCTGCTGCGTCACCAGCTGCTGACTGCGCAAGTCATCGTAGCGCTGGTCGATCCGAACACGCAGTCCATGGAGCTCAGCAGCCAGTAGCTCATCGTGTCGATCAAAGCGACTCTCCAGCTCGGCGATCTGCCAGCGCAGATCAGGATCGGCCTCTCCATCGTCAGCAGCAGGAGCAGCAACAGGAGCAACCTGTCGTGGAGGTCCCCGTGGTAACTCACCTAGTGCTCTTCCATCCTTCCACCGAACATCCCCATTTTGTCCTATGATTCCAGACTTGGAAAATGCCCGCTTCCCAAGTCTGCAATCCTGTCTGACCATCTTGACTATTCTACCCTTAGAGACATCAATCTGAAGGGTCTCGAGCCAATCTGTAATTATATGCCCATAAGGCATATAAACAGTGGAGCTGCTAGGCTAAGAATAAGAGATGATCGAAGAGTAGATACTCGACATGATATCAAAGTCGAGACGCCGACGCAAACCATAAAGCATAAGATAATGATATGGTCGGATCTCAGATAATGGTTTAGATGTGATAGGTAGAAGGCAGTTCGTTACAATCTTAAAAAGAATATAGTCTTGAGGAGATAATCTCAAGGCTGCAAAAGTAGAGAAGTCAACATCTAGCTCATCTAGTCCATCCGGTCTATGGTGTCCAAAGAAATACTCATAGATGGAATCAGGTGAGACATCAAGTGGAGGAGGTAATGACTCTGGTAAATCAGGATAGATGGGAAAAAGATCTCCCGAACACATCCGACAACCTAGATACCCAAAGAATTCTCTGATGGAGAAATCGATAGTTCTTTTAGCGACTTGGGTTTTATAAACACCATCACTGTTCTGATGAAGATTATTATAGAACTCAGAAACTAGGTCAAGGTTGATGTCCCTTTCTAAGTAGACTACCGAGTCAAGTTTATAATAGGCTAGGGTTTCGGATACAGAGGGACAAAATTCATCCATGTACTTTCGATCCACAGATCGACATGGAAGCAGCTTGAATGTCCTCTGTTGAAATGCTTGCTCAAACTGGCGGTTCGGGAATCTTGAAGAAGAAGAAGGTTGAGGTCGGGAGGGTGCCTGGGACTTGGATTTCTCAGGTGACTTAGATTTAGAGGTCCCTTCACCCACTACTTTCTTTCTAAGGGTTATCAAAGTGGTAAAATGGGGCAATGAGTGAGCACCGGAGCCACCAGCACCAAAAAAACATATATGGTGAGAAATGAAACTGAACTGCCAAAGTTTTAGAGAGGTAGAGAGTTACCTTGGTGCCATTGAACTTTTGGCTAGAGTTTCAGAGTGCTAGAGCTTCAGCTAGGGTTCGGCTAGAGGTCCGCGTGCAACGAGAAGAGAAAGAGTGAGGTGAGGGAAGGAGTCGGCTAGGGTTCTGCGTGAAAGAGGAAAAGAAGAGATCGAAAAGTTTTAATGGTTTACTGATGAGTATACAGTTGATGAGATGATCGGACGGCTGTCCGATCAGGAGAAATCCTGACCGATCAGGGAACGTCCTGATCGGTCAGGGAGTGTTCTGATCGGTCGCGGAGACCGATCAGGGAGCTTCCTGATCGGTCCCTGGACCGATCAAGGTAGATCAGAGGTAGAGCCTCCTGATCGGTCGTGGAGACCAATCAGGGAGCCTCCTGATCGGTCCCTGGACCGATCAGAGGTGGATCAGCGTGCCAAGCCTCCTGATCGGTCGTGGAGACCGATCAGGGAAGCTCCTGATCGGTCCCCGGACCGATCAGAAGTCGACCAGTAACTGCTGATACGTGCCAGAACCACTGATCGGTCTGCAGACCGATCAGATATTGAAGAACTCTCCTGATCGGTCGTAGAGACCGATCAGTGTCTGATAATCAGTGACTTTAGTCTCTGAAATTCGTATCGACAGCTCTGAAACTTGGTTCAACAACTTCCAAGTTCAGAACCTAGGATCTGAAGAGCCCACAGATTATATTCAGTGATACCAATGAATATTTCCTAATGATGAGCTATAATGATTTTGAATTATCAAGGGCTCGAAAGTTTCAGACACATCATAACAAATGTGTTGAATCTCAAAGTTTCAAGAGAGAAGTTTGTGTTAGTTGTTTGCTGAAACTATGATTTATAGTGAACCAAGGTAATAAATCTGACTCAGGCTATCGGTTCACGATATATCCTTCCTATGAGTAGTTACAAGTTTGTCAAAATATGCCACATTTCTTCACCAACTTGTCCTATTTTCAAACAAAATCAGGAAGGTATCAATCAAGGGTATCAATCAACACATCAACCAGGTTAGATGATTTCTAGACACAGATCCAACCAAGATTCCTTGGTTGGAATATATGAGTAAGATCTAGGAGCCAAATACACATGAATTATGTAATGGCCTTCCCCATACTCAATTTATGTCTCTTCAACCTAATTATTCAAGGGATGCATGATACATTTTGAATAATTTGGTTGATCCTAGCATCTCACCCCATTTCTAGCAAACAAAAATATTTTGTTAAACCTTATAGTTTGTGTGAGATGTCCCCAAGTTGCCCAAATTAATTTTCCAATTTCTCTTGTCATTTTAATGGTCCTTATTGATCATGATGTGGTCAAAATGACTTATTGAGCCAAACACATTCCCAATTCCCTCCTTAAATGACTAAATTCATTTTCCGGAAGGGGTTTGGTGAAAATATCGGCTAAGTTTGACTTTGACTCAACATATGTGAGTGCAATGTCTCCCCTAGCTACGTGATCTCTAATGAAGTGATGACGCACTTCAATGTGTTTGGTCCTAGAATGATGGACTGGATTTTTCGTTAGGTTTATTGTGCTAATGTTGTCACACAACACTTGCACTCCTTTATATGAAAGTCCATAATCTTCTAGAGTGTGAATCATCCACAACAATTGTAACACACTCTCTCCCATGGCAATGTATTCAGCCTCGGTCGTGGAGAGAGCAACACAATGTTGCTTCCGACTTGACCAACTAATCAACGATGAACCTAAAAATTAGCAACCCCCACTATGCTTTTCCGATCCAATTTGCATCCAGCATAATCAGAATCGGTATAGCCTATCAAATCAAAAGACTCCGTACGAGGGTACCACAGTCCTACTCTAATTGTGCCCTTGAGATATCTTAGAATTCTCTTAACTGCAGTTAAATGAGATTCCTTGGCACAAACTTGATATCTAGCACACATGCCCACAGCAAAAAGTATGTCCGGTCGACTAGCTGTGAGATATAGAAGACTACCGATCATGCTTCTATATTGCGTTAGATCAACTGGTTTCCCACTCTCATCATTGTCAAGACAAGTGTTTGTCGCCATTGGAGTGGATACTTCCTTAGAGTTACTCATGTTGAATTTTTTGAGCATCTCTTGAGTGTATTTAGTCTGATGGACATAAATTCCATTTCGAGTTTGTTTGATTTCAAGTCCAAGGAAGAATGTCAATTCTCCTATTAGACTCATCTCAAACTCACTTTCCATGTGAGAAATAAATTCATTCAAATAGCCCTTGTTATTTGAGCCACAAATTATGTCATCGACATACACTTGGGCTACAAAAATGTTTTCACCATCTCTACGTAGAAATAGTGTTGGGTCTATTTGGCCTCTTACAAAACCCTTTTCTAGTAAATATGTTGACAACCTTTCGTACCAAGCTCGTGGTGCTTGTTTAAGCCCATAAAGTGCTTTCTTGAGTTTGTACACGTGGTTTGGAGCTTCGGTATTCACAAACCCCGGTGGTTGTTCAACATAGACTTCTTCTTTAATAAAGCCATTTAAGAAGGCAGATTTAACATCCATTTGATAGAGCTTGAAACCTCTATGTGCAGCAAAAGCTAGCATCAAACGAATGGACTCTAATCGGGCCACGGGAGCATAAGTCTCATCATAATCGAGACCTTCGACTTGACTATAGCCCTTGGCTACAAGTCTTGCCTTGTTTCTTACAACTTCTCCCTTTTGATTTAACTTATTTTTGAAGACCCATTTAGTTCCAATAATGGTGGTCTTCTTAGGTCTCGGAACTAAGTCTCATACTTGGCTCCTTTCAAATTGACCTAATTCGTCTTGCATAGCTATGATCCAATCAGGATCGTGCAATGCCTCATCAACTAATTTTGGTTCAATCTCTGAAATCAATGCGACTTCATTAGACTCATTTCTAAAGAATGACCTAGTCCTAACCCCTTGTTGGATGTCTCCCACAATTTGGTCTTGGGGATGACTAGTGGCTATCCTAGATTGTCTTGGTGTTGGTGGTGCCTCATGAATGGTCTCACTAGGCACAGGCAAGGACTCAATATCAGGCAAAGGATCAGATTGAGTTCTTTGTTGCCTTTGCTCATCAACATCAGAGTCAACTTCGACTCGTTCTTCATTTTGATCATTCTAACTTAGATTTCTAAGTTTAAATTGAATTTCTCCTACATCCCTTGATTGATCATTTAAGTTAGGGATTTCTTCAAAAGCTACATCAGAGGACTCTTCAATCAATTTAGTCCTATTGTTGTAGACTCGATAGGCTTTGCTGGTGAGCGAGTACCCGACCAGTATCCCTTCATCAGCTTTGGCCGAAAATTTTCCAAGATGGTCCTTGGTGTTCAAAATAAACACCTTACAACCAAACACCCTAAGATGTTTAATTGTAGGGGGTTTTCCAAACCAAAGTTCATGGGGAGTCTTTCCTAAAAACCTATATATCAGGATTCAGTTTTGCACATAACAAGCTATATTTACAGCTTCAGCCCATAAGTAACTCGGTAGTGAGTACTCATTGAGCATACTTCGTGCAGCTTCTTGTAAGACTCGGTTCTTTCTCTCCACAACCCCATTTTGTTGTGGGGTCCTTGGAGTAGAGAACTCATGCCTATATCCCTTTTCTTGACAGAATTCTAAAAACCTATGATTTTGAAATTCACCACCATGATCACTTCTAATGGTTTTAATTGTTGTTGATTTTTCATTTTCAGTTCTTCTACAAAAGGAAATAAAAATATCTATGGTTTGATCCTTAGTTTTCAAAAAGAAGGTCCATGTAAACCTAGTAAAGTCATCAATAATCACTAAACAGTATCTACTTCTATTTAATGAAATAACACTACTGCAATCAAATAGGTCCATGTGCAATAAATCTAAAGCAGTAGATGTACTTACAGTGCTTTTACCTTTATGAGGCGCTTTAGTTTGCTTACCCTTCTGACATGCATCACATAGTTTGGTCTTGTGGTACTTGATGCTGGGTAAGTCTCGCACTAATCCTTGGTTGGCCAACTTCCGGATGTTCTTCATGTTTACATGTGCCAACCTTCTATGCCATAGCCAAGACTCTTCTTCTTTCGACATGAAACACTTAATCAAAGCATTAGTAGAACTTTTAAACGATACTTGATAAATATTATCAACCCTTGTGCCTACTAGTACCATGTCAAGTGTGTCAATGTGTTTAACCAAACATTGACTTGAATGAAATTCAATTGTGTAACCCGTATCACACAATTGACTGACACTTAGGAGATTAAAAGTCATCCCCTTAACTAGAAGGACATTCTTGATATGGAGACATTCGGATATATGAATGTCTCCAACTTCTACAACCTTAAGGCTACCATTATTACCAAAAGACACATTACCTCTACTTTTGTTTTGAATGGTTGTAAACAGTGATTTGTCCCCGGTCATGTGCTTGGAGCATCCACTATCAACAAACCAAGTTGATAGATGCTCCCCCTCGACCAATGCCTACAAGACACGGAAGATAGAGGTTTTAGGTACCCAAATCTTGGGACCTAACGCTTCTACAACGAAAGACCTAGGAACCCATGCCTTGGTCATACCTTTCCTAGTTCCATGAGCCCTAGAAACATGTGATCTACTATTTTGAGTTCTAGACATTAGAGAAATGAAACTCGACTCCTTGGGTTGATACCCTAGCCCGGCCTTGTTGTAGACTGCCCTTTGGGCATTTAGAATCATGTCTAGAGTCTTAAAGCTAGTTGAGAACTTCTCAAGCATTTTCTTGAGTTTCTCAACCTCACCCTTTAAAGCCTTGTTCTCATCCTCAAGGACTTCTAGATGTAGGTCATCGACCTCATCTTCCCTAAGGGTCCTTAAGGTTTTTACTTCTTCTTTTAACAATTTATTTTCTGTTTTTGACTTTTTAAGCAATGTAGATAAGTGAGTGATAGTCTTATAACACTTTTCTATATGAAAAGAGGTTACCTCTTCATCATCCGACGATGATGAAGCCGCGGTTGAAGCGTCGCTCGAATCTCCCTCACTTTCGGAGTCCGAAACCTCCCTTGCCATGAGTGCTAATTGTCGTGTGCTCTTTTCCATCTTCTCTTCTTCCTCCGATGAGCTTGATGAGGACTCATCCCAAGTGGCCTTGAGAGCCTTCTTCTTCTTGACTCTTTCCTCCTTCTTTTTGGCTCGTTCCTCCTTCCTCTTTAATTTCGGACACTCGCTCCGAATGTGTCCTTTCTTGCTACACTCATAACATATAACATTAGATTTATCAAAATTTTGATCATTAGTTTTACCTTTTCCTTTGTATCTTCGGCTTCTTCTCATAATCCTTCTTACGAAGTTCGCCATCTCACTTGATGATGATCCACTTTCATCATCGGATTCGGAGGAAGAGGTGGATGAGGAAATCTCCTTTTCCTTCTTCTTTTCCTTCTTCCATCCTTGCTCTTTGGTCCTGCAAATAAAGCAATACCCTTCTCTTTTTGACCTTTGTTAGCAAGCTCATGAAGTTCCATCTCACAGAAAAATTCATCTAGTTTAACAATGGAAAGATCCTTGGATACCTTGTAGGCATCCACCATAGATGACCACAAGGCATTCCTAGGAAAAGATTTAAGAGTGTACCTTACTAGATCGCGATTCTCCACTCGTTCGTCCACAGAGTGTAGACCGTTGATGATCTCCTTGAATCTCCCATGAAGTTCACTTACCGTTTCATTGTCCTTCATGGTTAGATTTTGGAGCTGATTCAAGAATAGGTCCCTCTTGGCAATCCGAGAATCTCGAGTTCCCTCTTGGAGCTCGATGAGTTTGTTCCATAGGTCTCTTGCACTCGAGAACGGACCTACCTTGACGAGTTGGTCCTTGGCGATTCCACATTGCAAGGTGACCATAGCCTTGGCATCGGCTTGTGCTTTGCGGAGTTGTTCGGTAGACCACCTTGACGAATCGAGTTCCTTGCCTTCTTCATCCTTTGGTGGTGTGAAACCTTCCTTGACTGAGAACCACATGGCAATGTCGGTCTTAAGGTAATACTCCATGCGGCCCTTCCAATATTGAAAATCTGCTCCTTCGAAGTAGGGTGGTCGATTTGTGCTAAAGCCTTCCTTCATAGCCATCCTTGTTTGCTCTTTTGGGTGTTAATCCGAATCAAAGAGCCCCTTGCTCTGATACCACTTGTTAGGATCTTAGATGGCTAGAGGGGGGGTGAATAGCCCCTTAAAAAAAAACTTTAACAAAGATGTCTACAAAAAACTTGTTAGCACAGCGGAAATAGGAAACTAAAACGAAAGGAAACAAACACACTAACACACAGATTTACGAGGTTCGGGGATAACTTGCCCCTACTCCTCGGCGTGTCCGTAAGGTGGACGACTCCTTGATCTTCGGTAGATCGCACCCCGGTAAAATTCCAGCTAGAGATCCTCCTTCTCGGTGGAGTAACCTCTCCACAAAGTCTCAAGAAAAATATATGTTAAAGCACGAGACTTACAGAGCTCGGTGGCAAAGAAGAATGAACGAATGTTTACAACCACGCGAGGATCAGTGGAAACAGGAACTCCCAGATCGCAGTTTCTCACCCGAGAGCTCAAGAACAAAGCACACCTCAACGATCAACAGTTTCTATCACTTTCTCTTACTTGCTTGTTCTTACTTTTCTCTCGTTGTTTACTGCTTCTTAAACCCCTGTTCTCCGCTGTCACGGATCGTGGTGAATCTGCACAAAATCATCGCTGCAGCCAATCCCCTTCCTGGTCCTCTGAACTCACACCAATGAAATCACAGCCTTCACTGGTGTCTTCTGAGCTCGAATCAATCACCAAGAGTCAAGCGGATCGCAGCCAGATCTCACCAGTAGCCGTTGTTGCCTCAAATGCACCATGCACCGCGAATCACAGCAGAAAGTTCATTTGTCGTATTCCTCTTATGAACTCAATTTGAAATTATGCTTGGAATGGTACCTGTAATCCTGCAAACTCAAAAGCTAACAGCACAGAGGGTTATATCACATAAATAAGGCAAAACAAATGCAGTGGAGGAATCGCAGAAACAACGAACAAAATAGCTTGTGTCGGTCACCAGATCGATCCATGGACCGATCGGACATATCTGATTCGCGGCTGATCCGATCGGTCGTGGGGACCGATCGGATCGGTCTCCATGACCGATCCTTCCCTCTTCTCTTAGCAGTAGATCTTCGATCGGTCTGCCGATCGATTACTCGATGTGCTAGTGAGTGTTTCGATCGGCCTGCACCGATCAGATTGCACTCGATGCTCGGTGTTTCTGATCGGTCACCGGACCGATCCATGGAACATCGATTTCGGATCGGTCTGCAGACCGATCCACTGTCTTATGTATCACTGGATCGGTCGGCAGACCGATCCAATGTACCATGGAATCATTCTGACCTAATTCGGTCCACAGAATGAGCTCCCGAGCCCTCTCTGACCTAGTCCGGAGAACGAGCTACCGTGCCCTCTCCGACTTCGTCAGGTCCAGAGAACGAGCTACCGAGCCCTCTCTGACCTAGTCCGGAGAACGAGCTACCGAGCCCTCTCCGACTTCGTCAGGTCTAGAGAACGAGCTACCGAGCCCTCTCTGACTTCGCATGCCAAGCTTCCTTCTTGGACTTTTCAACACCAGATGTCCGATCACCCTTGATCCATCTGGATTTTCCCTTGCCTGGCTTCACTCACCAGGACTTGCACCTAGCTTCACTCACTAGGGTTTTCACCTGGCTTCACTCACCAGGATTTCCAATCTGCCTAACATCCCAGTTAGGACTTCCTCAATCAGGACAACCAAGTCAACCTAGATTAGTAATTAATCTGAGTTAAATATCTGATACAGACTTAAATCAGTGTCAACAGCAAAACAACATCCAGGTCAGACTGTATCAACAGCTGCAATACACTACCCATGAGCATCCCAGCGGAGCACCACCGAACAAACTAACGTGCTACCACGCTGCGTCATGTTACCCATGAGCGGACCAACGGAGCATCGACAGTGATGAAACTGGCGATGTGCTCAACAATAATGGAGCAGACTATCGCGCAGCATGCAATCATGCGAATGGTGCATGACACTAAACATGGCAATATCCTGAACCAATCCATATATATAAAAATATGCACCATAGTATCAATAAGTCAAATCCACAAATCTACGGTATACAGGTCCGCTATGGTATAAAAAAAAACCTAGGTCCTGAACATGATAAGGTAGGGTATGTCACTACCTCTATGAACAAATATATAATCATGTGAGTACTAACATAAAATGCATAATAGGTGAACTAACAAGCATATAACATGTATCCGGTAGCGACATATCAAAAACAAGGACAAACATAATTATTACTAAAGGCTATAACCTACTAAACATATCAACATGACATTATCAAAGATAAGTCTGTTGGACCCATGGTAGTTTTGATGTGATCAACCAAGTTGGTTAGGTCCTGCTGTGTTTTATCCCTGTGTCTGAGTGTACAGGAGCTTAGGAACACAGGAAGTCGAGCGGAAGATGCAGCTAGCGAGAAGGACGGCACGGGAAGGGAGCCGACGGGCTTGGTGCGTCCGAAGGACGAGAGAGCTGCGGAAGAGTACTCCGGTGGGCGTGAAGAGCGTGCGCGGCGTTCAAGGGACGTTAAGCCGAGACGGAAGGCTGCTCGAGGAGAAGGCCGGGAATTGGGTTCGGGTGAGCCCTATTCCGGTTGGCCGCAATCACCCAAAAGAACGGAGCGTCGGAAGCTGGAAAAACCAAGCTGGAATCTGTGCTGCCAGCTTGGAGGCGCCTCCAGCAGGCTTGGAGGCGCCTCCATCATGAAGGCGCCTTCAACCCTATTGAAGGCGCCTTCAATAGGTCAAATTTGACCGTTTATGCTACGGATAAAGTTTTATCCGCTGACCGAGCTGGAGGCGCCTTGAACCTTGTTGGAGGCGCCTTGGACCCTCGGGATAGAGTTTCCAGGAGCTATATAAAGGCCCCTGGAGCTAGGAATTCAAACACAACTCAAGCAATCAATCTGTAAGCAATTCCTAGCAGTAGTTCTGAGCAATTAGAGTGTAAAAGGCTTCTCCGCCTTCAGAGAAGGAGAATTTTCTTAGTGCGCTTTTCACTGCCCTGGATTAACAACCCTCTTGGTTGTAACCAGGTTAAATTTCTGTTTCTGTTTTTACTTTCTGTCTTTATTATTTTACTACTGCATTTATTCTGAGTTGAAATCCGAGGAGGGTAGTTCTACTTTTTGTTTACAGCAATTCACCCCCCTCTTGCCGGTCTCCGCTGCACCAACAAAGTCAAGGTACCCACCTCCAATAGAAAGGATCCTATCAGGTCCAAATCTGACATCGAGATACTCGTCTCGCGTCAAAGTCCTGTATCACCAACATAAATATATTTTATTTAGCTACAATTCTTATAAATAGCTAAATAAAACCTCTAACTCTAAATTAGGATAAAACCCTAATCATACTATTAGATTAAAATAAAATCCTAATTCCTTTGACACATAAACACTATCTAAAATAATTGAATCAAAACCATGATCCATAGCATGTATCAAATGCTCTACACCTTACCTTGCTTCTCAGCAGCTCTTGTTAATGCACAGGCAAAGAAAGTTGCTGCTGGATGAAATAACTGTTGCTGGAAAACCCACTTGTGCTAATCAATCAAGAAGATAGATAACTAATCAACAAAACAACCCAATTCAAGATATTACCTACTGACCCTACCTCTTCCTTGATGTCCTCAGCCGAAGCAAGATTGCCACGGCAAATTTCCACAACTCCAAATCTGAATGCCCGATCTATTGAGTCACTGCCAGATCCAAGAGCAACCCACAACAAACCCTACTGGAACATTTTCCCCATTGTCGGATTAAGATGTGAACATCACCAATTAAAAATACCCAATTACATAACACAATTTCCTTACCTTCCAGATCACCGTGAGGGCACCGAGTCGGGAATTAAGGCACGGGAGGACACCGACATTGCTGGAGGGTGCCTGTTGATCGGCGGCGACAGTAGCCCTTGGTGAGAGGGAACTAGCTAGGGCATGCTGAGGTCTGTCGAGGCGCGGCTCGCAGTGAAGAAGAACTGAATGGTCGGTGCTAGGACTAAGAAGGAGCAGCGATGAACACAAACTAGGGTAGCAGAGGAGGGCGACTAGTGCCGGCGCGGTGAGGATCTCCCTTCCAGCGATGATTGGTCCAGCAAGGTTAGGGCAGCGCCGTAAGATGAAGAGGAGAAGACGACTAACGGAGGAGGAGAAGGGATCGGGCGGCATGGCTCGGGAGAGAAGGGAAGAGAGGGGAAGATCGGCACTGCTCGACCGTCGGGAGAAGGAGAGGAGAAGGAAGCGGTTGAGACGAAGGAGAAATAGGAGTTGGAACCGTCGAGTGGCGGTTAGGGCAAGGATTCGGCGGGGAAGAAGACTCGGCGCGAGAGGAAAAGGAATTTGGCGTCGAGGAACGGCGTCGGCCACGCGCACGGGGAGGAGAAAAGAAAATAAAGAAAAGAAAAAAAAGGAAAATAAAACTTTTCCTCGTTAAAATGGGGTAGCCTAAACAGGCTTTCCTGGGGCCCAATTTTATCCCCGTAAACTCGTCCATACGGTCTCCGAAAAATTTCAGAAAAATTCCTAAAAATTCTGAAAAAATTCTCTTATCATTAATCACCATTTTTCAGTATTTTACAGGGATTACCAATGGAATAGCATATTCCATCGGTAATATTCTACCAACGAAAAACTAGTCCGTCGTTAATAACGTCGGAACAGTGTAATACAACCAGGGTGGGAAGTTAAATATAATACTGACGGAAACCTCAATTCCGTTAGTAAATACCGACAGAACAAAAGTTTCCATCGGTAAATACCGATGGAACATCGAATTACCGACGGAATTGAGGTTTCCATCGGTATTTACCGATGGAAACACAATGTTCCGTTGTTAATGTATTGAAATACCGTTGGAAACTAAAGTTTCTGTTGGCAATTTTTTTTGGTACAATCTACTTTCACGCTTTAGCCTATTTATAATTTCCAAATATCCAAAACCATCACAGACGATGACATTGTAATCCATTACATACAATCCGCACATACAAAAATATAATCCACACATACATCATATAACAATCACATACAAACAATCACACTTACAAAATCCACACATAAAAATAAAATCCATACATCCTAACAATTCATTCGTTCTTCTTCATACAAACATATAAGGACAAATAAACTAACATTTATACTATTAGAAACAACCAAAATCATCAAAACTAAACAATTCTGTAGAATACAAATACAAATATTCATATATCAATCCAAGTTTACAGAATACATACCGTAATAGAAAGTACTCCAAATAATACAAGAACACAAAATAATAGAGAAAATCCTGTTGAAAGACAAATATCAAATGATTATGTTGATATATAAATAAATATTTTTGCATATATGTATAACAAATTTTATTTATAATAAAATGATACCTGAACAAAAAATGAGCATATGATGATATGAAGAGTCAATATGTAAATAGAACCAAACGTGACTCTTGAAATATATAGTAATAAAATATTTAGAAATGAGCTTAATATAATATCAAAACAGAATAAATATATTACCACGATCTATATATGATAAATAAAAAACTAAAGTGTAGTTGAACATACCTCAGAAAAAGCTAATCATCATCGTCTGATGGATCTTGAGTCTCTTGTGACTCAAAACCATGTGATGCCTGGGTAAAATTAGCCATGATCGCTTGCATCTGGGCCATGAGAGATTCATTACTCTTGTCACATTCGACTCTCTTCTTCTCCTTATCAACTCTCCACTGATCCATATCGGTCATCCTCTGATCCATTGATTTCAATTGAGTGCGTAGTTTTTTATTTTCACGTCTTAAAGACTGCATCTCACTAGAAGAAGAGGAACTAGAACGGCCTGTCGAATTCCTCAAACAATCAAATACAACTTTGGCTTGAGAGCCAAGGCCATAGAGGGTAGAGTTTTTTTGTCTTTCCATCAATAACATCATAATAAATCTCATTTAGCGCATCGGTGGATAGGGACTGTGATTCACCCCCCTCTGCTGATCGCTGAGATGTCTAAGCCACCCTTTCTATCATTTGTTGCTATATACAAAAATATATATCAAATTTAATCAGTATTACTAAATACTAACCAAGATAGAAATGAACAAATGTAATAAAGTTAATAATCTTACATGTAGACTCTGAGATCGAAAATCAACAAATGACTCATCCTTCTTCTTGTGGGTCTTGAGAAAGACCTCCATACATGTGGGCTGCTAGACAAGCTCACGTTCATACATTGAAAATAATTTTGGATAAAATTATACAAGTTTGGTAATAAATACAAAGTTTGGATAAATTATACTCACCAGATCTATGGTATGCTCAACAATAGATCTGGATCCTGACGTATGACGAGCGGTTCCAGTGCTCAGGCCACCTGGTTCTGTATATCTATTTGCTTTTGCCTTTTTAGCATTTGCTTGCCACCTTTCTATAGCCCAGGTAGCCGTCCATGCACCTCATATCACTTTAGAAACATACGAAGGACTAGTGCCCTTCTTTCTCATATAATATTGGTATAGTAAGTATTCCATGTAGCTTTAAATTCTTCTTCTTGCCCGTCCTCCCATATATATCTTTTCTGCAATTATAAGTTAAACATTTAGTTTAAATGATAACTATATTATAGAATATCAAATATATTAAATTTACTTACCATAAATTCATTATAATAAAATAACTTCATCTCCTGGTCTACATGCTTCCATGTAGTACCAGATGCGCAAACTCGTTTCTTGAATTTTCCAGTGATATATGTGGCAACTCGATGGCCATCAGGAGTGAACCTGCACGAAATAATATTAAGTTATGATAAATATATTATATATGAACTTGAATTATTAATAAGAAAAAAATACTTACGAGCCCCCGACAACTCTACGAACCTTGTAGCCATGGGGTGCTACAGGCTGCTTCTCTGCCATAATGATATCTGTAAAGTGATATTGCAACACATCATAATAAGGTTTAAAAACATGATAATATAAATACAAAATAATATGGAAGCATAACTTACTTGATGAATAATAATGTTAATACTTAATCATCATTAACATATGACTAATCAACATTAACAATTTCTATGCCCTCATCGCTAGATGAGCTTAGTTCAACTTCATCCTCACTGTTGGACATTTCTCCATCATCTATCTCTTCGTAAGTGACATTAACATCTACAAGTAATTGAGAAGTAGATTGGAGTTGTAAATCAACTAAATGTTTCTTCACTTCATCATATTCTGAAATGCATCATGGTTTTGAGGAGTGACTATATGTTCGACATCTCTATGGTCGAGTGAGGCTTGATTCGACAAACAGACAACCATTCGCTAGATCTTCTTCTTTTCATTAGGTATTCAAGATAGAAAACTTGACCCGCTTGTATCCCGAAAATAAAAGGTTCAAACTTGTTGAATCTTTTGGTTGCATTAACCTCAACTAAATTATAATTTGGATGTACTTTAGTACATATTCTTGGGGTCGGATCATACCATGAACATTTGAACAACACACACCTCTTTATTGATAATGCAGGATATTCAATCTCTATGGTTTCTTCAAGTCTATCATAATAATCAAACTCAGTGTTATTGTTGTCCATAGATCCTTTGAGCAAACACCAGAATTATAAGTTAATCTCCATGAATCTCATTGTGCCACATGAAATTTAAGGCCATTAACATAGTAACCAGAGTAACCTTTATTTTACGAAGGGGTCCTAATGCAATATTCATTATCCTATAATCTTGCACATTTGATATTCTATGGTCTTTCACCTATAAAAATAGTTAACATATAAATTAGGACACTTCTTAATAGGCATGAACTAAAAAATTTCGCAAATTCTCTAACTTACATATATTTGAAACCATAATACAAATTCAGTTTCTAACTTTACATCTACCTCACTTGCACCAATTGATAGATTTTATAGATATAGTTGTTGTTCATACAAGCTGGGAAAGAAGGTAATTACATAAATATTGGGATATCAAGAAAGATATTTAAGAATGAATAAATGTTTAATTAGAGAAGTTAACTTACTTTATATATGGTTTGACCTCTTCACAGTTTAAGGGTATGTTTGTTCTTGCAGCATGGTATTCATCATCAGTTAACCGTCTAGAAAGTGATGCACCCCTTGACTTACTAGGAAATTTGAAAATAGAAAGCATCGATGAGTGTATCGGCTGACGAGCATCATCAAAATTTCTAGGACATTTACGATGTCTTGTTTGCACACTATCAACAAAATAATATGAGCAGAAAGAAGATGCTTCTTCAACCAGATAAGCATTACATATTGACCCCTCAAGTCTTGCTTTGTTACGAACATTATTTTTTAATTTCCTTAAAAACCTTTCGAATGGATACATCCATCTGTACTGCACAGGACCTACTATTTGTGCCTCGTATGACAAATGCACTGGTAGATGTTCCATTAAATAAAAAAAAAAACTAGGTGGAAATATGCGCCCATCTTACATAATATAAGAGGAATGCCTATTTCTAGCCAAAGCATATCATCCATCATAATACACCTCGTTGTCAAATCTCTAAAAAATAGACTCAATTCAGTGAGTACTTGCCAAACATTTTGAGGAAATAAGTCATGAAAAGCTACTAGAATAAGTCTTTGCATGAATACATGACAGTTATATATTATTTTTCATTCTAAACATCTTTAATCTATTCATATCGACGCATCAAGTCATATTTGAGGCATACCCATCTGGAAATTTGATTTCTTTCAACCAATTACATAAAGTTTGCTTACCATCTTTATCTAATGTAGGAAGGCTCTATTCCTACATTTCTTAAGATTACACGAACACCGTAACTCAGCACCATTCATACATTTTGGATGACTTTTGCAAAGTTCACAAACTCTTCAACTTCAACAATAAAATCATCTCTAATAAATGAATTTTCTAATCGATTGTGCATCCAAGCTTTGTTCATAGACATTTTCACCTAAAACTAATAAATTGAGAATTAGAAATTAGCTTAGATTAACGTACAAACACAAAACAAATAAAAGAACTATATTATGTTACAGATTAATATACGAATATAACATATATCTAAATTAAACCATGCTAAATAATATAAAATATAATTTACTAAATTATACCTAAAGATATATAGATCTACCGGAGAAGAGTAGCAAATGCTATCTGTTTATAAAAAAAATAATTTAGCACAAAATTTATCAAAAAAATAACAAGTAGAAGACGACCGGCACAGACCAACACAGCAGCATCCGACACAACCGTCAGCAAGTTGCTAGCAACAACCGGTACAACTAGAGCTAGTGTTCGGCACAGCAGTGTCTGGCACAGCAGCGTCCTACACAGTAGCGTCTGGCACAGCCAACTCACCAGCGTCCTACGCAGCGGCTAGCAAGCAACTGCCGCCCGGCGCAACCGCCGCCCGGCACAATCGTTAGCAGGAAGTTGGCGGCCGGCACAGCCGCCAGCAGCCGCTGGCCAGCAGGCCGCTGGCGGCCGACACAACCCCAGCAGGCCACCGCTAGCCATAGAGGGAAGAGTCGCCGCATTGGAAAATAAAAGATAAAAAGGAGAGGAGAGTCTATCTCTTACTGGCGAAATCGGGGAAATCGGAGCCGCCGCCACGCGCATGGAAAGAAAGGGAAGGGGCTAGGGTTTTTTTTTAGCTGGCTTTACCGATGAAATTATAATTTCGTCGGTGATTTGGTCGTTACTGACAGAATAAAGATTTCATCGATAAATCTTACAAAAAAAAAAAGTTTTACTGACGGAATTATATATTCCGTCAGTAACCTTACGAGTTACCGACAAAATTTTATATTCCGTCGGTAATTTCGAATATTTTCGACGGATACTAAATTCCGTTGGTAAAGCTGTATTTTTTATAGTGGAAGTCTATCACCGGTCCTAAACCAGTTCAAAATTGGACCGTTTTCAAAGTAAAAAAAACTCTATTACTTCATCGAGACCAGTAAAAATACCGAAGTAGTTGATGACATATTACTTCATAGGTTACGTTATTTGACGAAGTAAAATATGTATACGACTTCACAATTTTTGAATTTTGGTACAGTAAATGTTTGATTTTACTTCTACATAATTGGCTTAGTCGAAGTATTTATTATTGTATTACTTCATTGCAGTATAGAAGTAATATAACATATTTTACTACAACAAAAAAAATCAATGTAGAGAAGTAATTTACACGAACAACTTCACAAATTTGATCAGTAGTGAAGTAATAGTTTCTTTAACTACGCCACTATTTAAATTATATTGGGTTGTATTACTCTATCATTTATACATAATACCGAAATAATTGACCATATTTTACTAAAATATAACGGTCTAACTCAAGTTTCATATATGGCGTTTCATATCTTGGTGAGTAATGATCATTAATCGATTATTAATATTGTTGTTGATCCGAGCTCCTATATAAGGAGGCTATGATCTATGGCAAAAGGTTACACGCGCGAAAAGCTGAAGCTCTCCGCCTACGTTCCCCCTCCAACCCTATCGTGCATTTCTTGCTCAGTGGAGTACCCGTGATAGCAATCGGGTACCTCTCAATTCGCCGTGACTACCAATGCTTGGAGGGAATCACGGTCAGCCGTTGTATCCTGGGAAACAGACGATCTAAGAAAGCCTCGAAGCACTGCCAGAGGTGGGACGAATCCGTCTTAAGAAAACTGTATTTATCGTAGGCCTCGGTTCGCTCAACTCGCTTGCTCGGAAGGTTGGTGCATTCGATCGGCCTTAATCTTCGCTTTTGCTCGGTCGGCCTTAAGCTTCGCTCTCACTCGGTCGGCCTTAAGCTTCGCTCTCACTCGGTCGGCCTTATGCTTCGGTTCCACTCGGTCGGCCTTAAGCTTCGCTCTTGCTTGGTCAACCTTAAGTTTTGCTCGGTCGACCTGAAGCTTTGCTCTCGCTCGGTCGGCCTTAAGGTTCGCTCAACCGCTCACTACTTCACTCGGCCAGCCTCAAGCTTGCTCTGCCTCCAGCTCGTTTAGTCGTTCAGCTCGCTCGGTCGGCTTGAAGCTTTGCTCTCGCTTGGTTGACCTTAAACTTCGCTCTTCGCTCGGTCGGCCTTAAACTTCGCTCAGCCGCTCACTACTTAATTCA
The DNA here is from genome assembly GCF_018446385.1 of Zingiber officinale. Taxonomy (NCBI): domain Eukaryota; kingdom Viridiplantae; phylum Streptophyta; class Magnoliopsida; order Zingiberales; family Zingiberaceae; genus Zingiber; species Zingiber officinale. The sequence goes on from NC_055988.1 coordinate 86,605,745, forward strand.
CTCGGCCGACCTCAAGCTCGGTTGGCCTCCGGCTCGTTCGGCTGTTCAGCTCGCCTGGTCGGCCTCTCTGCTCGGCTAAATGCCAGCTCAACTAACTCACCCGGCCGGACTATAGACAGACGCTCGCTCGGCTCGCTCGGTATTGTGAAACCTATGTTCGACATTTAGCAGACATTAGCCTTTACTGACAGCATAAGATTATCAGCTCATGTTATTTATTAAATTCTACATATTTAAATTCGATAAAGTGCTCGAATTCTCCAACAACGTATTATTTTGCCTAATCGATTATTCTTTGTCTGTGACTTATTTTGGACACCTTATTCAATTGAGATACAACTATTATCTTTTGCTCTTGATTTGCCTTCATCTTCGCCATCTATACCCCCCCCCCCCAGTCTCTCTCAACTTTTACTTCCTCTCTTTGGTATCGATATCAAGATTGTCTTGGCATCCTAGTCGGCCTTCACTTCTCTCTATGAGGTTTTCGTTTCGTGATCATTTTAAAAGTAAAACCCACTCATTTTTTTTTAATATTCTTTTTGAAAAAAGTATAATTAAAGAAATTTAAAATTATCAACTGGCTGAAATTAACAAGATTTGCTCTTCCTATTAAGCTCTTCATGTTCCTCTTTATTTCTTCACTAATTTCGGAAGAGCAATGTCGACTCCTGACAACAAAAAAAACAGAAAAAAAAATCCGAACAGGTGAAAAGAGACACCTTAGTCTTAATATCCTAATAGAAAAAAATATAAAAGGAAAAAAGTGTTTTAAATTTTACTAAAAATATAAAATATTTTTTTAAAAACTAATAAGTGTGGAATTTATTAAAAAAACTTCAACTTCATACTTTTAAATTAGAATCATTAAAAATATATACATATATATATATATATATATATATATATATATATATATAAATGTTTAAATATTTTCATTATAGTTGGCCTAATCTACATGTAGGCCACACATTGGCTTGCCTAGGCTCGGACCAAGGGCCATGCATGAATTTTAGATCATAGTTATAAATAATAATAATAAGAGTGATGGGTCTTCTCAGCTACGATACTTATTCGTCGATAAAAAAATTATGGCAGCATAGATCATCCTAAAATTAATCATTGATCCTATCAAGAAAATTATAGAGATGGTTAGTGTCGGGCCAGGTAAGGAGTCCCTGATGTTAGTCTCCGACACTTAAGTCAGTGATCAAAAAATAGATAAAAGTAAAGCAACAGTAGATGCGGGCGTGACTAGTAGATAACACGTACCTCGGCCGATGTATAGATTCCCTTTATATAGAGCTCTGGTGGGCAATCTGTACGTTTCTCGAGATATGAGCATGCTCTCCAATGTGTCCTATGAAAGGACCTCTCAGGAAAGTACCTCTGACACTATACCTTAACAGAGCGTGCATATCTCTAATGCGATAGTGAAAGTTTTCGCCGTACAATCTGCCTGTTTGAACATGCTCGGTGTCAACAACACTATCTTTCAAAAGGATATTGAGAGATACGTAAGCAATCTCTCTGCTTGGCCGAGCGGGATAGTCGCTCGATTGAGTATTTCCCGCTCGATTGAGTAATGTCCCGTTTAGCTTGACTTGGCCACTCCTCCACGAGGTCACGCAACCCAACGACTTGTGTTCGTCGACTGGACTAGCGATTCGGTGGTCGTAGTGGCCCTTCGCTCTGTGATGGCGTCCAATGATCTCAGCTGCACTGGAACTCTGCTCGAGCTAAAGCATCGCCGGTCAGAGGCTACGATACCGATCGAAAGCTATACTCCTGCTCGGCCTTACAAAATATGTCCACTCGACCCCCTATGGTGAGCCCGCTAATTCTTTGACGTCGACTACTTCCTTGATTTCCTTGACTTTGAGTCATCTCCTTTCTTTGATCCGCGCTCGATTAACCCTAATTCAGTACCGCATCAAACATCATCTCAATTTAAAACAAATATAGTGAATTACTACATCAAAATATATTAATTAAATTAAATTTTAAAAAATAGCAATTCACTTTAACATGTTATAATAACGCTGGAATAAGTATATTTTTAATATGAGAAATATATTAAAATATTATTTTGATAATTTGTTAAAAAAAAGACATCCACCAGTAAAAAAAATTCTTTAGATATTTTTTAATGTTTTAAGGAAAACGGCGCTCATTTAATGATTTTTTTTCATCAGCTTTCTGCCGACCTAGTAGATAAATTTCTAAAAAATCCAAATCACTTGTCATAATTTTAAAATTATCAAATTGTATATTCACCTTTTATTTTTACCCTCGTCCTCGAATCAATTCAATTAAAAAATTAATCAGTCGAATTGATTTTTTTCTATATATTTAAAAAATCTATCAGTCAATTTTAATCAAAATATGAATTTAGAAATCTCGAAATGATATGAAATCAGTTCCTATGTGTTCGTTTAGTTTTTTTGATCGTAAAAATGTTATTCAATATTAATTTGACTCAATATATTGAAAACAGTAATTTTTTAAACACAAATATACCTGAAAAATTAATTTATATTCAAACAATCATTGTTCTCAATATATTAGGTCAAATTGATGTTTGATATCATTTTTACAATCAAGAGAATTAGACAAATACATAAGAACTGGTTTCATGTCATTTCGAGGTCTCTAGATTATATTCATGTTTAAAAAATCATTGCTCTTAGTATATTATATTAAATTAATATTTAAGAGCATAAATATAATAATAATAAGAATTAAAAGAACTCATATGATCTTATTTCACTTTATTTTGAACTATAGGACTATTAATCGATTTTTGTCGAATAAATCTAAATTGATTTTATTTAGGTTCATTCGGTTATGGTTTCAATAAAATCACTGCTCTTGGTGTATTACATTAAATTGATGTTTGATAGTATTTTTACAATAAAATGAATTAGACGAACATATAGGAATTAGTTTCGTGTCATTTTGAGATCTTTAGGTCCATCAGCTAGTTTTCGCCAAAATCGACTAATAGACCTAGGAACCTCGAAATAACATGAAACCAGTTGCTTTGTGTTCATCTAGTTCTTCTTGTTGTAAAAATGCTATCAAAAATTAGTTCAACTAAAAATATTGAGAATAATGATTTTTTGAATACGAATATGTCCAAAAACTAATTCGTAATAAAAAAAATTACTGTTCTCAATATATTATATCGAATTGATATTTGATAACATTTTTACAATCACAAAAACTAACTAAATATCTTTTTCAGCAGAGTCGAATTGATTTGAAGACGAGAGAAAAATAGAAAATGAATATACGATTTCATAATTTTAAAACTATACTAAATGATTTTGGTATTTTGAACCCATAATGTATGTGAATCAATATACACCAACTTATATGTCCTGAAACTCTCAATGTGGAATTAAAATCTCATTCACAATAACACTTCTTTTTTTTCACCTCTTTTCCATTCACACTTATTCAACACCAACTCCGTGGCCTAAAAGCAGAGACATGGTGAGATTGATTCTTGGGTAAGCCGGCTATTTGTTTTTTCTCCAAAGTTTCCGTTTGATCCGAAGCTTGCTATGTAGCTGATACCCCTGATCCTATGTTGACATGTACTGATCTAGGACAAGGAAAGTGCTACCACTTTGAGAAAAATATGGAATGATAAGTTAGCATCCGCTAAGAATTATAATGCCACATCGTTTCCTTTCAGGATCTTGTTTTATTGTTAAATTGTTCATTTGCACATCATTGATTGATTTCCAAGTTTCTTCTTCAGCAATAGTATTCACCTTGCTCTGTTGAAAATTTCCCTTTCTTCGTATTTATTGGAAAATTCATTGAAGTTCATGAAAATCGTGTTGACTCCTATAGATTAGAAATACGGAGCATTGTTAAGTGTGAAAAATAGAATAAAAAATGGCGAAACTCATGCTTGCTGCCGGATTATATTTTAGTTGTTTGGAGCTTAACCTATCATTCAACGTGCGAGTCTTCCTAAAATCGGCTATTTTGTTGTTTGCAGATTTGGTATAATAATGTCCCTCACACCAAACTTGTTGATTATAAGAAAGACCAAAACTGGGTAAGGAGATCTGGTGATTATCTTGTTTTCCAAAGAGGTGTAACTCAATTTAAAGATGATGTTTCTAGATACATTGAGTTCATCTAGCAGGTATGTGAGAATTCTCACTATTTGGTCGTTCTGTTGCTGATTTCAGTAAAAATAGCATGAGCGTCGTCCTAGAGGCCAATGTGCTACTCCTAGAGTTAATGAATTTCTTTCTTTGTTATTTCTTCTCTATTGAGTTGGTGGAATTTTTCTTTAACATTATTCAATTAGTGCTCTCTTCATGACTCTGATATTATTGAGGATTAAACAAATGCATACTTTTTGTTCTATTCTGTTTTTTTGCCTTTCTAACAAATGTTAAGTATTCTTCCAGTTGCAAGATTGTTAGTTGTTGATTGCACCTGATAGAAAGTGTTGGTTAGTCCTAGGAAGACGTATCGATTCTACTGTACAAAAATTTTTTGTACAAGTGTCGAACATTTCCTTAAATAACCTATTGTGTTCTTTAGAAGTTAAATTAGGAATCGCAGACGGAACTTAACATCATTGATTCCAAATTTAACTTATATGTTCTTAATGTTTAGATTTGAATCGCAAGCGGAACTTAACACTATTGATTCAAATCCACCTATGTTATTAATTCCATTAAATATTAATTTTCAAAATTGACTTCCAGAACTGCATGGCGAGGCACATTACCTTTTTGGATATGGGAGCAACCACCACCACCTAGACAAAGCCTTTTAAGGAAAGCTAATATTTAATTTCCTTAAATAACTCTAGATTAACCAAAAAGAACAATCGAATCACAAATTCGAAAACAAAAAAAACACAAATTCGAAACAAATCCGAAAAACTAGATCTAATGCCTCTTGTGTTTGAAATTCATACAAAGAAAAATAAACTAACATGATGCGGAAAATAAATACTAGTAATACCTTTCTTTGTGAACTTTAATGACCTCTTGATCTTCTACCGTATTCCTCTTCTAACCTCGGACGTTGTATAGGCAACGAACGATCTTCCGAGATGAGAACCACCATGCACCTTCTTCCTCCTTCTAGGTTTCGGCCACCAAGAGTCCTTCTTGATGGATAGGTTCGGCCACCACCAATGCTCCAAGGGATGCTAGAGATTAGGCTTCCTTTCTCTCCTTCTTCTCCTTGCTTGATCCGGCCACCATGAGAACTCCACCAATGAAGAAGTTTCGGCCACAATAAGGAGAGGAGAGAAAAAGAGGGGCCGACCACACCACCAAGGAAGAGAGGGAGGAAGAAAAAGAATAAAGTCGTTAACCATGAAGGCACCTTTACCTCTTCTTTTATATTCCTTGGTCTTGGCAAATAAGAAAATTTTAATAAAAACTTCCTTAATTCCTTTTCCATGAAAAAGAAAATTTATTTTAATTAAAAATAATTTTCTTTTTTTAATTATTATGGTCGGCCACTTTTAATCCCCAAGCAAGGAAAGTTTAATTCACACAAGAATTAAAACTTCCTAATTTGTTTCCGGAAATTTATAAAAAAATTTCTCTAATAAATTTTCCCTTCATGGTGGTTTGTAAAAAGGAAATTTTATAAATTAAAATCTTTCTTTTAAACATGTGGATGATTTCCAAAAAGGAAAGTTATTTCTAAAAATTAAAATCTTCTTTCAATCTACAAATAAGGAAAGATATCAAATCTTTTCTTAATCTTTTGTAGAAACTAATAAAAGAGAATATTTAATTTTTAAACTCTCTTTTAAATCATGAACATGGTTAAAAAGGAAAGTTTTCTCAAAATTAAAATCTACCTTTCAATCTACAAATAAGGAAAGATTTCAAATCTTTTCTTAATCTTTGGTAAAAAGCTATAAAAGGAAAGATTTAAATTTTAAACTCTCTTTTAAAACCATGGAATCCACATAAGAAAATTTTAAAAATAAAATTCCTTTTTATTTTAATAAGGTCGGCCACCTATGCTTGGGTTCAAGCTAGGGTCGTCCACCTCATGAACCCATGAACCATGCCTTTGGCCGACCCTAGCTTGGACTCCAAGCTAGCTTGGCCGACCCCTATAAGATGGGTAAGAAGGTGGGTATAGGTGGGTATAGTACTCTATAATTAAGAGGCTACGATAGGGGCCGAGAGGAGGAATTGGTTTTGGTCTCCCGATGAAATTAAGCATCCTGTGTTCGCCCCGAACACATAACTCAATTTCATCAATAAGAATTCATTCCACTAAAGAACTATTATTGAACTACCGCACCAATCCCAAATTATATTTTGGGCTCCTTCTTATTATGAGTGTATTAGTCTCCTTGTGTTTAAGATATCGAATGTCCACTAATTAAATGAGTTACTGACAACTCACTTAATTAATATCTTAGTCCAAGAGTAGTACCACTCAACCTTATCGTCATGTTGGACTAAGTCCACCTGCAGGGTTTAACATGACAATCCTTATGAGCTCCTCTTGGGGTCATTCTCAACCTAGATTACTAGGACACAGTTTCCTTCTATAATCAACAACACACACTATAAGTAATATCATTTCCCAACTAATCGGGCTTATTGATTTAACGAGCTAAATCTCACCCATTGATAAGTCAAAGAAATAAATAATAAATATATGTGTTTGTTATTATATTAGGATTAAGAGCACACACTTCCATAATAACTAAGGTCTAGTTCTTTTATAAAGTCAGGACAAAAAAACTTACCTAAAATGCTCCTACTCAATACACTTGGAGTGTATCAGTGAAATTTATTAGTTAAGATAAACTAATACTTAATTACACTACGACTACTTCAATGGTTTGTTCCTTTTCATTGTAGTCGCGAGCAACTGTTTATAATTTATAAAAAACTGACAATATGATCTTCTGTGTGTGACACCACACACCATGTTGTCTACTATATAAATTAATTGAACAAATTACATTTAACAAATAAATGTAGATATTTGACCATTGTGATTCTTTATTTCTAAATAAATGTTTATACAAAAGCTAGGCTTTTAGTATACACTCTAACAATCTCCCACTTATACTAAAAGAATATGCTGCCATAAATGCTATCATTTATCTGATTCTCAACCCTTCAACATGTCCATCAAAAGCTCTTGCCTTAAGGACCTTAGTGAAAGGATCTATAGGTCATCACCTGATGTAATCTAGGCAGCAACAACTTCTCCTCGTTTATACGATTTCTCGTATTGGGTGGTACTTGCGCTCTATTGTGTTTACTTGACTTATGGACTCATAGTTTCTTCGATTTTGTTATTGCACCACTATTATTGCAATAAATTGTAATAATCTTTGGACAAACCAGAAATCATATCTAAGTCCATGTAACGACCCAAATTTTCTCATTTTGAGCTCCAAAAAAAATTCAAAAATATTTTGAAATGCTATATAAAAATTCTAGAAATTTTTAAAAAAATTTTACGTAATTTTTGGAGTTCGTTTGGTATTTTTACCAAGAGGAAGAAGTTTAAAAAAAATAAAAAAAAAATAATAGTAAATATATATGTTTAAGCCGAGTTTTGAACCCAAGACTTCGAACCTGAATCAAGTTTTTATCGAGCTCAGCCAACCAACTGGTCTACAACCTTTTTGTGAACATATATGGGACGAAATACATTTAAGCAGTAGTTAAGAACAGTTAAAATAAAAGGGAAATTAAACGCTCGGCTGAGGTTTCGAAACCGTGACCAGAGGTTTCGGTTAAACACAGCCAACCAACTCTTCCAGCTGGCGTTTCTTATTAAAGAAGGAGAAATATTCTATTTGAGCAGTAGTTAGGAAATAGAGAATAAATACGAAATAAAATGGTTGCAGCCGAGACTCGAACCCACGAGCCGGGTCTTAAGCAAAACGCAGCCAACCAACTGCGCCAGCGGTTGATGCTAATCAAATATGCAGCGACAAATATTTAAGGTATAGTATTTAATAAAAAAAAAATCCTAGTTATAAAAGAGGGCTTATTTTTCTTCCCGAGACAAAATTTCTTCTCATCTCTTCTCTTCTCGCGACGGCGTCGATCTCTCGGGCGAAACCGCAGCAGGAAGCTGGGGTGTTTTCGGCGGCCGGCGAGGGTTCAATCCGAGAGCTTTTCGCTTCTTCACGATCCTCTCGGCGAGGTGGACGCATAGGCACAAGAAGAGGTCAGGAACTCAAGCATCTCAGCAACCTTAGAAGCCCTTTCCTCCTTCAGTAGAGAGTCTAAGAACGCAAGGTGAGTTGCTACTCACTTGCAGTAGGATAGCTCCGATTGTTCCTTTCTTTTCCGAAAGCTTTGGGATAAATTGTAGGTGGTTTGTGTTTTGATCGGATTCTTGTTTTCCATGATTTCGTAGCATGTTGTTAAGGATGGTTGGTTTGGTTTTCTGCCGTGAATCACATAAAGAAGATAGAAGGGTTCTTGTTTTGGTGTTTCCTTGCTTGTTCGAGTTTTGCGGTGAAGCATGTTTAGGAACTTTGTTTGCTGCCGTGAGGTTCAGGGAAGAACATGAAATGGTTTAATTTGGAGCATGCGGTTTAGTGGCATTGGGAAGCATCTTAGTTTAGATTTTTCCTTTGTTTTGGAACTGGCTGTACAGAATTGAGGAATTGATAGAGCTTTAGTTTCCTTTCATGTTATGGATCATGCTATATAGAATTGTTGCTAGGGATTTAGTCTTCCTTTCATGACTTCGGAACAGTTTTGGATTGGTTTCAAGATTGTTTTTATTTCCTAAAGATTCTTTAGACTTATGATTTAGCATGTTGTTGGACTTTTCTATTTGTTATTAGTTAAGCATGTGTAGTTTCTTTATTACTAGAAGAGCACGAGCAGTATTGAATTATAATGTTTCTCCTTACTATTAGAATAACATGAACAGACTTAGGTTTGGTTTATCTTGAAGCTTGCTGCCATAAAACCAGATTTAGTTGTTTAGATTCGGAAATGAGAGCATGAAACATCCTAGTATTTGATTTTCTTCTTTGCTGCCATGTGTAGGAACAGGCCTTTTAATGAGCATGCAGTAGAGTGGTTTTGTGCTGTTAGCATTTCCATTGCTTAGTTTTGATACAGATCCTTCCTTATTAGTTTTATGCATGCAGACACCAAGTTTATGTAACTCCAATGAGTAGGAACAGCTATGTCAGTTCACGTTGCAGTTTGGGGTTTCCTTTGCATTCATTTTAGCATGCTTAAAGATCTCAGAATTGTTTCCTTTGTTTTAAATCTGTTGTAGCATGTTTAAGTTGTTCTAGTTTCCTATTTGCTATTGGAATAACATGAGCTGTTCTATTTTTATAGCATGCAGATTTTTATAAGTAAAGTATGCAGATTTTGTTAAGCTTTGCATGCAGATTTATGTTAAGCTTTGTATACAGATTTTCAGCACGTAGGGTGTGTTCTAGTGCACACCAAGTGCTTGATAAAATGCTTAGCTCAATATAATGCTACAGTAGACATTTTAATAGCTCAGTAAATGCAGTAGAAGCATTTAAAATAACTTATTTAGTCTTGCTTCAGCTTATATGGGACTACGGTCCAATGGGTGGGCTCCCACAGTCGCCTCTAGGTTCAGATAACCTAGTAAAAGCAAGATAAGTTAATTAGTTTAAGATCCAGTATTTTACTTTTAGCAGTGGCACTGTACTGGACCAGATGTCCATTGGGTTGGGCTCCCACAGTCGTCCCTAGGTTTAGATAACCTAGTAAACCCTACTAGACTCGGAACTTGCAATCCCGGGTTTAGTTAGGGATGCGCGCACAGCAAGTACAGTTGCCGGGCCCATCAGCAGCATGATTATTATTTTAATCTATTATGTAAATAGTTTTCAAAACTTCACAAATTAGTTATGTGAATACAAGTTAGACTCAGTTTAGCATTAATTAGTTTAGCTTAGGTATCAATTCAGTTTCTTATTGATACACATGATAGTTCTATGATTAGCTTTACATGTTAGCTTTTCAGTTAGTTTCTTCGCTATTTATGAGCATGATTAGTTGTACATGTTTAGTATTTCAGTTAGTATGATTCCTTTATTAGTTTATGAGCATGATTAGCTATACATGTTTAGTATTTCAGTTAGCATGATTCCTTTGCTATTTATGAGCATGAGTAGCTATACATGTTAGCTTTTCAGTTAGTTGATTTCTTTGCCATTTATGAGCATGAGTAGCTTTACATGTTAGCATTCAGTTTTAGCATGTTTTTATTTATATACATGCATATCGAGTTTTTGTGAGTAGATAGCACTCACTAAGCTTTATGCTTATAGACTACATTTCCTCCTACTGTAGATAAAGGAAAAGCTAAAGTATGAAGGAAGGCGACAAGGAGATGCTGTGACGGTGTGTGATGCCAGGACTATGGAGAGACCTTGGGACTTAGTTTAAAAAAAAATTATTAAGATTGCTTCCGTCGAATTGTTAAAAGAATTTAGAACTTGTGTATGCTATTTTCATTGGAGTGTTTTTATCATGCATTGATAGAGTTATTTCTTTCAGTATTTTGATTCTTTTCATATATATAAACTGCGTGGTTGTAAAATATATGTTCCAGCCGCCTGTGGCTGAGTATACTCTGTATGTATTTACGGATATGGTCACCGGTACAGGGGAGACTCTGCCGAAATTTTTCGGTAGGGTTTCCATGTGGTTTTTAATCACACCGGTTAAGTAGAGTTAGTAGTTAAGTAACGGTCGCCCTTAGAGAGTAGTAGTAGTAAGAAGGGTGGTCGTTACAGTCCATCTTGAGGTTACTGAGTCATTTAGCTTCTATGGCTACCTCTGAGGCTGCCACATACTCAACTTCCATAGTGGAGTCTGAAAAGCACCTATGCTTAACACTCATTCATAGTTATGGCTTTACCTCCTAAAGTAAACATAAAACTCTGAGGTCGACTTACTATTGTCCCTATCTGATTAGAGGTCAAAAATCCGTGTAACCCACAGAGATCAAATTATCTGCTTAGTAATCTAGCATAAAATCCCTAGTCCTTTTCAGGTACTTCAATATATGCTTTATGACAGTCTAGTGTCCCGGTCCTGAGCTACTTCAATATCTGCTAACTATACACTGGGCAAAACAGATATCCGATCTCGTGCATAGCATACATTAGGCTTTCCAACAGCCGAAGCATAAGGAACTTGCTTTCATGTCCTTTATCTGCTTTGATGTCTTTGGAGACATCGCTTTTAGATAAAGTTACTCCATGCTGAAAAGGTAAGAAATCTTTCTTGGAGTTTTGCATGCTTAAAACGAGCAAGAATTGTTTCGATATATGAAGCTTGGGATAAGTAAAATATATTCTTTTCTTGCAATCCCTTTGATCCCAAGAATATATGCATTCTCCCAAGTCCTTCATATCGAATTGTTTGGGCAACCATATCCTTACTTCTGACAACACTTTGATATTGTTTCCAACCATCAAAAATGTTATCTACGTATAGTATAAGAAATACCACCATGTTTCCATCACACTTCTTGTATACATAAAACTCATTCGGTTATAAAATAAATCCATAGGTCTGGATTACTTTATTAAACCGGATGTACCAAGACCTTGAAGCTTTTCTTAGTCCATAGATTGATTGAGCTTACACACAAGATGCTCTTTGCACTTTGCAATGAACCCTTCTGGTTGCTTTATATGGATGTTTTCTTCAAGACTTCCATTAAGAAAAGCTGTCTTGACACCCACTTGCTAAATCTCATAGATAAAAGAATCCGGATAGACTTAAGCATGGCTACCGGTAAAAAAGTTTCCTTTTTCAACAAGCCTTGCTTTGAAAGTTTCTACCTTCCCGTCTGTCCTTCCTTTTCAATAGTAGACCCAATGGCTTTTACACCATTTGGTGATTTTTCAAGCTCCCAGACTTTATTAGAATACATATATTCTAATTCTTTATCCATTGCTCTTTGCCAAGATGCTATATCTTTATCTTGGAGTGCTTTGTCATATGTCCGTGGATTAGGTTCATGTTCACCAGGGTTCTGGTCCAAAGACTCTCCCAAAACATAAATCTTTTAGGTTGTCTAACAACCCTCCCACTACGACAAGGCACTTTCTACAATTGTGCATCATCTGTGATACGTGTTACAGTTTCTTTGTGATATTTCATCTTGTACAGTTGGTACTAGATTAGACGTGTCCTTTATTATTTTCTTAAGAACAAATTTGCTTATGGGCATTGGTTCATTACATAGTCCTCTTAAAAATCGGGCATTGGTGCTAACAATGACCTTCTGATTTTAAGGGCTATAAACCTCCTTTCATTTTTCTTAGGATAACGCACAAACAAGTGAACTCCTGTCCAACTTCTCAGTGTCTCCCTTCAGCACATGTGCTGGCCTACCCCAAATCCGAATATGCTTCAGATTAGGCTTACGCCTATTCTGCAATTCTATGGGAGTAGAGAGTTCTGACTTAGAAGGTACTACGTTCACTTTCGTTTCCAGAGTATATCCTTAAAACGAATTTGGTAATAACTCATCATCGATCTAATCTTTTCCATAAGAGTCCTATACCTTCTTTCTACTACACCATTCTGTTGGGGTGTACCAGGTGCAGTTAGTTGGGATTGAATCCCTACTTTTGATAAGTGACTCCTAAATTCTCCCAAGAAGTACTCGCCACTACGATCTTACCATAGTGACTTGATACTTTTACTTTGACGTTTCTCCGCATCAGCCTTGTACTCTTTGAACTAATCAAAGCACTTAGTCTTACGGCGCATCAAGTAAATGTATATATATCTCGAATAGTTGTCTATAAAATAGACGAAATATTCGAACCTACCTCTTGTCTGGATAGTCATAGGACCACACAAATCAGAATGAACCAATTTCAACACATCCTTGGCTCTATACCCCTTAGACTTAAAAGATTCTTGGTTATTTTTCCTTCCAAGTAAGACCCGTAGGATTGGAAAGATTTCCACTACTAATGAACCCAAGAGTTCATTGGTTTTTATCCTTTGAATCCTACTCAAGTTAATATAACCTAGCCTTAGACTGCCAAGGATGTGATTGGTTCATTTTCGAAAGTTGCTTTCTCTTATTAAAGTTAGAAGATGTGTTACTAATTTTCATTTATTACATTGTAGGAGTTATTGGATTTATAAATTGTCAACTAACGTACCAGAACAGATATCTTTCCTATTTTTTTGATAACAACTTTGTTATCAAAATAGACACAATATCTATTCTTTAATAGTTTAGAAACTACAATCAGGTCCTTTCTAAACTTAGTACGTAAAGATAATTTCTAAAAATCCATATTTTTTTCCTATCATAAGATAAGCATCTCCCACTGCAACATTTATCACTTTTGCAGCAGTGCCCATGTAGACGGTGACTTCCCCTTCATATAGTTATTGAGTTTCCTGGAACCTTTGCAATGAATTGCAGACATGATCAGTGGCTCCCGTATCTACACACCAGGTACCAGTAGATAACACCACTAATCATGTATTAACTAATGAATTAAATACACTTATTTTGTTCTTAGTTCTAAGAGGACAGTCTACCTAAATGTCCAAGTCCTATTTCCAATCATTACAATTGGGAATACTAAGTCTATTCTATAGTATAACAACTAGGGGATTGACAAACATTTTAAATCCTAAGAATCACAAAAATATTTGGTCAAGACCAACACCTTAAAATCCCCATGAATTTTGTATGCCACGATAGTGTGAACGTATACAAAATCAAAGAGGAGATTTTATCCATTAATTTTATTATCTCGTCATCCTAACTTTATGACAAATAAAATTAATAATTGGTCTATCAAATATTTGGTCAAAAACTTTGAATTTGAAATAATATTGATTCCTCAAAATAATATCATTTAAATTCACCAACACCTCAAACACCGTGAATTTTGCATGCCACGATAGTGTGGACGTATACAAATTCAAACATTTGTAAGAGGAGGGTTTTACCCATTAATTATCTTGTCAATAAGTCTTTATGACAAATAAAATTACCTCAAACACCGTGAATTTTGTATGCCACGATAGTATGGACGTATACAAAACCAAACATTTGTAAGAAGAGTTTTTCCCATTAATTTTATTTTCTTATCAACCTGACAAATAAAGTTACCTCATACACCGTGAATTTTGTATGCCACGATAGTGTGGACATATACAAAAACTCGACATTTGTAAGAGGGGGTTTTAATTTTATTACCTTGCCAACTTGTCTTTTTGACAAATTAATAGTTGATTTTCTTCGGTCACACAAATAATAGCAGTGACTCCGATGGGGAGGATACTATTAGATGTGCCTAAGTGTATACCATTACTTGACACTAAGTCCATTAATAAGATTGTGCCCCTTCCGATGGGGAAGATCACACGCTCTTAATTAATTTTCTATAGTCATCTAAAATGGAAGTTTGATCTAGTGATCCGCAAACAAACTCATCCGATATGGAGGAAGGCACTCAGAGCCAACGCGCAAGTTTATTTGCATCACTTACAAACCAGTAATGGAGACCGTAGAATTTATTAAAATAAATCTCTCTCCCACTTAGTTATTTAAAGTGAGGAATTTTAAACTATCCTAGTATACATTACATGCATACACACACATCACAGTAAATAAAAGCAATAAATATAGAAATTATTTTTCCAACTATTATGGCCTTTTTCTGTCACTGTTCTCTGCGTGCTCCAACCTTAGCTGCTGCCTTCTTTAGCCACCGCCACCGGGTCGAGTCGTCGCATCTATCTTGCTTGTTATTCCGTTACGCCTCTGGTGCTCCAAAAGTACCACGCCTCACAAGCATCTGATCCGCGACAAAAATAGAATTTTACATATATCGATCGTATATTCCATGAAGGATGTACATGTAATCTAGATCGAAAATAAAATTCTAAAATCCTAAGGCTAATACAGCTCCTACTGTATTAGTTACATACAATCATGCACACACAAAAATAATGCCCTTGACATGTCCAAGGGTCCAATCACACACAACCTCTATAAGTCATAATAGTTGGAGCCTTCAACCACAAAGTTAGCACATCCTACTATTATCCTGCCTAAATTATGTATGACATGTGCATAACCTAATTTGAAAACCAAACACACAGAGGCAAACCCTAGCTCTGATACAAATTGTTGGTTAGTCCTAGGAAGACGTACCGGTTCCACTGTACAAAATTTTTTTGTACAAGTGTCGAACCTTTCCTTAAATAACCTATTGTGTTCTTTAGAAGTTAAATTAGGAATCACAGACGGAACTTAACATCATTGATTCCAAATTTAACTTATCTGTTCTTAATGGTTTAGATTTGAATCGCAAGCGGAACATAACACTATTGATTCAAATCCACCTATGTTATTAATTTCATTAAATATTAATTTCCAAAATTGGCTTCCAGGACTGCATGGCGAGGCAAATGCCTTCTTGGATATGGGAACAACCACCATCGCCTAGACAAAGCCTTTTAAGGGAAGCTAATATTTAATTTCCTTAAATAACTCTAGGTTAACCAAAAAGAACAATCGAATCACAAATTCGAAAACAAAGAAAACACAAATTCGAAACAAATCCAAAAAACTAGATCAATGCCTCTTGTGTTTGAAATTCATACAAAGAAAAATAAACTAGCATGATGCGGAAAATAAATACTAGTAATACCTTTCTTTGTGAACTTTAATGACCTCTTGATCTTCTACCGTATTCCTCTTCTAACCTTGGACGTTGTGTGGGCAACGATCTTCCGAGATGAGAACCACCATGCACCTTCTTCTTCCTTCTAGGTTTCGGCCACCAAGAGTCCTTCTTGATGGATAGGTTCGGCCACCACCAATGCTCCAAGGGATGCTAGAGACTAGGCTTCCTTTCTCTCCTTCTTCTCCTTGCTTGATCCAGCCACCATGAGAACTCCACCAATGAAGAAGTTTCGGCCACAATAAGGAGAGGAGAAAAAAGAGGGGCCGGCCACACCACCAAGGAAGAGAGGGAGGAAGAAAAAGAATAGAGTCGTTAACCATGAAGGCACCTCTACCCCCTCTTTTATATTCCTTGGTCTTGGAAAATAAGGAAATTTTAATAAAAACTTCCTTAATTTCTTTGCCATGAAAAAGAAAATTTATTTTAATTAAAAATAATTTTTTTTTCTTAATTATTATGGCCGGCCACTTTTAATCCCCAATCAAGGAAAGTTTAATTCACACAAGAATTAAAACTTCCTAATTTGTTTCCGGAAATTTATAAAAAAAATTTCTCTAATAATTTTTCCCTTCATGGTGGTTTGTAAAAAGGAAATTTTATAAATTAAAAGCTTTCTTTTAAACATGTGGATGATTTCCAAAAAGGAAAGTTATTTCTAAAAATTAAAATCTTCTTTCAATCTACAAATAAGGAAAGATATCAAATCTTTTCTTAATCTTTTGTAAAAACTAATAAAAGAGAATATTTAATTTTTAAACTCTCTTTTAAATCATGAACATGGTTAAAAAGGAAAGTTTTCTCAAAATTAAAATCTACCTTTCAATCTACAAATAAGGAAAGATTTCAAATCTTTTCTTAATCTTTTGTAGAAAGCTATAAAAGGAAAGATTTAAATTTTAAACTCTCTTTTAAAACCATAGAATCCACATAAGAAAAATTTAAAAATAAAATTCCTTTTTATTTTAATAGGGTCGGCCACCTATGCTTGGGTTCAAGCTAGGGCCGACCACCTCATGAACCCATGAACCATGCCTTTGGCCGGCCCTAGCTTGGACTCCAAGCTAGCTTGGTCGTCCCCTATAGGATGGGTAAGAAGGTGGGTATAGGTGGGTATAGTACTCTATAATTAAGAGGCTACGATAGGGACCGAGAGGAGGAATTGGTTTTGGTCTCCCGATGAAATTAAGCATCCCGTGTTCGCCCCGAACACATAACTCAATTTCATCAATAATAATTCATTCCACTAAAGAACTATTATTGAACTACCGCACTAATCCCAAATTATATTTTGGGCTCCTTCTTATTATGAGTGTGTTAGTCTCCCTATGTTTAAGATATCGAATGTCCACTAATTAAATGAGTTACTGATAACTCACTTAATTAATATCTTAGTCCAAGAGTAGTACCACTCAACCTTATCGTCATGTCGGACTAAGTCCACCTGCAGGGTTTAACATGACAATCCTTATGAGCTCCTCTTGGGGCCATTCTCAACCTAGATTACTAGGACACAGATTTCTTCTATAATCAACAACACACACTATAAGTAATATCATTTCCCAACTTATCGGGCTTATTGATTTATCTAGCTAAATCTCACCCATTGATAAGTCAAAGAAATAAATAATAAATATATGTGTTTGTTATTATATTAGGATTAAGAGCACACACTTCCATAATAACTAAGGTCTAGTTCTTTTATAAAGTTAGTATAAAAAGAACTTACTTAAAATGGTCCTACTCAATACACTTGGAGTGTATCAGTGTAATTTATTAGTTAAGATAAACTAATACTTAATTACACTACGACTACTTCAATGGTTTGTTCCTTTCCATTTTAGTCGCAAGCAACTGTTTATAATTTATAAAGAACCGACAACATGATCTTCTGTGTGTGACACCACACACCATGTTATCTACTATATAAATTAATTGAACAAATTACATTTAACAAATAAATGTAGATATTTGACCATTGTGATTCTTTATTTATAAATAAATGTTTATACAAAAGCTAGGCTTTTAGTATACACTCTAACAGAAAGTTCATTCTTGTATCTTGTAATTTATTAAAAATATTCACTCGTGTGGTCAAAAGGTGAAACCGTCACCTTAGCAGCCCTCCAATACGGCCCCACACAATCTGGAAGGGAGTAAATCATGAGAGACTTTGCCCTGATGAACCTACCCTTTGCATAGGGAAGGTTAGGAGCCTAGCTAAAAATATCCACTCGTGAATACATGGCAACTACCCTGTGGTAATATTGTCACCCTCAGTAATTCTTTGGTTTTTGTCAATCATGTAACATATGAATGGGAAACAGACTTATTGCCATCATAAATCATCTTAGCTTTGGGCAACCATTTTTGACAAATAAGCAATGATCACTTATAAAACTACATTCAAGTTAGAATTTTTTTCCAATTTTAGTTTATCTTTGACGCTTAATCATTTTTAGAAGAAATTCTCTTGAATTGTAATCAGACTATATATGCAACCGCAACAACTAAGCCTTATTCCACTAGGTGAGGTCGGTCATATAGATCCTTTTATGTCATTGAGCTCTATCTCCAACTATACCATCATCTATATTTAAATAAAATTTATCTTGGTTTATCGTGGCTAACCAAGTCTTTTTTAGTCTTCCTCGTTTGATATGTGTGTTCATCATAGTTTCACATCACCTAACTGGAATATTTATTAGTCGTCTAAGTACATGCCCGTACCATCTTAAACGTGTCTATCGGAGTTTTCCCTCAATAGATGCAACTCCGACTTTCTCTCTAATGCTTTCATTTCTTATTTTGTCCATTCTCGTATATCCACACATCCACCTTAACATCCTCATCTCTGCAGCCCTCATCTTCTGCTCATGTGCTTGAGTCATAGCCCAACATTCAGCTCCATATAACATAGCAGGTCTAACTGCGATTTTGTTGATTTTCCTTTAAGTTTTAGAGGCACTTTACGGTCACATAAAACACCCTAAGCTCTTCTCCATTTCAACCATCCTGCTTGTATTCTATGTAAGACATCTTTCTCAATCCCTCCATCATTTTGTAAAAATGATCCTAAATATCTAAACCTCTCAGTTTCGGGCAACTCATCGTCTCCTATCTTAATAAATGTCTCATTATATCTAATATTGCTAAACTTAAATTTCATATATTTTGTCTTTAGTCTACTAAGCCTAAAACCTTTTCCTTCTAGTGTTTCCCGCCAAGATTCTAGTTTAGCATTTACTCCTTCATGTGTTTCATCTACCAAAATAATATCATCTGCAAACAACATGCAGTAAGTTCGTCCATAATTAGTATAAAAAGATAAGGATGTAGAGCTGATCCTTGATATAACCCTATCTTTATTGGAAATACTTCAGTTACTCCGCCTGAAGTCTTTACTCTAGTCGTTACATTCTCGTACATATTCTTAATTAGTTCAATATATATTACGCTAATATCTCTCTTCTCTAATATTCTCCATATAATTTCTCTTGGGACTATATCACAAGCTTTTTCTAAGTCAATGAATACCATGTGTAGTCGTGTAGATCTCGCTTTTGCTCCCGATATTTTTCAATTAATTATCTAAGAAGATGTATAGCTTCTATTGTCAACCTTCCAAGCATGAACCCAAATTGATTTTCGGTCACCGTAGTCACCTTCCTTAATCTTTTTTCTATTATTTTTTCCCAAAGTTTCATGGTATGACTTATTAGTTTGATACCCCTATAGTTTGCATAATTTTGTATGTCTCCCTTGTTCTTATATAAGGGAATTAGAGTACTTATCCTCCATTGATCAGATTTTTTTTATTTTTAATATCATATTAAATAATTTTATAAGTCATTCAATACCTTGTTTCCCTATGCACTTCCATACCTCTATCGGAATATCATTTGGTCCAACGACTTTTCCATTGTGCATCCTATTTAAAGCTTGTTCTACTTCTGAAGTTTAAATTCTATGATAAAAATTTAAATTCCTATGATCATTTGACCTGCTTAAATTACCTAAGTTAATTTGATCATCTAAACCTGCATTAAAAAGTTGATGAAAATACCTCTTCCACCGCTCTTTTATTTTTCCCTCATTTACTAGTACTTTATTACATTCATCTTTAATACATTTTATTTGGATAAGATCTCTTGTCTTCCTTTATCTCACTTTAGTTATTCTATAAATGTCTCTTTATCCATCTTTTGTATTTAATTTTTTATATAATTGTTCAAAAGTTTTATTCTTTGCTTCACTCACTACTCTCTTAGCTACTTTCTTGGCTATTGTATATTTTTTTAGGTTTTCCTTGTTCTTACAAATATATAATTTTTTATAAGCTATTCGTTTTTCCTTCACTTTCTCTTGTACTTTTTCATTCCACCACCAAGATTCTTTACTTAGTGGTGCATGCCCCTTTGACTCACCAAGTACACTCTTAACTATTATTTTCAACTTTGATACCATCATAACCCATGTTGTATTAGAAGCACTGTATACTTACCTAATGCTTGTACTCCTACCTTCTCCTTGAATATATTTTATTTTCCATCCTTTAACTTCAACCACTTAATTCTAGGAGTGATATATATTTTCTTTCTATTGATTTATGCTTGAGGCGTATATTGATGTACGCAAATATTATGATCATTTATGCATGCTTTAGCGCACATTTCGTACTTTACGCATATTTATTTGTTGCATGATTGCCTCATTCATCTCGTATTCGTTATATATACTCTTTTGTTCGGATATCTGCTCTTTGTTTGGTTTTGTGTTGACAGGGACAACTTTCAGAGTGAAAAAGATGATTATCAGCGTATCGGAACAAGCCGAAGAACATGGTCGTGCACTCTTGGCACGACCATGTGACCAGATGATAGGGAGCAGTGCACGGCCGTGCGATCCTTGCACAGTCGTGCGGCCGAAATCGAGGCGGTTCAACACGTGGTCGTGCAACCCTGCACGGTCGTGCCACCCCGAGACCAAGACCAGGAAGTGCCCGGTCGTGCATCCCTGCACAGTCGTGCGGCAAAGACTAAAGCCAGACACCACACGGCCGTGCCAACCTGCACGGTCGTGCAGCGCCATCCGAGAGGGAGATGGACACGACCGTGCCACCATGGCACGGCCGTGTCGCTGCAGCCTAAACCTAGGCTATATAAGGGCCTTAACCCCTTTTCACGAGGAGAGAGCACCGGGGAAGAGGGCTGACAGCCGGAGAAACATTTTGGGGCCATGCCACGCCATCTTGGACCTCCATCCAGGGACCTTTCGCCACCGTATCGACTCAAGGAGTAGAGGATTGGACCCGAAGGCCACTCGTCGACACAGGATAAGCATATTCTCCCCTTCTCTCTCTCCGTATCTGAGAATTGTATGCTTATATACGTTATGTCTTTGGGTATTTCTTCGACGCTCATAGAGTAGATCCTTTGTTCTAGGATTAGGGAGTAGTTGTGGGCCGATTTGATGTAAAACTCGTACTATGCTTGCACTTGTTAGATGATCTTTCATGCTTTGTCTCAATTGCATATGACTTGATTGTGTAGAGCTTGTTAACCCCGTAGAGGGATTACTCCCAGATTGTACACCCGAGGGGCCCTAGTGACAGGGGTAACCCGTTCACGGACGTCTAGGACACTCCCTTGAAAGGAGAGGCAAATTCTCCTCGAGGAAGCGAGAGACCAAACCTAAGACCTAACCACTAGTCTTAACCTACATATTAGAGTTGTGCCCTCAAGATCTACCGAGGTGCCCTAGTGACAGGGGTAAACTGTGACAGGACTTCTTAGGTTCCTTCTTCACTCTGGTACTTAAGGATAGCCGCCTTAGCTTCCGACAATCGCATGCTAAAGGATAGCGGGTGTAAGATAGTGTTGGTGCGGTTAGCACTAACGGTCTAACCCAAGTTTTGATGAATGACAAAATAAGTTAAGTTCGTTTTATTGTTGATCTAACACTCTGATCGAGTGTGCAGGAGAAGCCCAGACAGGTCGACGGGTTGACCGGATGTCTGGCATAAAGCCCAGCTAGGTCAACGGGCCGACTGGATAACTGGCATGAAATCCAAATGGGTTGACGGGATGTTCGGACGTTTGGCACGAAGTCCAGCTAGGTCGACGACCTGACCGGATAGCTGGCGCGAAGTCCAGACGGGTCGAAGGGTTGACCGGACATCTGGCAGGTAAGTGAAGGTAAGTCACTGGAGTTGAGTGACTGGGAGGACGCGTTCCCGGGAAGGGAACTTAGGCACCGATCCGACTTAGAACCATTTCGGAACTTTAAGTCAAGATCGTGACTAGATTCCAGTCTTGAAAAAATGGAATCTAAGTCATACTCTTTCCATTGAATTATGAACTGTGCTAATGATCTGTTTTGCAGGAGATATAATTGCCTCGGACTAAAGTTTTTCTTGCAGGAAGGAGTCTGCTGGAAACTTGGGTCCGGGCGCCCGGGAGGTACCCGGGCGCCCTGAGGCGGAATTTTATCCCCAACGTCGTTGTGCCACATGGAGCTCGCTGGTTGGGTCGGCTACCTCATGGTCGAGGCGCCCTAAAGGTTCCAGGCGCCCCGAACCCTCCTATATATGGAGGGTCAAAGATGAAGATCCAACAACAACTCAGAACTCAAGAATTCGCTCTCCTGTGCTCCTGCGACGCTGCGAAGCTTCGACAAACGCGCTGCTCTTTTAGTTTCTTACTTTGTCGGTATTACTTTAATTTTTCATTGGCATTTCTATACTTAGTTTGTAATAATTTCCGAATTTCTAGTGAATTGCCCATCGAAAGCACCCTTGTGTGCGGGCCTTGGAGTAGGAGTCGTCAAAGGCTCCGAACCAAGTAAAAAGAACTTGTGTTAGCCTTGCAATTCTTTTCCTTATTCTTTTTCCGCTGCTTAACTAGCTTCGAAATTTTTTTTATCGATATTCACCCCCCCCCCCTCTATCGATTCTTCATGATCCAACAAGTGGTATCAGAGTAGGTACCGCTCTGATTTGGTGCAACCACCAATTAGATAAGGGGGTGATTTGTTTTTTAAAAAAAAATTCTTTCGGCTTTCAGTTTTTCGTATAATTCCAAACTGGTACTATTACCTTTTTGAAAATTTCTTTCCGTTGTAACTAAATCTAAATTGGTGCAACACCAATTTAGTTATTTTTTTTAATTCTTCCCGCACTACTAATCCAAGACCAAGTCTTGGAACCTCTCTTGTTTGTTTTCTCGTGTGCAAATTAAAATGTCGCAGCTTGAGGGCTTCAGTACAGTGTGACCTCCCCTGTTCAACGGGGATGATTTCCCGTACTGGAAGAAGCGGATGGAAGTTTATCTCAAGACAGATTTCGACTAGTGGGTCAGCGTCACAAAAGCCTACAAAACACCCGTTGACAACTCCGGAATTCCACTAGACCCGAAACAGTGGACTCCGGACATGAAGAAGAAAGCATCAATGGAGAACAAGGCGATCAACACATTACAATGCGGATTGACAAGGGAAGAGTTGAACCGGGTAGGACCGCACCAGAATGCTAAAGAGCTGTGGGACAAGTTGATCGAACTGCACGAAGGAACCAGCAACGCTAAGGTAACGAAACGAGACCTATTATTAAATAGAATATTTAATGTAAAAATACAGGAAGGAGAAACAACAAGTCACCTCCACACGAGGATCAAGGACATCCTCAACGGGCTCCACGCAATACGCCACCAGATGGAAAATAGAGATTTGATAAGGTATACATTAAATGCTTTTCCGCGTAATAGTTTGTGGGCATCTATCGTAGATGCCTACAAAATTTCAAAAAATTTATCTAAATTAAAGTTAGACGAACTTTTTGTGAATTAGAACTACACGAACAAACTAATGCTAGATCCGAGAAAGGTATAGCTTTGTTTGCAAGTTCATCCAAAGAAAAGAAGAACAAGCCTGTGTTGGTGCAACATCCCTCAGGTCAAGGTTGACCTGGTTGACCAAGCTTGAGTCTTGGTTTAGGTTTCGATGTTTGACAATGCAAGGTTGATTGAAGAAGAGTCAAGTAGGTCAAGGATGACCGGATACTTGACTGGGAAGTCCTAGTGAGTGAAGCTAGGCAGGAGGAAAATCCTGGTGAGTGAAGCCAGGTGAAAGACCTAGTGAGTGAAGCTAGGCAATTGGGAAGTCCTAGTGAGTGAAGCTAGGCAGGAGGAAAATCCTGGTGAGTGAAGCCAGGTGAAAGACCTAGTGAGTGAAGCTAGGCAATTGGGAAGTCCTAGTGAGTGAAGCTAGGCAGGAGGAAAATCCTGGTGAGTGAAGCCAGGTGAAAGACCTAGTGAGTGAAGCTAGGCAATTGGGAAAGACCTAGTGAGTGAAGCTAGGCAATTGGGAAAGTCCTGGTGAGTGAAGCCAGGCAAGAGGAATCCAAATGGGTCAAGGTTGACCAGACATTTGGTGAGAGTCCAAGTAGGTCAAAGGGATTGACCGGATACTTGGCACGAGAAAGAAAAGTCCAAGTAGGTCAGAGGGACTGACCGGATACTTGGCAAGAAGAGAAAAGTCCAAGTGGGTCAAAGAGATTGACCAGACACTTGGTGAGAGAGTCCTAGCTGGTCAAGGGTGACCGGATGCTAGGTCTTATGTACCAACAAGTCATGGTTGACTAGATGTTGGTTTAGGGGGCTTTAGACTTGGTTTTGGACAAAAACCAAGGTTTGGATTGATCCGTGGATTGATCCAGCAGGTTTGGATTGATCCGTGGATTGATCCGTGGATTGATCCAGCAGGTTTGGATCGATCCGTGGATCGATCCAGCAGATTTGGATCGATCCGTGGATCGATCCAGAAGATCTGGATCGATCCACCGATCGATCCGGTGAGTCCCCGCGAACAGAACCCCTCTGGATCGATCCGTGGATCGATCCAGAGGTCCCAATCGATCAGTGGATCGATTGGGACGCTGCTGTTTCGCGCGATAAGCACTGGATCGATCCGTGGATCGATCCAGCCATTTTTCCAGAGCACAGAGGCGCTCTGGATCGATCCGTGGATCGATCCAAAGCCTCCCCGATCGATTGGGAGCAATCCAATCGATTGGGATTCGACCGTTGGCGTCGTTTATAGCTGTTGGCGTGCGATTCCTTCAGCATGACTTCACCGATTCATTCCAGATTCATCACAGCTCCTCCCCAGCACTCTCTAAGCTCCTCACCGCCAGTTCTTGAAGGTTCTTGGAGGTTCATCCAAGTCAAGAGGCGAGTTGCAACGAGAAGAAGAAGAAGCTAGGGTTTTTACTGCATCTCTTGTAAGCTTTTGCTTATTCTTTACTACCCTTTCTTCTACTTGTATTGAGAGTCTTGTAGGGCTTCTCCGCCTTCGGTAGTTACCGAAAAGGAGTGTTTATTAGTGGAGGTGTGTGTGTGTGCGTGGATCCTTGGACTAGTCACCTCTTGTGAGGTGGATACCAAGTAAAATCCTATTGTTAGCATTGTTGTAGTTTGTTTCTTTGTATTTCGCTGCGCATCACTTTGAAGAAACAAGCAACGAAGCTCGACGAGCACACGCGAAGCTATTCCCCCCCCCCCCCCCCCTCTAGCTACTTTTGGTCCTAACAAGTGGTATCAGAGCGAGGCCGCTCTTCACCGGAATCATCGCCGGAAGGGGTAAACAAAACAAGCAAAGCTAGAGGGTGAAGAAGTTGGAGCAATTTTACAAGTCGAAGACTTCATCACAAGAAGCTCAACTTCAAATGGAATTCCGAGATGGACTCGGATTCGACACAAGGGTGCCTCCACCATACACATCTACAAGCTTCGATCTTTGGAAATCAAGGATCGAAAACTTCTTAATGGTGGAGATAGAGCAATGGTTTGCTCTCATGGAAGGTTTTGAAGCTCCCACAAACTCAAAGGGCAAAGTTCTCAAGAGGAGCAAGTGGAGCCAAGAGCAAGTTCAAAGGTGCGAGGCCAATGACAAAGTGACCAAGCTCTTGGTCAATCTATTGCCAAGCACCATCCTTTGCAAAATTGGAGAATTTGAAGATGCAAAGGAATTGTGGAACAAATTGATCAAGCTCCATGAAGAGATCCCCTTCACTGTACAAGATCAAGAAAAATCCAAAGAGGGTGACTCATTGGAGCAAGATCAAGAGGAGGACTCCGAGGTTGAGAGATGCTCAACCTCCGAAGATGAAGTCCAAGAAGAAGCCTCATCTTCAAGGGAAAGCAATGAAGAGAACAAGGAGGGAGCATACTCCTTGTTCCATGAACAAGATGAAGATGAGGAAGCCTCCACCTCTAGGATTGAGGGGGAGAGATCTTCTTTGACCCCGGAGCAAGAAGAAGTATCCACATCCGGGTCAAGAGAAGAAGAGGATGAAGAAGTTTCCACCTCCAAAATTCAAGAAATATCAAATGGAGGAGCAAGTGCCATCCCTACACAAGAAGGTATAAATGCCTCAATTAAAAATAAAAATCATATAATATGTTTTGAGTGTAGGGAAAGTGGGCACTACAAGAGCAAGTGTCCCAACTTGGCCAAGAAGAAGGGTCAAGTGACACAAAAGGGCAAGGGGAAGCCCAAGGAGACCACCCCCGGGACAAAGAAGAGCAAGGAGCACATTGTGTGCTTCTTGTGTCAACAAAAAGGGCATTACCGAAGTCAATGCCCCAAGGGGAAGAAGATGGTCAAGGCTCAAGGAGGCACTAGTCAAGGGGGAGCCTCCAAGGTAAAGAAGAAGGTAACATTTATTGAGCCTACCCCTTTACGTTATGGTAAAAAGCATGATAGTTCAAATTTTTATCATTTTAATGTAATTTACCATAAGAATAGAAAGCATGAGGGCATTAAGGAAAAGCATGTGGCCCTACATGCCAAGACTACCCAACCTAAGGTTAGGAAGGTAGATAGACATTTGGGCAAAAACACTAAGGATAATAGATACAAGCCCAAGAATAAAAATGCTCATGGATCAAATGAAAAATCAAATACTAAGGACTTAGTAGGAAAATCAAGTCTTGAGGTCAAGACTTGATAAATTAGAAAAGACCCTAAAAGATTGGAAAATATCCTATTAGGGCAAAATGAGCATAACCTAGGTTTAGGGGTACAAAAGCCATCCAATGACCATAGAGGTTTGGGATACAAACCCAAAGCTAAAAAGGATGTGCCTAGTTATCATAGGGTTCCATATAGTTATGGAACAAACCCTAAGTCTAGAGGTCAAGTCAAGGATACAAGGGAAGATATCCCTAGAAGTATCTTTGCAACCAAAGTGACTAAGACTTCTAAGAAGTCTAAGAAAGTCACCAACAAGGTCACAAGGGAGGCTATCCCTAGAGTTGACCTAGAAAAGGTGACCAAGGCTTCTAAGAAGCCAAACAAGGTCACTAGGAAGGTATCTAGGGAAGTTATCCCTAGTGAATACCTAGAGCATCCAAGGAGCACCAATAGGTGTTGGGTTCCTAGGAGCATTTTCTCTACCCCATAAATGGGTTAGAGAGTGTCAACTCTAAGTGAAAGGGTAGTTAACCCAATCATGAAGAAATTGACACTCAAGGAGCATTTTCAAGGTTTTGTTAACCTTTGAAAATGAAATTGAATTATTATTTACTCCTTGAAAGAGTAAAATGTGCCTAATGGTGAAAAATTGATTTTATCTTAAAATGGCATAAATTGGGAAAACCTAGAGAAATACCAAGTTGGGATTTTGGTATTCTCTTAGAAATTTAAGGCAATCCGGGCCTTGATTTATGTGATTATTCTTGAGGAAAAATGGAATATGCCAACATTTGAGGATATGCTTAATTTTTAAGTGGCATAAACAAATCAAGAGAAATAGAAATGTCAATTTAGGTTTTGGCATTTCTTTAAAGCATTTAGGGCAATCTAGGTTTAACATTTTAAGTTAAAACAAGTGATATATTTTGGGTTAGCTAAGTGGTTAAGGATACTTAGATAGGTAATCTAGGTATATTTTATTTATGCTAAACCTTGCCATGATTATTTGCCCATCATATGTCATGACATCATGTCTATTTTTACATTTATGTTTTATTATGAAAAATCCAAAAAATACCATGTCATGACATTCATACATCAAGTAGTTATAGGATATTTTCTTTTGAAAATTATTTCATCTTAATGTATGCCATAACATAATCATGCATTAAGTTTAAATTCCTTGAAATTAAGGACAAATGGCATTTAACATCACTTATTAACAAGTGACATCCTAGGTGGATGTTTAATATCTTTAAAATGCCTAGATAGATATGCATGATCCCTAGAATAGGGTAAAACCAAAATCTCACATCTCACAAGGACTATAAGGTGACTTGTATGTGTTTAAGTGCACATTAGATACAAGTGAGATGTTAGGAAGATGAACAAAACTCAAGATGTTGATTTAGTGCATTCTTTTGAGTTTTAGGTTCATCAAAACACATAGTTATGTGTTTTCCCATCATTGGGAAAGCTAATGTACAAGTCATGTGCATTAAGCCCAAGGAACATGGTGGGATATTGGTTTGAAAATGTTTTCAAAATGATTTTGGAAAACCTTGGTGAAGGCTATCTTTTGATAGTAATCACCATTGAATAGTTAGACACAATCTTGAAGAAAACACTAAAGTTTTTGCAAGTTTTCAAGTTTGTGTCAATCTTTGAAAATATAAAGTATTTTCATAGAAAACTATTTTTCCTTGATAGTATATGCCCTAAATAATGCCTACACGAAATTTCATGATTTTTGGATTTTTGTAGAATTTTCTAGGGGTTTCTGAAGTTGGCTGATTTTGATATTCAGCTACTATCAGAGCTCCGATCGATCCATGGATCGATTGGAGTGCCTGAATCAATCCGTGGATCGATTCAGAAGGCAAGTCTCCCGCGAGCAGAAGCTCGCTGGATCGATCAGTGGATCGATTCAAAAAGGTTCAATCGATTGGAACCCAACTCCAATCGATCCAAGTTGCTGATTTTGGCTGGGAAAGTCTGATTTCAGCATCTTTAAACCTAATTTAGTCTAGATAACCTTTCCAAACCCCTGAAAATACATTTGTATACATAAAAAGGGTGTTTTCGTGTGGAAAACAAGGATGGATTGGTTAAGGAAGGCTAAGTTGAAGTTTAGGTTGAGGTTTGTTTCAAATTTTGAATATTTGAACCTCAAAACTTCTAAAATTGGGTTTCCTAAAGTTTTGGGGATTCCAAGTCATTGTTGGTGCAATGACAGAAGTTACCACCATGTCTTTAGGGGGAGGGACTCTTTAAAGACATGAAAATTATTTTTCATGAACCTTGGAAGGTGGTTAACCTTCCGTTAAGAACATGCTCAAGGTTGAGCGTTTGAACTTTAATGGGGAGTGGATATCCTCATTGTTCAAGTGGCTTCAAGTAGATAATGCTCAAGGATGGGCATCTGCCTATATTGGGGGAGAATGTAGGGTTAAGGTTAATGAAGGGTATGGGACCTTCATTATCGTGTTGGTCACAACGAGTGAAGTTGTGAACAACGATGAGCAACTCTTCAGGGGGAGAGTTTTTCAACAATGGGGCATTTGTTGAAGGGTGCCCAAAATTGAGGCACGGGTTGATGTGTGCTCAAAGATGGTTTGATGTGTGCCAATAGGGGGAGAATGAAAGGAGTAAGTTAGACTTTCATTACCTAGAGGGAGTTTGCCCTCTTAGGGGGAGAATGAAGGGCTTAACTTATGTATTCATTACCTAGTGGCATGAAGAAGGTTTAGGCTATGGGATTAGCCTAACTTACATGTGGTATTGTAAGTGATAGTGTTGGTATTGTCAAACATCAAAAAGGGGGAGATTGTTGGTGCAACATCCCTCAGGTCAAGGTTGACCTGGTTGACCAAGCTTGAGTCTTGGTTTGGGTTTCGATGTTTGACAATGCAAGGTTGATTGAAGAAGAGTCAAGTAGGTCAAGGATGACCGGATACTTGACTGGGAAGTCCTAGTGAGTGAAGCTAGGCAGGAGGAAAATCCTGGTGAGTGAAGCCAGGTGAAAGACCTAGTGAGTGAAGCTAGGCAATTGGGAAGTCCTAGTGAGTGAAGCTAGGCAGGAGGAAAATCCTGGTGAGTGAAGCCAGGTGAAAGACCTAGTGAGTGAAGCTAGGCAATTGGGAAGTCCTAGTGAGTGAAGCTAGGCAGGAGGAAAATCCTGGTGAGTGAAGCCAGGTGAAAGACCTAGTGAGTGAAGCTAGGCAATTGGGAAAGACCTAGTGAGTGAAGCTAGGCAATTGGGAAAGTCCTGGTGAGTGAAGCCAGGCAAGAGGAATCCAAATGGGTCAAGGTTGACCAGACATTTGGTGAGAGTCCAAGTAGGTCAAAGGGATTGACCGGATACTTGGCACGAGAAAGAAAAGTCCAAGTAGGTCAGAGGGACTGACCGGATACTTGGCAAGAAGAGAAAAGTCCAAGTGGGTCAAAGAGATTGACCAGACACTTGGTGAGAGAGTCCTAGCTGGTCAAGGTGTTGGTTGCTACTCGGAA
The DNA here is from genome assembly GCF_018446385.1 of Zingiber officinale. Lineage (NCBI taxonomy): Eukaryota > Viridiplantae > Streptophyta > Magnoliopsida > Zingiberales > Zingiberaceae > Zingiber > Zingiber officinale. The sequence continues at coordinate 86,635,959 of NC_055988.1, forward strand.
AACCTAGAGGTTCCACTGTACAAAAATTTGTACAAAGGTCTGAACCTTTTCCTAGCTACCATGTGTTCTTTTAAATTAAATTTTGGATCGCCTGCGGAACTTAACACGTTTGATCCAAAACTTAATCTATTTGTTCTTTTAGGTTTTGACTTGGATCTCCTGCAGAACTTAACACGTTCGACCCAAGTCTCCTTAAGTTATTAATTCCATTAAATATTAATTTCCATAAAAGGTTCCCAGTACTGACGTGGCGAGGCACATGGCCTTCTTGGATATGGGAGCAACCACCACCAACTAGACAAAACCTTTAATAGAAAGCTAATATTTAATTTCCTAAAATAACTTTAGGTTAACCAAAAAGAACAATCAAATCACAAGGAAAAGAAAGAAACAAAAGAACACAACTTCGAAAAAACATATTCGAAATACTAGAACGTAAGCCTCTTGTATTTGGTATTATTTCCATAAATAACTAGCATGATGCGGAAATAAAATTTACTAGTTATACCTTGTAGAAAAACCTCTTGATCTTCTACCGTATTCCTCTTCTAATCTCGGACGTTGTGTGGGCAACGATCTTCCGAGATGAGAAACCACCAATCACCTTCTTCTCCTCCTAGCTAGGTTCGGCCAACAAAGAGGAAGCTTCACCAAGGAAGAAAAACAAAATACTAACCAAGCTCCAAGAGATGCTAGCTTTCTCTCCTTCTTCTTCTTCTTCTCCGAGTAGTATCCGGCCACCACAAGAGCTCCAATAGAAGGGTAGGGTTCGGCCACCACAAGAGGAAGAGATGGAGAGGTTGGCCGGCCACACCAAGGAACAAAAGAGGGAGAGGAATAATAGATGTTGTATCTTGTGAAGGCACCCTCACCCCTTTTTTTATATTCCTTGGCCTAGGCAAATTAGGAAATTTAATTACAATAAATTTTCCTTAATTTCCTTGACATGATTTAATTGAGAGAAATAAAATAAAATTTCCCCAATTAATTTCAAGTGGCCGGCCATCATTGGATAACAAAAGAGAACAAGTTTTAATCAACAATTAAAACTTCCTAATTTGTTTCCGGAAATTTTAAAAAATAAAATTTCTCTTTAAAATCTCTTCATGGTTGATAAAAGGAAATTTCTATAATTTTAATTTTATCAACATGTGAATAATTTTTAAAGAAAAAATAAAACATCTCTCCAATCTACAAATAAGGAAAGAGATCTAATCTCTTTCTTTAATCTTTTGTAGATTTTTACAAGAGTGATATTTTAATTTTAATTCTCTTTAAAATATATCTTCCACATAATAATAAAAATTAAAATTAAATTTCTTTTTTAAATTTATTTGGCCGGCCCTACTTAGCTTGGGTTCAAGCTAGGGCCGGCCACCCAATCTCTTACCGGCCCTAGATTGATCCTCAAGCTAGCTTGGCCGACCCCTATTGGGTGGGTATGAAGGTGGGTATAGGTGGGTATAGTACTCTATAAATAAGAGGCTACGATAGGGACCGAGAGGAGGAATTGGTTTTGGTCTCCCGATAAAATTAAGCATCCCGTGTTCGCCCCGAACACACAACTTAATTTTATCAACGATAATTCATTCCACTAGAGAACTATCATTGAACTACCGCACCAATCCCAAATTACATTTTGGGCTCCTTCTTATTATGAGTGTGTTAGTCTCCGTGTTTAAGATATCGAATGTCCACTAATTAAGTGAGTTACTGACAACTCATTTAATTAATATCTTAGTCCAAGAGTAGTACCACTCAACCTTATCGTCATGTCGGACTAAGTCCACCTGCAGGGTTTAACATGACAATCCTTATGAGCTCCTCTTGGGGACATTATCAACCTAGAATCTCTAGGACACAGTTTCCTTCTATAATCAACAACACACACTATAAGTGATAGCATTTCCCAACTTATCGGGTTTATTGATTCATCGAACTAAATCTCACCCATTGATAAATTAAAGAAATAAATATCAAATATATGTGCTTGTTATTATATTAGGATTAAGAGCACACACTTCCATAATAACTGAGGTCTTTGTTCCTTTATAAAGTCAGTATAAAAGGAACGACCTCGAATGGTCCTACTCAATACACTCTGAGTGTACTAGTGTAATTATATAGTCAAGATAAACTAATACCTAATTACACTACGACCTTCTAATGGTTTGTTCCTTTCCATTCTGGTCGTGAGCTACTGTTTATAATTTATAAGGTACTGATAACATCATCTTCTGTATGTGACACCACATACTATGTTATCTACAATATAAATTAAATGAACAACTACAAACAAATGTAGATAATTAGACCAAATGTGATTCTTTATTCATAATGAATGTTTACAAAGCTTAGGCTTTCAGTATACACTCCAACACAAGGGTGACCGGATGCTAGGTCTTATGTACCAACAAGTCATGGTTGACTAGATGTTGGTTTAGGGGGCTTTAGACTTGGTTTTGGACAAAAACCAAGGTTTGGATTGATCCGTGGATTGATCCAGCAGGTTTGGATTGATCCGTGGATTGATCCAGCAGGTTTGGATTTATCCGTGGATTGATCCAGCAGGTTTGGATTGATCCGTGGATCGATCCAGCAGATTTGGATCGATCCGTGGATCGATCCAGAAGATCTGGATCGATCCGCCGATCGATCCGGTGAGTCCCCGCGAACAGAACCCCTCTAGATCGATCCGTGGATCGATCTAGAGGTCCCAATCGATCAGTGGATCGATTGGGACGCTGCTGTTTCGCGCGATAAGCACTGGATCGATCCGTGGATCGATCCAGCCATTTTTCCAGAGCACAGAGGCGCTCTGGATCGATCCGTGGATCGATCCAAAGCCTCCCCGATCGATTGGGAGCAATCCAATCGATTGGGATTCGACCGTTGGCGTCGTTTATAGCTGTTGGCGTGCGATTCCTTCAGTAGAACTTCACCGATTCATTCCAGATTCATCACAGCTCCTCCCCAGCACTCTCTAAGCTCCTCACCGCCAGTTCTTGAAGGTTCTTGGAGGTTCATCCAAGTCAAGAGGCGAGTTGCAACGAGAAGAAGAAGAAGCTAGGGTTTTTACTGCATCTCTTGTAAGCTTTTGCTTATTCTTTACTACCCTTTCTTCTACTTGTATTGAGAGTCTTGTAGGGCTTCTCCGCCTTCGGTAGTTACCGAAAAGGAGTGTTTATTAGTGGAGGTGTGTGTGTGTGCGTGGATCCTTGGACTAGTCACCTCTTGTGAGGTGGATACCAAGTAAAATCCTATTGTTAGCATTGTTGTAGTTTGTTTCTTTGTATTCCGCTACGCATCACTTTGAAGAAACAAGCAACGAAGCTCGACGAGCACACGCGAAGCTATTCACCCCCCCTCTAGCTACTTTTGGTCCTAACAGCCTGAACTTGAAGAAGACTCTGACCAGAACTCTGAAGATGAAGAGCACCTGGTGAACCTGGTAAGGAAGATATTCACCAGGAGGAAGAGAAGCTTCAGTAAGAAGGACCTTCAGAAGATCAATTCTCCAACAGAATCAAAGAACGTGACGTGCTTCGGATGCAACAAAAAGGGGCACTACAAGAATGAGTGTCCAAGATCGAAAAACGACAAAACGAAGCCGACCAAAAAGAAGGCCCTCAAAGCAACGTGGGATGACTTGTCTTCGGAAGAATCAGAGGACGAAGATCAGAAGAACCAGAGTTACCTCGCGCTGATGGCCCGCGAAGCAGAGTTTGAGGACGAATCGGAAGACGAGTCCGAACCCAAATCGAGCCATGAGTCCGTACTCATTTATGAAGGTCCCGAAGAGGTATACTTTAATCTAAACAAAAAGTTTTTTAAAATTATTTCGTGTTTAAATAATAAATTAATGAAAATTGAAAAAGAAAATGAATTGCTCCTTGTAGAAAATCACAATCTCAAGGAACAAATCACGAATATCAAACCAACTCAAGATCTAACACTTGAGGAGGAGAATTCATCATTAAAATTAGAAATTAACAACTTAAAAAGTATGTTAGAAAAATTTACTACAAGATCAAAAAATTTAGACTTAATCTTAAATAATCAAAAAGCAACTTACAACAAAACTAGACTTGGCTATAAGTCAAGTTCAAATAAAACATTTAATTCATTAATAACCCAACACAAACCAACAAGAAAAGCTTGGGTTCCGAAAGTGTGCTTAACCACGCAAGTAGGACTTAATCAATATTACATACCTAAAGATAAAATATATTACGTAAAGTCAAATAAACCAAATTAAAAACCAGAATACAAACCTAGACCAAAAAACTCAAAATCTAAATATTTTAAAACTCGACCTATCATCAAGTAAATTATAACTATAAAAGAAATAGACATAAACCTAAAATGAAACATTAAATTAAAGGTCAATAATTCAGGGGGAGGCTCCAGAATAGCTGGGACCTCCAAAACTAACATACCCGGAAGGGTAACTCAAACTAATCTACCCAGTAGGGTACTTAGGATTAATTAGAAAAGGGTTCAAGTTTAGCTTGAAAAATGGTACTGGTGAAGTTTTGGATGATAGTACGTCAGGGAAGCTTAGTCTATGCATGTCTAGGAAGATATGGCTTCGACCTGGTGCATTTGGCTAAGTGGAACTGACTGAAGTTACCCTTTATGGATCCTAACCAGTTAGACCAAGATTTTGTACTAAGTCCAGTGGATAGGACTATTTGGAAAACCTCGAAGGCATGGTTACTCTAATAATGTCCAAGTGACTCACCATAGCCCAAAAGTTTATCAAGAGAACGCCTATCTGTTAACCCAAAGCTAAACCTGAATCTAACACAAGTTAAAATCAAACCCTAAAATTGAACATAATTCATCTCATAAAATTATAAGATTTCCTGATTAAAAACATAAATCGGGTGAGATAACTAAGGACTCAAGTAAAATTAAATTTAAATTAAAATATATTAATTTAAAATTAAATTAAATTTAAATTAATTTAAATTAAAATAAATTAATTTAAATTAAAATAAATTAATTTAAATTTAAATTAAATTAAAATTAATTAAATTAAAATTTAATTAAACTAAAATTAGATTAAATTAAATTTAAATTAAGGAAATTAAAATTAAAATTAATTTTATTTTTAAACATAAAATTTATCCTTAAAATTAAACTTAATTTTATTTTTAAACGTAAATTTTTTTAACTTAAAAATTTATTTTAAAAATTAAACTTAAATTTTTTTTAACTTAAAAATTTATTTTAAAAATTAAACTTAAATTTTTTTTAACTTAAAATTTTATTTTAAAAATTAAACTTAATTTTTTTTGCTTAAAAATTTATTTTAAAAATTAAACTTAAATTTTTTTAACTTAAAAATTTATTTTAAAAATTAAAATAAATTTTGTTTGCTTAAAAATTTATTTTAAAAATTAAACTTAAATTTTTTTTACTTAAAAATTTATTTTAAAAATTAAACTTAAATTTTTATTTTAAAAAATTAAACTTAAATTTTTTTACTTAAAAATTTATTTTTATAAAAAAATTAAAATTTTTTTAACTTAAAAATTTAACTTAAAATTTTTTTTAACTTAAAAATTTATTTTAAACCAATATTTTTTTTAAAAAAAAAATCCATCTTAAAATTAAACTTTAATTATGATTGCTTGAAAATTAACTCAAATTCTCACATAAAATGACCAACCTTGAAAATAATTGTAAAGGAATAAATTTAGACTAACTTTAACTCCTACCTATTGTAGGAAACCAGGTGGATTTTGGACAGTGGTTGCTCCAAGCATATTACTGGAGATCACACCAAGTTCACCCAACTAACTTACAAGAGTCTAGGAACAGTTGTTTTTGGAAACAATGACAAACTCAAGGTAATTGGTATAGGTAATATTGAATTAAAAATAGATTTTATTATTACAAATGTCTTACTTGTTGAAAATTTTAAATATAATCTTCTAAGTATAAGTCAATTGTGTGACACTAGGTATAAGGTTAAATTCTTATCTACAAAATGCTTAATCAAACATTTAGATAATCCTACCATAAGTCTAAAAGGCTTTAGAAAAGACAACATCTATACAATTAGCTTGACCACTTCTTCAGTTAAGTGTTATTTAACACAAAAAGAAGAAACTTAGTTATGGCATAGAAGAATGTCACACACAAATTTCAGAAACATAAGCAAATTAAATGGATTAGTTAGAGGCTTACCAAAGTTACATAACTAATGCTTGTCAACAAGGTAAACAGACAAAATTTACTCATAAACCAACTAATCAATCACAAACCAACTCAATATTAGAACTTCTATACCTAGATCTATTTGACTCCCATGGAGTCAAATCAATAAATGGAAGTCTATACTGTCTAGTCATAATAGATGACTACTCCAGGTTCACATGGGTCAACTTCTTAAAAAATAAAGATAAACTTTTGAAATATTTACAAACTTTTGTAAACAAGTTGAAAATGAAAAAGACATTAAAATCAAAAGAATTAGAAGTGACAACGGGGGAGAATTTAAAAATCACAGCTTTAATAAATTTTGCCTTGAAAACTGGCTTTTGAAAATCTAACTTTACAAACTCAGTTTTGAAATTATGATTTTTCAAACTTAATGTTGAAAATTAATTTAAGAAAATAAAACTTAGCTTTGCAAATTAGATTTCATAAACCTAACTTTGAAAAATTAGACACTGAATTTTGCCTGATTTTTGAAAATCTTACTTTTGTAAAATTACTTTTATAAATTTATGGTTGCAAAAATTATGTGTTGAAAATCCGCAAACTTATTACTAAGTTACTTTTCTAAAATTAGCTAATTTTTTTTTGAAAAAGTTAAGAGATACTCTTTAAAGCAAAATCTTTAATTATTTTAACTCCCCCGAGTCAATCTTGTTGGTGCAACCTTAGGTCAAGGTTGACCTGGTTGACCCGACTCGAGTTGACTTAACTCGAGCTGTATTTTGATGTTTGACGAGAATAGAAAAGTTGTATCTTGATGTTTGACAAGAATACAAACTTGGGAGATTGTGGGTGCAACATTCGGTCAAGGTTGACCTGGTTGACCCGACTTGAGTTGACTTGATTCGGTAAAGTCCAAGTATGGAGACTTGGCACGGGAAAAGTCCAAGTATGGAGATTTGGCACGGAAAAGTCCAAGCAGGAAGCTTGGCACGGGGAAAAGTCCAAGTATGGAGACTTGGCACGGAAAAGTCCAAGCAGGGAACTTGGCACGGGAGAAGTCCAAGTATGGAAGCTTGGCATGGGAAGTCGGAGAGGGCTCGGCAGCTCGTTCTCCGGACTAGGTCAGAGAGGGCTCGGGAGCTCGTTCTCTGGACCGGACGAAGTCGGAGAGGGCTCGGTAGCTCGTTCTCCGGACTAGGTCAGAGAGGGCTCGGGAGCTCGTTCTCTGGACCGGATGTGGAAGTCGGAGAGGGCTCGGTAGCTCATTCTTCGGACTAGGTCAGAGAGGGCTCGGTAGCTCGTTCTCCGGACTAGGTCAGAGAGGGATCGGTAGCTCGTTCTCTGGACCGGATGAGGGAGTCGGAGAGGGCTCGGTAGCTCGTTCTCCAGACTAGGTCAGAGAGGGCTCGGTAGCTCGTTCTCAAGACCAGGAAGGCCTTAGGGTTTAGGGCTGGGAAGCTCTAAAACCTACATAGGCATTGGATCGGTCTGTTGACCGATCCAGTGATACTTTGGTTTATCTGATCGGTCTGGTGACCGATCAGCAACCAAACAGAAGCGTACTGTGGGTTATCTGATCAGTCTGTAGACCGATCAGGAAGCGATGTTATCTGAAGAAGCGAGGGGATTCAGAGAAGGGGGGATCGGTCTGTGGACCGATCCACCTGTATTCTGATCGGTCCACAGACCGATCAGGGCTCTGCCTGATCGGTCCACAGACCGATCAGGGCCCTAAACCAACTCTCTGTGAGAGTTGGGATCAGTCTGGGGACCGATCAGCCTAGGGCCTGATCGGTCCAGGCCTAGCCGTTGAGACACAACGGCTAGATTTTTGTGTTGTTCTTTGTCTTCTTCTTCACAGGTGCAGATATATCTCAAGGTCGAGGGCCTCTACAGTAACTGTTCTTCTTGTTCCTCACTCTTGCGATCTGAGCTTTGCTGAGCTCTGTGTTTCTGAAGCTTCGTGTGAGCTTCCCTCAGCTGGTTTGCTGATCAGTTGCTGCTGGCTTCGTGAAGTTGTTGCTTCATCGAACTCCAGTCTACAAGAAGGCAAGAAAAGTGTTGTTACATTCATATTCTTCTTGTTTTCTTGCTCTATCTTGTACTCCTTTATTGCTGTTGCAAAAGAGTTTGTGGCGAGGTTTCTCCACCCAGAAGGAGTTCATATTAGCCGGTTATCCGGGGTCTCATCCACCGACGGATTGATAGGCTTCGTCCACCTTACGGACACGCCGAGGAGTAGGAGTATCATCTCCAAACCTCGTTACATCATCGTATTTGAGGTTTGATCTTCTCCACTTTCGTTTCTACATTGTATTTCCGCTGCGCTAACCTAAATTGTAGGAAGAAACGATACTTTGAGGTCGGCTATTCACACCCCTCCCTCTCTAGCCGCTATCCGAAGGTCCTAACAAGTGGTATCAGAGCAAGGTTGCTCTTCGACGGATTAACACCCGGGGGAGCACAAGCTAGAGAATGGATCTACTTGGAGAAGACATCACGATTCCACCCTTCTACGATCGCGACGACTTCGCGTATTGGAAGGTAAGAATGAAGTATTTTCTTATGACTAACCTAGTGAATTGGAATTGTGTACGAGTAGGTTTTACTCCTCCGGTGGATAAAAAGGGAGAACCTCTCGAGAAGAAGAAGTGGACGAAGGAACAAATCCACCAATCCACAATCAACGACGAGGTAACGAAAATCCTTAAATTTTCATTACCTAATGATGTCTTGCGTAAGATAGGTGGATACAACGATGCCAAGGAGTTGTGGAACAACTTGGCTAAGTTCCATGAGGAGAGCTCCAATTCAAGTCATGAAGAGGAGTCAAGTGAGCCAAGTAGCTCATATCATGGAGGTATGGAATTAGAAGTTGAGGGCTACTCAACATCTAAGGAAGAAGAGGAGGAGAGTTCTTCATCAAGATTGGTGCAAGAAGAAGCCTCTACCTCCGGAAGGGATGAAGAAGAGAGCTTATATCCATCCTCAACCCTAGGTAACTCAAGCAACTTAATTTCAAGTAAATTACATATAATGTGCTTTGAGTGTAGGGAATATGGGCATTACAAGAGTACATGTCCAAAGAGGATTAGGAAGACTCCACCGGCGCCAAAGGTTAAGGAAGCCGGAGTCCCGATACGCAAGGGCAAGGAGCACGTGGTGTGCTTCCAATGCAAGCAAAGGGGACATTATAGGAGCCAATGTCCGAGGGGGAGGCAACCTCACAAGGACAAGAGACCAAGCACATCTATGGGGGGAGCTAAGGCAAACCCTAAGGTATCTTTTAAGGCACATTATTGCAATTCTAATAAGAAACATGCTAGTAGCTTTATTGCAATTGCCAATGATGATAAGTATGATAACCATAGAATCCGATACATGTGCTTAGGTGCCAAACATGTTAGTCTAGGTAAGGATAATACTAGAAATGCCAACCCTAGAATTAATTCATCTAAGGTTAAGGAAAACCTAGATAGGAATCCCAAAACAACTAGACATATGCCTAGGAATACCTCAAAGAAAAATGACAAATTAAAACTTGAGGTATTAGAGAAGGAAAATCAAGTCTTGAGGTCAAGACTTGACACCTTAGAAAAGACTCTTAAGAATTTGGAGAAGTCAACTCTAGGGTCTAAGGGTCAAAAGCAAAAGCCCAAGGACATGAGAGGTTTGAGTCACAAACCTAAGTCTCAAGTGGTCAAGCCCACTTACCATAATGTTCCATTCGATTATGGAACAAGACCTAGGGCTAGGAAAACCATCACCAAGGTCACAAGGGGAGTCACCCCTAGAGTTGATCTTGATGAGTCCCAAATGACCAAGGCTTTAAAGCCTAGGAGGGTCATTAGGAGGGTTGCTAGGGAAGTCATCCCTAGTGAATATTTAGTGAACCCAATGAGCTCAAATAGGTTCTGGGTTCCTAGGAGCGTGATTCCATCACGCTAGATGAGCTAGGGTGTGCCAACCTTATTTGGATAGGTAGTTAACCTAATCATGGCAAAAGGTGGCATTTTAGGAAATTTCAAGGTATAACCAAGCCTTGAAAATGAAATTAAAAATTATTCCTAAGGTGATTAGGATGTGCCAACCACATTTGAGGAATTTTCTAGGGTCAATCTAATTGGCACATAGTGATCTAAAAATCTTTAGCATATGATTTTAGGTCTATTACACTTAGGAATATAGAATTTATGGTAAAATGATCAAAATTATCAAAATGGCAACTAAGGCTAGAATTAGGTATTTTCTATACCTTTATATGTTATTTGTCATATATTGTTTGTCATATGCCATGTCATGACATCATATCTAATTTACTATCATTTGAAATGTCATGATAATGCTTAGGTTAGTTATATGTCATGCCTTATTTAAGTTTCATACTTTATGCCATGACATCATGACATTGGCACATATGTTCACTTATGATATTATCTTATGTCATGTCATCATCTCTTGCATTTATGATCAATTAAATTGATTTAAGGATAAAAACTCAATTTGATATGGAAATCAAATTGTTGTCTAGAAAATGCATGAGAACTTAGCTTAAGATGACCTAAACCCGTATCTCACATCAAAATTGACTTGGATGTGTTTGATACACCTTAGATGTGTGTGAGATATTAGGATTATAAGTTAGGATCAAGGTGCATAGTTCTTGTACCTAGATGAGCCTAATTCGAAATTGAGGATCATAGGGAAAGCTTGTGTACAAGTCATGTACATTTAGCCCTAAGATTGTGATCCTAAATTGAATGGTTTAAAATCATTTCAAAATTGATTTGAAAAACCTTGATGAAGCTTTTCTAGTGATAGCATTCATCATTGAGCAAGTTGATACAAAGATGGATTAACCTTGAACTATTTCAAAGTCTTTCGAACTTTGTATCAAGATTTTAAAATGGAAGTTATTTTCATAGAAAACTATTTTTCCATGATAATATATGTTATGAGGAATGTATCATCAAAATTTTACAATTTTTGAAATTTTTTGTGAATTTTTAGGGGTTTCTGAATTTCGGGAGAAAAATCAGAAATTCCTATCAGAGCTGTGTGGACCGATCAGAGGGGATGCTGATCGGTCCAGGGAGGTCTGGATCGGTCACTGGACCGATCCAGGGAAGTGTGAATCGGTCTGGTGACCGATCCAGTAAAGGGCTGAGCGTGCCAAAATGCTGATTTTCGACTGATTGTCTGAAATTTCAGCTGGAAGTTGGTATTTTAGATTTCTAAAGGATTGAACTCTCCAAGACATTGTTGGTGCAATGGTCAAGGGGGAGTTGACCTTTAGGGGGAGTTTTACCTATTGGTCAAGCAGGAGTTGACTTTAGGGGGAGTTTTTACTCGTCAAGATGAGTGATATGGGATGGTCACTATATTGATTGTTGTATTTAGTATCAAGGGGGAAATTAAGGGTTTCAATGAAAGGTATGGGACTTTCATTAGGAAGAAACTCTTGACCTTGATTCACTCTTTTTGATGTGTGTCAAAAAGGGGGAGAATGTTTAGAAAATGTTCAAGGAAGAACATTGGAGTTTGGGGAGAATGTTCAAGGAAGAGCATTGGAGAACTATTGGAAAACCTAAGTTAGGTTATCGGGTTAACCTAACTTGATTATGGTTTTTGTCAAACATCAAAAAGGGGGAGATTGTTGGTGCAACCTTAGGTCAAAGTTGACCTGATTGACCCGACTCGAGTTGACCTGACTCGAGTTGTATTTTGATATTTGACGAGAATAGAAAAGTTGTATCTTGATGTTTGACAAGAATACAAACTTGGGAGATTGTGGGTGCAACCTTCGGTCAAGGTTGACCTGGTTGACCCGACTTGAGTTGACTTGATTCGGTAAAGTCCAAGTATGGAGACTTGGCACGGGAAAAGTCCAAGTATGGAGACTTGGCACGGAAAAGTCCAAGCAGGGAGCTTGGCACGGGGAAAAGTCCAAGTATGGAGACTTGGCACGGAAAAGTCCAAGCAGGGAGCTTGGCACGGGGAAAAGTCCAAGTATGGAGACTTGGCACGGAAAAGTCCAAGCAGGGAACTTGGCACGGGAGAAGTCCAAGTATGGAAGCTTGGCATGGGAAGTCGGAGAGGGCTCAGCAGCTCGTTCTCCGGACTAGGTCAGAGAGGGCTCGGGAGCTCGTTCTTTGGACCGGACGAAGTCGAAGAGGGCTCGGTAGCTCGTTCTCCGGACTAGGTCAGAGAGGGCTTGGGAGCTCGTTCTCTGGACCGGACGTGGAAGTCGGAGAGGGCTCGATAGCTCGTTCTTCGGACTAGGTCAGAGAGGGCTCGGTAGCTCGTTCTCTGGACCGGACGAAGTCGGAGAGGACTCGGTAGCTCGTTCTCCGGACTAGGTCAGAGAGGGCTCGGTAGCTCGTTCTCTGGACCGGATGAGGGAGTCGGAGAGGGCTCGGTAGCTCGTTCTCCAGACTAGGTCAGAGAGGGCTCGGTAGCTCGTTCTCAAGACCAGGAAGGCCTTAGGGTTTAGGGCTGGGAAGCTCTAAAACCTACATAGGCATTGGATCGGTCTGTTGATCAATCCAGTGATACTTTGGTTTATCTGATCAGTCTGGTAACCGATCAGCAACCAAACAGAAGCGTACTATGGGTTATCTGATCGGTCTGTAGACCGATCAGGAAGCGATGCTATCTGAAGAAGCGAGGGGATTCAGAGAAGGGGGGATCGGTCTGTGGACCGATCCACCTGTATCCTGATCGGTCCATAGACCGATCAGGGCTCTGCCTGATCGGTCCACAGACCGATCAGGGCCCTAAACCAACTCTCTGTGAGAGTTGGGATCGGTCTGGGGACCGATCAGCCTAGGGCCTGATCGGTCCCCAGACCGATCAGGGATGTCCTGGACCGATCAGGCCATAGCCTGATCGGTCCAGGCCTATCCGTTGAGACACAACGGCTAGATTTCTGTGTTGTTCTTTGTCTTCTTCTTCGCAGGTACAGATATATCTCAAGGTCGAGGGCCTCTACAGTAACTGTTCTTTTTGTTCCTCACTCTTGCGATCTGAGCTTTGCTGAGCTCTGTGTTTCTGAAGCTTCGTGTGAGCTTCCCTCAGCTGGTTTGCTGATCAGTTGCTGCTGGCATCGTGAAGTTGTTGCTTCATCGAACTCCAGTCTACAAGAAGGCAAGCAAAGTGTTGTTACATTCATATTCTTCTTGTTTTCTTGCTCTATCTTGTACTCCTTTATTGCTGTTGCAAAAGAGTTTGTGGCGAGGTTTCTCCACCCAGAAGGAGTTCATATTAGCCGATTATCCGGGGTCTCATCCACCGACGGATTGATAGGCTTCGTCCACCTTACGGACACGCCGAGGAGTAGGAGTATCATCTCCGAACCTCGTTACATCATCGTGTTTGAGGTTTAATCTTCTCCACTTTCGTTTCTACATTGTATTTCCGCTGCGCTAACCTAAATTGTAGGAAGAAACGATACTTTGAGGTCGGCTATTCACACCCCCCCCCTCTCTAGCCGCTATCCGAAGGTCCTAACAAATCTGACTTGTTGCTTACAATTGTCCACATTCTTTATTTCAATTTTTCTGCATTTATAATATGTTTGTGTTTGATGAATGCCAAAGGGGGAGAGTTAGATGGTTAAGTTAGCTAAAACAAATTGAAAATAAAAACACTAACTTAAAAACCTACTAATGCTTGTTTCACTTGTATTTTACACTGACTTAACCAAGTTGTCATTCCATCAAAAAGGGAGAGATTGTTGGTGCGGTTAGCACTAATGGTCTAACCCAAGTTTTGATGAATGACAAAATAAGTTAAGTTAGTTTTATTGTTGATCTAACACTCTGATCGAGTGTGCAGGAGAAGTCCAGACAGGTCGACGGACTGACCGGATGTTTGGCACGAAGCCCAGCTAGGTCAACGGGCTGACCGGATAGCTGGCACAAAGTCCAAACGGGTTGACGGGCTGACCGGACGTTTGGCACGAAGTCCAGCTAGGTCGACGGGCTGACCGGATAGCTGGCGCGAATTCCAGACGGGTCGAAGGGCTGACCGGACGTCTGGCAGGTAAGTGAAGGTAAGTCATTGGAGTTGAGTGATTGGGAGGGCACATTCCCGGGAAGGGAACTTAGGCGTCGATCTGACTTAGAACCATTTCAGAACTCTAAGTCGAGATTGTGACTAGATTCGGGTCTCGAAAAGATGGAATCTAAGTCATACTCTTTCCATTGATTTATGAACTGTGCTAATGATCTGTTTTACAGGAGATATAATTGCCTCGGACTAAAGTTTTTCTTGCAGGAAGGAGTCTACTAGAAACTTGGGTCCGGGCGCTCGGGAGATACCCAAGCGCCCGGAGGTCCGGGCGCCCGGGAGGTACCCGGGCGCCCTGAGGCGGAATTTTATCCCCAACGTCGCTGTGCCACATGGAGCTCGCTGGTTGGGTCGGCTACGTCATGGTCGAGGCGCCCTGAAGGTTCCAGGCACCCCGAACCCTCCTATATAAGGAGGGTCAAAGCTGAAGCTCCAACAACAACTCAGAACTCAAGAATTCGCTCTCTTGTGCTCCTGCGATGCTGCGAAGCTTCGACAAACGCACTGCTCTTTTAGTTTCTTACTTTGTCGGTATTGCTTTAATTTTTCATTGGCATTTCTGTACTTAGTTTGTAATAATTTTTGAATTGCTAGTGAATTGCCCATCGAAAGCACCCTTGTGTGCAGGCCTTGGAGTAGGAGCCGTCAAAGGCTCTGAACCAAGTAAAAAGAACTTGTGTTATCCTTGCAATTCTTTTCCTTATTCTTTTTCCGCTGCTTAACTCGTTTCAAAAATTTTTTTATCGATATTCACCCCCCCCCCTCTATCGATTCTTCACGATCCAATAGATAGGACATGACACATCAATCCTACCACAATGAAACCGACTCCCTAGAGCCGCTCACGACCAAGAGAACACTCCGACTCACTCGTTCTCGACTTCTCCTCCCAACCTTCCTTCCCTAAATTAGCCACAACTATTAGTAGTCAAGCTAACCCTTAGTGAGCAATTGTCAGTGCTTATAACCAGTCCCTATGGGATCGATATTTTTATTACTGACGACGAATCCGTGCACTTGCGGAAACGTAACAAGTTTTTGGCACTGTTGCTAGGGACTGCGTCTATAACCTTGGCAACTCCTATTGGATTAGGCTAGGCTTTCCTTCCCTTCTTAGTTCATCGCATTCATTTCTTCTCTTTTGTTACTTTTCTTTCATTACATACTTCATATCTCGTTATTGCATGCGTAGAGCTAACCTTCGAAGAAAGCTATTACCCTTCGATCCAGAGATTGACAGGACCTTTCTGAGGAGAAGGAATCTACAGGAGGCATTCCAAGCAACACAACAACCATCGGAAATGGCTGACAAACTGTTGAAAGATTACGCGGCACCGTATGCACGAGGGGTTCGGTCCAGCTTCACTCGACCGCCCATTGAAGCCAACAACTTTGAAATCAAGCCCGCAGTAATCCACATGGTCCAGCAAAATCAATTCAGAGGAGGACCACATGAGGACCCAAACCACCACCTGGAGCTATTCTACGAAATCTGTGGCACTATAAAGGTGAATGGGGTCCCCCCTGAGTCAGTCAGACTACTCCTCTTCATGTTTTCTTTGAGGGACAGAGCCAAGCAGTGGTTGAACTCACTCCCAGGGAACAACATATCATCCTGGGAGCAGTGTGAGCAGAAGTTTCTGGATAAGTTCTATCCGCCCAGCAAACCGCTCACTTGAGGAACCTAATCGCCAGCTTCAAACAGATAAACTTAGAATCATTATTCGAAGCTTGGGACAGATTCAAGAATATGCTACGGCAGTGCCCCCATCATGGCCTTGAAAAGTGGTTGGTCTTGCACACCTTCTACAATGGAATAAACTATCACACGAAGGTATCTCTTGATTCTGCAGCAAGGGGAGCACTGATGAACAAAAGTCTCGATGAAGCAGAAGAAATCATAGAAAATGTGGCGCAGAACCACCATCAGTGGCGATATGAAAGATCCAGTGGCTCTTGTGTGGGGAACCCAATTAAAGTGTCAGGAAAATTCGACGTAGATGTAGTTACACTGATATCAGCAGAGCTGGACGCTCTGACCAAGAAATTTGAAGCCATGGGAAACAACACAGCTAATGCAATAGCATGTGTTTGCAACATTTGTGGAAGTACGGATCACGCTCAAGACACTTGCCCCTTTGGGCCGATACAGGCACAGATGAACCAACTTGAGCAGTATGAGGCGATAACCAGCTACAACCAGCGACAAAATAATCCATACTCCAATACATACAACCCTGGATGGAGCAATCACCCCAATTTCTCATATCGGAATAATCAGGATCAAGGACCAGCATATCAGAACTATCAGCCTGGGCAGCAAAGCCACCAATCTGGACAACAGACCTATCAACAACAGCAGCCTTCACAACTGTCCAGGATTGAAAAGATGCTTGAGGAAGCTCTCTCAGAGCAGAAGGAGATGAGGAGCGAGATCAAACAACTGACTCAGAGGCTGGAAAACTCTGAAAAACACCAGATCAGATAGCTTAGTCCGCCTCAAGAGCACAGGGCACATTCCCAGGAAAACCAAATTTAAATCCAGTGGAACATTGCAACCGCATTGAACTGAGGAGCGGGCGTACTGTGGGAGATCCCCAAGTCACTACTCAGAAGGAGCTCGACTCAGAGGAAGAGTCCTCTCTCCTGCTGCCAAATCAGACTCAAAACAGGGAGGGAGAAGAGGCTCCTAGAAAGGTTGAAGAAGCTCTTCAAGCTGCCCCACACAATCAGACGATCCTATTTCCTCAGAAGCTTATAACATCCTAGAAAGATGAAGAGTTCAATCGGTTCCTGAAGAAGATCAAAGAAATCTGCATAGAAGTACCACTGATTGACGCGCTGCACCAAATGCCGAAGTTCATAAAATTCTTAAAGGGAATTCTATCCAACAGGAGGCAAAAAGGCGACTTCGAGACGGTAGCACTAATAGAGAATTGTAGCGCCCTCCTTATGGCGAGCTCTCCACCAAAGCTCCAGGATCCAAGAAGCTTCTCCATACCGTGCAAAGTTGGTCTAGAACTCATACCGAGAGCTTTTTGCGACTTAGGGGTCAGCGTCAGCCTGCTTCCATACTCCTTATGCAAGAAGCTGGGCCTCCAGAACATAAAATTAACCACTATGGTACTACAATTAGCAGACCACTCATGCAGATACCCGATGGGAATAATGGAAGATATGCCAGTTGAAGTGGGTGGGTGTATGGTTCCCACAGATTTTATTATTTTGGATATGGAGGAAGATCCAAAGATACCAATTATCCTTGGAAGACCATTCCTTGCCACGGCTGGAACCATCATAGACGTAAAAAGTCACAGACTGTCCTTGGAGATTGGTAAAGAAAAGATCAAGTTCAATTTATCGGATTCCCCCATCTGCAACTCCTCCCCTCAGGGACATTCTCTCAAGACCAACATACACAAACTTGAGGAGTGTAATTCCCAGGAGAGTTCCCCTCCAGCAAACAACACGAAATACATTTGTCCTGCACTAGCGAAACTGAGGGCGCAGGCTGGAGCATCAACCCTAGGTGGGGAGTCGTCCCTCCACGGGTTCAGTCCGCACTAATAGAAATGGGGTCGAGCTAAAGACATAAAACAAGCACTTCTTGGGAGGCAACTCAAGGGTTTTCTTATTCTAAGTTCATCGTTCCTTTTTGCCGTTCTATTTCTTTAGTGACCTTTGGTCTAGTACTTTATTTTGTATGTTTCATTTTCAAGATGAGTATAGCCTCCACGAGCTGGCCATGAGCGCTTTTCGTGGGCGTGGAGGCGACGGAGGGGCCGAAATGTCGAAGAGCGAACCACTATAAGCTTAAGGGGGCAGCCGTATGGAGCCAACGTGGAGACTAAAGCCACGGGTCGTGCAACCCCTGCACGGCCGTGTGACCTGTGCAGAGAGGGGAGAGGCACGGGTCGTGCCAATTGGCACGGCCGTGCAGCCCTACCAGAGAGGAGAAAGACCCTGGCCGTGCCAACTGGCACGCCCGTGCATCGTCCCGTTAGTCTCGGTCGTGTCTATAAGACATGGTCGTGGCTCAACCCGTGCACGCCGCCCCCTTTTTCCAAGAAACCCTATTTCCCCCCCCCCCCCCCCCCTCTCTCCCAAAAATCCTCTCCTCTCCATTACACTTCGCCAACCCCTGATCCCCCACCTCCAAAACTCACTTTTGCCTAGATCTACACCTAGATCTAAAACCTCCTTAAGCCATAAGCCTAAAAAGAGAGAAGATACTTCCCCATTTTCCCTTCCTCCCCCTCAGTATTTCCATTCTCACGACCCATTTCAAGGAACTCCTCAAAACCTCGCACCATGTCACAGATCTTGAAGAGGTTTCATCGAGGGAGTGGTGGATCTAGCGGAGGAGATGCACCAGGAGGTGACAAAGGCAAAGGGAAGGCTCTTGCTTCAAAAGGCAAAGGAAACCGGGTGGCACGCGACAAAGGTAACGAAAACGAGTTCAATATTATTTTTAGAAATCATGAGCAAAAAGCTATATACAATATTCTTATCACTAGGAAAATCTTATGCACTAAATATATAAATCCCACCACTATGGACGTGCTAGGAATTAGGGATGACATAGATTGGATGATTAGTACTTTAGATTGGAATGATATAATGTACGCTCATGCATCGACCTACCCCCGCCTAGTTCTTGAGTTTTTGAACTCATTAGATGTTAAATTTCCTTCTGAGGACAACTACACGGGGGTCATAACTTTTAGAATGATGAGTAAAGAAGTTCGGTGGACATTTAGTGATTTCAATGATTGTTTTGGGTTACCTACTGGTGGTTCGCATGGATTTGATGGTGGTATTAAATGGAATAAATTTTGGATGTCGATTACCGGATCACAAGACCCTTATGAGCCCTCTAGAGCCAAAGTATCCCGGATGCAAAACCCTATCTTTAGATACCTCCATAGAGTGATGAGTAAAACGATCTTTGGTCGAGGAGAGAGGGATGGGGTGGTTAAGAAGACAGAACTCTATTCTCTTTGGGCAATGTTAAATAAAGTTGATTTTGATTCGGGGTTTCATTTCTTGCAAACCTTGTAGAAGGTAGCTAAGACATCTTTGGGGATGATAGTGTTTGGAGGATTAATCACCCAAGTAGCATTCAATCTAGGTTGTGAACTTGATGGACTAGAGGTAGTTCATGGTAACGACAGGATCGACATCGATTCTTATCTTACCATGAAGATGATTTGTCGGGATGAGAACGGGTTTGCTTTCCCTAGGACCAATGGTTTCCCATTATCCCTCCCTTGCCCCGAGCGCACTTCAGTTCGCAACCCCGCGAATTGGGTGATTTCTGATTTACACCCCAAGAATGTACCTTCCATAGTAGAAGAACCCGAGTACCACCAGGAACCCTCGTCATCAGGGTTCCCGCAGCCTGCCGAACATCCGGACCCTCCTAGGCACTCTTTTACATATGGTACGGGGCCCTCTAGTTTTGATTTTTCAGACTTTCGTACCTCTTTAGACTCTCTTCATGAGAAGCATAACACCCAACAACGACTGTTGGAGGGTCGCTTCAAGTTATCTGACGATCAATTCAGGGAGGTACAAGACCATTTTAAGTTCACTAGGGACTTCTATAGTCAGGTGACAGAGTTCGTTCAGGATTATGATGTTGACCAGGAAAGGATGAGAAATTTTATGGATGATGTGGATATCACTAGACAACAAGTAGATGCATTGTATCAATATCATCAACATCTTGGTCACCTTCCTGGTATGCCTAGATTTCCCTCTTGCTCACATCAAGGACCACCTTACCCGCCACCCCCACCACCATATTGATTTCATCGGGATGATGAAAAGTCTAAGTCTGGAGGGGTGTTGCTGCACAACCTAAGTTTTTCTGAGTTTTTCTTTTGTTCTTGCATACTTTACCTACTTTTGCACATTTCATTCGCCTTATCTACTTTAGTCTCGTTCTATTTGCATTTTATTTGTTTCTGCTTGCGACTCATTTGCACTTTTCTTTCCTATCTTTAATTTCCCAGCACACATGAGAACATCAACCATCCACCTTTTCTGATACTTGTCCGATAGCAAAATAGCTAGTCTTTCCTCAGTTCATGAGTTCCCAGATGGTGTTAGTATGTTTGGTGTATCCTCTTCCTCTATCTCTAGTAGCATAAAATAAGCTAAGTATCGCACGGAGTTCGGTATAAGTTCCGACCTAACCTTAAGGACCTTATTTTCACTACACTTAAGTACCTAAAATTGAATGGTAGATATACCTTTGAAATAGTTATGATTCATCCAAATTGCTTAGTACTTCTGTTTCCATGGTGATTCCCTACTTACATTTTGGTTACTGGACAACCTCGGATCATGGATGCTCATTTGAAAAAATCCAAATCCCAATACATGCACTGCATGGATAATAAGTGCTACATCTACAGCACCCAAAAAACAAAAATAAAAAATAAAAAAATAGTTGTCGTGAGTGGAAACCAACAATTCACCCCTTTGAGACCGAGTTAGGTTACTAGGGAAATGAATGTTAGGTTTCTCTTGATTCCCAGAAGTACCCTTTGAGACCTTGTGTAAATTAGGAAAAATGAACAAAGTGTGTGGTAGGTAAGTGTCTATTGCCGGGAACATTAGGAATTTGAATTGTATGACGGCTTAACTAGGACAAGGAATTGAAGCTCGAAGAGTCTGGGCTACTTACTGCACCGAGCACGAAGGACTTATGTTTAGTCCATACTTAGGCTACTCCACGGTCATGCTTATCAATGAAACTAGTTGATGGAATTAGACGAATGCACTAGGGATTATGAAACACTGCAGGAACTCAGGACACATAGTTTGTGGCATTTTGCTTGGGGACAAGCAAAGGATCAAGTCTGGAGGTGTGATGTGCGCAAATATTATGATCATTTATGCATGCTTTAGCGCACATTCACGTACTTTACGCATATATATTCGTTGCATGATTGCCTCGTTCATCTCGTATTCGTTATATATACTCTTTTGTTCGGATATCTGCTCTTTGTTTGGTTTTGTGTTGACAGGGACAACTTTCGGAGTGAAAATGATGATTATCAGTGCACCGGAACAAGCCGAAGAACATGGTCGTGCACTCTTGGCACGGTTGTGTGACCAGACGATGGGGAGCAGTGCATGGCCGTGCGATCCCTGCACAGTCGTGCGGCCAAAACCGAGGCGGTTCAGCACGCCGCCGTGCAACCCTGCATGGCCGTGCCACCCCGAGACCGAGACCAGGAAGTGTCCGGTCGTGCATCCCTGCACGACCGTGCGGCAGAGAAAGAAGCCAGACACCACACGGCCGTGCCAACCTGCACGGTCATGCAGCACCGTTCGAGAGGGAGATGGACACGGTCGTGCCACCATGGCACGGCCGTGTTGCCGCAGCCTAAACCTAGGCTATATAAGGGCCTTAACCCCTTTTCACGAGGAGAGAGCGCCGGGGAAGTGGGCCGACAGCCAGAGAAACACTTTGGGGTCATACCACGCCGTCTTGGACCTCCATCCAGCGACCTTTCTGTTGGGTTCTTCGAGCCGCGAAAACCGCTTTTTCGCGTCGCGGAAACCCCGAAGGACCCAAAGCCGTAGATCCGTGCAAAGATTCGTATAAAAATTTGAAAAACTATTTCTTGTACGAGTTCAAAAACTGATCTACTACTTAGATCTATGAGGAAAAAGTGTTTACCCTTGATGCGATGCCCTTCGCGTTCCCGCTCGTCCAAATGATGTCGGATCTCAAGACCGTCAAGCGCCGGTCCTCTAGAAGTATCCACACGGACACACTAGATGGAGATGACCAAAAACCAAGGTGTGCTAGCACCTATGTGGTTCGGCCAAGGGAGGAGAGGGAGAGGGAGAGCTTGAGAGGGAGAAGGAGGAAGATGCACACAAGTGAATGAAAAATGAATTTTTCCACCCAAAAACCAAGTGGCCGGCCACATTTTAAAATTCACATTAATTGCATTAATTGCAATTAATATGAAACCATAAAATCACATTAATTGCATTAATTGTAATTAATATGAAACCATTAAGAGAGTGGCTTTGTTACTTCCATGAGGTGGCACCCATGATGATGTGGAACATCATTATTGGTCCACCTAATGCCAACTCACCAATGAGGTGGCAAAAAGGTCAAGTCAAAATTGACCTTTGGTCTTCCTTCTCAAGTCAAGTCAAACTTGACTCCATCTCTACCATGGTGGATCTAATCCAACCATTTGATTCGAGCCAACTTAATATAATGAATCTAATTCATTAAATTAAATTGATTCAATGAGTCAAAATCTAAATTAGACTCGTTTAACACATGAATCAACTTGAGTCGAACTCAAGTTAGCCCAATTAGGATTACTCTTAATCCAATTTGATTCATCAAATGAATCTAATCCTCTTGGTTCATCATATGAACCTAATCTCCACCTAATTGTCCTAAGTGTGTGACCCTATAGGTTCTTGTAACGTTGGCAATGCCCTAAACCCATTTAGGAGCATAAGTAATGAGCGGTATCTAGCAACACATCATTACTACCCAAGTTACAAGAATGTCGAGATCCGACATCACCTTGTGACTACCAATTGTGACTACTCACAAAATAATGACAAGTGTCCTTCTATCCTAGACATCTAGATTGATCAATATGAGGCATAGACCGTGTCATCCTCTAATCAATCTAAATCTTGAACTCCAAGTAGACTCACTCGATCAAATGAGCTCAACATCTAATGTTGACTCATTTGGGCATGGCCATGCACTTAGTGGTCTCACTCTATCAAGAATACCGATGTCGCTCCCGTCATATGGGAGGGATAGATCTCATCTACATCACTCACATCCCTCTACATAATTCGTTATATACCCAGTAATCGCCTTTATAGTCCACCCAGTTATGGGTGACGTTTGACGAAACCAAAGTACATAACTCCTTATGTAGGGATCCATGGTGACTTCAGGTCTAAGGACTAATAGTCATACTAATAGTCACATGAGAAAGTATATGACACTCATATAACGATCCATGATACTTTCTCATGGCGGGTCATTCAGTATACATTCTCCAATGCATACCCATGTGTCAGCTTGATATCTCTATATCCATGACTTGTGAGATCAAGTCATCGAGCTGACCTACATGCTAGTCTTATTGTATTAACATTGTCCCTGAATGCTAATACTCGACTAGGAATGATTTAGAGTAGTGTTCCCTATATCATCTCACTATCGATTCAACTAATCGATTGATATAGGTATGAACCTTCTACTCAAGGACGCTATTATACTTAGTCTATTTGGCACTAATATAAATAAGTATAATAACCAAACAAATGCCTTTATTAATATACAAGAATATGATATACATGAGTCCATACAATCATCAAATGATTGGCTCTAGGGCTCTAACTAACAATCTCCCACTAGCACTAGTGCCAATCAGTATAGGCTCTAAGGCCTAAAGACCTAGTGTGACCATCATGCTTCCTCTGTGCCAAAGCCTTGGTCAAGGGATCTGCGATGTTAGCCTCTGTAGGTACTCTGCAAATCTTCACATCTCCTCTATCGATAATCTCTCGAATGAGATGGAAGCGCCGTAGTATGTGCTTGGTCCGCTGGTGTGAGCGAGGTTCCTTCGCCTGTGCTATAGCTCCATTGTTGTCACAATAGAGCTCAACTGGGTCAGCGATGCTAGGAACCACCCCAAGTTCAGTGATGAACTTGCGGATCCAAACAGCCTCCTTTGCTGCCTCTGATGCAGCAATATACTCGGCTCATTGTAGAATCAGTAACTCGAACTCTTCCAGCTGACAGCACCACCATTAATGCAAAATACGAACCATGACTGCGATCGGTAATCATCCTGATCGGTCTGGCATCACTGTAACCCTTTACAGTTAGCTCATCATTGCCTCCATATATCAAGAAATATTCTTTAGTCCTTCGTAAGTACTTAAGAATATTCTTGACCGATATCCAGTGACTTTCACCTGGATCTGACTGGTATCTGCTCGTCATGCTCAAAGCATACGAGACATCAGGTCGAGTACACAGCATGGCGTACATGATCGATCCTATGGCTGAGGCATAAGGGATCTGATCCATGCGGTCTCTATCCTCTCTAGAAGAGGGACCTTGAGTCTTCGAAAGACTCACGCCATGTGACATCGGCAGAAATCCCTTCTTGGAATTCTGCATGGCAAACCGAAGGAGTACCTTGTCAATATATGTACTCTGACTTAGGCCAAGCAATCTCTTAGATCTATCTCTATAGATCTGTATCCCAAGAATGCGAGATGCCTCGCCTAAGTCCTTCATTGAGAAGCAACTCCCTAGCCATGTCTTGACAGACTGAAGCATAGGGATGTCCTTCCCAATGAGTAGTATGTCATCCACATACAGTATGAGGAAGACAACTATGTCCCCTACAACCTTCTTGTAGACACAAGGCTCATCTTCGTTCTTGATGAAACCAAATTGTTTGATCGCATCATCGAATCGAAGATTCCAGCTCCGAGAAGCTTGCTTTAGTCCATAAATGGACCTATGCAGCTTGCATACTCTACTAGTATGCTGTGGATCTACAAAACCCTCAGGTTGTGTCATGTACACATCTTCGAGTAGGTTTCCATTCAGAAACGCGGTTTTGACATCCATCTGCCATATCTCATAGTCATGGTAGGCTGCAATAGCAAGCATGATCCGAATGGACTTAAACATCGCCACTGGAGAAAAGGTTTCATCATAGTCAATACCATGAATCTGCTTGAAACCTTTAGCTACCAAGCGACCCTTATAGATAAGTCCATCCATGTCAGTCTTTCTCTTAAAGACTCACTTGCACCCAATGGGTTTTACCCCTTCAGGTGGATCAACCAAAGTCCATACTTGGTTGGTGTACATGGATTCTATCTCGGATCTCATGGCTTCTAGCCATTTCTCAGAATCTGGTCTCATCACAGTTTCTTGATAGGTGGTAGGCTCATCCTCTATGAGCACAATGTCATCATGGTCAGACAAGAGAAATGAGTATCTCTCAGGCTGACGACGTACCCTATCAGACCTGCGAAGAGGTATGTCTACATGAACCGGTTGTTGTTCCTCAACTCCTTGTGGAACAACATCATCCACAACACTTTTTGTTCCAGTTCAATTTCCATCTGGGCATCAGTGCTATTGTTCGCATCTTGAACTTCTTCAAGATCGAACGCGCTCCCACTAGTCTTTCTAGAAACAAAGTCCCTTTCTAGAAAGACCCCAGTCTTTGCCACAACTACCTTATGCTGACTGGAATGTAGAAGTAATATCCCTTAGTTTCCTTGGGATATCCGATGAAATAGCACTTGTCGGATTTGGGTCCTAACTTGTCTGAGACTTGACGTCTAACGTAAGCCTCACAACCCCAAATCCTCATGAAAGACACCTGGGCATCTCTCCCAGTCCATATCCTATATGGTGTCTTTATCACGGCCTTTGATGGAACTCGGTTGAGTATGAAAGCTGCCGTGTCTAGAGCATATCCCCATAGATATGTCGGAAGATCTGTGTGACTCATCATAGATCGTACCATATCTAATAAGGTACGATTCCTCCTTTCGGATACACCATTCCACTGTGGTGTTCCAGGAGGAGTGAGTTGAGATAAAATCCCACACTCAGCTAAGTAGTCACGAAACTCATGGCTTAAGTATTCACCACCTCGATCTGATCGAAGTACCTTAATACTCTTGCCAAGGTGGTTCTGTACTTCATTCTTAAATTCTTTGAACTTTTCAAAGGATTCAGACTTATGTGTCATCAAGTACACATAACCGTATCTACTGAAATCATCAGTAAATGTGATGAAGTACCTATAACCGCCTCTAGCAGCAACATTGAAAGGGCCACATACATCACTATGTATGAGTCCTAACAAATCAGTTGCTCTCTCGCTATGCCCACTAAAGGGGGTCTTGGTCATCTTGCCTCGTAGGCATGACTCGCATATCTCATATGATTCAAAATCAAATGAGTCCAGCAAACCATCCTTATGGAGCTGGTATAAGCGCTTGTCATTTATATGACCTAAGCGACAGTGCCAGAGATAGGTGTAGTTCATATCGTTCGATTTGAACCTCTTGGTACTAACGTTATAGATAGGGCTCTCTAGATCTAGAATATAGAGTCCGTTTATCAGAGGTGCACTACAATAGAACATATCGTTTAAATAGATAGAACAACATTTGTTCTTTATTATAAACGAAAATCCTTTCTTGTCCAAACAAGAAACTGATATAATGTTCTTAGTCAATGCAGGCACATAACAACAATCATCTAACTCTAGTATAAGCCCAGAGGGCAGAGATAGAAAATAAGTCCCTACAGCAACAGCAGCAACCCGTGCTCCATTGCCTACTCGTAGGTCTATCTCGCCCTTTGTCAATGCTCTGCTATTTCTCAGTGCTTGTACACTAGTACAAATGTGCGAAGCACATCCGGTATCTAATACCCACGACGAAGAAATAGAGAGGTTGACTTCTATAACATTTATACCTGAAGTAGAAATCTTATTTCTCTTCTTGTTAAGATCTTCCAGGTATCGTGTGAAGTTCCTCTTCCAGTGCCCTGCTTGTCCTTGATATAGTTGACAAAGATGTGCAACCATATCATAAGCACCCATTAACTCATGTTGCTTCTGAAGCTCAGAGTTCATGGTCGCGAGCATTAGACATGACACATCTAATGCGTCATCTTGATGCTTCTTGTAAGCATCTTTGTCAGCTCGCGGGGCATTGGCAGGAGGAGCCTCCGGAATGGGCTGCTCCAGAACGTACAGTTTACGTTCCTAAGTGAGAACTATTCTCAGGTTCCTGTACTAGTCCAGGAAATTTGCTCCGTTGAGCTTGTCCTTCTTAAGGACAGATCGCAGGGAGAAAATGTTCGTATTCGACGTCATGGCAATTCTACAACAGAAATAAATGCAGAAATAAGTATCATATTCTTTAAAATCATTTAATTAGGCATTTAATTAAATGATGCTCCCACTGAATTCTATAATTCTTGTGGGACAAGATCCACATCATACTAACCCTTGAGTTAGCTTTGGCTAATACGCCCAAGGCTTAGTATGATCGGTAGGTAACGATTACCAATTACATCTCTATGCAACTCTTGTTTATAGAATCAATATCCGCATTTATATTAAAACTCGAGTTAGCTTTGGCTAATACGCCCGAGAGTTAATATAGATGTGATATTGACCTATCTTTCCAACTATTGGAAGAATGCCTATAGTTGACTCGATCCAACCGAGTAACTATGAATACTCAATCTAATTGAGTTTTTATTCACCCATGCGTTGATAGACGGGACCAAGATTGTCCCTCCGTACCCTACCAAGATAATATGTATTGCTCTGCTTTGGCAGATTCAACAATACATGTGATCGAGGTAGTGATAGGTATCACGGCACGGTTAGGCATTTTAGAGTTGGTTCGATCTAGATCTAATCTAATCGAGAAGAATGCATCTTGTGCACGACTTAGATCTAATCTAATCGCAAGGGTGCATCATGTGCACGACTTAGATCTAATCTAATCGTTAAGGCACTAATTAATTAATTAATTATTAAACATGCATCAAATACATAATAATTAATTAATTAATCTATTTGTGATTTAGTCATGGCCCTACTACGATCTTCTCAAGCCAATGAGAAGATCGATTGGTCAACCTAGGGTCAACAGCTTCTCCAAGCGCCTCCCTTTGACCACCTTGTGTTGCTCGTGCCCGCCTCGGAACTCCGTCTCGTGTGGACCCTCCACCGCTCCAATTTGTACATTACAATTTGAAACTCGAGTTACATTCGAGTCTAAATCTAATTTACAACAAGAATAAAAGATGAGGCACGACGCGCAGGTCGCGAATAATAAAATAAATACAACACGCGAAAACACATCACGGCACGCAGGCCATATTATGAATTACAACACAACCAATCATATTGGGCTTTGGGCCATGACTATCACAAATTAATATATATAATTCAAAATTATATATTTTCATAATTTTGTATAATTTTAAAATTAATTTTTACAATTTTACAAGTAAAATTTCCCGGCGGTCCCGTTTAGCGCAATCGCGGAACGGATCCCCTTGCGGGGCCCAGGGGCAGCGCCCCTACCCGCGATCTAACCATCGCGAGGGTTCCTTTGCGATCCAACAGCGCCTAAACCCGCTGTCCCAAAATGATTTGGGCCGAGACATTGCCGTTTCGGAAAAATCTTCCCGGCGGGTTCGTTTTTAGCGATTTCGGGTGCGATCGCGGAGCAAATCCCCTTGCGGGGTTAGGGGCAGCGCCCCTACCCACGATCTAACCATCGTGAGTTGCTCCGTTGCGATCTATAGGCACCCAAGTCCACTGTCCCAAAAGATTTTGGGTCGAAACGAAGCCGTTTGGGAAAATTCTTCCCGATAGCCGAAGCCTACAAGTGCCGAGACACTTGTGCTTCGCCTATAAGGAAAAATTACCCATAAAACCATAAAAATTGAATTTTTACAGAAAATCACAGAAGCTTTTTTTTTCAAAACCAAAACTAAACTCGTACAAGTCTTTGCACGTGACTCTGATACCACTGTTGGGTTCTTCGAGCCGCAAAAACCGCGGAAACCCCGAAGGACCCAAAGCCGTAGATCCGTGCAAAGATTCGTATAAAAATTCGAAAAACTATTTCTTGTATGAGTTCAAAAACTGATCTACTACTTAGATCTATGAGGAAAAAGTGTTTACCCTTGATGCGATGCCCTTCGCGTTCCCGCTCGTCCAAATGATGACCGTCAAGCGCTGGTCCTCTAGAAGTATCCACACGGACACACTAGATGGAGATGACCAAAACCAAGGTGTGCTAGCACCTATGTGGTTCGACCAAGGGAGGAGAGGGAGAGGAGAGCTTGAGAGGGAGAAGGAGGAAGATGCACACAAGTGAATGAAAAATGAATTTTTCAAACCGGCCACATTTTAAAATTCACATTAATTGCATTAATTGCAATTAATATGAAACTATAAAATCACATTAATTGCATTAATTGCAATTAATATGAAACCATTAAGAGAGTGGCTTTGTTACTTCCATGAGGTGGCACCCATGATGATGTGGAACATCATTATTGGTCCACCTAATGCCAACTCACCAATGAGGTGGCAAAAAGGTCAAGTCAAAATTGACCTTTGGTCTTCCTTCTCAAGTCAAGTCAAACTTGACTCAATCTCTACCATGGTGGATCTAATCCAACCATTTGATTCGAGCCAACTTAATATAATGAATCTAATTCATTAAATTAAATTGATTCAATGAGTCAAAATCTAAATTAGACTCATTTAACACATGAATCAACTTGAGTCGAACTCAAGTTAGCCCAATTAGGATTACTCTTAATCCAATTTGATTCATCAAATGAATCTAATCCTCTTGGTTCATCATATGAACCTAATCTCCACCTAATTGTCCTAAGTGTGTGACCCTATAGGTTCTTGTAACGTTGGCAATGCCCTAAACCCATTTAGGAGCATAAGTAATGAGCGGTATCTAGCAACACATCATTACTACCCAAGTTACAAGAATGTCGAGATCCGACATCACCTTGTGACTACCAATTGTGACTACTCACAAAATAATGACAAGTGTCCTTCTATCCTAGACATCTAGATTGATCAATATGAGGCATAGACCGTGTCATCCTCTAATCAATCTAAATCTTGAACTCCAAGTAGACTCACTCGATCAAATGAGCTCAACATCTAATGTTGACTCATTTGGGCATGGCCATGCACTTAGTGGTCTCACTCTATCAAGAATACCGATGTCGCTCCCGTCATATGGGAGGGATAGATCTCATCTACATCACTCACATCCCTTTACATAATTCGTTATATACCCAGTAATCACCTTTATAGTCCACCCAGTTACGGGTGACGTTTGACGAAACCAAAGTACATAACTCCTTATGTAGGGATCCATGGTGACTTCAGGTCTAAGGACTAATAGTCACATGAGAAAGTATATGACACTCATATAACGATCCATGATACTTTCTCATGGCGGGTCATTCAGTATACATTCTCTAATGCATACCCATGTGTCAGCTTGATATCTCTATATCCATGAGTTGTGAGATCAAGTCATCGAGCTGACCTACATGCTAGTCTTATTATATTAACATTGTCCCTGAATGCTAATACTCGACTAGGAATGATTTAGAGTAGTGTTCCCTATATCATCTCACTATCAATTCAACTAATCGATTGATATAGGTATGAACCTTCTACTCAAGGACGCTATTATACTTAGTCTATTTGGCACTAATATAAATAAGTATAATAACCAAACAAATGTCTTTATTAATATACAAGAATATGATATACATGAGTCCGTACAATCATCAAATGATTGGCTCTAGGGCTCTAACTAACACTTTCACCACCGCATCGACTCAAGGAGTAGAGGATTGGACCTGAAGGCCACTCGTCGACACAGGATAAGCATATTCTCCCCTTCTCTCTCCGTATCTGAGGATTGTATGCTTATATACGTTATGTCTTTGGGTATTTCTTCGACGCTCATGGAGTAGATCCTTTGTTCTAGGATTAGGGAGTAGTTGTGGGCCGGTTTGATGTAAAACTCATACTATGCTTACACTTGTTAGATGATCTTTCATGCTTTGTCTCAATTGCATATAACTTGATTATGTAGAGCTTGTTAACCCTGTAGAGGGATTACTCCCAGATCGTACACCCGAGGGGCCCTAGTGACAGGGGTAACCCGTTCATGGACGTCTAGGACACTCCCTTGAAAGGAGAGGCAAATTCTCCTCAAGGAAGCGAGAGACCAAACCTAAGACCTAACCACTATTCTTAACCTACAGATTAGAGTTGTGTCTTCAAGATCTACCGAGGTGCCGTAGTGACAGGGGTAAACCGTGACAGGACTTCTTAGGTCCCTTCTTCACTTTGGTACTAAAGGATAGCCGCCTTAGCTTCCGGCAATCGCATGCTAAAGGATAGCAGGTGTAAGATAGGACATGACATATCAATCCTACCACAATGAAACCGACTCCCTAGAGCCGCTCACGACCAAGAGAACACTCCGACTCACTCGCTCTCGACTTCTCCTCCCAACCTTCCTTCCCTAAATTAGCCACAACTATTAGTAGTCTAGCTAACCCTTAGCGAACAATTGTCAGTGCTTATAACCAGTCCCTGTGGGATCGATATTTTTATTACTGACGATGAATCCGTGCACTTGCGGAAACGTAACATATATCCATCACTACTAACCTATATTGGGTAGTTAAGCTTTCTCCAGGGTTGACCTTGCAATCTTTACAAATCCTTCTATCCTTCTTCCTAACTATAAAAAAGTCAATTTGTAATTTATTATTCCCACTTTTGAATGTGATTAAGTGTTCTTCTCTTTTCTTAAAAAACGTATTAGCTAATATTGTCATATGGTATTGCAAAATCTAATATAGTTTTCCTTTCCTCATTTATCTTTCCAAACCCATAACCCCCATGCACCTTCTCATATTCCTTATTTTTCACTCCGACATGTCCATTTAAATCACCTCCTATTAAAATCATTTCATTTGGCGAAATGTTTTGTAATATTTCATCCAAGTCGTCCCAAAACCTTGATTTGGTAGCTTTATCTTATCCTACTTGCGGTGCATATACGCTAATTATGTTCATAGTTTCTTTCGCCACTATTATCTTAAGGGCTATAATTTTATCCCCTTTTTTTAACTACTCCTACAATCTCATCCTTTAACGAACTATCTATAACAATACCCACTCCATTTCTTGCTTTACTCTTTCCTGTGTACCATAACTTAAAACCCGAGTTCTCTATCTGTTTTTGTCTTCTTGTCTACCCATTTTGTCTCTTGTACACACAAAATATTAATTCTTCTCTTCATCATTGTATCTACTACTTCTATTGATTTACTAGTGAGGGTTCCTATGTTCAATATTCTAAATTTTAGATTATTAGTTTTCTTACATATTTGTTCTTATCCCACCTATGGAGTGATAACTCTTACTTATTTAACACTACACCCAAGTTCTCATGGATACGTTACAGTTGCACCCTGCAACGCGAACTCTTGCATATTTTACACTGCACCCGAGTTCTGGGGATGTAGTGGTCCTTGTCGAGACGTTATAGTTGGGCCCTACAACGCGTTCTTTCTGGGGAACATCCTAGCATTAGTACAATAATTTAACGAATTCATTAATCAGACTATGTATCATTTTGATTTTTTCAATTTGAATTCATTCTCAATCTGATACACATGCCTAAACCCTAAACTAGTAAAACTCATTTTCTTCATTTTGATCAGAATCTTCCAGCTATCAATTGAGGAGGGCACACAAGGTTATCCTCGATGTTGGTTGTGGTGTTGTAAGCTTTGGTGGATATTTACTGGATGAGAATGTTATTACTATGTCTTTTGCCCCCAAAGAGCACGAAGCTCAGATACAATTTTCCTTAGAGCAGGGAATTCCAACTTTTTTATCTGTGATTGGAACTCAGAAGTTGGCATTTCCCAACAATGTATTTGATTTGATTCATTGTGCCCGATGTAGAGTCCACAGGGATGCAGATGGTAACTCATATATTTTAGTTAATTATTTTTTAACCTTTGTATGCTCATGTTTATTGGTATGCTCGTGTTTATCCCCAATTTTATATATTAACTTTGCTAATGGAGGTGGGAAGCCCCTGTTGGAGCTTAATAGAATTCTTAGACCTGGAGGTTTCTTTCTTTGGTCTGCAACATCTATTTATCGTGATAATGAGAGGGACCAAAGTGTCTGGAATGATTAGTGATATTTGTCAACATATTTAACATTTATGACCTTATGTTATCATCAACATCCTTGTCATAAAAAGCTACAAGACCTTTTAGACAATATAGAAGGCAAGGATAAAGTATATAGAACTTGCAAGAAACAAACATTTTGTAGGACCGTTACGCATATGAGAGGGGGGTGAATCACGTGGTTTTAGAAAATTTATCTTTTTCAATTTTGAAAAACAAGTATGCAACGGAAAATATCGAAATAGAAATGAAAAAGAATAAGAACTCGATTAGTTACTTAGTTCGGAGCCTTTCGTGACTCCTACTCCTAGACCCACGATCTCTCAGACCGTATTGACGGATAATACACTATAATCCTCTTTCGAAACCGCCAGAAAGGGAATCAAGTACAATAGAAAAACGAAGACAAGTATAACAGGCTACAATTTCCTTTATGCAGTAATTAAGTAAATAGAACCTCGTTACCAACACTTTGAAGAAGATCTGATTGAGCTCGGTGGATGACTTCTTAGCAGCAATCAGGCGCAATAGCGTCGTAGCATATCAGAAGGACGAAGTCGGAGTAGCCGGAAACTCGAAGGGTCACGTATTGAACTTGTGAGTTGTATAGAATGATTGGCCGAACCCTTCTTTTATAGGCTATTTAGGGGTGCCTCCAAGCCTCGTCTAGGGCGCCTTCAAGTGCAAACTTGATCCCAAAAACCTCGGTTATGATAAGCTCCACAACCTTCGATTTTTATCGTTTGGAGGACGTCTTCAAAGCTCTTCCAAAGCGCCTCCAACGCTAAGATTAAGGCGCTTCCAGAGGCATGCGAGGTGCCTCCGCGCCCTCCCACGCAAAGTCTTTGACCAGCATCTGAAGCGCCTTTGCGCCCTCCCGCACAAAGTCTTCGACCAGCATCCGAGGTGCCTCCACTCGCACAGGAGGCACCTTTGCGCCACTGTCCAGGGTGCCTCCAATCGACCAGGAGGCGCCTTGAGCACTGTTCACCAATGTTGATTTTTATTTTTAACTCCTGCAAAACCATGTTAGTCCAAAAACAAAGTATAACCTGTAAAACGGAGTTATCACAATAATAAAATAGTATTATTAATTAGATCATGTCTCTCCAAGACTAGGATCTAGTCAAGGTCTCAATTTAGGGATCTAAAATGGACCTAAACTGGACCCGCGCCTAAGATCCCTAATTGGGACTCGTATTCACTAGAACACTCTCCTCTAATGGCTTACCATACTTACCTCGCAGAATTGCTTGACTTTCTTATGGTACACCAGGTCTTCCCGCCAGTTGTCAGGTTTGCAGACCCAACTAAACTTCGACCGGTTGTCAGGTCCCACGGACCCTGCCGACTTCTCACGAGATATCAGGTCACTCCTTGACCTATCTGAACTTCTACACCAGCTATCAGATCCTCCAGACCTAACTGAATTTCAGCTTGGTATCAGATCAGTCAAGTCCTGCATACTTGGTAGAAAGGTTAGATCATAACACATATAACTTTAATCCATTTGTTATTCATCAAAACTTAGATTTAATCATTGGTGCTAACTGCACCAACACATTCATATTGTTGTTGCCAAGAATTATTTTTCCAACAGTATACATCAAATATGTAGATAATTCTAAATAGTTTTAGATAATAAGGAAGCATGTCAGAATAGCTCAGTTTGCATGGTTCGCATAAAATGGATTTATCTGATCCCACCATTGTTTCTTGTCTAACTAAAATATAATCTATTTCCTGCAGATATGGTCACATTGACAAAATCTATTTGCTGGAAGACAGTTGTGAAATCAATGGATTCCTCAAGCATTGGAGTTGTGATATATCAGAAACCCATCTCAAACTTGTGCTATATGGAACGAGAAGAAAACCATCCTCCTTTGTGTAGTGAGAAAAAAAGAGATGGAATTTCATGGTATATGGGCTTGTTGCTATTCCATGTTCTTTTATACTTCTTATTATGCTTGTCATTCTATTTAAAGATCTCTACTTATTGTCTTTACAGGTATGTTCCCCTTGATAGTTGTCTTCCACGAATCTTGGTCGGTAGTACAGACATACAAGACAGTTGGCCACCCTCCTGGCCTAACAGACTTAACACTAGTTCAAGTCTATCTGATGCATGACCTGGCTGTCAATTGGTCCAACATCCAAAAGGTGATGGATATGAATGTTGGTTTTGGAGGGTATCACCCTAACCTACTAGATTTGTCAAACATAGTGTAGCATCTGTGCTTTTTGAGGGCTCTTATCTTTGTTAATTGCTTCTTCATCAACCCAAAACATAGTGTGAAAACCAGATCTATTCTATTTTGTTCATTTGTTTTTCGACCTGCTGCTTTATGCCCTCCTAATAAGTACATTTGCACGCAAATATGCATATAAATATTGTCTAGGATTACAGAAAATCCTGTTTAGTAAATTCAATCAAATCATGATTCTCACTCAAGTTCTTTCGGTGAAAAGGCATACTGAGATATTAATTTTGGTGTAGATTGTTAGCAAAAATAATATGTTGTCGGAGATTTTTGGGGACTTAGTTGAATTTAAAATTATATAAAATTTAAATTCACTTAACTGTTAAAATGACCTGAGAGATGATAATCTCAGCAGGAGCTGATGTCTGTCAATTGCTTAACGCAGGCTTCACAGTCGATCAGGCGAGTTAGCTGCCGACCGAGCGAAATAGGTTAAGGCCGATCGAGTGAATTGAAGGCTTCTACCGACCGAAAGTAGA
This sequence comes from Zingiber officinale, assembly GCF_018446385.1. NCBI lineage: Eukaryota > Viridiplantae > Streptophyta > Magnoliopsida > Zingiberales > Zingiberaceae > Zingiber > Zingiber officinale. Next base: position 86,671,805 of record NC_055988.1, read on the forward strand.
GGCTTATGTCGACCGAGCAAACCAAAGGCTACTACCGACCGAGCAAAATAGGCTAAGACCGACTGAGTAAATTGAAGGCTTCTGTCGACCGATCGAAAGTAGAGGCTTAGGCGACCGAGCGAACCGAAGGCTACTGCGACCGAAAGTTGAGGCTTAGGCCGACCGAGCGAAGACGCCAACCGAGCGAAGCTTAAGGTCGACCGAACGAAGAGGCCGACCGAGCGAAGATTAAGGCTTCTGCCGAGCGAGTTGCTGCTGAGCAAGTTGAAGCAGAGCGAGTTTCTGGGCGAACAACAGAGCGAAGCGATCAGCAAGGCGAAGCCTAAAAAGCGACCGGACAAGTGAACTGAATGGACCGAGGCCTGTGACGAACGCAGTTTCCTTAAAACAGATTTGCCCCACCTCCGGCTGTGTTTCGAGGCTTTCTTGGGTCGTCTGTTTCCAGGATACAACAGCTGACCGCGATTCCCACCAAACACCGGTGGTCACGACGAACTGAGAGGTACCTGATTGCTATCACGGGCACTCCACCGAGTAAGAAATGCACAATAGAGTTGGAGGGGGAACGTAGGTGGAGAGCTTCAGCTTTTCGCGTGTGTAACCTTTTGTCATATGATTGCAGCCTCCTTATAGGAGCTCAGATCAACAATATTAATGATCGATTAATGATCATTACTCACCGAGATATGAAACACTAGTGTTTCACTCTTTGCATTAATCTCCAATTTAATGCAACAATTACAAATAACAAAAATGTTTATGTGGCAAAATATTAGTTGTTACACTTAAGCAAATTTTGCCCCGATCGGTCCGGCATTCGGCGCGCGCAGGTCGTGCTCGCACACTAGTCAACTTGGTTCAGTGCAATTCGGGTCACCCACATGTGAGAGAGAGCCTCTCCCCATGCATTTGTTCACATCATCAAAGCATGTGAATCAATATAAACCAACTAATTTGCCTTGAAGCTCCCAATGTGGGACTAAAATCTCATTCACAATAGAGCTCCATGCCTCTTCCATCTCTTCTCCATTCACATATATCCAACAATCCCCCATATGAATGGAGATAGGGTATGTGATAGCATTCAGCAGTTGAGTCCAATATATGACAGGTAAGTTTTACCCTTTGAACCTTCCCTTGTGAAAATATGTTTGCTTACTGGTTGACAGTAGATGCGATGCCCTTGAATTATTCTGTCGTCTGTGTAAGCATTAAAATATTTCACTCAAGACTCTCCTTGATACAACTCAGTTCTCATGAGTGTGTTCGTTCTTGGCCATAAACACGCCTAATTCTGTGAGAAGTTCTAAGAATTGTGCCTCCAATTCCCTTCGAAGCAGCCCCACTTCTTTCTCACATAGGTGATCTCTCAAGAGTATGCCACATTACTCTTCTTGGATCATTGAAAGTCGTGTGCTTAACCTTCATCCTTCACTGATTCATTGGGTCGTTCCCCCATAGTGAGCAACTTTGTCGGCGCAGTTAGGTTGTCCCTTTGAACCTAGTTCTTGGGATCTCCAGTCTGCATAGGTTGGGTTTCCTTTGCACCAACATTTCCTATCGATTTCAAGCCCATTTAACCCCTTAGTTAGCGGATCCGCTAGGTTATCCTTTGACTTCACATAGTCAACAACGATAACTCCCGTTGAGAGTAATTGTCTAATGGTATTATGTCTATGACGTATATGTCTAGACTTACCATTGTATAGATGGCTCTGTGCCCAACCGATTGCGGATTGACTATCGCAATGTATGCAAATTGTCAGCACAGGTTTCGGCCATCTCGGAATATCTTCTAAGAATTGTCGTAGTCATTCAGCCTCTTCACCATATTTGTCAAGAGCTACAAACTCAGATTCCATCATAGATCTAGTATTACGGTTTGCTTAGAAGATTTCCAAAAATGGTTACACCGCCAAGAGTGAATACATATCCACTCGTAGACTTGCAGTCTTTTATGTCAGATATCCAACTCGCATCGTTGTATCCTTCGATCACAGCGGGATATCTCGTATAGTACAGTCCATATTCATGAGTATACCTCAAGTACCTCAGTACTCTTGTTATCTCCTTCCAGTGCTCAACACCGGGATTACTCGTGTATCTACTCAGTTTACTTACTGTGTAGGCTAAGTCTGGTCGTGTACAACTCATTAAGTACATCAGACTTCCAATCACTCGAGAGTACTCTAGCTGAGAGATACTTTCACCTCGATTTTTCGATAGATGTTGACTCGTATCTATCGACATTTGTGCCAACGTAGTATCACCTTTGGTGAATTTCTCAAGAATTTTGTCCACGTAATGAGACTGACTAAGAACAAGTTCTTCCGGTGTTATAAGAATTTTGATTCTCAGAATCACATCAGGTAGGCCCATGTCTTTCATATCAATTCTTGAGTTCAACATATCTTTAGTGGATTTGATTATTTTATCATTACTCCTAATGATAAGTATGTCATCTAAATATAGACACAAGATGACATAGTCATTCTCTGTGGTTTTCATTTAGACACATTTATCACATTCATTAATCTTGAATCCACATTCCTTTATGACATTATCAAATTTCTCATGTCACTCCTTTAGTGCTTGTTTCAAGCCATATAATGACTTCACCAATCTACAAACATTGTTTTTCTGTCCTGGCACAAAAAACCCCTCAGGTTGCTCCATGTATATTTCTTCTTCTAAATCCTCATTTAGAAAGGCAGTTTTTACATCCATTTGATGTATTTCAAGATTCCACAGAGCGGCAATAGACAAAACTACTCTAATGGAAGTTATTCTTGATACCGGAGAATACGTATCAAAGTAATCAAGATCTTCTTGTTGTCGGTATCCTTTGATTACCAATCTGGCCTTATACTTATCAATTGTGCCATTTGATTTCATTTTCTTCTTGAAGATCCACTTACAACCTAGTGGTTTACTTCCTTGAGGAAGATCCACAAGTTCCCAAGTGTGATTTTGTAAGATAGAGTTTATCTCAGATGCAATTGCCTCTCGCCAGTGAGGTCCATCAGAAAAGCCTACAACTTCTAAGTAACTTCGAGGCTCACTTTCCAATATGAAAGTGATAAAATTCAATCCATAGGTTTTTTCTACCCTAGCTCTTTTGCTCCATCTAAGCTCAACCTCCACTGGTTCCTCATCATCATCTTCACCTTGTGTTTCATATACCCGTTTTGAGGGGCTAGCATCCTCTCGAGTCTTATACGGAAACACATGCTCGAAGAACGAGACATTTCTCGATTCTATTATCGAGTTCTTGTGTATCTCCGGTATTTGTGATTCATACACAACAAACCAATACGCACTGCTGTTTTATGTATATCCAATAAATACGCAATCAACAGTCTTTGGTCCTATTTTAATCCTTTTCGGATCATATATCAAAACTTAGGCAAGACACCCCCACATTCGTAAATATTTGTAGGACGGTTGTCTTCCATTCCACAACTCATAAGGGCTCTTATCTATTTTCTTCCGGAGCACCTTATTTAAAAGGTAATTAGCTGTTAACACAGCTTCCCCCCGCATGAACTCTGGCATTCCAGAACTTAATAGAAGAGTATTCATCATCTCCTTTAGAGTTCGATTCTTTCGCTCAGCAACTACATTTTGCTGAGGAGTATAAGGAGCTGTTGTTTCATGTCTGATCCCATGTTTAGCACACAACTCAGCAAAAGGTGACAGATATTCACTGCCTCGGTCACTTCGAACTACCTTAATCTTTCTATTAAGTCGGTTTTCAACCTCATTCTTATAGGAAGCAAATTTCTCTATAGTTTCATCCTTACTTTTGAGCAGATACATAATAGTATTTTGTGCTATCATCTACAAAGTGATAAAGTATTTATTCCCACCACATGTTGGTGTACTTTTAAGGTCGCACACGTTAGTGTGGATTAGCCCGAGTGATTCGTTGCTTCTTTCAACACGTTGAAAGGACGACCTCGTCAATTTCGCTTCAACACAAATCTCACACTTATGTTTCAGGTCAAGATGAAATATAGGTATGCTCCACATGTTTATTAATCTACGCAACACATTGTAGTTAACATGCCCTACTCTACCATGCCACAAACACGAAGACTCAAGCATATAAGTGGAAGAACTTTTATTTTTATTTATCTTAGGCCTAATCGCCATTACATTGAGCTTAAATAGCCCATCAGATACATAGCCTCTTCCTACAAATATTCCATTCTTAGATAATACAACTCTGTTTGCCTCAAAAATAATGTGAAAGCCATTCTTGCTTAATAGTGATCCGGACACTAGATTCTTTCGAATCTCTGGAACATATAACACATTATTCAGAGTTAGGTCCTTGCCCGAGGTCATTTTCAGCATCACTTTTCCTTGGCCCATGATGTCTGAGGTTATTGAGTTCCCCATGAATAGTTTGTCTCAGTGATTTCTTCGAAGTTGTAGAGCAGCTCCTTGTTGCAGCACACATGTCTGGTACCTCCAATATCGATCCACCATTACCGTGGATTTGAACCCACTAGGTTCAACTTAGAGACCATAACACAGAGGTCGTCCATTTCTGATCTCTCGTTTGGGTTGGCCTCCTGCTTCTTCTTCGACTTCCTGTACTTCGAAGATTTGTGACCCACTCGATCACAGTTGAAGCATTTCCCAGAGAACTTCTTCTTAATGATGCCTCCTCTAGGTCCCATCTTGGAAGATTTGGGATTCTTCAGTTTCAAGTTTTGACCGTGCTCGACCATGTTGGATTTCACAGTGGCCTGAGAGAACAATTTCCTCTCTGAACTCTTGTTGTCTTGTTCGATGTTAAGTCTAACAATGAGTTCCTCTACATTTATTTCCTTTCGCTTGTGCTTCAGGTAGTTCTTGAAGTCCTTCCAGCCGGGAGGCAGCTTCTCAATAATAGTAGTCACCCGGAAGGTTTCACTCAAGAATCATCCCTTCTAAGTGGATCTCGTGCAAGATCACCTGAAGTTCCTGGACTTGGCTGATCACCGTTTTGGAATCAACCATCTTATAGTCCAGGAATAAGCCAACGATAAACTTCTTGCCCCTGCATCCTCCGTCTTGTATTTCTTGTCCAAGGACTCTCACAGCTCCTTAACCATTCTCTTCATGCTATACACAGCGTATAGTGAGTCGGCAAGGCAGTTGAGGATGTAGTTTCGGCAAAGAAACTCAGAATGAGTCCATGCCTCTACTGCACTGATGGTTTGTGCATCAGCATCCTTAGCACGCTTGGAAGGGTCCTCGGTCAAGAACCGAGCCAGATTGAGCGTGGGCAAGTAGAAAAGCATCTTCTGCTACCACCTCTTAAAGTTCAGTTCACTGAACTTCTCTGGTTTTTCCCCGTGACTGATTGGCACAGTAATATACGGGCCGGAGGGGGTCTGCACGTGTTGAATCTGTTGCACCTTAACATTCTGTTCTGTGGTCATCTCAACAGAATCAGTATGTTTCAAGATTATTAGCAAAAATAATCTGTTGCCGGAGATTTTTGGGGCTTAGTTGAATTTAAAATTACATAAAATTTAAATTGGCTTAATTGTTGAAATGACATGAGCTGATAATCTCATGCTACCAGCAAAAGCTGGCGTCTACCAATTGCTTAACGCAAGCTCTACAGCGGGCGACCGGGCGAGTTAGCTGCCGACCGAGTGAAATAGGCTAAGGTCGACTGAGTGAATTGAAGGATTCTGTCAACCGAAAGTAGAGGCTTAGGCCAACTGAGCGAACCGAAGGCTACTGCCGACCGAGCGAAATAGGCTAAGGCTGACTGAGTGAATTGAAGGCTTCTGCCGACCGAAAGTAGAGGCTTAGGTCGACCGAGCGAATCGAAGGCTACTGCCTATCGAAAGTTGAGGCTTAGGCCGAACGAGCGAACTGAAGGCTACTGCCGACTGAAAGTTGAGGCTTAGGCCGACCGAACGAAGCTTAAGGCCGACCGAGCGAAGAGTTCGACAGAGCGAAGAGAACGACTGAGCGAAGCTTAAGGCCGATCAAGCGAAGAGGCCGATCGAGCGAAGATTAAGCTTCTGCCGAGCGAGTGGAAGGCTTCTGCCGAGCGAGTTGCTCTCAAGCAAGTTGAAGACGAGCGAGTTTCTGGGCGAACAGTAGAGCGAAGCGATCAGTAGGGCGAAGCCTAGAAAGCAGTCGGACGAGTGAACTGAATGAACTGAGGCCTGAGACGAACGCAATTTCCTTGAAATAAATTCACCCCACCTCCGACTGTACTTCGAGGTTTTCTTGGGCCATCTGTTTCCCAGGATATAACGGCTAACCGCGATTCCCACCAAGCATTGAGCTTCAGCTTTTCGCGTGTGTAACCTTCTACCATATGATTGCAGCCTCCTTATGTAGGAGCTCAAATCAACAACAACATTAATTATCATTACTCACCAAGATATGAAACACCAGTGTTTCACTCTTTGCATTAATCTCCAATTTAATGCAACAGATACCAATAGCACAAAAGGGTTATGTGGCAAAATGTTGGTTGTTCCACTTGGACAAATTTTGCCCCGATCAGACCGGTTCGACATTCGGCGTGCGTAGGTCGTGCTCGCACATGAGTTAACTTGGTTCGGTACAATCCAAGCGTGAGAGAGAGTCTCTCTCCATGTATTTGTTCACATCATCAAAGTATGTGAATCAATATAAATCAACTAATTTGCCTTAAAGCTCCCAATATGAGACTAAAGTCTCATTCACAATGGAGTTCCATGCCTCCATTCACATATATCCAATATAGATTTGCAGCAGCACTTGTTAACCAACCTCTTTGGGTGATGAACATTGTGCCTAAGGATGATCCAGACACTGTGGATTATCTTTGATAAAGGACTTATTGGAATTTATCATGACAGGTGTGAATCTTTAAACACTTATCCTCGGACATATGATCTGCTGCATTCAGCATTTCTATTCAAGAATCTTAGAGAGAGGTATGGAGAAACTCCATTTGATACACAATTTGCTTTTGTTCAGACTATATCTTATGTCATTCTATCTTCAGGTGTGATATCATAGATGTTATTATCGAAATGGATCGAATACTGAGACCTGGTAGATCGGTTGTGATTCAGGATACTGCAGTGATGATTAAAAAGATGTGTTCGATACTGTACTCTCACCGCCCTCCACAAAAAGAAGTTCCTTGTTGGTAAAAAGGGTTTCTGGCACGCTAACGAAATATCCACCTAATGAACTTGAGATGCTTGATCATATCAGATTTAGTCATGGTATTCATTTCAAATTGTACTTCTCAGTAGCATCCTATGAAGGTAAATGTTCTTTTGTAGTTAAGATTATTTTTATAGGTGTTTTGATTTGTCGACAAATGACTATTTTGCATGATAGCTATGGTCAGGCAAGAACTGTAACCTTGTTTGTGCTCACTTCAACTCCTTGGCGCTTCCTAAAGCAAATCATAGCTATTTAAATCGACCTAACATTTATTTCTCGGGACATATTTCCTCGAGGTTATTTCTTGGATAATTTTGCATGTAGTCCCTATTTGCAAACAAATCTTTGCATGCAGTCCCCATCCATGAAAATCTTTGTTTTCACTCCCCAATCTAACATATTTACCTAATTGCCCATGAAATTTTTAGGTACAAAAAGTCTAAAAATCAGTATAAATCCTCTTAAATTCAGTATATTAAATTAGAATCTAGTATATTTTCTATCAAATTGAATACGATTCTTTTTTCACCTCAAAATATACTCGATTTTAGTTTAATGTGCTGAATTTAATAGGAATTATACTCATTTTTAGACTATTTGTACCAAAAAATACGAGGGCTAATTTCGATAGAAAATATACTCGATCCTAGTATAGATTGTTGGATTCTAGTGTAAAGTGCTGAATTTATCAGGAATTATACTTGTTTTTAGACTTTTTATACCTAAAAAATAAGAGGGACAATTTTGATAGAAAATATACTCGATTTTAATATAAAGTGATGACTTTAAGAAGAATTATACTCGTTTTTGGACTTTTTGTATTCAATTTTGGACTTTTTGTACCTAAAAAATTGAGGGGCAATTTAGGTAATAATATTTGCACGAGGGAGTTGAAACAAGTAATACTTTACATGCAGGGAGTGAAAATAAAATTTTTTGGACATGGGGATTGCATGCAAAGTTAATATTATGATTGGGAATTTTTCTTTAATTCACCGTTATTTCTTTCTCAATATTTCTTTCTCTGAATTTTACAATCATAAAACTATAAGTTTGCTAGTTAGTTGATTTGATCTTTCCATTTTAGTAGTTTTTGCTGACACTTTAGGGTGGATATTTTGCTTAGTTGTGCATGATATTGGAGTTTAAAGTAACTTAGAAACATCAAAATAACATTTCTTTTTCACTTATATCGGAAATACCCAAATGATCAACTCCGCAATCAATTGTTAGAATCAATGTGTTCAAATTGTTTATTTGAGTAAATCGTAATCATTTCTATTGGATGATCATAATATTTTTCTCCTTGACAAATAGAATCTCAGACCAACAAAATCTGACCTGATGAAGAGAGTTGGAAAGGTGTTGGAAAAGGATGAATTATTTTGTGAAAGAGATTTAGTTAAAGTTATGATATAAAATCTTGAAAAATATGTGTTTTAGATAAAGATTGCTTAAATGAAAGTATTATCTTTAGTTAATCTCATTTAATGAATCTCGGTATACATGCATTTTAGTCAATTAGACAGGGAAATAAAGGATATTTATTTGGCAAACAATATGAAGTATTTAAGTCTATTTTGATGGTGAAGTAGTTCTACGAAGATTAATCAAAGACAAGTCAATGTTGACTGTAACTTCACCAAATCCATTTCACCTCTCCTTTCCATTTCATCAACCATTTAAAAGATCAATCCAAAAAAAATCACTATAATTTACGAATTGTTTTAAATTTAAGTCCCACTAATGCATATGTTTGAGACTTATTAGATATTCATCTTTTCTATCTTAATTGAAATATCCTTAATTTGTTTCGTCTAAAAAATTATTATATCAAGTGAATTGTCGATATCTATGGAACTAGATCAATTAGTAGAACATCTAGTTTACTTGGAAATGTGAAATTAGATCAAGCAAGGCACAATGATCCCATCTAAACTCGATACATTTCAATCGAAATAGACAAAACATTCACAATGTTTTTGATTGCTCTAGTACTTCTATCAACATTAGTTTGATAAATGAATGAATCTACTAGTTCATGAGAGCTTAAAATCTTCTCAATACATTAATTAGAGCAGATCAATCTTTAATTTTCAATTAAATCAATTAAAAACTGATGGATCCAATTTGATCTTTAGAATAAATGAAGAATGCTCAGTTTTTTCTTCTTTCTTTTCCTCTCTACCTGCCCATCAGACCCAGTAAACCAACTGCTACCTCTCCAACCCTCTTATTCCAAAATATCATTTTTAAATAGTAAAATAGTTGAAATGTCATTTTAACCCCTTAAGTTTATGTACTTTCAGTTTATATAAAAATATTAAATCATGGAATCACTTTTAGGGTTTGATAAGTTATAGTGTTATTTAATAAAATGTTGATGTGACAGAATTATAAATTTATTTAATTATGAATAAAATAAGGTGTTTAAAAAACGAAGGTTAGCTCTGAGGTGGTGGGTAAAATAAGTAACTATGCAGTACGACAGCTAAATAAATATAAATAAATGGCCTATAAGGTAAAAATTCTATCTGAGGCCTATTAGCAGTATGCATTGCGAGAAGGTTACTTAGTTTGCTTTGGCGACTAGAAAACACCGAAACAGTCGATTAACAACACGTTTCGTCAACCGAAGATCAATCTTTATTTCTCCGCACCCCTCCCAATTCCTCCTCCGCCGTCAACATCGCCCACGCAGCAGCCTCCCCCGCAGTATATTCCCGTGTGCCCACGCAGCTTCAAGTGATTCCAACCTTATCGCTTTCTAAAACCTCTCGCTTTCACTTCGGATACCTGAATTACCATGCAAATATCTGTTTTTGAGCCTTGTTTTGGGATTGGAGTAGGAAAAGCTGCGATCTGTGGGTAAAGCGCCTTCCGAAGTGGAGTTCGATCACTTGTTGTAGGGAGGGATAAGGGAAAGAGAGGCGCAGATGAGGAAAGGGGGAGGGCTTGAAGTCGTCGTCTCCTCGTTTTTGTGGATTTGGTTGACGTGTCTGTGGTGGGAGTTTTGTGATTCCCTCAACGATGAAGGCATGCGATTTTAGTTTATCTTAATCGATATATGTTTGATTTGAGTTGGTTAACGGATTGGAATATATGATGATTTTTTGTCCTTGGTGTCTTAAATATAGGGAGGGCTCTTCTAGCATTCAAAGGGAGAGTAGAGGTTGATCCTTATGGTGCCTTAGCGAATTGGGATGAGGATAAAGTTGATTCTTGCTCTTGGTTTGGGGTTCAGTGCTCCGCTGATGGCAGAGTCTTGGTTCTGTGAGTGATTTTGGCTTTAATTTCAACTTTGATTTAGTTGTTTTTGGTTGGATTTACTTGCGATAAGTGAGTGGTTGATTCATCGACTTTTTCATTTTGCTTTATTGGTCTTCCTGCCAATAAAGTACTCCTTCCATTAGTTAAATACCAACAAAATAATTTTAATGGAAGAATATTACCTCCAAAATTACATTTCTCGCTTCTCTGTACCATTTCAACATCGTTCTAACATATATATATATATATATATTGTTGGATTGAGAAATGATTTGAATGTTTTAGTATCTTGAACCAAGACTCCTCACAAGGTTCATACCTGCTCCTCCATATCCATTGTACAAAAACATAGATACCTGCTCTGTATTTTCTATATTAAATATGATTATTTCTCCCTATTGTTAGGCTCATAAGTCATACCCACTCTTTTCTTTTTTTTTTGGAAATATTTAGTGTTTGGTTGCATCCGATGTACAGTTTTCTGTGATCTTCACCAAACCTCCTTCTAAACCCCCAATTGTACAGGTATATTTTGGTAACAATAACATTGAGATGAAGGGGTGATTTGAACAATCAAATACCCAATCATGTTCCACTTGTTGATCCTTTGTTTGATTTTCCGTACAGCAGTCATTACTCGTACCTCCTTGAATTCACGTGGGAATAACTCCACTACAATACTTTTAACAAGGAAATCTGTTACAAATGCCTCCTTGGCTGCCAACTATTTTACTAATTATGTCTAAATCCTGAAGGTGCTATGCTAATTATTACATTCTTCACATCTAGGAAAGTGTCGATGAACTTTTGTTCAGCTAGTGAATTCAATGTATCCTACTGTATCAGGAGGATATAAATCACTTGAGGCGGTTAGATAACTCTTAAGGAATATATGGAATTTTAAATTGCATACCATAATTTTACTACATGCTTTTTCACATATTAACTCAAACCTATATTTGTCACTTCTGCTGATGCTGCTGTTGACTTGAGGCATCTGCTTTGGTCTTATGATATGGCACTTATTCAACTAAAATCTGCTTCAGTCTTTAATGAATAAGTGAACTTTTTTGGTCGATTTATTTTAATCATTTTCCTTAAATAGTGCTCATTAGTCCAGTTTTAATTGAATGCCATCTATAAATTTTTTTGTCTTTTTCTTTCTAGGAACTTGAAGGATCATTCTCTTAAGGGTACACTATCACCAGATATCAACAAACTCAAACACTTGAATGCCTTGTAAGCATTGTTAACTTATTCTTCCTTACAAATTGTTTAACTGATATGATTTTTCTTGGTAACGTTTTCTTTCCTATAATAAATTATGTAGCTCATTCAAGAGTGTGATCAGAAAGTTTGATTGTAGAAATTGTCTATTCATAATAATTCTTCCAGTTTACCTTGTAATACCTTTATTGCCATGAAAATGTTTAAATCATCCTATATTTTATGCAAATTCAACTATGCAAGATGGTTTCCAATCTTTAATACTGTCTTCTTGGTTTAGTTTCATGGATTTACAAATGTAAGAAGAATGGGTGGCATGTACATGAATAACAATATAAATAACATGGGAGACAATGAATTATCTTGGTGTAAGCCTCTTCTACACTTGAACCAGGAGCCTAGAGTGTCATTTACCAATACCAGTGAAGTCCTAGTTGTGACGATGTTCATCTTGGTGTAAGCATCTTCTACACTTGAACCAGGAGCTCTAGGGTGCCATTTAACCAGTGAAGTACTACTTGTGACAATGTTCATGGTGGTGTAAGCCTTTTGGACACTTGAACCAGAAGCCCTAGAGTGTTATTTGCCGATACCAGTGAAATCTTAGTTGTGACAATGTATTTCAAACACATGATCAATTTTGGTAAGAAATAAAGTAGTGAAAGAACATGAAATATATTCGCCCTGTTAACATAATCAAAAGCCTTTTTGAAATCAGTATAGTCATAATCCTCTGACGGGCTGGTGTTGAAATTTTTTATGTTAAAGTTCTATGACAATTCAACAATGAGGAACCGTTTTATGAATAGAGTAATCCATGGTGCAAAGATCAAGTGCATCACGAGTGATAAGGTCCAGACAAAAGGAAACTCAAGGCTTGTTTTTTTGGAGAGAAATGGGACTTATAGGAAACACAGAGCATTAAGTTGTTTATTATTTCCTTATTCAACTAACTTTTATATCCTCATTTTCTCACTTTCCATTTCTCTTCAAGTAAACAGCCCTTCAGTAGCAGAAGTGTAATAATAAAGAGGCTTAAGTGCAACTTTTGATATGGGAAACCAAAAAGTAGATTGACTAATTGCATCCACCTTGTCTATTAACTTCAAAGCTATACTCGAGTGCAGCTCTTATAGAAAGAAGGAGTTAGTGTTCAGAAAATCATCGTATGTTTTTCCTTGTGTAGAATTTTTCATAACAATTCCTTCTATGGAGTTGTTCCTGTTGGCATTGGGCAATTGCAAAAGCTGGAGGTACTGGATTTAGGACACAATAAATTTAGTGGGCCACTTCCACCTGATCTTGGAGATATTGTATCTCTCAAAATACTGTAAGTAAACAATATGGTATATGACTTCACCACTGATTTTACTTCTCTGTTTTTTTTTAAATAAAATAAAATAACTATAGCTCAATCTTGAACATGCTTAAATGCAGCATCCTAGGAGGCAATGAATTTGCTACTAACTTATCGCCTGTAATGCATAAGCACAAGACTCTCCCAGTTCAGGATGACAAAGAAACTTTGCCACCAAATAGGTAATAATTTCTTATATCATTAAAGGTTTTTATCCTGCTAAATTTTGTTTTTTCCCTTTGCACTTGAGTTTCCTTTTTATTACATCTTATCTTTTGGAGAATTAAAAGGTCATGCTCTAAACCTTTTGTCTGGAATTATATAATCCGTTTGTGCTATCAGCTAAGTTTTCTGTCTATCATACAATAGTTTAATACTTTCTTCATAAAAGTAAACAATAATTTAATTGATTTTGTAGAATCTTATATTATTTGACCGTTCCAATATTCAGATATTATAAGTGGGGCACCTTACTCCCTTCGGTCTGTCAGTCTTGCACCTCTTGAGGGGCCTTTTGATGTTCAACAAGAATGCTTGGCTCTACACGAAAAATAAGGCTTGCACATTTGTTCCATATAAACTGAAAGAAAACCCACTAGTCTGTTTTAATCAAGAGTTCAATATAGAGGGAAGGTAGTCACCTATGTATAGAAAGGATGAAAGAATTTTATAATGATTATTCATACTTTATTGATAGTCGCCTGTAAAGGAGCATGCATTAACACTGCTGACATGATGCTTACATTTATTAATTACGTTGTCAGAACAGATTCAGTCTAGATTCAATTAGTTGCACAATGGTTGGAAATACCAGCTATTAGTATTGATAACAAAAATGTTCAATATTGAGACAACCAACATCTATAACGAGAATGACTCAGGGTAATATGAATGCGCCCAGATGTTTATAAGAATGTCGGTCATCATGAATTAGTAGCAATTCACATGGGCACATGGCATGATTTTTTTTTTTGTTAAATAAGGTAATCTGTATGAACTTGATAACCATGTAATGATGTGTTGAAGGAGATTCTGATAGAACTTTCTCACGGGGAAGGCCTGCCAGGCTTGGCCTTTTTTAGTTTAATGTTTTAGTAATAAAAAGAAAATATTTACAACAGTAGTGAGTTCTGTGCATAACAAAGACAAAAACAGCACAGGAAAGAAACCTTTGAAGTAGATAACTTTCAAATACATTACTAGACCGTAACAATTTTATCAATCTATTGTAGAGAAGTGAATCCAAGAAACTGGAGGCTTTTGGCAAGAGAACTAGCTCAATCACCAAATCGTCCACCGTCTTCACCTCTTCCGCCACCCCACCAGTCCCGTTCAAAAACTCATGTGGTTATCCTTCTGTCGACTGCAGGATCAGTTTGTTTTCTGATTGTCGCTTTTCTGATATATTGGTACTCCAACCGTGCCAAAAAGGTTGTTGTGATGCCATTAACTGGTCTATCGACAAAAGGCTCAAAACCTCCTGGGAGAAGTATGTTTATATCAAATGCTGTGTGGATTTTCAGCTACTTGTTTGCTGCATTCAGTAATATGTGCTTTCATGGCAGGACTCCTCGTATTTAAACGGTCAGAACTTGAAGCAGCTTGTGAGGATTTTTGCAATATTGTCGGATCCTTTTCAAATTTTACACTATACAAGGGGACACTTTCAAGTGGAGTTGAAGTAGCAGTTACATCCACTCTTATCGCATACACAAAAGATTGGTTAGCACGAGATGAAACTCAATTCAGGAAGAAGGTCCAGAGTAGTTATATTGTTTTTCTGTTCATATATTGGTATGCGTTCTTCTTGCTCTGACCTTCCTATGTTTTGCCTACAGGTATCGGTGTTGTCCAACTTCAATCACAACAACTTCATGAACCTTCTTGGCCATTGCAATGAAAATGAGCCATTTACCAGAATGCTGGTATTTGAGTATGCACCAAATGGGACACTTTTTGAGCATTTGCACAGTGAGTACCTAAGAAATTATGCAACCTGCAAATTTTGGCTGCCTAGTAGATGTCTTGCGTCGTTGCGATTAATCTGTGCCATTCATAAAACATCTTATTCCTGTAGTCCTCTATTGCATGGTTTTGCAAACTGTTTTGTGCCAATTGACATTGGTGAAACTTATCATTTGTCCGCCAATTGGCTCGTGAAACAAGTTTGAATCCTTCAATACAAAAAAGGCCCATACTTCGCACATGAAATCAGTTCAAATCCCTCATACAAAGCGAGGGGCAGACTTCCATGAGTGGTGCAATAGACCTTCTGTGAACAAGCACAATTGAGCTTCGCTGAGTGCCAGGTTTCCATGAATGACCTTGGGGACCAGGCTTCTACAAGCATGATGGGGGCTTTAACTTGCGACTTCTGAAATGAGGTAAGCCACAATAAGGGACCTTCTGCAAGTCCAATATCTTCCTCATCTCCCTTTTTCCTCTTCCTACGGATATGCTTCCTCTTCTTGTCTTCCTCCTGCTCCCTGAGTCCTTCATCCTTGGTGTCTCGAGCAGCTCAACACAATTTTGACACTGCATCATTCTAGCCTGGGACCAAAACCCTGGTCTGCAATAATTCTTCAGACCTTGCTCATATGCTATAACGCTTTGAAGAACTAGTTTTTCGATCAGTTCATTTAGAAGAACAATGAAGCAAATCACTGGAGCTATCTGATACCAAAAAGCCAAAGCAGGGTATTTTGGTTTTGTTTTGTCTAAACTTTTAGGAACAAAGGCTTTTTCAGTGAAAATTTCCACCTTTTCTTTCATGTCGCATTTTAACACAAGCAGCAAAAATTTCCAGATGTCATACCTCAAAACAAACTTTTGTTCGTTGTCATCTAGTTTCAACTAAGATTTTTTATGGTTTAACTACTGATTCATATAAATATTGCTTGGCCTTGCAATTAAGACTGGTTCTAGAGACTGATTCATATGATTCTTTGGTCTTGCAGTTAAGGAAGTAGAGCAATTGAACTGGAGTGTGCGATTACGCATAGCTGCAGGCGTCGCGTACTGTCTCGAGCAAATGATGCAACTTAACTGTCCAATCCTCCAAAACTTGAACTCCTCTTCCATCTACCTCACTGAAGATTATGCAGCCAAGGTTTCTGATCTTGAGTTCTGGAATAAGCAACCGGATGCAGACGAGGCATCTGAAGGATCAAACGAAAGCATCATCGTTTACAAGTTCGGGATAGTTCTCCTGGAGATCATTTCGGGAAGGCTTCCATACTCGGAAGATGATGGCTTGCTTGTGCTCTGGGCTTCGAGCTATTTGAATGGGAGTCGGTCGATCAAAGATATGGTTGACGAGACCCTCAACTCGGTGCCTGAGGAAGATATCATCGGACTGACAGAGATCATTAGGTCCTGCATCATTGATGATCCAGAAAAGCAAGCTACCATGACGGAAGTAGCTTCCCAAATGAGGCTGATCACAGCGATTCCACCAGATGCCGCTTGCCCAAAGCTTTCACCATTGTGGTGGGCAGAACTACAAATTGTTTCTTGAAGTTCAGTTAGCGACATTGCTCAATTGTAGCTGATTCGATTCCTCGATATAAAAAGCATGTCGAGAACAAGTCGGTCTCAATTCTCAACTACAAGGGACTTATGTTGCATTGTCGTATATAAGGTGCTGAAGAACTCAACTACTGGGGACTTCGTTGAAAATATTATTCCTCCTACAAATTCATAATACTAATATATAAAAAGGGAAAAAGGATAACTAAAATATTGTAGAAGACATATCTCTAGATGGATGTGAAAAGTTTCTCTCGGTAGGATTTTAAATATTACCAGTGTTTTGGAATTTTTCTTGAATGCTTGTAGTTGTTGGAACAGTATGGAAAGTTTTGGAGCTGTGGGAACATTGATTTACACTAAACTAAAGTGCAAACTTCATTTATAAGGATGATTCAGACGGCAGGAAGCTTTGAGCATCCAAATAAATAACATACCTAGCTTTGAGCACTGATCCAAATAAATAACATACCTCACTCGATCGTTGCAATTGGAGATGGCGAGGAGGAAAGTTGCATTTCACCAGTTAGGACTTCGATGGTCCAAAGGGGAGGGTCGTTTGTCTTTGTTGAGTTGTTGCACCGTACTGCAACGAAGGAAGCACATTGACAAGGTTAGCCCTAGATTTTGATGGGTAATAATAAAATTGATGCTATAAAAATAATTTTATTATCAGAATAAGAATTTTATCATAATAAAAAGAGATCAAACAGACTAAATTAGTATTCTAAAATTATTTTTCATTTAGTCATACACCACGCTAAATCAACATGAATCAAACAAGGAAATTCTGCCTAAATTGAAGCCTTGAAGGGTCTAAGCGCGTGTGTATTGTCAGCGAGCATCGGTGGTGACGCAACGATGCAACGACGACGACACTGGAAATCACAATGTGGGAACTAGGAAGGTGGCTGTCGATGGCTGTCAAAGTGGACAAAAGCGAAGAGTTTGAGTATGAGACAGGAACAAAAGTGAATTTAGAGTTTAGGAAGAAATAGAAAAAAATAGAGGAAAAAAAATATGATCGAACTCCCTCCCATGGGTATTTCTCTCTTTTATTATTGACACTTTTATAAAAAGAAATCTACGATCATTTTAGATTTTATAATTAGATTTTTTTTAATTAATTTTTTATTCAATAAATACTAATATTTCTTTTTACTAATAGAAATGGGCCCTACCCGATTTAGATTTTATAATTAGATTTTTTTAAATTATTTTTTTATTCAATAAATACTAATATTTCTTTTTACTAATAGAAATGGGCCCTACCCGAGGTGGAGCCCTGTGCACCAGCCTCACCTTGACCTCCCTAAGGTTAGTCATGCACATTGAGTTGTTGAATCATGCTGTACTATGGTGTTTAGGTTTCGGTTTGACAAAGAAGATGCACATTTGTCGGTCGTCGGTGTTGGTTCAGACTCACGTCAGGAAGAGAAATCGACTATGGCATAGTGCTACAATATCGGAAACACGTTAAGTTGCTACACCATACGTTTGATAAAGAAGATGAACCATGCTACAGTGTGGTATTTATGTTTAGGCACCAGCCATCACTGTTGGTTCGGACACACTTCGGGAAGATAAATCACACGTGATTCAAATACATGCAATAGTCATGCTAAAAGAGACGGACAGCCAGAAGGGGAAGGCAGAGGATATCTTATACATTATTTGATATTAAAAATGGGTAATGCTAAATGGTCAGAATCTAACTAGCTAGAATTCATGCATGCATGCATGTACAAGGGTATTTTAGTAATATCATATGCATATATTAATTACATGCATATATTATGATTGGACGATAGAGAATTCTAGCTGGCCAGATTCTGGCCAACAAGATTTACTCATTAAAAGGGTAATGCTAAATGGTCAGAATCTGGCCAGCTAGAATTCATGCATGCATGCATGTACAAGGGTATTTTAGTAATATCATATGCATATATTAATTACATGCATGTATTATGATTGGACGATAGAGAATTCTAACTGGCCAGATTCTAGCCAACAAGATTTACTCATTAAAAGGGTAATGCTAAATGGCCAGAATCTGGCCAGCTAGAATTCATGCATGCATGTACAAGGGTATTTTAGTAATATCATATGCATATATTAATTACATGCATGTACATGCATGTATTATGATTGGACGATAGAGAATTCTAGTTGGCCAGATTCTGGCCAACAAGATTTACTCATTAAAAGGGTAATGCTAAATGGTCAGAATCTGGCCAGCTAGAATTCATGCATGCATGCATGTACAAGGGTATTTTAGTAATATCATATGCATATATTAATTACATGCATGTGCATGCATGTATTATGATTGGACGATAGAGATTTCTAACTGGCCAGATTCTGGCCAACAAGATTTACTCATTAAAAGGGTAATGCTAAATGGTCAGAATCTGACCAGCTAGAATTCATACATGCATGCATGCATGTACAAGGGTATTTTAGTAATATCATATGCATATATTAATTACATGCATGTACATGCATGTATTATGATTGGACGATAGAGAATTCTAGTTGGCCAGATTCTGGCCAACAAGATTTACTCATTAAAAGGGTAATGCTAAATGGTCAGAATCTGGCCAGCTAGAATTCATGCATGCATGCATGTACAAGGGTATTTTAGTAATATCATATGCATATATTAATTACATGTATGTACATGCATGTATTATGATTGGACGATAGAGAATTCTAGCTGGCCAGATTCTGGCCAACAAGATTTACTCATTAAAAGGGTAATGCTAAATGACCAGAATCTGGCCATCTAGAATTCATGCATGCATGCATATACAAGGACATTTTAGTAATATCATATGCATATATTAATTACATGCATGTATATGCATGTATTATGATTGAACGATAGAGAATTCTAGCTGGCAAGATTCTGGCCAACAAAATTTACTCATTAAAAGGGTAAGGCCAGAATCTGGCCAGCTAGAATTCATGCATGCATACATGTACAAGGGTATTTTAGTAATATCATATGTATATATTAATTACATGCATATATTATGATTGAACGATAGAGAATTCTAGCTGGCAGATTCTCGCCAACAAGATTTACTCATTAAAAGGGTAATGTTAAATGACCAGAATCTGGCCAGCTAGAATTCATGCATGCATGCATGTACAAGGGTATTTTAGTAATATCATATGCATATATTAATTACATGCATGTATTATGATTGGACGAAAGAGAATTCTTACTGGCCAGATTTTGGCCAACAAGATTTACTCATTAAAAGGGTAATGCTAAATGACCAGAATCTGGCCACTAGAATTCATGCATGCAAGCATGTACAAAGGTATTTTAGTAATATCATATGCATATATTAATTACATGCATGTATTATGATTGGACGATAGAGAATTCTAGCTGGCCAGATTCTGGCCAACAAGATTTACTCATTAAAAGGGTAATGCTAAATGGCCAGAATCTGGCCAGCTAGAATTCATGTATGCATGCATGTACAAGGGTATTTTAGTAATATCATATGCATATATTAATTACATGCATGTACATGCATGTATTATGATTGGACGATAGAGAATTCTAGCTGGTCAGATTCTGACCAACAAGATTTACTCATTAAAAGGGTAATGCTAAATGGCCAGAATCTAGCCAGCTAGAATTCATGTATGCATGCATGTACAAGGGTATTTTAGTAATATCATATGCATATATTAATTACATGCATGTACATGCATGTATTATGATTGGACGATAGAGAATTCTAGCTGGACAGATTCTGACCAACAAGATTTACTCATTAAAAGGGTAATGCTAAATGGCCAGAATCTGGCCAGCTAGAATTCATGCATGCATGCATGTACAAGAGTATTTTAGTAATATCATATGCATATATTAATTACATGCATGTATTATGATTGGACGATAGAGAATTATAGTTGGTCAGATTCTGCACAACAAGATTTACTCATTAAAAGGGTAATGCTAAATGGTCAGAATCTGGCCAGTTAGAATTCATGAATGCATGCATGTACAAGGGTATTTTAGTAATATCATATATTGATCCTGTCCGAAGGCCGAATCAACGGACGCTGGGCACGGGGCACTCTTCGACTGCTGATGTGGATCTTCGACGGGTGGCACGATACTCCGGCGAACCTGCACCAAAGTCGGGCCGGGAAGGAGTTCCCGGCGGCGACCCTCCGACGCTCAAGTCAGGTAAGCAACGATAAAACAGGTGGCTCCCAAAGTCTCAGAACGCATAGCCTCAAAAACGTACCTCCGGTGAAGGATGAGAGGCTTTATATAGGGTTGTGGAGAAGCAGGTGCACACATACCGAGGTGTACACGTGTCCTCTGCCCATACCATAGTAAAGGCCCGTCAGTGAGCTTACCTGACCCCATACTGCTACAGTCCCCGCATGTCCTTGATGGGACAGCGGAATCCCCTGTCATAAGATTTGGAGCACCTACACGTGCGACCTACTTGCTGTCAGAAAAAGGTGTCCCTTGTCCTTTTCCATTCGATTCTTGCACTAGCAGACGTCGACCAGCTGACCGTCGAGCGTCCGGCCAGACGACCTCCGCTATCCGGCCGGCCCATGTCCGTCTTCTGTCCGACCGGTCACGTATGATAGTGCACTTGGGAAACTATCGGTAGTGCTTTGTGGTGACTGTCAGCAGTATGCTTAATGTTTTCGGCTGAGCGTGCTGTACGCTCGGCCCTACGATCTTACCCAATGAGCGTCGGAACCCCTTCCATAAGGGTGCCTTTTTGCCCTTAGCTAAACATCGGATGCCCGCCCGGACGGTCAGCCAAATTTATCTGGTCGTCCTATCTGGCCTCCCGGTCGGTCAGCCTGGCTGGTCCGACCTTCTTCGATGGACCGCCCGGCTCTTTAACTTCCACATGGCGTTGACCCTTTACAACGAGGGTCCCCTGTTCTTATCGCCGGATCATATACATATATTAATTACATGTATATATATATGTATGTCTTATGATTGGACGATAGAAAATTTTAACTAACTACATGTGAAATGAATATTTTACCAACTTAATTACGGCCGTTTAAAATTCGAACTTCCGTGAACCGTTTCTTTATTATCTGTCAGTCAAAATTTTCCGTGGATCAGTCGGTTGGAATAAGTGCAATTACCAATAAGAGGTTGAATGGACCCAAACCGAAACCCAACCCGGTCTGGTAAGTAAACCGGATTTCCAAATCTTTAAATTATATTTTCCCGCTCGAGTCCGCCCTCCAAACAAACACGGAAGACGGCCGCAGCGGAATCGAGATCGAGATAGCATCTCGGAGCCGAAGATGAGATGGGCTCACTCTCGAATCCCCCCGATCCGTCCTTTACCGCGGCGGAGGAAGACGTCGAGTCATCGGTGCCGCCGCCGGTGGCAAGTCCTGGCTCATTATCAGTTGAGTTCCTTTAGTCACACTTCGCAAATTAGGGTTTCTTATCCAGATAAATTCATGATTTTTTCCCTGTTATTGTGACCTAGATGTTAATTCGAAGCTTTACGGTGTTCCTTCTATATTTGGCGTTGTTCAATCTGTGATTTAAACGGTTTTTCTATGTGAAGTGAAAAGCTGATCACTGAGGTTGCTTGTCTAGTCAGAAAAAAAATCCTTTCTTTCCGATGTTGTCAGCTCATTTTCTAGATTCTAGCGACAGATTATACGCAGAAAAAAAAAATCCTTTCTAGATGTCCTGCGTATAATCTGTCGCTAGAATCTAAAAATTTTTATTTCTAAGTTTTTTCCTCCTTCTGAATTCTGGCTAATAGTCTCTTGGAGTCAATAGTTATTTTGAGTAATCCTGTTTTAGGCATTTCTTTCATGCTTTCCGGGTTTGTATTGCTCAGCTACTCTCTGAGGCACTTGGGAATAGTCAGCTGCTTATAATTTCATATCAATGCTCTAAACTCACTCTGGTTGCTCGTTTTTCTTCCTTTTAAGATAGAATGGGTATGCAATGAAATTTGAATTTTGCTTGTGACTTCATCTTATCAGATGTAGGATTACTGGATTATAAGGTTGATCTAAACCACTATTGTCAATCACCCAAACATTTGGACAAGGAGAATTTATCCTCTATTGAAGAAGACAGTTTGGACATGTCAACTTTTTCTAAATTGGGAACAACACAGAAGAGGAGCAAAAAGGATAATGGTGTTAACTTGAGGAAAAGCTTAGCTTGGAACCCAGCATTTTTCACTGAAGAAGGTTTTTTTAATCAAAATCGTCTGACAAGCTACTTGTTGAGTTCTCTGAATAATTCACTGTATTAATAGGTGTGCTCAATCCATTGGAGCTGTGTGTCCTTAGTGGATCTTCCTTGAGGTCGAAGGAGAAGGTTCTTTCTGTGGTCAATGGACAGATGTCACCACTACTAGGAGGACTCCATGATAGAACTCCCGTCAATGCTGTTGACCACCAGAAGTTCTATGGCAAAATGGATGCACTTTCTGCAAGCAAAAACAACATACAATTTAAAGCAGAGAATCTACATAGCAAGTTAAATGGTTCAATTTGGGAAGAACTGCAAGAGGTAAAGGTTATTGTTTTTCAAGATATAAGTTGCATTTCGTTCCTAATACTGTGAGGGTTCAACTCCCTCTAAGCCATTATATTTGCAACTGTTGGTGCAATATCCCTCAGGTCAAGGTTGACCTGGGTAACCAAGCTGAGTCTTGGTTTGGGTTTAGATGTTTGACAATAAGATATTGATTGAAGAAGAGTCAAGTAGGTCAAGGTTGACTGGATACTTGACTGGGAAGTCCTAACTGGGATGTTAGGCAAAATGAAAGTCCTGGTGAGTGAAGCCAGGCAGAAGAAAAGTCCTGGTGAGTGAAGCCAGGCAGAATAAAGTCCTGGTGAGTGAAGCCAGGCAGAAGAAAAGTCCTGGTGAGTGAAGCCAGGCAGAAGGAAGTCCTAGTGAGTGAAGCTAGGCAGATGGAAATCCTGGTGAGTGAAGCCAGGTGAAAGTCCTAGTGAGTGAAGCTAGGCAGATGGAAAACCCTAGTGAGTGAAGCTAGGTGAAAGTCCTGGTGAGTGAAGCCAGGCAAGGGAAAATCCAGATGGATCAAGGATGATCGGACATCCGGTTTGGGAAGTCAAGTAGGTCAAAGGATTGATTGGATACTTGGCATGAAAGAAAAGTCCAAGTAGGTCGAAGGATTGGCCGGATGCATGCAGAGAAAAGTCCAAGTGGGTCAGGATTGACCGGACACTTGGTAAGGGAGTCCTAGCAGTCGAGGGAGTGACTAGATGCTAGGCATGACATACCAACAGTCGAGGTTGACCGGATGTTGGTTTCGATATTTGGGACTTGGTTTTGGACAAAACCAAGTCTGGATCGATCCGTGGATCGATCCGAGCTCGATCGATCGGTGGATCGATCCGGACTTCTGACGGCTCGGATCGATCCGTGGATCGATCCAGATGTCCCAATCGATCAGTGGATCGATTGGGACGCGGCTGCTTCGCGCGATAAGCGCTGGATCGATCCGTGGATCGATCCAGGAGCGTTTCTAGAGCACAGAGGCGCTCTGGATCGATCCGTGGATCGATCCAAAGCCTCCCCGATCGATTGGGAACATTCGGATCGATCGGGATCCGATCGATTAAGTATGCCCTAAATAATGTCTACACGAAATTTCATGATTTTTGGATTTTTGTAGAATTTTCTAGGGGTTTCTGAAGTTGACTGAAATGGAATTTCAGCAACTATCAGAGCTCTGATCGATCCATGGATCGATTGGAGTGCCCGAATCGATCCATGGATCGATTCCCGCGAGCAGAAGCTCGCTGGATCGATCAGCTGATCGATCCAGGGAGTCTGAATCGATCCGTGGATCGATTCAGAAAGGTTCAATCGATTAGAACCCAACTCCAATCGATCCAAGTTGCTGATTTTGGCTGGGAAGGCCTGATTTCAGCATCTTTGAACCTATTTTAGTCTAGGTAACCATTCCAAACTCCTTAAATACATTTGTATACATACAAAGGGTGTTTTCATGTTGAAAACAAGGATGGATTGGTTAACGAAGACTAAGTAGAAGTTTAGGTTGAGGTTGTTTCAAATTTTGATACGTGAACCTCAAAACTTCTAAATTTGGGTTTCCTAAAGGTTTAGGGATTCCAAGTCATTGTTGGTGCAATGACAGAAGTTACCACCATGTCTTTAGGGGGAGGGACTCTTTAAAGACATGAAAATTATTTTTCATGAACCTTGGAAGGTGGTTAACCTTCTGTTGTGAACTTGCTCAAGGTTGAGCATTTAAACTTGAAATGGGGAGAAATGGGGAGTGGATATCCTCATTATTTCAAGTGGATATTCAAGTGGTAGATAATGCTCAAGGTTGAGTAGTTGTCTACATTGAGGGAGAAGTTAAGGATAAATGAAGGGTATGGGACCTTCATTATCGTGTTGATCACAACGAGTGATGTTGTGAACAACGATGAACAACTCTTCAGGGGAGTCTTGACAAATGGAGTTGAAAGGCCTAATGAGGGAGTAGGTTAGACTTCCATTACCTAGAGGGAGTGTGCCCTGATAGGGGGAGAATGAAGAGCTTAGTCCTTCATTACCTATGGGAAGGTCATAGGGGGAGAATGAAAGGACTCATGAAAGGGAGTAAGTTAGGCTTTCATTACCTAGAGGGAGTTTGCCCTCTTAGGGGGAGAATGAAGAGCTTAATTTATGCTTTCATTACCTAGTGGCATGAAGAAGGAGGCTATGGGATTAGCCTAACTTACATATGGGATTGTAAGTGTTATTGTGGTATTGTCAAACATCAAAAAGGGGGAGATTGTTGGTGCAATATCCCTCAGGTCAAGGTTGACCTGGGTAACCAAGCTGAGTCTTGGTTTGGGTTTAGATGTTTGACAATAAGATATTGATTGAAGAATAGTCAAGTAGGTCAAGGTTGATTGGATACTTGATCGGAAGTCCTAACTAGGATGTTAGGCAAAATGAAAGTCCCGGTGAGTGAAGCCGGTAAGAAAAGTCCGGTGAGTGAAGCCGGAAGAAAGTCCCGTGAGTGAAACCAGTGGAAGGAAGTCTAGTGGTGAAGCTGGGCGGATGGAAATCACGTGAGTGAAGCGGTGAAAGTCCTAGTGGTGAAGCTAGGCGGATGGAAAACCCTAGTGAGTGAAGCTAGGTGAAAGTCCCGTGAGTGAAGCCGGGAAAATCCGGATGGATCGAGGATGATCGGACATCCGGTGTTGGGAAGTCCAAGTAGGTCGAAGGATTGATTGGATACTTGGCATGAAAGAAAAGTCCAAGTAGGTCAAAGGATTGACCGGATACTTGGCAAGAAAAGTCAAGTGGGTCAAAGGTTGACCGGACACTTGGTAAGGGAGTCCTAGCAGTCGAGGGTGACTAGATGCTAGGCATGACATACCAACAGTCAAGGTTGACCGGATGTTGGTTTGGATATTTGGGACTTGGTTTTGGACAAAACCGAGTCGGATCGATCCGTGGATCGATCCAGCTCTGGATCGATCGATGGATCGATCCGCACCGCCCCAAGACGAGCGCCGGATCGATCCGTGGATCGATCAGATGTCCCAATCGATCGCTGGATCGATTGGGAAGCAAGAGTGCTGGATCGATCCGTGGATCGATCCAGCGCTTATGCGCGTAGGCGCTGGATCGATCCGTGGATCGATCCAAGCCTCCCGATCGATTGGGAACATTCGGATCGATCGGGATCCGACCGTTGGCGTCGTTTATAGCTGCAGCGTTCGTGGTAACTTCTCCGATTCACTCCAGTTACTCGCCAGCTCCTCCACAGCTCTAAGATCAGATCGCCAGTTCTTGAAGGATCTTGGAAGCTTTCCAAGTCAAGAGGCGGATCAAAGGCAAGAAGAGAAGCTAGGGTTAGGGTTTTGTACTCATTGTAAGCTTGTAAGCTTGTATTTTGTTTCCCTTTCCTTTCTTCTTGTACTGAGAGTCTTGTAGGGCTTCTCCGCCCTCGGTAGTTACCGAAAAGGAGTGTTTTCATAGTGGAGGGTGCGTGCGTGGTGTAGATCCTTGGACTAGTCACCTCTTGTGAGGTGGATATCAAGTAAACCAACCGTGTTAGCGTTGTTGTATTTGTTTCTGTATTTTCCGCTGCATATTCTTGAAGAAACAAGCAGCGCCGAGCACCGAGCGAACGCGACGAGCTATTCACCCCCCCCTCTAGCTACTTTTGGTCCTAACAGCAACATCTAGGCTGAAGGAACCAAATCCTCAAGCAAGATCATTGGAAGAGTCGCATCTAGATTAGCAACTCCATCTTCATATCCTTTTGCCACTTCTGCCTTGATGCAAAGATAAGATTGCTCTTTTATGATCTGGGATTCATGGTTTCATTCATGCAACAGAGATTTCTACTACAATTATCTCCATAAGTCATATTTTCATAAAATTGAATAAGCAATCACTTGATTGTAGACTTAACTTTGTTATACGCAAAAGAGAATTGCAAACACAAATGCTGCAAATCCTACATCCAAAATTCCAAAGCTCGTGCCTGCAAAGTCACATACTGCTTCTATTCCAATGACCTCTAGGGATGCCATCCCTTCTGTGAGGAACTTTAATTCCAATACAAGTGTCAATGCAGGTACATTTTCTTTTGTCAAGAAGGTATTGTGAAGTTTGCCATGTAGAATAATGTAACTCATTGACCATGCTTAGCCTTCTATTCTAAATTTGCAGTTAACATGGAGGAGCGTACCCTTCAAATGAGGTGTTTTCAATCAAACACCAGAAAACAATCTGCCTGTTCTCTATCAATGAAACCTTCTGCAATTGATTGTTCTAGACCGTTGGTGAGGAGAAAAATATTTCAACTGCCTTTTTTTTACATTGAATCTTGACACCAAGTTACAACATTATCTTAGCAATAGTATTATCTCCATTCAATTTATCTTTGTATCCATTGATCAAAGTGTAGATTCTTTGAGACAAGATTTTATACTTTTCAGGTTCCACGAATAAATAAAGGTGCAACTGAAAGTTCATCAATTTCTAAAGTGGTGAAGGGAACAGCCATTTCTTCTATCTCTGCTAATGGATCTTCATCACTTCCTAAAAAAGTTTATGGAGATGCTGTTTTACATGCAAAACTATCTGGGTTGCGGATGCCTTCTCCATCACTAGGATTTTTTCAGAAGGTATAACATATAATTAATAGTGAAGTTGCTACAAAATTTGTAATCATTGCATATTGGATGCATGAGGGTTTGAAATGTTCAAGGTCACTCTAATTTAATTAAGGTGCCATTTGATAATTGGATCACAGGATTAGACAGGCTTGTTTGAATGGAAACACATTATCGACAAAGATAACTCCCAACCCCTGTTGTGTTTTCTGAGTGTATATGTTGATATTTGTCTATTGTTAGTTTCAAGTACATCAAAAGGGCGTGTAGGAGTGTGCTTATTTTTATGCTTCGTTTAAGTTGGTTCCAAGTCCATAGAAAAGGAGGCTACCTTTAGGTGATATTTTTTATACTTGATATTCTGACATCACTAGAAGTAACTCATCTCAGTTTGATCTTCTGGTTACCCAGATCATTCTTTACCCATTAAAATTAAGAGGACTAATACTTGCCCTTTCTTCTGTATACATGTTTAGCCATGTAGATGAAAATCAGCTGTCTAGGTGGGCAGTATTATTTTTCCCAATCTTATCTATTCTCTGAGATGAATAATTAATTTTACAGGGAAAGGTTCCTCGATCTGGTAGCCAATCTCAAAGAACTGTTCATCCGTTCAGACCTACTATTCCACATGGAAAAACAATGAACGTAACATCAGTGGATGGATTGAAGATTTTGCCTGCATCTGCTAAGGAAAAATCAATTAATGGTTCTGTTGCCCCAAGATCTTTTGCTGGAACTACAATAGCAAGCAAAATGGAGAATTCTTTCGCAACTAGCTCTTTACTCACATCTAATGGAAATGCACTGCATCCATCAAGGAGAGAGAACATTTCAACAGCTAAGGTGGATATAGTTAAGGAAGTGGCTTATGCAAGCAACACAATTCTTGATGACAACCCTTTGGTTGATGGAGCCAAAATAGCCAAGGTATTTTAAAGTTAATGTCCATGAGAATATGAATCATACATTCCCACTGACCAAAAAAAATTGTGATTGAGTTTGAATCTTCTGAAAATGCATCTCAGGCAGGCTCTCTTGGGGTACTAAATGAAACTCAGATAGATGAACGTCTTTCCACAGAAGATAACAAGGCCAAACAATCATCACCAGCATATGCACAATTTGTTACAGATGCCATTTCAGGAGAGGATGAACTGGCAGCTGGGAATTTACACATAAATCAAGATCCAGAGCTTGTCCTCTCAGATAGAGTAGTTGATTTTCCTTCTTTGTCAGCTACTAGAGCATCTTTGACTTTGTCTAAATCTAGCAGTTCTGAAGCAGATGGTTCTTTAGCTCTAGATACAGGCAATGAACATGAAAGCAGATCGTATTTGAGATCCAGCACTGTGCCTGACTCTGATTGTGATATGATTAGCAATTCAGAAATGCTTGATTCTCCGTCTCAAAAGCCTGACATGCCTGCTGAAACAGAAAATTGTGGTACAAATTATTCATCTTTTAGATTGACTAGTACTTCGGAGGATTCTCTAACTTCACCTTCAGCGAGCTGTGAAGTTCAAGATCATAATATTGAGTGTGTTAATGAGGATCATATCAACTCAAAAGAAGTGGAATCCTTGTTGCAAAAGTAAGTATTGATATTAGCCAAGTTCCTTTCTGCTTGTTCCATTGTAAATTGATAAGCAGATGCACCATTGTTTGGGAAAATTCTGTGCAGTGGCAGTGAAAATGAACAGAAGGATAAAGGGAAGCAAGATATCTGCCATCTGAAACTGAATGCAGTCCCATTTAGTGAGGAGTGGTTAGCTGAAATTGAGACATTTGGGGAGGTGATATCTTCTATTTTTAAACGTGTTCTCTAGTATAAACATGAACATATACATACACGTTTAAAATAAATCTGTTTGTTTGTTTTGCTTGAATTTATAGATGCATGATACGTTCCTGAAATTATTTATTAATATTAATGCTTAATTTAACATCATAACAAAGCTGTATGAAGGATATGATTTGAGAGAGCTATTGCTATGTTATATTGTGTCTATTTCTGATTTACTCTATTATTTTATTTATTGAACATGCTATATCTTTTTGAAGATGAAGCATTTATGTACATTGTGTTCTTATTGAATAGCATTATTCCAGAAAGTTCTTCTTTAACGCATTACTGCAAGCACTAACTAATCAGTAATCAATATCAACAGGATATATTAGAGTTGAAGACAGGTCCCGTACAAAATTCTCCACCTGACAAGACTCTTTCTGAACCAGGCCCATGGTCACCGGTATGTCCCATTTTCTTAGCATGGAAATGTCTGGTGAATATAGATTATTCACTTCAGATCATTGTATGGCATGCTTTTTTTTTTTATTATGTACATCTCATCCATGAAGCTTAGTCTCTCAATTAGATTTGCTTCTACCCACAATTGAACAAAGCCAGGATATTTGCATGAAGTAGGGAAATATCCATAGGTGAGATAGCCTAGTAGAGTTGAATCTATTAGAACGGAAGATGCAAAGGGTAGAGAGAACACTAGTTTAATTTAATTAATTTAAATATTATTAATGGATAATCTTTTATGTTTGAGATATGCCCAGCTTTAGAATAATGGTGGAGGGAAATGTCCATAGGAAAGGTAATTAGTTAACCAATTACCGACATTTTAATACCTGTCCAGAGAACTATAACTTACCCTTCAGCAAGTCCAATGTTACGCAAATATGGATTTTTGAAGATTATTTTGTGGAGACTTTATAATGAAGTTGAAAACACATCTTGGAAATCCTTCTTATAAGTCAGTAAGGACTTCAGAAATCATTGTCAAGGTCTCAGGTCCAGAATCCTCCTTTAACATAATAGACATGTTCTTTGAGTTTCCATCAATAGGTGAATGGATTTGTTTCAAGGAAAAAAAGTAATCAAAATCCTTACAAGTTCCAACTCCACCTCATGTTTTTGAAGTGGAAAATCTTCAATGCTTCTATTTTTTTCTTTCAAGCAACTTATGTCTTCACATTAGATGTTTCATAATCTTTGCATTGAATATTCTACTCGTCGTTTTCAACAGGTGAAACGCAAAACTCAAGAAGTAGGACCATTTGCCTGCACAAAACACTCAGCAAACTTCTCACACTCAGAACCCATCTCATAGAAGCAACTGCATCTTGTCGCATCAACAGAGTTCTTGGTGAAACCCAACTCACATAATTTACAGTAGGATTAATCCCTTTTCTGATGTTCGACAAGTCGTAAAACTGTCATTCCCATTTCATTTATTTGTAAGGCTTATTTCAAAACCCACAATCTCTACAGCACCTCCAATAAAAATGGCAGTGCCACGGTTCTAATTCTTGCCCTATGTTCCTGTAATTTATTCAGTGATCGTGTTATTGTTTATGTGGAATGCCTTTGTATTTGTTTGAATCCCTAACTTGCTATGGAAATGTGTTTCTGTTCAAGTTCTCAGAGAAAGTATGTGCAACCAAAAGGAATTGAGAGAAAGGAAGACACTAATATATATATATATATATAAAATCAAGATATTCAAACCCTTATAGCCTTAACTAATTCGGAAAGTGGGCAGTCTTTCTCCCTAGATGGGCTATATATATATATATATATATATATATATATATAAAATCAAGATATTCAAACCCTTATAGCCTTAACTAATTCGGAAAGTGGGCAGTCTTTCTCCCTAGATGGGCTGTCTTCCTCCCTTTTGCTTATTGGATAAATTTAGAAGCGCAATCGGTTTTTCACTTAGTTGTCAATTTCTAAGCTTTTTTATTTCACATGAGGAAAATGTTCTATAGTGCATAGATTCAAACGGTAGATACATAATTAATCTTGAATGCCTCTGGTGTGGTGGTGAAGAGCGGTTCCATGAAAGATAAATCAAAGGAAGACGAGTTGATATGGAGGTCGAGGTCAAAAATGGTCAAGGAACCCTGTCATCTGGCCCGGTTGGACGATCAGACGAATGAGAAGTCCGATTGGCGGGACAGAGGTGTCGAGCGGCTCGCCCAATGCTTATAGATGGAGTCAAGAGGTAAACGACGACCCGCAATAAGCATGTCTCGCCGACCGGGCGACACGACTAGTCGAACAAATGTAACCCATGACAGTCGGGAAATAAGGGAACAAGCCAGCAAATCTAAGGGACACGGCCGAGTGGGGGTGCTCTAGCGGAGCGGTCGCCACTCGGCCTACAACGGGACCCACTTACATACCTCGTCGTATCATTTTGGGGGTTTACGCCACTGACAAAGGAGCATGTTCCGTAGACAAATGGTACTTTGGAAGCTTCCAACATGTCACATCAAAAATATGCATGATTACTTAAGGAAAGGTGCTAAAGACACTTTTTGACTTGTCTTTTCATAAGACACTTGGAAAAATGTGAACACGCTTTGAGATGCATGCACAGACACTACAATAACGCTATAAAAGGGGGTTCCCATTTATAGGAGGTATGCGTAACTTCATTATTCTACATACTCTTTTGCTGCAGTACTTCTACTATTTACTACATCGCGGGAGATTGATATGAGCATCGAAGGACCAACGTCGGGAACTCCTTCCTGACCCGACACTGACGTTTTTGTATTGCAGGAGTACATGAGTCTTCGTTTCGTCAACCTTCAAGCTAGTGTTGTCAAAATCGAGAGTTTAGGTAAAATCGTTAGAGTAGTCATAAAATTGTATAGTAAAATTGAATCATAAAATCATAAGATTTTACATCATACTTTAAATCAATTTTAAAAGAAACCTGATATATTCTTTTTAATTGATCATTAAATATTTTAATCCAAATTATAACATAAATATACATATAGAATGATCCTGTCCGAAAGTCGAGGCAATGGATGCTGGGGATGTGGCGCTCCTGCTGACTGCGTGTAGACTCCGCTCCGACCTACAACCACAACTACGTCAGTGCCGAGACAGGTAAGGGGTCCTCGACGTTGGTCCTCCGACACTCAAGTCAGTCACCGAAGAGGCAAGAAGCAAAGAACTGTAGCACAAGAGCAGAATTCGTGAGAGAAAGCATACCTCCATCGATGCCTGAACTTCCCTTTATACAGGGCTCTTGTACCGTGTGTGCACGCTTCTCAAAGTGGACACGCTGTCCCAAACCTTCCGTGAATAGTCATGTCAGCAAAGTGTCCCTGACACAGTACCTTAATGGACCAAGCATATCTCTGAAGTGACAGTGGAAGCTTCCGCCGTACGATCTTCTGCCTGACCATACCATCCGTCGGCGACACTAACTCCCAAAAGGATATCGAATGATATGTTGGGACTTTGACGTCCGCTAAGGGGGTGAATAGCGTCTCACCCAAATCGTCACTTTCTACACTTGTTAGTACGCAACGGAAAACAAAATACAAACTAACAAGAAGAAAGCTACACCCTATAAACAATAAGGAAAGATAATAAATAAAAAAAACGTAACACAAGGCGTTTACGTGGTTCGGAGATTAGGGCTTCTACTCCATGGATGTCCGTAAGGTGGATGATCCCAATCCTTCGGTGGATGACTCCCCGGAAACCTCTGGCTAGCTCAAATCTCCTTCTCGGTGGAGAAACCTCACCACAACCTTGATCCAAACACTCTTAGATCACAAGAAGAGCTTGGAGGCTTTGGAAGACTACTAATAGGGGTTAACCACCTCTATTTCGTCAACTATGCCCAAGCACCCCGAGCTCTATTAAATAGAGTTCGAGAGGAAAACACTAAGTTATTTTCCTGCTACCAGTCGACTGGTGTATGCACCAGTCGGCTGGTCCTTTAAGTGAAGCTAACCATTACTCAACGGTCGACTACCAGTCGACTGCTGCAGTAATCAGTCGACTACTGCAGTACTGCTACAGTGTCGCACTAGTACTGCTACAATGTCACTACAGTACTACTATAGTAAATCCTAAACACATAGAATTTTACCCTGAGTACAATCACTCAACACTCGTCCTCACCTGACCAACCTAAACCTAGCCTTCTAGCCTCCTCCATCAACCTCGCGCCCCTCGGATGTCTCCCCATCCTTTGTGTCTTGCCTTTTGGAGCTTCCTTCTGCCTTGTCCATATTGTCGGGTCTTCCTTTGCCAAGAGGCTCCTCACCTCCGGAACTTCATCCATTGCCAAGTCACACTTGGACTTACGTTGCCAAGACTACATACTTGGACTTATATCGCCAAGACTCATCCTTGAACTTTTCTCCTTTGTCAAGATCACACTTGGACTTTCCTTATTGTACCTATATCCTGCACACTCATAATGCATATCAAATACAACAATAAATCTAACTTAAACCTTTGCCTAAACATCAAAACCTAGAGTACTCAGATTGCTCCAACAGGATATCTCGTGGTGTCTATTGCTCAACCGAACGGGATGGCCACTCGACTGAGAGTTCCCTGTCCCAGTGTCTTCCATTGCTGGGTCGAGCCGGATGACCGCTCGACTGGAGTCTCTGTTGTCTGGCTGATGAATATACTACTTGGCCGAGCGGGATAGCTGCTCGGCCAATACTTCCACTGTCCGGTTGTTGTACATACACCTTGACCGAACGGGATAGCCGCTCGATTATAGTAGTGTTGTTCATGTGTGGTATGCACGGCTATCACTCTACTATGCTAATGTTCTGAGTATTGATGTAAGGCCGAGCGGGGTAGCCGCTCGGCTTGCTTCTGCAGACACTTGACGTTCATTCCTATCTTGAGTGTCCTAACTCAGCTGGTGGCCGAGCTAGTGATGATGTCGGATCAGACCTTTTATATCTCGGTCGGGCAAACCACTTGCCTGCCCGGCCAGTGATAGGGGGCATTGACCGCCTTGACTTTGAACTCCATTGTGGTGAAGACTTTTCAAAAGGTGGGCCCCTCCTTATCACTGCATCACATACCTCCCCTTCAAGTCAAGTCGAAGGAGGTCGTGATCCGACTGACTGGACTATTACATGAGCAGATTCCATCTCGATCGACCTTCCTTTCTGTACGGACTGATCAGGCTAGGCCTGACCCTTGCCGATCAGCCTTTTGAAGGTGGTTTCTCGATCATAAGCATGCTCCTTGATCCGATCGGGCAAGCAAAGACTTACACTTGGAAGACTTTTTCCTCCGTCTGTCTTGGGCGAACGCAGGTTGGTCTGACGTCACCTCGATTTCTCGAAAAGCATGCAAATCCTATTTCATTAAGACAGAATAGTTTCCCATGTCGACCTTAATGGTCGACCCGTGATAGCACACCACGTGTCACGCCTGTAGCCGCTACACGCCTGATGTGACAGGTATTGATGGCGAAGACTTTTCCCAAGGTGGGCCCCTCCTTATCACCGCACCTCAGACCCCTCCTTATCACCGCATCATAGAACATTTTAATTCATATAATCATAAATTACTCATAATTTTAAACTTTTAAACAACCAAATAGTTACCATGAAAACACAACATAAATATAAATTCAAGTCTAAAGCATAAGTCTAAAGATAAATAAAACACAAGATAACATATTAATATAAATCATTCATAGACAAATGCAAATTTAAAATCGTCCCAAAATGATATCATTTTGTCAAAATAGTTCCCTTTTATTAATGACACAAAATCAATAAAATTATCTTAAAAATCATATTTTTATAAGTTTAAATGTAATTTTACGATTTTGATCCGATTTTATGATTTTGCTCTGATTTTACATTAATACACGATTTTATTATATTTCACTCGATTTTCATAAGTAAACTCGCGATTTTATACGAGTTTACGAGTTCACTCGCGATTTTGATAACATTGCTTCAAGTCACATCCCCAGCTTTCCTTCTTTTCAGTTTTCGGATAGGATCAACCTCCAAGGTGTAGCCGAGTCAGCAGCGATATGGTAGATTTGTAGAATTAAGTAAAGGTCGAATTCTTATAAATTCATGAAAATATCCTTTTACATGGGTCTGTTCGATATTTAATTTGCTCCCTTCTAAGAATATAGGGTAATTGCAAGGACGTTAGGATGATAGATTTCATCTTTCAAAACTTATTAAATTATTTGTCACGCTCCGGAGGAGTCCCTGCCCGAAGAAATTTCGACAGCATCTCCCCTGTACGGCGGACAATCTGAAACTTTCTACATCTCCATATACCTCAGCCACATGCAGCTGGAATAATAACAAAAAATAAAATACAACACACAGACATTCCACGCAGTTTAATAAGCAATGATAAGAAGACTCAAAATCCACCCTACTCAACTACACTCATAAAACATAAATCCGACGATAAGATCAATTTACCTCTTCTGCCGTCTAGGCAGGCATGTAGTAAAAGCAAAACCAAACCAAATCCATCGACATTACAAAATCCATATCATATCCATACCATCAAACAAAACAAATTTAGCATAGTCTATGTAAGAAAATCAAAATACCAATAATATCCTCGAGGTCTGTAGGGACTAGCAACTAGAACTCTCTCCTAACAGCATCAACTTGAAAAATAACAACAGTGGAGGCGGGGTGAGTCCAACGCTCAGCAGGTACAACTGATATGCAAAGTAGGGAAATAACATCTAGCACTAATCATGCGTACAGTCTCCTGATATAAAAGGATGGAATGCAACTGAAGTAAACAGGAGAGAAACTGTACTAACCAGGACCTGGGTATAAGGACAAACAGTCCGAGTGGTATAGAAACCCTGTATGCATGTCAAACATAGGTATCCAAATAATATGCAGCATATAAATGCAGCAAACACAAACACAAGCAATAAATGCATCATGCATATGATGCCAATGATGCGTCCTGGTCACCCCTGATGCCAGTCGATCATCTCACACAATAGTGAGGCCGAGTGGGTAGGGCTGTGACAATCGTGCAC
Source organism: Zingiber officinale (assembly GCF_018446385.1). Classification (NCBI taxonomy): domain Eukaryota; kingdom Viridiplantae; phylum Streptophyta; class Magnoliopsida; order Zingiberales; family Zingiberaceae; genus Zingiber; species Zingiber officinale. The sequence continues at coordinate 86,708,378 of NC_055988.1, forward strand.
TTTGTCGTCACTACTCCTGATGAGTGACCGAGTGAACGGGATGCTGTCGGAGTACACCTATCCTCCTACCCCAAATCATAAATGAGGGAGTGCAATGCTCTCAACTCCCGGTACACGATGACGGGGAGGAATCCCTGTCGGCTAACACGTTGCATCACGCTACCCATGAGCGGACCAACAGAGCCAAACAAAGTCTCTGCTGCAACACACACTGCCTGAATCGACCACTAACCCATGAGTTGTGGTGTGTGCAGATCCATGTAACTGGCGATGTGCTCAACAATAATGGAGCGGACTATCGCACAGCATGCAATCATGCAAATGGTGCATGTCAACAACCACAAAATATCCTAAACTAATCCATATACATACATAAGGTGCACCATAAGTCAATGAATTAAACAACGGTACACAGATCAGATAAGGTATACAACCTAGGTCCTGAACATGGTGAAGCATGGTTTATCACTACCTCTATAAGGATGTATCAACAGGTAAGGAATACATGAGATGCAAAACAAGCAATCAACCAATAATGTAACATGTATCGGATAGTGATTAACTGAAACAAATAAGAGAACATAATTATTGCTACTTGTTAAATTCACTACTATGCATATCAAAGACATAAAGTCAAAAGTACCAGCCTCCAATAGGAATGTCCAAATCCGACATTGAGATGCTCGTCTCGCATCAAAAATCCTGTGGTATCAAACATATCCGGATTTAGCTAATTACTATATATATTCAATAGCTAAATCAAATTCCTATTAAATCAAGAACCCTAATCAACATCACATAATCAACTTGCTTTAGGTCTAAACCTAAATAAACTTGATTTCTCCCAAGTATGCTCCTAAGACCAGAACAAATTATACACCTTACCTCAAATCACAGCCCTGTTTGTTGATTCACAACAGGAAGTGTTGCTGTTGATAAGAAGATGGGCTGCTAGGGGAATAGCTGCCAGAACCAAAACCCTCCACAGAGTCCAACCTCCTTATTGGACACTTCGCTGACCAGCATCAAGAAAAGTAAATCCAGAATCAACAAGACAACCTAATTCCATATACATCTATTCATTCTACCTCTTTCTCTCTATTGGTCGGAGATGATGAACAATCTGGCGAAGGAAAACTCCAGCCCACAGTGTCGTGGTGGCTGTAATCTAGCTAATCTTCTACCTTCGGACACCAAAAACTCCTAAATCAACACCACACAGAGCTCAAATGCCCAAAATCCACAACTAGGGCACAGTAAGAAGAAAAGATACCTGAGCTAGAGCAGAAAGAAAAAGTTGCCGCCGGTGGTCTCTCTGTGGCGATCAGCGTCGAGGCAACTAAGGTTCGACTGGCCGGCGCTAGGGTAAAGCTACAATCTGTGGTAAGTTAAACCTGGTGGTCGGCGATAAGAGGTGAGGAGATGGGTCGGCGGCGGTGCTAGGGCACGGCGACGGCGGCCGACGCTGGAAAAAACCGGTGCCGACAGTGGCGTCGATGCTTGCTAGGGCACGGCGTCGAGGCTGGCTAGGGCACAGGAATGAGAGAAAGGGATCGGGTGTGCGGCGAAATGTGACTAGGGCAGAGAATCAGGAGAAGAGAGGAATAAAAGGAGAACCGCTCGTGCGGCGCCGGTTAGGGCACGGGGAAGGAGTCGAGAGCGCGTGGGTTCGGCGAGGAAGAGAAAACAGAGGAAAGAAGAAAAAGAAATAAAGAAAAGAAATAAAATAAAATTAAAGGAAAAAGTAAATTTTTCCTCACTTAAATGGGTAGCCTAAACCGGCTTTCCCGGGCCCTATTTTTATCCCCGTTAACTCGTCCGTACGAGCTCCGAAAAATTCCCGAAAAATATCCAAAAATTCCGGAAAATTCCCTTATTAATATTCACCTATTTTCAGTATTTTACATTCTCCCCCACTAATAAAAATTTGGTTCTCAAATTTCGTTATCTACCATCAGCAAGTACTAACAACAGATATAGAGTATAAATGCTGAACGGTAAACTGAATCACATACCTCACGTAAAAAGATGGGGATATCGAGCTCGGATAGTATCCTCGAGCTCCCAAGTAGCCTCCTCGTCCGAATGATGTTGCCATCCGACTTTAACCAGCCGGATAGTCTTGTTCCGCAACTGACGCTCTTTCCGGTTGAGAACCTGTACCAGAACCTCCTCATAAGTAATGTCAGGCTGAACTGGAACTGGGATATCTGCCAGCACATGTGTCGGATCATGTACGTATCTCCTCAGCATCGATACGTGGAATACATCGTGAACGCCTGACAGAGACGGTGGTAGTGCTAGTCGGTAAGCTACCGCTCCGATCCTCTCCAAGATCTCGAAAGGGCCAATGTACCGCGAAGCTAACTTACCTCTGAGGCCCAATCTCTTCACCCCTTTTGTGGATGAAACTCGTAGAAATACATGGTCGCCAACAGAGAACTCTAGTAGTCTGCGTCTCCGATTAGCATAACTCTTCTGGCCGTCCTGCACCTCTGACATCCTCCGTCTGATAGTACGGACCAACTCTGCATCCTGCTGAACTCTATGAGGTCCCAACAACTGGGTCTCTCCAACCTCATCCCAGAGGACGGGTGTCCGACAAGGTCTACCATACAACGCCTCAAACGGTGCCATCTGGATAGCTGAATGAAAGCTGTTGTTGTAAGCATACTCTACTAACGGCAGATGATCCTCCCAACTGCCTCTGAAATCCATAACACATGACTTCAGCAGATCCTCTAAAATCTGAATGGTCCGCTCTGACTGTCCATCTGTCTGTGGATGGAAAGCTGTACTAAAACGGAATTGTGTGCCCAAGGCCTGCTGCAGACTCTGCCAGAAACGAGACGTGAACCGTGGATCTCTATCCGAAATGATACTCAACGGAACACCATGTAGTCGGATGATCTCTCGGCAATATAGATCTGCCAATCGATCCAGGGAATCAGTTCTCCGAATCGCTAAGAAATGCGCAGATTTGGTTAATCGATCAACGATTACCCAAATCGCGTCATGACCTCATCGTGTCCTCGACAAACCCACCACAAAGTCCATGGTAATGTGATCCCACTTCCACTCAGGAATAGGAATCCGCTGAAGTAATCCTGCAGGTCTCTGGTGCTCAGCCTTCACCTGCTGACAAACAAGACATCTAGCTATGAAATTCGCGATGTCTTTCTTCATGCCGTTCCACCAATAGGAACACCTCAAGTCTCGATACATATGGATCCCGCCTGGATGGATCGCAAATCGAGAACGGTGTGCCTCCTGGAGTAGCTCCTGTAAGACCGGATGAGACTGAGGTACGCATAATCTGCCTCGGAAGTATATAATACCCTCCTCGTCGCGTGTAAACTCGGTCTGCTACCCGGAAGCTATCTGACTGCTAATGAACTGCAAATGCTGATCACCAGCCTGGGCCTCTCGGATCCTCGTCCTGATCGACGACTGAGCAACCATGGTAACCAGAATACCCTGCTCTGTCGGTCCCTGCTCCTCAAGATCTAACTCAGAGAAACCCTGAACCAAGTCTGTAACTGAAACTCGGTGGCAAGCCAAAGTCCCTCTGGACTTCCTGCTGAGTGCATCGGCAACCACATTAGCTTTCCCCGGGTGATAGCTAATGGTACAATCGTAATTCTTCAGGAACTCCATCCATATCATCTGTCGGAGATTAAGCTCCTTCTGAGTAAAAATGTATTTGAGACTCTTATGATTAGTGAGAATCTCAAATGTAATACCGTATAAATGATGCCGCCAAAGCTTCAGAGTAAAAATGATGGCAGCTAACTCCAAGTCATGAACTGGGTAGTTCTTCCCATGCTCCTTCAGCTGACGAGAAGCATAAGAGACTACTCTACCATGCTGCATCAGAACAGCGCCCAAACCCTGAAGAGACGCGTCGGTGTAGAGTACAAATCCGTCTTCTCCATAAGGTAAAACCAAAACTGGAGCCGACACTAATCTCCGCTTCAGCTCCTGAAAGCTGGACCACATGAACTTCACGCCCTTCCTGGTAAGGCGTGTCAGCGGCATAGCAATACGCGAGAAACCCTTGACAAAACATCGGTAATATCCTGCTAGTCCCAGAAAACTGCGGATCTCCTGTACTGATTTAGGCTGCTCCCAACTGGTGACAGCCTCGATCTTCTGAGGGTCAACTGAAATACCTCTGCTAGAAACCACGTGTCCCAGAAAACCGACTGAAGATAACCAGAATGCACACTTGCTGAACTTCGCGTACAACTGATGCCGTCGAAGAGTCTCCAAGACTGTACAAAGATGCTGTGCATGCTCCTCCTCGGAACGAGAGTAGACCAATATATCATCGATGAAAACGATAACAAACTGGTCCAGATACTCTAGAAAGATGCGGTTCATCAAGTCCATAAACATCGTTAGAGCATTGGTAAGCCCAAATGGCATTACCAAAAACTCATAATGATCGTATCTCGTACGGAAAGCTGTCTTCTGGATATTTGAGTCTCTGACCCTCAACTGATGATATCCGGATCGCAGATCAATCTTAGAATACACTGATGTACCTTTGAGCTGATCAAACAAATCCTCGATCCGTGGTAAAGGATATTTATTTCTAATGGTAACTGCATTCAGCTGTATGTAGTCAATACATAACCTAATAGTCCCGTCTTTTTTCTTGACAAACAGAACTGGCGAACCCCATAGTGAAACACTAGGGCGTATAAATCCCCTATCCAAAAGCTCCTGGAGTTGAACCTTCAGCTCGTTCAACTCTTTTGGTGTCATACGATATGGAGCTTTCGATGTCGACGTGGTTCCTGGAATCAGCTCAATAGCGAACTCCACTGGCCTTCTGGGAGGCAAACCAGGTAGCTCCTCAGGAAATACATCTGGATACTTACGGACTACAGGAATGTCGGAGAGCTGCGAACTATTGCTATCTTCAGTACTAATCAGAGATAATAGGAAACCGTGACAACCGTGAGACAACAGCTTCTGCGTCTGAATCGCCAAAATAATCGAGATGCCGTCATCTCTGATGCTAGTGAAACTCCACAAGGGTTGGTTCGGAGGCCGGAAGGTGACCACCCTCGCCTGGCAATCAACAGTAGCATGATATACTGACAGTCAATCCATGCCAAGAATGATATCAAACTCGACCATCTCCAATACTAGAAGATCTACCGTAAGTATCATGTTGCCAAAGTCTAACGGGCAACCTCTGATCTCTTGGGTGACGTCTAAAGTATCACCGGACGGTAGGGAGACGGTCAATCGCTGCAGTCTAAAAGTAGGTAATCTACCAATCTCCCGCATAAAGGTACGGGATATAAAAGAATGCGAGCTACCAGTATCAATCAATATATCAGCGGAAAATGCATAAATGGAAATCGTATCGCGGAAAACGGATCCGTCGGCTCACTGCGCATCCTCTCTGGTAATCGCATGAACACGTCCAGTCTCTGGCGGAGGAGGAGGTGGTAAAGCTGCCAGCAGCTACTGCGGTTGGGCAGAAGCCTGCCACTGAGGCGGTGCTGGATAATGTGCCAGAGAAGATTGAGAGGACGGTGACTGATACTGTGCCGATGACTGGGACTGAGTCTGGTACTGGCCTAGAGGCTGAGGCTGCATCTGATACTGCCCCTGCGTCGGATAATAAGGTCCTAGAACAGAACTCTGGGGTGCTATGGAAGCACTGGAGTACTCCTGTCCAAGCATGCCAAATGTTGCTGCTGCATGTGAAGCTATCCCCTGCTGACGATGTGAAGATTGGGCTTTCTGCCCTCCTCGATATGCCCCGGACTGACTAGACTGTCCCCTATGACCGACCTCCGAAACTGCAGGCCGAGCCTTCACCGACAATCTCGGCTCAGGCCTGTGCAATAAAAGCAACCGACTGGCCCCAGAGCAAGCTGGGTAAGGTGATCTCGACCCACATCCAACAAAGGAGTATCACTGAAGGTGGTTGCTTGCTCACTGAAAAACCGGAACGCCTCAAGAAGACCGCCCGACTTCCGAGGCCTACGAGATACCCTGTACCGACCGACCGATCGCAACTACTCGCTGCCCGTCACGGTGTCCGCTGGATCCGGATGCTCGACCAGATGCTTCCTCTTCCGTCCGGAATGCTCTTCTGAGCTAACTCTATCATCAAATCTCGATCCAATGCATCGTAGTAAGATACGATCCCTAAACGGCAAGCTGCAATTTGCAGATAACCATCCGCCTCAGATAAATCGTGATCATGCGAGATCCGCCTCCGCAACTAACGTGGACAAAACTTAGCCAATCGTTGAATTCAGATATACTCTCACCGGCGATTGTTCTCGACGCACTCATGAAACTCGCCATGAGCCATCTGATATGATAGTGAAAAAAAAAAGCTTTCAAAAGCCTCTCTGAAGCTGGCCCAAGTAACGTTCCGCTCGCCGATGATGGAACGCTGTGTAATCCACCAGGCGTTAGCCTCATCCCGTAAATGGAAAGCAGCCAGCTCTGCTTTCTCCCACTCGGAGCAAGCCATATAGAAGAAGGTCTGCTCCATAGTCTCTATCCATAACAGGGTCATACTCGGATCAAGGTCTCCTCGGAAGAGTGTGAATCGAGTCTTCATCGACTCTGCTAATACTAGAATCCTAGCTCGTGCCGCGGCAATGTCAGTGAGGTGTGTCGAGACGGCTGCAGGAACTGGCGGAACCACTGAAACTGGTGCTACAGGTGGTATTGATGAATAAACTGGAGGAGGAACTCCCGGTGCTGCTGTATAAACTGGAGCATAAGCCATCGATGGTACTGTTGGGTGAACAAAAGTGGTCGTAGCTGGAGGTACAGTAGGTAATGGTACCGAATGTGGAGCAGCTACTGCTACTGTAGGCACTGGGGGCACAGGTGCCACTGGTGTCGGGTACACTGTAGGTCTAGGTGGCGGTGGTGCCGGGTACGCCGTAGGCTGCGCTAGAGCAGATGTTGGGTACGCCAATGGTACCCCTGATGGTACCGAAACTACAGTAGGGATAGGTACACTCGGCATAACCGAGGTAGGTACCTCTATAGGTGTCGTCGGGGTCTGAGAGCCCGACGCGCTCGTAGTATGCTGAGTCTGTCCCTGACTGACAGGCTCATCAACAGTAGGCATCTCTGGCATATCCAGAGATCCCGTGGTCCTCGTACGTGGTCGTCCAGCACCACGTCTCGCCGCAATACGCGTAGATCTCCTCATATCTGTTAAGTTATATTACAGATATTACTACCAATATAACAAACATAAAATAACATCATACCTATTTGTCATTTAGAGATGTTCCGTCGCTGTCCAGTCCCCAATTTGACCTCAAAATTCCGAACGAGAAAATCGCCGGAAATTCATATAAATCCGAAATGGAAATCCGAAACATAACCATAATGAAAATTCGAAAATGCCCAGTTTGACTCGCAAACTTGGCTCTGATACCAAATAAATTGTCTCGCCCCGGAGGAGTCCCTGTCCGAAGAAATTTCGGCAGCATCTCCCCTGTACGGCGGACAATCTGGAACTTTTTACATCTCCATATACCTCAGCCACATGCGGTTGGAATAATAACAGAAAATAAAATACAACACACAGACATTCCACGTAGTTTAATAAGCAATGATAAGAAGACTCAAAATCCACCCTACTCAACTACACTCATAAAACACAAATCCGACGATAAGATCAATTTACCTCTTCTGCCGTCTAGGCAGGCATGTAGTAAAAGCAAAACCAAACCAAATCCATCGACATTACAAAATCCATATCATATCCATACCATCAAACAAAACAAATTTAGCATAGTCTATGTAAGAAAATCAAAATACCAATAATATCCTCGAGGTCTGTAGGGACTAGCAACTAGAACTCTCTCCTAACAGCATCAACTTGAAAAATAACAACAGTGGAGGCGGGGTGAGTCCAACGCTCAGCAGGTACAATTGATATGCAAAGTAGGGAAATAACATCTAGCACTAATCATGCGTACAGTCTCCTGATATAAAAGGATGGAATGCAACTGAAGTAACAGGAGAGAAACTGTACTAACCAGGACCTGGGTATAAGGACAAACAGTTCGAGTGGTATAGAAATCCTGTATGCATGTCAAACATAGGTATCCAAACAATATGCAGCATATAAATGCAGCAAACACAAACACAAGCAATAAATGTATTATGCATATGATGCCAATGATGCGTCCTGGTCACCCCTGATGCCAGTCGATCATCTCACACAATAGTGAGGCCGAGTGGGTAGGGCTGTGACAACCGTGCACTCTGTCGTCACTACTCCTGATGAGTGACCGAGTGAACGGGATACTGTCGGAGTACACCTATCCTCCTACCCTAAATCATAAATGGGGGAGCGCAATGCTCTCAACTCCCCGTACACGATGACGGGGAGGAATCCCTGTCGGCTAACACGTTGCATCACGCTACCCATGAGCAGACCAACGGAGCCAAACAAAGTCCCTGCTGCAACACACACTGCCTGAATCAACCACTAACCCATGAGTGGTGGTGTGTGCAGATCCATGTAACTGGCGATGTGCTCAACAAAAATGGAGCGGACTATCGCACAGCATGCAATCATGCAAATGGTGCATGTCAACAACCACGAAATATCCTGAACTAATCCATATACATACATAAGGTGCACCATAAGTCAATGAATTAAACAACGGTACACAGATCAGATAAGGTATACAACCTAGGTCCTGAACATGGTAAAGCATGGTTTATCACTACCTCTATAAGCATGTATCAACAGGTAATGAATACATGAGATGCAAAACAAGCAGTCAACCAATCATGTAACAGGTATCGGGTAGTGATTAACCAAAACAAATAAGAGAACATAATTATTGCTACTTGTTAAATTCACTACTATGCATATCAAAGATATAAAGTCAAAAGTACCCGCCTCCAATAGAAATGTCCAAATCCGACATCGAGATGCTCGTCTCGCGTCAAAAATCCTGTGGTATCAAACATATCCGGATTTAGCTAATTACTATATATATTCAGTAGCTAAATCAAATTCCTATTAAATCAAGAACCCTAATCAACATCACATAATCAACTTGCTTTAGGTCTAAACCTAAATAAACTTGATTTCTCCCAAGTATGCTCCTAAGACCAGAACAAATTATACACCTTACCTCAAATCACAACCCTGTTTGTTGATTCATAGCAAGAAGTGTTGCTATTGATAAGAAGATGGGCTGCTAGGGGAACAACTGCCAGAACCAAAACCCTCCATAGAGTCCAACCTCCTTATTGGACACTTCGCTGACCAGCATCAAGAAAAGTAAATCCAGAATCAACAAGACAACCTAATTCCATATACATCTATTCATCCTACCTCTTTCTCTCCACTGGTCGGAGATGATGAACAATCTGGCGAAGGAAAACTCCAGCCCACAGTGTCGTGGTAGCTGTAATCTAGCTAATCTTCTACCTTCGGACACCAAAAACTCCTAAATCAACACCACATAGAGCTCAAATGGCCAAAATCCACAACTAGGGCACGGTAAGAAGAAAAGATACCTGAGCTAGAGCAGAAAGAAAAAGTTGCCGCCGGTGGTCTCTCAGTGGCGATCAGCGTCGAGGCAACTAAGGTTCGACTGGCCGACACTAGGGTAAAGCTACAATCTGTGGTAAGTCAAACCTGGTGGGCGGCGATAAGAGGTGAGGAGATGGGTCGACGACGGTGCTAGGGCACGGCGACGACGACCAACGCTGGAAAAAACCGGTGCCGACAGTGGCGTCGATGCTTGCTAGGGCACGACGTCGAGGCTGGCTAGGGCACAGGAATGAGAGAAAGGGATCGGGTGTGCGGCGAAATGTGACTAGGGAAGAGAATCGAGAGAAGAGAGGAATAAAAGGAGAACCACTTGTGCGGCGCCGGTTAGGGCACGGGGAAGGAGTCGAGCGCGCGTGGGTTCGGCGAGGAAGAGAAAACGGAGGAAAGAAGAAAAAGAAATAAAGAAAAGAAATAAAAGAAAAATAAAGGAAAAAGTAAGGGGGCGTTTGGTACGTGCATTTTCCATTTTCATTTTCTGGAAAACGCGCGTTTTCTGAAAAACGGTGTTTGGTTTGGTTTTCCGCGCGCGTTTTCTAAAAAATTGGCTATCGTTTTCTAGAAAAACAGAAAATGACAAAAAGTCGTTTTCTGTTTTCTAGAAAACGCGTATTTTTTCAGAAAATGAAAATGAAAACGGTGCAAACCAAACGCACCCTAAACTTTTCCTCACTTAAATGGGTAGCCTAAACAGGCTTTCCCCGGCCCTATTTTTATCCCCGTTAACTCGTCCGTACGAGCTCCGAAAAATTTCCGAAAAATATCCAAAAATTCCCTTATTAATATTCGCCTATTTTCGATATTTTACATTATTTGTCACTATACTAGAGGAAATATTGATATTTTTAAATTTTACTCTGGTTTAGAAATAAGTTGCTAATGTTTTTCCTTTTTGAAATACAGTATTTGGTTTGTAAATTTTTTATTTTTATTTTTTAAGAAAATAAAAAAATATTATTTTCTAGAAAAGAAAATATCATCTTATCTTATCTTATGACATAATAAAAAATTGTTTAAAAATTATTTTCAAAAAAAAATAATATACGTTTTTTTTAAAAAAAAAAAATAAGAAACAAGACCTTGTACTTGCTTCCCTTCGGCATTTCATGCCTTCAAAGTTATCAAATAGGTTTGCGTGCCAAGCGTGATCCATTGTGTATTGACCTGTGCTTAAGGTTTGACCCTTATTGGACCATGTCGAGCACAGCTCAATCCGGGCTGGTTCGGTCGGACCATTTTAAGTTTAGCACAAACCGAGTCGGACCATTGTGTATTCGCTGGCGGCCCAGCCGTTTGCCATCTCTATTTTTTGGCTTTTCCTCCTCGCCTCCGTTTTCCCGTGGAGCAAGCTCGACTCGCTGATGCAGAACGTGGTCTCGAGGCTTCTCTGCCGCTTCGCCTTCGCCTCCTCATCGCCGCCTTCGACCACCGCTAGTTATCTCGTTCTCCGCCTCGCCCTCTCTCTTACTAGAGCCGTCAGTGCCCGCTACCTCATCTTCGTTATTTATTCTGTTTGTTGTGCAATAAAATTAGGGTTTTGGATGTTTTTGTGTTGAATCCCTGAACTTCCCATGGAGCTGTTCTTAGTTTGAATCTCGATTCTGGACATGAGCCTACTAATTATGTTTATCTTGGATTTTCTATTCTCTTTTGTCCATTTTCAGTAGGGTTGAACTGAACGTTTGTGAATAAGTTTAGTGTTCGACTTGGTAAGAGTTTGTTTATGTTCATTCAGTATACACAAGATCAATTAAATGAACACGCTCGAACAACTCGTTTAACTAAACGAATACGCTTGAATACATGTGTGTTCAGCTCATGAATCATGTTCATCAATAAAAATTCTTATCAACTTGTTAAATAAATAAAGAAACTTTCAAAATGAGCAAACAAATTTGTATTATCAAGCTCAAAAATTAATCAAACAAGCTTAAAATGTAAAAGTTTTAATCAATCAAACAAGCTTGAATTGAGAGCTTGATAATATCTAAACAAATCAAGTTCAAGTTAAGCTCAAACCATGCTCAAGATCATAAAAAAGAAACCAAACCAAGCTTGAACAGTTATTTTAATGGCTTGGTTCATTTTAAGCTTGGCTCGGCTTGACTCAGTTACTTTATGAAACAAGCTTGAACATCACAAAGCTCGGCTCGGCTTGGCTTGTTTACAACCCTAAATATGCTTATTTTTTTGAGTGATTTTGTTTCAATGAACTGGAATGCTTGAGTAACTTGTAAGTTGGAGTTACAGTAATTAAAATTTTAATATTACCAAATAATTCAACACATTTTTTAGAATCAGTAAAAATTATTAGTCTCCGCAAATGTTGATAAATATTGACTTTTAATGGATTTAATATTCTTAAGTAATTTTAAATGTAGAATTCGTTTTGTGATATATATTTGTGATGGTAAATGAGATAAGATTCTTAAAGTAAAATCTGATACCTGAAACTTCTATCTTTAACTTTTTTTCTTTCTATTTTTGTGTAAAAATAAACTCACGGGAAAGCTTATATGAATCATGACAGGGTGCTGTTTTTTGTTATATTATCTGTATTCAAAACAATAGCACAATGAAAAGATAGCGGCTTTTAGGTTTTAAAATGACTGTTTTGATAACAATATTTATGTCTTCTTATGATAATAGCACAAAAACGAATATAATTGATTGATCTTAAAGGTTCCAACCACAGATAGTAGTTTCCTAATCCAACTTCTTTTTTCTGAACTTTTATATTACATGATTAACAGTGTTTGCTGATCTTTGCTTATAACTTATATAAGAAATGTCCATGAACTTTTAATGTTCTCATGCTCTTGGGTATACATGCAATTGAGTTTTTGAGAGTTGGAAAGTTTGTCATTTAATTAATATTTTTGTGTTTTTGTTGCTGCGGGTTGTTCAGCATACAATTTCGGCACCTTTGACTGATGAGGATAAAGAAACAACAGCATCTCCCAGGTAAACTCTACTATTTGGTCTTGGAGAATGTTCAAAATGCTTGGCGTCTGTGTTGCAATCTCAGGAGGAGAAATATGTGAGATAAATTTGATGGCGCAAGACAATTTACATACAGATGAATTTTTTTACCATATAATTCTCAACTGGATAAGTCTAATAGATATACAGGAATATACATGTGTAATGTTAATGATAGGTACTACTTAATCACTTTATAAAACTGAGTCGAAGTGTTAAACATACTATCCTTGAAAGTTAACTGACGTCTTTATGTTCACATATAGTTTTTTTTGGAGAACTTTGTCTTTTTGTATATCTGTTGTTAACATGGTATATCATTTGCTGTTTTTCATCCATAGTGAAAGCCTAGATGTATCTTACGGTTTAAATGGGGCCCTCGCTGCGAGAGGTGTGATTGTGAAGGAAAAAGTCTTTCACAACTTGAAAAAGACTGAGCTTCTTAAGCATGGTGCAACTTCAATAGGTAATAATACAAACTTCCTTTGATGGTTTAGTCATTGTAACTTATTTTTCTTTGAACTTTTCGTAATTTGATCTATGCATGATAATATGGCTTATCACATGTATTTTTTTAGACAATTTATCAGGAATTCCACTTTATGTGAGAGGAGACACTCTTGGTGAAGCTCCCGAAATTTCTAAGGCTCAATTCAGTAAACTTTTGAAACAGGTGCCTTTTGTATTCGGTCGTGTGTTTCTTCCCTGATTCTTGCTAATTCTTGCTATCCCATTTCTTCCCATTTCCAGGTTACTTGTCACATTTCTTCAGTCTCAAAAATCTTTGTTGTAGATGGAGTGATTGGTTCACCTTCTAATTGTGATGCAAAAGTCCGCATCATCAGTGATAATCCCTCTGCAATGTTGTCATTATCTAAAATTCTGTGGGAAACACCTAGCCGTGCAATTTCACATGACTCTTGCCCATTGACAGTTTACGTTGCTAGCTCCATGAGGTAACTTGAGGTGATGTGTAGGTACCTTATGATGTAGAAACTCACAAATTGCAGGACTATTTTGTTGTTATTGATATTTTGTTGATTAGTACAAAGTACTCATTTAGTTACGAGTGTTTATTTGTCTAATAATATTAGAACAAGGGAAAATGAATTTAACCTAGACTATGCACATGGTCTGTCCGTTCACTATATCTTGTGCATCGACTGACTCATTTTTTTTGCTCTTCTGACAGTTCAAGTGCTAGGGACATTCTTGGGTTTGGTTCACAAGCATCTAATGGATTTGCTGCCGCAGATGTAGAGCGTTCATCAGTTATCCTTTGTGGTAGAGCATATGCTAATACTAATACAACAAAATTTGCTCTACTTGCTCTGGCTGCTCCTGTAATATCTGCAAGAGGGGGTCTGCCTCTTTCTGCCAGGTTATTATTGCTCGATAGTTATAATTGCCATAGTTCGTATATAGAAGAAGGTTATTCTTATTCAATGTTATTTTTTTCCTTGTTAGACTTCTATTATCCGGTGATTCTACGATTCTGCTGTTTGCTCCAGAGGATACCTTCCTGCGATGCTCAGAGCTCCATAAGGTTGCAATATCCAGTGATGCTGGTGTGATCCTATCTTTTCATGGGGCAGCACCATTTTTCCAGACCACACATTCCCCAGCATCTCATGTGATAAAGAAGCCAACTTCGTTGGTCATCGTCATGGCTGACAGGTGAAGTCAGCGAGTCCTATTTTCGTTATGTTTTTGTCTCAGTCTCATTGATGAGTATTTGAATCGCAGCACTGGTGTTGTCCCGGCAGTATCAAACTTGTCATCAGGTCAAGCTGCTTATCACTTCTTGGCTGGGTATCAAGATGGGAAGTTTGTGCCTGCATTCCTCAAGCCCCCCTCGCCTATTGAACCACTTGAGCTTGCCAAGGCACTTTTCTTGCAGGTGGAAGAAAGCGAAATCCCTTCCTACTTGATCAATGCCAATGATGGTGGAAGGCATATCACTGGTAAGATGGAGACGGTAGCAGCATTCTGTTATCAACACGTTGATGAAATGTGAAATGTGCTAATGCTATTTAAATTTTCTTATTGATCCTAGGCAAAAGACTACTGGAGCTGGTGAAGTCGACTTTGTGCAGCAAATTACCTGAAAGCAAAACTAATGTTGCAGATTCTAAGGGTGAGGGTTCCCTGTGCCTTTGTTTTTATCTTGTCTGATTAATGGTAAAGGTTGTTTTCTGCAGTTCGAGATCTCAAAAGGAAATACAAAAGCTTTTTATCTGGAAAATTCATCAACTTACCTGAAGAATTCTACTTCTAGAAGTTACAGGTGCTAAAATTTCTCTTTTCCATTGCTGAATCTGCTCACTATATTCTCCTCAGAATAGTCATTAAGATGTCACTTGATTCAAACAATGTTGTGTACATGTAGAGCAATGTTTTCAGTTCTTCCATTCTAGAATCAGTAGCTAACTTCACATGCTAAATCTCATTGATATTTAGCACTAAGTACTCCAGCTCAAGCTATTCATAACATCAAACTAGATGTTATCGATATTAACAAAATCATCAATATGTAATTTTCAACAGAAATACAAATCAGCTCATGTTGGATCCTTCAATAAACAAACCTCTCCTAATAGAACGCGGACTAAGGCTCTGAGACATTGTTCTTGATTTTTGCTGAGATCCATCATCATGCACGCCATGAACCTTTGTCCTCTTGCTGCCACTGGAATCTCCCAGGTTCAGAGACCGCTTTCTGAATGACCCATGCTGAGAAGTAAGACAAGCCAAGATGCCTGACCTCCGAGATTTAGGCATGCCTCTTACTAATCTGTTAAATGCCTTGTTCGCCTGAGTATCATCGTTTGTAGACTCCAGAACAGGTTGGTTTTCTTTATTAGCAGCGACCTTCAGTTCCTCTGCAGGAGGCGAATCATCTTTCTCGTCTTCTGCAGGATCACAAGAATGGAAATTGTAAGCGAGCAAAAGGAGCGTATAAATGCACAAATCAATATGGTTGAGCAAACACACCCTTGATTTCATCTTCAAACAAAACATCCAGATCCTGGACAGATATGGACCACACAGCTGATCGTAATGGAGGTCGATTATCATCACTGACAGAATTCTCAGCCCCATTCGTCTTGCATTCAAGTATCTTATCTTGTGGTTTGACAGAGGGAATTTCAACTTGCTCTTCAGGAGATTCTCTTGAACTGCTGCAACTACCTTCACTGTTTGTAGGAGAAGAATGATACCTTTCAAGATGATCAAGTACAGATATTGGAGAAGTGTCACTGGTGTTATCCATATGTTTCCTCTCTCTTTCCAAGAAGCTTGAGAACCAACATGATGTTCCTTGCTTAACATAAAAGAGCACGTAGGCTTCTTGTTCTAATACATACTCCTCAGCAACTCTAGTCACCTACAAACAACAGCAATGTTAGAACCATGATCATGCCTGTTGTAAAAGGTCGACATAGTAAAAGTCACCTTGCGGTCATCAATCTGATACCATGTGCTTGGAGAGGAGCGAACGAAGCAATAGTAATGTCCAGAATATGGTGAACCAATATGCACTAGAACTGAAGAAAGATCATACTTAAACTGGACCTGCACTAGCCATTGAGGATGAGAACTTCATTTTCTTATAAATAGCACAACTGGTAATAAGCACAACTAACACAAACCTCATCTACAGGGCAACTTAAGAATGAGCTCAAGTCTAGCTCCAATGGAAAATTCACCGAATCATAGATCTTGTAGCATGTATTTCCATCATTCTTAAATCTCTTCAAGTGTAGTGCAAGAACTTCTGGCGCTGTCTTCAACTTAAGCTGCTTCTCCATTGTGACTTGAGACTTGCATCCTTCACAAATTAATTTGATTTCAGAATCATCAATTTTCTCTAACCTAGTGAAGGATGCCAGCGCATCAACAACACTTTCTGCGTTATCGATCTCCAAGCTAAGATCAAGAAGTGGTTCAAAGGTGTCGGAAAGATGACCACAACCACAACAACGTAGCTGAAACGGGAAAAAAAAACATATAATGCAAATCAAACATAAATCCATATATCCATATTAGCAAAGAGTATAGAATTACCTGACTTCTAAGACATCCTCCGAATACTTGTGTAACAAAGCTATCTTTATCTAGAGAAGACTTCCAATCGTCAGATTTGTTACCAAGACAGCAAGAATGGATACTATCTAACAATGATTGGAGGAATTCATGAGCATCTTCTTGCTGACCTAATTGAAAATGAGGTGATATCTCTAGAAATTAAAAGGTTAAGTACTCCATGTTTCACTAGGTTGCTCTCTTCATAAAAAATTCTAATCATTTTATTTACTTGTACTATAGCATATAAGATGAAGATCCTAGCAATTTCAATCAAAATCGACAAAGACAAATACTACTATCTTAGTTGCATATTACAAACTAAATATGAATGAAAAAACACCTAGATTTGACATCAACTTGCTAGACTTATTGCCTACAATAATTCCATCATGACATGAGAAGTTATATCAAGCTAGTTTACTTCAAAACAATGGCAACTTTGAGCTATTGCTACATCAGAAGCTGTTCAACCAATAGTATTTGTTTTCCATCAATAACAAATCTAGAGAAATGCATAGAAATATGAACTGTGGCAAATATCACCTAGATGATGGTAGGTAGATCAAATATACTGACTAAAAGAATAGATAAATTCAATACAGACCACACATCAGCTATTAAATTCTTATAGTTTGATTGCATATGACTAACTAAAGAATCAAAGATAAATCTAGCTAATCCACATTCAAAGTCAGAAGTTGTTGAACGTCATCTAAGTAGCTAATGTTCTTGTAGAGATAATAGCATCCCAAGTATGATGATATGCTTGATGTAAAGATAAATTCATAAAAATTTGAGGATACGGCTCAAATTTTCTGCAAAATTTACAGGCGAAGTAACATATCCTGAGAGCAGCAAACAACTGCTGAGGTGTTGTTTGAAAGCACAGAATGAGCAGAAATCACCATCTGCAGCTGCATGTTCAACAACAGCGATGGACTAGTATTAGAGATGAGTTCAAATGGGAGAGCAATCATCAAACCAAAAGGCGATCCGCAGGCTCATACCACGGAAGCAAGGAGAGTGATCCGTCTTGAGAATCTTCTGCACAAACGGCACCGTATGCGTGAGGCACTGCAGAACCGCATTGAGGAAGCAGGTATTCCCCAAGTTCTTGAGGCCAGCACCCTGATCCGATCAATATCACGCCCAAGATGGAAACTTCATCAACAAGAAGCAGCTAATATACTTGATAAAACTGCAAGGACGAAACCTCACCACAAAACGGGGCGGGTCACTCAGCGGAGAAGGGGAAGCGCACGAACTTGGTCCGACCACCGGATCGAGAGCCTTGGAAAGAGGTAGGAGGTAACAATTGAGCCATCGATTGGGTGAAACCTAAGGGAAAAAAAACAGTGAGAAAGCATCGAAATTGGAACTCACCGCGACTTGGGGATCGACGGAGAGGAGAGGATCGGCGGCCATGCCAAGCGAGGGTTTTGAGGAAGAAGCTAGGCGGATCGAGATCGAGATTGAGATTGAATGTGTCGGGATTCCGCCGAATTGCCCTTATGAATACATACGATTTTTGGCGGGGCTTCGAAATTGAAGGCGGCGCCGCGCCCAAATTTTTAGAACCGAGTCTCGATTATGAACCGCACTTACTCTGAAACACCCGTTAATTACCCGATGCGTGATTGGCTAGTTACTGAGTCAAAATTATCTGCTTCGCGAACCAAAAAAGGGATGAGATTAGCTGGTACTATAATAATATTGGTTGCGGCCCAAATTGGCCCTCATTTGGGCTGGATAAGGGACCACGGACCGGGCCGATTTGTGGCCCATAATTGGCCCGAGAGGCCGACGTAAATGCATACGGAAACAGTTTTTGGATCTCGGATTCTGAAATGGAGACGGAGAAAGGACTTTCGGCCGTCGCGAAAGAGGAGGACGGAGCCGGCGGCGCGGGGCGGAGGGAGAAGCTGTGTCGGCGGTGCAAGCGTGCGTACGACGCTGCCTACAATACGACTTCCTCGTGCCGGTTTCACCCTTCCTTCTTCGTCTGTCGCAGGCACGACGACCAGAAGAGGTATGCTAATCGTTCCCCGACCCTAATCAATAACGATCCTTTGATTCCGAAACTTCTTTGTTCTTCAAGTAGGAGCTTCCTTGATTTTACCTTTTCTAGATCGAGATTCCGCCGGTTCTTCCTCATCAGAGATTTAAAACTAGTTGGTATATTATATTGATTGCTGTACGAACCATTCCCCTTTTTTAGTGCGATTACAAGCAACTTTGGTTGATTTGCGAATTACTTTCTCTTACGGAATTGCTACTGATGAATGGAGAGATTGATGTCACAAGCACAATTGAACATGCAATTCCTCTGGATATGCATATGCATAAAGTGCATTGGTCATCCATTGTGGTTAAAATATCGATGTATGGATTGAGTTCTTAGCTCTTATCTAATATAAGATCCTCTGAATTAGGATCATATTTCCATGATTGAGTCCCATGACTAGGGTTTGTTCCAAATATCAAATCTCACTATAAACGTGCATAACCGAGGTTTTGTTTACTTGCATGGAGAGATTGAAGAGGGGGGAGGGATTGAGTGTGCGGCCATTCCCTTGACCTGTTTACCTTGCGATTTGGGTAGTGTGAGGGAGCAAAATTGCAGTCCACAACATCTATTTGCATCTCTGAACGCCGAGGAAAGACTTGCCTTCCCTCCATTTACTTCTACCTTTCTTTCTCCTCTCCGTTCCCTCCAAGGAAACAGAGCCCAAGTTTGGGAAGTACTAGAGCTTTAAGGTAGATGCGTGATGCAAGTAGAAGAGGTAAAGGGTTTCGGCTCTAAGGGGGCCGCTGATGTGGCGGTTCCACATTTTAGAAGAGGTAAAGGGCTGATGTAGAATAGTTTAGATATGATCAAGCCTACAAGCTCAAAATGATAGGATAAGAAGTTGCGATAACAAGCCTCAACTAGTTGGAAGACATGGCATGCTTGTTAGTTCAATAAGTACAACCGAACGGGTTCAATGATTCTATTGGTATTTTGGTTTTTGCACATTGAACTTTCTTATGAATTTTCCTTGTTGATAAGAGCCTTTCGTATAATGTATCAATCACTCCCTCTTTGGTTTACTAGTGTACCAAATATATTCTAACTGTGTAAATTCCATTCTGGGTATGCTCTTTTCAATTTTCTCAACTCGGAACCAAAAAACTTGTGCTATTTCTTCTCATTAGCTCTACGTAAACGATTCTTGTTCACTCAAAAACAATTGTTATTGTTCATTGAACTTTGAAGGTACTACGAGCTTGGTCCGAATGATCCACCTTATGCTGCCAAATTCTACGACTGCTGCGGAGCTGAGGACCCAGATGCAGCCGGCTGCACCACTGATTTCCATGTTTCCTACGACGATGAGTGAACATTCCGCATATGTAAAAAGGAATGAGTGAATGTTCCATCGTTCCGCTGTTGATGTATTTTCTTCGTTCATATTTAAGTTTATATGAATGCTTTTTTGCTTGTCTAATACTGCAGATGGCTGTAGAAAATTCCCTGTATAATGCCTAATTGACAAACAAACTAGTTATCTAGATCGGAAATAATGTTTTTAATTTGTGGAAATGGAAGAAAGTGATAGAAAGCAAATAATTATCTTGTCTCACAGCCAAAGAAGAATAATGTATATTTTTTCTATAATTTTTTTTTCCTTCCTCGGTAAATATTTTGCATTGATATTATTATTTTCCAAAATGAATTATTAATTATATCTCCACAATATATGATGGATGTGTTTACTTGGATGACCATTATGTTAGGAAAAAATATCTTTTGTAATTTATTTATTTATATCTTACCATAAAACTAACAATACTGAATCATTTGGAGCTAACGATACTGAATCATTTGGAATGAATGATATCACCCTTGAATACCGGCAGGCAGATAAATTATGTTATTCTAGCAGCCCTGGAGAAGTTAAAAGGCTTTTAATTGTACAACGATATCACCTTTTCTTCAACAATTGCATGATCATGATTAAAAAAAAAAAAGGTTTTTAATCGCTGATAGTCCACCTTTTCACAAAGCAAAAGCATCTGATAAACACAACCATTGTTTCTGTCAAGACACTCAGGTTTGCCCATGAACTAGCATTTGAGCTACTTACCAAGAGGGAACTATGATTCAGGCTTAACCTTTTGCCGAGCTGCTCGATGGTCTCTCCTCATGTCATTCCATAAAATATGCTTGTCCGATGCTTCACAGTGCTTTTCCCATCGGTCACAAGGAGCAGGTTCATCGCAAACATAGCAGTAGCACTGCAGCAATTATAGTGAAAATCGTACGGTCGTAAGAATCAAATAGACAGATAAATGGAAGTATAAGACTGAATTAGAAATCACAAATAGAATGCCATGCTGGAGAGAAGTGTCTTCGATGTACCAACAGATTAATTCATCAACATTCCATAAGATGTTTTGATTTCGTTGATGAACAGAATCAATCTTGATGATGCTAATAAGAGTTTATTTATGTTTATTATAAAAATGATAACTACCTAACCAATCTTTAGCATATTTTTTAAGTTTGATGAGATAATAGAAGGAACTTCCAACAAACTAAACATCTTAATGTTCATGAATACTCCATCAGCAAATTGGTTTACAAAGTCATCTACTTAATATTGAGCTTGGCTTGGCTTGATCTCTAGTGTTTACGCAGTTAGGCTCCACTCATTTACAACCGTAGACTAATCTGAGCAAATCAACAGTCTTCCTAGTTAGAAAGCTAACCTGAAGATTTAGACTTAAATTTGAGCTCTCGTCTTTGAGGCCTACTTGCAATATATTTATTTTCATCAGCAACGACAGACTATTTCAATAACACAGTTTACTTTCCTATATAGAAATGAAAAGAAAACAGTTACTTTCCTGATCAAAATGAAAAGAAAACAGTCTTTTTAGGGAAGAATGTTAGGAACTTGCCATCATGATTTTGCAGCATACTGTACTTTTCTGCTTTGATTGCAAATATTCTCAAAAAATGAAGATATATAACATAACTGCTACTGAGAATTTATGCTTCATTTAGTTCAACTAAGCAATGTCTCCTATAAGAAAGTAATAAATGGTACTTTGAGAGCATACGATTAAAATTATTGAAATTTTTACCTTTTTTTATCTGAGTATATAAATTTTTACCTTCTATTAGCTGGATGAATACTATGGCTCGTTTAAGTTAATACTACTTCGGTTAGCAGGGTAAAACTTCTAACAAAATGTTTAATCCTGAAACCTAAAGCAAGGGGGTGACATATATGCCTAGTGATCATTAAGCAGAGATCAAAGTTTTATATCTGGGGAATGGCTTGCGATGGACTTAAGCTAATCCTCATCATCATCTTTAAGCAATTCATTCAACAATATTTGCAGGAAATAGCAGGGAAAACATAAGAAAGGCTTCTGAACTTGCAAGGACTTAAAAGGAATCCAAGAACAAAGTTTCAACATACAATGTCCTGTTAGTTAGAGCCCTAGAGCCAATCATTTGATGATTGTTGTATGAACTCGTTGTATCATATTCTAGTATATATATAAAGACATTTCTTTGTGGTTATTATACTTACTTGTATTGGTGCCAAATAACTAAGTATAATAGCATCCTTGAGTAGAAGGTTCTTATCTATATCAATTGATTGGTTGAATCGATAGTGAGATGATATAGAGAACACTACTCTAAATCATTCCTAATCAAGTATTAACATTCAGGGACAATGTTAATGCAACGAGACTAGCATGTAGGTCAACTTGATGACTTGATCTCACAAGTCATGGATATGGGGATATCAAGTTGACACATGGGTATGCATTGGAGAATGTATACTGAATGACCCGTCATGAGAAAGTATCATGGATCATTATATGAGTGTTATATACTTTCTCATGTGACTATTAGTATGACTATTAGTCCTTGGACCTGAAGTCACCATGGTTTCCTACATAAGAAGTTACATACTTTGACTTCGTCAAACGTCACCCGTAACTGGGTGGACTATAAAGGCGATTACTGGATATGTAACAAATTATGCGGAGGGATGTGAGTGATGTAGATGGGATCTATCCCTCCTATATGACCGGAGTGACATCGTTATTCTTGATAGAGTGAGACCACTAAGTGCATGGTCATGCCCAAATGAGTCAATATAAGATATTGAGCTCATTTGATTAGAGTGAGTCTACTTGGAGTTCAAGATTTAGATTGATCAGTGGATGACACCGTCTATGCCTCAAATTGATCAATCTAGATGTTAAGAATAGAAGGATATTGTCATATATTGTGAAGAGTCACAATTAGTAGTCACAAGGTGATGTTGGATCTCAACATTCTTGTAACTTGGGTAGTAATGATGTGTTGCTAGATACCGCTCATTACTTATGCTTCTAAATGGGTTTAGGAGCATTGTCAACGTTACAAGAACCTATAGGTCACACACAAAGGGCAATTAGATGGAGATTAGGTTCATATGATGGACCAAGAGGATTAGGTTCATGTGATGAACCAAATTTGATTAAGAGTAATCCAAATTAGACTAATTGAGTTGGACTCAATTTGATTCATGTGTCTAATAAGTCTAATTTAGATTATGACTCATTGAATCAATTTAATTTAATGGATAGAGATTCACTAAATTAAATTGACTTGAATCAAAGGCTGGATTTGATCAACCATGGGAGAATTTAAGTCAAGTTTAACTTAACTTAAGAGGGAAGATGAAGAGTCAAGTTTGACTTGACCTTGACTTGACCAAATGTCATGTCATTGTGACTTGGCATAGGGCCAACCAATAATGATGTGCCACATCATCAAAGGTTACATGAGTGTGTGCCACCTCATGAGGGAGACCAAGAGTTGTGACCCTTGGTATACCATGGAGATAAAAAACTCCTCCATTAAGTGGCCGACTACTTAAGTGTGCATTTGGTGTGCTTGTGTAACTCCATCTTCTTCCTCCTCTCTTCTTGTTCTCCCTCTCCTCCACCTTGGCCGAAACCTCCTTGAGTGCTAGCACACTTAAGAGATTTTTTTCTCCACCTAATCGTTCGTGTGGATACACATAGAGGGGTGTTCACTTGACACCCTTGAGATCCGGCATCTTCTTGGATGAGCGGGATAAGCGAAGGGCTTCGCACCAAAGGTATAAATCTCTACCATGTAGATCTAGAGTAGATCTAGATTATAAAAGATGTACACGAAATTTTATCTTCGCACGGATCCGGTGGCATGGGATTTCGGGGTTTCCGCAACGCAAAAAACGATTTTTACGGCCCGAAAGTTCCAACATGTCCATCCTTTTGATATATTCTTCTCACCTCCATTTATAAGTCTAGGGAATCGTAGATATGCTTAACTAAATGAAGGGGTTAAAGAAATCACCTTTTGGCAGTGGCTTTTGTGGGGTGTCTTGATGAAGGGATAATTTCCACACAAGTGCCTTGAATGGGGATAATCTCTACAAGCGACCTGCAATTGTCCACTTCAAATGTTAAACTTGCAACTTTAGTCACATGCTGTATCATTAAATTATGCGTTTGCAGTCCTTGTTTGGAGGCTTAAATTGCAACAGAAGAAGACAACATTTCTAAAGTTCTACATATGCATGCTAAAAAGCCCACAGTAACAGATCTAAAATTGGTGATTAGGTGCTCTAACCACCTCTAGAATTGAACATACAAGATGCTGTACAGAACTTGAGAACTTAGTGAGCATCGATATAATTGAGAGTGCATGACACAGGACTTGAGAACTTCCAATTCTCCTGACAAAAACCTGATTTTGCAGTCGCCTGATGTTAGACTGCTAAGGGTTTTTTCCCCTGTATGATTGTGCAATCCTTGTTTGGAGGCTTAAATTGCAACAGAAGAAGACAACATTTCTAAAGTTCTACATATGCATATTAAAAAACCATACAGCAGCTGTTATTACAGATCTAAAATTGGTGATTAGGTGCTCAAACAATCTCTAGAATTGAACGTACATGATGCCATACATGACTTGAGAACTTAGTGAGCATCGATGTTATTGAGAGCTTCCAATTCACCTGACAAAAACCTGATTTTGCAGTCGCCTGATGTTGGATAGCTTAGGTTTTTTTTTCCCCTTTATGATGATCCCGACAACACAACAAGAACAGCAGGAAAAAAAAAAAAACATGTTTATACTGAGTGTTCCAAAGGTGAATATCTTTTTCTACTTCACTTTGAACAAAGTAGACCGGGAAGATCTTCCTTGAAAGATTATTTTTTTGAGTGTTCCTTTTAGTAAATTAGTACAGTTTTGCTGCGAAATCGCATATAGCTTCGTGATTTTTCTAGGGTTTGTCGAGAGAGGAAACAATACCTTGCCTCGTTCCGCAATGATCGCGACGTCATCTGACAGCGGCGGGCTGTCGAGGGTTAGACGACGGCTGAGATCGAGTTGGTCACCGAGGGAGGGATTGTTAGGGAGAATGAAGCAATCGTCGTCGTCGTCATCTTCCACCTCATCTTCTTCGTACTCGTATTCTTCCTCTTCGTATTCATCCCATTCCCACGGTTCCTCGACTCTCTTTGATCCCCAGATCGAGTATTGCTTTGCCCCCGAAGAAGCCCCTCCCGTGCTTCTGTTCGCCATGAGCTTAGTCTTCACTTTCTCTTCGAACTCTTCTTCGCCGTCTTCGTCGGAGGAAGAGATCTCGATCACCTCAATCGACATTGGACAAGACGAACAAGAGCGAGAGAAGCGTCGTGCCCTGCTGAAAATCTTTCACGCAACACCAAAATGTTATTCATATCTCCATAACACATTATTTTTTAAAATGTCTAAAAATTTAGAATTATCAATAAATTTGCAGTATTTTGTTTATTTTTACCATATAAATTTACAATAAATTTCCATAACTCATTTATGTAATCGATTTACTTAAACAAATTATAGAGAAAGTTATTTGTTCAAAAAAGTAAGTATATATATATATATTACCTTTTTTCCAAATAGTCGGTGTCCCATTTTAATTTAAATTTTTTTAACAAAATACAATCTTATCTTATTTAAAATTATTTATAATTATCATTTAATATTATTATCATTATTATTCCGCATATCTCCGCACCTTAAGTGGGGCCCATATTTTTTAAATAATTTTTTTGTTTTCCTAAATTATATGCTAATAAAACGTTTATTGAAAGAATAATTAATTTAAAAGATGATCCTATTTTTTCATATATACTAGTGTGATCAGACACCAACAATAAATTACTGTAATGAGTTTTCCTATGAAAAAAATTATTTTAATTTAATATTATACTTATCTAAGCAAAAGAAACTAAGAAAAGTATATTTTTTAACATCGTCGGTTTAAAATATTTATAGAAGATTCTTTGATCATAATGTTATCAATTCTAAGATATGGGATTAAAGAGATCTTTATTTTTTTTTATATAAAACAACCAGAAAATTAATAATGATAACAATTCATAATAATACATCGTAGTTGAGTCTCGAACTCTATATCACTGATTGTTTCACTTGTGAAATTACTAATAAACCTTGAAATTATTTTTAGTGTGAATAGAAAAAAGGACAGTAACGCAAATTCATTTTAGGCTTCACCAAAGTTAGTTAGTAAAGGGGAGATTTTTAATAAAATAGTAAGATATTTTAAAATAAATGTTAATAAAACAATGTACCAAAAAAATAAATTAAAAAAAATTAATTATAAATTTTAAAATATTATAAAATTTGTTTAGTAAAACATCTAAAAAAATAAGTCCGGAGCAATAAGCACTCCTTTTCTTCCTCTTTCGCTGATATTTTTTTATTTATATTTGTATAAATCCTAAAATCCTTAAATATAAATTTAATTTGTGTTGTATTAATAAAATTATTTTATAGTATTAATTTTATTATTTTTAATATGAACGGTGATTTTTT
Organism: Zingiber officinale; assembly: GCF_018446385.1. Classification (NCBI taxonomy): domain Eukaryota; kingdom Viridiplantae; phylum Streptophyta; class Magnoliopsida; order Zingiberales; family Zingiberaceae; genus Zingiber; species Zingiber officinale. Next base: position 86,734,954 of record NC_055988.1, read on the forward strand.
TTACATCGGATCATTTAAAATCTAGGATCGGCTCTGACTATCACTATAATAATTATAACAATTATAATTTCATAATTAATACATTATAGAAAAAAATCTTAATAAAGAAAATTAAACTTTTTTTCAAAGCCTCTAAAAATATTTTAAACGATATTTTTTAGCCCTACACTCATAACAAATATAAATTTCTGAACAACCTTTAATTTAATACATTATGTACTTTATAATTAACTCTGAATAAAAAATTATGATCTTTAAAAATTTAATTGGTATATATATTTTATTAGTTATCATATCTTTATAGTAATTACAAAATTATAATGGTTAAAATTATATAGTAAATTAGTAGTTATGGATTTATAGTTATTAAAATAGGCTCTGGTTCAAATTTAGATAGGATTTAAATAGAAAATATAGGCGTACTATACTAATGAAAATAATCTAATGGATAGTTGGGATAAAAAAAATATATAAATGGAATAAAAAGATAAAGCTTTCACCGGAAAAAAAACAACGAAATCACCATTTCACTATAAATTCACTATAAAAAAAATACAAATGGAGACATGGAGCATTATCTAGATGATTCCAAAAACAAAATAAAGAATTTTTATTTTTGCAACATATATTTGTAGCTATTATTATCAGTGAGATTTATTCAAATTTATTAAAGTTAATAATTCACTACAATTTCCCACTCCTTCCACTAAATTTGGATAATAATTTATTTTTCTTTATTTTTTAAAAAATAATTTAATAAATATATTTTTTTAATTGTTTATGTTAGGGTCAAAATGTGATAAGGGGATGAATAGCTCGTCGTATTCGTCGTTGCTTGCTTCTTGGTGATGATATGCAACGAAATAAACAAGAAATAAAAATACAACGTTAATACAAGGATTTACTTGGTATCCACTTTAAGAAGAGGTGACTAATCCAAGGATCCACACACGACACACTCTTCACTAGTAAAAGCACTCCTTCTCTGTCACAATCGAAGGCGGAGAAACCTCGTACAAACTCACACAACAACAAGAAGAAAAGAAGAAGCAAATATAAGTAAATCTTACAAGATTTTATACAATGACCCTAGCTAGCTTCTGTTGGAATGCATACTAAAAGTCTAGCTTTTATAAATATTTATTTAGAAATAAGAATCACATTGGTTAGATGACTGCATTTATGTTAAATGTAGATTGTCCATATAATTTATATTGTAGATAACATGGTGTGTGGTGTCACAAACAGAAGATCATGATTATCAGTTCTTTATAAATTATAAATAGTTGCTCACGACCAAGATGGATAGGGACAAACCATTGGAATGGTCGTAGTATAATTAGTATTAGTTTATCTTAACTATAAAATTACACTAGTATACTATGTGTGTATTGAGTAGGGTCATTTGAGGTAGTTTCTTTTTATACTGAATACATGAAAGAACAAACCTCAGTTATTATGGAAGTGCATACTCTTAATCCTTATATAATAACAAACACGTATATTTAGTATTTATTTCTTTAATTTATCAATGGGCGAGATTTAGTACATTAAATCAATAGACCCGATAAGTTGAGAAATAATATTATATATATGGTGTGTTATTGATTATAGAAGGAAATTGTGTCCTAGTGATATAGGTTGATAATGTCCTCAAGAGGAACTCATAAGGTTTGTCATGTAAACCCTGCATGTGGACTTAGTCCAACATGACAATGAGGTTGAGTGGTACTACTCTTGGAGCTAGATATTAATTAAATGAGTTGTCAGTAACTCATTTAATTAGTGGACATTCGATATCTTAAATACAGGGAGATTAACACACTCATGATAAAATGGAGTCCATAATGTAATTTGAGATTGGTGCGGTAGTTCAATAATAACTCTTTAGTGGTATGAGTTATTATTGATGAACTTAAGTTGTGTGTTCAAGGCGAACACAGGAAGCTCGAGCTCATCAGGAGACCAAAACCAATTTCTCCTCTCGGTCCCTATTGTAGGCTCTTATATAAAGCCTTATATCCACCTAAAGCCCACCTCTTACCCAAGTAATGGGTCGGCCAAGCCTTGCTTGCAAGGGGTCGGCCACAAGCATTGCTTAGATACTAAATAGTGGCCGGCCATGCTTGGTGCCCAAGCAAAAGGGTCGACCCACACAAAGGAATTAAAAGAGTTTTTATTTTTTAAAATCTTTTCTTAAAAGAGAGATTTTAATTTATAAAATATTTCCTTATTTGATGTCAATCACATGGTTTTAAAAGAGAGTTTTAAATTTTAAAATCTTTCCTTTTATAACTTTTCTACAAAGGATTAAGAGAAAGATTTGAAATCTTTTCTTATTTGTAGTTGTCTATAATATGAAAGAAAGATTTTAATTTTTGATAAATCTTTCCTTTTTTTGTAACCATGATTAAAAGAGAAGTTTTAATTTTAATCTTTCCTTTTTTGTAGTTGTCTACATGTTTTAAAAGAGAGAGATTAATTTTAAAAACTTTCCTTTATTATCATGTACAATAGGAAATTTAAAAGAGAGATTTTAATTGTTGTTAATTTTTTTTTAAATGAAGGCCACAAATAAGGAAGTTTTAATTATGTTTAAAACTTTCCTTTTTTACCAAGACCAAGGATTATAAAAGAGAGGGAGAGGGTGCCTCATAGGAGACACAACCTAGGCTTTCTCCTCTCTTCTTTGTGTGGCCGACACTTTTGTTCCTCTAAGGGCCGGCGGCACACAAGCCTTAGTCTTGGTGGCCGAATCTCTTCCTTCTTCTTCTTCTTCTCTTTTGCTTTCTTCCTTTAAGGTCGGCGGATCTTCAAGATTCATCTTCTTGGTGGTCGGTTACTTGGTGGGGAAGAAGTAGAGAAAGGAGATTTCCTATTTTGGCATCCCTTCGTGGCTAGAGTCTTGGATCAAAAGGAGGAGCTTGGGTGAATTTCATCTTGGTAGATTGCCGCCCACACGACGTCCAAGAGAAGGAGAGGAATACAATAGAAGATCAAGAGGTTGATAAGCTACAAAGAAAGGTATAACTAGTTATTTGTTTCCGCATCATAACTAGTTCATGTTCTTTGTATAGTTCTTGAAATACCAACACAAGAGGCAATCGTTTTTGTATTTGTTTTTTGACTTAGTGTTCTTTTATTTTTCGATCTTGTGATTCGATTGTTCTTAGCGGTTAAACCTAGGGTTACTATAAGGAGATTAAATATTGAATTTCTTTAAAAGGCTTTGTCAAGGAAGTGATGGATGATCTCATACCCAAGAGGCATAGTGCCTCGCCATGTTTAACCTGGAAGCCAATTTTAGAAATAAATATTTAATCAACTTTGTAACATAGGTCGGACTTGGATTAATAATATTAAGTCTAACCTCTAAGAGCAGATAAGTTGAACTTAGAATCAATAATGTTAAGTTCTGTTTGCGATTCAAGTTTAACTTATAAAGAACACAAAGGTTATTAGGAAAGGTTCAGTACTTGTATAAATTTTTGTACAGGGGAACCGGTACGGTATTTCGAGTAGCAACCAACAACTTCTCCTTCTTGTTTGGAACGCCTCTTGACCTTAGAAGTGCAACAACACTTTGCTCCAAGAAGCTTTAAGAACTGGCGATGAGTAGTGGAGAAGATCGTTATGATTGTCGCTGTGATTATGCGGAGAAGAAAGCCAAAACACTGTAGAGAAAAGCGCTCGCCAACGGCTATAACCTGCGCAACGGTCGAATTCCAATTGATTGAATTACTCTCAATCGATTGGGGAGGCTTTGAATCGATCGATTGATCGATTTAGAGCGCCTCTGTGCTCTCTAGATATCGCCTGAATCAATCGCCCGATCGATTCAAGGCTTATCGCGTGATTTCCAGCGCTTCAATCGATCAGTCGATCGATTCGAGGCTCCCAATCGATTGGGAAGGCTTCTGTGCTCGCAACACTTACTCCCAATCGATCCACTGATCGATTGGGCCAAGGTTTCTTCGCGGCACCCATCCAATCAATCAACCGATCGATTGGACCATGATTCAATCGATCAGTTCGATTGATATACTTGTGACTTGCCAAATCAAGTCCAAGGTCCTGAAAACCTAACATCCGGTCAACTATGACATGTTGGGACATCATGCCTAGCATCCGGTTAACTTTGACCTACTAGGACTTCTTCACCAAGTGTCCGGTCAATCCCTTTGATCCACTTGGACTTTTCACTAAATGTCCAGTCACCCTTGACCAATCTGGATTTCCTCGTGCCAAGTATCCAGTCAATCTTTTGACCTACTTGGACTTCCCAACACCAGATGTCCGGTCAACCTTGACCCACCTGGATTTCCATCTGTCTGGCTTCACTCACCAGGACTTTCACCTAGTTTTAATCACTAGGATTTTCTCATCTGCCTAACTTCACTCACTAGATCTTTCCATCTGCCTGACTTCACTCACCAGGACTTTCATTTAGCTTCACTCACTAGGATTTTCCCACTGCCCGACTTCACTCACTGGGACTTTCGTCTGCCTAGCTTCACTCATCAAGACTTTTAACTGCCTAACCTCCAGTTAGGACTTCCCAGTCAAGTATCCGGTCACCCTTTTGACTTGTTTGACTTCTCTTCACACCAGTCTGATCAAACTCTGACAAGAGGGGAATTGTATCAACAATCTCCCCAAATGAATGATTGCACCTGCAATTTCCATGTATTGTCAAACATCGAAACCCAAACATTAAAACTCAAACTTGAGCCAACTCAAGCTTAGTCAACCTGATCAACCTAACCTAGGGGATATTGCATGAACAATTTAATGTTTCTTTCATTTTGTTATAAATTCACTTCGATGAGTCTGGAAGCTTCAAGAAACCCCCCAATGGAGAGCGGCGACGAGAACTCCTCCCGATCGCCAGTTGGCCTTATGCAGGAGGAGTATACGGATCTCCGTATTAGATTATATACATTTATTTATTTATAGCTTTTAGGATAATTTAGTATTTTTCCCTTTCCTATTTAAGCTTTAGGGTTTCTTAACTCAACTATATAAGGTTTTATACTCTTCTTAATTTCTACATAGTATAAAAGCGAGGTTCTTCTTTCCTGACTTAATTTTTCTATTGCCCCTTATTTGTTGCTTCCTGTTGTTCCTGCCTGCTGTCGATTTCAGTGTCAACGTCCTTTTCTGTTGATTTCAGCACTGATGTCATTTTCTGTCGATTTCGACGCTGACGCCATGTCCAATCGATTTCAACACCGATGTCCTTTTTTGCCAATTTCGGCGCCGACATCTTGTGTTGTTGATTTCTGTGCCGACATCCTTTTCTGTCTTGGGTTCTTTGTGTGACCACGGGCCATCTTGACACTACTTTTCACAAATGGAAATTATCTATATAGTTTAGTTATTCTGAGCATTATTCATTTTGTCAACATGCCTAGTCATACTGATGCTTCATGGAAATCTGATTCGTGCTGGAGCAGTTTCAACAATTTCTTACTTCATAGCCTTCTGTCATGTTAGCTCCCTCTCATATGAGTTTGTCATCGTCTGATATTTCAGGTATGTTTTCATCATTATAGATTTTGGACTTTAGTGTATTCCATCATATGCCATCTAATTTCTTATCTTTTGTTTCTTTTTCTCCGAGTTCATATATATTTATTGTGACTGTTGATGGTACTCCCATGTCATTAGTAGGTGTTTGTTCAATTGCTACATCTTGTTTATCTATTACTAATATTTATTATATTCCGAATCTTACTTTAAATATTACTTCTGTTAGTCAATTATATGAGTCTGGACACCTAATCTCTTTTTCTTCATTCAATTGTTATGTTCATGACCTACGATTTCATAGGCTGATTAGGATAGGCTGTAGGCAAGGAGGATTCTATATTTTGGATCAACTCAAAGTACCAGAAGTGATAGCTTCGAGTGTGGATTTATCATCATTTTATCTAAGTTGTTCATCTTTTGATTTTTATTTGTGGCACTCTCGTTTACATCATGTTTCAGCATCTTGTTTGCAGTTTTTAGCTTCTACGGGAGTATTAGAACCTTTAAAATGTCCTGATATTTCTAATTGTAGTAGTTGTAAACTAGCCAAATTTTCTACCTTACTATTTTTTAAAAGTTTTTCTTTTTTCTTCTGTTCCATTTGATCTTATCCATTATGATGTGTGGGGACCCTCTCATATTCCTACAAAAGGGGGGGGGGGGTCAAGGTATTATGTTTCATTTATCGATGATTGCACTTGTTATTCTTGAGCTTATTTTATGAAACGTAGGTCTGATTATCTTACCATTTTGAACAACTTTAGAGCTCCTATAAAAACTCAACATTGTTGATGCGGGAAGCATCCGACGATCGAACCAATGTTTTGTTTATGTCAAAGGGTTCAAAGTTAAGGTGTTTTATTTTCTAATATGTATGAATGAGCTTTGCAGGGAAGTCCTAAGTGTACTTAGGCAAAAGTCCTAACTGCGGTTAGGCAAAGGTAAAATCCTAGGGGCGGTAACCCTAGGTCATAAGGGGTGGTAACTCTATGCAGAAAGCATTGGCGGGTTAGAGCTTCAGGCAAAAATCTTAGGGGGTGGTAACCCTAGGTTGAAATCCTGGTGTCGCAAACCGGGTAGAAGTCTGGACGGGTCATGGACCGGACGTCCAGCATGAAGACCGGAAGCATCGAGCGCCGAGGAAAAGGTAAACTCTCCTGAGTGGAGTAGGTGAGGATGCGTTCCTCGGAAGAGGGAACAGTAGGCATCGGTTCGACCTAGGGTTTTCGGTCGGAAATCCGAAGTCAGGACCGGACAGTCCGGAGACTGTTGAACACTTTATTTAATACATTCGTTTGTGCTAACTTTGTTTTGTAAGATATGTTTGTGTTTTGGGGCTAACATGTCTTGCAGGTACAAAATAACAAGGTTTTCCCTGGGATGAATAGTGTCCGAGACACCTCCATGGGGCTTGGAGGTGCCTTGGATGCAAATGAGTTAGCTGGTTGCGAAGTGGAGCTTGAGGTGCCTCAAATGGAGTCTGAGGCACCTTGGACACTACCTTTGAGTATTTTAAAAATTCTTTTAAAATTCATTTAAAAATTCTTTTAAAAATCTTTTAAAAAATCTTTTAAAATTCTTTTAAAAATCCTAGAAAAAATCTTATATTTTTTTTTAAAAATTCTTTTTAAAATCATTTTAAAAATCTTTAAAAAATTCTATTAAAAATCTTTAAAAAATTCTTTTAAAAATCTTTTAAAAAATCATTTCAAAAATCTTTTAAAATTTTATTTTAAAAATTCTTTTAAAATTCGTTTAAAAATCATTTTAAAAATATTTTAAAAATTCTTTTAAAAAATTCCTTTAAAAATTCTTTTAAAAATCTTTTTAAAAAATATTTTAAAAATTATTTTAAAATTTCATTCAAAAATCTTTTAAAAATTCTTTTAAAAATACTTTAAAATTTCTTTTAAATATTTTTTGCAAAATTCTTTTTAAAATCATTTTAAAAATCTTTTAAAATTCTTTAAAAAATTCTTTTTCAAATTATTTTAAAAAACTTTTTAAATACTTTTAAAAATCATTTTAAAAATCTTTTAAAAATTCTTTTAAAAATCTTTTAAAAATCTTTTAATAATTCTTTTAAAAATCTTTTACATTTTTTTTAAAAAATTCTTTTAAAAATCATTTTAAAAATATTTTTAAAATCTTTTAAAAAATTTTTAAAGATTTTTAAAAATTCTTTTAAAAGTTTTTAAAAAATTCTTTTTAAAATCTTTTAAAAATTCTTTAAAAAATCTTTTAAAATCATTTTAAAAATCTTTTAAAAATTCTTTTAAAAAACATTTTAAAAATCTTTTAAAAATTATTTTAAAAATATTTTAAAAATCTTTTAAAATTTCTTTTAAAAATCTTTTAAAACTCTTTTACAAATTATTTTAAAAATCATTTTAAAAATCTGTTAAAAGCTTTTAAAAAATTCTTTTAAAATTTCTTTTAAAAATTCTTTTATAAATCATTTTAAAAATCTTTTAAAAATCTTTTAAAAATTCTTTTAAAATTTTTTAAAAATTCTTTTAAAATTTTTTAAATTTTTTTTTAAAAATCATTTTAATTTTTTTTAAAAATTCTTTTAAAAATCATTTTAAAAATATTTTTAAAAAAACTTTTAAAAAATCATTGTAAAAATCTTTAAAAAATTCTTTTAAAAATCATTTTAAAAATCTTTTAAAATTCTTTTAAATCATTTTGAAAATTATTTAAAAAAATTTCAAAAATTATTTAAAAAAAAGTGTTTTCAAAAATTATTTTAAACCATTTTAAAAATTCTTTGAAAAATTATTTAGAAACCTTTTAAAAATTAATTTCAAAATTATTTGAAAAATTATTTAAAAATCTTTTAAAATTAATCATTTGAAAAATTATTTAAAAAACTTTTAAAATTATTTGAAAAATTATTTAAAAAATCTTTTAAAAATCAATTTAAAAATCTTTTCAAACACACTTGAAAAACATTTTAAAAATCAATTTAAAAATCTTTTGAAAAACACTTTATAAATCTTTTAAAATCAATTTAAAAATCTTTTGAAAAACATTTCAAATCTTTTAAAAATCATTTTTAAAAAAAGTACTTTAAAAAATCATTTTAAAAATACTTTGAAAATCTTTTAAAAATATTTTGACAAACATTTGAAAAATCATAAGTTAAATTCAACATCATAATTAATTTTAAATCAAAGATAAAATTAACTCCATCTCACACTCACTAATAGGCTGAATATGCCTGATAATCTTGAATGTGTGAGATGAAAAATAAAAAACAAATTATAAAATTCCTATTATGTTTTTTTTATATATAAATTACATGCTTGGACTCTAGGACCCTGAGGATTTACTTTGGCTTGAATTAAGGGGGAGTGAGTGGAATCAAGCTAAGTTTTTTTTAAAAATATTTTCGCATTTCTAACTTACCACAAGTTTTCTTTTTCAAATTTACTTTCAAAGCTTAAAAATTCTTTAAGTTTTCTTTTGAAAATCTAAGTACTTGCTAAGTTTTTTTTGGCTAAATGTTCTATCAAAAACTTTTAAAACTCAGTTTTTAAACAAATGGTTATCAAAAACTTTATAAGTTAAACTAAATATTTTTCAAAAGAATTTCAAATTAAAGCTAAGCATCAAAAATTTTATTTTTCAAAACAACAAGCATTATCAAAAGCCTTTTAAAAATATAGCTAAGTCTTTTCCGAATTTTACTAAATAGTTTTCAAATTCTTCTAAATAGTTTTTAAAAGAATTTAGCTAAATATTTCTCAGAGCAATTATTAAAAGAGACTAAGTTTTTGTTGAAAACACTAAGTCTTTTCAAAAACACTTTCAAAATTAACATTTTTTTTTTGTGGTTCAAATTTAGCTACTTTTAAGGGGGAGCTATTATTTTACCACTCTCCCTAAGTAATTTCTTTTTGCTTTATGTCAAAGGGGGAGAGAGGTCAAAGTTAAGAGGGAATATAAAGTTTTTTATTATTGCATTTCTTAGATGCTTAAAAATTCTTTACTGTCATATTTTTACTTAACTTTGAACCAGATTGTCATAAACAAAAAGGGGGAGATTATTGGTGCGGGAAGCATCCAACGATCGAACCAATGTTTTGTTTATGTCAAAGGGTTCAAAGTTAAGGTGTTTTGTTTTCTAATATGTTTGAATGAGCTTTGTAAGGAAGCCCTAAGTGTACTTAGGTAAAAGTCTTAGCTGCGGTTAGGCAAAGGTAAAACCCTAGGGGGCGGTAACCCTAGGTCATAGGGGGCGGTAACCCTATGCGGAAAGCATTGGCGGGTCGGAGCTTCGGCCAAAAATCTTAGGGGGTGGTAACCCTAGGTTGAAATTCTCGTGTCGCGAACCAGGTAGAAGTCTGGACGGGTCATCGACCGGACGTCCAACATGAAGACCGGAAGCATCGAGCGCCGAGCAAAAGGTAAACTCTCCTGAGTGGAGTAGGTGAGGACGCGTTCCTCGGAAGAGGGAACAGTAGGCGTCGGTTCGACCTAGGGTTTCCGGTCAAAAATCTGAAGTCAGAACCGGACAGTCTGGAGATTGTCGAACACTTTATTTAATATATTCGTCTGTGCCAACTTTGTTTTGCAGGATATGTTTGTGTTTTGGGACTAACATGTCTTGCAAGTACAAAAGAACAAGGTTTTCCCTCGGATGAACAGTGTCTAAGGCGCCTCCATGGGGCTTGGAGGCGCCTTGGGTGCAAAGGGGTTAGCTGGCTACGAAGTGGGGCTTGAGGTGCCTCAAATGGAGTCTGAGGCAGCTTGGACACTAGCTTTGAGGTGCCTCAAAGGATTGATGGAGGCGCCTCCAGGCAGGGATAAGCTGCAGGCAGCGTAGCTTATCGTAGCGCAGAAAGAGGGATAGAGTTCCATGTTTGAGGCACCTCGGACATGCTTGGAGGCACCTCCAACAGCTTATTTAAGCAATCTCGAGCAGCACTTCAATTCATCGAATTTGCAAGCAACCCTTCTGCTATGAGCTGCTAAAGAAACATTCCGACGAAGCTGTGACTTGACACCGACAACCCGTAGCTCAGAATCTGCGATTCCTATTGTTGTTGGTATATTTTTCTGTATTCAATTGTACTTCATTTTGTAATAATTTTATGAAATAATAGGTGTTGCCCAAAGTAAATGTTCAACAAACGTGGATCTTGGAGTAGGAGTCGCACAAGGCTTCGAATCAAGTAAATATCCTGTGTTTGCGAGTGTGTTGTGCTCTTTTATTTTTCTGTAGCTTTATTTCTCTATCTTTCGATTCCGAAACGAGTGAAAGCCATGAGCACTATTCACCCCCCCTCTAGCGCAGTCTCGATCCAACAAACATTCTAGTCACATAAAGTGTTTTCATTGTGATTTATGAGGTGAATACACTTCAAATCATTTTTCATATTTAATTGCTTCTGATGGTACTATTCATAAAATCTCATGTACATATACTTTTGAACATAATGATGTGATTGAATAAAAATATAGATATCTTGTTGAAACATCCCATTCATTTTTATTGTTTGTTAATGTTCCTAGTGTCTTTTTGGGGAAACAATCCTTACTGTTGCTCACGTAATTAATATAATTCAAACCTCACACAATTCAGATTTGTCACCTTTTAAAAAATTGTATGGGCATGCTTTTGTCTATTTCTCTTTGCGTGTTTTTTGTTGTACTTACTTCATCTTCATCCTTATGTCGAGCATAATAAGTTAGCCTCATGGTTTGCTCTTTGTGTTTTTTTTGAGTTATGATATTAGTTAAAAAGAATAACATTGTTTTAATCCCTTTAGTCAAAAATTGTATGTCTCTAGTCATGTTGTGTTTCTCGAGCATATTCTATTATTTTCTATTCCGACTAGTTCGCATAATATGACAAAGTTAGATATGTTTTGCATTGATCATTTCAATACTGACACTAAGGAAGCTTTACTCATAACTCCTACTGGTAGCTCAACTGAATCTGTTACTTTAGTTCCTGAGATATCCACTCCACATGCTTCTCCTTCTACCACTACCCAATCATCTCTTGAGGTTGTGGATGATCTTCCTCTCCTCCGTTCTTAGTCCACTCATGTTTGTAAGTCTACTAAACTACCAGATTTATTTACTTTTGTTATTTTTATTCTTTTGCTTCATTTGTGGTATTTGTTTATTATCTTTCTGAGCCTGTATCCTATAAAGAAGTTATTCGTAACCCACTTTGCCAGAATGCTATGACTGAGGAACTAATTGCTCGTTGGGTATATAAGATCAAAACTAAATCAGATAGATCTTTCAAACGATACAAAGCTCGTCTTGTTGCTAAAGGTTATTTTCAAGAATATGTCATGGATTATGACGAAACATTTGCTCCTATTATAAAAATGATAACTGTTCGTACTCTGATTAATGTTGTTTCTGTTTGTCAATAGAGAATGTCTCAGATGGATATCAAGAATGTATTTCTAAATGGTGATCTTTATGAAAAAGTTTATATGATACCTCCTCTTGGTATTTCACACCAACCTAGTGAAGTTTGCAGGCTTCGTAAAGCGCTTATGGTCTCAAACAAGCACCTCATGTTTGTTTGAGAAGTTTTCTATAGTGATTATTTCACTTGATTTTCATACTATTAATCATGATTCATTATTGTTTATCAAATGTACGAGTGATTGTCATATTCTTTTATTATTATATATTGATGACATGATTATTATTGGTGATGATTCTGATGGAATTGCTTCCTTGAAATCTAAGTTGACTTATTATTTTACTATGACAGACTTAGATATAGTATGCTAGTTTTGGGGCATTGAGGCCACCTATTTCCCAAAAGATTATCTTTTATCCCAATAAAAGTATATATCTGATCTATTTGAGCGTGAACGTCTTACTGATAATAAAGTCATTGATACTCCTATTTAGATTAATGGTCGGTATTCTCCATTTGATGGCTCACTTTTGTCGAATCCTAGTTTGTACTGAACTATTGTTGGAAGCTTTGTTTATCTCACCGTGACTCATCCAAATATTGCATATGATGTTCATGTGATTAGTCAATTAGTCGTTGCACCAACTATAATTTATTGGGCTGCTGTTTTTGTATTCTCGAGTATCTTCTAGGCACTAAATTTTAAAGCATTTTATTTCTTTCTACTTCATCTTTGGAGCTGCGTGCATACTCTGATGTTGATTGTGCTGGTGATCCTACGGATCATAAATCTACCACTAGCTTCTGTATTTTTCTTGGTGACTCCCTCATTTCTTGGAATAGTAAGAAATAATATGTTATTTCTAAATCTTCCATGGAAGTTGAGTACCATGTCATGACCTCAATTACTTGTGAAATAGTTTAGTTGTGTTGGTTGCTTGTAGATATGAGTATCTCTCTTCATCAACCTACTCCGTTATATTATGATAATCAGAGTGATATTCAAATTGCATGCAATTGAGTTTTTCATGACCGAACAAAATATATTGAAATTGATTGTCACATTACTCGTCATCATCTTCAGATTGACACCATCACATTGTCTTTCGTTCCTTCAAATATATAGATTACTGATATATATTTACTAAGGTACATTTCGCTTCACATTTTTATTTCTTGTCTTACAAAGTCTCAATGTTTCTAGCTGTAACATTGTATGTTTGAAGGGAATACTAGATTATATATATTTATTTACTTATAGCTTTTAAGACAATTTGGTCTTTTTTTTCCTTTTATATTTAAGGTTTAGAGTTTTTTAACTTAACTATATAAGACTTTATACTCTATATTTTTAACATTTTTTTCAATTTAATAATATGGCTAACTTTTTTCTCTTCTTAATTTCTACACTTTGGAGCAAGATCGATGCCCACCATCGGTATGACATCGACACGAGGTAGTGCTCCTTGCGGCCGGGGCAGTGCTCCTTGCGGCCGGGACACTGCTCCTTGTGGCCGAGGCAGTGCTCCTTGCGGCTGGCGCAGTGCATTCGCGCCCCTACCAGGGCAGTCTGGGCGGTGGTCTGGCGATTCAACCACCCCCAGGTGTACAAGCACTTTATCCAGAGATGATCTATCAAGGACGGAGAGGATATCCAACTGAAGTGCCTATGAGAGGTGAGTGTCATCTCGGGCCTCCAGGCGAGCACCAACATCGAGCGGCTCGAAGTCCTTGATGATGCCAGTAGGTGATAAGCTTCACCATCGTCGACGACGAGCACCTCCTACAAAACTACCGATTCATCACGTTGTCGACAAACTCCGCTCAACCAGATATGGACCGTCGTGATGGAGTCCTACATCGTCAACGTGCCCAAAGGCAACATAGAGGAAGACACTAGGGTCTTCGCCGACACCGTCATCCGCCTCAACCTCCAGAAGCTCGCTTCCATTGCAAAGGCGGGCCGACATGCGAGATGAGGACATGATTCTACCGAGCAAAAGTTCCTCCTACCTAGGTCATTCATTCTTTTTGTCATCGTCCCTTACTACAAGAAAACTCTCAATTAGTAACGGAAATAGCCACCGAAATAAGTTCGGTCGCTAATTTAGAGACCAAAATTAAATTTGGTCGCTAATATAGAGACCGAATTTTATTTTGATCTCCCTAATTTAGGGACCAAATTTTTTTCAATCCCTAGCTTAGAGGTTAGGATGTCAAATGGGAACAACAACACATACATTTACCAAATTTTATTCGATCACTAATTGAGGAATTGAAAATGAAATTTAGTCATTAATTTAGGGACTGATATTTAAATTCGATCGTTAATTTAATTAATTTAGGATTTAAGTTGATCGATAAAATTTTAAAATATAAAATAAATTAGGATCAAATTTAAATTCAATGGCTCATACAAATTTGAATTCAGTCACTATTTAAATTCAGTTTCGGTCCAAAAACGCCTACCCCGCCAAACCCTAATTGTGTGCTCGCTCCTCCCTCCTGATCCCGATCTTCCCCTCCGAGATGACGTGATCTGCTCCGACGTGACTCCTCTCCGATTTCGGTAATCTTCTCTACTTCCGTGATGTTGGCATGCCTCGGCCTAGCACAGAGGTCGGCCGCGAGACCTGGCCGTAATTACGATGTTCTTTGCGAAAAAAAAAATCATACTCGCTAGTCTACGAGATTAATTAGGAACCAACGACATCAATAAGTTTCTAAGTCATTCCTTTTGGGTGCGAACGATCATGGCCGCATGCATTGGTTTCATGTTCCTGTGTTTGTATATCGTATTTGTTTCATCCCTGCTTTGATTGTTGATCCCGTCCGGAAGCTAAGTCAGACGGAGGTCGGTCGCACTGTATTCAGTGTTAACAGAAAGTCGTTGAAGTGATTTGCTAACCCGGCACCTCGCGGAAAGGTTCCCACGCACGAATGATGAGGAATGATGACAGGGATAACGAAGCGAAGCTCCTGCGCACACTCAGACGAGCCCACCTAACATTAGAGGCCAAAAACCAGGGAAAAAGTCCCCGGAGCAGGCCCTCCGACGCTCAAGTCAGGTACTTTTTCCCCAGAAGAATAGTGAAAGGATGAAAGTAAAAGATTGATGCGAAAAGGTGAGTGAGTGTACCTGCGTAAGGGAGAAGGCTTCCCTTTTTATATGTCAGTGGGTACTTCAGGAACCTGCTAAGTGTCAGGGAATGTCGGGTGTCAGGGCTTGTCTGGTAACGAATGACACTTAGCTGCCTTTTACTGGCTATGGGAGCATCTCTCTAGCTAATAGCCTCCGACCATCGACATATGCTCTGACATGTGATGGTTATTCCCTGACAGATGGGTATGATTCCATAGCTTGTTTGTCATTTAATGCCTGCTCTGCCTACTTGACTTCCTTTACCTATGCCTCCGACCCTGTGCGCCCAACCCTGTAAATCCTGACCTGTGCGTCCAGCTTTGTAAATCCTGACCTGTGCGTCTAGCTTTCTAAATCTTGACCTGTGCGCCAAGCCCTGTGAGTCTTGCCTTGTGGATCCTTCCTGCTATTTCCTGACCCGCCTAGTCTGCTCTGTACCCTGCTCTGTAAATTCAGACCTGTAAGCATTGACCGATATTTCCTATCCGATATGCCTTGTTATGCGTATTCTTCCCTGCATGCTTTGACTTGTGATTCGTACCTGCGCTCATTCCGACCTTTATAAATCTTGGCCAGTCTCTCCCGACCTGCATATGGTCCCCTCTGACTCGTGGCACTTACCTGTATGTCCTGCCTTGTGTGACCTATCTTGCAAGACCCTACATGTCTCTCCATACCCGTAAATCCAGACCTGTATTACCGCCACCGCTTACCTGTTACTTGTAAGTCCTTGATTCGTGATCCCCGATCTGTAATCTTTTATCTGTAACCCCACGTAAGTCTCGTCTTGTAACTCCTGACCGTAATCCAGACCTTTATATCCTGCCTTGTGTGCCCGACCTCATAGGCCTTGACCTCCTATGTCCTGTCTTGTGTTTCATGACCTATCTCTCCTGCCCTGCTTTTATCTTGCCGACCTGTATTGGCCAGCGAGTATCTTACTGACCTGTACCAACCTGCGAGTATCTTACCGACCTGTATCGACCTGCGAGTATCTTACCGACCTGTACCGACCTACGAGTATCTTACCCAGTATGTTGTTCCTTGTGTACCCCGTACGTCGTTCCCTATTCGTTTCGACTTGTAATTCTTACCTTGCCTATTCTGGCTTCCGTAAATTCTGACCTGTCTTTCTCGATCTGTATGTGGCGCGCTTTGACTTGCGATCTTTACATGCGTATCCTACTTTGCATAGCTTATCCTGTGCAAGCCGACCTGTATGCTTTTACCCACTCATCTATAAGTCCCAACCTGTCCGTTCAGCACCGCTTACCTGTAGTTCTCATTTCGCAATACTTGCTTTGTAAATATAGACCTGTATGCTCTGCCTTGTGGGACATGACCCTGTGCGTTTTGCGCCACGTCCCCTTGGCTTCTGACTACCACGACCCCTTGACTTCTAACTGCCATGTCCCCTCGACTTTTGACCGTCACGTCCCCTTGACTTCTGACTGCCACGTCCCCTCGACTTCTGACTGCCACGCCCCCTCGACTTTTGACCGCCACGCCCCCTTAACTTATGACTGCCATGTCCCCTTGACTTCTGATTGCCAACTGCCTTTTCCCTTTCCAGGGCCCCACTATCATGCATTGTATCACAAGCCTCCCTCGCAAGTCTAGTCGAAGGAGGACCCAAGTCCGACTGACTAGACCCGATCCTGGTTCCTTGTTCCTCCTTCCTTATGTACTAAATGCGGCACATTCCCCTATGTCTTCCCTCTTGGGTTTCTTCACCCACTTAACTATTCCAGTAATCTAGGAAATTGTATCACTCACTTAATTGCTCCATTAGTTTGGGGAGTTGTAGCTCTTTAATTCCAGTATCATTAATTTCCACTATCCCAATCCTTTAAAAGGCACTAGTCTGGCAATCCCCTGTTATATCCCTTTTCTATCAATATTATGAGTTCGCCTTCCTCTAATGAGGATGACCAACCACATTTCCAACTTCAGATAGATCAGCTTACACGACAGCTTAATCAGAAGGAGACGGAGCTAGCTGAGATGATACAGGACTGGGATCTTTAAATTACACTTCGTTGGGACATGGAAGCTCTTTGGTTATATGCTAAATCTCGGGTTAGAGATGAAATGGCCTTGAAACAGAAGGCCTACTCAGATTTGGAGCATCAAAAACACTTCCAAATTTATTTAGAAAATACACATGCCGATTCGGTATCCCTGCTCCAAGAAAAAATCCACATCAAGGATGCCACTATCGCTCAATAGCAGAACTTCATTAATCTCCTCAAAACTGAGCTAGAAAAAGCTCGGGCTTCTCCTGGACCCCCTGACCTTGGAAGAAACTCTGATCGGAGGAATGATCCCTCCACCAGCACTGCCCGGACCTCTTAACTATCAGATATTTCCTATGTTGTTTATGAGAGAAATAGCATATATGTATGAAATGAGTAAGAAATTTATGATGGATAATTTAAATGATTGAGTCCTAATGCTATGCATGAACACTTCTAGTAATGCATGAATTATATGAGCAAACCTACTTCAAGATTTGTATTGAGGCTAACGCCCATGACCCTGTAAAGGACCGCTTGATCATAATCGAAATGAGAGAAGAAGTTAAGATAACTGACCCGGAAATCGTAGAGGGTGTGAGAGCAGGCTCACTTATTACTCGCACTGGGGCGAGAGTCTGGGACACCGACCAGGAAGGTCGTTGGGCGTGAGAGCATGCTCACTTATAACTCGCACTGAGGCGAGAGTCTGGGACCCGACCGGGAAGGTCATTGGGCGTGAGAGTATATGTAAAATACCAAAAAAAGTCCGAATAACCATAAGGGAATTTTCCATAATTTTTAGACATTTTCTGGGAATTTTTCGGAGACCGTATGGTGTAGGTTACGAGGATAAATACTGGGCCCCGGGAAAGCCTGTTTAGGCTACTCATTTAAGCAAGGAAATATTTATTTATTATTATTATTATTATTTTCTCTTTTTTCTTTCCCCCGTGCCTTTCCCCTTCGTTTCCTTCCCCCGCGTGCCCGACGCCTCATTCGGCACCGTCTCCTCCCCTGCCCTAATCGCATGCGGCGGTTCCCTTCTCCCTCACGATTTAAGTTGTGGCCAAGGGTCTCGTTCTTTTTTCTCACCATTGCCCAAAGCTTCTTCATTTTCCTCGACTTTGATCGGCGTCGACTCCCTCTCATCGCCGACACTCGAGCCGTCGCCTGTGCCCTAGCACTCTCTACCTCTCACGGCGATGACACCCTTTGCCCCTCACGGCGATGACATCTCACTGTTTTCCATCGGCTGATTGTTCGATGCCCCGTGCCCTAGCACTGTCGCCGGCCACCAGGTCCGACCCAGCGCCGCCATCGCTTGATCGCCGCTGAGCACCATCTGAGGGACACCTCGACGACACCCACTGCTGATCCAGCCGGTCAATTTCCCCTCTGCCCTAGTGCCGGCAACCAACCCGTTCCTCTTCCCTAGCGTCGGCAACCAAGCCTTCTTCCCTCTGCGTTGCCACCGGCCACCACAGCCGACGCCAACTTCACTGTGCATTGCCATCCTGTGCCCTAGTTCTCCACTGCAGGTGCCACTTTTTTTCTTTACAGCAGATCGGTGATATTAGAGGTAAGGGAGTTGCCCTAATCAGTGAATCAGGTACTTGATCTTATGTGTTGTTGACTGTTTGATCCTCTTTTTGTTCAAGCAGTGAAGTTTCCAGCAAGTATAGTATGTTGTGGGTTGTTCTTGGGTCCGACAGCCACCTTATAGCAGCGAACATTCCTAACATTACAGGCACTTCCATCCAACAGCTTCTTGTTCTAAACAGGGCTGTGATTTGAGGTAAGGCATAAGGATTTGAAATATTTTGTAGGTGATTGCTAGTTATGTTAGCAAGGAGTGTTAATTTAGGTAGGGTAAATGATCATGTTGATTAGGGGTTTCCCTAATTAAGTTTAGGCAATTTATTTAGCTAATTAATTCATTTGAATTTAGCTAAATAAAAACACTACATGTACGATTTGACACAGGATTCAGATTCAGGATAAGCACTTCGACATAGAGGTTGATTAGCTCGATCTATATTGGAGGCGGGTACCTTAATGTAACACCCACCCTAAATGCTTCCTAAGAGTTGGGTTATTTTCTTTCACTTTTACTTCTTCTATAATTGAAGCGCTACTCTACTTGGCAATAATTAAATGAATTTCTGTTACTCTCTAAAATGAAATCACATACAATGCATCAATTAGCATACCTCACGTGCTAAAAGTATCAGTCTCAAAAACTAATTAAGCATTTCTTCATTTTATTACTTTAGAATCTCATGCATATTCTTTAAAATACATGGAATCATATATCTAACAAACATTAACTAAAACAAATTTATTTCATCACTAGCAACAGAAATACTAAACAATATCCAACATATGCAAAATTAACAATTTATAAAATCTTCTTAACAATGAATAGAAAGTAAACTCTCTAAATTTTCTTAGTAATTTAAAGAAAAATCTTAATATGTTCTTAGCAAATTCCCAAGGCTTTTCATAGTCCAAGCATCACACACACCATCACGCATCCCCTTGTCGCCTTCCTTCAAATTTGTTTTCCTTTTCCTTTGTCTGCAGTAAGAGGAAATGCAACTAGTAAGCAACAAGGCTTAGTAAGTACTACCTAGCTCACAAAAAAAACTCGAGATGTGCAAGCATGTTTTTAAAAATACTTTTCATGCCAGAATCTTTACTATTACTTACACTGATGGTACATGTAAACATGCATAAATACTTTCGTACTAATAGAGGAACTAAAATAGGTTTAACTCAACGAAACATGCATATACAAGCATTTAACTTTCTTAAACTTGCTTTTTTTTTCTTAACTTAACTTGGAATTTGGAAATTCTTCAAACTTGAAAACTTTGCTAAAGTATATACTTGAAAATAAATAGCTTCACTTGGGATCCCTAAGGCGTAAGTACCATCTCATGCGCGTTTCCTAATAGGTTGGGGTAGCGAGTCACCAATCCTAAAAGAGCAGACCTTGGTCTACCAGGGCCAAGACCTTAGAATTAGACACCTGGATTTATTTACGACAACCTTGGAAGTCGGGTACCGGCCTTTCAAAGTAAAATATCTTAATTACTTCTTCTTTAAATGTCTTGGCATTTTAACAAGTACCTTGTGTGCTAGAATCCCTAAAGTCTTGACTTTGGAATCTACTTAAGGCCTTGGCCTTTTTCTTTCTTTTCTTTATCTTTCTTATACTTCTCCTAAGCCCACAATACTGATTGGGTATTCTTTCATATGCATCTACAAGTGAAATTAACTAGATAACACACAATCATGCATAGAATACAAAATAAATTTGCACATATAATATTTCTACGACGAGAAATCAACGAAAAACACCTCTTACTATAGGTGAGCAGTACTTACAATGTTATCTTGAACTTACTAACGCGAAACCTCTCTAGGATTCCGGTGAAACTTGAGATCCTCACGGTTTGCTCACGTCCACGCGTTCCTCTCGTCGAGACGAATCGAAAAATATCAAAAGCTCCCTCGGAGCTCGTCCTAGCCGGCCCCCACAGGAAGCCCTAGGCTTCTTTTGTTTTTTTTTTTCACCCAAGCCAAAGAGGAGTCGGCGCACGGGAGGAAGAGGAGAGACTAGGTCGAGAAGATCCCATTATTTCACTTAAGTTCTTCTATTATACCTAGGGACGTATTTATTTTTACATAAAATTATTCTGCTCTTTTTTCTTTTAGCATACCCCTGTTGGGGCTTCTAGTCATCCTAAACATTCTTAAGACTTTGCTTACTAATGGGTTTCGGGGTCGAACCTCGGCTTGACAATTTTTTGCCGCAACTTTATTTCTTTTGGTAAAAATACCAATCGACCTCCAAAAATTCTGTAAAAATACTCTAAAAATCTCTAGAATATTTCTAAAGCATTTATAAATATTTATAAGCACTTTTAGAACTCAAAATAAGGAAATTTGGGGTGTTACACTTGACTTATCTTTTAGATTTGTCATTTAATGTGCATGGTAGTTTTTTAACAAATAATAATGATTATATTTTATATCTACATTGGTATGTCATTATCCATTACCTGTGCATGCTTTGATTGTTTCCTATTTTGCATTCATGTTTATATCCTTCAGATTACTTATGATCATAAAGGTAATGACATACCATGTCATAGGATATACCGGACTTATTTGATATCATATATGACCTGTGTACCTAGATCTTCTTATTTGATCTATGTATATTTTTGGTACATATTTTAAGGAGGTAGATATGGTCAGGATCTTCATGCTTAGTGTCATGCATCATCTCGCATGATTGCATGCTGCGCGATTGTCGGCTCCATTATTGTTAAGCACATCGTCGGTTACATGGATCTGCACACACAACCACTCATGGGTTAGTGGTTTTTATCAGGCAAGGTGTGTTGTAGCAGGTGCTCTGTCAAGGGTTCCATTGGTCCACTCATGGGTTAGTGCGATGCAGCGTTGTAGCAGGACAGGGATCCCTCCTTTGGACTGGCTCAGAGAGATGAGAGCATTGAGCTCCCCCACTTATGATTTGGGGTAAGGAGGATAGGTTTACTCTGACAGCATTCCGTCCACTCGGTCACTCATCAGGAGCAGTGATGGCAGAGTGCACGGTTGTCACAGCCCTATCCACTCGGTCTCACCATCGTGTGTGAGACGGCTGACTGGAGAGTAGGGGTGACTAGGACATGTCATTGGCATCATACATATTGATGCATTTATTGCTTGTGTTTGCTACATTTATTTGCTGCATTTGGATAGATACATATGTTTGACATGCATACAGGATTTATGACCCTCTCGGTCTGACAACCTTGTGATCCCGATACCAAGTCCTGGTTAGTACAGTTTGCTCCTATTTATTTCAGTTGCATTTATCATTTTTATATCAGGAGACTGTACGCATAATTATTGCTGTTAGTTATTTTCTTACTATGCATGTCACTTGGTATCCGCTGAGGAGTTGACTCACCCCGTTGTTATTACTATTTCAGATTGAGGTTGTTCGGAGAGTTCCAGTCGCTAGTCCCCCTGCAGTTCGCGAGGATGTGTTGTTTCGATCTTTTGGTTTTCTTATGATGATATCTAAACGATGTAGTAGACTTGTTCTGGTTTTGCTTTATTATCGATGAATTTTATTTGGATTTTGCTACATGTCTGCTTGGATGGAAGAAGAGGTGAGTTCATTGTGATTTGAGCTTTATGGGTGTAGTTGAATAGGATTTTTGAGATGGTTTTTCTTTATCGTTGCATTAGTTTAGTTTTGCTATTAAACTGCGTGGTGATTGTATATATTTATATATATTGTTCCGGCGGTGTTGGCCGAGGTATTTGGATGGATGTAGAAAGTTTCAGATTGTCACCCGTACAGGGGAGATGCTGCCGAAATTTCTTTTGGTAGAGACTCCTCCGGGGCGTGAAGCATGCTCACTTATAACTCTCACTGGGGCGAGAGTCTAGGACACCAACCGAGAAGGTCGTTGGGCATGAGAGCATGCTCACTTATAACTCACACCAGGGCGAGAGTCTGGGACACCGACCGGGAAGGTCGTTGGGCGTGAGAGCATGCTCACTTATAAATCGCACTGGGGCGAGAGTCTGGGACCAGACCGGGAAGGTCGTTGGGCGTGAGAGCATGCTCACTTATAACTCACACTGGGGTGAGAGTCTGGGACACCGACCGGGAAGGTCGCTGGGCGTGAGAGCATGCTCACTTATAACTCGCACTGGGGCTAGAGTCTGGGACCTAACTGGGAAGGTCATTGGGTGTGAGAGCATGGTCACTTATAACTCGTACTGGGGCGAGAGTTTGGGACCTGACTGGGAAGGTCGTTGGGCGTGAGAGCATGCTCACTTATAACTCACACTCGGGCGAGCTGGGAAGGTCATTGGGTGTGAGCATGCTCACTTATAACTCGCACTGGTGCGAGAGTCTGGGATCCGATCGGGAAGGTTGTTGGGCGTGAGAGCATGTTCACTTATAACTCGCATTGGGGTGAGAGTTTGGGACCCAACCGGGAAGGTCGTTGGGCGTGAGAGCATGCTCACTTATAACTCGCACTGGGACGAGAGTTTGGGACCCGACCGGGAAGGTCATTGGACATGAGAGTATGCTCACTTATAACTCGCACTGGGCGAGAGTCTGGGACATCGACCGGGAATTCTTTAGAAAACCCGGCCGGGGAAGGATCATGGGGATCTGGTGTTGATTTCCTGACCAAGGGAAAGATCATGATTCGCTGGGCATATCCTGACACCCTTCTGCAATCACGAAATATAGGGTATCATACTTAAGTGAAAATAAAGAATATTTAAATCTCATTCTGCCTTTGGGATAATGATGCAAGGTAGTGTCGTTGTTGGTTACTACACGGAATACCTACTGGTTCCCTGTACAAAATTTTTTGTACAAGGTCTGAACCTTTCCTAGCTACCATGTGTTCTTTAAAAATTAAATTTGAATCGCAAGCGGAACTTAACACTATTGATTCTAAGTATAACTTATATGTTCTTAGAGGTTAGACTTGGATCGCAAGCGGAACTTAACACTATTGATCCTAAGTCCTATCCATGTTACATAGTTAATTAAATATTTATTTCTAAGATTTGTTTCCAAGACAAACATGACGAGGCACATGGCTTTCTTGGGTATGAGATCATCCACCACTGCCTAGTCAAAACCTTTCAGAGAAATTCAATATTTAATTCCCTCATAGTAACATTAGGTTTAACCAAAAAGAACAATTAAATCACAAGATCGAAAAATAAAAGAAACACAAAATCTAATCATAAATCTGAAACCTAGAATCACTAGCATCTTGTGTTTGGAATTCATACAAAGAAAACTAGTATGATGTGAAAAAGAATTACTAGTTATACCTTTCTTTGTAAGCAACAACATCTTGATCTTCTATCGTATTCCTCTTCTTATCTCAGACGTTGTGTGGGCAACGATCTACCAAGATGAGAATCCACCCAAGCCCTTCTTCTTCTTACAAATTTCGGCCACCACCACCAAGCTCTAAGGGATGCTAGAAACAAAGCCTTCTTTCTCTCCTTCTTCCTCAAGCTATATCCGGACACCTCCACCAAGCTCCAAGAGATGATGAGATTCAGCCACAACAAGAGGAAAAGAGAAAGAAGAGGGTCGGCCACCACCAAGGAAGAGAGGAGAGGAATAAGAGAAGTTGTGTCTCATGAAGGCACCCCTACCCCTTCTTTTATATTCCTTGGTTGATCTTAAAAAGAAAATTTTAATAACAATTAAAATTTCTCTCTTTTAATATTTCCTTTAGTGTTCTCTATAAAAGGAAAAATTTATAACAAATTCCTTTTGTTCCAAATCATGGCCGACCACTTTATCCCCTAGCAATCAAGGAAAGTTTTAAACATAAAATTAAAACATCCTTATTTATTTTTGAAAATTTTTAAAATAAAAATTTCTCTTTTAAATTCCCTTCATGGTTGGTTATAAAAGGAAATTTTATAAATTAAAATCTCTCTTTTAAAACATGTGTATGGTTACAAAAAAGGAAAGTTTTCACCAAAATTAAAATCTTCCTCTTAACTACAAATAAGGAAAGATATCAAACCTTTCTCTTAATCTTTTGTAGTAAACTATAAAAGGAAAGATTTAAATTTTAAACTCTCTTTTAAAACCATGTCTTCCACATAAGGAAAGATTTTAAAATAAAATCCATTTTATTTTAATTGTGGCCGGCCACCTAAGCTTGGGCTCCAAGCTAGGCCGACCATCAAAACTTGGCTCCATCCTTTGGTTTGGTCGGCCCAAGCTTAGGCTCCAAGCTTGCTTGGCCGCCGGCCACCTAAGGGTGGGTAGGAGGTTGGGTATAGGTAGGAATAATACTCTATAAATAAAAGGCTACGATAGGGACCGAGAGGAGTAATTGGTTTTGGTCTCCCGATGAAATTAAACTTCCCGTGTTCGCCCCGAACACCCAACTTAATTTCATCAATAATAATTCATACCATTAAAGAATTATTATTGAACTACCGCACCAATCCCAAATTACATTTTGGGCTCCTTCTTATCATGAGTGTGTTAGTCTCCCTGTGTTTAAGATATTGTATATCTATTAATTAAATGAGTTACTGACAACTCACTTAATTAATATCTAGCTCCAAGAGTAGTACCACTCAACCTTACCATCATGTCGGACTAAGTCCACCTGCAGGGTTTACATGACAATCTTTATGAGCTCCTCTTAGGGACATTATCAACCTAGATCACTAGGACACAGTTTCCTTTTATAATTAACAACACACACTATAAGTAATATTATTTCCCAACTTATCGGGCCTTTTGATTTATCGAACTAAATCTCACCCATTGATAAATTAAAGAAATAAATACTAAATATATGTGCTTGTTATTATATTAGGATTAAGAGCACACACTTCCATAATAACAGAGGTCTTGTTCTTTTATGCAGTCAGTATAAAAGAACTACCTCAAATGGTCCTGCTCAATACACTCTAAGTGTATTAGTGTAACTATATAGTTAAGATAAACTAATACCTAATTACACTACGATCGTTCCGATGGTTTTTTCCTATCCATCTTGGTCGTGAGCTATTGTTTATAATTTATAAGGAACTAATAACATGATCTTCTATGTGTGACACTATACACCATGTTGTCTTCAATATAAATTAATTGAACAACTACACTTAGCATATAAATGTAGGCATTTGACCAATGTGATTCTTTATTTCAAAATAAATGTTTATAAAAAGTTAGGCTTTTAGTATACACTCTAACAGTCGTAGAATTCGAATCGCTTCCCGCCATTCCCCTGGCCATTTCCCGAGATGATTGTGTGGCCACTTCAGTCTTCTAGGCCTGGTCTTCTAGAAGTAAGGCGCTTCCGTACGCATATCCCCTTTTCATGATTTCCTTGTCACGTCCATCATTAATACGCTTCCTAGGGGAATGACACGTGTCCCCTACCTTTATTGCTTACGCCGCATGACTCCGCCTGATTAGCTCCTTTTGTACGCAACTCCCGATGTGCGCATGCTTTTTTGATCTGACGGCGATCAGGCGCCTTACCCAAAAAGATACCCAACTTATTTTTCGATATCTCCTAGGAATGTTCGCTTATAAACCCTAAAGGTCATCTACCAGCGCCTTTCCACCGCTTCGACTGCCTTCGACTCTTCCACTTCTCCTGACTTTCGTGCTTTAAGTCCTTCTCCTAGTTCTTGCCTGCTGCTAGTGCTCCTCTTCCTTCCGTCTGCCTCTTCACTTCAATCATCTTCACTTCGATCATGGCTGATGGTAAGGAGGCATCTTGGTATTCTTACTACATTTCTGACTTAGACAATTGCGACTTGTCCCTGATCCAATCCAGCCTGAACCTTAGCGAAGACTATGAACTTTGACTTCCCATGCCAAATGAGCATCCTTCTCCCCCGGAAGGTTTCATGACCGTTTTTAAGGACCAGCTCCTAGGTGGTCTCCGCTTTCCCATTCATCCCTTCTTCTCCTCGCTTAGCCAGTATTTCTGTATTCCCCTTTCTCAGTTTGCCTCTAATGTCTTCCGAGCAGTATGCGGAACGATCATTCTATGTCGGCTTTACCAAATTCTTTTAACTGTCCAGCTCTTTCACCATTTTTACTCCTTTAAGCGATCTGAGCCAAGAGTATTTATAGTGCAATTCAAGGTAGGTTATAAGTGTTGGCTGCTACTCGGAAAACCTAGAGGTTCCACTGTACAAAATTTTGTACAAAGGTCTGAACCTTTTCCTAGCTACCATGTGTTCTTTTAAATTAAATTTTGGATTGCCTGCGGAACTGAACACGTTTGATCCAAAACTTAATCTATTTGTTCTTTTAGGTTTTGACTTGGGTCTCCTGCGGAACTTAACACGTTCGACCCAAATCACCTTAAGTTATTAATTCCATTAAATATTAATTTCCATAATTGGTTCCCAGTACTGACGTGGCGAGGCACACGACCTTCTTGGATATGGGAGCAACCACCACCGACTAGACAAAACCTTTTATAGAAAGCTAATATTTAATTTCCTAAAATAACTTTAGGTCAACCGAAAAGAACAATCAAATCACAAGGAAAAAAAACAAAGAAACACTATATCGAAAACAAATTCGAAACACTAGAATCGTATGCCTCTTGTATTTAGTATTATTTCCAAAAATAACTAGTATAATGCGGAAAGAAAAATTACTAGTTATACCTTTTAGAAAGACCTCTTGATCTTCTACCGTATTCCTCTTCTAACCTCGGACGTTGTGTGGGAAACGATCTTCCAATATGAGAACCACCAAGCACCTTCTTCTTCCTTACAAGTTTCGGCCATCAAAACATCTCCTAGGATGAAGAGGTTCGGCCACCACCACCATGCTCCAAGGGATGCTAGAAAAGAGGCTTCTTTTCTCTCCTTCTTCTCCTTCTTAGATCCACCACCAAAGTTATCTCCACCATGAGAAGGTTTCGGCCACACAAAGGAGAGGAGAGGAAAGAAAGGGCCGGCCACACCCAAGGAGAAAAGAGAGGAAAAATAGAATAGAGTCGTTCACCTTGAAGCCTCCTCTACCACCTCTTTTATAATCCTTGGTCTTGGCAAATAAGGAAAATTTAATAAAAACTTCCTTAATTCTTTTGCCATTGAAAAGGAAAATTTATTTAATTAAAATAATTTTCTCTTTTCAAATTATAATGGCCGGCCACTCTTCTCCTCAAAACAAGGAGAGTTTTAATTAAAACAAAAATTAAAACTTCCTAATTTGTTTCTAGAAATTTATAAAAATTTCTCCAATAATTTTAATCCCTTCATGATTGGTTAATAAAAAGAAATTTTATAAATTAAAATCTTTCTTTTAAACATGTGGATAATTTTCAAAAAGAAAAGTTATCTCTAAAAATTAAAATCTCCTTTCAATCTACAAATAAGGAAAGATATTAAATCTTTTCTTAATCTTTTGTAGAAACTAATAAAAGAGAATTTTTAATTTTTAAACTTTCTTTTAAATCATGAATATAATTAAAAGAAAAGTTTTTACCAAAATTAAAATCAACCTTTTAATCTACAAATAAGGAAAGAGATTTTAACTCTTCTCTTAATCTTTTGTAGAATCTTATAAAAGGAAGGATTTAAATTTTTAAACTCTCTTTTAAATTATATTATCCACATAAGAAAAATTTTAAAATTTAAAATTCCTTTTTATTTAATAGGGCCGGTCACATGAATTCACCCATGAACATACCCATGGTCGGCCCTAGCTTGGTCTCCAAGCTAGTTTGGCCGGCCCCTATAGGATGGGTAAAAAGGTGGGTATAGGTGGGTATAGTACTCTATAATTAAGAGGCTACGATAGGGACCGAGAGGAGGAATTGGTTTTGGTCTCCCGATAAAATTAAGCATCCCGTCCCTCGAACACACAACTTAATTTTATCAATAATAATTCATTCCACTAGAGAACTATTATTGAACTACCGCACCAATCCCAAATTACATTTTGGGCTCCTTCTTATCATGAGTGTGTTAGTCTCCCTGTGTTTAAGATAACAAATGTCCACTAATTAAGTAAGTTACTGACAACTCGCTTAATTAATATCTAGCTCCAAGAGTAGTACCACTCAACTTCATCGTCATGTCGGACTAAGTCCACCTGCAGGGTTTAACATGACAATCCTTATGAGCTCCTCTTGGGGACATTCTCAACCTAGATTACTAGGACACAATTTCCTTCTATAATCAACAACACACACTATAAGTGATATCATTTCCCAACTTATCGGGCTTATTGATTTATCGAACTAAATCTCACCCATTGATAAATTAAAGAAATTAATATCAAATATATGTGCTTGTTATTATATTAGGATTAAGAGCACACACTTCCATAATAACTGAGGTCTTTGTTCCTTCATAAAGTCAGTATAAAAGGAACGACCTCAAATGGTCCTACTCAATACACTCTAAGTGTACTAGTGTAATTATATAGTTAAGATAAACTAATACCTAATTACACTACGACCTTCCAATGGTTTGTTCCTTTCCATTTTTGGTCGTGAGCTACTGTTTATAATTTATAAGGTACTGATAACATGATCTTCTGTGTGTGACACCACACACCATGTTATCTACAATATAAATTAATTGAACAACTACATTTATCATAAATGTAGTCATTTGACCAATTGGATTTTTATTTCTAGATAAATGTTTATACCAAAAGCTAGGCTTTTAGTATACACTCTAACAATAAATTCTTCTCAGACATGCCTTCTTCCAACCAAGGTTGGAAGTCTCATTTCTTCTTCATTAGGTCGCCCGAGCCTATGATCGGGCCGATCCAGTGGTGCTCCGATCTTCCTTCTAAGCTTATTGTGCACAAACACCAATCGATCTGCAGCGCCGCTTCAGAAAAGCTAACTGGAGTGCGTGTTCTTTTGTCTGTGATATTGCGGGAAGGCTTCTTGAACTTTTTTGGGCTTAGCCCGGTTTATGCTAAGATAGGAGCTCCATTTGGTAACATCTTGCTTTTCCTCCCGCAAATCTTCACTAACTAAGGTGTTTCCTTTTGGCTTTGCAGAGGCTGCTATGTATCGAGCTTATTCATCTGAATCCAACAGATTGCCCAGCGGAATTTTGAAGGCCATCAGTGAGGAAATCAAGAAAGGCCTGGCCGCTCCTTCCACGACTGTTGTAAGTGCACCTCGGCGGAGGCTTCCACTCCCCTTCTCTTAGAGGTCGCCGCTCTTGAAGTCACCGATCCCACCCTGCTAGAACAAACACCGAGGAGGAGCGGGCTTCTTCTCCTCCTCCGGACAAACGCCTGTGCCTCCAACACAAGAGAAAAAGGGTCATGCCCACGGTTCAGTCATGTCCCCCACCTCCTCCTACTGGGTGGACTTCCTCCAATGCCTCTAAGTCTTCCAAAGCTAAGGCTAAATCCCTCGCCCGGGAGTCGTCACCTATCGCAGAAGTCCCAGCTCCCACTCCTGTCCGGGTGGTAGCCCCTGAGCAGATCGACCGTCCTACTGGGGACCAGCCCGGGAGTTCTGCTACAACTCCCTCTAGCCTTCCTCCTGCCATTACCTCAGCCTCTGTCTGTCGCACCAAGGAATGGGCCCTAAAGAAATATGCTTTCACGACTTCCTGGCACATGCCCTCCGCGACCGAACTAGCCGCTGCAACTGCTGAAGACACCCCTCCTATCAGTGGCTTGGTTCAATTGCATGGCACCTTAGCCACCTCTTGGCGGTCGGCCAATCGGCAATTCTGGGGAGGGTTGCCGATAGAAGGATTGGACCTAGCTTCTCGACACATAATATCTGTGAGTTTCTCTTTTTCTGACTTAACCTTTTGAAATTGCTTCTAACCCTCCTTCCTGTCTTTCGCAAGCCTGCTCTGTGAGTCTGAGTGTGGTCCAACATGCCACAGACCTGCTACGGGAGAACGAGCTGCTGAAGGCTCACATTCAGGAATCGGAGTTGCCGCTTACACCTCGGGATCCGCTCAACCCCACCTCTGACGACTTAGCCTCGTATCTATAGGCGATCGGGGAATCATCTTAGTCCGCCCGGGGCATAGCTCATGCCACCTTTGATAAGATAAAGACCCTGGAGGCGGCTCTAAAAACAAGTGAGTCCAAACTAGAATCTGAAGGAGAGCGTCGCCGTTCGATCCTGGCCGGGCTGGACGAGAAGGACACTGAGCTAGCCACCCTCTCCGCTAAATTAAAAACTCTGCAGGAAGCTCATGACACCCTCCAGAAAGATATGCCTGACACCCGGGCACAATTGACCATCAGCTCTGACCAAGAGAAGACTCTCTAGAGCCAATGGGAGGAGCGACAGGCCACCATCAAGTCTTTACAAGCTGATCTTCTGAAAGCCCAGGAAACCACCTCCCAAAGCCAACGAGAGCTAGCTCTGTCTCGGGGTGATGCTGATAAGATAAAGGTCGAGCTAGTGGAATATGGGGTGGGCGAGGCCAGTCGCCACAGAGCATATAGGCTAACCTACGTCACATCTCCTTTCTTTATGAAGAAGATTGGAGGTTTGATGGACACTATGCTATGTTATGGAGCTGTCGACGCGGCACGCCAAATGTTCGAGCAGGGCCTTCTTCACTCTGCACCCTCAGAGGACTTCTTGGATAGGGCTCGCCTTATGGATGAACTCCCGGCGGTGGCCTATCCTTCTTTCAAGGACGACGATGATCTCTTTCTTCCCCCCTGTACCTCCCACTGATGCGCAACCTTGATGTAAAAATTTGCTATAAACACTTGCTGATGTTATTGCCTTCATCTTGTTCAAGTCTATTTTTACCTAGGACTATTGGTTGCTACTTGGAATACCTATTGGTTCCCTTGTACAAAAATTTTATACAAGGTCTGAACCTTTCCTAGCTACCATGTGTTCTTTTAAATTAAACTTGAATCGCAAGCAAAACTTAATACTATTGATTCTAAGTTTAACTTATCTGTTCTTAGAGGTTAGACTTGGATCGCAAGAAGAACTCAACACTATTGATCCAAGTTCGACCTATGTCACAAAGTCGATTAAATATCAATTTCAAGGATCGATTTTTAGGACAAACGTGGCGAGGCACTAGGCCTTCTTGGGTATGGGACCATCCACCACTACCTAGTCAAAACCTTTCAAAGAAATTTAATATTTAATCTTCCCATAGTAACCCTAGGTTTAATTGCTAAAAACAATCGAATCACAAGATCAAAAAATAAGAGAACACAAAAATCAAAACATAAATCAATTCCTAAAATCGTTAACCTCTTGTGTTTGGTATTTCAAGATCAAAATAAAGAAACATGAACTAGTTATGATGCAGAAAATAAATAACTAGTTATACCTTTCTTTGTTGCTAATGACCTCTTGATCTTCTGTTATATTCCTCTTCTTATCTCGGACGTCGTGTGGGTGACGATCTACCGAGATGAGAATCCACCAAGCCTTCTTCTTCCTTCCAAGCTTTCGGCCACTAACAATATCCTAGAGATGATGAAATTCGGCCACCAACCAAACTCCAAGGGATGCTAGGAAACAACGCCTCCTTTCTCTTCTTCTTCCTTAAGCTAGATCCGACCACCAAAACAAGCTCCTAGAGGTTGATGAGGTTCGACCACCAAAAAGAGAAGAGGAGAAGAGAGGGTCGGCCACATCTTAGGAAGAGAGGAGAGGAAAATAGAAGAGAGTTGTATCGTGAAGGCACCCCTTCCCTCTCTTTTATAATCCTTGGTCATGGCAAATAAGGAAAGTTTTGAACATAATTAAAACTTCCTTATTTTCCTTGTCATTGGCTAATAAGAAAATTTTAATTAAATCTTCCTATTAATCCCTCTTATGGACGACCACCTCATAGGACTTCACATAAGGAAAGTTTTAAACACAAAATTAAAACTTCCTTATTTGTTTCCGAAAATTTTTAAAATAAAATTTTCTCTTTTAAATTCCCTTCATGGTTGGTTATAAAAGGAAACTTTTATAAATTAAAATCACTCTTTTAAACATGTGGATGATTTATAAAAAGGAAAGTTTTTGCCAAAATTAAAATCTTCCTTTCAACTACAAATAAGGAAAGATATCAAACCTTTCTCTTAATCTTTTGTAGAAAGCTATAAAAGAAAAGATTTAAATTTTAAACTCTCTTTTAAAATCATGGCTTCCATATAAAGAAAGATTTTAAGAAATAAAATCCTTTTATTTTATTGTGGTCGGCCACCTAAGCTTGGGCTCCAAGCTTTGGCCGGCCACCCACTTGGCTCGACCCTTTGGCTTGGCCGGCCCAAGCTTGAGCTCCAAGCTTGGCTTGGTCGACCACCTAAGGGTGGGTAAGAAGGTGGGTATAGGTAGATATAATACTTTATAAATAAGAAGCTACGACAGAAACCGAGAGGAGGATTTGGTTTTGGTCTCTCGATAAATTAAGCTTCCCGTGTTCGCCCCGAACACCCAACTTAATTTCATCAATAATAATTCATACTACTAAAGAATTATTATTGAACTACCGCACTAATTCCAAATTACATTATGGGCTCCTTCTTATTATGAGTGTATTAATCTCCCTATGTTTAAGATATCAAATGTCCACTAATTAAGTAAGTTACTGACAACTCACTTGATTAGTATTTAGCTCTGAGAGTAGTACCACTCAACTTTATTGTCATGTCGGACTAAGTCCACCTGCAGGGTTTACATGACAATCCTTATGAGCTCCTCTTGGGGACATCATCAACCTAGATCTATAGGACATAGTTTCCTTCTATAATCAGCAACACACCATATAAATAGTATTATCTCCCAACTTATCCGGCCTTTTGATTTATCGTATTAAATCTCATCCATTGATAAATTAAAGAGATAGATACTAAATATATGTGCTTGTTATTTTATTAGGATTAAGAGTATGCACTTCCATAATAACCGAGGTTTATTCTTTTATGTAGTCAGTATAAAAAGAAACTAACTCAAATGGTCCTACTCAATACACTCATAGTGTACTAGTGCAATTCTATAGTCAAGATAAACTATTATCAAATTACACTACGACCATTCCAATGGTTTGTCCCTTTCCATATTTGGTCATGAGCTACTTTTCATAATTTATAAGGAACTGATAACATGATCTTCTATGTGTGATACCACACACCATGTTATCTACAATATAAACTAAATGGACAACTACATTTATCATAAATGCAGACTTTTGACCAATGTGATTCTTATATCCTACATAAATGTTCATACCAAAAGCTAGGCTTTTAGTATACATCCTAACAAGGACTACTTAACAAATTTATCGTATGACTATCCATCTAGAGAGCTTCTTCGGTTTGCTATATCCTTTCAACAAAGCCTAATTATTCCCCGACCCGAGTCTCACCTTGATCCTAGGAACGTCCGAATCACTATTTTCACTCGGGCTTTTTTAACAGGGCCTAACTCCTTATCCTGACCTATTTTAATGTCTTCTTCTGATTTATTGCCCTGACCTGACTTACTGTCCTGGTTTGCCCTCTCGACCTTCAATCTTGAATAGGAAAAGGCGAGAGTAAGAAAGTGCCTGTGGGAATCTCCAAGGCCTTATCCTATAGTAACACTTTTTCCCGAGGTGACCATGCTTCATGATGAGCCTCAAACTTCGTGCCACTGCCTTTCCCGATATACCCCTTGGCTCCGGTTTCAAGGATGATCGGGTGGCCTTCCTTGTTTAGATACTCCTAGCTGCTTTTATTGACAGCCGTCGGATGGTAGTTGACTAGAATGCCCTTTCGCCTAGCGGCTATAAATACCTTCCCTCTTTTCCTCCTCCGAACTTTTAGCAACCTTCGTCTTCCTCTCGCCTTATTCGATTGTTGCGCTCAAGTCCTTCTTTCTTCGCGAGTAGCTCCTTGCTTGACCCTTTCCTGATTAGCTACCTGTTAGTTAGAGCCCTAGAGTCAATCATTTGATGATTGTATGGACTCATTGTATCATATTCTTGTATATTAATAAAGGCATTTGGATTTTGCTTATTATACTTACTTGTATTGGTGCCAAATAAACTAAGTATAATAATGTCCTTGAGTAGATGGTTCTCACCTATATCAATCGGTTAGTTGAACCGATAGTGAGATGATATAGGGAACACTACTCTTAATCATTCCTAGTCGAGTATTAACATTCAGGGACAATGTTAATGCAATAAGACTAGCATGTAGGTCAACTCGATGACTTGATCTCACAAGTCATGGATATAGAGATATCAAGTTGACACATGGGTATACATTAGAGAATGTATACTGAATGACCCGCCATGAGAAAGTATCATGGATCGTTATATGAGTGTCATATACTTTCTCATGTGGCTATTAGTATGACTACTAGTCCTTAGACCTGAAGTCACCATAGATCCCTACATAAGGAGTTATGTACTTTAGTTTCGTCAAACGTCACCCGTAACTGGGTGGACTATAAAGGCGATTACTGGGTATGTAACAAATTATGCGGAGGGATGTGAGTGATGTAGATGAGATCTATCCCTCCTATATGACGGGAGTGACATCGGTATTCTTGATAGAGTGAGACCACGAAGTGCATGGCCATGCCCAAATGAGTCAATATAGGATATTGAGCTCATTTGATTTAGTGTGTCTACTTGGAGTTCAAGATTTAGATTGATTAGAGGATGACACGGTCTATGCCTCATATTGATCAATCTAGATGTCTAGGATAGAAGGACACTTGTCATATTTTGTGAGGAGTCACAATTAGTAGTCACAAGGTGATGTCGGATCTCGACATTCTTGTAACTTGGGTAGTAATGATGTGTTGCTAGATACCGCTCATTACTTATGCTCCTAAATGGGTTTAGGGCATTGCCAACGTTACAAGAACCTATAGGGTCACACACTAAGGACAAATAGATGGAGATTAGGTTCATATGATGAACCAAGAGGATTAGATTCATTTGATTAATCAAATTGGATTAAAAGTAATCCTAATTGGGCTAATTGAGTTGGACTCAAGTTGATTCAAGTATTCAATGAGTCTAATTTAGATTATGACTTATTAAATCAATTTAATTTAATGAATTAGATTCATTATATTAAGTTGGCTTGAATCAAATGGTTGGATTAGATCAACCATGGTAGAGATTGGGTCAAGTTTGACTTGACTTGAGAAGGAAGACCAAAGGTCAATTTTGACTTGACCTTTTGCCACCTCATTGGTGAGTTGGCATTAGGTGGACCAATGATGATGTTCCACATCATCATGGTGTGCCACCTCATGGGAGTTACATACCCAGTCTCTTTAATGGCATTAAATGAGAAATGGGGGTTACTCTTGGAGAGGTGGCCGACCACTTTAGGGGGTTAATGAAATTCATTTTCATTTACTCCTCATTCACTCCTTTCTTCTTCCTCAAGCTCTCCCTCTCCCTCTCCTCCTTGCTTGGCCGAATCTTACCAAGGTGCTAGCACACCTTTGTGTGAGGTTTTCTCCACCTACGTGTCCGTGTGGATACTTCTAGAGGACCGACGCTTGACGGTCTAGAGATCCGGCAATTCCTTGGACGAGCGGGAACGCGAAAGGGCACGCTTCAAGGTATACTTCTCAACACATAGATATAGGAGTAGATCTAAAGTTTTGAAACTCGTACTTGTATTTCATTCGGTTTTCCTTGCACGGATCTACGGCTTTGGGTGATTCGGGGTTTCCGCAACGCGAAAAGCGATTTTCGCGGCCCGAAGAACCCAACAGTGGTATCAGAGCCACGTGCAAGGCTTGTACGAGTTTAATTTTTTGGTTTTATGAAAACTAAACCTTCTGTGATTTTCTATAAAATTTAGTTTTTTATGTTTTTATGGGTAATTTTCCCGTAGAAGCGAAGCACAAGTATCTCGGCACTTGTAGGCTTCGACTACCGGGAAGTTTTTCCTTAAACGGCTTCGTTTTGCCCCAAATCCGTTTGGGACAGCGGGCTTGAGTGTCATTAGATCTCAAAGGAGCAACTCACGATGGTTAGATCGTGGGTAGGGGTACTGCCCCTAACCCCGCAAGGGGATTTGCTCCGCGATTGCACCCGAAATCGCCAAAAATGAACCTGCCGAGAAGATTTTTCTGAAACGGCAATGTCTCGACCCAAATCGTTTTGGGACAGCGAGTTTAGGCGCTGTTGGATCGCAAAGGAACCCTCGCGATGGTTAGATCGCGGGTAGTGGCGCTGCCCCTGGCCCCGCAAGGGGATCCGTTCCGAAACCGCTAAACGGGACCGCCGGGAAATTTTACTCGTAAAAATTGTAAAAAATTAATTTTAAAATTATAGAAAATTATGAAAATATATAATTTTGAATTATATATTAATTTTGTGATAGTCATGGCCCAAAAACCCAATATGATTGGATTGTGTTGTAATTCATAATACGGCCTGCGTGCCGTTATGTGTTTGCGCGTGTTGTATGTTTTTATTTTTCCGCGACCTGCGCGTCGTGCCTTTCTCATATATTCTGGTTGTAAATTAGATTTAGACTCGAATGTAACTCGAGTTTCAAATTGTAATGTACAAATTGAAGCGGTGGAGGGTCCACACGAGACGGAGTTCCGAGGCGGGCACGAGCAACACAAGATGGTCAAAGGGAGGAGCTTGGAGAAGCTGTTGACCCTAGGTTGACCATTCGATCTTCTCATTGGCTTGAGAAGATCATAGTGGAGCCATGACTAAAACACAAATAGATTAATTAGTTAATTGCTTATGTATATGATGCATGTTTAATAAGTAATTAATTAATTAGTGTCTTACGATTAGATTAGATCTAAGTCGTGCACATGATGCACCCTTGCGATTAGATTAGATCTAAGTCGTGCACAAGATGCATCCTTTTCGATTAGATTAGATCTCGATCGAACCAACTCTAAATGCCTAACCGTGCCGTGATACCTATCACTACCTCGATCACATGTATTGTTGAATCTGCCAAAGCAGAGCAATACATATTATCTTGATAGGGTACGGAGGGACAATCTTGGTCCCGCCTATCAACGCATGGGTAAATACAAACTCAATTAGATTGAGTATTCCTAGTTGCTCGGTTAGATCGAGTCAACTATAGGCATTCTTCCAACGGTTGGAAAAGATAGGTCAAAATCACATCTATATTAACTCTCGGGCGTATTAGCCAAAGCTAACTCGAGTTTTAATATAAATGCGGATATTGATTTTATAAACAAGAGTTGCATAGAGATGTAATTGGTAATCGTTACCTACCGATCATACTAAGCCTTGGGCGTATTAGCCAAAGCTAACTCAAGGGTTAATATGATGTGGATCTTGTCCCACAAGAATTATAGAATTCAGTGGGAGCATCATTTAATTAAAGGCCTAATTAAATGATTTTAAAAGAATATGATATTTATTTATGCTTTTATTCTGTTGTAGATAACCATGACGTCAAATACGAACACCTTCTCCCTGCGATCTGTCCTTGAGAAGGACAAGCTCAACGGAGCAAACTTCCTGGACTGGTACAGGAACCTGAGAATAGTTCTCACTCAGGAACGTAAACTGTACGTTCTGGAGCAGCCCATTCCGGAGGCTCCTCCTGCCACTGCCCCGCGAGCTGACCGAGATGCTTTCAAGAAGCATCAAGATGATGCATTAGATGTGTCCTGTCTAATGCTCGCGACCATGAACTCTGAGCTTCAGAAGCAACACGAGTTAATGGGCACTTACGATATGGTTGAACATCTTCGTCAACTGTATCAAGGTCAAGTGAGGCATGAGAGATTTGAGATCTCAAGGGCACTGTTTCAGTGCAAGATGTCAGACGGGGCTCCAGTAGGCCCATATGTACTCAAAATGATTGGGTACATAGAGAACCTACAAAGGTTAGGGTTCCCTCTTGGCCAAGAGCTGGCCACTGACCTGATCTTGCAATCCTTGCCGGATAGCTACAGTCAATTCGTTCTAAACTACAATATGAACGAGATTGACAAGCCACTGCCCGAGCTGCTCAGCATGTTAAGAACTGCTGAGCTAAACCTTAAGAAGGCTAAGCCCAACACTGTTCTGATGGTTCAGAAACATAAGGGCAAGGGCAAGCCCAAAGGCAAGGGAAAGTCCCAAGCCAAGGGCAAAGGCAAGGCACTGAAGCCGAAAGGAGGGGTCGCTAAGGATGCTACCTGCTTCCACTGCGGTCAGACCGGGCACTGGAAGAGGAACTGCAAGGTATACTTGGAGGATCTTAAGAAGAAGCGAAGTGAGACTTCCACTTCAGGTATATATGTTATAGAAGTCAATCTATCTATTTCTACATCATGGGTATTAGATACTGGATGTGCTTCTCACATTTGTACTGATGTGCAGGCGCTGAGAAATAGCAGGGCATTGACAAAGGGCGAGGTGGACCTACGAGTAGGCAATGGAGCACGGGTTGCTGTAGGGACTTACTTTTTATCTCTGCCCTCTGGGCTTGTACTAGAGTTAGACGATTGTTGTTATGTGTCTGCATTAACTAAGAACATTATTTCAGTTTCTTGTTTGGACAAGAAAGGTTTCTCGTTTACTATAAAGAACAAATGTTGTTCCGTTTATTTAAACGATATGTTCTATTGTAGTGCACCTCTGTTAAACGGACTCTATATTCTAGACCTTGAGAGCCCTATCTATAACGTAAATACCAAGAGGTTCAAGTCAAATGACATGAACCAAACCTACCTCTGGCACTGTCGCTTAGGTCATATAAATGACAAGCGCTTATCTCAGCTCCATAAGGATGGTATGTTGGACTCATTTGATTTTGAATCATATGAGATATGCGAGTCATGCCTACGAGGCAAGATGACCAAGACTCCCTTTAGTGGGCACAGCGAGAGAGCGACTGATTTGTTAGGACTCATACATAGTGATGTATGTGGCCCTTTCAATGTCGCTGCTAGAGGCGGTTATAGGTACTTCATCACATTTACTGATGACTTCAGTAGATATGGTTATGTGTATTTGATGACACATAAATCTGAATCATTTGAAAAGTTCAAAGAATTCAAGAATGAAGTACAGAACCAGCTTGGTAAGAGTATTAAGGTACTTCGATCAGATCGAGGTGGTGAATACTTAAGCCATGAGTTTCGTGACTACTTAGCTGAGTGTGAGATTTTATCTCAACTCACTGCTCCTGGAACACCACAGTGGAATGGTGTATCCGAAAGGAGGAATCGTACCTTATTAGATATGGTACGATCTATGATGAGTCACACAGATCTTCCGACATATCTATGGGGATATGCTTTAGACACGGCAGCTTTCATTCTCAACCGAGTTCCATCCAAGGTCGTGATAAAGACACCATATAGGATATGGACTGGGAAAGATGCCCAGGTGTCTTTCATGAGGATTTGGGGCTGTGAGGCTTACGTACGCCAAGTCTCAGACAAATTAGGACCCAAACCGACAAGTGCTATTTCAGGTTATCCCAAGGAAACTAAGGGATATTACTTTACATTCCCATCAAGACAAGGTAGTTGTGGAAGATGGGGTCTTTCTAGAAAGGACTTTGTTTCTAGAAAGACTAGTGGAGCTGCTCAATCTTGAAGAAGTTCAAGATGCGAACAATAGCACTAATGCCTCGATGGAAATTGAACCGAACCACAAAGTGTTGTGGATGATGTTGTTCCACAAGGAGTTGAGGAACAACAACCGGCTCAAGTAGACATACCTCTTCGCAGTCCGATAGGGTACGTCGTCACCGAGAGATACTCATTTCTCTTGTCCGACCATGATGACATTGTGCTCATAGAGGATGAGCCTACCACCTATCGTGAAGCTGTGATGACCAGATTCGAGAAATGGCTAGAGGCCATGAGATCCGAAATGGAATCCATGTACACCAACCAAGTATGGACTTTGGTTGATCCACCGAAGGGTAAAACCCATTGGGTGCAAGTGGGTCTTTAAGAGAAAGACCGATATGGATGGACTTATCTATAAGGGTCGCTTGGTAGCTAAAGGTTTCAAGCATTCATGGTATTGACTATGATGAAACTTTTCTCCAGTAGCGATGTTTAAGTCCATTCGGATCATGCTTGCTATTCTACCATGACTATGAGATATGGCAGATGGATGTCAAAACCGCGTTTCTGAATGGAAACTCGCTCGAGGATGTGTACATGACACAACCCGAGGGTTTTGTAGATCCACAAGATACTAGTAGAGTATGCAAGTGCATAGGTCCATTTATGGATTAAAGCAAGCTTTGAGTCGGAATCTTCGATTCGATGATGCAATCAAATGTTTGATTTCATCAAGAACGAAGATGAACCTTGTGTCTACAAGAAGGTTGTAGAGAACACAGTTGTCTTCCTCATATTGTATGTGGATGACATACTACTCATTGAAAGGACATCCCTTTGCTTCAGTCAAGACTTGGCTAGGAGTTGCTTCTCAATGAAGGATTTAGGTGAGGCATCCCGCATTCTAGGATACAGATCTATAGAGATAGATCTAAGAGATTGCTTGGCCTAAGTCGAGTACATATATTAACAAGGTACTCCTTCGGTTTGTCATGCAGAACTCCAAGAAGGGATTGTCACATGGTGTGAGTCTTTCCAAGACTCAAGGTCCCTCTTCTAGAGAGAGAGACCGCATGGATCGATCCCTTATGCCTCACCCATAGGATCGATCATGTACGCCATGCTATGTACTTGACCCGATGTCTCGTATGCTTTGAGCATGACGAGCAGATACAAGATCAGTGAAAGTCATCGATAGCGGTCAAGAATATTCTTAAGTACTTAAGAAGGACTAAAGAATATTTCTTGATATATGGAGGCAATGATGAGCTAGTCGAAGGGTTACATGATGCTAGCTTCATCCACCGTGATGACTATAGATCGCAATGGGTTCGTATTTTGCATTAATGGTGGTGGGAAGAGTTCAAGCAGTGATACATGAGTCGATTCTACAACAAGTTTAGTATTGCCGCATCGAGGCAAAGGAGGCGGTTTGATCCGCAAGTTCATCACCGAACTTGGGGTGGTTCCTAGCATCAGACCCATTGAGCTCTATTGTGACAACAATGGAGCTATAGCACGAGCGAAGGAACCTCACACCAGCGGACCAAGCACATACTACGGCGCTTCCATCTCATTCGAGAGATTATCGATAGAGGAGATGTGAAGATTTGCAGAGTACCTACAGAGGCTAACATCGCAGATCCCTTGACCAAGGCTTTGGCACAGAGAAAGCATGATGGTCACACTAGGTCATTAGGCCTTAGAGCCTATACTGATTGACACTAGTGCTAGTGGGAGATTGTTAGTTAGAGCCCTAGAGCCAATCATTTGATGATTGTATGGACTCATTGTATCATATTCTTGTATATTAATAAAGGCATTTGGATTTTTGTTATTATACTTACTTGTATTGATGCCAAATAAACTAAGTATAATAATGTCCTTGAGTAGATGGTTCTCACCTATATCAATCGGTTAGTTGAACCGATAGTGAGATGATATAGGGAACACTACTCTTAATCATTCCTAGTCGAGTATTAACATTCAGGGACAATGTTAATGCAATAAGACTAGCATGTAGGTCAACTCGATGACTTAATCTCACAAGTCATGGATATAGAGATATCAAGTTGACACATGGGTATACATTAGAGAATGTATACTGAATGACCCGCCATGAGAAAGTATCATGGATCGTTATATGAGTGTCATATACTTTCTCATGTGGCTATTAGTATGACTACTAGTCCTTAGACCTGAAGTCACCATAGATCCCTACATAAGGAGTTATGTACTTTGGTTTCGTCAAACGTCACCCGTAACTGGGTGGACTATAAAGGCGATTACTGGGTATATAACAAATTATGCAGAGGGATATGAGTGATGTAGATGGGATCTATCCCTCCTATATGACGGGAGTGACATCGGTATTCTTGATAGAGTGAGACCACGAAGTGCATGGTCATGCCCAAATGAGTCAATATAGGATATTGAGCTCATTTGATTTAGTGTGTCTACTTGGAGTTCAAGATTTAGATTGATTAGAGGATGACATGGTCTATGCCTCATATTGATCAATCTAGATGTCTAGGATAGAAGGACACTTGTCATATTTTGTGAGGAGTCACAATTAGTAGTCACAAGGTGATGTCGGATCTCGACATTCTTGTAACTTGGGTAGTAATGATGTGTTGCTAGATACCACTCATTACTTATGCTCCTAAATGGGTTTAGGGCATTGCCAACGTTACAAGAACCTATAGGGTCACACACTAAGGACAAATAGATGGAGATTAGGTTCATATGATGAACCAAGAGGATTAGATTCATTTGATGAATCAAATTGGATTAAAAGTAATCCTAATTGGGCTAATTGAGTTGGACTCAAGTTGATTCAAGTATTCAATGAGTCTAATTTAGATTATGACTTATTAAATCAATTTAATTTAATGAATTAGATTCATTATATTAAGTTGGCTTGAATCAAATGGTTGGATTAGATCAACCATGGTAGAGATTGAGTCAAGTTTGACTTGACTTGAGAAGGAAGACCAAAGGTCAATTTTGACTTGACCTTTTGCCACCTCATTGGTGAGTTGGCATTAGGTGGACCAATGATGATGTTCCACATCATCATGGTGTGCCACCTCATGGGAGTTACATACCCATTCTCTTTAATGAGGCATTAAATGAGAAATGGGGGTTACTCTTGGAGAGGTGGCCGACCACTTTAGGGGGTTAATGAAATTCATTTTCATTTACTCCTCATTCACTCCTTTCTTCTTCCTCAAGCTCTCCCTCTCCCTCTCCTCCTTGCTTGGCCGAATCTTACCAAGGTGCTAGCACACCTTTGTGTGAGGTTTTCTCCACCTACGTGTCCGTGTGGATACTTCTAGAGGACCGACGCTTGACGGTCTAGAGATCCGGCAATTCCTTGGACGAGCGGGAACGCGAAAGGGCACGCTTCAAGGTATACTTCTCAACACATAGATCTAGGAGTAGATCTAAAGTTTTGAAACTCGTACTTGTATTTCATTCGGTTTTCCTTGCACGGATCTACGGCTTTGGGTGATTCGGGGTTTCCGCGACGCGAAAAGCGGTTTTCGCGGCCCGAAGAACCCAACACTCCCTACAACATGACATCTTCCTCTCATTTGGCCTCTCTCGCTTCGATTTACTTCCCAGGGTCTTCCACTTTCAGTGAATTAGACTTGGATGACCTGCGCTATAATTACGGAGTCCCTGCCAACATACACATGATCATCCCGACTGGAATCCACCGATTTTTGTCCCCTCCAACCGGCTATGGTACCTTCTTTAAAGAACAATTTACCGCCAGACTCCGCTTCCCCATTCATCCTTTTTTCTCCGAGGTATGTCGCTACTTCAAAATTTCTCTGGGCCAACTGACGCTCAATTCCATAAGGATCTTTTGCAGGTTCGTGATACTTTGTGAAGTATGCGAACTATCTTGGTCTGCCCACCTGTTCCACTGTTTCTTTATCCCTCGTCGGTAGAACGAAGGTTTCTTTCGTTTTCAGGCCCACATTCGTACTACTTTCTTTTCCTCCCTTCCTTCCTATGAGGCGACCTGGAAGGACAAATTTTTCAACTTTCAATTTGTTGGATCGAGAAGCGCTAGAGGGGGGGGGGGTGAATAGCACTCGTGGCTTTCACACTTTTAGAATTCATAAAACTATCGAGTTATAAAGCAGCGGAAATAGTAAAATGCACAAACACACAGAAGACACGAGAAGTTACTTCGTTCGGAGCCTATCTCAACTTCTACTCGAAGGCCTGCGGTCGTTGACCGCTTTCGGTGGGAAACAACTATAGTATCGCAAGAAGAATTATAGCTTTGAAGTACAATTGAAGTGAGAGCAACAATAAGACTAATTATACCGATGACAAGAACAGTATTTCGGAGCTTCGGGTCGTCGGGATCTTGTAGCAGCACTTTCGGGTGTCTTTTGGAGCAGCACGTTGAAGAAAGAAGGCTTGGGAATCGTTGTGTCAAGCTGCTGTTCGGAACACCCTTTTAAACAGTGCTCAAGGCGCCTTGAAACCCCTCCGAGGCGCCTCAAACTCTTCGAGTCAGCCGCACGGATCAGCGCAGACTCCTCCTGCGCTCATCCTCCTCAAGGCGC
This sequence comes from Zingiber officinale, assembly GCF_018446385.1. Classification (NCBI taxonomy): domain Eukaryota; kingdom Viridiplantae; phylum Streptophyta; class Magnoliopsida; order Zingiberales; family Zingiberaceae; genus Zingiber; species Zingiber officinale. The sequence continues at coordinate 86,779,707 of NC_055988.1, forward strand.
CTTCAGGCCAGTCTAAGGCGCCTTGAACCCCAGCTCCAAGGCGCCTTCAAGCCCTTCTGAGGCGCCTCCAGCATTTCTGGACAGTTGTCTTCGGCTAGCACCCGAGGCACCTCCAAGCTCCATGGAGGCGCCTCAGACACTGTTCATCTGAGGCTGAGTTCTGAATTTTGGCCCTGTAAAACATGTTAGTCCACAAATACAAAATACATCCTGCAAAACCAAGTTAGCACAGAAATAATATGATAAATGAAATTGTTGACAGTCATCGGACTGCCCGGGTCTGACTTCGGATTTCCAACTGGAAACCCTAGGTCGACCCTATGCCTACTGTTCCCTCTACGGGGAACGCATCCTCACCTACTCCACTCGGGAGATTTACCTGTTGCCAGTGCGATCCTCCAGATCGACTGGACTTTTGCTCGGTGCACGATGCTTCCAGACTTTCTGCTAGACGTCCGCTTCCCGGCTGGTCCAGTCTTTCACCTGGTTCGCGACACCAGGACTTTCTACCAAGGGTTACCCCCCTAGGACTTTTGCCTAAAGCACTCGACCCACCAAGACTTTCCACATAGGGTTACCACCCCCTAGGGTTTTCACTTGCCTAACCACAGCTAGGACTTTTCCTAAACACTTAAACAGACTTGTTAGATCACAACATAACCTTAACTTTGAATCCTTTGCCATTATCAAAACTCAGGTTTGATCGTCGGATGCTTCCCGCACCAACAATCTCTCCCTTTTTGATTATGACAACTGAAATTCAAAATTAAGTAAAACAAATGCATAAATATATTTAAAAGGTTTAAGTGAGCAGGCTTAAGTATATAAATTCAAATACAAGCATAACTTAAGCTAACACAAACTTTGTGAAGCCCCCCCTTAATACAGGGTTTTCTTTTACTTTTGAATTTCCCTACTCTCCCCCTTTGCCATTTATCAAAAAATAAGCCAGTTTAAAACAAGTTTTAAGTTTTTAGAAAAAACAGATTAGGCTTTGAAAGAAGGTAAAAATGCTTGTGTAACACTTAACTTATAATTAAATTTTACTGAAAAAACTGTTAGCTAAGTGAGATAGAGGACTTAAGAGGAATATTTTTCACCTAAGTTTAAAAGGCTAATATATGGTTGACTTCGAAGGATGACTTTAGCCACTTTTGAAACTTAGTTATTTTTGAAAAAATACTTAGCTAAATTTTGAAAATCTGTTTAGAAGAAAAACTTAGCTAGATTTTAAAGAATGTTTGGAGCCAAATAATTTTTGAAAAAAAAAATTTGAAGGCTCTTTTTACTTAGCAGAAATCTTTTGAAAGCAATGAGTTAAATTTTGCAAAAATATGCTTTTTTAATACTTTTAGCTAAGTAAAGAATGAATCTGAGAGGTAACTTAGAAAAATATTTTAGCAAAAATTTATAAAGTTAGATTTCAAGGTTGGCTAAGTTTGAAAAAGGTTAAAGGTTGCTATATGAATCACTTAGCTAAGCCTTTTGCAAACATTGAATTTTGAAAATATAACTTAAGTTTAAAGAGGTACTTAGCTTAGTTTAAAAAAAAACTTAGTTTTTGAAAAAATAGGAGTAAGAACTTGTTAGATTTTAGGACGAAGAGGGAGTAACTAAATATTTAATTTAGGTTATTTATTCAAATTTAGTTGGTCCTTAAGTCCAAGCATGAGTCAGGTTAAATAGATTTTAAGTTATCAAAATTGTTTTGATTAGGTATCAGAGCCCTAAAGTACAAGCATGCTCAATCTTAAAAATCTCTATTTCCTTCACCAACTATCTAACCTTTAGCTACTTGTTGATTGCCTAGAGGGCAGCAACTTTCACTCGGTTAGTCAAGTTAAGTCATTTGGTCCAGTTAGATTTGACTGAGACTGGATGACTTAAATTGATTGCTGTTAATAAAGTATTTAATGCCCAGACTCATAATGATGCACAGATATATAAGCATACTGGAGTCCAGGCTGTACCCTATGCATCTCACGTCGTTCTATGTTTTTCAAACACAAGCAAGGGATACCTAGGTGTTTGTGAGATGCTCTGGCTTAAATCTAGGGGAACATGATTTCTAGGGTAGAGCCTAAACTAAGTCCAACTTTTGAAAATTCTAAGAAAATGGGATTTTGAAATCATTATTTTTCCTAGATTTTTTTTTAAAAAAAGAACAGGATGATTAAATAAGAGTTTTGAAGTAAGACAATGAGTTTGAAAATCAACATGTATTCTACCCAACACATTCCTATTTGTCTTCTAAGTGCACTGAACTCAAGTTCAGGTAAGGGTTTTGTGAAAATTTCAGCTAGGTTTGATTTGGACTCAACATGGTTGAGTGCAAGTTCACCTTTAGCTACATGATCCCTTACAAAGTGGTGTTTTACCTCTATGTGTTTAGTCTTAGAGTGGTGAATTGGATTTTTTGTTAGATTAATTGAGCTTATATTATCAATTAAATTTTTTGTATTTTTGTATTCTAATTGATAGTCTTTTAAGGTATGCATCATCCACAAAAGTTGAGAGGTACACTCTCCTAGGGCTATGTATTCAACTTCAGTAGTGGATAGAGCAACACAATGTTGCTTTCTGCTTGACCAACTTACTAGGCACTGGCCTAGGATTTGGCATCTACCACTTGTAATTTTTCTATCTAATTTGCACCCGGCATAGTCTTAGTTAGAATAGCCAAAAAGGTCAAAGGTGTTAGTTCTAGGGTACCAAAGTCCTATATTGAGGGTGCCCTTAATATACCTAAGTATTCTTTTAACATATGTTAGATGTGATTCTTTTGCACAAGATTGGTATCTTGCACACATACTAACTGCAAATATTATATCTGGTCGACTTGCAGTTAGGTAGAGTAGGCTTCCTATTATACTTCTATAGTACTTTGGGTCTACTGGTTTTCCTTCTGGGTCAGAGTCAATGTTGATGTTAGTGGCCATTGGGGTATTTATGATTTTTGAATTTTCCATGCCAAACTTTTTAATTAGTTCTTTAGCATATTTAGTTTGGTAAATATAGATTCCATCTTTCGTTTGTTTAATTTGTAAACCTAAGAAAAAATTTAGTTCCCCAACCATACTCATTTCAAATTTATTTTCCATTAATTTAATGAATTCTTTTAGAAATTTAGAGTTAGTTGAGCCAAAAATTATATCATCAACATAGATTTGGGCTATGAAGATGTCTTTTTCTATAGTTTTTACAAATATGGTCGGATCTATGTGACCTTGGTTAAAGCCTTTGGATGTTAAGTAATTGGATAACCGTTCATACCATGCTCTAAGAGCTTGTTTAAGTCCATATAAGGCCTTTTTCAATTTAAATACATGATTAGGGTAGTCTAAGTCCTCAAATCCTAGGGGTTGGTTTACATAGACCTCTTCCTTAATGAACTCATTTAGGAACACGGATTTTACATCCATTTGGTATAACCTAAATCCTTTATGTGCTGCATAGGCTAATAACATCCTAATGGATTCGAGTCTAGCTACTGGTGCATAGGTTTCGTCATAGTCTAAACCCTCAACTTGACTAAATCCTTTGGCTACTAGTCTAGCCTTATTTCTAATTATTTCACCTTGATCATCCAACTTGTTTCTAAATACCCATTTGGTATCTATTATTGATTTATCTAAGGGTTTAGGTACAAGTTACCAGACTTGGTTTCTATCAAATTGGGCTAACTCTTCTTGCATAGCAATGATCCAATCTGGGTCGGGTAGGGCTTCTTCTATAGTCTTAGGTTCAATTTTAGAAATAAGGGCAATCTGACTAAAGTTTCTATAAGAGGATCTAGTTTTGACTCCTAGGTTTGGATCACCCAAAATTTGGTCAGGTGGGTGAGAGGTACTTGCTCTAGTTGGTCTTATGTTTGGGTCAGAAATTGGTTCCTCTGGTTTATTAGTGTTGGGATGAATTTCATCGCTTCAATAATTCTTGGATTAATGTCAACATTTTCATTTAAGTTAGGTAGATTATTTTCTTCATCAAATATTATATTAGTTGTTTCTTCAACGTTTAGGGTATTTTGGTTATAGACTCTATAGGCCCTACTAGTTGTGGAGTACCCTAAAAAGATTCCTTGGTTTGATTTAGGTGTAAATTTTCCTAAGTAATCTTTAGTATTTAAAATATGAACTTTACATCCAAAAACTTTTAAATAGTTTAGGTTGGGAATTTTATTATAATACATTTCATAAGGAGTTTTATTGTAAAGTTTGTTAATTAGAATTCTATTTTGAATATAATTTGCTGTATTTATGGCTTCGGCCCAAAATTGATAATTTAAGTTATATTCATTTAACATGGTTCTAGCGGCTTCTTGTAGGGTTCTATTTTTACGTTCCACTAGACTGTTTTGTTGGAGGGTTCTAGGACATGAAAATTCATGTTGTTATCCATTGATTTTACAGAATTGGGTAAACCTATGATTTTCAAATCCCCCCCCCCATGATCACTTCTTATTCTTTTAATTTTAGTATCTTTTTCATTTTCTATTAACTTGCAAAAATTACTAAATTCTTCAAAAGTTTTATCTTTTGTTTTTAGAAATTTTATCTAGGTGAACCTAGAGTAGTCATTAATTTAAGTTTGATTAATTTTTAAAGAATAATTTAAGTTAACTTTAATTGTGAAAGAATAATTTAAGTTAATTAATTTTGAAAAAATAATTTAAATTAATTTTGAAAGAATAATTTAAGTTAATTAATTTTGAAAGAATAATTTAAGTTAATTAATTTTGAAAAAATAATTTAAGTTAATAATAAGAGTTAACTAATTTTGAAAAATAATTTAAGTTAATTAATTTTGAAAGATAATAATTGAAGTTAATTAATTATGAAAGATAATAATTTAAGTTAATTAATTTTGAAAAAACTAATTTAAGTTAATATTAAGAGTTAATTAATTTTGAAAGATAATAATTTAAGTTAACATCGAATTTCAAATTTAATTCTGATTTTGGATTTGAGTTTAAATTAGTTACAAATTTAATTTTGAATTTAAATTAATTATGAGTTTAATTTTGAATTAATTTTAATTACGAATTTAATTTAATTTTAATTACGAATTTAATTTAATTTTAATTACGAATTTAGTTTTGAATTAATTTTAATTACTTAGTCATCTCACCTGATCTAAATTTTCAATCAGGGAATTCTATAATTTTGTGAGATGAATTAGTTTCAATTTAAGGGTTTTATTTAACTTTGTGTTAGATTTAGGTTTAGTTTTGGGTTCAACAAGCAGGCGTTCTTTGGATAAACTTCTGGGCTATGGTGAGTCACAAGGACATCATTAAAGTAACCATGCCTTCGAGGTTTTCCAAATAGTCCTACCCATTGAACTTAGTACAAAACCTTGGTCTAACTGGTTAGGATCCATAAAGGGTATCTTCGGTTAGTTTGACTTAGCCATGTTGGATGCTACTCGGAAAGCCTAGAGGTTCCACTGTACAAAAATTTTGTACAAAGGTCTGAACCTTTTCCTAGCTACCATGTGTTCTTTTAAATTAAATTTTGGATCGCCTGCGGAACTTAACACGTTTGATCCAAAACTTAATCTATTTGTTCTTTTAGGTTTTGACTTGGATCTCCTGCGGAACTTAACACGTTCGACCCAAGTCACCTTAAGTTATTAATTCCATTAAATATTAATTTCCATAATCGGTTCCCAGTACTGACGTGGCGAGGCACATGACCTTCTTGGATATGGGAGCAACCACCACCGACTAGACAAAACCTTTTATAGAAAGCTAATATTTAATTTCCTAAAATAACTTTAGGTTAACCAAAAAGAACAATCAAATCACAAGGAAAAGAAAAACAAAAGAACACTATATCGAAAACAAATTCGAAACTCTAGAATCATATGCCTCTTGTATTTAGTATTATTTCCAAAAATAACTAGTATGATGCGGAAAGAAAAATTACTAGTTATACCTTTAAGAAAAACCTCTTGATCTTCTACCGTATTCCTCTTCTAACCTCGGACGTTGTGTGAGCAACGATCTTCCGAGATGAGAAACCACCAACCACCTTCTTCTCCTCCTAGCTAGGTTCGGCCACAAAAGAAAAAGCTTCACCAAGGAAGAAAATCAAAACACTAACCAAGCTCCAAGAGATGCTCGCTTCCTCTCCTTCTTCTTCTTCTTCTCCAAGTAGTATCCGGCCACCACAAGAGCTCCAAGGAAAGAGAAGGGTTCGGCCACCACAAGAAGAAGAGAGGGAAAGGATGGCCGGCCACACCAAGGAACCAAAAGAGGGAGAGAAAATAATAGAGGTTATATCTTGTGAAGGCACCCTCACCCCTTCTTTTATATTCCTTGGCCTAGGCAAATTAGGAAATTTAATTACAATAAAATTTCCTTAATTCCCTTGACATGATTTAATTGAGAAAAATAAAATAATATTTCCCCAATTAATCTCTAATGGCCGGCCACATCAAGAGGAAATAAATTAGACAAGTTTTAATCAACAAATTAAAACTTCCTAATTTGTTTCCGGAAATTTTAAAAATAAAATTTCTCTTTAAAAATCTCTTCATGGTTGATAAAAGGAAATTTCTATAATTTTAATTTTATCAACATGTGGATAATTTTAAAGAGAAAATAAAATATCTCACCAATCTACAAATAAGGAAAGAGATTTAATCTCTTTCTTTAATCTTTTGTAGATCTTTTACAAGAGAGATATTTTAATTTTAATTCTCTTTAATAAATTATTTCTTCCACATAATAAAAATTAAAATTAAAACCTTTTAATTTAATTTGGCCGGCCCCACTAGCTTGGGTTCAAGCTAGGGCCGCCACCACTTGGCCGGCCCTAGCTTGGTTCCCAAGCTAGCTTGGCCGACCCCTTATCATGGGTATGAAGGTGGGTATAGGTGGGTATAGAACTCTATAAATAAGAGGCTACGATAGGGACCGAGAGGAGGAATTGGTTTTGGTCTCCCGATAAAATTAAGCATCCCGTGTTCGCCCCGAACACACAACTTAATTTTATCAATAATAATTCATTCCACTAGAGAACTATTATTGAACTACCGCACCAATCCCAAATTACATTTTGGGCTCCTTCTTATTATGAGTGTGTTAGTCTCCCTGTGTTTAAGATAACGAATGTCCACTAATTAAGTAAGTTACTAACAACTCACTTAATTAATATCTAGCTCCAAGAGTAGTACCACTCAACTTCATCGTCATGTCGGACTAAGTCCACCTGCAGGGTTTAACATGACAATCCTTATGAGCTCCTCTTGGGGACATTCTCAACCTAGTATCTCTAGGACACAGTTTCCTTCTATAATCAACAACACACACTATAAGTGATACCATTTCCCAACTTATCGGGCTTATTGATTCATCGAACTAAATCTCACCCATTGATAAATTAAAGAAATAAATATCAAATATATGTGCTTGTTATTATATTAGGATTAAGAGCACACACTTCCATAATAACCGAGGTCTTTGTTTCTTTATAAAATCAGTATAAAAGAAACGACCTCAAATGGTCCTACTCAATACACTCTAAGTGTACTAGTGTAATTATACAGTCAAGATAAACTGATACCTAATTACACTACGACCTTCTAATGGTTTGTTCCTTTCCATTTTGGTCGTGAGCTACTGTTTATAATTTATAAGGTAATGATAACATGATCCTCTGTCTGTGACACCACACACCATGTTATCTACAATATAAATTAATTGAACAACTACATTTATCACAAATGTAGACATTTGACCAATGTGATTCTTATTTCTAGATAAATGTTTATACCAAAAGCTAGGCTTTTAGTATACACTCTAACAAGCCAAATGCACCAGGTCGAAGCCATATCTTCCTAGACATGCGATGACTAAGTTTCCCCAACGTACTATCATCCAATACTTCACCAGTACCGTGGGTCAAGTTAAACCTAACCCATTTTAATCTATCCCTATTTACCCTGCCAGGTAGGTAAAGTTCGGTTACCCTGTCGGGTAGATTAAGTTCGGTTACCCAGTCGGGTAGTTTAGTTGGGGGTGCCAGCTATTCTGGATCCTCCTTCTATTTTTATTTGATTTAAGTTGAATTTTACTTTTAATTTTGAATTAATTTCGAATTGAATTTTGAATTTTGAGTTTTTAATTTAATTTCGAATTTTTAATTGAATTTTTAATTTAATTTTGATTTTTAATTGAATTTTGAATTTAATTTCAAATTTTTAATTGAATTTTTAATTTAATTTTAAATTTTTAAATTATGTTTGTTTTATTAATATCGTCTTTCTTTTTGCTCCCCCTGGATCATAGCCTCGATATGGTCTATCGAGGTAGTGTATTTGATCCTTCGGGATCCAATATTTACCAAGTCCAACTTGATTAATCAATTTGGACTTGGGGACCCATGCTTAGACTGTTTTTCTATTTTCTCTTTGTACAAGAGATAAATAAGATTTATATTTTTTCTTTGGTTTAAATCCTAGACCAGTTCTATTGTAAACGACTCTTTGTGTCCCAAGAATTAGGTCAAGATTCTTGGAACCTAAAGAAAACTGTTCTAGTGTTTTCTCCAGATCCTTGACTTGAATTTTCAGGCTGGAATTCTCTTCTACAAGTTTTTGGACTTGAGTTGAATTTACAGTCTGAACTGGTTCAGTCAAAGATTCAGAGTTAGTCACTTCTTTAAGAACTTCTACTTCCTTTAGAAGTGACTTGACTCTAAGGTTTGATTTAGCTAATTTTCGTAACTAATAATTAACTAAATTATTGAGTCGAGAGATACTTACAGAGGGATCGGGCCCTTCGGAAACGGATACGGATCCGTGGCTTCGCTCGGACTCGGCCTCCGACTCGCTTTCACTCTAAGACAGGTTGATTTGGTCCCGGGCCATCAGCGCCAGTAAACTCGTCTGATCGAGTTCGTCGTCGTCGTCTTCTGAGGAAGATTCATCCCATGTCGCCTTCACGGCCTTCTTCCTTCTCTGCTTCTTTGCTTCCTTTTGGTTAGGGCAGTTGGCCTTGATGTGCCCCTTCTAGTTGTATTCGTAGCAGATCACCTCATATTTTACCTTAGAATTCGGTTGGGTCTCCTTAGATTGGACTGCCTTCTTTAGGTCCCCTTGTTAAAGTCTTTCTTCTTCTTGTAAAGTCTTTTTACAAGGTTCATGAGTTCAATGGTTAGTTCATTGTCTTCTTCATCTGAGTCGGTTTCTGCTTCCGGCTCCTGTTCGGTTCTTCGTCGTGATCTTGATTCGTGAGCTCCACCGGTACCTTCAAGCAAAGCAATTCCTTTCTCGGAAGGCTGTGTATTAGTCTGCTCATGAAGTTCGAATTCTGAAAATAGCTCGTCTAATCTAATTGAAGATAAATCTTTAGAGACTTTGTAGGCATCTACCATTGATGCTGTAACGATCCAATTTTCCTTATTTCAAGTTCCAAATGTCCATAAAAATATTTGGAAATACTTTTAAAATATTCTAGAGATTTTTAGGAATTTTTAGAGTATTTTTATGTAATTTTTGGAGGTCGTTTAATAGGGTTACAAAAAGAAAGAAGTTTTGATAAAAACCGTTAAAGGTGAGATTCGAACCCACGACCTCGGGTCGGACTGACCCAAGCAAAACCGGCCCAACCAGCTGAGCTACGCTCATTTTGGTAATTATATATGGAGCGATATATATTTAAGTAATAGTTAGGAACAGTAAAATAATAGGAAATAAAATGGTTGCAGCTGGGATTCGATCCCTCGTGTTGGGCTTTAAGCAGAACGCAGCCCACCAACAGACCAGCCGCGGGTTTGTTAATAAAACCCGAATCAAGTTGTATTTAAGCAATAGTTAGTTAACAGAATATTAAAGTTATAAGAAGAGAACTTAGGTTTTCCCCGTGACAAAAATCTTCTCCTCTCCTCCTCTCGTGACGGCGTTTTTCCTCTCGGGCGAAAACAGAGACGAAGCTAGGGCTTCGTCTCCGGCGGTCGGCGAGCGTCTTCTTCCGTGAGTTCTTCGTCGATCCGAGGTCGCTCGTCAAGAAGGAAGCCGTGAGCGAGGAAGAGGCCCCGATTTCAAGCTCACCCGAGCCCTAGAAGCACTAGAAGGTTCCTCCTTCGGCTGTGAATCAAGGAAACGAAGGTGAGTTGCTTCTCACCTGCAGTAGGATAGCTCCGAATTTCTTTAGTTTCTCACTTTTCTTCCGAAGCACACGTGAACCCTAGTTTCACATCTTGATGCCGTGAACCCTAGTTTTTCTTCACTAAGCAGAATTACTTCACTTTGTTGTCGAGAATTTCAAAGAAGGGAAACAGATTGTGTTGTTTCGAATTGTAGTTTGGATTCGGTAGAGTTTAGATCTTGTTGCTTTAGAAGTTTGCTGCCGTGAGTCTTCAGGGAAGAATATGCATGATTAAGTTTGGTTTTTGGATGCCCTAACTAATGTTTCGAGCATGAACAGTTTTAAGCTTAAGGTTGAGTTTTAGTTCCTTCCTTTGTATTCGGATTTTTTCCTATGGCTTCCAGATCATGCTTTATAGAATAGGGTAGCTAGGGACCTATTTGCTTGATGCTTAAGTTCTGTTATAGCATGCTTAAAGGTATTTATTTGCTTGATGCTTGTGTTCTGTTATAGCATGCATGTCCTGAATTTAGTCTTGTACATGTGCAGATTGATATTTCATTTATATCATTGAAACAAGCATTATAAAGGTTTTAATTCCAGCATGTATTAGTTTTGTTTTGTGCTATTTGCTGGATATGAATAAGCATGCTTTTATTAGCAAATGCAGAACTTAGTTGAGTTCCTTTCATTGCTGTTTAGTATTTCCTGATGAAGCATGATATACTGTTAATTCCATGCAGCAATGATTCCTTTATTTTCTAGATTCTATTGCGTGCCTAGTAGTTGAATTGGTTTTACAATCACAGCATGCTTAAGTTGTTCTAGTTTCTTATTTGCTATTGGAATAACATGAGCAGTCCTATTTTTATAGCATGCAGATTTTAGATAAGCTTAGTATGCAGATTTTGATAAACTTATATGCAGATTTTTATTAAGCTTTACACACAGATTTATGTTAAGCTTTGTATACAGATTTTCAGTACGTAGAGTGTGTTCTAGTGCACCCCAAGTGCTTGATAAGATGCTTAGCTCAATATAATGCTACAGTAGGCATTTTAATAGCTCAGTAAATGCAGTAGAAGCATTTAAAATAACTTATTTAGTCTTGCTTCAGCTTATATGGGACTACGGTCCAATGGGTGGGCTCCCACAGTCGCCTCTAGGTTCAGATAACCTAGTTCTAGGTTCAGATAACCTAGTAAAAGCAAGATAAGAAAATTAGCTATGAAATCAGTATTTTATTTTCAGCAATGGCACTGTACTGGATTAGATATCCATTGGGTTGGGCTCCCACAGTCGTCCCTAGGTTTAGATAACCTAGTAAATTCAGAACTTGCAATCCCGGGTTTAGTTAGGGATGCGCGCACAGCAAGTACAGTTGCCGGGCCCATCAGCAGCATGATTATTATTTTGATCTATTATGTAAATAGTTTTCAAAACTTCACAAATTAGTTATGTGAATACAAGTTAGACTCAGTTTAGCATTAATTAGTTCAGCTTATGTATTAGTTCAGTTTCCTGTTGATACACATGATAGTTCCATGATTAGCTATACATGTTTAGTAATTCAGTTAGTATGATTCCTTTATTGCTATTTATGAGCATGATTAGCTATACATGTTTAGTATTTCAGTTAGCATGATTTCTTTGCTATTTATGAGCATGATTAGCTATACATGTTTAGTATTTCAGTTAGTTAGTTTCTTTGCTATTTATGAGCATGATTATCTTTACATGCTAGCTTTTCAGTTAGTTTCTTCGCTATTTATGAGCATGATTAGTTGTACATGTTTAGTATTTCAGTTAGCATGATATGATTTCTTTGCTATTCATGAGCATGAGCAGCTATACATGTTAGTTTTCCAGTTAGTTGATTTCTTGTCTATTTATGAGCATGAGTAGTTTCACATGTTAGCATTCAGTTTTAGCATGTTTTTATTTATATTCATGCATATCGAGTTTTTGTGAGTAGGATAGCGCTCACTAAGCTTTTAGCTTATAGATACTATTTTCCTCCTACTGCAGATAAAGGAAAAGGAAAAGTATAAGAAGGAAGGCGACAAGGAGATGCTGTGACAGTGTGTGTGATGCCAGGACTATGGAGAGATCCAGAGTTCGCTAGTGAATTTTCAGGACCTACCTGTTTAGAGTTTTAGTTTATGTTATTATGAAGTTGAGATTGTAATTGAGTTTATTTCCGCATTGTAGTTTGATACCTCCTATTGTTGGAGTGATATGGTTGTTTGCCATTGCTAGAGTAGTTTCATATTTTTATTGTGCTGTTATACTGCGTGGTTGTGAAATTATATGTTCCAGCCGCCTGTGGCTGAGTATACATGTTATGTATCCCAGTTTGGGGTCACCGGTACAGGGGAGACTCTGTCGAAATTTTTTGGTAGGGTTTCCATATGATTTTTAATCATACCGGTTAAGTAGAGTTAGTAGTCAAGTAGCGTCCACCTTTAGAGAATAGTAGTAGTGTAGAAAGGTGGGTCGTTACAGATGCCCACAATATACTCCTAGGAAAAGAGTTGAGTGCATACCTTATGATGTCCCTATTCTCGACCTTTTGACCGATTACGTGGAGGGAGTTGAGGATGTCTTGTATACGTGCGTGGAGTTGACAGGCCGTCTCATCTTCCTGCATTTTTAGGTTATACAATTTATTAAGCAACAAGTCACGTTTACTTACTTTTGTGTCGGAGATCCCTCGTGGAGTTCGATCAGCTTCTCTCAAAGCTCTTTTGCGCTGGAGAATGGTCCAACTCTGTTGAGTTCCTCCTTGGTCGGTCCGCATTGGAGGGTGTAGGTTGCTTTGGCATCAGCTTCCACCTTCTTGATTAGGGTCGGTTCCCATTTTTCGCAGGGTGTTGGCTTGTCGTCTTCGTCGGATGGCAGTTATAGTCCGGTCTTGATTATCATCCACGTGTCGAACTATGTCTTGAGGAAGGTTTCCATTCGCCCCTTCCAGTATCTGAAGTCTTCTCCAGAGAAAAGTGGGGGGCGAACGATGCTGAAACCTTCTTGTTGGGCCATTTAAAATCCTGACCGACAAAAACAACAAAATCGGTTCCAAGACTGGGTCTTGGATTAGTAGTGCGGGAGAAAGAAGAAAAAACGAGCTCGAGTGGTATTGTACCAACCTCGAGCAAAACCGATTCGATAAAACAATTAGAATGTAGCTATTAAGCTAATTCTAATTTGACTCCGAAAAATCTGAAAATACCACGAAAAAAAATGTTTTGAACAATGGTTGCACTGATTCAAAACAACCCCGCTCTGATACCAATTATTGGATTGAGAAGCCTTAGAGGGGGGGTGAATAGCGCTCGAGGCTTTCACACTTTTCGAATTCGTAAAACTATCGAGTTATAAAGCAGCGGAAATAGTAAAATGCACAAACACACAGAAGACACGAGAAGTTACTTCGTTCGGAGCCTATCTCGACTCCTACTCGAAGGCCTGCGGTCGTTGACCACTTTCAGTGGGCAACAACTATAGTATCGCAAGAAGAATTACAGCTTTGAAGTACAATTGAAGTGAAAGCAACAATAAGACTAATTATACCGATGACAAGAACAGTATTTCGGAGCTTCGTGTCGTCGAGATCTTGTAGCAGCACTTCTGGGTGTCTTTTGGAGTAGCACGTTGAAGAAAGAAGGCTTGGGAATCGTTGTGTCAAGCTGCTGTTCGGAACACCCTTTTAAACAGTGCTCAAGGCGCCTTGAAACCCCTCCGAGGTGCCTCAAACTCAGCGAGTCAGCCGCATGGATCAGCGCAGACTCCTTCCGCGCTTATCCTCCTCAAGGCACCTTCAGGCCAGTCCAAGGCGCCTTGAACCCCAGCTCCAAGGCGCCTTCAAGCCCTTCTGAGGCACCTCCAGCATTTCTAGACAGCTGTCTTCGGTTAGCACTCAAGGCGCCTCCAAGCTCCATGGAGGCGCCTCGGACACTGTTCATCCGAGGCTGAGTTCTGAATTTTGGCCCTGTAAAACATGTTAGTCCACAAATACAAAATACATCCTGCAAAACCAAGTTAGCACATAAATAATATGATAAATGAAATTGTTGACAGTCATCGGACTGCTCGGGTCTGACTTCGGATTTCTAACCGAAAACCCTAGGTCGACCCGACGCCTACTGTTCCCTCTACGGGGAACGCGTCCTAACCTACTCCACTCAGGAGATTTACCTGTTGCCAGTGCGATCCTCCAGATCGACTGGACTTTTTCTCGGTGCTCGATGCTTCCGGACTTTCTGCTGGATGTCCGCTTCCCGACTGGTCCAGTCTTTCACCTAGTTCGCGACACCAAGACTTTCCACCTAGGGTTCCCCCCCTAGGACTTTTGCCTGAAGCACTCGACCCACCAAGACTTTCCGCATAGGGTTACCACCCCCTATGACCTAGGGTTACCACCCCCTAGGGTTTTTACTTGCCTAACCACAACTAGGACTTTTCCTGAAACACTTAAACAGACTTGTTAGATCACAACATAACCTTAACTTTGAATCCTTTGTCATTATCAAATCTCAGGTTCGATCGTCAGATGCTTCCCACACCAACACAATTTCCTTACAAGGTGGAATGGTCGACGCAGTGGCAACTGTTGCTCCCCCCAGTACCTCACTTAGGAGAATTCCACCTTGATACCTCCTATATAGAGGCTTCAGCTCGGTTGGCAGGCTGGCAGCTGGGTTTAACAAGATTATTATCTGAGGACCTACTGCCCTATTTCAGATTGAGCCACCTTACTTCTGAATCGCCTTACTCCTTAGGTGATTTTTTCCTTACTCTAATTCCCTGCGCTCTACTCTTTCCACTGCAACGGTCATCCTTATTCTTGCACATGCAGCCAAGACCCTGAGTCGTGCTTCAGACGTCCAACCCCTCCCTCTAAGTCATCTGGGGATAATGCGCAGAAGTCGAATCATCTTAGAGAGGAGGTCACTTCCACACTCTGCTTCAGCCCAGGTTGGGACAACTACCTCGACAAGTTCGCAACCCCGTCTTCCGCCGACTGCCCCATCTACTTCTAGGCCAGCTCGTGGACCTCCTTCCCACGTGGCTTCTAGATCAGACTCCAAGTCAACGGACACACCTCCTGCCAGTCCTACCTTCAGAACAGTTTCACGTGCAGCTCATCGCGCGTGCTCTGCGGTGGATCGTTTAAGTCGAAGTGTTCCATCTTCTTCTCGGCGTCAGTCCCGATCACCCTCTGAAGATTCTGACTAAGATGATCAGCCTCTGGCACGCAGGTCCCGACGCAGGCCTGTCAATCTTGCCCAAACCTCGGGCCCTCCCTCTACCTCTCATCCTTCACCTTCCCCTGCAGCAGTCGCTCCAAGCCCGGGACTCTCAGGGGCTCCTACTACTCCTTCAAAGGCCCCAACAGGGAATTCATGAGGGAGGCCTTCGGCGTCCCAACCACCTAGGAGTACTGAAGCTAGCCCCTCAACTCACCCCTCACATGATACAGCGCAACCTGGGCCTTCCCATGTGCCTCCTTCAGCCCCCCTAGGCTCGGCCACTAGGGCTTCACAACCACCTCCCTCTAATTATCACTACTATCGGACAACCACACCTTCTGAGGCGAGGTTGAGAGAACAGCAGGATGTTCCTACTAACATCCTGACTATGAAAGGTCATCTGGCTATGCTTTGGGAAGAAAGTATGGATCATCTGGAGCATTTGCCAGTACCTACACAAATGGATAGATTCTCCGAGTTGTATACCAAGGTAAACTTTAGCCACCTCGATACCTATTACTCATTGTTCTCTGTTAAACGTTCACCCTCCTGCTCAGGCTCATGCGGAGTCCCTGATGATAAGCCAATCCCTCTATGCCACCTATCATCGGAATAAAATGCTAAGAGATAGGGTAGCGGAATTGGAGCTCCAGCTAAATGACCCAATGGCAGCTAGTCATGCACTGCGAGTTGAGATAAAGGCCCTGACAAGCCTGAACACTCGGCAAAGACTGTCCCTGGCGGAGACCAATCATGAGCTCAAAGGCCTTCAAGTGAAAAAGGACAAGACTGAGGCTCTGCACCAGGAAGCCTTGGATTAGCAGGCTCAGGTGCACCAGTAGGCCATGGACCAGTTAACTCAAGAACTACATTCCAAAGAGGTCTTACTACAAGAGCAGAACAGACGATTGGAATCTCAGGTGGCGCAACTGAAATCACAAGCAGCGGAACTTCTCGTCACTCAGGCTGAACTATCTCAGGCTCGTGCTGCCGCAGCTGGAGTGCCCACTGCCCTAACAATCTACAGAGAAGGGGAGAGTGACCGATGTAGGTAGAGCAGCGAACTATACTTGCGCTCTCGGGAGTTCGGCGTCCAACTGGGAGACCGCTTCTCAACGGCTGTCACTTATGGTGCGGCAGGGGCTCTGAGACAACTGTATGAGCAAGGCTACCTGACCTCTGCCCCTCCCATAGATTTTCTTGATCATCGCCGGATCCTCAGAGAAATCCCAGACAAGATTTTCGTTCCTTTTAGATGACCTGTAATTGCCGACCAATCAAACTGTAACTTAGTAATGTTGCATCAAACATTTTATTCCTTGTATGGTTACTTGTGTTCTATGTTTTTGATTCGCTAAAGATGCCTTAGTCTGCTGAAAGAAAGGTTAACATAACATTCCCGACCAAGCATACTTCCTTATTGCTTGGTCGGTCCAATAGCCCCGACCTGCCTCAGTGTACTCCCGTCAGACCAGCTCTTCCTTAAACTTAAGCTTACAAAAAGGGGGAATTCTCTACATACGGTAAGGTTAAAGATAGTTAGCGATCCAAGGCCGGTCTAGCTTCCTACCCCGGTCATCTTGTAGATAGTAGGCATCTAACGCCAACTTTTTCATGACTTTGTAAGGCCCGTCCCATTGAGGTGCTAACTTAGTCACGTCTCCTACAGGCTTTGTTTGTTTCCATACCAGGTCCCCTCCTCCAAAAAACTGAGGGATCACTCTTCTATTGTAATTCTACCTCATTCTTTGTTGGTAGGCTTCTAGTCTGGCTACTGTCTATTCGTGAACTTCGCTAATAAGATCCAGTTTCGCGAGCCGCCACTCGGTGTTTTCTTTATCGTATAGCATTTTTCTAACTGAGGATACCCCGATCTCTATAGGCACCACTGCCTCATTACCATAGACTAGATAAAATGGAGTCAGCCCCGTGCTTTCTCGGGGTGTTGTTTGGCAGGCCCAGAGGATACTTGGCAGCTCATTCACCCAATTGCCTCCGACATGGTCTAATTTTATTTTCAGGCCTCTGATAATCTCTTGATTGACAACTTCGGTTTGTCCATTACTCTGCGGGTAGGCCACTGAGGTGAAGGCTTGAGTTATGCCGAACTCTTTACACCAGGCCTGGATTTTTTGACCTTGAATTTGTCTCCCATTATCTGATACCAATTTATGGGGTATGCCAAATCTGCAAAGGATATTTCTCCACAAAAACTGAATGGCGGCTCCTTTCGTGATCCTAGCCAGGGCTTCGGCCTCTACCCATTTGGAAAAGTAATCGACGGCCACTAGCAGAAAACGTCTCTGACCAGGAGCTATGGGGAATGATCCCACAATATCCATGCCTTATTGATCAAAGGGACACGAAACTATGGATGTTTTTAGAAGCTCGATGGGATGATGCGTCAGGTTCTGATGCTTCTGACAGGACAGGCACGTATTCACCAACTGCTGAGCATCCTTTTATAGAGTAGGCCATAAATAACCGACTATCAGTACTTTGCGTGCTAACGTTCTGCCTCCTGCATGATTACCACAGCATCCGAGGTGTATCTCTCGTAAAGCCTGATCCGCCTCTTCCATACTTAGCCATCTGAGCAATGGTCGGGAGAATGCTCGCTTGTATAGTTGATCTCCAATCATAGTGTAGACATGAGCTTTCTTCCTGACCAGTCGTGCCTCCTCGGGGTCCGACGGCAAAAGGCCTTGCTGAAGAAAGCTAATCATTCGTGCCTGATAACCATGATTTTACTGCATTATTTTGATTCATATATGCATGGTTTGATGTTGATTTCATAGGTTTAAATCATGGTTACATCATATTTTGTGCATAGTGTGTATTTTTGGACTTAATTGTAAATTATCTTATTTTTGTGCTATTTGATGCTAATATTTGATTCTTATTTTGTAGGCATCAAAGGATCTTAGATTTGGATATATTTGGACCGAAATTGGGCTCGAATCAGAATTTAAACGAGAAGATCAAGCTTTGGGTTGATTTGGGTTGTTCATCAAGAATAGGACAGATCTGGACCATCCGTTGAAGATCTGGCTGATCCAACTTAATGGGGAGCAGATCTAAGCCATTGATCCAGTTTAATTAATCTGGGTCGTTCATTGAAGACTGTGTAGATCCGGGTCATCCAGTGATGATCTGATTGATCTGACCTACGGGAGGGTAGATCCAGACCCTAGATCAACATCAGTACCTTCAGATCAGAATTTGGATGACTTTTCACTTTTGATTTAGACCGAAATCATCTCAGCCGTCCATTTTAGATCCAGATCTGATTTAAATCTGAGAAGCTACAGTGAGCTTCTTCGTCGATTCTCCACAGCGCCGTTCTTCGCGTCCCGCGGCGTTCTCCGAGATTCCGACCACCATTTCATCTCCACTTCTAGATCAATTTTCCGGCCAATTTCATCAACGATGACGCTCTCAGCTGCTTGCAACCAACATCCGGTGACCTGACCTCGCTCAAAGGTGGTCTTACGGTGAGAATTCTGCTCCGCAAACCTCTACTTCTGTCGCACCCGATTTGGAGGTGTTCTTCCAATCGGTGGTTCCGTTTTCCATCCGAGAGCTTTGGCGGTGTTCCTCCACTGCTTCTGGACCATTCCCGACGACCTTCCATCCATCATCTTCTCCACATCAGATCTGAGGTTGCAGTCGCAGATTTGCAGATTTCCAGAGTTGGGCAGCTCCGATCTTCATCAGCTTCGTTTGGAGTGGTCTCCGATGGTGCTGGTAAAGGTTGAGCTGAGTGTAGCTACTGAGATTGTCTTTTCCGATTACAGTTGGAGTGTTCTCCATTGTTTCCTTGTGTGATGGCAAGGAGAAATTGCCGAGAGAATTGGTTTGGTGTTGAGATGGTTTAGGGTTTCTTTTATGCATTTTTTTTATTGTTGGTAGATTTATTTGGATTCAGTAATCATAGTTTTCTTTTAGCTTAATTGCTTTAATTCAAGTGTTTGAGTAATTTAGTTTTAATTGCTTTTGAAGCTGTTATTAATCTTGCTTTAGCTTAGGGTTAAGTATTAGTGAGTAATTTAGTTTTCTGTAGTTTAATTAGCTTTAATTTCAG
Organism: Zingiber officinale; assembly: GCF_018446385.1. Lineage (NCBI taxonomy): Eukaryota > Viridiplantae > Streptophyta > Magnoliopsida > Zingiberales > Zingiberaceae > Zingiber > Zingiber officinale. Next base: position 86,799,136 of record NC_055988.1, read on the forward strand.
CAGTAGTGTAGTTTCTTATTTGCTTGCATTTCATTTGCTTAATTTGGACTTAAAGCTTTAAAACCCCCAACTCCATTTTTATACTGAAAACCCCAAAAATAGGAATAAAAATACAATCCTAGATTACATCATACTGTTGGTTCCTCGAGAGCGATCCTGGGCTCATTACTACAACGTTAATGTGAAATTAAGGGGTTCAGTGAAATATTAAATTGTTAATTTGATAAGCCTATTTGTGACATTTAATATAGACAGATTCAGCCTATATCAAATTTTGGCGCCGTTGCCGGGGATTGTAATATGCAATGTTTAGTAATTTTAGGATTGTTGTTTTGATTGCTTTCATGATTATATATTCATGTGTTGATTTTATTTGTTCCTGAGTCTTCTGATTTTATTTGCTAGTGTTTCAGTGTAAGAACAGGAAATTCATGTGACCATGGATCCATATCATCAGTATTTTGGAGATGGGATGGAGAATTATTTTTATCAGCCTCAGACTCAGTTCTATCAGTCCTACCTACCTATGGAGCAGCGGAATAGGTATGAGGATGCACAAAAACAAATTGAAGTATCAATGTGGAAATGCAATGAAGTTATGCAACAAATGAGAGAGCATCAAGAGCAACAATTTGCAAGAATACAGAATATTCAGAGTTAGTTAGATCAGATTGCATCATCTATCAATCAGTTACAAGTACAGAACTCTAGTGGAGAGATGGAGAGTAGTGATTTTGTCAGGCCTGACCCTACTCCCATTTATTCACAAGAATTCTCTAATATTATTTGTGATGATGATGTAATTGTTCAAATTTCTGATTCTACTAATAGTGTTGCTTTAGATGTTGTGAGTGATGCAGGTATTGTTGCAGAAGATGATTTAAGTGTAGGGGAATGCTTACTGGAAGCATTACCTCAAGAATCACCAAGAGTTGAAGATGTAAGTGTAGGGACTTGTGCTATGGAGCCAAGCACCCAAGAATCACTACATAAAGTTGTACATGCACCAGAACTAGAGTCTGAGCCATTAGTTGATGAAAAGGAGGTAACAATCACCACTCCAGGTACCTTTCAAGATGACAAGGTGAGTATTTTGTGTAATTTTTCAGAAAATTTTATAGAGGTACCAATTATTGATTTTATTAGATGTGATGCATTTCTGGATATATCTTTTACCCACACTAATGTTCTCCTATTTTCTTTTTACCCCACATGTGTGTGGGAAGTGTTTTCTTTTATGGATGTTGTAGGAGAACATAAGCTTCCGGAGTGGGTGCTTAAACTGAACCGACTTAGACCTCCGGAAAGAATTTTGAAAGGAAAAAGGATTAATAAGAAGAATTTGAGTGGAACCATGATTACTCCACTTCCGGGGTGGCTTCTTTTGTTAAACCTTCTTCAAGCACCGGGAATTAAAGGGGAGTTAGTTCCAATTTTGCTTACTCTTGCATTTAAATTCATGCTTTGTGTTTAATTTTTCTCTAATAAATTCTTTATACGTTTCTTTAGTCTTATACTTTGCATTTTGCATTTTATTTTCATACTTTGCATTTAGTTAAGTATACATAACATTTCATTTGAATAAATTCTCCATGGAATTCTCTAAGTAATATTTTTAAGATGGTAAAAGTCTCTTAAATTTGATCATCAATTTTAGGTCATTGGACATGATTGAATATTCTACTTACATGATATTGGTTAAAATGGTGGTGGATTCCAATTTGATCAATTGAACTTGATTGCATGAAAATTACCTAGTGAGGACCATCACAAGCCTAAACTCTATTATTTTCTCTTGTGTGGCATGAACTAATAGCAAATTAAACTCTAGAACTTGCTTAGTTTCTTTTCAAAGTCACAATAGCATAGGTGTGCATGGAGATGAAGGATATATGTCATTCTTGTTTCATCATAAATTCTAATTTCTTTCTCCACAATTTTCTTGAAACATCCTTAGCTAGCATTTTAATCTTTGATCATTTTTGCTTGCCACTCTTCTTTTATTGAGAGTTGTGGATAATATTGTTGGTGCAACAACCCTCAGGTCAAGGTTGACCTGGTTGACCAAGCTTGAGTCTTGGTTTGTGTTTCGATGTTTGACAATGCAAGGTTGATTGAAGAAGAGTCAAGTAGGTCAAGGATGACCGGATACTTGACTGGGAAGTCCTAACTGGGATGTTAGGCAGAAGGAAAGACCTAGTAAGTGAAGCTAGGCAGGAGGAAAATCCTGGTGAGTGAAGCCAGGTGAAAGACCTAGTGAGTGAAGCTAGGCAGGAGGAAAATCTTGGTGAGTGAAGCCAGGTGAAAGACCTAGTGAGTGAAGCTAGGCAATTGGGAAGTCCTAGTGAGTGAAGCTAGGCAGGAGGAAAATCCTGGTGAGTGAAGCCAGGTGAAAGACCTAGTGAGTCAAGTAGGTCAAAGATTGACCGGATACTTGGCACGAAGAGAAAAGTCCAAGTGGGTCAAAGGGATTGACAGGACACTTGGTGGGGAGTCCTGGCAGGTCAAGGGAGTGACCAGATGCTAGGCATGATATACCAATAGGTCAAGGTTGACCGAATATTGGATTGAGAGGCTTGGGACTTGGTTTTGGGCAAAAACCAAGAGCTGGATCGATCAGTGGATCAATCCAGGAGATGGATCGATCAGTGGATCGATCCAGGCCTTTCCCAGCGAACAGAGGGCCTCTGGATCGATCTGTGGATCGATTCAGAGGTCACAATCGATCAGCCGATCGATTGGGACGCTGCTGGTTCGCGCGATAAGCGCTGGATCGATCCGTGGATCGATCCAGGTGTTTTCTCCAGAGCACAGAGGCGCTCTGGATCGATCCGTGGATCGATCCAAAGCCTCCCCGATCGATTGGGAGTTTTCGAATCGATTGGGATCCGACCGTTGCGTCGTATTTGAGCTGCAGGCGTGCGATGGCTGCGGCATCTCTTCACCGATTCATTCCAGATTCATCACAGCTCCTCCCCATCACTCTCTAAGCTCCTCACCGCCAAGTCAAGAGGCGGATCAAAGACAAGAAGAAGAAACTAGGGTTAGGGTTTTACTCTCATTGTAAGCTTGTATTTCATTACCTTTCCCTTTCTTCTTGTATTGAGTCTTGTAGGGCTTCTCCGCCCTTGGTAGTTACCATAAAGGAGAGTTTTATTAGTGGAGGGTGTGTGTGTAGGTGTGGATCCTTGGACTAGTCACCTCTTGTGAGGTGGATACCAAGTAAACCAACCTTGTTAGCGTTGTGTGGTTTGTTTCTGTATTTTCCGCTGTGCATCTTTGAAGAAACAAGCAACGCCGAGCAACGAGCACGCGACGAGCTATTCACCCCCCCTCTAGCTACGTTTCGGTCCTAACAAGTGGTATCAGAGCGAGGCCGCTCTTCACCGGAATCATCACCGGAAGGGTCAAGCATAACAAGAAGAGCTAGAGGGTGAAGAAGTTGAAGCAAAATTGTCAAAGTCAAAGAAATTCAAAAGCTCAACTTCTACAATGGAATTCCGAGATGGGCTCGGATTCGACACGAGGGTGGCTCCACCATACACTTCCACGAGCTTCGATTCTTGGAAATCAAGAATCGAAAATTTTCTTATGATGGAGATAGAGCAATGGTTTGCTCTTATGGAAGGCTTCAAGACTCCAACAAACTCAAAGGGCAAAGTTCTCAAGAGGAGCAAGTGGAGCCAAGAGCAAGTCCAAAGGTGTGAGACAAATGACAAAGTGACCAAGCTTTTGGTCAATTTATTGCCAAGCACCGTCCTTTGCAAAATTGGAGAATTTGAAGATGCAAAGGAATTATGGAGTAAATTGGCCAAGCTTCATGAAGAGATCCCCTCCACTGTACAAGAGCAAGAAGAATCCAGAGAGGGTGACTCTTTGGAGCAAGACCAAGAGGAGGACTCCGAGGTTGAGAGATGCTCAACCTCCGAAGAAGAAGTCCAAGAAGAAGCTTCATCTTCAAGGGAGTGCAATGAAGAGAACAAGGAGGGAGCATACTCCTTGTTCCATGTACAAGATGATGAAGCCTCCACCTCTAGGATTGAGGGGGAGTGTAGATCAATGAACCCGGAGCAAGAAGAGGCCTCCACATCCGGGTCAAGTGAAGAAGAAGAAGATGGTGCCACCTCCAAAATTCAAGAAATATCAAATGGAGAAGCAAGTGCCATCTCTACACAAGAAGGTATGAATGTGTCAATTAAAAATAAAAATCATATAATATGTTTTGAGTGTAGGGAAAGTGGGCACTACAAGAGCAAATGTCCCAACTTGGCCAAGAAGAAGGGTCAAGTGACACAAAAGGGCAAGGAGAAGCCTAAGGAGACCACCCCCGGGACAAAGAAGAGCAAGGAGCACATTGTGTGCTTCTTGTGTCAACAAAAAGGGCATTACCGAAGTCAATGCCCCAAGGGGAAGAAGATGGTCAAGGCTCAAGGAGGCACTAGTCAAGGGGGAGCCTCCAAGGTAAAGAAGAAGGTAACATTTATTGAGCCTACCCCTTTACGTTATGGTAAAAAGCATGATAGTTCTAATTTTTATCATTTTAATGCAATTTACCATAAGAATAGAAAGCATGAGGGCATTAAGGAAAAGCATGTGGCCCTACATGCCAAGACTACCCAACCTAAGGTTAGGAAGGTAGATAGACATTTGGGCAAGAACACTAAGGATAATAGATACAAGCCCAAGAATAAAAATTCTCATGGATCAAATGAAAAATCAAATACTAAGGACTTAGTGAGGGAAAATCAAGTCTTGAGGTCAAGACTTGATAAATTAGAAAAGACCCTAAAAAGATTGGAAAATATCCTATTAGGGCAAAATGAGCATAACCTAGGTTTAGGGGTACAAAAGCCATCAAATGGTCATAGAGGTTTGGGATACAAAATCAAAGCAAAAAATGAGGTGCCTAGTTATCATAGGGTTCCATATAGTTATGGAACAAACCCTAAGTCTAGAGGTCAAGTCAAGGATACAAGGGAAGATATCCCTAGAAGTATCTTTGCAACCAAAGTGACTAAGACTTCTAAGAAGTCTAAGAAAGTCATTAACAAGGTCACAAGGGAGGCTATCCCTAGAGTTGACCTAGAAAATGTGACCAAGGCTTCTAAGAAGCCCAACAAGGTCACTAGGAAGGTATCTAGGAAAGTTATCCCTAGTGAGTACCTAAAGCATCCAAGGAGCACCAATAGGTGTTGGGTTCCTAAGAGCATCTTCTCTACCTCATAGATGGGTTAGAGAGTGTCAACTCCGATTAGAAGGGTAGTTAACCCAACTTAGAGGAAATTGACACACAAGGAGCATTTTCAAGGTTGTTGTTAACCTTTGAAAATGAAATGGAATTATTATTTACTCCTTGAAAGAGTAAAATGTGCCTAATGGTGAAAAATTGATTTTATCTTAAAATGACATAAATTGGGAAATCTAGAGAAATACCAAGTTGGGATTTTGGTATTCTCTTAGAAATTTAAGGCAATCTGGACCTTGATTTATGTGATTACTCTTGAGGAAAAATGGAATATGCAAACATTTGAGGATATACTTAATTTTTAAGTGGCATAAACAAATCAAGAGAAATAGAAATGTCAATTTAGGTTTTGGCATTTCTTTGAAGCATTTAGGGCAATCTAGGTTTAACATTTTAAGTTAAAACAAGTGGTATATTTTGAGTTAGCAAAGTGGTTAAAGATACTTAGATATGTAATCTAGGTATACTTTATTTATGCTAAATCTTGCCATGATTGTTTGCCCATGATATGCCATGACATCATATTTAGGTTTGTATTTTGCATTCATTCTTTTATTATGAAAAATACAAAAATACCATGTCATGTCATACATACATCATGTAGTTATAGGAATCTTTCTTTTGAAAGCTATTTCTTTTTGATGTATGCCATAACATTATCATGCATTATGTTTATTTCCTTAAAATTAAGGACAAGTATTTTTACCAACAAGTGGTATAAACAAATGGCATTTATAAACAAGTGGAATCAACAAGTAACATCCTTGTTGGATGTTTACCACTCAAAATGCCTAGAAAGATATGCATGATCCCTAGATTAGGGCAAAACCAAAATTTACATCTCACAAAGACCTATAAGATGACTTGTATGTGTTTTGTGCACATTAGATACAAGTGAGATGTTAGGATGATGAACAAAACTCAATATGTTGATTTAGTGCATTCTTTTGAGTTTTAAATTCATCAAAACACATAGTTATGTGTGTTTCCCATCATTGGGAAAGCTAATGTACAAGTCATGTGCATTAAGCCCAAGGAATATGGTGGGATATTGGTTTTGAAAATGTTTTTAAAATAATTTTGGAAAACCTTGGTGAAGGCTATCTTTTGATAGTAATCACCATTGAATAGTTAGACACGAACTTGAAGAAAACACTAAAGTTTTTGCAAGTTCTCAAGTTTATGTAAATCTTTGAAAATATGATGTATTTTCATAGAAAACTATTTTTCCATGATAAATTATACACTAAATAATGTCTACACAAATTTTTACGATTTTTGGAATTTTGTAGAATTTTCTAGGGTTTCAAGTTGGCTGAAATGAATCTCAGCAATATCAGGCTCCGATCGATCCATGGATCGATTGGAGTGTCTGAATCGATCGGTGGATCGATTGGAGTGCCTCGATCGATCAGCCGATCGATCCAAGAAGACTGAATCGATCAGTGGATCGATTCAGCAGGGGTCAATCGATTGGAACCCAACTCCAATCGATTGAAGATGCTGATTTTGGCTGGGAAAGCTTATTTTCAGCATTTTGAACCTATTTTAGTCTAGGTAACCATTCCAAACCCCTGAAAATACATTTGTATACATAAAAAGGGTGTTTTCGTGTGGAAAACAAGGATGGATTGGTTAAGGAAGGCTAAGTTGAAGTTTAGGTTGAGGTTTGTTTCAAATTTTGAATATTTGAACCTAAAAACTTCTAAAATTGGGTTTCCTAAAGTTTTAGGGATTCCAAGTCATTATTGGTGCAATGACAGAAGTTACCATCATGTCTTTAGGAGGAGGGACTCTTTAAAGACATGAAAATTATTTTTCATGAACCTTGGAAGGTGGTTAACCTTCCGTTAAGAACATGTTCAAGTTTGAGCGTTTGAACTTTAATGGGGAGTGGATATCCTCATTGTTCAAGTGGTTTCGAGTGGATAATGCTCAAGGATGGGCATTTGCCTACATTGGGGGAGAATGTAGGGTTAAGGATAATGAAGGGTATGGGACCTTCATTATCGTGTTGATCACAACGAGTGAAGTTGTGAACAACGATGAGCAACTCTTCAGGGGGAGAGTTTTCAACAAGTGAATTTGTTGATGTGTGCCCAAAAATGGGGCATGGTTTGATGTGTGCCAATAGGGGGAGAATGAAAGGGAGTAAGTTAGGCTTTTATCACCTAGAGGGAGTTTGCCCTCTTAGGGGGAGAATGAAGGGCTTAACTTATGTATTCATTACCTAGTGGCATGAAGAAGGTTTAGGCTATGGGATTAGCCTAACTTACATGTGGTATTGTAAGTGATAGTGTTGGTATTGTCAAACATCAAAAAGGGGGAGATTGTTGGTGCAACAACCCTCAAGTCAAGGTTGACCTGGTTGACCAAGCTTGAGTCTTGGTTTGTGTTTCGATGTTTGACAATGCAAGGTTGATTGAAGAAGAGTCAAGTAGGTCAAGGATGACCGGATACTTGACTGGGAAGTCCTAACTGGGATGTTAGGCAGAAGGAAAGACCTAGTAAGTGAAGCTAGGCAGGAGGAAAATCCTGGTGAGTGAAGCCAGGTGAAAGACCTAGTGAGTGAAGCTAGGCAGGAGGAAAATCTTGGTGAGTGAAGCCAGGTGAAAGACCTAGTGAGTGAAGCTAGGCAATTGGGAAGTCCTAGTGAGTGAATCTAGGCAGGAGGAAAATCCTGGTGAGTGAAGCCAGGTGAAAGACCTAGTGAGTCAAGTAGGTCAAAGATTGACCGGATACTTGGCACGAAGAGAAAAGTCCAAGTGGGTCAAAGGAATTGACCGGACACTTGGTGGGGAGTCCTGGCAGGTCAAGGGAGTGACCAGATGCTAGGCATGATATACCAATAGGTCAAGGTTGACCGAATATTGGATTGAGAGGCTTGGGACTTGGTTTTGGGCAAAAACCAAGAGCTGGATCGATCAGTGGATCAATTCAGGAGATGGATCGATCAGTGGATCGATCCAGGCCTTTCCCAGCGAACAGAGGGCCTCTGGATCGATCCGTGGATCGATTCAGAGGTCACAATCGATCAGCCGATCGATTGGGGCGCTGCTGGTTCGCGCGATAAGCGCTGGATCGATCCAAAGCCTCCCCGATCGATTGGGAGTTTTCGAATCGATTGGGATCCGACCGTTGCGTCGTATTTGAGCTGCAGGCGTGCGATGGCTGCGGCATCTCTTCACCGATTCATTCCAGATTCATCACAGCTCCTCCCCAGCACTCTCTAATCTCCTCACCGCCAGTTCTTGAAGGTTCTTGGAGGTTCACCCAAGTCAAGAGGCGAGTTGCAACGAGAAGAAGAAGAAACTAGGGTTAGGGTTTTTGCTCTCATTGTAAGCTTGTAAGCTTGTATTTCATTACCTTTCCCTTTCTTCTTGTATTGAGTCTTGTAGGGCTTCTCCGCCCTTGGTAGTTACCATAAAGGAGAGTTTTATTAGTGGATGGTGTGTGTGTAGGTGTGGATCCTTGGACTAGTCACCTCTTGTGAGGTGGATACCAAGTAAACCAACCTTGTTAGCGTTGTGTGGTTTGTTTCTGTATTTTTCGCTGCGCATCTTTGAAGAAACAAGCAACGCCGAGCAACGAGCACGCGACGAGCTATTCACCCCCCCCCCCCTCTAGCTACGTTTCGGTCCTAACAAATATTCTTGATGAGCTAAATCACCAAGATGGACAAGGGATTAAGTGAGGGGCTTGTATGAGTTTGGAGATCTTGATGATTTTGGATGATTTCATGCCCTTGCTATTGGTGCTTGATGTGTACAATGTGCAGTAATTAAGGTCGGGAATTGAAGATTCTGTTCTTTAGTGCTGTTGGTTCAGAAGTTTGATGTTTTAAACTAAAGGGCAGTAGTTGGCACTTTAACCAGTGAGCAATTTTCTAATTCTGCTGGACAGGATTTAGAAGTGTCAAGTTTTCTAGAATTCTAAATTCGCAGTAACTTTTTAATTGATGTTATTAGCTGAGACAAGATGGGAATCAAGCTATTGTTTGATTAAATGATTGTAAAGTTTTTTTTATTTTATGGGAACAATTGTTGAAGCTTGAACTGAATTTGCAGTAACATCAGTGTGATATTGATGCTGCAAATCTGAAATGCAGAATTCTGCAGAATGGAGTTTCAGCTGTGTAGTGTTGATGAATGGAGTATCAAAAATTTAGAAATAATATCAAGGAAGGAAGAAGCTTATAAGAAGTGTTGTAAAGTGAAGAAACAAATGGGAAGTTGGCATTAATAGCTTCTACCAAGATTCATTTCCATTACTGAAAAGTATGAATCTGAAAGTGCAGAATTTTGGAGTTGCAGAATTGTGAAGAATTGTGTGCAGAATTGTGCCAATTGAAAAAAAAAACAAATTGTAACAAACTAGCATTGCTGAAATTTGTTAAGTTTTGAAGGATGAATTGGTAAGGATTTTAAGAGTTTTGATGGAAAGAAATTGAAATTTTTGAAGGCCTAATGGTGGCTAATTGATACAAAGCCAGGAAGTTGTGCAAGAATTAGCTGGATTACTGCAGAATGCAGTTTGATTCTTGATTTATTTAATGCTTTGTGTGGTTCTATGAACTGAAGATTTAGAGTACATTCTTTGTAATTTAAGCATGCAGTGCCAATGGATGAAATTCTGAAAGTATAAGCTTGATTTCAATGCTAGAAGCAGTAAAAGAGAATTCTGTTACAGAGTTTAGAAATCTGAAATCTGCATTTTGCTATACTTAATGGAGACCAAGCTATTTGTCCAGTTGCAATTTGAAATCTAAACGTCATTTTAGTCGTGACAGGTGATGAGATTATTTTATCGGAGTTATTGGAGTTTAGATTGAAAGTTGAAGACAAATTTGAGATGTAAGTTAAAGGGCTGTAAAATGCAGAATGAAACAAACAGAATAGATATCAGAAACAAATCAGTGAAGCTGGATATAATTTCCTGAATATTGCAGTGCTAAATGAAAGGATTCTTTAAGCTTAATCATGTGAAGAACAGCCCAATTAGCTTTGAATTTTGGAATTTAATACTATGGTGATACATTCAAAACATCATTGGCAGATTTGGGAGAAGGGTTTTGAAGTTAATGAATTCTGAATTCTGAATTCTGAATTCTGAATTCTGAAATCTAGTCATGCTGAACACTGCCAGCCACTAGAAGCAAATTGGTTTAAATCTGCGGGCATCCATCTGTAGGATCTAAATAACAACTAAAATGTACTTCTAATTCAACAAGGAATAAGTTCTAACTAAAGATGAAGAAACCAATTGTAAAAGCAGAGAAAAAAAAATCAGTAAGCTGACAGAGATGCTGGAATGCAGAAACAGAGATGTTGATATGCTGGTAATTTGATCATTATGGATCCAAATTCGAAATTGAATTGGTGAGCATCATTTTACTTATGAAGCACTTGAAGATAGCATCATTTAATCTGAAAAGAAGGAAGACAAGGTTAGTAATTGATACTCAAGCAGTGAAGTAAAATGCTGGAAACAGAACTGCAGAATTGAAGTGCAAAGCTGGAAATTGAAGTACAGTCTATTTCAGATTTGTATCAAGATTTGGAATGTAATATTCAAATGACAGAAGCTTAATCAAAATTTAAGAGTAAGCTGGAAATAAATGGTGAGAAATGATAAGGGGCTGTATTCTTTGCTGATCAGTTCCATTCACGATAGCATCAGAAACTTAATGCTGAATCTGAAATTACAGGAATTCAGTGCTGTTATCAGAGGATAAAAGCTGGGTAGCACCTTAATTCTTTGAGCTGGATCCTGAATATGAAGTCTAAAACCTTGGAATTTTGGGAGCTGCAACTTTTCAAATTCTTGCTGAATTCTAAATCAATTCCAGCAACTAGATTTGGATTAGTAAAGTCTGTATTTACCTTAACATACATGCATTGTGTCAACTCTAAATGCTGATTTTGACCAATAACAACCTAAAATTGTCTTCCTGTTAATTTCAGAATTGATAACTAGAGTGTAGTATTAGTTCATCAGCAATGCATTCTGAAATTGATTTATGAAGTGTTGGTTTTTCTTGTGAAAAACTTTGGGGTTGCAAGAAACCAAAGTCTTGATACTGAACCTGAAAAGCATCCTGCTGGAATCACATTTTTGAATCTGAAAACGAAATATACAGTTCTGAAATTTTCAGAAACGGAACCTTAAGTCTGGTGGTTCACTGCAGTGTAGAATTCAAGAAGTTGGTATGAGTTTTAAGAAATGATTCTGGAATTTTGTTGCTGTCATTAACTTAGCTGGAATTTTAGGTCATTTTTTCTAGCATTCAAAAAATCTGGAATTTCTAGAATCTGAACTTTGAAGTGCAGAATTTAGAATTGTGCTATAATTATGACATCAGAATTTTGTTTGCTCCTTTAACCATGTGACATTGTGCTATAGCTGAGGATGAATACAAATATTTGGATACCAGTTTTATTCGGATTTGGGATGCAGAGAACAGGAATGGATTGGAAACTTGTAGAGTTTGATCTCTGATTTTTGAAATACAGCAGCTATGTAGAATTAGAATCCAGATTCAGGCTTCATCAACAATTGTGAATGGAACTGATTGCTGAAATTGTCCAGTCTCATTACAGTGCATAGAATTAGAGGTCTAAAACCATATTCCTTGCTGGAATGCAGAATGAAGACAATACCTACAAGTACATGTTTAGTGCCAAACTTCTATGCCAATTTTGATTAGTAACAACAAGAGTATCAAGCAATTAGATAGCATGATGAGTTTAATTGTCCGAGACGGCCAACAATTTAAGTGTGGGGGAGAGAGTTCTTCTTCTTCTATGGTAATTTGAGATTATTTTTGTTTCCAAATTCTGAAATTGAAGTGTAAAATCAGTGAACAGTGGCAAAAGAGTATCAAGTGGAGACATTGTATCAAGATTTTTGGATAGCGTCAAATGGAAGGGGAGTTTAGCTTGATCTTTTGAATTGGTAAAAACAAATGAAATTCATCTCTTTACACATCAAATTGGTCAACTCATCAAGTATATTCCTCCAATACTCTCATCTTCTCATTTTCTTCATTAAATACTTTTCTTTTGTCTATTTCATCCACTTTGATTGTTCCTTTTGCTTCCATTTCAATTATTCATGATAAATTCCTTTTGATTCATGTATGCTATGTTTTATAGTGGTGGAGAAGTAGAAAATAAGCAAGCTTATGGTAGTGAAATGTTATGAGTTGCATTGAGTGAGCTCCACTTATACACATGTTTGAGTGTGAGAGATAGAATAGGCAAATTCCTTGTGAGATTACAACTTGCTTAATTTTTCAATTGGATTGAAACTACCATACCTACTAATTATTGTTTGGATTGTATTCATGATTGTTAGTGATTTTTTAGATGATCTTAGTTAAATTCTTTTTACTATCTTCTAGATATTGCTAGGGAATTTTCTATGGAGATGATTTTTAGTTTTCTTTACTTGCACGGGACGTTCAAGACTAAATGTGGGGGATTTGATAACCATGATTTTACTGCATTATTTTGATTCATATATGCATGGTTTGATGTTGATTTCATAGGTTTAAATCATGGTTACATCATATTTTGTGCATAGTGTGTATTTTTGGACTTAATTGCAAATTATCTTATTTTTGTGCTATTTGATGCTAATATTTGATTCTTATTTTGTAGGCATCAAAGGATCTTGGATTTGGATCTATTTGGACTGAAATTGGGCTCGAATCAGAATTTAAACGAGAAGATCAAGCTTTGGGTTGATTTGGGTCGTTCATCAAAAATAGGACAGATCTGGACCATCCGTTGAAGATCTGGCCGATCCAAGTTAATGGGGAGCAGATCTAAGCCATTGATCCAGTTTAATTAATCTGGGTCGTTCATTGAAGAATGTGCAGATCCGGGCCATCCAGTGATGATCTGATTGATCCGACCTACGGGAGGGTAGATCCAGACCCTAGATCAACATCAGTACCTTCAGATCAGAATTTGGATGACTTTTCACTGTTGATTTAGCCCGGAATCATCTCAGCCGTCTATTTTAGATCCAGATCTGATTTAAATCTGAGAAGCTACAGTGAGCTTCTTCGTCGATTCTCCACAGCGCCGTTCTTCGCGTCCCGCGGCGTTCTCCGAGATTCCGACCACCATCTCATCTCCACTTCTAGATCAATTTTCCGTCCAATTTCATCAGCGATGACGCTCTCAGCTGCTTGCAACCAACATCCGGCGACCTGACCTCGCTCAAAGGTGGTCCTACGGCTAGAATTCTGCTCCGCAAACCTCTACTTTTGCCGCACCCGATTTGGAGGTGTTCTTCCAATCGGTGGTTCTGTTTTCCATCCGAGAGCTTTGGCAGTGTTCCTCCACTGCTTCTGGACCATTCCCGACGACCTTCCATCCATCATCTTCTCCACATCAGATCTGAGGTTGCAGTCACAGATTTGCAGATTTCCAGAGTTGGGCAGCTCCGATCTTCATCAGCTTCGTTTGGAGTGGTCTCCGATGGTCCTGGTAAAGGTTGAGCTGAGTGTAGCTACTGAGATTGTCTTTTCCTATTACAGTTGGAGTGTTCTCCGTTGTTTCTTTGTGTGACGGCAAGGAGAAATTGCCGAGAGAATTGGTTTGGTGTTGAGATGGTTTAGGGTTTCTTTTATGCATTTTTTTTTATTATTGGTAGATTTATTTGGATTTAGTAATCATAGTTTTCTTTTAGCTTAATTGTTTTAATTCAAGTGTTTGAGTAATTTAGTTTTAATTGCTTTTGAAGCTGTTATTAATCTTGCTTTAGCTTAGGGTTAAGTATTAGTGAGTAATTTAGTTTTCTGTAGTTTAATTAGCTTTAATTTCAGCAGTAGTGTAGTTTCTTATTTGCTTGCATTTCATTTGCTTAATTTGGACTTAAAGCTTTAAAACCCCCAACTCCATTTTTATACTGAAAACCCCAAAAATAGGAATAAAAATACAATCCTAGATTACATCATACTGTTGGTTCCTCGAGAGCGATCCTGGGCTCATTACTACAACGTTAATGTGAAATTAAGGGGTTCAGTGAATATATACATTTGTATAATTTGATTAGCGGATGTGACAGATTTGCTTATCAGTGTCCACCAATTAATCAGCTCTTCTCTCTTGTTCTGCAAATCAATCTGAGCGATGAGAAAGGTTTGTGCTAGCGGTTTATCCAATACCCAAGTGGTCAGAGAACTGGTCATTTTGGCTAACTCGTCTGCTCTTTTGTTTTCTGTCCTAGGAATCATGGTTATCGTAAATTCCTTAAAACCCTCCCTCATCTTCTCATACGCTTCTTGATATATTTGCAATTTTCCACTGTTTACCTCGAAATTGCTAGCCACTTGCTGAGTCACTAGCTGAGAGTCTGAATAAATTATGACCCGGGCAACCCCCACATGCCGAGCTGCCTACAGCCCTGCCAACAAAGCTTCATATTCTGCCTCATTATTAGTGGCTCAGAAATTCAGCCGGACGGCCAGTTGCATTATATCCCTTTGAGGAGATATCAGGAGTATTCCTACGCCACTTCCTTGTTGGGTGGCAGACCTGTCTACATAAATTTTCCGCGTTTCTCCAAAGTCTGTTTGATGAATCTCCGTTAAAAACTCTGCCAAGGCTTGCTCTTTGATGGCTGTGCGTGGTTGATATTGTATGTCGTATTCTCCCAGCTTAGTTGCCCACTTGATGAGTCGACCTGCTACTTCTACATTGGTGAGAGCCCTACCCATGGTACTATTTAGGGATGTAAACGAGTCGAACCGAGCCGAACAATATTAGGATCGAGCTCGGCTCGTTTAAGTTATATTCGGGCTCGAGCTCAAATCGAACTTTTATTACAAGGCTCGAGCTCGGCTCGTTTTAAAATTATCAAGCTTGCAAACAGTTCGAACTCGGCTCGTTATTAGCTCGATTATCATAGTTAACGAGCCTAATTCGTTAAGCGAGCTCGGGCTCGTTTTCGGGCTCATTTTAGAGCTCGTTTTTTTTAGCTCGTTTTAAAGCTTATTTTAAGGTTCGTTTTAGAGCTCATTTTTTGGCTCGTTTTAGAGCTCATTTTTTGGCTCGATTTAAGGCTCGTTTTAAGGCTCGTTTTAGGGTTCGTTTTAAGCCTCGTTTTTTAGCTCGTGAGCCTACAAATGAACATGTTCGCTAGCTCACGAGCCGAATATCCTTAAGCTCGAGCTCGGCTCGATAAAACTGTCAAGCTCGAGCTCGGCTCGATAAGATAAACGAACGAACTCGAATGAACTTTTTACCGAACCGAGCTCCGAATAGCTCGCGAACCGTTTGGTTCATTTACATCCCTAGTACTATTTGTCAGGACTGTGATGGGGTGTGCCAAGAAGTAGGGCCTCAAGAGACGCGTCATGAGAACCAGTCCATAAACCAACTTTTCCAGGGTTGTATATTGGGATTCAGACCCCTTTAATAGATGATTGAAGAAATACACCGGTTGCTATACATTATCTTGCTCCTTAACCAACACCGCCCCCACGGCCTCGGGGGTGGCTGACAGATACACTCAGAGTGACTCTCCAGTGACAGGCTTGAATAATGATGGTAAAGTCTCCAGATACTTCTTAAGATCTTCAAAAGCTCGGGTACACTCCTCATCCCATTGAAATTTGGAGGCTTTCTTGAGCACCTTAAAGAAGGGCACTGTTTTGTCTGCCGATCAGGAAATAAATTTGGACAGGGTTGTTATTCTGTCCACCAGCTTCTACGTCTCCTTCAAGTTCTGGGGTGCCTTCATGTCCCGGAGCGCTTGAACCTTCTAGGGATTTGCTTAGATTCCACGCTCAATTACCAAATATCCCAAGAATTTTCCTCCTCGGGCTCCAAATAAGCATTTTAGCGGATTCAGTTTCAATCCTTACCTCCTCAAGGTGCCACAAGTCTCTTCCACATCTTCAATCAGATTTAGGGCTAAGGAGGACTTGATGAGAATATCGTCCATGTATACTTCCACATTTCGCCCGATCTGTTCTCAGAAGATCTTATCCATCATTCTTTGATATGTAGCCCTTGCATTTCTGAGTCCGAAAGGCATGACAGTATAACAGAAAGTATCGTCAACCGTAATGAAGCTAACCTTTTCCTGGTCCTCCAAGGCTAAGGGGATCTGATGATATCGATCCTTGATAGACATCCATCATGCAAATCTTTTCGCACCCTACCATAAAATCCACCATCTGATCGATCAGAGGAAGAGGGTAGCAGTCTTTAGGGGTGGTGCGATTGAGATCCCGGAAGTCAATGCACACTTTTCACTTGTTGTTGGGCTTTGCCACCAAGACCACATTGGAAAGCCAGAACGAGAATTGTACTTCTTTGACATGGCTTGCCTTCCTGAGTTGATCCACTTCCGCTCGGATGATTTTGTTCTGATCAGCCGAGAAATTCCTCTTTTTCTGCTTGACCGGCCGGGAGTCCAGCAAGAAATGCAGCTTGTGCTCTGCTACTTCAGGCCTGACCCCTGGTAATTCTTCCGGAGACCAAGTGAAAACATCTCTATTACGGATCAGGCACTGGACCATCTCTTCTTTAAGGCTGGGGGGTAAATCACTGGCGATGCGAGTCAGGCTCTCAGCTCAGTCAGGAGGCAACTGTACTTCCTCCCAGGGAATGAGCTCTTCTGTTATAGGTAGAGGCTCTTCCTAGATGGCGTGAACACTGCCATCCTGTGTTCTCTGAGCTTTGCGGGCCTCTACTTTGACCATATCAATGTAGCATCGGCGGGAGACCCTCTATTCCCCTCTAACTTCCCTGACCTGCTCCCCGACCGGAAATTTGATCTTTTGGTGGAAGGTAGAAACAGCTGCCCTAAATTCATGCAAGGTTGGCCTCCCCAGAATGACGTTGTAGGAGGAAGGAGAATCCACCACTATGAAGGTGCTTCTTCTGATGTGCACCAATGGTTCATTGCCCAGAGATATGACCGACTTAATCTGACCCATGGGCTTTACTTCATTGCCCGTAAACCCGTATAAAGAGGTAGTCACGGGCTGGAGTTCGCTGGCGTCAATTTGCATCTTCTCAAATGCAGTCCTGAATAGGATATTAACCGAGCTCCTGGTGTCAATGAAAACCTGGGCCACACGGCTGTTGGTGATGATAGCCTTGATAATAAGAGCGTCGTCATGAGGCAGCTCTAGTCCTTCGAGATCTTGCGGCCCGAAACTGATAACAGGGCCGACAGCCTGCTCTTGACTGCATGCATCCAACGGTATGTACCTCCAAGCGACGCACGTGAGATTTGCGTGCTCTACCTGAATCTCCGTCAGTAGGCCCTCTAGAGATCATGCCTATCTCTCGGACGGCCGCGTTGCCCCAATTTTCTACTTCGCGGGCTTCTCCATGTTCCCCAGCCCGACCGAGCTGCTGAGTACTTGGTCCTGCCAGGTCGGGACCGGGCCGACTTGCTTGTCCGGCCGCGACGCGCTGTTTCTCCATCATTTTTAACACCTGAGGAGCCAACTCCAGAGGTGGTAGGCCTAGCTCGGCGGTGCGATGAGAATCTCGAGCGAACTGAAAACAATCGTTGGTAGTGTGAGTACGGGATCTGTGATAGGTGCAGTATCGGGCCTCCCATGGACCAGGTCGGGGGGCATGAACTACTGTGACTCATGGAGCTAGTCGGGCTTCTTGACCAGGCTAGAAAAAAGGCATGACTTCTCGAACTCACCGAAGTGGTTGAGCCGGCTGTTGAGGTACTCTTTTTTCCGGCTTGTTAGCGGTAGGGGGCGCTCGATCAGCCTTCTTTCGAGCCGCCTGGGCCTCCTCCACGTTAATATAGCTGGTGGCCCTTTCTAGCATGTCATCGAAATTCTTGACTGGATCTCGGATGAGATCCCGAAAAACCTCTCCTTCTACCAGCCCATGGGAGAAGGCACTTATCAATATCTCTGAAGTGGCTGATGAGACATCTTGAGCCACTTGGTTGAACCACTTGATATAACTTCTTAGGGGCTCAGCCGACCCCTGCTTAAGGGCGAAGAGACAGTAGTCTGTCTTTTGATACTTCCTGCTGTTGGAAAAGTGGTGCAGAAAGATAATCTTAAAATCTTGAAAACTAGTGATGGACCCGTGCGACAGTCCATCTAATCACTTTTGTGCCGAGCCAGATAGAGTATTCAGAAATACCCGTCACTTAACAGTATCGCTATATTGGTGTAGCAACGACGCGTTTCTAAACTTACGTAGATGATTTTCAAGATCCTTACTGCCATCATATTCTCTGATAGTTAGGGGTCGGTACCCCTTAGGTTGTTTTTCTTCCAATATTTTCGAGGAGAAGGGCACTTTTTCATCGGGCTCTGTGCGAGTATCTTCCCTCAGAACTATTGCTTTCCCTTTCCTTGAATCTCGAGGGAGAGAGCTCTCGACCATCGAGACTTGCGATTGCTCTTTCTTAAACTAGGGTCATTGGGCCCTGGTTGATAGTACCCCAAGTCGGGTTCATGATAGGGAGCCTGGGGAAGCTCCTCGGGTTGTTTCCTCTTAGAACCCCGATCTGAGACGAGAATGGGCTCCTTAGAGGCTTCATGCCCCTTGTGGGGTCGGGAGACAGTAGCTTGTCTTTCAGAGGCAGCCCGCCTCTTGGCTTCTTTGAAGAGTTCGTATTCGCCCGTTGTCATGGTTACGTTGATCCGACCGGATTCCTCCATCTTCACGTTCTGGAACAGGTAGTTGTGTTCCCAAAGACGGTGCCAAATTGATCTCGTCCGGAAGCTGAGTCAGACAGAGGTCGGTCGCACTGTATTTAGTGTTGACGGAAAGTCGTTGAAGTGATTTACTAACCCAACACCTCGCGGAAAAGTTCCCACGCACGAATGACGAGGAATGATGACGGGGATGACAAAGCGAAGCTCCTGCGCACATTCAAACGAGTCCACCTAACGTTAGAGGCCAAAAACCAGGGAAAAAGTACCCGGAGCAGGTCCTCCGACACTCATGTCAGGTACTTTTTCCCCAGAAGAATAGTGAAAGGATGAAAGTAAAAGACTGATGCGAAAAGGTGAGTGAGCGTACCTGCATAAGGGAGAAGACTTCCCTTTTTATATGTCAGTGGGTACTTCAGGAACCTGCTAAGTATCAGGGAATGTCGGATGTCAGGGCTTGTCTGGTAACGAATGACACTTGACCTCCTTTTACTGGCTATGGGAGCATCTCTCTAGCTAACAGCCTCCGACCATCGGCAAATTCTCTAATATGTGACGGTTATTCCCTGACAGATGGGTATGATTCCATGGCTTGCTTGTCATTTAACGCCTGCTCTGCCTACTTGACTTCCTTTACCTATGCCTCCGACCCTATGCGCCCAGCCCTGTAAATCCTGACCTGTGCGTCCAGCTTTGTAAATCCTGACCTGTGCGTCCAGCTTTCTAAATCTTGACCTGTACGCCCAGCCCTATGAGTCTTGCCTTGTGGATCCTTCCTGTCATTTCCTAACCCGCCTAGTCCGCTCTGTACCCTGCTCTGTAAATTCAGACCTGTAAGCATTGACCGATATTTCCTATCTGATATGCCTTGTTATGTGTGTTCTTCCCTGCATGCCTTGACTTATGATCTATACCTGTGCTCATTCCGGCCTATATAAATCTTTGCCAGTCTCTCCCGACCTGCATATGGTCCCCTCTGACTCGTGGCACTTACCTGTATGTCCTGCCTTATGTGACCTATCTTGTAAGACCTTACCTGTCTCTCCAGACCCGTGAATCCAGACCTGTATTACCACCACCGCTTACCTGTTACTTGTAAGTCCTTGATTCGCGATCCCCAATCTGTAATCTTTTATATGTAACCCCGCGTAAGTCTCGTCTTGTAACTCCTGACCGTAATCCGGACCTTTATATCCTGCCTTGTGTGCCCGGTCTCATAGGCCTTGACCTCTTATGTCCTGCCTTGTGTTTCATGACCTATCTCTCCTACCCTACTTTTATCTTGCCGACCTGTACCGACCAGCGAGTATCTTACTAACTTGCGAGTATCATACCGACCTGTATCGACCTACGAGTATCTTACCAACCTGTACCGACCTGCGAATATCTTACCCAGTATGTTGTTCCTTGTGTACCCCGTACATCGTTCCCCGTTCGTTCCGACCTGTAATTCTTACCTTGCCTATTTTGGCTTTCGTAAATCCTGACCTGTCTTTCCCGACCTGTATGTGGCGCGCTTTGACTTGCAATCTTTACCTGCGTATCCTGCTTTGCGTAGCTTATCCTGTGCGACCCGACCTGTATGCTTTTACCCACTCATCTATAAGTCCCGACCTGTCCGTTCAGCACCATTTACCTGTAGTTCTCATTCCACAATACATGCTCTATAAATACAGACCTGTATGCTCTGCCTTGTGGGACATGACCCTGTGCGTTCTGCGCCACGTCCCCTTGATTTCTGATCGTCACGTCCCCTCGACTTCTGACCGCCATGTCCCCTCGAATTCTGACCGCCACGTCCCCTTGACTTCTGACTGTCACGTCCCATTGACTTCTGATTACCGACCGCCTTTTCCCTTTTCAGGGTCCACTATCATACAACTTATTAATTGTCATGTAGAAGATACTGATTTTTGTATGAGATACTTTGAGTTTTCATTCCTTATTAATCCAGTCGACATTTTTCTCAGTTAGAAGTTGTACTAAGTGAGAAACTAAGCAAGGGACGGCGACGCATGCAATAAAACCATAAGAGTTCATTTTTGCCTTGACATAGCTGCATTTACATTATAGAAGGTTTTATAACTTTTCTTTCTGGAAAATAAATCGAGTTTTGTCTTGATCATTCCTTTTTCTGTACAACGTGCTAAGTTGAAGAGAGGTCGTCAAGGATCTTTTACTCTTTTGTTCAGATTAGTTTTCTCTGGATCATAGGTGGCATAGGATCCTCGCCTCTTAGTTATATGTGTGCTCCCCTTTTCCTTTCTGTTAATTGCTCAACTCTTTAAGACTCTTGTAGTCTGATCCTTGTGTTAGATATCTCCTTATTGATTGAATGTAATATACTTCAGTAATCTTTGCATTAAAAAAATATGGTCTCGAGCTTTACAACTATTTGATAATTTATTTCTTACGCGATCATGTTCAGATCTTTAGTCACTTTCAAAGGTTTATGCGTTTAAGTTAATCTATATGTAAATTAATAAATATACTTGAGCAGTTTGCAGGAAGTGCATATTTGAGAAGCTCGACGAAGAAGAGACAGATTGTTGCCCTGTATGCAATATTCATCTTGGCTGTCTCCCTGTAGAAAAACTCAGGTTATTTTCTTTTCCCTTAGAGATTTCATACTATATCTTGTATATGGATTTCTCATCATAGTACCCACTTTGATTTTGCTGTAGTATTAGTATATTACTGTTTTCAATTCTAGAATCTATACAGTTTGCTTATGTTATGAAATACAGTGGAGTCTCTCGTGGTTTCAAAGTATACCTTCAACCTATGAATGAGACAGTACATTTTTTTTTTTGACATTGGAAGGATTTGAACCCTAAGGGGGTGCTTGGTTGGATGATATGGGAGTGAGAATGGGAAGAGAATGGAAAATTGGTGCTTGGGTTGGGGAATTAGTGGTGGGTTTCACGGATTCAATCCCCTAAATATAGAAATGAGTCATTACTTATCAAAATGGGGAAAATGAAAACCCCTACATTCTCATTCGCCACTTCTATCATTCTCTTCTGGGAACCAAGCACCCCTAAATTTTCTTGCTCTGATGCCTTGTTCAATTTGATTGGCTAGCCACTTATGTCAAAAGCTTGGAATTTTAGAAAAGAAATCAATTTATATATTTATATCTCAATATATTCCAGCAGTAACAAAGTTCATCAGCATGCATGTAGATTGAGTTTCAGGTCTCAGTAAAGAAAATGGTGTGCTTTATGTTCCTTACACTAAGTATTTAAGCCAACATATATTTGCACAATATTTTCAAGTATATTGTATTTTCTGTGTGATTATTTCCATCCCTCTACTGTCTTCTATTTCAGTGGTACTGTATTTCAGGAATATTGTATTTCAGTTTAATTTTGAGTATTAGTGATAGAATTTCAATTTATTTTAATGATGTAATTGAGTTTATGTTATAACTATATGCATGTTTAGCTTGTAGATGTTTATTAATTTTGTAAATTTATTTCTTTTTAGGTTACAATGTATATGAATAAAGTAGGGATATATACAATATGTTAGAAAATGAGCTATTACCGATTGATTTTTTTTTGCTGGAGTTGAAGAGTTTATGAATTTTACTAAGCATCATCCAAAATATTTGGATAGAGATAAGTTAAAATGTCCGTGTAATCATTGTAAATGTAGAAATACAATTTTTCGTGATAAAAATATTGTGATAGTATATATAAGTAAAAAAGAATTTATTCTAAATTATTACAACTGATATTATCATAAAAAACCTTATATATTTTAGCCAAATGAAAGAATTCTTTGATCGCTATTCACTAATGAGTCCTTCTATTTTTTCAACATCACATCGTTTCAATTCACAAAAAACACAAGACACAAACCCTCCTAATAAGTAAAAATTCTAAGGTGTGTTGACTTTTAAATTTTTTTTTTGTATTTAACTGAATAATTAAACATTAAACTTTATTTTGGAAGAATAATGAAATGGTGCTTCATAATCTGCATTTAGTTTTGATTTATATTGAGTATTTTATAACTACTTGCCTAAAATAAATATCTTAATCTTCACTCTTCAGCTTCATTTGCAATCATATTCTATATTTATCAATTCTGAGGTTAGTTTTAATGTTTTGAAATCATTGAAATGGTGCTTCATAATCTGCATTTAGTTTTGATTTATATTGAGTATTTTATAACTACTTGCCTAAAATAAATGTCTTAATCTTCACTCTTCAGCTTCATTTGCAATCATATTCTATATTTATCAATTCTGAGGTTAGTTTTAATGTTTTGAAATCAAATTTGTTTGATTATTTTTGATAGTATATACAATTTAATACTATTGTGGTACTATATCTTGTTTATTGATTCTATATTTTTATTTGTATATTATTCTAAAAATCTATCGTATTTTACTTGATGCAGATTGACTTGTGCATTTTAATGTGATATTATATGATTGTGATATGATTTGGTACTATATTTTAGAACTAAGGTATGTATTTTGATATACTCTATTATTTGTGCATTATTCTGATATTATATCTCATGCTTATTTTATTTAATAATAGATTGTATTCTACATGATATAGGATTTGACGATTAATGTTAATATTGTATTTTTGGCCATGTTGACATGTTTGTCATAAACATTTGGATATGGTTGTATTATTATGGATACGATTTGTATTGTACACTTTATGGTTTCATATTTGTGTTGTCTAGATATTGCTTGTGGTATGGTTTAGGTTTGAAGTTGGAAGTTTATGATATTTTTGTATGTTGGTTGTGAAGTTTGGATATGTATCTAAGGTGTATTATTTGTGAGGTTTATGATATTTGTTTGTTGCTTGTGAATTTTGGATATGGTTGTGATGTTTGTGATATTTGTTTGTTGGTTGTAAAGTTTGTGATATGTTATTTGTTGGTTGTTAAGTTTAGATATTTTTAATGTAAACAAAATAAAAATAAAGAAAACAAATGGAATTCTATTGAAATTTTTAAGAAATTAGTGATCGAAATTAAATTTTGATCACTAATATTTGAACACGAAATTAAAAATTGGTCTCTGATTTAAATTTATGTTTCATCAATAGCGTTCGAAATTTAATTACAGTTGATAATTGATGAAACGAATAGTTTTTCATTCATAGATTTGCTATCGAAATATCATGCGGTGGCTAAATAAATATTACCACTCGATACTTAATTCAGTCGCTAAATTTAGCGATAGAAATTTAATTCAGTCGCTAAATCTTATTATGACGGTGATCCCGTCTAAAAGTTGAGAAGATGGATCCGTCGGAATGATGTAGTTGAAATGTTGATCAAGTCGCTATGATCCGGAGAGGGGAGCGTATGATGAACTGTCTTATCAATGTTACTTGCAAATAGCGATCGAGTTCTCCTGGTTCCTAGTATCTCGATGCTCGAGGCAGGTCCCAAAAATATATAAGGAGCTGAATAAATAATAGAATAATGAAGTGTGTGGAGAATAAGCATGGAAAATATATCCTAGCTTAGGAGGCCAGTGAGCTGGTTGTGATGCTGATCGAGTCGTCATGACTAAGAAACGGAGATGAATGTGAGTTAAATGAGGAGCTGGATCTGACTGCGTTGAGCCGGACGCGTAATGGATCCGAAAGATGGCATGCAAGTTTAAATATAACAGTGACACGCAAGCCAGAATACAACGTCGGTACACAGGCCGAAACAAGACAATGACGCAAAGGCCGAGAACAACAACGGCTCAAAGGCTAGAGGTGGGCTAGATTAGGGGTTGAGCAGAATGCTGGATCGTCAGAACACAGGCTGTGCTAAACATGAATCGACGTCAAATCTGAAGGCAAAGGCGTCGACAAATCAGATCCGTCAACAAGGGTGCTAGTTGGTCGGATCCAATGGTAGGGCCGCCGACAATGACGCTGATATCGGCATCGGCAACTGGTGGCTGCTCGCCGGGGCTATGGAGCGGTACTCTCGCGGGTGCGGTAGTCAGTCGAGGATGAGAGGGAGAAGAAGAAGCGGCGGCTAGCTGTCATGGGAGAGAGAAGAGGAGGAGAGGTGGCGTTGGTGTTATCGGCATGGAGAGGGAAGAGGGGAGCCGGCTAGTGTGAGGGAGAAGGCTACAGACCATGAAGGTGGTCGGTGGGCGGCGAGGAAGGTGACGCTGGAGGTAGGGAGGGCTGGCATGCATGCATGGCCATGCTCTGCATGAGGCAAAGGGCGGTGGAAGACCCACCTCTCCTCTGCATCGACCTACCTCCCAAATAGAAGGGGGCTATAGTAAAATCCTAAAAATGCCCCAATCATCTACACTGTAAGGAACTAGAGCGCTAAACACGCTCATGCGTAGCAGAAACCATCTAATTCCTCTAGGAGATCCATGCGAAGGGAAAAGAAAATATACTAAGTTTACATAAGAGCATGAGAGATTATACCTTTGGTGCGTGCTCATGGACTCCAGTCCGACAGCTTGGATCTTAGCACGATCACACGTTCGTGCCTCTACGGTATCCACATGAACAAGCCTTGCATTCGTTTGTCTTACAAACTCACAAGTGGAGATGGAAACCACCTAAGGTTGTGCTAGTAACCACAAGAAGGGGTTTCGGCCAAGAGAGGGAGAGAAGAGGAAGGAGAATGAAGAACTATGCAAAAATGAGAGATAAATTGCTTAAGTATTTTCATCTAATGAAAACACTTAATGTGTATTAATTTAATTAATGAGCCTTAATGTGCATTTACACTTCATTAAGGATCAAAATTAAAACTCCTCATTTCAAATTCAATTTCAAAAATTGAATGAAATGATTCATTGAATTTCGAAATTCAATGAATATCTCCATTAATCCTCACTTGAGTCTAACTCAAGTATAATTCTTTTGAGTCTAACTCAAGTCTAATTCAATCGAGTCTTACTCTATTAATCTCATGCAATTCAAATCCAATGAATCACTATTTCATTAATTTGAATTGACTCCTTGAGTCTGGTTTGAATTGGACTTAATCCAATAATTAGATCTAATTGAGGTTAACTCAATAAGTCCAATTCAGATTAGACGTGATCCATTGATTCATCATATGAACCCATCTCCAAATTTACTTGTTCTTTGTGTGTGACCCAATTGGTTATCGTAACGTTGACATTGTACCCAAATCAACATTTAGATACATAAGAATGAGTGACATCTAGCAAGGTATCATTGCTACCCAAGTGACGAGAAAATCGAGTCCGTGGCTATTATCTTGTATGACTTGGTCCCTCTATCCTTGATATCTAGATTGATCAATGAGCTATACACCGTGTCATCCTCTTATCAATCTTTGTGCTTCTTGATCTCTAAGTAGATACACTCAATTAAATAAGCTCAATATCTCATATTGACTCATTTGCGCATGACCATGCTTTCTTGTGTCCTACTAATTAAGGGGCCCACAGATATCGCTTCCGTCATATGAAAGGGATAAATCTCATCTACATCACTCACATCCCTCGCATAATTCATTGCATACCCAGTGATCGACTTTATTGTCCATCTTATTACAGGTGACGTTTGCCGATACCAAAGTACACAACTCCTTATGTAGGGAACTATAGTGACTTCAGGTCCAAGGACTATTCATACTAATAGTCACATGAGAATGTTTATGGCACTCATATAACGATCCATGAAACATTCTCATGGTGGGTCATTCAGTATATATTCTCTAATATATACAAATATGTCAACTTGATATCTCATATCCATGATTTGTAAGATTAAGTCATTCGTTGACCTACATACTAGTCTCAACGCATTAATACTGTCATTGTATATTAATGCTTGATTAGGAATAGATAAGAGTAGTGTTCCATGTATATCTACAATATCTCACTATCAATTCAACCAATTGATATGACGTAGATAGTAACATATTACCCAAGAATATTATTATACTTATTCAATCAGCACTGAACTGAAATAAATATAATAATCAACTTTATTTTTTATTAATAATGATATATGATACAAAATGAACCATTTACAATCATTTCATAATTGATACTGGGGCTAATACTAACATATATGTTATCGTCTCCCTTCACTGCATCAGACGAAAAATTCAACGACATTTTATTTATGTTATTAATCGATTGTTAAATCCATTTAGCGATCGAATAACGATCGAATATTCAATTGCTAAAGCTGAATATTTTTATGATGCCGATATATATTCCAGTAATTTTGCTCTCCCCTTTTTCCTTTATATTTTTGGTAAATTCATAACATTGCAAATCAAATTCATTAAAAATAAAAAATAAATTTATAGAATTAAGAGAAATGACATTCTTAAGGAAAAATCTTAAGGATAGACAAATAAATGATGAGACCCAAAAAAAAGTGAAATGGTGGGTCCCATCATTTATGTGTCTATCTTTAAGAGTTTTCCTTAAGATTTTTCTTTGAGTGTATCAAAACACTAGAATTAAAGCTCGAATCGTAATTTTCTATAGTTCAATTTCTAGAACATTATCATATTTTTTTATGGATGACCGCATGTTCTTATGCGATGATAATTTCATTGTCTCCCTAATTTTTCAGTTTTGCAATCTTCTCGATTTCTCGAGCCATAGAATAAGAATAAGAAGTTTTGTTTCATTCTCCTTCCAAAAATTTAAGATAAAATTATGAAATTTATACAAGCTATTACTTTTAGCCCCTTCTATGTCTGTTTGTTACATATTCAATGAGTCATTTTACCTTATTTTAGTGACTGATTTTAAGATTTATTTCTATGTACCTGCCAACTATATTAACCTGTAGGGTATAGTATTTTTTTTTAATAATCTAGATATCCCGCTCTATTTATCTTAGAGATATTTGTTCGATTCCATGAAATTTTTTCTCAGATCATTAAGATAAATTGAGAAGTGTTAATGAAGATCCATTAAAACAAATCATCATTTTTAGGCCTATTTTTCATTAGAGGAAAAATCCTCTTTAGTGTAGCTGAGATTTAAATCAGATACCTTTTTGTTATTCGTTGGAGAATTTAATCATCCTTTTGTTATTATTTAAGATCAAAATTAAAATAACTAAATTGTAATAATTATGTCTTAATTGTTATAGTAGCATCGAAATAAAAGAGAGCATATGTTACTCTGATAATAAACAAAAAAGCATATTTTTTTAGAAAAATGATATGCAAAAAAAAAAAAAAAATTCAAGAAAAATTTTAAGGATAGACACATAAAATGATGGGACCCATAAAAAATGAAATGATGAGCCATGATTTTATATGTCTATCTTTGAGGTTTTCCTTAAGCATATCATTGCTCATTTTTTTATTATTTTAATTAAAAGGAACCATTTTTATCCTAAAATGATTGTAGATTAAGTAATAGATAACCCTTCTTAAACCATGTTTTGGGAAAAAAACATCTTTACTGTCTTTAAACCTAATCACCATTTGCTAATTATTGATATATTTAAACCTAATCACCATTTGCTAATTATTGATATATTAAAAATGGTGGTAAAACAAATTTATAAAAATTTAATGGAGTTGAAAGGAACCAAAATATTCGGCCTCTCGCCTGTCAAATCAAATCCTCTGTCCCCAATATCACCGGTCCCCGTATTCTACTCATCACCCTAGTCCACTGCCTGCGGCTTTCGGCCGCCACCCTGATCAACACTATAAGTCTATAATCCTTAAGGAAGGTGAACCCAAGGGGGTCGCCATCGGCACGATCGGTGTCGGAATCCGATCATATCTGAGCAAATTTTCCTCTACCGTCGATCTAAGCCCCTGCTCAGATCCGGTCGGATTCCAACGTCGATCGTGCCGATGGCGATCCCCTTGGGTTGACCTTCTCTAAGGGTTACAGTGTTGATCGGGGCGGCGGCCAGAGGCCGCTAGCGGTGGGCTGGGATGATGTGTGGGACACAGGGACAGAGAGATTTAGGGACAGAGGATTTGAACTCCTGGCCTATGGTTAGTAGGGTTGATCACGGATCGGGTTGGTTTGGTTATTGGGGTAAAAAACTATCCGGGCCTACTAGATCAGATAATGCAATAGCAGGACTTACATCCAGCCCTATATCCGGCGGTTCTTATGTATCATATATCCGATGAATTTTTAGTTATTTGGATATCTGACCCTATATCGAATGAAATCTAAAATATAAATATAAGTACAATAAAAAATAAAATATTTTAAAATGATAATAGACATTACTCATTATACATTGTAGTAGCTAATCAGAAATAGCTAGTATAACATGTTGCAGCTTATCGGCAGTAGCTGCTACAAGCCTACAACGTGTAGCAGCTTATCAACAGTAGTTACTACAAGTAGGGGTGATCGTGGATCGGGTTGGTTCGATTATTGGGATAAAAAACTATCCGGTCCTACGAGATCAGATAATGCAATATCAGGACCCTACATCCGGCACTATATCCGACAGATTATTTTTTTTTGATTCGATTCTAGTCGGTATAAACGGATTGGTCGGTTTGATGGGTTGACTGCTCACCCCTAACAATTAGGAGGACAATTGAATCGAACCAAATAGAATAATAAGAGATTTATGTTCAAGCTCATTATTCCTAAGTTTAATCTAAACTCGAGTTCAATTTAAACTTTAATTGTTAAGTTCGTGTTCAATTTGTAATAAAATTAAATAATTTGAAATCGGTTTAAATTTGACTTGAAAAATAATTTTTTAAAAATTAAATTAGCTTGAACTTATTTTATATATATCGAGACCCGATTAGTTGTCAAACGGTTTGATTTATATCCTTATCTACGGTGCTCCGCCTTCTCCTTTGCCTTGACCCGCGCCTGCGGCATCCGTGTGTCGGAGCCCTCAAACTTCGCAGCCGTCTCACCGGCGAACTCCTTCATCTTTTCCGTCGCCGACTGCGTCGCTAGCATTACTCGGTGAGAGCGAATGAAAGACGTTGACGGATTTAGGGAATCAATGTCGGAATAAAATTATATAAGATTTGATGGATAACATGGCAGTGGCCGAGGATCTCTAGAATGCTACATGTCGCGCATCCAGGAGCAGTCTGAGGTCGTGGTCGGCGGATTCGACGGTAGACAAGGCGGAGGCGGCGCTCGGCGAGGCCGGGTAAGAGGGAGAGGGAGTACCGGACGAGAGCGGACCAGATTCGAGACGGCGAGGGGAGGTTGGGGCCTGGGGGCCACCGAAAGGGTTTAGGTCTACTACTTTTCAAGGGACTAATTTATAATTTAGTAAACATTGGAGATCTTGCATGCTAATATCAGGATCTTGTCTACCGACACCGTTCCGATTCCAAATCGACCTAGACATCGGCTTGCGGAGGGGAAATCGGGCGGCGCATGGCGTCGGTTTCATGGGCTGCCTCCGCTCGCCTCTCTCACTGCCGCCACTCCCTTCTCCTACTCCCCTCCTCTCCTTCGTTGCCTCTCTCCAACCTCCCGATGAAGAAGAGCCATGGTGGGAAGAGGAAATCCGGTCTCGTTTGCAGGGCGCAACTCCTCGGCGACCTCGCCCCCGTCACCTCCGCCGCCTACGGAACGCTCCTCCTCGGCGGCGGCATCTTCGCTTGTAGGCTCGAGAACCCTCTTAAAAACCCTATTTTTCTCATCGATCATCACTCGAACAACTAATTCCCCCCTCTTTCTTTTGTTCTTCAGATGCGAGATCCGGCAGCAAGGGGTCGATTCTTGGAGGGATATCCGGAGCTTCACTCATGACCATTGTGAGCATTGTTCATTGTTTTTCTTTTGTTTGCTTTTATATTCGATTCAGTTCTTGGTTCTATGCCTTGTTTTTTCGTCCCCTTTTCCTCCAATTCATCTGTTAACTACTGATTTAGAACTGAATTATATGATTATTTTTCTACTTAACTGATAATCTGTAACCTAATTTTAGAAAAATGTGTGAAAATTTTCAAGGGCAAAGTAAATCTCCTAAAGGTTCACTAACATTTTGATATGCAGTTTTAAATAAATGACAAAAACAGGAATCTCACTCCTTGAACTGATAATACCTTGCTTAAGCCATCTAGTCAATGGCTCGGTGTGATTATATATATCCACAATAGTCGTCATGATTTAAAACCATCAATGCTGGTCTTAAGCATGGATGTAAAAGGTCGAGGGTTGTGTTAGGTTGCTAGCCAATGTTAAACATAGACAAATATTCTATAAATGAATCAATCAAGCTATTCTATCAATGATAGGCCTGACTAAGGACCATTACATCTCCATAAGAACTGCAACCTTTGATTTTGTTATGATTTTCATTCATTCTCCAACCTTTGATGAACTGCAACTTCTTTTGATTATTGAATCATGAGTTGATTTTCTAGGGGTTCTTATTGTGTTGATGCTATTTGCTTAGTTATCTTACGATCTTCATTGTTGATACTTCCAGGCGTATTATCTTATGCAATCACCTGAGACTGAGGAAATTGGCACGGCCATCGGATTCGCCTCTGCTTTTCTATTTTCTTCTGTATTTGGTACGCACTCTTGTCCTCCCTCTCCTCTGTTCATCAGACAACTCATATCAATCAGCTTTGCCTATCCTTAAAGTTATCATCTGTTCGAGCCAACATTTACATGCTTACTCATATTCTTTTTCGCACGTAAGGCATACGATTGGCCGCCACTCGCAAATTCATTCCCTCAGGTCTCCTGTTGAGTCTCTCTGTTGGTGCATTGGCAGTGTTCCTCTCAGCTTACATGCAAACTAAAGTATGAACGTCGAACCGGTAGGTTTCAAATTATCGGTCATGTTCGCCAACTACTTCAAATGTTTATTTATGTTGATCAAATAGTAGTTTCTTTTTGCATCAATGCTCTGAATCATGCATGAACTAATTTGGTTTAGAACTTCTTTTGAATATGAGTTTCTTAGTTGTTTACTTTGGATGATACATCAAAACTAAACGAACATGAGACAGACTGGGTTCCCAAATCAACATTTATCGGTCAATCGAAGTTCTTTCTTCTCCAATTTCCTTCATTTGTTTCCCTTATGCACCGTTTGGGAGGAGTGCGGGAAGGGGAAGGGAGGATAAAGAGGGAGAAGGGAAACTTGAAACCTTGTTTGGTAGCAAGTGAGCTATGGAAAGGAAAGGCAAGGAAGGGTAAGCTTTAACCTTCCTTGCCTATGAAATGAAAGAATTTTTTACATCCCGATTTGAGGTGTAAGGAAGGTTAAAGGGAACTAAAAAAATTTATGTTTCAATTTTATCCTCATTTTATTGTATTAATTTTAAAAATTATTATTTTAGGTATTCTTTGCGTCGTGACTAAAAACATTCGCATCGCCGCCCGACTCGCACCGCCCGATGTTTGCACTTCGTTGACGTCGACATCGATGTTGACGTCAACTTTGACACTGACGTTGACTTCGATGTCGACACAGACTTCGACGTTGACACCGACATCGATTTCAATGTTCACGTCGACGTTGACTTTAACAAATGAGCTATAATTGCATGAACGCTTAAATCTTAACCAATAAATGTATGTAAGATATATTAGGTTTTGGAATGCATAAGTCTTAAGTAAGGGTGTAACTTTATATATTTAATCTTTATTACCCTTACTTTTCTCTCAAACACGGTAACACATGTTATGTTAATGAACATTCCCTCCCTCCCAAACAAAGAAAATGTAAATACTTTACTTTCGCTCACTTTCCCTCTCTTCCCTTTCGGTTAATGAACCTTCGTTCACCCCATCCAAACGGAGGGTTAGGGTTTGCTAGAGGAGCTTGTTTGTGAAGGAGAGCTTTGATATAATGATAAAATTATTATCATGTGACCTTAAGATTGTAGATTTAAATTGCGGAAATAATGTTTTGTAAAATGTAAGATAAAGTTGTTTATATATATATATAGGGCTGCACCACCTCGCCAAGCTCACGTGTGCGTCTGAGAGGGGCGGTTAGTGTGGTAGAAATTTTTTGTACGCATAGAGAGAGAAGAATGATATGTTGCACAACTAGTATATGTTTTTTCACTTCTTAAATCCTAAATTATATATATATATATATATATATATATATATATATATATATATACTATGAATGAGGATTAGGAGAAAGATGATTAATATGATTTGTAGTGGATTATTTGTCGTATCTAATTTAATAAAGCAGAAGAAAAAACTGATGTATGTTTTTTTGGACTGGGTGGCTGAGAGCATGTCAACAAGAATTATTAATTTCATAAAAGATGAAAAAAAAAATTAAAATAATGAAGGGGAAAAAAATAGTTTACGCCACCCAAAACATTCTATTTATATTAAAATATAACTTTCATTTTCACCTTTCTTAAAGTTAAATAAATTGGCCTTCCGTCATGAAGCTTTTTAGGAAGTCATTTTATATATGTTTTTTCTTATATGTATATATTACTGTTTTTTTTAAAATATTTTTCTAATCCATTTATATTACAAGAAATGAAGAGTTAGGGAGATTGAAAAGCCCTTACTATTGTCTTATTCTTTTCCCCATATATATATATATATATATATATATATATATATATATATAATTTAGTTCGATCGGGATTTACCTTTTTTGTATAGTGGATTTACTAAGTAAGCACTAACTAGTCAAATCTCAGACGTACCATTTTATCTCATAATTTTGGTTTCCTTATCTAGCATAGGTTTTCTTGATATCACCATCATCTTTGTCTATATTTTCTTTTCTCGTAGAAAACTTTACCTAAAACTGCCATCCCCTTTCGATCTCAATTGAACCCCGTAAGTTGCATGAGCAACAAAAGCAAATGCCAAAAGGGAGACATGGATTGCTCGCGTGACATGGTGGCTATTGTGGAGGGACCATCTCCAAGCATCAAACCTTTGCCATGGAGGAATCCAAATACATGAGATCAGTTTGGGGGCCAAAAGACAAACTTTGATTTGGACCTCATTTTCTTCTACCACCTTGCTTTCTCAGCCTCTCCTAATTAAAATGACGACAACGACGATGATGACGACAACAAAAAATATATAAAAGAAGTGAGCAATATAGAGTTGTTCATCTCCTTCCTCTTCTCTTCTCGTCTCTTGGTTTTCAACGTTCGCTTAATATTTAGCTTCTCCTCGAAAGCATGAAGGTGAGTGTCTTTTTATACTCATGATTCATTAACAAAAAAACAGTTATGGCATATTTAAATTCTTTTTAATTCAAATATATTTCACCTTTTTTTTTTTCGTTTTCTTGTTCTCTTTGTTGTGTCTTAGGATCTACTAAAAAGATATATTCGAGTTGATTCTTATTTCTAAAATCTGCAACAGATTTATTACAAGTTGAATCTTATTTCTAATATTTATAATGAATAAATAAAAAAATGCTCATCATTAAATTCAAGATTCAAATATGATGCAAGTAAATTTATTTAATTTTTAATAAAAAAAAAAACTACTCTGCCCCTGAAGGTTTATATGAAAATCTCCAAAATATATCTACTAAAACTTTTAAACTCTAATGGTTTTAATATTAACAGTTAATTTAATGAGGAAACTATAATAGTTTGGAAATTCTGAGAATATATATTTTTGACGAATTTAAAAGGGAATTTTTGAAAAAAAAAAAAAAATGAAAATTTTTCTTCTTGTAGAAAATTGTGGTGAAAGTGGGCTTGCAAGATGACAAAGAGAAGCGAAAGGCCATGAAGGCAGTCGCCACTCTTCAAGGTTTTCATCTTCCTCTTTTGGTCTCATTTTTCCTTTGTTTTTTTTTTTCAGATAATTTTTATATCGATTGTCCTAAGTAAATTGAGTTTTTGCTAATATTTTAGACTAAAAGTGGGTTTATGTATTATTAACCAACATTTTTTTTAGTTAGGGATCGATTCGGTGGCCATAGAGATGAAGGATAAGAAGATGACCGTGATCGGTGAAGTCGATCCTATTGACATCGTTGGCAAGCTAAGAAAAGGGTGGGCCACCGAGATAGTCTCTGTGGGGCCAAAGGAAGAACCCAAGAAGGACGAAGGTAAGAAAAAGGAAGAAGAAGAAAAAAAGAAAAAGGAAGAAGAGGAAAAAAAAGAAAAGATAATTAAGGAATTCATGGAAGCGAGCTATGGCCATCTCTACGTACCCAACCGATATTATGCCCCAAGCGGCGAGGAGAATCCAAATGCTTGTGCTATTCTCTAAGTCGTGTAAATATCAAGAAGGCTTTCTTAATTTGTATTCTAGATAATGGGAGAAGTGGTAGCTCATCAATAGGTTAATGTGTTTGAGAACGATCCAAATACAATTCTATAGCTTCTTTTATAATAATAATAATAATAATAATAATATAGTATATTAACATAAAGGGGTAATTCGATATATGAAATTTTTGTCAATATAAAATCCTAAGAAAGAATTAGATGATATTAGATTTATTATATGTAGTTTTATCTTGATTATTTTTACGATTCAAACTTGCAACTGTCGGATCATACAATAATAACGTACCTTACCATTGCGTCATAAATCTTTCTCAAGAGGGATTTTTTTATGATAAAAAAGTGAAGATTGTAATATAATACATTAATATAAAGGACAGTCTAGTGCATAAAATTTCCATCAATGTTGATCCGAAAGGAAGAATTGAATCACATTAAGTTTATTGTACGCAATCTTAAATCTATTGTACATAATTTTACTTATATTTTATAGGAGATTGTTTCAACGACTCGAATCATTTCAAAATCACATGACAATAACTTTATCATTGCATCCAAATTCCGTTCAATATAATAGATTAGCATAAAAAGTAAAAAGTAAAATTATTCTTGACTAATGCTTGAATGAATTGTGATAAAATTATATTAATACCTTCGAGATTTCCTAGATATAATTTAAAACTATCACAAAGTGCTTCACTTTGTGAACTATCCAGCCCACAACATTTCAAAAGAAAAAACAAACGGCAATAATAGTTAGACAGTGTTTATGTTAAAAAAGAGATTATAACATTGTTCATTAGATAAACAAGTTAAATTAAAAAGTCAAATTATTCATGACTAATTCTTGAATGAATTATGTTGTGTATCAATTTAAAACGATATTGGCAAATGCAAATACCTATGAGATTTTCCTAGATATAATTTAAAACTATCTTCACTTTGTGAACTTTCCAGCACACAATATTTCGAAAGAAAAAAAAAATCAGCAATATTAGTCATACAAATGTTTATGTTAGTATGTTACCATCAAAGAAAATGATAATCCACCAAACCAACATTCTACAATATATACAAAACATCTAGAAAATTGGGAAATATTAGAAAAACTATATTGAGTGACATGGATACTAATTTTCTACAATATCTTACACAATCAACCAACAGAATCTTCAATCATTTGGTTATCTCGTGTTGCATCATCAGAATCACTAGTATCGTCGTTACCATCATGATTGCTCTGGCCGATATCACGATTGGCATCACTGTTATTGCTACTCTGTGTTTCAGCATCAGACATGGATTCACCCCCTTGGGCATCTCCATCAGCCTGGAATCTTTGCTCAAACTCAGGAGCAACAATCTTAATCATGGCATTCAGTGCCCTGTGTTCTTTGGTTAGTTTGGTTACGCCTTGACTAACATTACTTTGACTTCCAGCTGCCAAGCCATCAGAGCAGAGAAGCAAGGCTGCCGCCGCCACATCCTCTGCTCCAGCAGCATTAGCATTCCCCATGCTCATAGGAGATTCATTTTCTCCATTGACAGAGGGGGCAGTGCTCATTGCCCAGCTCCCAGCAACTTCTGAGGCAAGAAGATCAGCAGTTTTTACTGTCCCATTTTCAGTATCCTGTAGCCTTTGCTCTGAGCAGCCTCGAATCGTGCAGTTGCCATCATTAGGTCCTGCCTTTTCTTGTGGCTGGGCCTCATCATCAAGCTGCATAGTTTCCCCTCCGAGGTTGCTGCATCTATGTAAAGCAGTATTTTTTTCATTGAAGACAGCATCACCAACTTGACTTTCAGTTTCCATAACTCGTTCGGTATCAGTAGGATCTCCCTCTGGAGCCACAGCCATGCTGACTCCCTCAATATCTGAACCAAATCCCCTGACCAGCCTATCAGCACTAGTACATTCCAAGTCTTGAGTGCTACCGTGGCTTACCAGGCTGCAATCATGCTTTTCGGTTGTGCTAACATCATCATCCTCAGAACATGATGCATCATTTGTATCTTGGACGTTCTTTGGGGTAAAAGAACCACAAGCTCCTTTACAGAGCTCATATCTTT
The DNA here is from genome assembly GCF_018446385.1 of Zingiber officinale. Lineage (NCBI taxonomy): Eukaryota > Viridiplantae > Streptophyta > Magnoliopsida > Zingiberales > Zingiberaceae > Zingiber > Zingiber officinale. The sequence continues at coordinate 86,836,281 of NC_055988.1, forward strand.
CACCAACATTAATTTTTCCAGTCACAGGTTCCACAGGATCAGTTTCTATAAACGAATTCTCATAGTGCTCTTCATCCTCCAAAGTCCTTTGCATTGCCTTAAGCTGTTCCTGTTGTTTTGCAAACAATGCAGAAATTTCCTCTGTGGTGGAGTAAAATGCGCGGAGCTGAGTCTCCCTGTGTCACAGTGGAATTTAATTTATTTACTTCACAATCAATTCAAACTAAGATTACAATAATCTTTAAGGCCAAGCATAGAAGAATTTAATTTTCATACAAGTCAACATTCCGTGTCTACTACCCAATATATGTATCTTTATAATTATTTATCATAAATTTATTCTGTATATTCCATGCTTACCGAAGAATTATGCGTTCTCTGGCTCCTTGAAACCTCTGTTTTTCAATTGAAAGGTCACGGATTGCAGCAGCAATCTCAAGTTCAAGAGCAGAGACTTTTGCCCAAGCTTCTTCCCGTGCCACCTGCTAACAACAGCCCAAGACATCCTCAGACTAACTCAGAAACTCACATGCAGATCGTGATAAGCTCATAAACCCTTCCTCAAGTAATTAATTGCCCAAGAGAAAAGTGAAAACCAAAACATACAGAAAGGTGAATGACTGATGAAATATATGTGGAGGTTATTTTAGAGAATATTTACATTCAAATTTAGGAAACACAACAGTTGACAATAGAGTTTCATCCGTGAAAAGCCTTTGTGAGAGTAACTTTATATTGCATACAAATTACAACCAAAATTCATGCCTTGCTTCACAAAATTCATATACAATTTTCTTAGTCTGAAGGCAGCAAAAGTGAAGCAGGTAAAATCAAGATTCAGGTCAAGCTAGGGATAGAATATGTGATTCTTCTTAAATGTAATCAAGTGGAAGAAATTTTACACATCAAATGCGTTGATTTTGCTATGAACTTTGGCCAACAATTAGGAGAGTTTTGAGTCCAGTTAATGCATCACAACTGCATAAACCTTGATCCAAAAAGGAAGAATAATACTGAGATTTGAATTGCAAAGTAAAGACCTATAATCACTACCTTTTCACTTTCAATATCCTTTCTCAGTCTTTTTAGTTCAGCCTCCAGTGATTCTGATTTCTGTAAGAAAATAACAAGTAAAATAAACACAAAAAGTACCATATATAGAGAGAGGTGTCATAATAATGTGTTGTCAAGAAGAATGCCCACTCAGGTTAGGGCAGCAGGGTTATCCTCAGTAACTGTGTGAATTCTTCTCGAGTTGAAAGAAAGCAATATATGTGTGTGTGTGTGTGTGTTTGTGTGTGTGCGCGTGCACGCGCGTCATACAAAAACTGTTTTAATAAAAAAATATGCATGGTAGAAAACTAGATTGAAACATACCTTTTGGCTATTCATTGATACTAGTTGTTCATCCTTGACTTGAATTTCTAGCTGTCTAACTTTCTTTTCTGAAGTAACTAGGTTTTCCCTAGCATCTCCCTGTTGAAAGGATAGAATAATCACTGCTGAAGATATGGGAGGCGAAAACGTGTGATAAAAATTTCAATTTTCAAAGGAAAAACATCACGAAATTACCAGCTTCACTCGTAATGTTTCTACAAGCAAGCGGCTTTCTTTCTCAGACTCCTGGCAAAAGAATTGATAAATTTTGATTGTAATTAAAATATGAATTAGGCACCAAGCAACAATAAGAACTCATAATACTTATTTTATTCAATAACAAACTATATAAATTAGTCCCATTCCTAACAAATTAATCTTTTAAAATTATGGAAGCCATTGCAGAATCAAATCTTAACTTGAAAATGAAGCCAAGATCTAATTTCATGGGTCCACGCCCTATATACTATTTCCCTGCTTAATTTCAGGTTTTCTTTCCATTACTTCCTTATCAAAGTCTAGCAATGGCATAGAGTTCAATTGATGGAGAACACCCATGAAGCCTACCACTAATAGTTAGGACCTATGTGGCTGATGATTATTTCCATATCAAACTATGTTCTTCATGATTTATTAGGAAAAAGTGTTCATAGCTCTATGACACATGTAAAGAACAATGAAAGATATTCTGGGTAAGATCAATGAAATAACTTATTCTCCTTCCTCGGAGCATGAAGATCAAAGGCAAGAAATAACATCAAAGAACGCATAACTCACCTCAAGTTTACTGATAACTTCTTGCTGTTCTCTGTGTTGTCTTAGATAATTATCTGCTTGTCTCTTGATTTCCTCTTGGGCTTCAAGTTGAATTCTCTTTATTGCAGAGTTCAAATCTGCAGCTGCTTGTTCCCTCTCCTCTCTTCTCTGATTTCTTTCCTCATCTAGACGAGCTTCAAGTTCAGATATTGTTGCTTTCTGACTATAAAAGCAGTTCAAATTCAAATTAATTTCCATCTCAATTAGAAACAAACAGATATGAAGCTTAAAAACTTAGAAATAATGAAGAAATTTTAGTGGCGGAAAGAAGGATAATACCACAGATATAGTATATCAATACAGGACATGTAGTTACCTCTGAATAATCTCATCTGCATCAATACGGGATTGCACAGATGCACTAAGTCTTTCTTTAAGATCCTTCATGGAGCTTCGTAATTCAGCAGACACTGTACTAAGTGAATTTATTTCTTCATGCTTCTCATTTAATGCACATTTTAGTTCCTCAATCTGATCATGGAAACCTTTTGACACGATTTCCTTCAAATCTTTCAGTTCCTACATGTTCAACTAGCTTAATTAGGAGATGATTAAAAAAACAGTTGAATTTAATTGTTAAAACAAGGTAATGTCACTAGTCTAAAAACCAAACGTCCTTGGTAAGTAGGCAACATGTACAAAAATAAGTTGATGAATGAATGAAATACCAAAAATAAAATCCTTTGTCTAATAATATCCGAGCAATAACATGTAAATATACTTTAGATGTCCTATATAGTGTGTGGGACCTGCAACTAAAATGGGAGTTCACTGAAAAGAGGACATTGAGTCATAAAACAATTACTTCAGGATTGCAAGAATATTAAAAAATCAACTTTCGTTTTATGATGAAGCTAAATAAACTGGCAAATTCAAGAATAAGCTAGTGACTGTATTCACCTTTCCAGAGTATAACTCACAGCATAATATGATTGTTTTCATGTCAACGTAGTAGTCACCAAATTTAGATTAAAAGAAAGCTAATATCAGAGTTTACTATTCCATAAATAGACCCAAAAAGTGATGCCAGAAAAAAAATAAAAGTTGGCAATAAAAAGAGTTACATTTTCATGGTGAGCCATCTGTGACCGGCTTTGACCTTTCAATGTCTCAATGGTCAGGACGTGTGATTCCAATTGCTGCCTAAGTTCCTGCAAGTTTAAATTGCCAAGGCATCTCCATTAGCCAAAACAGTATATCAACCAGTGAGCTTCTAAATAGGGTGATAAACACTACCGTATTAGATCTCTGAAGGCTGCGAACATCATCAAGGGAGATCGGACCATCAGGAGCACCAATGCCAATGCCTTTAAACCTCTTGCTATCCACATCCAGCTCGTCTTCAGCATTACATCCAACATACAGATAAGTATCAATTTGCAACAAAAATTTCCCAGTCACATTACATCCAAATATCACAAATGGAAATCATAGAAAGAAAACCCATATCTCAAAATGACTTTTGAGCAATTGATACTTACCTGACTTCCTTTTCAGAGTTGAACCATTTGCTAGAAACGACGGCCTGTGCACTTCCCGATATACAAAAGCATAGGAATTTTCTGAAAGGAAAGTGGATAATCAAAATACAATAAAAACATAACAAATAAATATAATCATAATACAAACAAAAATCCCCACTGTGATAAGCATATAACAAAGGATCATAGTGGGTATGCAAAGCAAGAGAAATTACAGGTAGAAAAACTACTAAGGAGCAGACAAATATCAAATTAAAAGGGCAGCCTGGTGCACAAAACCCAAGCCAATGCGGTCCCAGATAAGGGTCTATTGTATGAAGTCTTACCTGCTTTGCAAAAGGTTGTTTCCGAGACAAATATCAAATTAAATATTCAATCAGTACATAATACAGCTAGTCAAGAGAATGACTAGTGTAGTATATTATCCACAAACTTTTGATCAAATTAATTGATTAACATAACAGCAACAAAAGCCAACAGAACAGTAAATAATTGATGAACTGCAAAATGGATACAACCTTATTTAATATGTTTTGTCATAGTGAAAAAAATCATCAATTAACAAGATTAAAATTTTAAAAAAGGGTATCCATGAAACTGAAACAGAAAGAGTCCTTTTAAGATGACAACAAGAAGAGATCATTTTAGAGCAGGAAGGCTTGAGCTGCAACAGAGGATAGAATCAAGATACTATGAACAGAAAAATCAAGTGGAATCTGCTTTATTCATAAGGAAGAGATGTACATTAAACAGATTAATGGTTGAGGTGCATGAAAAGCAGCAATAGCTAAAGGAATGCTCTTTTGATTTGCTCAAATACAAACAATTATCACGTATTTAGTCATAATAAGAAAACAAATGGTCAAGTTTGTGCTCTGTTTCTATTTGAGATGCCATGGTAAACTAAATTTGTGACCCCATCAGCACCATATTCTAATTTACTTTAAATATCCAAAATCAATTAAATTTGAAGTACATATAAATTTTATAATTCATAAAAATACGTTATGCTTAGTTTACGATCTTATGTTGCAGTACCACTTAAAAAGTTCTTATTTTTAAGTATTTATAACCTCAATTTTGTCTTAGCTAAGACAATAAGTTCTTAAGAGGTTTTAAAAGGACTGAACTATTCAAAATTCCAAACATTTCAGAATTAAGAAATGATTTCTATGAGCCTCTTATCCTTGAAGCAATCTAGATTCATTGTAATATGATGCTTTGCAAAATTAAAGTTCATAAAATTCACTATCTTCATCTAAATACAAAAAAGGCACACAACAAACAAATTCATTTGAATACAGATCACAGAATTTTAAGGAAGATGCATGCAAGATGATGCAGGCATACAAGTAACATATTCACATAGATACACACAAATTGAATAAACAAAATACAGATTTTTCATGCTGAAAATATTTTTTGAATGTATCTGAGAAAATTAATGGACCAATGCTAAGCATCAAGACATAAGAGTGAAAACACGTATATAATACAGTGGCTGATAATGGAACAACTTTTTTGTAGAATTACATTCTTTTACCATTATGAGGAGGAGCTACAAATGCTATTATATCTCCATGTTGAAGTCTAGTTTGAGGAGAATGCTTTCTCAGCCTTGTCCAGTTGAGATAAGTCCCATTTGTGCTGAAAAGAAAGAAAAAGAATAGTAATAACATAGGGAATAAAACAAATAATAACATGACTATCAACTCGAATCCCTTGTTTATCATATTTTCCAACCTGGTATCCTTCAAGAAAACTGGCACAGAAGTATTAGGATCAACCTCAGCATCTCCTACCGCCACTTTATCCCTAAATATTTTGCAATGACTCCCGCTGACAGCCATTGTACTTATCTGGTAGCGTGGATCCTCAACGCATCTTCCCAAGCTGTGTTCATCCCCGCTCAGGAGAATATTCATTCCCTTTGTTTTACAATAAAGATCATCGTCAAACATAAATCATGACAAGAAAAAAGTAGCCGCTGAACTAGTTCAGCGCAAAAAATAAACAAGCATGGAAGCTAACTGAAATTGTTGACATCTTGAAACTTCCGAAGAAACAAGAACTCTTTTAATGCAAAGCCATTTCAGTCAAATGCATTTCCGTACCCTAAAAAAGAGCAATCTTTCTCAAAAGAAACTTGAACAGCTAAAATTTTTTGCTCGGAGTAGGTCAACAAAGTTCAAAGCAGCCTGTGAAACATCCTTTCACACTGTGCGCAAACAGGATGTAGTAAACTAGCTACTTCAGCCGAAAGATTATACAAAGATCAGGCGTCAACACCATAAAGTTGAATCCCTTCTCGATCAGCATTGCGGCGAAAACCGAGAAAGGCTAGGGTTTAGCGCTACGGTTGGGTCGCCAGTCGTGGGTCCTCGATAGGGTGAAGAGGAAGACAAAGGAAAGGGTGAAGGAGAGAGGGAAATAAGGAAGTGGCACCTGCTGTCGCTGGCGGGCGTTCTTCGAAATGGCGGTAAGGACAGCCCAGACGCCGCGATCGGGGTTTTGGACGGGCTGGTCGGAGAACTTGCGAGCCACCGCGCGGATCTCGTCCTCGGGCGTCGCCGCCGGCCTAGGAACCGGTGGGCCCGAAGCCACCGAGGCCTTCACCTTGTTGCCAGCATCGCCCGGGGATTCCACAGCCATCGCTCGTCCCTTCCCAAGAACCGACGTCAGAAGAGAGAGAGAGAGAGAGAGAGAGAGAGAAGCACAGTGCGCTAGCATATAAACCAGGCCCAACTCTGAACCGGATTATTATAACGGCTCAGTTCGGACATTGAGCTATTAACATTTACTCAAAACCCAAATTATATATATAATAAATAAACTTAATAAAATTTTTAAACAATTGACAAACAAAAAAAAACAATGTATAAATTTATTTCTATTTTTATTTCTATTTTTTTTAATTCAAACACGTATATAAATAAATATATTATCTCCATTGCTTTCCCCTGAACTCCTAAAATTTTAAAAAAAAACTATCAAAAAATGAATAATATGAGAAAAAACTAAAACCAATATGATTTGATAGAAAAATAATATACATATTTTTTTCAAAAAAAATAGCACATTACAAAAATTTACACTCCTAGAGTATTGAATGGCTGTCTACCTACTCAAGGCAATTCAACTATAATTCCAAGTAGTAAAATATACCAAAAAATGTATTAGTAATTACAAAAAACAAAGAAATTATTTAAAAATATATAAAAATATATTTCAAATATACACTTGTATATTTTATGAAGCCTGGGGTAAAAAGCCATAACTTCCTTGTTGAATGTGATGATTGAAATCAGTAGTGTTTCAGATACGAGTATATTCCAACTCACAAGTCGAAGAGGTCTTCGAATTGAGTATTTTCTGACACGAGGAGGGCCTGAGTTCAAAATTCTTCATTAGTAGAGGCCTAACAAATGGCGGTTTTTAAACCAAAACTGACCGATCGATCCAAACAAAATGGTTCGGTTCGACCAGAATGAAGAAGAGAAAGAAGTCTACTGACCTTATGCTTGTGACTTGACTATGGAAGTGCTGAGGACTCATCACTCAAATGCGAGCCGTTGTGTTCCGACTAAGGAGGAGTATTGGCCTCCCTTGGCTAGCAATTCAATATGGGTTCCTAGCTCTGCGATCTTACCACCTGAGCAAACAGCAATTTGGTGTGCATTTTGCACGGTGCTTAGTCGATGGGCGATCACCAACGATGTCCTTCCCTTCATCAGATGGTCGAGAGCCTCTTGCACCAGGCGTTCACTGGTTGTGTCCAAAGCACTGGTGGCCTGCACAGAAAATTTCATCCCATATCAACTTACCAATTCTTCGACAATAGCAAAGTTCATTTCTTAGTTCTTACGATATAGTTTATCTTTGTTTGCAAAATGTCTCAATTTTAAAATAGTAGAACCTCTCTAGATCTTTACTTGGTTCAAAAATTCGTGTATTGATATTGACGTATGAACACAGAAATGAAAATTTTTGAGTTAGTCAGGGAATTAGTATGGGCTTTTTCTAGTATTAGTAATTTTTATAGAATAATGATGAGCTTTTAATGTAATTGAACAATCAATCAAAATCAAAAGAGGATGATGGTAGAATGAGTTACCTCATCGAGTATCAAAATTGGAGCATTTTTAAGAAGAGCTCGTGCAATAGCAATTCTCTGCAAAGTGAGGAACAACAATCTTTTGAAACGATGAGAAATGCCATGATAGTGTAAATTATGATTATTACCTGTCTCTGTCCGCCACTTAAGAGGCTTCCTCGTTCGCCAACTAGTGTGTCATAGCCCTGAGTCGGATATTATCAATTGCCTGATGAATTTGGATGACGAGTGGAAAGGATTGTCAAGGTTGAGTCATTAACAAAGTGAACGTGTTATTTACCTGAGGAAGTGAGATTATGAACTCGTGAGCGTTGGCAGCTTTGGCGGCGTTTATTACGTCCTCTTTGGAGACATTCTCATCAGGAAGCCCATAAGCAATATTTTCTCCGATGGAAACAGAAAACAGAACAGGTTCCTGAAAAGTAATATGTTAGGTAATATATGGAATATGAATCGATCCAGACAACATTGCACTTCTGTTAAAACTCAAAATGAAGTGATTTTGTATGGCAGTACTTCACAATTGTGTGAATTTCTAATATGAAGTGAAGAACATAATAACACTTCTACCGAGCAAAGGAAGTTATAAAATCTTATATGCTTCTTGCCTTCTCAAAGACACATCAATATCCATTTTCCATTTCACATAGCATATCTCATACCTTTAGCATAATGTTGTTTTAGGTTGTGATCGTGAGCGCATGTTCTAACAATAAAGCATGTTCAATTTCATTTCCCGACAGAAGCAAGATGTAAATTATAAGTTCAATAATTCAGAAGGATAATCAAATAACTCTTGTTCGGGTACTGAATGCCAAAAGATACCTGATTAACTACTGAGACGACCTGAGCCCATTCCCTCTTGTCAAAGGTTCTGATATCTTCCCCTGTCACAGTAATGCGCCCTCTTGTTGGCTGGGTAGGGAAAAAAATTCAGTCAATGGGTCGTGAATCTCTTTTTAATATGTAATATTTTTTTTCGTAAATATTATCCCATATACCTCATAAAACCGTGCCAGAAGTTGTACGACTGTACTTTTTCCAGAGCCACTAGGTCCCACTAGGGCAGTTACTTTTCCACATTGGAGAGTCAGATCTAGACCATTTAGGACCTCCACATCAGGCCTCAAAGGATAAGAGAAGTATATATCTGCGCTAAACGAAGCCAATGAAAGTTATCCGGACGATCCAACTAGTTGAAAACAAAAGAAACAACAGGAGTTGCTCATCTGCGATCAGGATTAATAAAGAATAATCAAGAAACCAGTCTCAAATAGGAGATTCTGAGCAAATAGTAATATCAATGAACTTATTCTATATCCAGGAAAGCTTTGCGGTTGCTAATAACTAGAGATATGTTGCAGAAGCCACAGGGGCGCATGGCAAGCTCAGAATTACACAAATTTTGGAGAAAGATTGGACCTTGTAGCTACTTGCAGAGAGGACTTTTAACAAAACTAGCGAAAGGTATTACCAAAAAACTAATAAAGAAGGGTACCTTCTAGATGGATGTCTCCTGAACGAGCAAGGCTACATCCGCCACTTGTAGATCTCAATGCTGACATGGAATGATTACTTATGCCTTGCGCTTTCTTAGTAGGAAGTCCTCCATTATCCAAACTAAGATCAACATCTGCTTCATTTGTTTGAAGTTCCTTCTCTAAGCCATATGCGAGTGGCACATCAATTTCAGCAGAAGAAAGTATAGAGTTTATGCGTTCAGTGGCAGCGAATGTCCGGCGAAGATCTCCAAGACTGTTAACACCCCCTTGAACCTGCGATACTTGTAATTATGTAATAATGCACCTCTTATATTCAAAAAAAAATTATAGCAACTCACCGCAAATGTTAGTGTGAAGGTATAACCTATAAAGGAAATCATAGTTCCAACAGAGAGTTCGCCCTGAAATTGAACAATGAAGTGATCAAAAAGATAGGAAAAAAAAGGTCAGCATCGCAGATTTTTTTACTTCAGTTTCCAGTTTGAACATTAGCGAAAGATGGAAATCTCTCGTAAGAATGGAACACCTCTAAAGGCATTACATTTGATTGCAACAAGAAACCCATGTATCTAATTGCAACATAAAGCATACTTTGCCTATGATTGTAATGTATTTAATATTTAAAAAGAACAAAATGGGATCCATTTTGAATCTTTTGTCTATATGGTGACATTCTTGGCAATAACATGAGACATGTTACAAAAATATGAAGTTCCTTACTGTCTTCACTTTGCTTCCACCGAGAATATAAAGTGCCATTAGAGAAATGTAGACTACCATCCTTGTTAAGGATTCATTTGCAGACTTCAACAAACCAAGTCTTATTCCACTCTTCTGGTATGCAAGCACCTACAAACAAAATTAGATGGAAGCTCAGCATTTCACAAGGATTAAAAACAAATTGATCTGATATTGGTGGGAAATATTTCAGGTCATTTTCATTTCATTTTGCAAAAGTAAGCCTATTTAAATACTTCCTAGAAATTTCCTTAAATAAGAATTACCATGAAATTGTATGTCAAAACCTTACCATATTTCTGAAAATGGAGATTTGTCGCTTCTCACCAGCAAAGCTTCTTACCTGTAGAATGAAAAAAAGAAGATATGTGTATGACTATATAAAACCAAAGATGAACAGGAGATAAGAAGTAAGATAGTTGTGATACTTACAGTACGAATTGCAGAAAATGTTTCAGTTGCACAGTCTGATATGTTTGCTTGGGCCATTGAATGAGATAAGAAAGCAGGAATTGTTGACCGTTTAAATATTGCTGAGCATGTCAGAGGCATGAACATGTCATTACATGTTAGAACAGCTAATTTACAGTTAATGCATGGAAGCAAAGTAAGAGATTGATTCAAAGAAGCATATCCTATATAGTGATTGTCAAAATACAAAAGGGTCTAGCCTTAAAAGGTTAATAACCACTTCAATTGAATGTATACAATACATTTGAGAATTGTAAGATGAAAGAAAAATATTATTTACTTTTATACCAAAGTCCACAGGAAACATTCAGTGCAGAATCTACTGTAAGAATCAAGTTACAAATTCCTATGCAGTAAGAACAAACTCTGATTAGTCAAGCATCAGAATTGAACAATTTTATTTTGAACCAACAGTAATCAATTTTTAATGAAGTCAATGATCAGATCTGTGATTGCCAGATGACTGCAAGGAAGCAAAATACTAGCAAGAATAATATAGAGAACACAAAATAATTGACTTCAAACAATGTCATCAAAATCTGAAATGCAAGAAGACACAAAATAACAGGTCCATAATAAATAGATTTAATACAGTGTGTATCCTTGTCAGTGGATTAACTGCTATTACTATGGTGAAATATGCTCATGCATCGTGATGGTCCACAAGAAATCAGAATCTGCTACTCAGCTAAATTACTAAATCATATGACTCCTGACATCAAAAGTGAATCCTTTGATCCATGTTAAGTTTCGTTTTTGTGTTACAAAATTTTAGAACCCAAACTTTTTTGACAGACAGAGAACAAATTCTAGAATTATTTTGATGTCTCTTTCATACAAACACATGAGACAATGAAAAAGTAAGTATTACACAGATCATGCATACTTTGGGTAGTTATTGCTTCGCTCGGCAATAAAAGATGATATTCCTTAGAAAGATATATCTACAGTGTACTGATTTGGTGTGCATATAATCAATAACATGGACTTCCAGTTGACGGTGAAAATAATAATTTGATCATTGTGTGTGCCAATACATATTGATCAGCACAGTAGGGTTGGATGGTCTACTGACAGAGACAGTCTGGCACAGTTTCCATTTTTCTAAAGTGTTTTAGATAATACCATGCATACTCGACAAGGAATGATATATGGAACACATAAACAGGCAGATGGTAACTAAATAGTTGATTTGCCAAGGGAATGTTTAACTTACCTACTGAACCAGATATGGCAACCATAAGCAACACAAGGATAGGAGCTAATTGTGTAGAGAGGAAGAAAAGTATGCACACGGTACCTACAACCTACAAAAGAAGCAAAGAAGAAGCAAGATACAAATTCAAGTGAAAGTTTATATATATATCATGAACATAATCAATATATAGTAAAGTGAAAAAAAAATTAAGAGAAAAACTGTTAACAAAAAGAAAAATAAATGGATAAGTACATAGTTCAATCTCTTGAAATTATAAGTCAAATGCATATACAGTCTTTAATGAATAAGAATCTTGCCTCAGAGAGAGCTCTGAGCCCACGATCCCTTGAGATATTATCATTAACTAGGTCCTTCAGGGAACCCAAATCAGATGTCAACAACCCAGTCAATTCACCAACCTGCCCATGATAATAAATGTATCTATCAACAAGCAAAAGACCTGTGAAACTTACAATCCTCAACAAAAAATGGGAAACCAGCAGAGCAATAAATGCTGTGGTTAAACTTAAAGTTCCTGATAAAAATATGTCACAAAATTATAGGGCTCAAACTCTCAGAGATAGTGCACTCAGAATAAAATTAAAATGAATAACTATAACAAGTCAAAAACAGCAACAAACCATGAGTCTCACAACTTGAGGGCAGCTAATGTAATAAAAAAACTCAACAATAATTACAGAATACATACCTTATGGCGGTCAAAGAACTCAACCTGCAGAAAGAAGTATAACCACAAAATTTTAGATAATTCAACAATAATGTAATAAAAAAAATAAACTTGGATATGAGCATGAAGAGGAATTTAATGAATTTAAGCAATTAAAAGGTGTAGCTGGCATTGCCTGTTCTGACCAAAGAACCAAATTCAATTTATTTATTTCTCTAATATAATCATACTTTACAAAACCATTAAGAACAAACGTGAGATTTAATAAATTATTAGAATGTTTCTGGTGTATTACAATGGAATAACTAACAAACAATAAATTATTTGTGGAGGGGGGTTTATGCTAATAAACCAACTGGAAGTAAATTAGTAACTTAAGAAAGCAGATAAATCAGATTGAAAATCAGAGTTACACATCTTCGCTCCAATTTTCCTTCTCTAATTCCTAAACAATAGCTTCCGTGCACTTCTTAGATAATATTATCTTACAGAGGAGAAGAAAAGCAACACGATATTATCACAAGTGACAACTATACAATCATATCCAGTTGTAACCACAGGGATGACCAAGGGTAATCATACCTTTTGAATCAATATCTGTCTAAATATTTGGCCTCTTAAATTTGCCATAACCTCTTCCCATATAATGGTCATGTTGGTGACATAGATGATAGTAAATATGGGTTCCAGAGCATATAAAAATGAAATCTGAGAGAGAAGTCTCCACAAAGGCTCAGAAATGCTGCCTGTGAGTATCTGAAAGAACTTCCCTGTCATGATTTAATATGTAGAGACTATTAGCAGCTGCAAAAAGTGAAAAAAAAAAAAAAAAAAAGAGAGAGAGAGAGAGTAACCAGTAAACTGATAAAAAAAAAAGACATAAAAAATAGCAGCAGGCCTATTTAGGATAATCTTATACATAAAACGATCAACTAAATTCCTCTTTTGGGAGAAAAAAAGGTCTTATAAATGTATCAGCATTAGAAAAGGGAAAACTCAGTTGTACTTGGGGAAATTCTAGTAGTAATATAGTCTTGCATATAATTCAATGGAGGGATAAGATCCATGAAGAAGAGCTCAGATATTTGGGACTAACAGGGCTTCATGATTTGATGATACAGTCTTGCATAGAGTTCAACGATGAGAACCAAGTAATCGATCCCATATAGTTGGGACTGACATGGCATTTTGACGAAGATGTTACACCATCATCATCTCGATTATCTACCAGTTGATGAGAAGCTGTGAATTAAGAGGAGAAGACGAAGGTTTTAAAAATGTTGGTTTCACTAGGTATTCTATTGTCTTCAAAAGAAAATTTCAATACGTCTTACAAAAAAAACACCTTTTTATCAAACAAGCTTTTACAACAAAGAAGTAGAAGTATTTTTTTTTTTCACTCCTCCAAACAGAACCTTAGAAGTGAGACAGGTGTAAGATGTTGAGACCAGAAGAAGTGAATTAAATATACAAATATACGAGAGAAGCGCGAAAATTCTAACATCAAAGCCAAAATAGGAAATGATCTTCAAAGGCAAGGACCGAAACATCCATTACCGGAAAATATGGGCATCGCTAGGGTACAAGCAGTTCCCCCAATGAGAGAACCGCACGCGGCGGCCATCCGGAGCTTGTGGCGAGTGATGAGAGACCAGATGACGCCCCAGCTCAAAGCGGCAGGAGATGCGGGTGAGAAGTCATCGGAGGAGCTCTCTCTCTTGGACACGGATTCGAAGTCGGCGGAAGGCGCCGACACGTATGCCGCCCGTGCGCCTCTTCCGCTCCTCCTCCGCGCGTCGACGGTGCGGGAGGTTAAGCGCAGGGACAGCCGAGGTGATCCGGGGAATAGAATCGTGCTGGAAAAGCGGCCGGAGATCGAGCTTCCTGCGGAAAACCGACTTTTCCGGAATGGCGAGGAGGAGGAAGAGGCGGCGAGGGATTGGATCAGAGCGACGGAAGGAGCGGCCATGGAAACGCAGCGATCGAAATGAGACGACAGCGCGTTGTTGTGACCTGGGCAATTCGTGGAGGGACCCTATTCCCAACCGTTTTGGATAGCGCGGTATTATGGACCGTCCATATCGAACTCTCACTTACGTGGACGCCATCGGATCCCAGTACAAGACATGGTGGCCCATGCTAACTAGTTATTTCTACGCGAAAATTGTACGCGTAAAATATACGCGATGTAGTATTTTAGGGCGGGGGTCTTTATGTTTAATTTCCTTCCTCACTCTACTCGTTCTCTTCCTTTCATTCGTCCCGGCGATTCCTACTGCAACTCTCGCGATCACCTTGTCACAAAGTCGCGATTGCTTTGGGGATCCAGCGGAAGCGATGAGCATCTTGTTCGCTGGGGAGCTTGATCGGCAAAAACGGTATGGATCTGAGTGCTCGATCAATTTTTGTTCTGTTGTGCTTCGTTTTCCTGTTGCTTGTGCTTGTTGGACTTGGCTTTGCGTGGAAAGTGATCGTTTCCCTTGTCGGTTTGTGGCATTTGGATGCGCACACGGATCAATCGGAGAGGATGAGGGTGCACGTCACGTACGATTAGTATCTGTTTAACTTTTTCTAGGAGGGCTAGAACTTAGATTAGGTTGGATTCATGAGGTGTGGATCAAAGGTTTCGATTCTATCTCCATGTTTTGTTGTTTTCTGAAATCTGAGCTTCATTGTGCATAGGAATTGGGAAGTTGTCTTAAAATGGATTGAAAAGGAAAGTGCAAGCGTTTTTTCTAGCATTACAACTTTCTTCGCTTCCTGTTCTTATCAATTGATTATAGTGTTTTTGGAGGTGGGATAGAGAGCAGAACAGAATGAAGAATGCATGAAAAATTCTAGTTGTATTTCTTTGAAATTCTTTTTTGGCTTTTCGATCTGGCTGAGATCAAATCTCAGAGATTGATGGTTAAGTCATAATGATGCACTGAATTTATGTTTGGTGGGCTTAGAGACTAGAGGCAAAGGCCAAGACAGAGAAAGTAAGCAAGCCGATGCAATGCTTATTTTCTTTGATTTACGTCTGTTAATTTTGAGGAAAAGAAAGATGTTTGTTTGTTTGTTTCCATACTTTCTCTTTAAAAAAAACATAATGTTCATTGATACGGCATGTTGTGAGTGATCCTAAAAGTAATGTGGGATTGATAGTTAAAATGATGTGACGGTCAAAGTCAATGTGAGGTGACAGTCAAAGTCCGAGTATACAATATATGAACGAACCACCTCTCAGAAACAAGGTTTCCCACATAAACTCGGGCAGCCACATAGCCGGTCGGACTTACGAGGCCCAACTCCCCACTTCTCTAATGTAAAGTTCTCAGCATAAACCCAGTTGGCCCTAGGTCCAACTCCCCACTTCTCCAATGTAAGTTTTTCAACATAAACCCGGCCAACCCGAGCGTCGGTCGGACTTACGGAGCCCAACTCCTTACTTCTCCAATGTAAGATTCTCAGCATAAACCAGGTCAGCCCCAGCGCCGATCGAACTTACACGGCCCAGCTCCTCACTCTTCTAATGTAAGGTTCTCATCATGAACCTGATCGGCCCCAGCGTTGGTCGAACTTACGGAGCTTAACTCCCCACTTCTCCAATGCAAAGTTCTCAGCATAAATTCGGTGACCCAGCGTCGGCCGGACATACGAGACTCAGCTCCCCACCCCTCATAAACACGACCTCCAGATTTAATTCCTCATTTCTCCTAGGCGCAGCTCCCAGCCTATATCCGCCCAGCCCCAGAGCCGATCAGACCTCCAAACTCAATTCCTCATCTCTCCTGGGCGCAACTCACAGTTACATCCACTCGGTCTTAGAGTCGGTCGGATCTCCTCTAGGAGACAACATTGTGATGGAATTGTAACAACTTGTCAGAGAATAACAGCTATTCACCAAAAAATATTCTCTTATTATGGCATAAGGAAGACTGTCGTACATTTTTCATCACATGACATATTTTGACACTAGAGATTCTCTACCGTCTCATTATTACAGAGGTTATAAGAGGTGGTATAAAAAGGGGTCCTTTCCATTGGTCAGGTATGCTCAAACACTTATGCTCACGCGTACGCGCGCACACACATCCATACTAATGTTCTATTATTCATCTTTTTCTGCATTTTTCAGCCTGATCCTGTCGGGAAGCTGAGAAGACGAACCTGCCGGAATGACGTGTCTGGAAGGTTGACCGCATCCCCATGACCCAGTGGCGAGCTGTCTTCTGCATTGACCAAGTCGCCTTAAGCCCTATGGTCAGCAATCCCTGCAGCCAGCGACCGGGTTGCCCCGATCTCTGGTTCCTCGATGCTCGAGGTGGGTCCCACGAATATATAAGCATCCACATGATAACAGGACAATAAGATAAGTACAAAATGAATACGGTGACGTATCCTGGCTCCGGGGGGGCGCCCTCGGATGGATGGATGAGCTAGTCGAGGCGCTGATCGAGTCGCCGCGGTCGTGAGGAGTAGGTAGATGCCTGCCAGATGAGTAGCTGGCCCCGGTGGCTAGAAGCCGGACACGATACGAATCCGCAAGGCAACGGACGACCTGACTACAACCTAGGCTCGTAGGCCGACATGCAACAGCGGCACGAAGGCCGGACACCATATCGGCCCGTAGGCCGGAATGGACAAATAGTACGATACCTGGGCATTCGAACGGCAGCTGCCCGAAGGGCGCCGGAGGAGGCTGTCTGGAGGCGTCGGTAGCGGCACTCGCAGCCACTATAGGCTGTGGTGGGTGCCGGAAGGAGCGGCGGCAGGCACTGTGAGCTGTGGTGGGTGCTGGAAGGTGCGACGGCAGGCGCTGTGAGCTGCGGCAAGAGCCGAAGGGAGCGGCGGCAGTCGCTGTGAACTGCAGTGGGTGCTGGAAGGTGCGGCGGCAGGTGCTGTGAGCTGCGGTGGGTGCCGGAAGGAGCGGCGGCAGGTGATGTGAGCTGCGGCGGGTGCCGGAAGGAGCGGCGGCAGGCGCTGTGAGCTGCGGGTCGACCCCTATGGCTGTGCGAGGGAAAGGAGAGCTTCCTCCTCTCTGCTCCTGGTGGCTGTGGCGAGAGAAGGAGAAGTAGAGGCGGCGGTCCGGTCCTTTGGCGGCGACGGCCGGCGAGAGAGGAATGTTCCACCTCCTTCCTCTCTATGGCGGCGGCGGAACCAACCCCCCTCCTGGTGGTGGCGGTGTCCAGCAAAAGCACGAACCGGCCTCCTCCTGGTGGAGAACAGTGCTCCTCTTACCCTCACCATGTGAAAATACCCCTTTGCCCTTCCCTTCCTCCCTAATCCCTCCTATGTCCTAAGCTTCGTCCACATCACAAGCCTCCCCTTTAAGTCTAGTCGAAGGAGGCGCGAGTCCGACTGACTGGACCAAGCCCTAAACAGAATCACTACCAAACGCGAAACCATTGGGCTCGTCTTATCATGTTAAACGAGTAGTTATGGCGATGTCGAGCAAATGACTCAAATAGCATCGAGCAAACAACGAGAAATAATGCCACGTCGGCAGCCGGAACGATGCCGAGAGAGCGACAGAACACGATGACGAGCGGGCGGCAAAATGTCCAGCTAGCGACGAGTAAAATGATAGTAGCTGAGCGACACGCGAGATGCTGAGTGGACCGAGCGAACGAGTAGGCGATCCCGAACGAGCGACTGAGAAAATGTCGACCAATAGATCGTAAAATGCTGACCGAACCATCTAGCGAATGTTGAGCGTTCGATCAAGTAGTTCAAGTGTCTGGCCGAACGAACGGCTGAGTGATCATAAACTGCCGCTCGGATTGTCGTAAAATGCGACCGAGAGATCGAGCGAGAGGCAAAGAAGCGCTGGGCAGGCGTGGAGCCTGAAAATTGAACGGGAACATAGCCCGTGAAATCGAGTGCGAACGGAGATGAAAGTCGTGAGCCGAACGGGCGTATCGCACGTGAACTGAACTGAAGTGTAACCCGTGAATCAAGGGCGCGTGGAAGCGAAAGTCGTGAGCCGCACTGGTGCATCGCACGCGAAACCGAAACGGAAGTCGTGAGCCAAACGGGCGCAGAGCCTATGAGATATCCTGGTCCGAGACCGGTGAAGGCCACTCGACCCCGAAAGGGAGAGATAGATGTTCGTGAAAACTGCTCGACCCCTGATGGGATCAGGGGGAGGTAGATGTTAGTGATGACTACTCGACCCCTGATGGGGGAGGTAGATGCTCGTGAAGACTGTTCGACCCCTGATGGGGGAGGTAGATGCTCGTGATGACTGCTCGACCCCTGATGGGGGAGGTAGATGCTTGTGATGACTGCT
Source organism: Zingiber officinale (assembly GCF_018446385.1). Classification (NCBI taxonomy): domain Eukaryota; kingdom Viridiplantae; phylum Streptophyta; class Magnoliopsida; order Zingiberales; family Zingiberaceae; genus Zingiber; species Zingiber officinale. The sequence goes on from NC_055988.1 coordinate 86,854,940, forward strand.
CGACCCCTGATGGGGGAGGTAGAATATCCGATGCTCTGATAAGCTGGTCGGTGAAGACGCGGGTTTAAGGTCGCTGCTCGACCGCCGATGACGCGAGGGTTTAAGGTCGCCGCTCGACCGCCGATGACGCGAGGCTTTAAGGTCGCCGCACGACCGCCGATGACGCGAGGGTTTAAGGTCGCCGCTAGACCGCCGATGACGCGAGGGTTTAAGGTCGCCGCTCGACTGCCGATGATGCGAGGGTTTAACGTCGCCGCTCGACGGTCTTCTTCTACATCGAGCCCGTGGCTCGGATAATATACGCCCGGTCGATCGGCACGGGGTTTTCAGCATCGAGCCCGTGGCTCGAATAATATACGCCCGGTCGATCGGCACAGGGTCTTCGGCATCGAGCCCGTGGCTCGGATAATATACGCCCGGCCGATCGGCACGGGGTCTTCGGCATTATACGCCCGGCCGATCGACACGGGGTCTTCGGCATCGAGCCCGTGACTCGGATAATATACGTCCGACCGCTCGGCACGGGGTCTTCGGCATCGAGCCCATGGCTCGGATAATATACGTCCGACCGCTCGGCACGGGGTCTTCGGCATCGAGCCCGTGGCTCGGATAATATACGCCCGATCGATCGGCACGGGGTCTTCGGCATCGAGCCCGTGGCTCAGATAATATACGCCCGACCGCTCGGCACGGGGTCTTCGGCATCGAGCCCGTGGCTCGGATAATATACGCCCGGCCGATCGGCACGGGGTCTTCGACATCGAGGAACATTGACAGATCAAATAACTGAAAGAATATAACGGAAAAACTGACCTACCGACCAACTGAGGATCTGACTCCGTTCCTCGACTCCCTAATACCCGTGGAGTGAGGAGAATATGATATACTTTTCAGAATCTACCGAGGTTATGAGGATGACAGAAAGTTTCGGCATCGTCCATCTCCATGTTCCAGACCAGGTGTGTTCCCACAGACGACGCCAATTTGATCCTGTCGGGAAGCTGAGAAGACGAACCTGCCGGAATGAAATGTCTGGAAGGTTGACCGCATCCCCATGACCCGGTGGCGAGCTGTCTTCTGCGTTGACCAAGTCGCCTTAAGCCCTATGGTCAGCAATCCCTGCAGCCAGCGGCCGGGTTGCCCCGATCTCTGGTTCCTTGATGCTCGAGGCGGGTCCCACGAATATATAAGCATCCACATAATAACAGGACAATAAGATATGTACAAAATGAATACGGTGACGTACCCTGGCCCGGGGGGGCGCCCTCGGATGGATGGATGAGCTAATCGAGGCGCTGATCGAGTCGCAATGGTCGTGAGGAGTAGGTAGATGCTTGCCAGATGAGTAGCTGGCCCCGGTGGCTAGAAGCCGGACGCGATACGGATCCGCAAGGCAACGAACGACCTGACTACAACCTCGGCTCGTAGGCCGACATGCAACAGCGGCACGAAGGCCCGACACCATATCGGCCTGTAAGCCGGAATGGACAAATAGTACGATACCTGGACATTCGAACGGCAGCTGCCCGAAGGGCACCGAAGGAGGCTGTCTGGAGGCGTCGGTAGCGGCACTCGCAGGCACTATAGGCTGCGGTGGGTGCCGGAAGGAGTGGCGGCAGGCGCTGTGAGCTGCGGTGGGTGTTGGAAGGTGCGACGGTAGGCGCTGTGAGCTGCAGCAAGCACCGGAGGGAGCGGCGGCAGTCGCTGTGAACTGCGGTGGGTGCTGGAAGGTGCGGCGGCAGGCGCTGTGAGTTGCGGTGGGTGCCGAAAGGAGCGGCGGCAGGCGCTGTGAGCTGCAGCGGGTGCCGGAAGGAGCGGCGGCAGGCACTGTGAGTTGCGGGTCGACCCCTGTGGCTGCGCGAGGGAAAGGAGAGCTTCCTCCTCTCTGCTCGTGGTGGCTGTGGCGAGAGAAGGAGAAGTAGAGGCGGCGGTCCGGTCCTTTGGCGGCGACGGCCGGCGAGAGAGGAATGTTCCACCTCCTTCCTCTCTATGGCGGCGGCGGAACCAGCCCCCCTCCTGGTGGTGGCGGTGTCCAGCAAAGGCACGAACCGGCCTCCTCCTGGTGGAGAACAGTGCTCCTCTTAAGAGCAAAAACCCTTACCATGTGAAAATGCCCCTTTGCCCTTCCCTTCCTCCCTAATCCCTCCTATGTCCTAAGCTCCGTCCACATCACAACCGATTACTGCTCTGACTTGAGCATCAGAGTGTTTGCACCAGGAACCCTCTCCGTGGTTCTCACTCTCACGTCCAATTGGCTATGTATGTGGTATGCACAAGTCCACAACTCCCAGCTCCAGGTTCACAGCTCCCAGCTCGAATGCTCTCCTCTATCAATATTCTAGCCACCTCACTAGTCTCTCTGTCTACTCAACTTCCGGAGAGGATCATTCACTTTTACTCTTTTATTTCTCTCGGAACAACACAACCTTACACTCTTTGTAGACTTGAGGAGGAAACTTCGTTTAACTTGCTTTTGCTCAGAAGTTTTGGAGGTTTGGCAATTTGCACTCTTAATATTTTCAACTAGGCTTTAGATTGAAATTGGAGGTTTCGACAATTGTACTCTTAAAATTTCTTATATTTATTTGGTATGATAATTTTACTTTATCCATGAAATTCAGCAAAAATTACAAGACACTCATCTTTGGTGATTTTTACTAATGGAAAGTTATCCATTAACAAAATTTGCAAGGTTTTCGCAATCTATTGTTGTAGCCTTGATAAGGAATTTATCACCATCTTTTCACCTCAACTTATTGTTACTTTGCTATGCACAGGAATTGCAGTTGCAAGTTGTGAATTTCTCTCTTTTGTCACTGATGGATAGTCTATCTATGAAAATTTTTTCTTCATTTTGATATAAAGATACTATTGTCTTCAATTGTTACTTCAATTATCTATATTTTGGAGATACCCAAGTTGAGAAGTCTTGATTGATATGCCTACAAATATCTTCCAATGATGTTCCTAAATAAAAGTCTTTACTAACTTCAAGCTCATTAGAAAGCATCTGAACACTAGAACACACTCCAAGGGTGTCATTTACCGACTGTGTGTGATTCAGATTCAAGTATGAGTATCTAACATTAATGCAAATATCTGTTAAACATTCCATTGATACAATTTTTTTATTGATGATCAGTAAAAATATTGAGTATCCACGACACAGATACTGAGGGGATAAGTTGAAAAATCCAAATATCAAAGTACTTCATACACTAGCAATTGCTAGTGCTAGCATTTCAATCTTACTGAATTTGCCACATTCCTTGTTATTAGCCTCTGTTGACTGTGTCTAATTGTCTCTTAAATATGTTAGAATTGGGGGCTCCAATAAAGTGGATCTCCTTGTGTGTGTAACCTATCTTTTTATGATGGGCTAAAGATATATGTTATTATATAAATAGAGTTACGATTTGATAAAAAAAAATAGAGAGAGAGAGAGGCACATGCACATAAAGCTTTTCTTTTCTCTTCCCATCCAAAATTAAAAGTAATTTTCTATATAACTATGTAAAATTTAAGCTCCTAGGCTACAATAAAATGGTAAGACGCTTCCATAATTAATAAGGTATTTATTGGCTGATTCCTAACTACAGTGTATGTACTGTAAAATTAATTTTCTCCTGTGAGAAGATAATGTTGGAAAGTTGGTTATGGAGTGACAAACCGTTCATGCTTCTGGATTTATTTTTGATGGTTGATAAAAAATTATCGGTTTGAGCAACTAATACCTAGATTCAAAAAATACACTTCTAATTTAAGCATTTTTTAGTAATTCAACGTGAGCAATATTGTTGGGTTTCTAAGGATCACAATATATCTTTCAAGTAAAGAACACTGGTGCAAGATTGTTATGGTTGAAATCCTTGAGAATTTTGATATTGAGGTTTGTAAAAGAAAGGATGATCCTTTTGGATTTGTTGTACATAATAGAGGTTGTTTTCTAACTTGGACTCATAACCTAGGTCACAAGGTAGACGTATTACCGTTACATTAAGACTCTTCTTCGATATTAAAATTCATAAAGGGTAATACCGTGTACAAAACATCCTTCAATACAAGGTCGTTATAATAGGTCAATTATACGTAATCTTATTCTACTTGACAAGATGTTTTCGAAACTCAAACTACCTTTAAATCATACTATAGTAACTTTACCATTACCGAGCCAATAGGAAGGTTCAGGGGTAAATTTTGGTTCAGTGTCTGTTCATTTTAGTTTTCCCCCAGTGTATCTATATTTGCTTGGCATTAGCAGAACATTGTTCTTGATTGATGAACCAGCAGAATCGACTATACAATCCCCATCTGTGAATCAAAGAATGAAAAGAGCAAAAAGAAATTCTTAATCATCGTCTTTATTGCAATTGTTATGCTAATTCTTTCACTAGTTCTTCCACCAGCGACTGAAGCATCTCGTCTCCGACCTGCAGGCCCAGCTCCTCCTCCTCCTCGTGGAAGCATCTCCAGTGTCCGTCCTTCTCCATCTCCCTCAGGGTGGCTGCCTCCCCGTGGCCGCTGTGCTGCTCCGCCTCCCCCCGCAGCCGCCCGTCGATCCACCGCCTGGCGGAGCAGAGCATCTCCGTCGTCGTCGTTGCACCCTGCCGCAGTCGCTGCCTCAATGAGATGACGACGCCGCCCGCTTTGCCGCCTTGGATGAAGAAGTCCAGCAGAAGCTTCTCCCCGCCGCGAGGCGGCGGGTTGGCCTTCAGCCGGCCAAGCAGCTCCCACGCCCGCTCCTCCTCCTCCTCCTCCTCTTCGTATTCTCCGTCCGACGACCGGGAGCAGCACTCCGCCGCGTGGTCCAGCTCCGCAAGCATTTCGAACCGTCGGATCCGGTGCAGCAATTGCTCCGTCGTCCCTACACCACACGGTAGCACTGCGTCATCATAACAAACCATACAAAAAATAACACATCTCATTTTGCCCCCTAAACTTCTCAAAATCGTCCAATTCACCTGCCAGTCACACATCAAAATATGATATTTTCTCAAAATATATTTTCTTGTGCTGTAGCAGGCCAACAAGATATAGAGGAAGAAATTGACGTGATTTAATAGCGCGGGCCCTACTCAATCAAAGAATCCAAAGAAATTGTTCTTGCGGTGTCGATACAATACAACCAGGTACGGCTTCACACCTTCAAATCTCATCAATTATTTTTTCCCCCCACTTAAATAGTTCATTATTTCATTGTTTTTAAAAAATATATATTTTAAAACCAATCGTAGCCTTACTTTCAATGGAGTCGAGGCTTCTATAGAACTCCTCTTCCTCTTCATCCTCCTTCAGTATCAAAACTGGACCCGGTCCAACCTTTCCGTCGACTTCCTGTTTAACAATAAGAATAAGAGCTACATAAATTAGATAATGAAATTGAGTCAAACCGGGTCGAGCACGATTGGACCACAACTCCGGTCCAGTCCGTGGGAGTAAAAAAAGACGAGACCAAAAACCGTGCACGCATGCCACGGTCCCCACTCTTTCTGCGGACAGACGCAGAAAAAAGATAAGAGAATACTATTCATCATTATTAATGGAATATTAACTTACATTACATCAATCCCTATCCTAAACTTTCCGCCGGGCCTCTCGATTAATTACTAATTACGCGCTTAGTTATGTGTAGCAGTGTCTGTTGGTTTTCCGTTTGGAAGCCTCTAATGATGGTTATAGGATTCATTAGGGTGGATTTGGAGAGGCCCGTCGACGATTTTATGGTATTAAAGCGCTGGAAAGCAGCGCACCTAATTGTGGCTTTGGGGCCCCTAAATAATGGAGGGAGCATTGTTTGTCAAATGTGGGGCCGATGGTGCAAAATTAGCGAATTTTAAGGGGTGATGTGAAGTTTTGTAAGATGTGGGTTTCGTTACTCACCGTCGCCGGCGAGGGGGTGGCGGTGGTGCTGGCGATGGTGGCTTCTTCTTCTTCGTTTTCTGATGGCTGCGACGACGATGAGGGGGATGACGAGTATTCTTTCTTGGTTTCGCCGGAGGCGGTGGCTGGGTCGTAGGCGAGGACAGGGGAGGCGGCGACCGGCGACACGAATCGGAGGGGCTGCCACCGGACGGGGTTCGCCCACGTGGCGTCTTCGACTGTGGCGGATTTCAGCTCCGCCTCCGGCCTCTGTTTCTTCCTCTTCCAGGAGAGCACCGAGAAGGCGGTGCGCTCCGAGCGCGCCGCCTGCAGGCAGCGCCTTTTGACGGCCTCGATGACGGCGGAGAATTTACCGAGCGCATTCCCGTTGGCCGTCTCCGCGTCTTGGACGGCGGCGCTTCTCCCGGCCGTCTTCTTGCGAAGTTCGCCGTCGAGGAGGCTACGGACGGTGACAACGTCGCCGCCGCCGAGCACGAGGCCGTCGTCGTCGTCGTGGTCGAGCTCCAGGTACTCCTTGAGCATGAGCGGCTTCAGCGCCACCATCGGCGTCGTCATCGATCGAATTGAGGGGGCGGAGGAGGGCGCCGCACGAGGAGGAGGAGGAGGAGGAGCTTCGTCGGCGATTCGATTGCTTCACGCCATGGGCGAAAGCTGGGTGGGCTTCGTCTTGTTCGACGGCATTTATTAATGGCCGAGCTTCTCCCCCACACTTTGAGTTTATTTACTCCACTGAATCGAGATAACATTTATTTATTTTCTAAAAAATATTTTTAAAATCCTTTTATTATCAATATTTATTGTATTACTTTGAATTAAATTATCATCTAAATCGTCCACTTATTACTAACAATAAAGAGCATTATTTTAACAATAATTCTAGACTTTCCTTTCCCTCAGCTGTTAAAACATTCTCGGAAGAGTAATTAGCAGTCAAATTGTCGTTAATAGTTGGGCAAAATTCAAAAACGCTTCTTGTTATTGAAATTCTTAATGTTGCATCCATCTTTTATTTTTTTTTAAATTAAAAGAGCTTCTCACTAATCCCTATATAAAATGACGGCGGTCCTCATATTGTAATAACTATAGTTTTTTTAATTGTTACCATAGTTATAACCGTTATAGCTATGGTTTCTTAATTGTTACTGTAGTTATAACCGTTACAGTTTAATAGTTTCTTTGTTACCTGCTATAACTATGGTAATAATTATGGTTTCATAACTATTATAAAGTGAATTTATCATATTTATACAATTGATGGATCGATTTAATATGTATGGTAAAAGATAATAATATGGAACAGCTTATTTGAGGGCAGTTTGTTATTTTCGAAGACAACGGGCGCCTATGATAAAAATTAAAAGGACGTCAGTCTTACTGTTAAAAAAAATAGGGCTTCTTTGATTTTTGCCCTTAATACTTTGAAATAAAGGTGGTACGAGACAAGTGAAGTGAAATAATAGCAGCTCAGCCTCGTGTGGCTTTGTTTGGAGAACCTTCATCGACATTGATGGGTTTGTCTTCTTCGATTTAAGTTCTGTTTTTTTAAAAAAATTTATTTGTGTATTATAATTTTTACTGTTGTTTTTTTTCTATTTCAAATTAATTATCATTGTTTTCTACTGTTATAATATTAACATGCATCCTTTTAAGCATGTAAGTATTGGATTATATTTGATTTTAATCATTGATTTTAGTGCCAGTAACTTGGGTTAAATCATCGTACGATAAATTCGATTAACTAAGTTAGACGAGTAAATTCGATTAACTAAGTTAGACGAGTTGGTTAGTGGATTCAATTATGAGTTAGATGAGCTGAATGATATGGACGAATCGAATAGATTGTTATATCGAATCGAAATAAGTTTAAAATTAAGTAGATTTATATGATTTTATATGGACATAAAAGGTGATTATGACTAATGCTAGATGGAATAAGACAAGGGTAAGGTTGCAAACATTGACAAGTATTTTTAGATCACGAAACAAGTTTTCATTCATAAATCCCAACATCACATGAGAGGTTTTACATATCACCATGAATTGATGGCCGACCAAATCATGCATCCTTTTTCTTTCATTAATAAAGAATACAAAAAATGAGGAGCAAAAAAACTTTAACATATTCCAATTATATATATATGGGTAAAAATCAAAAGACACTCCAAATGGAACAAAACATCAAATGAATGTCTCTTTATTAAAATAAATAAATAAATGTGTCTTTTCAGTAATTTTATTTTGAAAATATCTTTTGATCCAATATTGTTGTAGTAATTATCGATAGCTACTACAATATGTAAAAGTTATCGAATAACTATCACAATGTGTAGATGCTATCAAATAGTTGCTACCATCACTAGTTGCTATAACATGTTTAAGATGAGTTTAGGGTTTACACTGTGTAAAAATTACCAAATAGATACTACATGCATAAATTACTCGGTAGTTGCTACAACATGCTTAGGGTGAGTTTAGAATTTAAGACTTAGGATTTAGAGTCTATGAACACTATTATATCAAAATATTATTTACCTACTTGATCAAAATTATTTAAATTTAATCAAAATCACTTTCAAATAGTTGTAAAAGCTATTATGTAGTTGTTACAATCCTAAAGTTCAAATCCTAAATTTATCATAAATATATTGTAGCACCTACTATTAGCTTCTATATATTGTAACAACTACTCGTTAGTTTATGTATAGCGTAAACTCTAAATCCTTAATCTTAAACTCACTTTAAACACATTATAACAACTACTAGGTAGCTTCTATACGTTGTAATAGCTATCAGTAGTTGCTATAATAGCACTGGGTCACAGGGATATTTTTGAGAGGTTAACCCATAGATGTCAATATAGGAACCCAACTTAGAAGGTTACCCCTTTAGGATGGGATCTTGGATGGAGAAGAAGGTATAGGCATATCCTTCAAAATCCAAGGGTGTATATATATATATATATAATTAAAAAATATATTAATTATTAAATATTTATATTATCAATTTACCCTCCTATAATATTACTTCTCCTCATCAATCCACTTTCGTATCTCTTTCTCACTAGTGAAGAAATTTATTATGAAAAATAAATTGAATATTTATAAACAAATTTAGTGTTCATGATAATAGTTTATTTTTTTCATTCAATATACACCAGATCAATTATATAAATAAACTTGAACATATATGTATTCAGTTTGTTAATATTCACGAGCATATTAATCATATTCATCAATAAAATTCTTATCAATGTGTTAAATAAATATTTAAAAAATTTAAAATGAATAAATAAATTTATATTATCAATCTCAATAATTAATCAAATAAGTTTAAAATGTAAAAATTTAAAATAATTAAATAAATTTGAATTGAGTGTTCGATAGTAAGTTTAAATTAAGCTTGAACTATGGTCAAACTCATAAAAAAAACAGAGAAAACAAAATAAATCAAGTCAAGATTGAGATTTAGGTAGTGTTTGGTTAAATGATGAGAATGACTATGAGTATGAATTTGATAGTAAAGTAGAATGAGAATGAGAATAGAAATAAAATTCACATAATTATATGGGTTCGGTTGATTCCCATAAATTTAGAAATCATTCTAAAATTGTCATTCCTAAATATATAATTTAAACATTATCTTTTACTATTATTTTATTCCCTGATTCTCAAATTCATCAACCAAATACCCCCTTAATTCATTTTAAGTTTAACTTGATTTGGTGAGATTATTAAACATCACAAAATTGACTCGGTTTGACTTTGACTTAACTCTTTTATAGTCCTACTTTTATCTTGACTTCAAGCTCCATTTGAGATAAGAGCCATGAGATCCGATACAAAGTCATTAAGATCAAAATTATTTATTATTATTGTACAAAATAAATATTTTTTAAAGATAAGATTAATAATAGTAGAGACGCTCGGGCAGTTCTTAAATATTCAGTTCAATTCTCGATTACTGTGTACCGTATAAATTTTCTAAGATGAAAAATTAGGACCTTGACTGTTAGACAAGGAATTAATTGTGTTTTTGGATTATTGATGATAATAATAAGATTCTATTATTTATCTGACGATAAAAAGGGGAACGCTGAGTTACACTTCCAGGTTCCCGTGCGCTCTTTTCGTCCGCTCGTGTGCGTCTCGAGCGTCGACAACAAGATCTGTGCGTATCGACAAGATCTATGTCGGTGTCGGAAATCTAAAACAAAATCTGTCGATCGGCGATTGCGAATTTAGCGAGGGTGTCGAAATGTCTGCACGTGGAAACCTCAAAAAATATTTTCAAGTATTCTTTTTTTATTTCAATGTCTCATATTTAATTAAATTTGTTTTCAAATCAATTCGAAGTATTAATTCGAGATACATGTAGATTTTAATAGATCCAATAATCTCTCCCACAAGTTATTTTGGCAATGTCCGACCCCTAGAAATCATTCTTTAACAACTTCCAAATGAAGAAATTAAATTACTTTTCCCACAACAAAAATTCTAATTGTTCTTTTGCAAATATGCATATTTTGTTAAATACAAAGCTACAAACTTCGAATTAGCAAAAGCTCAAAATCTCATCCTATATCGGCTACTTGAGTTATAGGGTGCTCTAGTGCCGCACGAATTGTCTAGTGTCGTCGCCTGACTGTCTTCCATAAGGATTACTCGAGCTGATACCGTGTCGACTGCCATCAGTTCGGCGCATCTTCTTCCTGAACTTGGAAGCACTGCTTTCCAAATCCAAGTTCACCTTTGGAGGCGAGGTAAAGCAGAATGAAGCAGCTACATCCTGTTAAGCAACTCAAACATGAGACATTTATTTTTTTTAAAAAAAAATACCAAAATATTTAAGTTGCGCGCGATACCTTGAGATTAAGTTGGTGTACATTGAAAACATTCTTCATAGAATGTGAATTGTAGGCCAAGATGTATGTCCTATATGCATCCTTAGCTGATTGGTGCAAAAAGTAGTTTTCTCCAACTATTTTCTCCTAAACCCATTCGAAGAGTTCAATTTACGATCACAAATATATACTACGCATACATTAACATGTTCGCTTAAGACTGTTACCAGATGAGATTGCAGGTTCGGCACCTTCTTTTCATTGAACTCGTACTCTTTGACAGGAACCTTTGCTTCCTATCAGAGTCGATATCGAATTGATTACCACACTATCGCAGAAGACTAGGAAAATGTTTATGCGGGGAAATGTACCTTCAGATAGATTAGAAATTGCAACTCTTCGGGCAGTAGGAAAAGCAAAGCATTTCCCTTACTACCTTCCCCTCGGGCTGTACGACCGACTCTGTGAATGTACTCCTGAAAATGAATGTGAATCGAGAAAAGCTAAATGATATGTTCGACATGGGAAGACGAGTAGCGGAGTAGGGTACCGTGCCATTTGGTTAAACTCGCACCTTTGGTTCATCAGGAGGATCATATTGCACAATCCAGTCCTATGGCCAATCAACAAGATGTGGCATTAAGATTAGACAATGCATGAATATAAAAGCAAAGTTTAACTTACCACAGCAGGAATATCAAGTCCACGAGCAGCAACATCAGTGCAGAGCAGTATACCCTTTTCGGCTTTGCAGAACTCAAAGAATGTACTAGTTCGCTTCTGCTGCTTCTGCTTTCCATGGATATCGAGACAATCGACATGAATGTATCTGAGAAGCTCAGAATGGTACTTGACCGAATTGCACGAGGAGAAGAAGACCATTATCTTCTTCGAAAGGTTCCTCTTAAGAAAAGCATACAAGACCAGAAACCTTTTATTGCTAGGCACGACACAATAGCCTTGCTGCAACCCTTCGACGGTCACCTGAGAAAGATGAATTCGTGTCAACCTTGCTATTGACGAAACAACCGAGTAAAAACAATGATAAAATAAATCTGGAGATTACCTTCGACCTTCCATCATCAACACCTACATATACAGGTTTTTCCTTAAATGACAAGTTCGCAAAATCCTCAACCTGCAATTTTTTTTATAAGTTAAAGAAAATGAAAACCAAAATGATTATGAATAGTAGTTAGAAAGAAATGGAAACCTGCTTAGTTTGGGTAGCTGTAAATAGAGCAGTTTGCCTTGTCTGCGTATTAGGGAGTGAATGTGATAATTATAAAACATGATGCCGACTTTGTAACACTCCTGTAATAACTATAAACCGAAGGGAACTAAATAGCATACCTTTGGCAGCCGCTTAAATATTTGCTTCATGTCTTCCTCAAAGTTAGCCTCCAATATTCGATCGGCTTCATCGATTATAAGAAACTACATTTGGTGCACCAACACCCAAAATTAGTATCTCAATGTCAAACAAAGGAGCATATGAAAATAATTATTGATCTCGTGGTTAGGATTAAACATGCTAGCAAATAATCATTAGCATGGATATGTGATAAGAGGAAACACGCAACTAGTTGGAGAACATAAGTAGAGCTCATTAATGCAAAAAAGAAATGAAACAACAGATCATTTAGTAAAAGGAACTCAATGAGTACTGAGGGCATTCAATGGAAAGATATACAATTTCAGTATGCAACCACTTCGAACTACATCCAGTCGCCTCCACTTTGCCATTCTAGTATCTTTCTCAATATGGCTAGCATGCTGTGCTGTGCTTAGTTACATTCAATTTCCAAAAACAGATTTCATAGAACAATGATAAATGAAATTTTCAAAAAACTCTGCTGCCAAAAAATGCAATACCAGAGTTCTGCGTGCTAAAAGAAAGAACAATTCCTCAATCCAATAGTCAACGGTTAAGGTATTGTTTAAATCAGTTCCTTACTACTTTTTCTGTTATCATTCCATATAATTGCATAATTTATCAAAACATAAATGACTAGGAACCAAAACACTGAAAACAAGAATAAGCCAATAATACAGATACATGGGATCAAATGCTTTACAAAAATAAACCATTTACCATTAAACTTTTGTAGATAAACCCTTTTGTGTTTTGAAGGTGATCCAAAAGTCTTCCAGGTGTAGCCACCAACAAATTTACTCCCTTAGCAAGGTGCTCAGCTTCTCCTCTTCTCCCAGCTCCACCTATAACCAAGCCAAGGCTTTGAGAATGGTGCTGCAAAAGATCCTTCGCGACAGCATGTGTCTGCCACACGAAAAATAAGTTAGCCAAGGGTTTTTTAAAGGCCAATAAACTCAACAAAATACACAAAAAAAGCCTATTCCAATAATATTGTTTGTTGCAACAAAATTTTAAAAGACTAATGTTGCCTTTCTCTATAAAACAAAACATCCATAATTTTTTTCGACAGTCATATACATAACTGAAATTGAAAATCAAGACATTTGAGAAAACAAATTACAGAATCAATAATAACGACAGTCTTACTTGAATTGCAAGCTCCCTGGTTGGACAGATAATGATCACCCCGGTCCCATTCCGAGGCATAAAATGAATGTTATGCAGCATTTCAACTGCAGGAATCAAGAAAGCAAGAGTTTTTCCTGAACCAGTTCTTGCTGCACCCATCACCTCCTTTCCAGCTAAGAGAGGTGGGATGGATCTGGATTGAATCTGCCATCACAATATGAGATATGGTAAACACAAAACAGTTCTAAAACTAAAAAATTACAAGGAAAAAAAATCATTAGCACAACAAAAAAAACATAATAAAAAAGATAGCTAGCTACATAATAGAAGGAAAATAAATGTTAGATGACCTGTGTCATGTGTTCAAAACCCATCTCTTGGATAGCCTTCATCGTGTGCTCAGAAAGGGGGAGCCTAGAGAAAGGCTCAGTGGTCAAGATCCCATGGCTCTTTTTAACCTTCTTAGTTGAAGGAATCCCCTCCACACCTTCTGCAACTTCATCTCCATTATTATCCCCATGTGTTTCCTGCTTGCCATCTGGGGACATATCATGGTTCCCTTCTACATTTAGTTCTTCCAATGGCGGCCCACCATCTTCGTCATTTATGGGGTTGGCCTCCTCTTGGTTGGGATCTGGTCTCTTCTTCCGTTTCTTGTCTGACTTCTTCATTTTAACGCCATCAACAAGCTCCTTGGCAGAAGGCATGGCAAGTGTTGTACAATAAAAAGGAGTTGGTTGCAGTACTTGCTTGTACTGACCCAAACGGTTGCTCAGTCAACAGCAGCTGATAAAAGGTATTATGATAATTAACATTTTAAAAGGAATAAGGTAGAAAATGGAGACATATATTTGGTCAAAAGCACAAATATCACTTCTACCAGTCGTGGAGAGGAACCTGGTTAGTGCTGATTTTCCTACTCACAAGCTTACGCACAACAATCATAAAAAAGTACTGTTTGAGTCTAAACCAAATAAAGTTAATTTTCAATGTAATTTTACATAATTTTGAAATTATGCATGATTGAGTTTGGTAATGTTTGAGCTTTATATTTCTGGTGTCAAGCACCAGCCAAGTTGAAAATCATATAGAGAACCTAGTAATTTCTACTTCAATAGCTACATTAAGTCAAATATGAAGTCAAACAGCTAAGAATTGTTTAGAGATGTATTAAGGCAACATATTTATGATGTTTAACTTTCTTAAGAATCAAGTAGGAGAGAACATTCACAACCCACTCCAGGAGAATTCAACAGTTCTGAGAAAGAGACAAGGACAATAAAAGTGATGGATATGATTTGGGCAATATGAAAAAGTATATTAAAATGATCGTCGCTGCCAGGACTGAAAAAAACTATACAAAAAAAGCACAGAATGTGGTGGTGCAAATAGAACTAAATAGTCGATGCCAACATCAAATCAAGGTAATTGTTCCAAGCAGATGCCAGCCTAACCAGTAAGAACAAGCATAATTTAACGATAGAAAGCTACACGCGTTGCTTAATGCAGAGTTTGCCAAAAGACAAAGAGAAGCATGGAAGCTGCTGAGGCTGTTAGACAAAAAAGAAAGGTTATGAAGCAAGTACCGTAGTTTTGGGGCAGAGAGAGACGAATACAGGAGAAGTGCGAGAGTCCACAGCACCAATTCACGATAAATACCAGCTTGAGCAGGCTCGTCGGAGAGGCGGCGGAGACGCACCCCGGAAGAGACCGGTGACGGAGCGACCAGGGACTGAGGAGGATGGCGGGGAGATGCGCTGCTGCAGCGGGAGGACGATTAGGGTTCAGAGCACTCAACATACTTCGAATTTGTAGTGCAATTGAAGCTCGGGGCCGAATAAACTTAACAGGCTTCAAAATGGGCCGATTTGTCAGTTACGTCGTAATTAGTCTGGCCCATATTTTAAGGGCAGTAAAAGGTCGACCGGGTTTTTCATGGGGCGGATTTTTTGGATCGCTTGTTTAGTCCAAGGAGGAGATGGTCTCTTTGCATACATTAGTAGGGATAAATAGTCCCCATCTATTTTATGAGTACATGTAAAGAGGTCATCCCCTGGACCGCAAAAAGCAGTTCAGAGGATCTGCTTTCACCACCAATGCCTACAGACCGAAAGCAGCGGCCGAGTAGGTGATGAAAAACGAGAGCAAATCCTCTGGACCACTTTTTGCAGTCCAGGGGATGGTTCATTTGCATGTATTAGTGGAATAGATGACCCCCACTCATAAAATAGGTGGTGATCATTCATCCCTGTCAATGTATGCAAAGGGACCATCCCCTGAACAAAAAAAAATGATCCAGAGGATCCGCCCCCTTGGGAGAGTAGATCCTCTGTACCACTTTTTACGGTTCAGGGGATGGTCTCTTTGCATGTATTGGTGAAATAGATGACCCTCACTTATAAAATAAGTGAGGACCATTTATTCCTACCAATGTATGCAAAGGGACCATCCTTGCGATCCAAGAGCAGATCCTCTGAACTGTCTTTTTGTGATCCAGGAGATGGTCTCTTTGCATGTATTGGTGGAATAGATGGTCCCTACTCATAAAATAGGCGGATACCATTCATCCCTATCAATGCATGCAAAGGGACCATCCCCAGACTGCAAAAAACGATCCAGAGGATCCGCCCCCGGGGTGAGAACAGATCTTCTGGACCGCTTTTTGCGATCCAGGAGATGATCCCTTTATATATATTGATAGAACAGATGGCCCCACTCATAAAATAAATGGGATCATTTATCTCTATCAATATATGTAAAGGGATCCTTCCTGTGGGTGGATTCATAAATTTGTTAATAAATTTCATTTTACTACTACAATTAATGGCATTCTATCATATGCCCTCTTAATCTGTATTTAAATGAACAAAATTATATACTTTATTTCAACTCATTAATATTTACAAATAAAAATAAACAATGTGCATAAATAAAATTTATAAACTATATTCATTATTATTTAAATAGATAAAGAACTTATAAAAATAAATAAATTTATAATAACAAATTCTCTCAGCAATCAAATAAATTTAAAAATATAAAACTTTCAAATAATTAAATAAACTTAATTGAAAACTCAATAATATTTAAATAAATTAAATTTAAATCAAAATAAAGTTTATAAAAAAAATAAATCAAACTTAAATAATTATTTCAACAATTCAATTTGTTTTAATTCGGTTTACTTCAGCTTGATTACTTTATGTCTTTATCATATAAGTTTCATCAATAAAAAATTTAGCTTAGTTTGTTTACATTGATTGATAAAGCAAAAGTGAAAATAATTTAAAATGAATCTTCTTCTATTTTTTCAAACGTAGACGTTGGAATTGGATTAATCAAATATTTTATGACCTAGAATAATATATATAATTGATTGAATAAATTAATAAGTCATGTGGAGGGAGTAACATCAATTATTAATAATAATTGATGAAAAAATCAGGATGACGCTTAAACTTTCATCCACATTAATTATCCTAAATTAAATTTTTATCTTAAATATTACATTTTGTATTAAAAAAACATCCACATTAGGTACTCTACTTATTCCCTAAATATACATTTTATGAATAGTAATTTTTTAAATTTAAAGAATGTATTCCATTCTCTAAACATTAAATGCTACTTCTCTCTCCTCCCTCTAATAATAAAAAATTTCTCTCTCCTCTATCTCTTTCCTCCATCTAATAATAAAAAATATGAAGGAAAGAGAAAGAGAAAAAATAATAAAAAAATAAATATATGGCAAATTATAGGGAAGCTGATGTATCATGTAGTGAAAAATGGATATCTATATTTAATAAAATAATTCTTTTACCCTAAATTTTAATTTTTGATGAGGATACTGATGTGGAAGGGTTGTTGTTACAATCATGACTAAAATTTTATAATAAAATATGAATAAAATATGATTATGTTGTTGGATCGATATCGTGCTCGGGGGTGAATAGCGCTCGTGGCTAATTCATTCGATTTAAAACTAACGGAGTAACACAGCGGAAATAATAAAAGAACAATCACATGCAAGAAAACCAAGATTTACTTGGTTCGGATCCTAGGGTGACTTCTACTCCAAAGCCCGCGATCGTAGATCGCTTTCGGTGGGCAATCACTATTAATTCGTAAATCTTTTTCGGTGCCTCAATGAGATGACGATCGCTTTCGGTGGGCGATCGACCGATCAGACGATTTCCCCCTCATCTGATCCGCCCGATCCGCTCGCTCCACTTCGATCTAGTCAAGTCTTATCCCCGGTTCAGTCGGTCGAAAATCCAGTTCGGTCGACCGATCCCCTAGTTGGGCCCTGTCCACTCGTTGGAAATCTGATTTGCTGCTTTGGAGGTTCGGTCGACCGATAACCCAGTTCGATCGATCGATCCCGGTCAATTCCGACCCTGCACAGAAACTGTTAGAAATGTTCTCCTGCAAAACAGAGTTAGAATCTAGCAGATAATATATAAGTAAGTAAATTGACAGTCTTCGGACTGTCCGGTTCTGATTTCAGATTTCCGACCGGAAACCCTAAGTCGAACCGACGCCTATTGTTCCCTCTTCCGGGCAACGCATCCTCACCTACTCCACTCAGGAGAAGTTACCTTTTGTCAGTTCGGTCCTCCAGACCGATGCTGGACGCCCGCTCCACGACTCGTCCAGACTTCCACCTAGTTCGCAGCACCAGGATTTCCACCTAGGGTTACTACCCCTAGGATTTTTGTCCGAAGACTCTGACCTGCCAAGACTTTTTCGACTAGGGTCACCACCCCCTAAGACCTAGGGTTACCACCCCCTAGGGTTTTCCACTTGTCTAACCGTAGTTAGGACTTTTTGCCTAAGAACACTTAGGACTTTCCTGTAAAGCTCATTCAACGTATTAGATAACAAAACATCTTAACTTTGAACCCTTTGACATAATCAAAATATAAGTTCGATTGTCGGATGCTTCCGCAACAACAATCTCTCCCTTTTTTATTATGGCAACATACTTCAAAGTTAAGCAATAACATAATAGTACTAGAAGAGGAAATGAAATAATGAAAAAAAATTCAATTCCTTATATTCCATGAAAAAAAATTCAATTCCTTATATTCCATGAAAAAAAATTCAATTCCTTATATTCCCCTTAACTTTGATCTCTCTCTCCCTTTGACATATTTATTCTATTAACTTTCAGCTCCCCTTGAAGGGTAGCACTGTAGTTTTTAGAAATACTTAGCAAATTTAGAAAAAAAATATTTAAATTTTTCAACAAGACTTAAATAAGCATAAGTTTTGAAACTTTCATTTTGTGTTTGAAAAATAAACTTAGCTAAATTTTCGACTTCAAAATGATTGCATTGAGAAAATATCTTGATAAATAGCTAAGTTTAAAAGACACTTTCATTAAATTTAATCTTAAATTTTTTTAAAAAATTGCTTAGCTAAAAAACTTAACTGAAAGGGAGTTTAAAAAACTTAGCTTAAAGATAATTATTTTGAGAAACACTTAGCTAAATTTAAAAGATTATGACAAACATTTAAAATACTTAACTTCAAAAAATCTTGATGGAAGTTTTCAGTTTAATTACTTAACTTTTAAAGAATTTTCATAAAAGCTTAGCTTAAATACTTAGTTAAAAAAAATTACGTATTTTACAAACTCAAAATATTTTTAAAAGTATTTTAAGCTAAACTTTGATAAATTTAAAAATATGTGAAAACATATTTTGATAAATTTAAGTTCAACTAGGCTGAAAATACTTAGATTTTAACGAAGATTTAGCTAAACCTTTGAAAAATTATTTTCAAGAAGGAGTTAGTAAGAAACTTAGTTAGGTAGAAAAAAAATGACAGAAAGTCCTTTTTCTTCAAAAAAAAAAAAAAAAAAAAAAAAAACTTAGTTTCAAAAATAATTTATCTATTCTTGTTTATTCCAAAAATACTTTCTTTCTCAGATTATTTTGAACAAAAATATAAAATTAAGTTCATCCACTCCCCCTTAATTAATGTTCAAAAGTTTTAAGGATCCTAGAGTCCAAGAAAAAATATTTTATATTTTCCTAATTTTCCACCTCACCCAATTTAGGTTATAAAGCATGTTGAGCTTATGAGTGAGTGTGAGACGGAACTGAAATTGATTAAAATAGTTTGACTTTTGAGTTTCAAATTTAAAGGATTTTCTAAAGAATTTTTAAGTGATTTTCAAAAGAATTTTCAAAATGATTTTCAAATAATTTTTAAAAATGATTTTTAAAATAATTTTTAAAATGATTTTCAAATTATTTTTAAAATGATTTTCTAAACTAAATTTCAAATGATTTTTAAAATAATTTTCAAATGATTTTAAAATAATTTTTAAAATGATTTTTAAACTGATATTTAAAATGATTTTCAAATGATTTTCAAATATTTTTTAAAATGATTTTCTAAACTGATTTTCAAATGATTTTTTAAATAATTTTAAAAATGATTTTCTAAATTGATTTTCAAATGGTTTATAAATAATTTTAAAAATGATTTACAAATAATTTTTAAAATGATTTTCTAAACTGATTTTTTAAATAAGTTTTAAAAAGATTTTCAAATGATTTTTAAACTGATTTTCAAATGATTTTTAAACTGATTTTCAAATGATTTTGAAATTGATTTTCAAATGATTTTTAAAATAATTTTTATAACGATTTTCAAATGATTTTATATATAATTTTTAAAATAATTTTATAAACTGATTTTCAAATGATTTTTAAATAATTTTTAAAATGATTTTCAAATGATTTTTTAAACTGATTTTCAAATGATTTTTAAAATAATTTTTAAAATGATTTTCAAATACTTTTTTAAATAACTTTTAAACTGATTTTAAAATGATTTTTAAAATAATTTTTAAAGTGATTTTCAGATGATTTTTAAATAATTTTAAAAATGATTTTCAAATGTTTTTTTAAATAATTTTTAAACTGATTTTTAAATGATTTTTAAATAATTTTTAAAATGATTTTTAAAATGATTTTCAAATGATTTTTTAAAACAATTTTTAAATATTTTAAAAATGATTTTCAAATGATTTTTAAAATAATTTTAAAAATGATTTTCAAATGATTTTTAAAATAATTTTAAAAATGATTTTCAAATGATTTTGATTTTGAAATGATTTTTAAAGTGATTTTTAAAATAATTTTTAAACTGATTTTGAAATAATTTTTTAAATATTTTTTTAAATGATTTTTAAAATGATTTTCAAATGAATTTTTAAATAATTTTCAAACTGATTTTTAAACTGATTTTCAAATGATATTTAAAATCATTTAAAAATGATTTTTAAAATAATTTTTAAACTGATTTTCAAATGTTTTTTAAATAATTTTTAAAATAATTTTCAAATAATTTTTAAAAGAATTTTAAAATGATTTTAAAATGATTTTTTAATAATTTTTAAAATGATTTTTAAATAATTTTTAAAATGATTTTCAAATGGTTTTTAAATATGATTTTCATATGATTTTTTTAAACTCATTTTCAAATGATTTTTAAATATGATTTTAGAATGATTTTTAAATTTATTTTTAAATAATTTTTAAACTGATTTTCAAATAATTTTTAAATTGATTTTCAAATGATTTTTAAATAATTTTCAAAATGATTTTGAAATGATTTTTTAAATAATTTTTAAAATGATTAATTCACTTGATTATAGAGTTAATTAGGTTAATTTAGTAAGTTGATTAATTAATTTGATTAAATTGAATTAAGTTGATATTATTTTAGACTAACTTCAATCTAGTTCCATCTCACCCGATTCTAAGTTATCAATCAGGTAATCTTAAGTAATTTTGTAAGATGGTTATCTTTGATTTAGGTTTTTTCTAAGGGTTAATTTACATTTGAGTTAAGCTTAGAGTTTTCAATTTGTCAATTAAATATATATTTTAGAGATTGGTTCCCAGGTCGTGGTGAGACACTAGACCTTCTTGGGTATGGGATCATCAACCACTTCCTAGATAGAGCCGCTCAAAGAAATTATATATTTAATTATCTTTTTGAAATCCCTAGGTTTAACTGAACAAGTGTAAATTATGTCTTGGTCCTTAAACTATCCTAATCTACACATGCATATTGCAAATAAAATAAATAAACAATCATTAAACAATTATATTTATTAATTAAGACAGTTTTTCTATTGGCTCCCCCTGGATCATAGTCTCGATATGGTCTATCAAGGTAATGTACTAGATCCTTGAGGACCCAATATTGACTAGGTCCAACTTGATTGACCAAGTTGGACTTTGGTACCCATGCTTGGACTACCTTTCTATTAGATCTGCTAACAATTGACAAATACGAACGATATTTCCTTTTAGCCTTAAATCCAAGTCCGGATTTGTTGTAAACGGCTCGCTGTTTTCCAAGAATCAGATCAAGATTCTTGGAACTCAGGGTGAACCGTTCCAACGTTTCCTTGAGTTTTTTAACTTGAGTTTTCAAATTGGAATTTTTTTTTCCTCAAGTTGTTGGACTTGAGTCGAAGTTCCAATTTGAATCGGCTCAGTAAAAAAACTCGAGTTAGTCGCTTCCTTAAGGGATGTTACTTCCTTTTGGAGCGACTTGACTCGGATATTGGATTTAGCCAGTTTTTTTAATAGATATGGAGCTAATTTTTGTAAATCATCTAATTGAGTCTCAGCGAGTAAAGAACTTACAACGGGGTTTGGCCATTCGGAAATGTATACGGATCCATTGTT
The DNA here is from genome assembly GCF_018446385.1 of Zingiber officinale. Lineage (NCBI taxonomy): Eukaryota > Viridiplantae > Streptophyta > Magnoliopsida > Zingiberales > Zingiberaceae > Zingiber > Zingiber officinale. The sequence continues at coordinate 86,876,883 of NC_055988.1, forward strand.
TCGCTCGGACTCAGTTTCTGATTCACTCTCGGTTTCTGACTCGAATCGGACTCGATTTCAATTATGTTCGCTTGTACTGGTAGAGCGAGAAGGCTTGTTTGTTCTTCTTCGTCGAATTCGGATTCGTCTAAGGACTCATATCATGTTGCCTTCAGCACCTTCCTTCTTTGTTGCTTTTGATTTGGACAGTCCGGCTTGTAGTGCCCCTTCTAGTTACAGTCGTAGCAGGTGACTCCAGTCTTGTCCTTCGTGTTTGATCGAGTCGCCTTTTTGTTTCTGTAGATCTTTCGTACGAGCCTTAATAACTCAGAAACAATCTCGTCATCATCCTCTGAGTCTGATTCGTCTTTGGACTTGGGTTTAGTTTTGTGCTTTGTTTTAGCTTCCCGGGTTCTGCTTGTACCTGCAATCAAAGCAATGTCTTTCTCGGCTGGACGTGCATTAGTCTGTTCATGCAATTCGAATTCGGAAAACAGTTCATCTAGTTTAATTGAGGATAAATCCTTGGAAACTTTGTAAGCATCAACCATGGATGCTCACAAAGTGTTCCTCGGAAAAACGTTAAGCGCGTACCTTATGACGTCACGGTTTTCTATACGTTGGCCAATCGCGTGGAGTCCGTTAAGGAGGTCCTGGATGCGCGTATGAAGCTGGCTCGCCGTCTCACTTTCCTACATTTTTAAATTATACAATTTATTTAAAATTAAATCGCGCTTGCTTACCTTAGTGTCGGAGGTTCCCTCGTGCAGCTCGATTAGCTTTTCCCATAACTCTTTTGCGCTTGAAAATGGTCCGACTCTGTTCAGTTCTTCTTTTGTTAACCCGCATTGTAGCATGCAAGTAGCTTTGGCATCGACTTTAATCTTCTTCCTTATGCTGACATCCCAGTTGATGCGTAAAACTAGTTCTCCAGCGCCATCACGTGAAAGTTCGAGATCGGTCTGGATAATAATCCACATCTCGACTTGCGTCTTGAGGTGGTATTCCATCCGATTTTCCAATAGCCAAAGTCCTCGCCGGAAAAGAGTGGCGGTCGGACTGTGCTAAAGCCTTCTAGGAGAGCCATTAAAGAATCTAGCACTTAATAAAAAGAAAAACAAATCCTAGGACTTGATCCTGGATTAGTAGTGCGGGATGTATAATAAAAAAGAAAATTAACTCGAGTGGTGTTGCACCAACTTCAAGCAAAAATTGATTCAAATGAGAAAACAGATCGGAATATAGCAATTATACTAATTTCGATCGACTCCGAAAAATTAAAAAGACCACGAAAAAATTTGCTTGACTGGTGGTTGCACCAAATCGAAGCGACCCCGTTCTGATATCAATTGTTAGATCGAGATCGCGCTAGAGGGGGGGGTGGGTGAATAACGCTTGTGGCTAATTCGTTCGATTTAAAACTAACGGAGTAACGTAGCGGAAATAATAAAAGAACAATCACACGCAAGAAGACCAAGATTTACTTGGTTCGGAGCCTAGAGCGACTCCTACTCCAAGGCCCGCGATCGTAGATCGCTTTCGATGGGCAATCACTATCAATCCTTAAATCTTTTATAATTTAAGAGTACAAGTGCTGAAGAAAGAAATATAATACCGACAATACAAAAGAATTGAAGAATGGAGTCGTCGGTTGTCGGAGTAGCAGAGTGTAGTTGAAGCGTTCGGAGCAACGTACAAGTGCACAAGTAGTTATGTTCAAGTTGTTGTTTGAAGCTGCAGCTCGAGGCCCCTTTTATAGCCTTTATGGATTAGATCTAGATCCTCGAAGTTCGGGATCAACTTTGACCCGAGGCGGATCGGTCAACCGATCCCCAGTTCGGTCGACCGATCAGATGATTTCCCCCTCATCCGATCCGCCCGATCCGCTCGCTCCACTTCGATCTGCTCAATTCTTATCCCCGGTTCGATCGACCGAAAAACCATTTCGGTCGACCGATCCCCTAGTCGAGCCCGGTCCACTCGTTGGAAATCTGATTTGCTGCTTTGGGGATTCGGTCGACCGATAACCCGGTTCGGGCGATCGATCCCGGTCAATTCCGACCCTGCACAAAAACTGTTAGAAATGTTCTCCGGCAAAACAGAGTTAGAATCTAGCAGAAAATATATAAGTAAGTAAATTGACAGTCTTTGGACTGTCCGGTTCTGACTTCAGATATCCGATCGGAAACCCTAGGTCGAACCGATGCTTACTGTTCCCTCTTCCGGAGAACGCATCCTCACCTACTCCACTCAGGAGAAGTTACCTTTTGCCAGTTCAGTCCTCCAAACCGCCTAGACTTTTGCTCGACGCTCGAATCTTTTGGTCTTCATGCTGGACGCCCGTTCCACGACTCATCCAGACTTCCACTTGGTTCGCGACACCAGGATTTCCACCTAGGGTTACCGCTCCCTAGGATTTTTGTCTGAAGACTCCAACCTGTCAAGACTTTTCACCTAGGGTTACCACCCCCTACGACCTAGGGTTACCACCCCTTATGACCTAGGGTTATCACCCCCTATGGTTTTCCACTTATGTAACCGCAGTTAGGACTTTTTGCCTAAGAATACTTAGGACTTTCCTGCAAAGCTCATTCAACGTATTAGATAACAAAACATTTTAACTTTGAACCCTTTGACTTAATTAAAATATAGGCTCGATCGTCGGATATTTCCACACCAACATATGCTTTGTCTTCCAAAACATATTATTATGTTATATAAAAAGAGATAAATCATGTAATCAATTTATGACCGATCAAATCATCAATCATCAATCATCAATCATCATGCTCCTACTTATGGGTAATGTTAAGTTAGTATCCAAATAATCACATAATGAATGTATAATTTAATTGAATTGAGATATTTCTAGGTGATTTTTATAATTTTAATATCTTAAAAAGTATTTTAAAAAATTATATAATTTTAGTCCAAACTGTTCACTATTTCTATCAAATTTAAACCATTTTAATTAGCATTAAAATATTTTTAATTAGTGTTTAAATAATTTTAACTATTAAAACAATTTTGATTGATATTTATATAAATAATTTTAAAGTAATTTTATCCCAAATAATTTTGGGCAACAATTAAAAGAGATTTCTTTTATATTAGAATTGTAAAAAAAAAAAACAACCGTCCTTTTTTAAACTGGCCGTCAAAATGACGGCCTATCTCATGTCACTAGTGCGTTTTTTTTTTAACGAAACTATCTTTTTATATTTTAACATTACTTAACCACTAGAATTATAGTAACTATAATTCATAACTATTATAATATTAATCAGTATTATATTATAATATTAATTAAGCCTATCAATATCAATAACACTATATTACAATAGTAAACTATTATAATATGTGTATTTTATCTTTGATAATATCATATTATCTTACTATTTTATTAAAAATCTCTTCCCTTTACTAGTGAAGTCTAAAATGAATTTACGTTATTGTCTTTTTTTTCTATTCATACTAAAAATAATTCTAATATTTATTAGTAATTCCACAAGCGAAACAATAAGTGATCTAGAGTTTGAGACTCAACTACAACGTATTATTATAAATTTTTCTCATCATTGATTTTCTCTGGTTATTTTATATAAAAAATTATAGTTCTCTTTAGTCTCATATCTTAGAATTGACAATACTATGATCAAAGAAACTCCTATAAATATTTTAGGCTGACGATGTTAAAAAATATACTTTTCTTAGTTTCTTTTATTAAGATAAATATAATATTAAATTAAAATAATTTTTTGCATAGGGAAACTCGTTACAGTAGTTTATTGTTGGGATTCTCTAGCGTTACCTTTGCATTATTGCACTATTACATGAGTCTGACGAATCTTACCCAAATAATTAATTTTTGGTTCTAAATCCTAGACCCAAATCCAAATAATTTGGATTTTCAAATACTCAAATAATTTATATATTATTATATTACACATACAACCTGTGTACAATATTAATTATAAATCATTATTGCTATGCTATACCATATAAACAAGTTATTGTTATTAACATTAGACAATATTATATTGGGTTAATTCTCAATTTAGTCCATCGTTATTTAATGTGGTGCTGATTTCGTCCCTAATTTTTCAATTGACCAAATTTAATCATCCAATTTTCAAACGTTTTCCCAAATTGATCATTCCGTCTAAATCCCCGTTAAAATAAATGGGAAGACTTGTTTAACCGGTGGAAGTGACCTGGATAATTCTTAATTTAGTCCCTCATTATTTGACGTAGTCCCGATTTCGTCCAAGGATAGTTTTAAAATGGAGGCTGTCTGCTACTCGGTGCAGCTCCAGCTGCCGGACTCCATGTCGACGCCTGCGAAGCGGGCGAGGGCAGAGGCGACAATGAGGGAGATGGGATTGGCAGCCGCCATGGACACTAGAATCGGCGGGTGGCACATCAAAGGCATCAGCGGCGGCGCGTCAGCATCTGCGTCAAGCTCCTCACCCGGCCGCCGCTCCTCTTCCTCGACGAGCCCACTAGCGGCCTTGACAGCGCCGCCGCCTATCACGTCGTCCACCGGATCGCGCGTCTCACCCGCCGCGAGAGGATGACGGTCGTTGTCGCCGTCCACCAACCCGACAGCGAGGTGTTCGACCTCTTCGATCGCCTCTTCCTCCTCGCCTATGGCAGCACTGTCTTCTTCGGCCCTGCTCCGGTGGCTGCCGAGGTACCAACTCAATCTCAAAGCTCAATTAAGACTTAAATTCTCTCTTTCGACCTATGGAAATTCAGCCTTGCTCAAACTTTTCTCCAGTTCTTTGCTTCCAATGGTTTCGCCTGCCCTTCTCTGTGCAATCCTTCCGATCATTTTCTCAAAACAATCAACAAAGACTTCGATACGGTCAATGCTTCTTCTTCACAGCTTATAAACCAACAAAGAAAACAAGTTTCTAAATCTCGAACTCAATCAATGTCAGGATTAGGGAAATAGCGCAAGAATAAAAGCAACTGATCATTTCCACCGATTAAATAAGTCTTCCCGTCTATTTTAACAGGATTTGGACGGAAGGATTGATTTGGGAAAACGTTCAAAAATTAGAGAATTAAATTTGATTAATTGAAAAATTAGGGACGAAATCGGGACTACGTCAAATAATGAGGGACTAAATTAGGAATTATCCAGGTCACTTCCACCGGTTAAACAAGTCTTCCCGTTTATTTTAACGGGGATTTAGACGGAAGGATCAATTTGGGAAAATGTTCGAAAATTAAAGAATTAAATTTGGTCAATTAAAAAATTAAGGATGAAATCAGCACCATATTAAATAATGAGGGACTAAATTGAGAATTAACCCATATTATATTATAACACATACAAGATTATAGTAACAATAAAATCATAATTTTTATAATTATATGATCGTAACTATTATAATTGTATAACTGTTATAATTTTATAGCAGTAGCCGACAATAACGTAAAAAACTGTTATAATGTAAAAAACTGTTATAAGAGATTCTGAAAAATAAAAATGTTCAAAGATGGGATGAGGTGGTTTTTGGATAATAATTTAAAAAAAGTTTTATTTTGATGATTCGGATTTTTTTTTAATTTTTGCTCGACAATTGTAATCACTTAGTAATTTTTATCGACATTGAAATAATTTTAATTAAAATTTAAAAAATATTATTAGATTAATTTAATAGAGAAAAGTACTATAGAATTTTTTTAAGGACTTTTCTATATATATTTTTTATAAGATACAGCGAACAAATCCATATTAATTTCCTCATTTGGAGTCGACGACGTTTCTCTTCAAGTCCTCCTTTCCCTTCTCCTTCAGTTCCCTAATCCAAATCCCTAATTCTCGATTCCTAAATCTTCTCGATCGGCAACCATGGCGTCAGCTCCCTCGATCCGCCCCGCTTTCTCTTCCACTTCTGCCGCCGATTTTATCTCTGTTGATCGAGTCCGCCTCTATCCGTTCTCCGGCGCCGTCAAGGTTTCGCCTTTCCGTCGACTTACGTCGTATTCGATCGCCTGCGCCGCCGTCGCTGCCATCAACGGAGGTGTCGTCCCTAAGGTCGACGATCGCGCTCGGATCAACGGATTTGAGTCCGCCGGTCTGCGGGTCGCCTTCCAAGGTGCCCCCGGCGCCTACTCCGAGTTTGCCGCCAAGACCGCCCTCCCGGGCTGCGAGACCCTCCCCTGCCGCGCCTTCGCGGACGCGATCTCCGCCGTCGAGCGCGGCCTCGCCGACCGCGCGATCCTCCCCGTGGAGAGCACCATGGACGGCGCCGGCCTGCGCAATTACGAGTTCCTCCTCCACCACGACCTCCGTGTGGTCCAGGAGATTAGCCTCTTCGTCAACTACTGCCTCCTCGCCATGCCCGGCGTCAGCCCCGCCGAGCTCCGCCGCGTGATCAGCCACCCGCTCGCGCTCGCTCACTGCAGCCGCGCCCTCGCCCAGCTCGGCCTCCACCTCCGCGAGCCCGTCGAGGACACCGCCGGTGCCGTCGAGATGCTCCGCTCCAACCGCCTCCTCGACACCGCCGCCATCGCCTCCCCGCGCGCCGCGCTCCTCTACGGCCTCGACGTCCTCGCCGACGGCCTCCAGGACGATTCCTGGAACGTGACGCGCTTCCTCCTCCTGGCCTCGCCCACGTCCCTCGCCGCCGCCGTGCGCCCAAAGGCTGCGGCGCCTTTGAAGACCTCGACGGTGGTGGCGCACCGGGGCGGCTCCATGTCGGTGCTCCTGAAGGTGCTCTCTGCCTTCTCCCGTCGGAGCATCAACCTGACGAAGCTGGAGGTGCTCAACTCGGCGTCGAAGGAGGACAAGTCACCGGTGTTCATCCTGGACGTGAGTAGGAAGGGGATGCTCAGGGCGTTCCCCCATGTCCTGTACGTTGACTTCGAGGGCTCGCCGGAGAACCCCAAGGCGAAGGAGGCCATCGACGAGATATCGCAAACCGCCGAGTTCGTGAGGATCTTGGGCTGCTACGCCGCCGACACCAACATCTACGATCTTCATTAACGACCAGAACAAAGCTTCACAATAAGCAGGCACGTGACCTGATTAGCAACTCAATTCCCTGCTTATTCCGACAATTATGGTTTCCACGATGGATATAATTGTAATTTCACGGATTATTACTATTTCCGATTATAATTTTCTTATTTCCATCCAAAATGCCGACAAGGTGAAAAAGAATCCAACATGTTCGCTGCTTTTCTTAGCCGACTCGAAAAATTATCAAATTTGAATTGTTTGATAATGTTTTTGAAATCTAATTCGAATCCAATCCATGATATTTTGAATTCATATTCGTATACTTTAAAATAAAAAAATTATTTCATTAAATTTAAATACCTATTTTTCACTCCACAATATATTAATTTTCCAAGATCTGAAAATCAATACCTGCCCTTCCACATGTTTCGAAGAGTCAATCTCTAGTCAAAATTAACTATATTTTCAAGAATTAAGATATTTTTCAAAGACGACTTGCAAATATAAATATTTTCATATCATTCAACATGACAGCTAGCTCTATAAGAATTGGAAATTTTTAGAGGGTATTTTAAATTTTAGAAAATTAATAATAAAAAATAAAAATTAATAAATCCATTCCATCATTCATTTATAATATTTCAGTAAACGAGTAGTCACTCAATTTTTAAACGAATAAAAAAAAATAGCAATTATTTGTATTTGACAAATCTAGTTATCCTACTCTTTATCTATCGATGTATCATGGGTTCATCAATAAACTAAACATACACCACAAGTCAACAACCTCTGACGTTGCAATCATACAAAACAAAGTGCTAGAAAGACTGACATCACATCACTATGTTAATACTTCCACCAGAATTGATCTAATCCCAACTTAGACAAGTCTTAGGGTTTCTAAGTCATTGGCTTAGTCACCACCAACTTGTCGCTTCCAGGAATCCTCCACGATCAGTTCGTCGACTCCCCAATCTTCGTAGCTGCAGCGACGTGCCAAAACGAGTCAGAAGATCATTTATGTTGAATTCGATTAGGGTTTGGTGTTCGTCCTTAAAAGAAAATTTTAGTGAAGATAACACAAAATAAGTAAGAGTACCTCCCGTCCGGTAAATATCGTCGAATGGTGAACGGTATCTTGCGCTCACGAAGTTCCTTCATCGCAATCTGAAGTCACATAGGAAAAACAGCAGCACAAAACATCAAGAAAGTGGAAACAAAGATTTCTGTTAAAGCTCAAGGAGTTCAATCCAATTCTAAATGGTATTCTGATGAGAAACCTCTTAATATTAGGTATATTTTTTAGAATTCAAATTTGGTGATATTAGACAGATGGATGAAGTTTCATTCCCTAATTTTCATTTCATACTCTCACAATTTTGTCGACATTGTTAGAGGTAAAGGGCTTAATTTGATACCATACCATGTTAAAGTCTTACTTTTATGCATTTATAAGCTTAAATGAGTGAGATATTGTTTACATTTCAAAACTAATCCTAAAAGCTAAAAAAACACAATTTTGATACAATACGAGGATGGAAAGCACAAAAAAAAAAAAAAACAAAAAAGTTTGAGTTCATCAAACTCAAAATAATATTTCGTGAAGAACCATACCTCCAAAGGATCAGTCTCACCCTCTAACTCAACCATCACTGGAGCATTCATGCTGTTCAGTGAGTTAAACAAGTCAAAAAGAAGTTGGAAGATATTACTATGAAAGATTACTAAATGTTCGAGACTGAAGTTCCAAACCTAATTTGCAAAGCCCGTGTACCAAGGATTCTAGCACGCTCATACTTTGTCATGAACTTCGATGTTTTTCTAGGCCGTTCAACAATTTCTTGCTGTTTTTCTTCAGCATCACCAACAACATCATCTGGGACGTCTTCGTTGTTATTTTCCTGATCCTCCTCCATCCCCTCCTTTATGAATGAAATGCTTATCCAATTTATCTTTAGGCAAAAACTATGAGCACATAAATTGTAAATGAATACCCAATGCATACCTCGATTTCTGGTTCCGGTGGCTCATCTTCATAACTGCAAATACATATTAACTCATCACATGAAGATGATAAACATATATATACAAATAGTGGGTTCAAAAATAACAAAGCAAAATCTTCCTTAAATACATTGGAGAGTAAACTATATACACTGAAAACAGTTATAGGACGGTGCTTAAAGCAGATTGAAATATGAAATTTATATGAATTGCACAAGGAATTTTCAACCATTTTTCTTGTAGTCCTGGGGCCAGGAGGCGTGAACTGTTCAGTAGAAATCATCTCTCACTGGCGAATCTTCTCAAGTAATTAAATTTAACCAAACAAGTGGAAAATATGCAACGGACTAAATTTCACTATGTGGATTACGTGCCAAAATTTCATGTTACGTACCTTAAAAATACAAAACCTAACATTCATGGAGATTGAAACAATGCTTTAAGGGTGACTCCTCAAAAGAGAATAAGAGACTAAAGGAATCAAAAGTTATTAGGCTAAAATCCATTAATGCTTGAAGCGTGTTAGGTATAAAATTGAAAAGAGAGAATTGATCCTTGCTTAAAAGCTCGAGCTTTTTGGAAAAGTGGTTGCCTAATTGATTTTACCATAGTATCTAGAAGGTAGTTAAAAATAAATAATCTATCAATCAAGTGGATTCAAGTATTAGGTTCGAGATAATACCTGTAACACATACCACATGAACATGCGGCAGTGTGGCAAGAAAATGATAGTATATAAAGGTTCTTTCCTAACACCAATGGGATGATAATACTACATGTAGGCGCAGATTCAGTTCTATCAACTTAAACAATCCATAGACAGCTAGAATTAGCCAAAAACTAACAAATTATCAACATGCTCGCCATGCAAACAAAAACGGATCCTAAGAGCATCCACAGTGGATAGACCCTGTTGAGAGCTCCTTCGTTGCCACGTCTGCGCCACATCAAAAGTTAAAAACCTCATATCCTCTTCCACTATCAAAAAACCTCTCAACAACTCCCTCATGGGTCCCACACTTTTTATTATATATAATTCTCATTTCTCCTTCATAATTCATACACCATTAATTTTTTATAAATTAATTCATACACCATTAATTTTTTATAAAATTTAAATTTATAAATTGATAACATTAAACAACATTAATAATTTTAAAAAATACATAAATATTACAATGCATCAAATAAAAAAGACATAAATTATAATAATAGTCCTAACAATAAACATAAACTCATCTACACTAAGCCATGTCTCTGTTTAATTTTTTTCACCATTTTCTTATGTAAATAAAATTGTCCTGGTGTCATCTCACTGGTATCCTTCATAAGAATTTCATAATCCTTATGAAAGATCTCGGCTTCTCGCAAAACCATTTTTTGGATTTGATATTCTTTAATATCTTGCCATTCTTTGTCGAATACAAAGAGGGAATGAAAGGGAGAAATGAGTTGAGAGCAAAGATTGCAATGGAATGAATAAAATTGATCCCATATTTATAGATTTTTTTTATATATTAAATAATAAAATTAAAACGTTGAACAACGGCTAAAATTAGCCGTTGTTCAACGGCATGCAATTGGTAACCGTTGCGTGCGGCTAAAAATTAAAACGTTATGTTTTTTTTTTAATTATTAAAAAAATTAAAATATATAAAAAAAAATAAAAGCAACGAAGAAGCGGCTCTGTCCCGCTTTTTCGTTTGAGGGAGAAACCTCCCTCCCACTATGGTCTATGGGAGGGAGGTTTCTCCCTCTGCCACGTCCGCTCCGAAAAGGTCAATCTCTCGCTCTCTCTCTCTCTCTCTCTTTCTTTCTTTCAGTTCTTACTCATCTTCTCTCTTCAGCTCACAAAATATAAAGGATTATGTCTGTGAACATGAATCCATTGTGATTGTATTTCCGAGAGGAAAAAAAAGGTTCCCTTTAAGTACTACGAGTATATAGTATGCCATTTAATCCAAAACAAGATCAACAATAAAGTGTACTGGGACTCTAAGACAATCCCATCGCAAGAAATCAAACGGAACAGTCCCTCACACAGATTAATCGGTGGGAACTTAGCTAAGTTCGACAGATCATAGATTAAAACTGACGGCGAGCTAAATAAGTCAGGCTAGCAAGAAAACGAAGGAGTGAGAGCGGCAAACCCCATGTCGACATCATCGTAATCATCTTCCGCCATTATCGATTTGAGTAGACACGCTCTTCTTCCCCCTCTATCTCTCTCCCCTTTGGTGAGTTCGAGCCCTAGAAATTTGCAGCAACGTGATAATCGCAGGGGAGGATTATATAGAGCTAAATGGGCCGTCTCCTCGGCCCACGTGCAGCTGGTATAGATTCCCGATTAATAGAACCGGCGATCCAATTCAAAATGTGAAAGGTTCAATTTTGGCTCATTCTAATATTTGAAGAATAATTTTATTTTTTATTTTAAGAAAAAGTGATTTTTTTTCAAAATAATCTATTCTCACATGTTTTTTTCCCCTTTATTTTCGATTTAATTTCCCGCTATCTTTTTCTCTCCTTTTAGTTTTCTTTTTTTATTTAAAAAAAAAATTAAGTAATTAATTAGATATTTAAATAACGGAAGGTGAGCAGTCTCGTGATTCAGCGGAGAGCGGCGCGCGAATGGGGAAGGCCACGAGGTGGCTGCGTGGCCTCTTCGTCGGGAAGAAGCCAGATCTCGATGCGCCGGCGGTCAGCGAGAAACGGCGACAGTGGAACTTTGTGGTGCCATTCCGGGAGAAGGCGCAGCAGAAGCAGCGGAGGGCAGGGCAGGCGGCGGCGGCCGGAGCGGGGGAGCGGAAGGGCTTCAACGGAGGAGCATTTGTATCGTCCCAAGACGAGGAGGAGCAGAGAACGCGCGGCGTCGCCATCGCGGTGGCCACCGCCGTGGTGGCTGAGGCCGCTGTGGCCACCTCGCAGGCCGCGACGGCGGTCGTCCGGCTGACGAGCAGCGGGATGGCGTCCCCGGCATTGCTTTCATCCCTCGCCTCCGCCTTCTATAAGATGGAGGAAGCGGCGGCGAGCAAGATCCAGGCCGCGTTCCGTGGTTACCTGGTTAGTCTAACCTTCTCATCTTCCCAAATTTCAGCCCTAATTCGATTCGCTGGTGATTTTTTTTTTAAAGCAATTAGACCTAAAAATTGAAATTTTCGAGCTCCAAATTTGCTTCGCAACTCAGAAGAACCAAATTAATTCCTAATTGTCTCCCATTGAGGCACTTTAGCAAGTGGCCAAAGATAGTGAGCAGATTGCGTGATTCCATTGGATCACGTCGCCTCAAATTTGCCATAAACACCTATTTGGTCGCTATCTCTCGTCCTGCCTTGATCTGAGATCTCTCAGGTCCTAGCCCGGACTCATCCCTCTCATTACTCCGCCTGTTTCCATCTCTTCTCCTCTCTTGAAAGTAATATGGATATAGTAGGAATTATTTCACATCCTTATCCTTCTTCCAGATTATTGAATGCTCTATTACTTTTATTTCAATTTCTCTCTTTACATTTTGCTTGTTTTGTTGCTTCGCCTGCCAATTTGTAACGCAGCTGTTACTGCTCCATTACTGAGTACTGAATACACCCATGAATCTCGTGCACCACAGTTATGACAATTTAGTTGGTACGGCTCATAATTGTCTTGCCTCTGATACCAGATCTGAGTTAATGAACTCCTGTTGATCTTGTTTCTGTGTAAAGGAATTTACTTTACATGTTTCTACTAGTTCCTGTGATGAATCATGTGTTTGGTGAATTGTTTTGTGTTGGTGTTGTGAAGGCAAGAAGGGCATTGAAGGCACTGAGGGGACTTGTGAAGCTCCAGGCACTTGTCAGAGGCTACATTGTCAGGAAGCAGGCCGCAGAGGCTCTGAGATGCATGCAGGCCCTGGTGCGAGTCCAAGCCAGGGCCCGGGCTCAACGTGTATTCCGATCGGAGCAACCGCACCATTTCAAGAAGTTCCCCAGAAGGCATGCCGTAAGTTCTGCAGTTGCATCCTGAATAAGTTCCTGCGGTATTAAATCAGTCTTTTTGGTTAGAAGTCAGTTTTAACTGTTTTAAGATGCAAGTTGTTTCGAGATTCAAATAATTTAGAAGGCCAAGTTAAGTAATAGTTCAGAGTTTTGCAGGTTGCAATTTGCAGTCATAATTGTTAGAATAAACTAGAAGATGCTCATCCATTTCAAACTAAAATCAGGGTTGACCTTTTTTTTTCTGATCTTTTAAACCAATTGAGTTTGCCGAACACAAGATCTAGATCTTTATTCTTTAGGCCAATGGTTTCAATGAATTTTAACTGCCATTGCAAAAAGCTTGTGCCATGCTCTTAATGTGATCATGCTCTTTTACATTTGTAGAGGACTTCCTCAAGGCCAGCTACTTCAGATTCAGCCATGCGGGATCGGATTAACTCTGCTGGATTGAACTGGCTGGATGAGTGGATGGAGGAACGTTACTGTGACAGCCATGGATCTGTCGATGCATACAAGGACGATGACAAGAATGCCAAGGTCCTGGAAGTAGACCCAGGGAAGGCACAGTTACACCATTCCTCATGCTCAACTCTGACCTCAGACCGAAACAGCCTCAGCTTTCTCAGTGTCATCTCTGGCCAATCCTCCATCATCGAAACACAGCAACAATCTCTTCGCCGCATGAAGTTACCATTCAAGTTCCACAACTACGGTGAGAGCCCTCAGTGCTACTCCGCCTCATCAAGGCCTGGAAGCTCAAGAAGAGGAGCACCTACTCCTTCAAAAAGTGACTGCTCTCGGAGTCTCTTCAGTGGCTATTCAGACTACCCAAACTACATGGCGGATACCGAATCATCAAAGGCAAAAATACGATCCTGCAGCGCTCCAAAGCAGAGGCCAGAGGTGCAGAACAAAATCTACTCTGGTTCAGGCAAGTTAGATAGATCAGGGAAGCTTATAAGGCTCTCGCTAAATCAAACTTAGAAAGCAATGCTCTCTTCTCTTGTAGTGTGTAAATTTGTAGTAACCACTGTAAATCTCTAACAATGCAGCAGAAATGCCTAACAATGTTCATGTTGTCTATTCTTTAACTTGATATATTATCATGCGTTTCAAAGAGGTCGGTTTCTACGTCTTATATTGCCATGTTGTGTGCTTTCTTGGACTGCACTTCCAAAGAAACAGAACTGTGACATTGTGTTTATGAGTAGGGCAATAAAATTATCCTTTTGATAAGGTTCTTAGATGAAGGATAAGTAATAGATCTTTTATCGGAGGAACTTTTCTATGAGCAGGCGATAAATCTATCCTTCGATAAGGTTCTTAAATGAAAGGGCATTCAGATAAGGCCTGCCACCTGTGTTTTATGAATACATTATTTTAAAATTCAAAATTTATATCCTAAACTAAAGAGTCATGCAAGCTGGAATAGCTCAGTTGGTTAGAGCGTGTGGCTGTTAACCATAAGGTCGGAGGTTCAAGCCCTCCTTCTAGCGATTGTTTTTCATAATTTAATGTTATATAATTTTTAAGCCCCCACAGCGTTTAATAATTTATTTTCGATTTGGTTTTGGTTTTTTACATCTATCTAAACTTTCCATAAAGCCATCATTTATTTTTATTTTAAATTTATAGATTATTATTATTAGTTTGAGAGTTTTATTTTAATTTTTAAAAATAATTTAAACTCTCTTGGTAGTCATTATTCTGTTGAATACAGAAAATATCAACTTGGTATATGAAGTGACAATTCTTCAATTTATTATTCAAAGACAACTATTTCACGGTCATAATAATATACATTTGAAGTGTATGATAAAAGTATTATATAAAGTCAACTCTGTATATGGTGTGCTTAATTTCCTTCTCTTTGCGCCGTCATCGCCGACGCCTACGGTGGTATCGCCGTCGAAGTCGACTACTATTGTGGCATCACGCCACCGTGCTATACGCCAACACCGTTCTCCCCTGAGGTAGCACTGACTCAGTATCGCCGTCGCCCCCGTTGCGTGCTTCAATCGTCTCCGACCTCTCAACACCCCCGCAGCCGCAATTCCACCGGGAATGCGACATCTCCAGCTCCGACTTCGTCTTTGGCAACGCCGCCGCCGCGGCGCGCTGCACTGCAACATCTTTGGCACACCTCCCGGTCCGGTGGCCATTGATTGTGCGGCCATTAACGGCGGGTGGGTTCCTCGTCCAGTTGCTTTATTCAACAACGGATTGATCCAAGATTAATGGATCAAATTCCACCTTCTCAAATAAACATCGGATTGGTCAATGCGATTCTGTAGGGTTTTGCAACCAGATCACCAGTGTTTGCATTGCAAATCATCATCAGTAGTTTACCTGAAAATTCACCAATAGAACACAAAAAAACATCAGCTGATGCAACACGAACTAGGAAACAAAGAAATCATATCAACCACTATAGATACTGATCCATGTACCATGTAAAATTTTCTTCCATGATTATAGCAAGCACTTTGTTTTTCTAAATGGCATTCTACTTGTACTAAGGTTGTATGTCATCATCCACTATGAAAGGAAAACAAACTTTGATTCAAGGATAATGCTGTATCAGATGACTTTTGCACAAATATTTTCTTGTCAAGCTGTTTAACATACTTCTGAGATTGATTTAGATGAATATCGTATCCATTAGTATCGGTATGAATGTCATTCATCTTCTGCACCTCAAACTATAAGAGATTCGAAAACAGAAACTTTGCGAGTTAATCAAGAAAATAAAAGTTACCTCATAAAAGCTTAGCAGTACAGAGGCTGAATGGATTTTCAAGGCTCATAGATGGCCATGTTTTGTTCGATCTCAAAAGCCATGTCGAATTGTCCAGCCTTGCGACACATATCAACCAAATGTCTCTTTGTTTCTCGATATGGTAGTTTTCCTCTTTTCAACATCATATCAAAAACCCTATGAGCCTCAAACAAGTTGTTGTCGGAGAGAGTCCACAGCAAGCTATTGTAATAGATGTGTCTAGGAAAATAGCCATGAGAGAGCATCTCCTCGAGCAGTTTGACGGCAAGTTTGGTAGAACAACTAAGAGGTAGAGATTCAGCTAATTTGTTATATGCTTTCTTGCTCGGGAAAAGGCCTCTTTTCTGCATCATATTTACAACACAGAGAGCATCATTGGTTCGGCCAGCCCCAGAAAGACCCCTAACCAATGTATTGTATGCAACTTCATCTAGAACATGTACTTCGCGGTTCATCTCGTTAAATAGCTGAATTGCACAATCAGCCTCGTCTGATCTGAAATGGCCATTCATTAGAATCGTATAAGTTACTTGGTTAGGAATAGTGCCGAGTTTCTGCATTAATGAAACCAAATCACAAGCATCTTGGATCATTTTAGCTCTACATAATCCATTGAGTATACCATTATAAAAATGGAGATTGGGAATCATCCCGTTGTCCACGACAATTTGCATTATATTCAATGCATATTCAACCTTCTTTTCTGCCGATTGGTAATGATGCAAGTGGTTTGCTTTTCCAAGGAAAGCATGTTTTTGAGGTAGCAATCTGAAAAGCATATGCCTAGCTTCTTCTAATTTATGAGCTAAATATGGCTGTCTTCTTCGTCGAGGTAGGATGTTTTTGCAAATCCCACTTACTAAGGAGCCATAAGTCACTAGATGAAGTTCAATCTGGTTTCTCGCCATCAAGTCAACTAGATACAAGGCAAAGTTCTCTTCGCCTTTCTTAAAGAACTGATTGACTAGCATTGTGTAAAGTACCTTATCGGGTAGAAATCCATCCTCCAACATCTTATCTAGATATTTGTAGGCTATACTGAACATATTCTTCTTTATTAGTCCATTTATAAGAGCACTGTATGCATGCAAGCCAGGATGGAAGCCACAGTGCAACATCTCATCGAAAAGAAAACGAGCATCATTGATCCTTCCAATCTTCGAGTAACCATTGATAAGATTAACATAGGCTACTTCATCAGGCATTACCCCACTTTCGATCATTCTACCAAATACAAGCTCAGCCTCCCTGAACCTTCCTATTCTGCATAGGCATTTGATTATTGGATCATAGATAATAACATTAGGCTTGACACCTCGATCAATCATCTGATTAAAAATATCAAAAGCTGAGTGTATGTCCCCAAACTTCCCATATGCATTTATCAGAACAGAGTAAGTAACCAAATTCCATACCACTCCCCTGCTATTCATTAAATCTAGGAGTAATTTAACATTCTCCATCTGATTCTCTCTACATAGGCATTTTAGGAGAAAATTGTACGTTGATATTGAAGGTTCACAACCATAACTAACCATTTTGTCCAACAAACGATGAGCAGCATCAAATCTTCCCTCTCCGGTCATAGTTCTTATCGCTATGTTAAAAGTTAACTCAACCGGAAGCACATCAAGCCTCACAATCTCATCAAATGCAAGTTCCATCTCTTGAAGTGATATCTGATCTAAACTAGAACTGAACAATATGGAGGAATTTCTAAATTTTCCACTACTATCTGTCTTAGCCATAGCCTGCAAAGTCTTGCTGATGATTGCAAATCCATGACTTTTGGGGAAACTTCGCAAAAGTAAAACAAACATTAGATGATCTGGTACGAGATCACTCTCCAACATCCTATCGAACAAATTTTCAGCATCCACCAATCTGTTTGTCTTGCAAAGAGCTGTTATCATGGCTGTGTAGCATTGGATGTTAGGAACTAAACCGTACCCAAGCATTGTTTCAAGAAGTCTCAAAGCACAATCGACTTTCTGGTTCTTGCAGTACCAACTGATCAGTATCCCGTAAGTAACTGCATCAGGTTTAAGTCCAGTCATGGTCATTTCTTTATAAAACTTCCATGCTGAATCATCATAGCCGAGCCTCAGCAAGCCCCTTATCAGGGTGTTGTAGGAATACACATCAGGCTCCAAGAAGGCATGCCCCTTCATTGTCTGGAAAATGACTAGAGCTGGCTCCAACCTTCCCTTCTTACAGTATGCAGAAATCAAGGTGGAAAACATTGTTCGATCAAAATGGAAACCATGGGACTCCATCACTCTACAAACATGCTCAGACTCGACAATGTCACCTCCCTTGCAAAGTCCGTAAAACAAGGTTTTGCACAACTGGGAAGAAGGACTCAATCCTCTGCTGACCATTTTATCAAGCAGGTGATGTGCCTGAACAAAATGCCCCTTTGAGCACAAACCATAGATTAGGGAATTATAACCTGACATATCTGGGAAAACACCTGCACCGGCCATCAGAACGAAGAGGTCCAGAGCCTCCAGGAACTTCTCTTCCGCGCAGAGCAAACGCAGCAACGCAGTGTACGTCCTCTTCGACGGCAAAGACCGAATTTTTATCATGTGGTCCAGCAGAGGCTTGGAATCCACAAGCTTTCCTAGCTTGCAAAAGCATTCTACCATGGCATCCAGCACGGAGGAATCTTCCGGTAGTTCGCCGCCGGTGGAGTGAGCGAAAAGAGCCTTAGCCTTCAGGAACTGGCGAGAGGAAACCAAGGATCGGAGGATACGACCGTACTCGGGGGAGATTCCAAAGGAACTCGCAAGGTGGATGGCGGAGGCTGAATCAGGGACGGGCAAACCAGCGACGACGCGGTTGAGGACGGAGCGGGCAGCGGAGTGCTCGCCTCGGAGGAGGAGGCGGTGGAGGAGGGAGATGCAGTGGGTAGCGTAGGCAGAGGATACGTCGACGGATGCGGGAGGGCGGTGGTCCGTGACAAGGGCATCGGAGTCGGAGTCAGGGGAGGAATGGGCGGCGGCGGCGAAGGAGAAGTGAGAAGAGCTATGGCTTCTTCCTTCGACTAAGAAAAGGTGAACGAGGAGAGGAGGCTGTCGGAACCTCCTCGAGACGAGCATTTGACGGCGACGGCGACGGCGGCGGCGGCGGAGAGAGGGAAGACGAGCATCGCGGAAGGAAGAACAAAAGGACGAGGAGGAGGGCAAGCGCGCCGTCACCTCGACCGAGCGCGGCGAGCAAAAATCTAACTTTTCAGACCGAGCCAATCGGCTCAGTTCCGATTTGAACCGCTTTCGGACCCAACCTTTGGCTTCGGCGGTTCGAAACTTTCTTTTTTCAAAATGCATCCCAAACTTTGGGTATTGTGAAAAGACTCTAAAAATTTAACTTGATTCTGATGAAAAAAACAAAACTCTATGGAGTATGTAGATAATACATAATGTGAAATGTTAAAAGAAATCTTTAAAAATAAAGAGGATAAAAAATAAAAATAAAAATAAAAATGCTCTTTATTGTTGTAGTAGTTTTGAAATAAGAATATTTGAAATGAAAAATGAAAAATAAAAAATGAAATGAAATATAATTTTGATATTTTTAAAAATACTTTTCAAGAAAATAATAAAGGGTGCTTTTACAATTTTAATCTATTAATAAAATGTTTTAAACATTTAATCATATCTTGTCATTAAATTTTAGTAAGTATTATATCCATTTGAACTATCAAAAACTTTTTTTTTTAAAAAACTTATTTTTGTTATAATTCAATAATAGAATAAGAGAGAATTATCTTATATTTTATTTCTATCAAAACACTACTATTAAAACACTACTATTTATAAGATAGGTGGAGTGATGTAAAAATAAAAGAATATAATTATTAATCAATCAATAATTAAATTAATCATCTATTATAATCTCCCTCTTAGATGATTGATGGAGAATCTAACGTTGCCTCATTAAAATTTTATAAGTAAAAACTAGTAGAAAGAACTTGAACGAAGGAAAAAGAGTACAATAACAGATACTTCCCTTGATTTCAATCACTGAAGATCTTTTAATTGATGCATTCCTATTTTGTGCATAAATTTCTTGAATGTCGACGTCAGTAATGCTTTTGTAAATAAATTAGCTACATTATCTCTAGAATGAATTTGTTGAACTTCAATATCATCTTTCTTCTAAAGTTCATGTGTGTAGAAGAATTTTGATGAAATATACTTTATTATATTCTCTTTAATATAACCTCCCTTTAGTTGTGTAATACAAGCAGTGTTGTCTGTTAGTACAATATCCCTAGGTCAAGATTGACCTGGTTGATTAAGCTTGAGTTGGCTCAAGTTTGAGTTGTCTCAAGCTTGAGTCTTGATGTTTGGGTTTCGATGTTTGACAATACATGGAGATTGCAGATGCAATTGTCCATTTGAGGAGATTGTTGATACAATTCCCCTCTGGTCAAGGTTGATCGGTTATATATGAAGAAGAGTCACGTAAGCCAAAGGGTTGACCGACTACTTGATTGGGAAAGTCCTAATTGGAGATTAGGTAGTTGAAAGTCCTGGTGAGTGAAGGCAGACAGTTGAGAAATCTTGGTGAGTGAAGCCAGGTGAAAAACCTAGTGAGTGAAGCTAGACAGTTGGAAAATCCTAGTGAGTGAAGGTAGGTGAAAGTCCTGGTGAGTGAAGCTAGGCAGGTGAAAGTCCCGGTGAGTGAAGCCGAGTAGTGGGAAAATCCTGGTGAGTGAAGCCAGGTGAAAACCCTAGTGAGTGAAGCTAGGTGAAATTCTTGGTGAGTGAAGCCAGGTATATGGGAAGTCCTAGTGAGTGAAGCTAGGTAGATGGAAAGACCTGGTGAGTGAAGTCAGGCATGTGGAAATCCAGGTGGGTCAAGGTTGACTGGACACCTGGTATTGAGAAGTCTAAGTAGGTCAAAGGATTGACCGAATACTTGGTACAAGGAAATCCAGATGGATCAAGGGTGATCGGACATCTAGTGGAAGGAAATCTAAGTGGGTCATGGAGGACCAGCCACTTGGCACGAGATGGTAAATCTAAGTAGGTCAAGGAGGACCGTACTTAGTGATCAGAAGTCCAACGAGAAGTTGACAAAGAGAAAGTCCAGATGGGTCAAAAGTTGACCGAACACTTAGCGGTCGTAAGTCAAATAGGAAGTTGGCATGGAACTAGGAAGTTCGGACATAGTAAACTTCCGAAGGCCATAACTTTTGACTCGGATATCGGAATGAGGTAATCTTGGATGCGAAATGAAGCTCGTTTCAAGCTCTACATATTTTTCTCCTTTACAATCAATTGGCCAATCTATTTGGGGGGGGGGGGGGTCAATCGATCAGCCAATAGATTGGTTGACATGATTTGGTGCAGAAATTATCTTGATCGATTGGGTAATCTATCAAAACTTCCCCCAATCGATTGGTCAATCGATTGGGAGAGTTTCTGAGCGAATAGTGAGCTTCTAAATCGATCAGTTGATCGATTGAAAGCTGCCAATCGATTAGCCAATCGATTGGGCTCAATTTTTCTCGCGAGAACGTGAGGCAGACAGAATCGATTGGTCAATTGATTCTGAATTTTCTACAAAGAGCATAGCTGATCGTCGACCGCCAACCATAGCCAAGAGCCAACATCATCACTGACCCTCGGTTGCAAAAGTAGACTCAAGGTAGACCACAATTGTCGTCGCCATGGATTTCGTCCATTGTCGGTTGCCCGAGATTGCTCAACTAGGCTGCCACTAGCCACCCGAGCCACCGCCAGTGACCTCTGGCCATCATCACATCGCTGGAGAATAAAATGAAGAAGAAATATATTTGAGAGCAAAGCAAAACCCTTTCGACTTAAAGACGGTTAGGACGATCTACATTTGAGGTGGATAGTTTCTGTTTGTCTTCTTTAGATCTTTGACATTAGTGTATGATTTTATTATTTGTATTGATTGAGTAGTCATTATTTTACCTTGACATCTACTCTATTACATCTTAAACTTGACCTTTTATTGCTTGAGCTTATATTTTAATCCATTTGATATTCATGTAGTCTCATTGTTATTTATGCTATTTATGGTCATTTATGCTTGTCCTTTTATGCTAGCAAGACTATACCATAGAATAGCTATAAAATATTAAATTAAGTTACCAGCTTGATATTTATTCATGCCTGTGTATTAGTGCTAACATACCATAGCATAGGATATCGAGTATCCTACTAGACCCTTGGTTGTTATTTAGATTCAAGCCTATAATTTAGTAAGATCATACCGTATTATAGAATTTGAGTATCCTATTAGACTTTTGTGTGCTATTTAGGCTCATGCCTATACGCTAGTGAAGTTAGATCGAGATATGATTATAGAGGATTATATTGAATGTGATTATTCACTTTTTGTTTATTATTACAGTGTTATATCTTGACGATTGTTGTCTCCCATTCATGGCTAAGAGAGTTGTTAGCGATCATTAGTATATCCTATTGATCATCGTCTTCCATTTATCGTTGAGAAAGTCATTAGTAATCATGATGCATATGATTGTCTAAGTGACCATTTGGGATAACGTGTTCATCGTAGTCCATATCTAGATAGCCATGTATATATCCTGTCTGCCCATGAGACCATCTGTGATAGAACGTTCTCCCATAGATAATGACTGTTGACATACCTAATTGCCCACGGGACCATCCGTGGTAGAGCATTCTCCTACAATCAATGGTTGAGAAGCTAGATAGCTATCTCATGCTGTCCACCCATGAGACCATCCATGGTAGAACGTTCTCTCATAAACAATGACTATTTATATATCCTGACCACCCACGGGACCATCCGTGGTAGAGCATTCTCCCGCGGACAGTGACTAGTTATATACCCAACTACCCACGAGACTCATTCGTGGTAGGATATTATTATGTTAGTTAGGACTTGTTATTTGCTAGTTATGTATTTGTTTATGTAGGGTTTGGACATACTGTAGGTACTCTCGATCTATTGGTTATACCTGGTTGAGCAAGTTAGTAGAGTATTTTATTATTGGTTATATTTTTAGTTAAATTTTGAGATAATTAAATTTATTTAGGAAAATAAAAAAAAATACAAAAATAGATAATTAATTAGGAAATAAGTTTATATAAATTTATTGAAATTTTTCTAGATTTTAAATGAAATTTTTTAGATTTTATGGGGATAAATGAGTAAGAGAAAAATCTCTTTAAAATACCTCATTTAAATAAGTTGATTGAACTTCAACTTAGGTTTTAATAATCAAACCCTATTTCCAATTTATCTCAAGCGTGACCAGTAGCCACTGCTCACACGTGCTCCCCCTGCCACCTGATGTTGCCTTCGCATCGACATCAACTTCCCCTTCTCCTATCACCGTAGGCCACTGTCGATTACCATATGCAGTTGTTAGAGAGCTGAGTCATCACCAGAGAAAATGTTGTGAAACCATGGTGTGCCTCACCACTGCCTGCTCCATTTGCCTGATGCACATCACGCACCTCACTACAACCCTGCTACGACATTTCCCCGCCACAAGAGCCAACGGGCTCGACCACGCATCCTATCGTAGTTAACGTCCAACTTTACGGGACCTGATCTGGGACATGACTAGACGACATCGTGCATTGCCGCTGTTGTAGCCCATATCCGACCCCATCTCTTATCACCAATTGTGTGCTGCCATTGACGGTCGACTATCGTCATGAGCCATAGATGGAGAAGAAGCAATGATCAGCCATGCACTATCAATTGAGCACCGATTTGCTCCTGCCAACCTGTGGCCTCACCGCCATCATGATTATTAAGAATTCAAGTTCGATGCAGACTCTCAACTTGAAGATAGGACAGTCTACTATTGAGGTGGGTAGTTCCTGCTATTACCTCTATAGTTCTCTTAATCTTAGTGCATGATCTGTTATCTGTATTTCATACATAATAGTTACTTATGCTACATTGGCTCCACTCTATGTATTCCTTGAGTTGACCTTTACTGCTTACACTTGTTTTAGTCTATTTTGATATTCATACCGTCTCATAGCTATTTGTACTATTTATGGTCATTTATGATTATACTTTTATGCTAGTGATACTATGCCATAACATAGCTGTAGAATATTGAACTAGGTTATCAGTTTGATATTTATTCATGTCTATGTATTAGTAAGATCATACCGTAGTGTAGAATATCGAGTATCCTACTAGACCTTTGCTTGTTATTTAGGCTCATGCATATACCTTGGTAAGATCATATCGTAGTGTAGGATATCGAGTATCCTATTAGACCTTTATTTGTTATTTAGGCTCATGCCTATATGTTAATGAGGTTAGACCATAGTATAGCTTATAGAGATTTACTCTTAAATATGGTTATTACTACATTACATAGATTGGTGGATATTTATGCCCATAACATATGTTACTGATAACATACCGAGGTGTAGTTATAGGGTATTCTTTTGGATGTGATTATTGATTTTCTGTGTATCATTATATCATATATATCTTGTCAACTATTGTCTTATATTCGTGGTTGAGAGAGTCGTCAGTGATCATGATACATACCACTACCCATGAGACATTTGTGGTAGCGAGTTCGCATGCAATCCTAGATAGCTATGTATATACCATGTCTACCCATGAAATTGTACGTGATAGCGAGTTCGCCTATAAACAATGACTATTTGCTTATCCTGATTGCCCACAGGACTGTATATGGTAGAGCATTTCTCTTGCAGTCAATGCTTGTTATATGCTTACTATATATCGGTTGTATTTGGTGGTATAGGTTGGGATGTATTGTTGGGGTTGCAAGGTTGCAAACATAGTTCCACATTGAAAACACATGGGAAAGATCATGAGTTTATAAGAGAAACATATCTCCATTTGACGTGAGGCCTTTTGGGGAAAGCTCAAGAGCAAAACCATGAGGGCTTAGGCCCAAAGTGGACAATATCATGCAATTGTGGAGATATCTAAATTCTTTTCGATCATATAATTGGTATCAAAGCCCAGACTGCCAGAAGGTTTAACCGCCGACTGTGCACAAGAGCTATGATCTGATTGAGTCATGTGGGTACAATATTGACCTCGAACACAGAAAGCGGGGGTTCCTATGTTCGGATCAAGAGAACCAGACACCAGACAGGAAGTCCTAGTTGCGGCTAGGCAAGGAAGTCCTAGTAGGTCGGGTGGACAGAGGGGCAGGAAGACCTGATGGGTCGAGGATCGGACATGGGAAGCCTATGGTCCTTTGTTTGAGGGGAGATTGTTGGGGTTGCAAACATAGTCTCACATTGAAAACACATATGAAAGATCATGGGTTTATAAGAGAAAGATATCTCCATTTGGCGTGAGGCCTTTTGGGGAAAGCCCAAGAGCAAAACCATGAGAGCTTAGGTCCAAAGTGGACAATATCATGCAATTATAGAGATATCTAAATTCTTTTCGATCCTACATGTACTCCCAAATTATTGGTTATAACTAGTTGAGTAGGTTAGTGGGTGTTACATTATTAGTTATGTTTTTTGGTTACCAGGTAATTATATTGATGCTCTTACTTGTGTAGTAAGTATTTTACGTGAGATTGATTCCTTTGATCTCCTTATATATAGTATCATGCTCTATCTTTTAATGCTCACTGAGTTGTTGTACTCATTACCCCTTACTTTTCCTTTGTCTTTCAAGTTAACAGATAGAGAATGTGTTATGTCGCTTAGAGGTCCTGGCTATCAGCCCCACTCGAGTTTGATTTCTATTGAGTTGATTGGTTTTATTTTTCTCACTATATATGTTTACAGTTTCCTTTCTGTATCAATTTTTTTAGTATGTTTACATGTACATACATACATATACATATTATCATTCTTAGCTTGTTGTGTTGACTTTAAATGGTTTGATATCGATTATTTCCTATATTATCACTGTTGGGATATGCCCGATGTAGGTGCATGTTAGAATACATTTTGTAATCATGTGCAACAAAAAAATGAAACAATAATAATTCATAATTATTACATCACACATACCACAAGCATACAAAGATATAATATGCCAAACATGATCACATAATTAAAATTTTATGGAAAATAAATTTAAGCTAGGTATACCTTACGGATGACTTGAAATGAGAAAGACATCAATCGTAGTGACGTTGTCGAACCTCGCCTTTATTAGTATCCACGCCGAGTTCCTCAAGACAACTCCTTGAGTACAAGCCTCTCCTTCGGAAGTTACTAGCTATGAGCGAAGAAGAGGGATCAAGAGGAAGAAGAAGAGAAACATACAAGGGAGAGTGTTTCTCCCTTGTGGTGGTCACGACAACAAGAGGGAGCAACCTCTTGTTGGCGACGGGAGATAGAGGAGAGGGAGAGGAGGATTGTGTTGGATCGAGAAGCACTAGAGGGGGGGGGGTGAATAGCGCTCGTGGCTATTTCGTTCGATTCGTAAAACTATCGGAGTAATTAAGCAGCGGAATAAAACAAAGTAAGCACACAGAGACAAGAGGATTTTTACTTCGTTCGGAGCCTTGATCGACTCCTACTCGAAGGCCCGCGATCCTTGTTCACTTTCGGTGGGCAACAACTATAAGCTCGTTAAAAGATTACAATAATGAGTACAAATAAAAGCTATCAAAAATTATACCGACAACAAGAAATGCTAATTCTGAAGCTTCGGGTCGTCGGGCACTTGTAGTAGAACTTCGGAGCGTCTTTTGGAGCAGCGTGTTGATGAAGGATCACTTAGAATTCGTTATATCTTGAAGCTGCACCTCAACCCTCCTTTTATATGCGATTCCGGGCGCCTGGATCCCTTCCGGGCGCCTGGAGTGTGACGTGGCCAACCAACCAGGATGCTCCACGTGGCGAAGTCGCGCAGGAGATAGAATTTGGTCCCGGGCGCCCGGACAGCCTTTTTCCAGCAGGTTCCTCACATGCAAACAAAGGTTAGTCCGAGCAAAATACCCTGCAAGACAATGTTAGAATCTGATAAAACACAGTAAGTAATAATTGACAGTCTTTGGACTGTCCGAGTCTGACTTTGGATTTCCATCCGGAAACCCTAGGTCGACCCGACGCCTACTGTTCCCTCTTCGGGGAACGCGTCCTCACCTACTCCACTCAGGAGATTTACCTGTTGCCAGTCGACTGGACTTTTGCTCAGCACTCGATGCTTCCGGACTTTCTGCTGGACATCCGCTTCCCCGGCTAGTCCAGTCTTTCACCTGGTTCGCGACACCAGGACTTTTCACCTAGGGTTACCACCCCCTAGGACTTTTGCCTGAAGCCATCAACCTGCCAAGACTTTACTCATAGGGTTACCACCCCCTATGACCTAGGGTTATCGCCCCCTAGGGTTTTCCCTTTGCCTAACCGCAGCTAGGACTTTCCTGAAACCCTCAAGTAGACTCGTTAGACTAAAAAACATCTTAACTTTGAATTCTTTGCCGTTATCAAAACACGAGTTCGATCGTCGGATGCTTCCCGCACCAACAATCTCCCCCTTTTTGATTATGGCAACACGAATTCGAAGTTAAGTAAACAAGCGAATAGAACTAAAGTAAATAGATAGTCATTTTAAATAGATAGTCGTTTTAAACACAGGCAAAATTTGCTAAGTATAGCTGAACAATGTAACTAAAGTAAATTTTGCCCTATATACTCCCCCTTAACTTTGGCTTCCCCTTAACTTTTGCTCCCCCTTGATTTTTAACTTCTTGAATTTTATGTTTACATTTTTGCTACTCTCCCCCTTTGCCATAACTCAAAAAATAGGCAATGTATAAAGAGTTGTACATGATTAAAGTTAGCAATATTCAACAGAGTTTGGAAGTTAAGGTCAATTGGAAATTAAGTTTTTAGGACTAGATTATTCATTTAAGTTCAGTTGATCCTTAAGTCCAGACACAAGTCATGTTTATATATTAGGTATCAGAGCCATAGTGAACAACACATTCTTGAAAAAGAAATTGAGTACCTTTTGCCAACTGTCTAACCTTTAGTTACTTGCTGATTGTCTATAGGACAATAGCTTTTACTAGGTTAGTCAAGTTAAGTTATTTAGGTCTAGATAGACTTGACTAGAGCTGGAGAACTTTAACTTGATTAATGTTTATTGCATATTTAACGCCCAGACTCATATTGATGCACAGATATAAGCATTCTTGAGTCCAGGCTATACCCTATGCATCTCACGCCATTCTATGTTTTTCAATCACAATCAAGGTAAACCTAGGTGTTTTGTGAGATGCTCTGGCTTAATTCTAGGGGAACATGATATCTAGGGGGGTCATAGACTAAACCCAACTTTTGAAAGTCTAGTAAAATTGGAGGTTTGAAAACTGTTTTTCCTAGAATTTGAAAATAATAGTAAGATATCTATTCTACCCAATACATTCCTATTTGCCTTCTAAGTCCACTGAACTCAAGTTCAGGTAAGGGTTTTGTAAAAATGTCAGCTAGGTTTGATTTGGACTCAACGTGGTTGAGTGCAATTTCACCTTTAGCTACATGATCCCTTACAAAGTGGTGTTTTACCTCTATGTGTTTGGTCCTAGAGTGGTGTATAGGATTTTTGGTCAGATTAATTGAGCTGATATTATCAATAAAGATTTTAGTATTTTTATAGTCTAGTTGATAGTCTTTTAGTGTATGCATCATCCATAACAATTGAGATGCACATTCTCCTAGAGCTATGTATTCAGCTTCTGTAGTGGATAGAGCAACACAATGTTGCTTTCTGCTTGACCAACTTACTAGGCACTGACCTAGAATCTGGCAGCCACCACTTGTACTTTTTTTGTCTAGCTTGCACCCGGCATAGTCTGAATCAGAATAGCCATAAAGGTCAAAAGTGCAAGTTCTTGGATACCAAAGTCCTACATTTAGAGTTCCTTTAATATACCTCAGTATTCTTTTAACATATGTTAGGTGTGACTCTTTTGCACAGGATTGGTATCTTGCACACATACCTACTACAAACAGTATGTCAGGTCGACTTGCAGTTAGATAAAGTAAACTCCCTATGGCACTCCTATAGTATTTTGGGTCTACAGATTTTCCTTCAGGGTCAGAGTCAATGTTTATGTTGGTTGCCATTGGAGTATTTATAATTTTTGAGTTTTCCATGCTGAATTTTTTGATTAACTCCTTAGCATATTTAGTTTGATAAATGTAGATTCCATCTTTGGTTTGTTTTATTTGTAAGCCTAAGAAAAAATTGAGTTCTCCAACCATGCTCATTTCAAATTCACTTTCCATTAACTTAATAAATTCTTTTAGAAATTTTGAGTTAGTTGAGCAAAAAATTATGTCATCAACATAGATTTGGGCTATAACGATGTCTTTTCCTATAGTTTTCACGAACAAAGTAGGATCAATTTGTCCTTGGTTAAATTCTTTGGATATTAAGTAATTAGATAATCTTTCATACCATGCTCTAGGGGCTTGTTTTAGTTCATATAGTGCCTTTTTTAATTTAAAAACGTGATTAGGGTAGTCTATGTCTTCAAACCCTGGAGGTTGGCTTACGTAGACTTCTTCCTTGATAAAACCATTTAAAAAAGCTGACTTAACGTCCATTTGGTACAATTTGAATCCTTTATTGGCTGCATAGGCTAATAACATCCTAATGGACTCGAGTCTAGCTACTGGAGCATAGGTTTCATCATAGTCTAGGCCTTCGACTTGACTAAACCCTTTGGCTACGAATCTTGCCTTGTTTCTTACTATAACACCGTGATCATCTAACTTATTCCTAAAAACCCATTTTGTATATATTATTGATTTATCTATGGGTTTAGGTACAAGGTCCCAGACTTGGTTTCTCTCAAATTGGGCTAATTCTTCCTGCATTGCAATGATCCAGTCTGGATCAGGCAGGACTTCTTCTATAGTTTTAGGTTCAATTTTAGAAATTAGAGCAATCTGACTAAGGTTTCTATAGGACGATCTAGTTCTGACTCCTAGGTTTGGGTCACCCAAAATTTGGTCAGGTGGGTGAGAGGTGCTTATTCTAGTTGGTCTTATTTGTGAGTCAGAAACTGGTTCTTCAGACTCATTAAGATTAGTTTGGATTTCATCATCATCTACATCTCTTGGATTAGTGTTAATACTTGCATTTATTTTAGGTAAGTTGTTTTCTTCATCAAATATTACATTAGTTGTTTCTTCAACTTTCAATGTATTTTGATTATATACTCTAAAGGCTCTACTGGTAGAGGAGTATCCTAGGAATATTCCTTGGTTAGATTTGGGTGTAAATTTTCCTAAGTAATCTTTAGTATTTAAAATGTGAACTTTACAACCAAATACCTTTAAATAATTTAGATTGGGAATTTTATGATAGTAGAGTTCATACGGTGTTTTGTTGTGATATTTGTTTATTAAAATTCTGTTTTGAATATAATTTGCCGTATTTATTGCTTCACCCCAAAATTGGTGACTTAACTCATATTCGTTTAACATTGTCCTAGCGGCTTCTTGTAGTGTTCTATTTTTACGTTCTACTAGTCCATTTTGTTGGGGGGTTCTAGGACATGAAAATTCATGTTGGTATCCATTTATTTTACAAAATTGGGTGAACTTATGATTTTCAAATTCCCCTCCGTGATCACTTCTTATTCTTTTAATTTTAGTATCTTTTTCATTTTCCGTTAAGTTGCAAAAATTACTAAATATTTCATAGGTTTCATCTTTTGATTTTAGAAATTTTACCCAAGTGTACCTGGAGTAGTCATCAATTATTACTAAGCAATATTGGTTCTTGTTTAGTGATTTGGCTCCATGTGAATCAAATAGATCAAGGTGAAGGAGTTCAAGTAAGGTGTTGGATCTTTCTAGGTTAGTTGACTTATGGGTTGACTTGGTTTTTTTTCCTTTTTGACATGCATCACAGATTGAATTTTCAATAAATTTTAATTTGGGTAAACCTCTAACTAGACCATTTTGACTCATTCTTGAAATAAGTCTTGTGTGTGTGTGACCCAGCCTTCTGTGCCACAGTTGGGTTTCCTCTTGTTGTGTCAGGAGACACTTTATAGAGGATATTGATAAATTAATTGTGTAGATGTTATCTTTCCTAAGTCCCTTAAGTTTAATTTCTGGATTTTCAATGTTTTTAACTAGACATCCAGATTTATCGAAATTAACTAGATATCCGCTGTCACACAATTGACTTATACTTAGTAAATTAAAGTTAAAATTTTCAACCAATAAAACATTTTGAATAATGAAATCGGAACTAAGTTCAATATTACCTTTTCCGATTACTTTAAGTTTACCGTTGTTGCCGAATGCAACTGATCCTAGACTCTTGTACTTGAGTTTGGTAAACTTCAACTTATCTCCAGTCATATGTCTGGAGCATCCACTGTCCAACATCCATTGATCCAATTCCTACACATGAAGTAGTTGAATTGGTTTCTTTTTAATGGATTAAAGATAGCGTGATTGAAGCAGACACTATGTTTATTGTCTCCTTAAATTTTCTGTTTCAAGATAATTTAGCAAACACTTATGTTTATTGAGTTTGAGAATAATTTTGAGATTTATTTTGAAAAGATTTGAAATTAATTTTGAAAAGATTTTTAAATAATTAAGTTTTTAAAATAATTTTGAAATTAATTTTGAAAAGTTTTTAAAATAATTTTGAAATTAATTTTGAAAAGTATTTTAAATGATTTTGAAATTAATTTTGAAAAGTTTTTAAAATGATTTTGAAAAGTTTTTTAAATAATTTTGAAATTAATTTTGAAAAGGTTTTTTAAATAATTTTGAAATTGATTTTGGAAAGTATTTTAAATAATTTTGAAATTAATTTTGAAATGTTTTTTAAATGATTTTGAAAAGAAATTTTATTTCTTAGTCATCTCACCTGATCTAAATTGTCAATTAGGGAATCCTATAATTGATGTGAGATGATTTATTGTTGAATTCAAGGGTCTGGTTTAACTTTGTGTTAGATTCAAGTTTAGCTTTGGGTTCAACAAGTAAGCATTCTTTGGATAAACTTCTGGGCTATGGTGAGTCACAAGGAACTCATTAAAGTAACCATGCCTTCGAGGTCTTCCAAATAGTCCTACCCATTGAACTTAATACTAATCCTTGGTCTAACTAGTTAGGATCCATTTAAGGGTAGCTTCGGTCAGTTTCACTTGGCCAAATGCACCAGGTCGAAGCCATATCTTCCTAGACATGCGATGCCCAAGTTTCCCTAACGTACTATCATCCAAAAATTTCACCAGTACTGTGGTTCAAGTTAAACTTATCCTTTTTAATCTATCCTTAATTACCCTACCGGGTAGTCTACTCTTGTTTTACCCATTCTGGGTAGATTAGGTTCAGTTACCCTATCGGGTAGTTCAGTTGGAGGTGCCAGCTAGTTTGGATCCTCCATCTAGTTTTCAATTTAATTTGTATTTTTAATTTAAATTCGAATTTAGAATTTAGATTTTGTAATTTAAGTTTTGAATTTGTAATTTAATTAATTTAAATTCGAATTTAGAATTTAGATTTTGTAATTTAATTTTGAATTTTTAATTTAAATTTGAATTTAGAATTGTAATTTAAGTTTTGAAGAATTTTTAATTTAAATTCGAATTTAGAATTTAGATTTTGTAATTTAAGTTTTGAATTTGTAATTTAATTTTGAATTTTTAATTTAAATTCGAATTTAGAATTTAGATTTTGTAGATCGTTTTAATATTAGTTTTCCCTGGATCACGGCCTCGATACGGTCTGTCGAGGTAGTATATTTGATCCTTCGGAACCCAGTATTGGCCAAGTCCAACTTGATTGATCAATTTGGACTTGGGGACCCATGCTTGGACTGATTTGCTATTTTGTTTTATTAATGATAAATAAGATCTATATTTTTTTTTACTTTTATATCCCAGTCCAGTTTTGTTGTAGACGACTCTTTGTGTCCCAAGAATTAGATCCAAATTCTTGGACCCCGGAGAGAACTTTTCTAAAGTAATTTTTAAATCTTTTAACTGATTTTTCAGATATGAATTTTCTTTCTCAAGTTGTTGTACTTGAGTTGAATCTTCAATTTGAACTTGATCAGGTAAAGATTTTGAGTTAGTTACTTCTTTAAGAGTGGTTACTTCTTTTAAAAGTGACTTAATTTTCAAATTTGACTTGGCTAATTTGCGAAGTAAATAATTGACTAAATTATTAAGTCTAGGAATACTTACAGCGGAGTCTGGCCCTTCGGAAACGGATGCGGATCCGTGGCTTTGCTCGGAGTCGGCTTCTGACTTGCTCTCGGATTCGATGATCTGGTCCCGGGCCATCAATGCGAGTAAACTCGTTTGGTCGAGTTCGTCGTCTTCGTCCTCCGAAGAAGATTCGTCCCAGGTTGCCTTTAGTGCCTTCTTTCTTCTTTGCTTCTTGGCTTCCTTTTGATTGAGGCAGTTGACTTTTATATGCCCCTTCTGGTTGCACCCGTAGCAAGTGACTTCGTACTTTGCCTTTGAGTTCTGTTGAGCCTCCTTTGATTGAACTGCCTTCTTTAGATCCTTCTTGTTGAAGCCCTTCTTCTTCTTGTAGAGCTTCTTTACAAGATTCACAAACTCGCTGGCCAGTTCATCTTCTGAATCTTCTGAATCTTCTGAATTGGGTTCGTCTTCTGATTCTGATTCAACTTTTCGCCGTCCTCTTGATTCTCGTGTTCTACTCGTTCCTGCAATCAAAGCAATACCTTTCTCAGATGGCAGTGTATTAGTTTGTTCATGGAGTTCAAATTCGCTAAATAACTCGTCTAATTTTAAGGACGACAAATCCTTAGAGACTTTGTAGGCATCTACCATTGATGCCAACAATGAACTCCTAGGAAATGAGTTAAGTGCATACCTTATTATATCTCTATTTTCTACCTTCTGCCCGATTCCATGTAGAGAATTCAGGATATCTTGAATTCGGGCGTGCAAAGAGCTTGCCGTCTCACCTTCCTGCATTTTCAAATTGTATAGTTTATTTAGTAACAAATCACGCTTACTTACCTTGGTTTCCGCAGTGCCTTCGTGAAGTTCAATCAGTTTCTCCCATAGTTCCTTTGCGGAGGAGAATGGACCAACTCTGTTGAGCTCTTCTTTGGTAAGACCGCATTGGATTGTGCAGGTGGCTTTGGCGTCGGCTTCCACCTTTTTGATAAAAGCTGGCTCCCAGTCCTCACAGGATGTAGGCTTACCGTCTGTACCAGTTGGTAGTTGTAGTCCTGTTTTGACGGTCATCCATGTGTCGAACTGGATCTTTAGATAAATTTCCATTCGCCCCTTCCAATATTCGAAGTCTTCTCCGGAAAATAATGGGGGACGAACGGTGCTAAATCCTTCTTGTTGGGCCATTTAGATCTACAAAAAAAATAGAAACAACAAGATCTATTCCAAGACTAAGTTTTGGATTAGTAGTGTGGGAGGAAGGAAAAAAAATAGGCTCAAGTGGTATTGACCAGCTTTGAGCAGAAAATCGATTCGTAAAAAGGAATTAGAATATAGCTATGAGGCTAAATTCTAATTGACTCCGAACAAAACCACAAAAAAAAATTGTCTCGAATAGTGGTTGCACTGATTCAAGACGACCCCGCTCTGATACCAATTGTTGGATCGAGAAGCGCTAGAGGGGGGGGGGGGTGAATAGCGCTCGTGGCTATTTCGTTCGATTCGTAAAACTATCGGAGTAATTAAGCAGCGGAATAAAACAAAGTAAGCACACAGAGACAAGAGGATTTTTACTTCGTTCGGAGCCTTGATCGACTCCTACTCGAAGGCCCGCGATCCTTGATCGCTTTCGGTGGGCAACAACTATAAGCTCGTTAAAAGATTACAATAATGAGTACAAATAAAAGCTATCAAAAATTATACCGACAACAAGAAATGCTAATTCTGAAGCTTCGGGTCGTCGGGCACTTGTAGTAGAACTTCGGAGCGTCTTTTGGAGCAGCGTGTTGATGAAGGATCACTTAGAATTCGTTATATCTTGAAGCTGCACCTCAACCCTCCTTTTATATGCGATTCCGGGCGCCTGGATCCCTTCCGGGCGCCTGGAGTGTGACGTGGCCAACCAACCAGGATGCTCCACGTGGCGAAGTCGCGCAGGAGATAGAATTTGGTCCCGGGCGCCCGGACCTCCGGGCGCCCGGATCCATCCCGGGCGCCCGGACAGCCTTTTTCCAGCAGGTTCCTCACATGCAAACAAAGGTTAGTCCGAGCAAAATACCCTGCAAGACAATGTTAGAATCTGATAAAACACAGTAAGTAATAATTGACAGTCTTTGGACTGTCCGAGTCTGACTTTGGATTTCCATCCGGAAACCCTAGGTCGACCCGACGCCTACTGTTCCCTCTTCGGGGAACGCGTCCTCACCTACTCCACTCAGGAGATTTACCTGTTGCCAGTCGATCCTCCAGATCAACTGGACTTTTGCTCAGCACTCGATGCTTCCGGACTTTCTGCTGGACATCCGCTTCCCCGGCTAGTCCAGTCTTTCACCTGGTTCGCGACACCAGGACTTTTCACCTAGGGTTACCACCCCCTAGGACTTTTGCCTGAAGCCATCAACCTGCCAAGACTTTACTCATAGGGTTACCACCCCCTATGACCTAGGGTTATCGCCCCCTAGGGTTTTCCCTTTGCCTAACCGCAGCTAGGACTTTCCTGAAACCCTCAAGTAGACTCGTTAGACTAAAAAACATCTTAACTTTGAATTCTTTGCCGTTATCAAAACACGAGTTCGATCGTCAGATGCTTCCCGCACCAACAGATTGGGTTTCCAAAAGGCAATCAACCAAATAATAAAACTTGTATCTAATTCTCTCCCAATTATATCTATATATAATTCTCTTTAATGAGTTGGATTAGAAAGCCAAAATCCAAATCATTATCCCTTAACTAAAAATTAGCTCATTAACCCCTTAGTTTGGTTCACAACTATACCAAGTTGGTTCATGACCATTTCATGATTAAATAAAATATGGTTCAACTCTACCATAAGAGATGTCACACATCCACGCTTCCATCATAATAAATATTTTCATATTTGTTTTATGTATGGTTCAATCAAATATTTATCGCTCGATCTAAGAATCGTATTCTTTAACTTATTTTACATCTTTTAGAGACTCGTTAGTGCTTGTGACCCAATAGGTTCCCAATTTATCTTGATCATCCATAATTAACTACTTAATTATAGAACGATCATAAGTAGAACCTAGTAGTATATCATGATCTCCAATTAGCCAAAAAATCATAGTTGATCTTAAAACTAATTCTAAACCCTTCAGCAGCTACAGTAAGTTGTGTCTTGTTCCTTTCACTCATCTTATACCTACTTGGTTCAGAACATGATTTATGTGTCTGTCTCTACTAGACTGACTATGTCACATCTAGCCCAAGTAATACTTTCTTGTTCTACAGATTCAAATTACTCGTATATGTGTACAAGAGTCTCGTACTCTTAATAGGTGATGCTTTGGTAAAAATTTTTGAGTAATAATCTTAACGAGTGATCATAGGGTATACGTCTCCTCGTAAAGAACAATGAATCCTTTGTGGGCTATCTAAATATCTTCAGGTATTTCGATTTAAATCCAATCATCACAGGTCCACACCTCAATGAGGTACTTGCTTAAGATGTCAAAGTATAAGTTTTCATAACCAAGATGACTTGTATACCTCAAGTCGAAGAAAACTTACACTCAAGCTGTAGTAAAAGCTTCACAGACATATCCATATATATATAGCCATATGAAGTCTTACAGCGAGTCACTTCAATGAACTAGTTACCGTAACTAGCATCCACGTTTAACTCTCAACATCCCAATGTCTCCAGCTAGTAAGAAAACAACTGTTTGGTGAACCAAGGAGTATAACCCATGCTAGTCTTACAGAATTGATGATGTCTGAATGCATCAATTTGATGATTAGGGAAATTCTAATACATTCATAATTACACATGTAGAGATAATTACTAGTTGTGATCCAATTATAATTTTTTTCATGCTAAATTGTATTGTGGACATTCAGTAAATGAGTTTAAGACTATCAAACACATAATATACACTCAAATAGTAAATCTATATTTGGTAAAAAACATAAGATAATTACCTTAGGACATCCCTCAAAATCTAACACTTCCACTTAGCCTAATGTCAATCGCTACGGTGTCCTAAATCGTAAGCATGGATGTGACTGTCAAACTTGTTTAGTGGTAGAGTTTTTGTCAAAGGATACGCTAGGTTCCTTTCAGTGGAAATTTTTTCGAACTGTATTTCTTTCCTACTAATGATCTCCCTGATCAGATGATAGCGGCGCAACACATGTTTTGATCGCTGATGAGACCTAGATTCCTTTGCTTGCGCAATAGCTTCGGTGTTGTTGCAGTAAATAGGTAATGCTTCAACAGTAGATAGAACTACTCTAAGTTTGACAATGAACTTCTTGATCCAAACTACTTTCTTTGCTACTTCCGAAGCTGTAATGTATTCTACCTCACAGGTAGAATCTGCAATAGTGTTTTGCTTGGAACTTTTCCAACTAACTGTGCCTCCATTGAATATGAATATGAATATGAATACAAACGGGGACTTAGAGTACCTTGTCCGTTTGGAAATTTGAATTTGTATATTCACGTATGATCATATCACCATATCCATATACCAAGAACATATCCTTAGTTCTTCTCAAGTACTTAAGGATCATCTTGACAACTATCCAATGATCTATTCCAGGATCAGACTGGTATCTACTCGTAACACTCAGAGTATACGATATATTAGGCCTTATACATAACATAGCATACATGATAGATCGTATTGCGGACGGATAAGTATTTTATCCATGCAAATCCTCTTGTCTTCTATACGTGGGCACATAGACTTTGAAAGGTGAATTTCATGCCTCATAGGTATAAAACCTTTCTTGGATTCAGACATGCTAAACTATTTTAGCACTCTATCTATATATGTCAACTGTGAAAGACCAAGCAACCTTTTCGATCTATCTCTATAGTTTTTTATCCCGAGGATGTAAGTTGCTTCTCCCATGTCTTTTATGGAAAATGTTTTGGACAACTAAACTTTAACTGACAGTAAAACTATCACATCATTTCCTATAAGTATTATATCATCAACATATAATATCAGGAATATGATCACACTTCCACTAACCTTTTGATACACACAAAGATTGTTTGGATTTTATGAGAAATTAAATTCTTTAATTGTCTCATCAAAATGGATATTCCAACTCCTGGATGCTTGGTTTAGTACATAAATGGATCGTTAAAACTTGCATACTTTGTTTTTGTCAATGGATGTGAAACCTTCGAGCTATATCATATACACATACTTGAGCAGATTTCCATTAAGGAAAGCTGTTTTCATATTCATTTGTCATATTTTATAATCATGATGAGATGATATGACCAGGAGTATCCAAATAGATTTAAGCATGACTACATGTGAGAAAGTTTCGTCATAGTCAATGCCTTACCTTTGATGATAGTCTTTCGTTACCAACCTTGCCTTGTAGGTAATTACATTACCATCCATGTTGATTTTCTTCTTGAAAATCCACTTGTACCCTATAGGCGTAATACCCTTAGGTGAGTCCAGCAAATTCCAAACTTGGTTTTCGTACATGGAAATCATTTCTGACTTCATAGCTTCACTTGTCCTTTTTTGAACTATTCAGAGCTATAACCTCCTAGTGAATGAGTTGATATTGATCCACATACATCGGTATGTACGAGCCCAAGTAACTCATCAACTTGTTCACCCTTTAAAAAAAAAAGTAACTTTGTCATCTTACCTTTTAAATATGAATCACATGTATCAAATGTATCTAATTCATATGATTTGAGAACTGCAATCTTTTATAATTTGGACATACGTTTCTTGCTTATATGGCCAAGGCGACAATGCCACGAGTAAGAGGTTAATTGATTATCTAATCAGACGCGTTTCTTGCTCGTATTGATATTGAATGCGTCACTAGAATTTTTATATCAATCAAGAATCTTTAATTATTTTGGAAACGAATTTTCAAATTAATTTTCTAACAATTTAGGAAATAAATAATTAATATTTATTAATTTATTAGAGAATAATTTAAATCTAGATTTTTTATGATTGTTCAAATCGGTCCAAATTTTGTATTTTTTAATAATTTAGGAAACTTTCCAAAAATGAAATATTTTAATAAATCCAAAAATTCTAGAAAAGATTAATTCAATAATTTAATTTAGAATATTCAAATCTATATTTTTAAATCCTTCCAAATTTATCATTTCCTAATAATTTAGGAAACTTTTCAAAAATAGAATATTTTAATAAATATGAAAATTTCAAAAAAGATTAATTATATAATTTAATTTAGAATATTTCAAATCTAGATTTTTTAAAATTTTATAATCTCTCCATATTTAGTATTACTTAACAAATTAGAAATTTTTTAAAAAATAGAATATTTTTTAAAATTTTAGAAAATTTTAAAAATGATAATTTCTAAATTAATATAATATTTTTAAATTTAATTTTCTAAAATTATATCAGAAACTTTCCAAATTTAGAATTTCCTAACAATTTAGGAAACTTCAAAAAATAGAAAAGGTCATAATAATTCTAAAAAGATTAAAATTAATTATAACACTAATTACAAACCATAAAATAGTTTTACGATCATGTCGAAACACGATCAGGCTTTGATACCACTATTGGGATATACCCGATGCGGGTGTGTGCTAGAACATGTAACACGTTTCGTAAACATGCACAACAAAAAATAAAATAATAATACTTTCTAATTATTGCATCACACACATCATACGTATACAAGGATACAACATGTCAAACATGATCGCATAATTAAAATTTTACAAAAAATAAATTTACACTAAATATACCGTACGGATGACTTGTAATGAGAAGGGTATCAACCGTATCGATGTTGTCAAACTTCACCTCTATTCATATCCATGCTGAGCTCCTCAAGATAACTCTTTGAATACAAGTCTCTTCTTTGGAAGTTACTAGCCACGAGCGAAGAAGAATGATCGAGAGTAAGAAGAAGAGAAGCACACAGGGGAGAATTTTCTCCCTTGTGGTGGTCACGATAACAAGAGGGAGTACCCTCTTGTTGGCGGCAGGAGAGAGAGGAGAGAGAGAGGAGGATTGAGTTTTCAAAAGTTAATCAACTAAATAATTAAACTTATATATAATTCTCTCCCAATTACATGTATATATAATCTCCTTTAATGAGTTGGATTAGAAAGCTCAAATCCAATCCATTATTCCTTAACAAAAAATTAGTCCATTTACCCCTTGATTTGGTTCACAATTAAACCAAACAGGTTAATGACTAATTCATGATTAAACCAAATATGGTTCAACTCTTTCATAAGAGAGTACAAGTATACTTAGGGAATGTCACAATTTTATTGGTATTAGAATTAGGTTTGAGTTCAAATGCTGAGTTTTATATTTTAAGGATTTCCATCTCATTTCGATTTATAATTTTCCGAGTCGGGAAGCAAGACATGCCAAAGAACATCTCTGAATTATAGGAAAGTAAAGTATACCTCTAGTGATTATCTTACCTTATGTGTTCACTACTTGGTGTAAGTTAATGTTAGACAAGTTGAATGTCATAGGAATTGAGGTGCGATTGGTTAGATTTCCTTTAATTTAATTGGATTGTGTAACTATTTCTATATATGTCCATTAGGTACTCACTAATTTGGTTTAGTATGATAACACTTAGTGAATCAGCTCTATTCGCAATCGTGGTCGGAGTTGTCCATGGACGCGACCCATTGACACTTAGGACCCGAACCTGATGCAGAGGATGCAAATTCTTCTGTGGCACCAACTGAGACCGAGTTAAAAGGTAGGGGTTGGGCCCATCAACAACCTATTGGAGATCAAGGAGCATAGTCTTAGGAAATACCAACAACTATATCGTTCTTACCACCACGATTTGGATAATGAACAAAGAGCGTAGACTCATATTATCATAGTCAATAAAGGATCGATGTATCCTATACCATAGAGATTTTGGCCATGGACTACTCATATTTAGTTAGATAACCTAGAAGATACATTCAGATATATGATCTATAGTGATGTGGAGAAGATAAAGCTAGTTGCTTATCACTTGCGAGATCATGACAATTAGTGAAAATTACATAAGTTGACCTTCGAGAGGCAGAGATAATATTTCTCTACCTTTTTTTTTTTGTGTGTATTTCGTCATCAGGAGTTCTTGAACCCTAAGTGAGGCAACTATAGCATAGTCCTGAGGGTGATTCTTATATACAGTGCAGAAACTTGGATTATTTCAATGCATAATTGAAAGATGTTAGCAAACCATTTACAATAAGAGTCATTCAATTATCTTGCCTTTCAATGGATATCTTCAAAAACTTTGAGTGTTATATCTCAATCTTGCTCGAATTCAGGCTATCTGCACTTTGAATACTTCAATTTCTACCCACAAAATATGCATCAAAACTTTGGCAAATTCATTAAAATTGGCACACTCTGAGTGGTAGCCGAGCAAAACATTTATGTGCCATTTCCGACAAATTCATTGAGATTTGAGACATCAATGCATTTGAGGTCCCATATAGAGACATTTAGGATCTAGATGCATGGAGATGCTCTATGGATATATACTCTACTTAGTAGAGCCCATCTTGAAAAGATCTTTCGGTTTTGTTCCTTCTGAAATTCTAATGGAAAAGTTGACTTGAGGATGCTTTTTTTCTACCCTTCCCTATGGGTATTCCTTGTCATCATACCTCGATACAGCTGTAGAGATGTTCTTAATCACCTTCTCCACCTCTATGTGAGATGCATTTGCGCATTATAAGTCTTATAGATGAGACTCTTCAATTTCGACGATCATCGATTTCAAAGATGTGCTCCCAAGGCAAATTCAAATAAAGAAGACTTACTCTTGAAAGTGCATCGAGCATGATATTGCGGTTCATCCGAGAAGTACCTAGTGCATCGAGCATGATATTACGGTTCATCCGAGAAGTACCTATATATATTAGGACTTAAGATGCTCTTTCGAGTGAAACGGTGTGAAGAAGGACATTGAGGATCTTATATCTCGACACTTGGTGTGTCAATAAGTGAAGGTAGAACCTCAGAGTGACACAGTCAAAGCATAGTGGACCCATAACCTATAGAAAGCGTCAGAGACCAGCAAACTTACTTCAGAAGATTTTTCTACCAAAGTAGAAAAGGAAATATAATACAATGAATTTTGGAGGGTGCATGATTCGATTTAGGTGATCATTGATCGATTATCCAAGTTTGTCCATTTCCTACTGATAAGCCAAGAGAACTCAATAATCACGAAAATCTCAGCATGTTCCTCGGTCGAATCAGAAATATATTGACTAATTACAGTCAATATATTGCATGTTGAATAAGTGAATGGAGAAGAAATGGAAGAGGAAAGATGCTCCATTGTGAATGAGACTTTAGTACCACATTGGAAGTTTCAAGACATTTTTGTTGGTTTATATTCATTCACATACATTAAAAATGTGAACAAATGCATGGGGAGAAGCTCTCTCTCACGTGTGGGTGCGCAATGGGGGGGGGGGGGGGGCAAATCCATGGCGGATTGCACTAAATCAAGTTAACTCGTGTGCGAGCGCGACCTGCGCACATGAATGCTAGATCTTTTGCTGTTGTGAAACAGATGCATTAAATTCGAGATTAGGTAGCCGTTTCATTACCACGTAGATCTTTTGCTGTTGTGAAACAAATGCATTAAATTCGAAATTAATACAGAATAAAATTGGCCGAGTAATAATGAGTGAAATGGTGGTCGTTTCGCTGCTCGGCTAATAATGACCATTAAGATCATTAACTCTGGCCATTGAACCGAGCTCCTATATAAGGAGGCTCTGATCGTAGGCAAAAAAAAACATAGTAAGCAAAGCAAAGACTCTCCATTTTCCTCCTCCTCTGTCGTGCAACTCCTGCTCGGCGGAGTGCCCGTGATAGCAATCGGGTGCCACTCAGTTCGCCATGACCACCAATACTTGGTGGAGTCCATGGTCAACCGTTGTATCCTGGGAAACAGACGACCCTTGTAAGCCTCGAAGCACAGCTGGAGGTGGGCGAATCTGTTTCAAGGAAACTGCGACTCGCAAGCTTCGGTCAGCTCACCCGGTCAGTCTCTTCATCCGACCATCAGACTTCTCTACCCGCTCGGGGTCT
Source organism: Zingiber officinale (assembly GCF_018446385.1). Lineage (NCBI taxonomy): Eukaryota > Viridiplantae > Streptophyta > Magnoliopsida > Zingiberales > Zingiberaceae > Zingiber > Zingiber officinale. The sequence goes on from NC_055988.1 coordinate 86,919,824, forward strand.
TCGCCCGGCTTGTCAGTTAGCTCGGTTGGTCAATCTCTCTCTGATAGCCCGACCTATTTGCTTCACTCGTCCTGTCTACTCGACCCGGCCAACCTCTCTGACAGTCCGACCTATCTGCTCGACTCGGCCGACCTCTCTGCTTCAACCAGCCTGTCTGCTCGACTTGGGCGACCTCTCTGACATCCTGGCCTGTCTGCCTCATCCAACCGGCCTCTCTTGCTTGGCCTGTCTGCCTCACCCGACTGACCTCTCCTATTCGGCCTATCCGCCTCGTCCGACCGGCCTCTCCTGCTCGACCTGTGTGCCTCATTTGACCAGCCTCACTGCTCAGACGCTCTGCTCACTTAGTCACTCTGAGGTTGGAACTTGGATAAAAACCAACTCCTGCTGGCAGCCTGAGATCATCTGCTCAGGTCAACTCAATTGTAAGTTGAATTTAAATTCTATGTAATTTTAAATTCAGCTAAGTCCCTAAAATCTCCGGCAATAGATTGTTTGTGTCCAACATTGCAATTGTAGTTTGATTCTGATAAGCACTAAAATAATCGGTTTCTGTCGGTTATTAATTATGTTTTCATGTATTAGTTTTTATTTTAAGCATATGGGTAGTTGTCCTAAAAGTAAGAGGAGATTATGAAATAATTTGTATTTAAGCCTATCTCATGGGGGAAGAAGGGGAAAAAAGTTCATAAAATTTGTGGTTTGTTCTCACCTAAAGAGAGTTTCTTTCATTCACTTTCATTTCTTAGGCTGTAACTGGGACCTATCATTGGTATCAGAGTCAGGTCTCTAATGGAAACCAACAGGAAAAGGATCCAACAATTGGAAGTTGGGTTAGGAGAACTTCAAGATGGCATGAGCCAGATGGAACTTGGTATCAACGATAAGTTACATTAAATGGAAGAATTTATCCACAAAATATCTAAAGCTTTGCTATCTAACAAAGAAGGATGAAGCACCAACGCCAATCATCATCATGGCAATTTCAGAAGTACTTTTTGAGATCATGCAGAAAACACACGACAAGTTTTCTCATCCAAATTGGCTAAACTTGCATTTCCGTGGTATTCGGTGACGATCCAACAAAATGGTTCAATAAAGTGGAACAATTTTTTGAATATCAAGGCACTCCAATAGAACAAAAGGTGTCACTTGTGTCATTCCATCTAGAGGGTGAAGCTAATCACAAAGTCGCAAATTCACAAGATTTCCACTAGCCAGCTATTCACCTTTGGATTCTGTTTCTCCCACAAAATTGAAAACATCACCAGTTGTGAAACAACTTACTTGGGAGGAAATGCAAAAGAGACATGCACAAGGTCTCTGTTTTAACTGTGATGAAAAGTTTACTTTGGGTCACAAGTGCCAATGACCACAATTATTATTGCTAGAAGGGGATTTCAAAGCAACTACAGAAGATGATATACAGGATGAGATAGAAGATAGTAATAATCAAACTCAGCTCAAGATATCTTTCCATGCTCTCACTAGATGGACCACTTCTAAAACCATGCGGATTACAACAACAATTGGGCATCAAGAAGTGGTGGTCCTCATCGATTGTGGTTCAACTCATAATTTCATCAGTGAAAAGATAACAGATGTATTGCACTTGCCTGTGGTTTCAACCGAGTCATTCTCTGTCAAAGTAGCTGACGGAAATCCATTAATGTGTAAGGGGAGATTCAAACATGTACCTGTGATACTCCAGGGAATTCATTTCACTTTAATACTCTACCCATTACCATTAACAGGGCTGGACTTTGTATTAGGAGTGCAATGGCTCGAACAACTGGCTTTAGTGTGTTGGGGTTGTAAGTTTACAAACATAGTCTCACATTGAAAATACATAGAAAAGATCATAGGTTTATAAGAAAAATATATCTCTATTGGCATGAGGACTTTTGAGTAGAGTCTAAGAGCAAAACTATGAGGGCTTAGACCTAAAGTAGATAATATCATATCATTGTGGAGATATCTAAATCTCTTTTGATTCTACAATTGGTATCAGAGTGAGGTCTCTCTTCATCAGACTAATCACCGAAACAAGTACGAGCTAGAGCCATGATCCAAGATCGAACTATGTGGGTAAAATTTTGAACAAAGTAGAGGAGACCCTCAGTAGGTTAGTGACCCGATACTTGAGGGCAGGCCTTGAGCAGGTCAAAAGTGACCTGATGCTCGAGAGGAGACCCTGAACAGATCAAGAGTGACCCGATAATTGAGGGAGACCCTATGGTCCTTTGTTTGAGGGAGGGCGATTGTTGGGATTGTAAAGTTGCAAATATAGTACCACATTGAAAACACATGGGAAAGATCATAGGTTTATAAGAAAAAGATATCTCCATTGGCATGAGACCTTTTGGGTAGAGTCCAAGAGCAAAACATGAGAGCTTAGGTCCAAAGTGGACAATATCATATCATTATGGAGATATCTAAATCTCTTTTCAATCCTACACAGTGATTTTGTAAGGAACTATAGCACTAAATACGTAGAAAGTGTAGCGGAAAAACAAGTTCCTTCCAGAAGATCCATGCGAAGGAAAACCACATACTAAGTTTAATAAATGGAGTTTATACCTTTGGTGTGTGCCATTCACAATCCCGATAGCAATGTTTCTTTAGAATGCAAATCTTAGCGCGATCAGCACGCCCGCACCTCCATGGTATCAAGACGAACACATTCTCTATCCATCACACGAAATCATGACTTAGAGAAGAAACAACCTTTGTTGTGCTAGCAACTACACAAGGTTGTTTTTGTCCAAGAGAAGAAGAGGAAGAAGAGCAAAAACCAAGAAGATTACCATCACCCAAAAGGTCACTTCATCTATATAAGGTTACTTCACAAAAGGGTTACTTTACTAAATAAGTTACTTCACCAAAAAGTTAATTTACCAAAAAAGTTACTTCATCTAAAGGTTACTTTTACAAATAGCTTTTGTACTCATCCAATGAATACAAAAATGTTTGTCTCTTGATTTTCATTTTACTTAATGATGTATTAATCTCTATTAATATTCATTAATCTTAATAAGTTGGATTTAGTATATTGGATTAACCATTAATCTAATAAGTCATTAATCCAATAAACCAATGAGTCTAACTCATTACTCAATGAGTCTAATCTGAATTAATTCAACTCAATTCGGATTAGAATTAACCATATAATCCATCTCCAAATTAACATGTTCTTTGTGTATGACCCAATAGGCTCTCGTAATGTTGGCAATGTATCTAAAACTATTTTAGATACATAAGCAATGAGTGGAATCTAGTAATGCATCATTGCTACCCAAGTGATGAGAATGTCAAGATCCGACCTAACATTTCCATGTCTATTATCTTGTATGACTCAGTCCTTCAATCCTTAATATCTAGATTGATCAATGAGATATAGACTGTGTCATCCTCTTATCAATCTTTATGTTTCTTGATCTCTAAGTAGATACACTCAAACAAATAATTTCAATATCTCATATTGACTCATTTGAGCATGACCATGCATTCTTGTATCCTACTATTCAAGGGGCCCACAGATATCGCTTCCGTCATATGGAAGGGATAGATCTCATCTACATCACTCATATCCCTCCACATAATTTGTTACATATCTAGTGATCGACTTTATAGTCCACCTTGTTACAGGTAACGTTTATCGATACCAAAGTACACAGCTCCTTATGTAAGGAACTATAGTGACTTCAGGTCTAAGGACTATTCATACCAATAGTCACATGAGAATGTTTATGATACTCATATAACGATCCATGAAACATTCTCATAGTGGGTCATTTAATATATACTCTAATATATACCCATGTGTCAACCTGATATCTCATATCCATGACTTATGAGATTTAGTCATCTGTTGACCTACATGGTAGTCTCAACGCATTAATATTGTCCTTGTATATTAATGATTAACTAGGAATAGTTAAGAGTAGCGTTCTATATAAATCTATAATGTCTCACAATCAATTCAGCCAATTGCTATGTTGTAGGTTAGAACCTAGGACATTATTATATTTATTTAGTCGACACTGAACTGAAATAAATATAATAACTAATTTTACCTTTTTAATTAATAAAATATGATACAAAAGGTGCTCTTGTCAATTATCTCATAATTGGTACTAGGATTAATACTAACAATCTTCCACTAATACTAGTGTTAATCACTGAAATATCTAATACCCAGTGACCTAGTATAACCATCATGCTTCCTTTATGTCAAAGCCTTGATCAAGGGATCCGCAATGTTAGCATCGGTTGGTACTCTACATATCTTCACATCTCCTCTATTGATGATCTCTTGAATGAGATGGAATCACCATAGTTTGTGTTTGGATTACTGATGAGAGCGAGGTTCCTTATCTTGTGCAATAGCCCTATTGTTATCACAACAGAGGTCTATTGGGTTTGCTATACTAGGAGCAACACCTAGCTCTATAATAAATTTTCTAATCCAAACAACCTCTTTAGCTGCAGCTGAAGCGACAATGTACTTGGTCTCTGTTCTAGAATTAGCGGTTGTGTCTTGCTTTGAACTCTTCCAGCTCACAACACCACCATTTAAGAAAAATACATACCCTGACTATGATCTATAATCATCCTTATTAGTTTGGAAGCTAGCATCGATGTAACCCTTTACAGCAAGCTCTTCATCATCTCTAAAAATCAAGAAATAATCTTGAGTTCTTCTCAAGTACTTAAGAATATTCTTGACTACTATCCAGTAACCTTCACCTGGATTTAACTGGTATTTTCTCATCATGCTTAATGTATACAAGACATCTAGGCGAGTACAAAGCATGACATACATGATAGACACTATAACAGACGTATAAGGAATCTGATCCATGCAGTCCCTTTCTTCCTTAGAAGAGGGGCATTGAGTCTTCTAAAGACTCACACCATGTGACATTGGTAGAAATCCCCTTTTTGGAATTCTGCATGGTAAAACGTTTAAGCACCTTGTCAATATATGCACTCCAACTTAAACCAAGTAATCTCTTAGATCTATCTCTAAAGATCTTGATGCCTAAAATGTAGGCTTCTTTACCTAATCCTTCATTGAAAAATAATTCCCAAGCCAAGTCTTCACTGACTGAAGAGTAAGGATATCATTTCCAATGAGAAGTATGTCATCTACATACAATATGAGAAAGATGATTGTGCTTCCACTAACCCTCTTGTAGACACAAGGTTCATCTTCGTTCTTGATGAAACCAAACGCTTTGATTGCATCATCGAATTGAAGATTCCAGCTTCTAGAAGCTTGGTTCGATCCATATATGGATCGTTACAACTTACACACCTTTCCAACATGCTTTTGACATCCATCTGTCAAATCTCATAATCATAATAAGCTGCAATAGCAAGCATGATCTGAATGGACTTGAGCATCATAACTGGTGAAAAGGTTTTATTATAGTCTATACCATGAATCTGCTTGAATCCTTTAGCCACCAATCTACCTTTATAGGTATGCATATGACCATCCATGTCAGCCATCACTTTGAAGACCCACTTACACCCAATGGGTTTGATTCCTTTAGGCGAATCAACCAATGTCCATACTTGGTTAGTGTACATGGATTTCATTTCGGATCTCATGACTTCTAGCTATTTCTCAAAATCTGAACCCTATACAGCTTCCTGATAAGATGTAGGCTCGTTGAGACCAACTAGCACTATATCATCGTTGTTAGACAAGAGAAAAAAATATCTCTCAGGTTGACGACGGGTCTTATCAGATTTGCATAGAGCTTGTGCTACTTGAACTGGTTGTTGCTCCATAACTTCTTACGGTGTAACAAAATCATGATCCACAACACTTGTGGTACCTGTTCAGTTTCCATTAAGTCTTCGGTGTTAATTTATGTATCTTGAATTTCTTCAAAATCGACTTGACTCCCACTAGTTTTTCTAGAAATAAATTCCTTTTCTAGAAAGACACTAGTTCTGGCAATAAACACTTTACCTTATGCGGGATTATAGAAGTAATATCCCTTTGTTTCCTTAGGATATCATACAAAGTAACACTTGTCTGATTTGAGTCCTAGTTTATCTGACACTGGTCGTCGAACATAAGCCTCATATCCTTAAATCTTCATGAAAGATATCTTGGAACTCTTCCCAGTCCATATTGTATATGATGTTTTTATGACGACCTTAGATGGAACGCGGTTAAGTGTGAAAGTGGTCGTCTCTAGAGCATATCCCCAGAAGGAAGTATGAAGTTCTGTTTGACTCATCATCGATCATACCATATCTAATAAAGTATGATTTCTCCTTTCTGATACACCATTCTATTGTGGTGTGTCAGGTGGAGTGAGTTGAGATATGATCTCACACTCAATGAGATGGTCATAAAATTCTTGGCTAAGGTATTCCCCATCTCGATCTGATCGAAGCATCTTAATACGCTTACCAAGTTAGTTTTGTATTTTATTCTTGAATTCTTTGAACTTTTCAAAAGATTCTGATTTGTGTCTCATTAGATACACGTAGCTGTATCTACTGAAATTATCAATAAAAGTAATGAAGTAATGGTAGCCTCCCCTAGCTGCTATTCTAAAAGGGTCGTATACATCAGTAAGTATGAGTCCTAACAAGTCATTAGCTCTTTCGTTATGTCCACTAAATGGAGTATTTGTCATCTTGCCTTCAAGATAAGATTCGCATACCTCATATGATTAAAAATCAAATGAGTCCAAAAGTCCATCTTTGTGGAGTTGGGATATAGGACTCTCATTTATGTGACCTAAGCGATAATGTCAAAGATATGTTTGATTCAAATCATTAGACTTGAACCATTTGATATTTATGTTATAGATTGGGTTGTCAAAGTCTAGAACATAGAGTCCATTCATGAGATGTGTACTACAATAAAATATTTCATTGAAATAAATGGAACAACATTTGTCCTTTATTATAAATGAGAATCCTTTCTTGTCCAAACAAGAAATAAAGATAATGTTCTTAGTTAAGGCAGACACATAATAACACTCTTCAAGTTCTAAAACAAGCCCAGTGGGCAAAGATAAGGCATATGTTTCTACAGCTATAGCAATAACTTTTGTATCATTGCCTACTCGTAGGTCCACTTCGCCCTTTGTCAAAGATCTACTATTTCTCAGCCCCTGCACATTAGCACAAATGTGATATGCGCACTCGGTATCTAATACCTATGAAGAAGAAATAGATAGATTAACTTTTATAATATTTATACCTGAGGCAGAAGTCTCACTTCTCTTCATTTTCATTTCCTCTAGGTACAACTTGCAGTTTCGCTTCCAGTGTCCATTTTCACCACAGTGGAAGCAGGTTTCTTCCTTAGCAACTCCACCTTTGGGTTTCAATACTTGAGTTCTGCCTTTGCCTTTGGCTTGGGTCTTACCCTTACCTTTGGGTTTCCATTTGCCTTTGCCCTTTGATAACCATGATTTTGGCTATATTATCTTGATTCATAATGCAAGTTTTTAATGATTTTCTCATGGCTTAAACTCACATTTACATTACATTTCATAATTACATTTGATTTTGGACTTAATTGTAAATTAGCCAATTATCATGGTATTTGATGTTAATATTGTTAGAGTGTATACTGAAAGCCTAAGCTTTTGTAAACATTTATTTTAAATAAAGAATCACATTTGGTCAAATTGTCTACATTTAGTTGTAGTTGTTCAATTAATTTATATTGTAGATAATATAGTATGTGGTGTCACATACAGAAGATGATGTTATCGGTACCTTATAAATTATAAACTGTAGCTCACGACCAAAATGGAAAGGAACAAACCATTGGAAGGTCATAGTGTAATTAGGAACTAGTTTATCTTGACTATATAATTACACTAGTACACTTAGAGTGTATTGAGTAGAACCATTTGAGGTTGTTTCTTTTATACTGACTTTATAAAGGAACAAATACTTCAGTTATTATGGAAGTGTGTACTCTTAATCCTAATATAATAACAAGCACATATATTTGATATTTATTTCTTTAATTTATCAATGGGTGAGATTTAGTTCGATGAATCAATAAGCCCGATAAGTTGGGAAATGATATCACTTATAGCGTGTGTTGTTGATTATAGAAGGAAACTGTGTCTTAGTAATCTAGGTTGATAATGTCCTCAAGATGAGCTCATAAAGATTGTCATGTTAAACCCTGCAGGTGGACTTAGTCCGATATGACGATAAGGTTGAGTGGTACTATTCTTGGATTAAGATATTAATTAAATGAGTTGTTAGTAACTCACTTAATTAGTGGACATTCGACATCTTAAACACAGGGAGACTAACACACTCATAATAAGAAGGAGCCCAAAAATGTAATTTGGGATTGGTGCGGTAGTTCAATAATAGTTCTCTAGTGGAATGAATTATTATTGGTAAAATTAAGTTGTGTGTTCGGGGCGAACACGGGATGCTTAATTTTATCGGGAGACCAAAACCAATTCCTCCTCTCGGTCCCTATCGTAGCCTCTTATTTATAGAGTACTATATCCACCTATACCCACCTTCGTACCCATGATGTAGGGGCCGGCCAAGCCTTGGTTCATGGGTGGCCGGCCCTAGCTTGAACCCAAGCTTAGGTGGCCGGCCCCCATTAAATTTAAAAGAATTTTAATTTTAAAATTTTCTTATGTGGAAGATATAATTTATTGGAGAGAATTAAAATTAAAATATCTCTTCTACAAAAGATTAAGAAAAGAGATTAGATCTCTTTCCTTATTTGTAGATAGGAAAGATATTTTATTTTTTCTCTTTGTAAATTATTCACATGTTGAAAAATTAAAATTATAGAAATTTCTTTTTATCAACCATGAAGGGATTTTAAAGGAATTTTTTTATAAAAATTTCAGAAGACAAATAAGGAATTTTTAATTGTTGATTAAAAATTGTCTTGTTTTCTCTCCATGAGGTGGCCGACCATGATTAATTGATTAAGAAATTTTATTTAATTTTTCTTAATTAATTGTTGTCAAGGAAAGTTAAGGAAATTTTATTGTAATTAAATTTCCTTATTTACCAAAGCCAAAGAATATAAAAGAAGGGGTTGGGGTGCCTTCATGGGTGACAACTTCTATTATTCTCTCCCTCTTTTTCCTTGGTGTTGTGGCCGGCCATCTTCTCTCCCTCTCTTCCTCTTTGTGGTAGCCGAAACTCTTCTATAGCTTGGAGCTCTTGTGGTGGCCGGATACTACTTGGAGAAGAAGAAGAAGAAGGAGAGAAAACTTGCATCCCTTAGAGCTTGGTTGGTGGTTTTTCTTCATCCTTGGTGAAGCTTTTGTTTTGGCCGAACCTAGCAAGGAGGAGAAGAAGGTGTTTTGGTGGTTTCTCATCTTGGAAGATCGTTGCCCACACAACGTCCGAGGTTAGAAGAGGAATACGGTAGAAGATCAAGAGGTTTTTCTAAAAGGTATAACTAGTATTTTTCTTTCCGCATCATACTAGTTATTTTTGGAAATAATACTAAATACAAGAGGCATACGATTCTAGTATTTCGAATTTGTTTTCGATGTTGTGTTCTTTGTTTTTTCTTTTCCTTGTGATTTGATTGTTCCTTTCGGTTAACCTAAAGTTATTTTAGGAAATTAAATATTAGCTTTCCTTAAAAGGTTTTGTCTAGTCGGTGGTGGTTGTTCCCATATCCAAGAAGGTCATGTGCCTCGCCACGTCAGTACTGGGAACCAATTATGGAAATTAATATTTAATGGAATTAATAACTAAGGTGATTTGGATCGAACGTGTTAAGTTCCGCAGGAGATCCAAGTCTAAACCTAAAAGAACAAATAGATTAAGTTTTGGATCAAACGTGTTAAGTTCCGCAGACGATCCAAAATTTAATTTAAAAGAACACATGGTAGCTAGGAAAAGGTTCAGACCTTTGTACAAATTTTTGTACAGTGGAACCTCTAGGTTTTCCGAGTAGCAACCAACAAATATTTGATTATTATTTTGTAGGCATCAAAAGGGTCATGGACCCGATCAGATCAGAGCACGTTGGGGCTCAAATCTAGTGCTAAACAAGTTGATTAAGCTTTGGAGCATTATGGGCCATTCATTCAAGATCAAGTAGATCTGAGTCATCCATTGAAGATCCGTCCCATCCAAGCCAAGAGGAAGCACATCACAGCCATTGATGAAGATCCAGAAGCTTTGATCCAGATCTGAGATGTTCTAGCCATTGATCAAGTCCCAAACCAATCTGGACCGTCCGATCAGATTTGGGAGAGTTTAAAACCCGCGAGAAGCTTCAGTGCTTCCCTTGGCTCGGTGTTTCCATGATATCGCACTGTTCACCGCCTTCTTCTCCGTGACGCTGAGGTCCCGTTCCACAAAACCAGATCCGAGAGCTTAGCTTCTTCACCGACGGCGATCTTCAAGTTGTCGGCGTTCATCTTCCGAGATCAGAGAGTGGCATAGGGAGGTTTCTCAGCCACGATTTGGATTCTGCTTCACCGTCGTGTCCCTGATTAAGGGAGGTTTCTAATCAGCGATCTTCGCATTCAACAGAGCTTCGAGGGAGGTTTCTTGGAGTTTATGAGCCTTTTCCGATTTCCATTCCGTGGCTAAGCTAAGTAGATCTGATCAATCGAATTAGTTTTGCAATTCACAGAATCTTTGCTCTGTTCTTCGGCTGATGAGATTATCAAACGAGTGTGAGTTGCAAGGGAGGTTTCTTGGAGCTGTGAGTGTTCTCTGGTGATAGTTGGAAGCTTGTTCATTGTTCATTGGGTGTTTGAGGGGAGATTTCCAAGAACATCACTGTTTAATAGCAGAGTGGAGAGTTTTGATCCGGATTTGGGAAGTGGAATGCTTAGGGTTTAGTTTTCTTGATCTTGTTTTTGATTTGTTCTTGAATCTGCTCAGATCCTATGATCTAATTTCTATTTTTGCAATTCAGTTTTTGTTGAGTTTCTGAAATCCAAATCTTGTTATAGCTACTAACATAGTTTAGCAATCTATTTCCTATTTTGAATTCCTTATTTGAGTTTATACCAGCTAGTGTTTCAGTTACTTCTTGAATGTTTGCGGAATTCTTGCTTAATATTTCAGATCTAGAGATTGTGGACTGTTTGAGACATTGAATGGTTACTTGAATTATGCTCACAGTTTACCTTGTTTAATTTTGTTGAATTTGATTGAGAATTGAAAACTAGGAGATTGTGTTGAGTGATGAATTTGATTGTGATGGTGAATGAAATGTTAATTTCAGTTTTGAAATGGTATGGAGTTCTCGAGATTAATGGATATTGTGACTGTGATCTTGTTTAAGTGTGGATTTCTTAACTTGAGTTTTTGATTGCTACTTCCATTCAACATTATTTTGTTTAAGCATTTAAGTTTAATTGTTGCATATGATTGAGATTGTGAATTGAATGCTAGTTTGGTTTCTACAAGTTTGTTTGGTGATTGAATTTAATGGTTACTAAATTGAGAAAAGAAGATATAGTAGTTGACTTAATTATTCAATGTTGCATAAGAAACCGAATTCATTTGATGGAAATTAGATTTGAATCAATTCTAGAATTCATACACATTCACTAGTTATCTTTGGAGAAAAAAAATATGACTTGAGAATCGTTACTACACGTGTTATCTTTAGTTTAAGTGAGTTTCCAATTTTTATTAATTTGGAGCGCCTTGTGACATGCAAAAAGGCTAATACCAAATTTTTGCGTCGTTGCCGGGGAAATTACTAGTAGTGTGTATTTATTTTGGGATTGTGCATTGATTGGTTTACTTTGTTAGCATCTTCCTTGATTTGATTGCTATTCTTTTTGTATTTTCATGTTGGCTATTCTTGAATTGTTAAGTGCTTTAATTTTCATTAATTCATTGTGTTTGAAACTTATGCTCTTGAGTCTTCTAATTTTGAGTTTAGTGGTGTAGTGTAAAGAACAGGAGATTTCAGAAGTATGGATCCATATTTTCAGAATTTTGGAGGAGGAATGGAGAATCAGTACTTTCAGCCTGAGTATCAATTTTACCCAAACATGGATCAACAAATTAGGTATGAGTCATTTTCTAATGTTTTTAATACTAATTGGATGGATAATTCATGTTTCAGGTATGAAAGTGCACAAGGACAATTTATTGAGTCATACCCAGCCTATCCGAATTCATATGGGTTTCAAGAGGTTTCGACATCTTCTTTGCAACATCCTTTTCAACAAAACGATTCTCAAATGGAAGAGTTAACATGGAAACTCAGGGAGATTATGTAACAAATGAGTGAATATCAAGAGCAACAATTCTCAAGGATACAGAATATACAGTTACAATTGGATCAAATTATATCATTCATCAACCAGTTACAAACACAAAGTGCCAGTGAGGAGGTGGATTGTGGAGCTCTGTCAGGCTTGACACTGCATCTACTACTTCACTAGATTCTTTAAGTACTTTTTATTGTTGTGATGATGTAGTTGAACATACTTTTGATTCTACTAATGTTGTTGCTTTAGATGATGTGAATGATGCAGGTATTGATGTTGAAGATAATTTAAGTGTAGGGGATTGCTTACTGGAAGCAGTATTCCAAGGATCACTTGAATTTGAAGATGAAAGTGTAGGGACTTGTGCTATGGAGCCAAGCACCCAAGGATCACCATATGAAGTTGAACATTCACCAGAACTAGAGCTTGAGCATTTACTTGATGAAGAGGAGGTAACAATCACTACTCCAGGTACCTTTCAACATGACAGGGTGAGAATCTTTTGTGATTTTTTAGAAAATTTAATTGAGGTACCAATTGTTAATTTTGTTAGATGTGATTCATTTCTTGATATATTTTCTACCCACACTAATGTTCTCCTATTTCCTTCTTATCCTACATGTGAGTGGGAGAGGTTTGCTTTGATTGATGTTATAGGAGAACATAAACTCTTGGAGTGGATGCTTGAATTGAATCGCGTCAGACCTCCGGAAAGAATTTTGAAAAGAAAAATGAAGAAAAAAAAAGATTTGATTGGAACCACAATTACTCAACTTCCGGGGTGGATACTTCTTTTAAATCTTCTTCAACCACCAGAATTAAAGGGGAGTTAGGTCTAATTTCATTTTCTTTTGCATTTTAATTCATGTTTTGTGCTTAGTATTTTATTTAATAAATTCTTTTTTCTTTATACATTTCTTTAGTTGCACTTTCTTACATTTGCATTTTGTTTCCACATTTTGCATTTTATTTAGTATACAAAGCATTTCATTTTGAATAAAAGCTTTCATGGGAATTTTCTAGTAATATTTTTAAGATGATAAAAGTTTCTTAAATTTGATCATCAATTTTAGGTCATTTGACATGATTGGATGCTTTACTTACATGATATTGGTTAAAATGGTGGCGGATTCTAATTTGATCAATTGAGCTTGATTGCATATAAAAATTCCTAGAAGGACCACTTTAAGCCTAAACACTATTTTATCTTTGTGTGGCATGCACTCATAGCAAATTAAACTCTAGAACTTGCTTAGTTTCTTTTCAAGGTCACAAAAGGATATTTATCATTTTGTTCCCTCATAATTTCCAATTTCTTTCCACACAATTTTCTTTAAGCATTCTCATCTAGTATTCTAAATCTTGATCATTTTTGCTTGTCATTCTTCTATTATTGGGAGTTTTGGTGGAATTTCTTGATGAGTTGGATTGACTAGATGGACAAAGGATTAAGTGTGGGGGAGGTGTATATTATTCTTGGAATGTTTGGAGTAACTTGTTAATGTTCGGGATTCAAATTCAAGCTAATGCTGGAGTTTTGGAAAGTTGCAATGGAGTTAAATGTAAAGGTTTTAAGGTTGGGGTGCTACTGTTCTAGAAAAGAAAATGCTGAAAATGTTGTTATGAATGAAGTGCTCTTAAGATTGTATGCTAAATATATCCATTTCTGGAGTGTAATCATGTCAAGAGCAAGCTACAATTGATTTGGATTTTGAGATTTGATACTATGATGATACATTCAAACTCTAGGAGACAATTGTTGGAGGAAGAAGTTGATGTGCTAGACCCTGCAAAGATGAGAATGAAGCTGGAATTTGCATGTGCTGTATTGCTTTTGACAGTCATTTAAGGAGTAACATGTGGAAGGCTAAAGATTAAAAAAATCTATTATGAATTTCTGGAAGTTGGATTGCTTAACAAGGTTGGATCTGGACATTTGAAGTTCTACAACAATTCTGTAGTTGTTTAATTTTGAAAGTGCTACTAGATTCTGCAGAAACAAAAGTGAAAGAGAGTGCAGAATTTTATAGAACAAGGAATGTGGCATTTCTGTGCTAATTTGGAAATGAATTATATATTATTTAACTGAATTTACAACAGCTGTGTCTTGGTTGAGATGACATTTGATTCTGAAATATGAACTTAAGTCTGGAATTTCCAGAAATGAGATGATCTCTGAAACTGACGTACAACAGTTGCATGCATTTGGAAGTTTGCAATTGGAATTAGTATCAAGTAAAGTAGGAAATGAAATGTAGATGTCCTGATCAAAACCAGTTTGTAACCTGTACTTTTCATGACCTGATAGGATTACAGAAATGCTGAGGTAGGCTAGTATGATTCAAAGTATGAAAATGTTTAACTGGATTGTCACAGAATTGTTAATTTTCCATTTCTTCATCAATCTGGTTGAGAACATTGGAGGGGAACAAAAGGTATCAATGATGGAAAATAAAGAAATGCAAAACCATAATTGAAATGAAACTGGAAGTAATTGTAGCTGATGTAACTTGACTATGATGTATCAAGTTTGTGCCAAAATCATATTAGAAGTCCTTGAATCAACAAGATCTCAAGTGAAACTCTATTAATTTCAGTAACAAATAGTTTCTCATTTCACTTCTTGCCTTTTCAAACTGAATTTAGCAGAAACTAGATGATGTTCATCTTGGTCAGTTTGTTTAATTCTAAATACTAATTATGACCAGTAGTGATTAGAAGAAACAGAGAAAAAGAAGAGAATCTGCAGAAATGAAGAAGGCTGTATGCTGCAGAAGTAGGAAATATACAGGAGATGTACAAATTTGCGCCAATCCTTCAAGCTGTTTTCTGATAAAAAATGTACTGAAATCAAGCTCCTATTATCTCAGTTCCAAACCGAAATTGTGATGCATTCAGCTGAAATTACCTTGAATTCCAATTGCTGAAATTGAAATATGGAGACTGCAGTTAATCAAATTGCCGGAGCATTATCAAATGTTCAAATTGCTTAAGGCAGTGTGGTATATTGATAGGCATATTTTAATGAACGTGTGTAGCTGTCGGGAAACAATTTTGAAGTGATTCACTGGTTGTTAAAGAATATTGATACATAGTTCTTCACGTTTCTAATTCTGAAACTTAATATCTGTAATGTACAAGAAATGGGCAATGTTGGCATGATAGTTGCTGGTGAGGAATACTTCCCAATGTTAGGGTGTGTTTTTCTTGGCATGATCCTTGAAACTGAATTTGAAATTAAGAGTTGGAATTGAGTGAAGCTGAGTTTTCATCTCATTGAATTGATACACCAAGCAATTAAATGTTGAATTGAATTGATTTTGTGATGTGGAAAATCTGAAGGAATTTATGTTCCTGAATTGGTGATGCTATATTTTCAAAAATATGGTTTCTAAAACTCAGCTATTGAATTCTATCAATCGGGGAAAAGTTGTAACTGTAAGAGAAAACTAAGCTATTGAATTCTATCAAGCAACTCCTGATTGAGAATGTAAACTGAGCTATGAAAACATTTCACATGAAGGAAATGTGGCTGCAGATGATAATGGATCAGAGGTATACAAGGCTTGACATTCTTTTGGGTAGGAATCAGAGACACATGTAAAGTTGATACATTGAACTTGAGAATTAGCTACCAAGCTATGCTATCTGAAACTTGAAGTTGTTAGAGTTCAGATTTTGTAACTAAGTGCTAGAAATCAAAGATCAACCTTGTTTTGTGGCAACTTTCTAAGGATCTGTGAATTGAGAATTTAAAGAGACAAAATGTTTGACCATCAAATCTGTGCAGGAATTTGGCTGCTGCATTTTAATGCTGGAATCAGTGAGTTTAGTTGAGTTAATAAGCTGGAAGATGATCAGGAATCAGTTCATTAAATCAGAAACCTGTAGATTTCTGATAAAACAAAAAATCAGAGCTGCTTTGAGGGCTGCTGTTGGTGTCCAGAGAAACTGTGCTAAGCTGGAATTGTTGAAAAATTTTAAAAAATTGTAACTATTGGGTGTTGAAAGATCTGTTCACAGCAGATTGGTTTAAAAGTGGGAAGCATTGTTGAATTTGAAATGCACTAGAAGCATGAGTAAGGATTGTATTTGACAATACTTTTGTTAATGGACTTGACAGTGAAACATGGAGTCAAGGAAATAGCAGTTGTAAGGAGGTTTAAGGAGCTGGGATTATGCAGAAATAGAAAGGGAAACAATTCAGTTAGTGTGGTAACAGTGGAGTATCAAAAACTCAGAAGCAATATCAAGAAATTGAAGAAGAAGATATGGTGAAGTGTTTAAGTACAAATGGTGATCTTGCATAATTAGGCCTTACAAATTCTGATGCAAATTACTGAAAAGATTCAAATTGTGATAAATTCTTAAGGGCTCTTGAGGAAGCTGTACAGTGCGTTGTGTAAAGAAGTTTAATCAGTTAAGTTCTGAAATTTCAGAAACTGATTAGTGGGCTTTTTAAGTGTAGTTTTTGTTCTTTCATTGGTCATTTGATATTCCAATTTTCTCTGTGAAGTTTATTTTCAATCGATTCAAAGCTAAGGAAGAAAGGGGTATCTAAATGTGCAAGAGTTGAATTCTTTTTTTTTTTAAAAAAGAAGAATTGCAGAAGTTGTTAATACAGAAGTTCTATTCTATATTGTCACTGCTAATGGCAACAGTGATATATTCACAAGTGCTGAGATTTTAGATGCAATGTCTTAACAATTCAGATTCTGATTTCAAGTTGTAGAGGCAAAAACGAAGGAAGACAGTGATGAATTTCAAGTACTGAAGTGATACTTCAGTCAAGGATTATAATCTAAGTTAGCTTGGAAGTTGAACAAATAAAGAAAAATAAAGGGCATGTTGCTGCACGGACAGAAATGATCAGAGAGTATGAAATCAAAGTCTGAATTTGAATACAGATTTCTGAATCTGATTTGAAGACATAAATTGCAGAAATTAATTCCATCTTAGAGATTTTTAGCTGCAGCTTTTGGGGATGGATTGAGTTGGTTTTAACTGAATGTTGCATCAGTTTAGAAGGACAATTTGAGAGCATTTCCAAGTCCTGGAGTGATTGTTAGCTTTGGATGATGATGCTGAAAAATGTTCATAGCCTTTTTATTCTCAGAAACTAAAAATCTGTAGAAGAGTTTAGCGCCAAACATCTATGTTGTTTTTGATTAGTAACATTATGAATTCCATCTCTTTTCAGTCTGAGCAAAAACTTGATAATATGAAATTTACTTGCATTGATTTCTGAAGTTACAAATGCAGAAATGCTAGAATGCTTAAGCAGTTGGGATTTGTATCAAGTTAATAAGATTTTGGAAGAGCAGATATGCAACTGAGATGTTTATGTATGCTCAGTGAACTTAAGTACAACTTAAGAAAATTAGTTTTGAAAAAGTGATACAGTGAGTTAGTTTCAGTTTTGATAAAGTGGTAAAGTTAGTTTTGAATTGTTGGAACTTTGTACAATCTGCAGAACCAAAAATCTGGAACTAAGGAACTTGTTACATGCTAAAAGTTGTGCAGTTTCTGATTAGTGACTAGCTGAACTTCTTTGACTTGGAATTTCTCAAGCTTAAGCTCGAATTAACATTTGTAGAGATTAGCCTATATTCTGAAATGGTTGTCTCAAAAGCTGAATTTGTAGGATGCAAAATCTATGAGACTCAGTTGCAGGAATTTGGATTTTGTAATGCCGAAATTGTATCCTGTTTAGTGCCAGTTTGTGTGCTGATTATGAATGGTAGGAACGGGAACTATAAACCTTTATATCAGAATAAAGACAGAGGGATCTAAAACTTGTGAACCAGAGAACTAATGTCTGAATTGGTAGAGAAGCTGAATTGTGAATTGGAACTTAATTTTTGTGTGCCAATTGCAATCTCTCATAGTTTCCAGAATTCAGGATCCAAAATTATCAGAATCTGAATTAGGTGCAGCAACTTGGATAGTAGGAACTGAAATTTAGTTTTCTATGTACTTTGAGCTAATGGGAATCTCTGTTAAGATGTATTCTCCATGATACAAGTTGCGACTACCCTAACTTACAGATTATGAAACTTAATCCAGAGAATTCAACTCCTTATTCTTTCAAATCTGGAATTCTGAAACTACAATTCTGACTTGCAATACTAGAATTATCAAATCTGTTGTGGAATGACTGCTATTAGGGGTCAATCTTTTGATTTTTGAATCTAGTTTCAGAAATGTAAAATGCATAGCTTAGTTCTGGGATATTGAATTAGTGATAGCTCTTGATAATATGCCAAATTTCTATTGAAACTCGATTTCTGTATAATTCAAAGTCTACAACTTCCTAGCTGTGCTTCTGAAATATGTTGTATTATGGATTTATGGAAACTTGTTGTTAGAACCCTGTTTATTACTGTATTTTATTGCTGCTTAGTTCACCTAAGGGCTTCTTAATTACTGCTGGCAGTATATCCATAAAAGCTGTAAATGAATGTGTCAATTTAAGCATGATGCATGCAAATTTTGGTAAGAGGATTTGAAGTGAAGCTTTAATCCTGTCGTTATTAAGTGCCAGGCAGATGGTTGCTGTTGAACAGGAAACAAAAGTCTAAGTTTGAATATGCAAAAATAGAGAAAGAAAAAGCTGCAAATTGAAGACAAGAAAACAGTGGTTAAAGAGTAGCAAATGCATGATGTGTTTCATTGTCCGAGACGGACAATATATTAAGTGTGGGGGAGGAAACTCTTCTCCATAAGGGGATAAGAGATTGTTTTAGTTCCTAGTGCTAAAATTAAAGTGGAAAAACAGAAAGAAAAAAAAAACAGTGGCAAGACAAAGAGTATCAAGTGTGAAGATAGAGTATCAAAATTCTATTTTTGCTATCAAATTGAAGGAGAGGTTAGCTTGATATTTTGAATTGATAATGACAAATGGTATTCATCTCTTTATACATTAAATTGGTCAACTCATCAAATATTTCCTCCAATACTCTCATCTTCTCATTTTCTTCACTAAATTCTTTTCTTTTGCCTATTTCATTCACTTTCATTATTTTTTTTATCCCATTTTAATTCTTGTTGACAAATCCTTTTGATTCATGTATGCTATGTTTATAGTGGTGGAGAATTAGATAATAAGCAAGCTTATGGTAGTGAAATGCTATGAGTGACATTGAGTGAACTCCACTTTTATGCATGTTTGAGTGTGAGGGATAGAATAGGTAAAAACCTTGTGAGATTGTAACTTGCTTAAGTTTTCAATTGGATTGAAACTATCATACCTACTGATTATTGTTTGGATTGTATTCATTATTGTTTGTGATCTTTAGATGGTCTTAGTTAAATTCCTTTTACTATCTTCTAGGTATTGCTAGGAAATTTGTGTGGAGATGATTTTTAGTTTTCTTTACTTTCACGGGACGTTCAAGAGTAAGTGTGGGAGATTTGATAACCATGAATTTGGCTATATTATCTTGATTCATAATGCAAGTTTTTAATGATTTTCTTATGGCTTAAACTCACATTTACATTACATTTCATAATTACATTTGATTTTGGACTTAATTATAAATTAGCCAATTATCATGGTATTTGATGCTATTATTTGATTATTATTTTGTAGACATCAAAAGGGTCATGGACCCGATCAGATCAGACCACGTTTGGGCTCAAATCTAAGGCTAAACAAGTCGATTAAGCTTTGGAGCATTATGGGCCGTTCATTCAAGATCAAGTAGATCTGAGTCATCCATTGAAGATCCGACCCATCCAAGCAAAGAGGAAGCACATCACGATCGTTGATGGAAGATCCAGAAACTTTGATCCAGATCTGAGATGTTCTAGTCGTTGATCAAGTCCCAAACCAATCTGGACCGTTCGATCAGATTTGGGAGAGTTTAAAACCCGCGAGAAGCTACAGTTCTTCCCTGGGCTCGGCGTTTCCACGACATCGCACTATTCACCGTCTTCTTCTCCGCGACGCTGAGATCCCGTTCCATTAAACCAAATCCGAGAGCTTAGCTTCTTCACGGACGGCAATCTTCGAGCTGCCGGCGTTCATCTTCCGAGATCAGAGAGTGGCATAGGGAGGTTTCTCAGCCACGATTTGGATTCTGCTTCATCGTCGCGTCACTGATTAAGGGTGGTTTCTGATCAGCGATCTTCGCATTCAACAGAGCTTCGAGGGAGGTTTCTTGGAGTTTCTGAGCCTTTTCCAATTTCCATTCCGTGGCTAAGCTAAGTAGATCTAATCAATCGAATTAGTTTTGCAATTCATAGAATCTTTGCTCTGTTCTTAGGCTAATAAGATTATGAGACGAGTGTGAGTTGCAAGGGAGGTTTCTTAGAGCTGTGAGCGTTCTCTAGTGATAGTTGGAAGGTTGTTCATTGTTCATTGGGTGTTTGAGGGGAGGTTTCCAAGAACATCTCTGTTTAATAGCAGAGTGGAGAGTTTTGATCCAGATTTGGGAAGTGGAATGCTTAGGGTTTAGTTTTCTTGATATTGTTTTTGATTTGTTCTTGAATCTGCTCAGATCCTATGATTTGATTTCTATTTTTGCAATTCAGTTTTTGTTGAATTTCTGAAATCCAAATCTTGTTACAGCTCCTAACATAGTTTAGAAATCTATTTCCTATTTTGAATTCCTTATTTGAGTTTATACCAGCTAGTGTTTCAGTTACTTCTTGAATGTTTGAGGAATTCTTGCTTAATATTTCAGATCTAAAGATTGTGGACTATTTGAGACACTGAATGGTTACTTGAATTATGTTCACAGTTTACCTTGTTTAATTTTGTTGAATTTGATTGAGAATAGAAAACTAGGAGATTGAGTTGAGTGATGAATTTGATTGTGATGGTGAATGAAATGTTAATTTTAGTTTTGAAATGGTATGGAGTTCTCGAGATTAATGGATATTGTGATTGTGATCTTGTTTAAGTGTGGATTGCTTAACTTGAGTTTTTGATTGCTACTTCCATTCAACATTATTTTGTTTAAGCATTTCAGTTTAATTATTGCATATGATTGAGATTGTGAATTGAATGCTAGTTTGGTTTCTACAAGTTTGTTTGGTGATTGAATTTAATGGTTACTACATTGAGAAAAGAAGATATAGTAGTTGACTTAATTATTCAATGTTGCATAAGAAACCAAATTCATTTGATGGAAATTAGATTTGAATCAATTCTAGAATTCATACACATTCGCTAGTTATCCTTGGAGAAAAAAATATGAGTTGGGACTCGTTATGAACTCACGACTTGGAGAAGAAACAACCTTTGTTGTGCTAGCAACTACACAAGGTTGTTTTTGTCCAAGAGAAGAAGAGGAAGAAGGGCAAAAACCAAGAAGATTACCATCACCCAAAAGGTCACTTCATCTATATAAGGTGACTTAACAAAAAGGTTACTTTACTAAATAAATTACTTCACCAAAAGATTACTTAATCAAAAAGGTTACTTTACCTAAAGGTTATTTTTACAAATAACTTTTATACTCATCCAATGAATACAAAAATATGTTTGTCTCTTGATCTTCCTTTTGATTAATGATGTATTAATCTCTATTAATATTCATTAATCTTAATGAGTTAGATTTAGTATATTAGATTAATCATTAATCCAATAATCCATTAACACAATAAACCAATGAGTCTAACCCATCACTTAATGAGTCTAATCCGAATTCATTCGAGTCTAACTCAATTCGGATTAGACTTAACCATATAATCCATCTCCAAATCAATATATTCTTTGTGTGTGACCTAATAGGCTCTCATAACATTGGCAATATAGCTAAAATCATTTTAGATACATAACAATGAGTGACATCTAGCAATGCATCATTGCTACCTAAGTGACGAGAATATCAAGATTCGACCTAACCTCTCCGTATATATTATCTTGTATGACTCAGTCCTTCTATCCTTGATATCTAGATTGATCAATGAGACATAAACCGTGTCATCCTCTTATCAATCTTTGTGTTTCTTGATCTCTAAGTAGACACACTCAAATAAATAAGTTTAATATCTCATATTGACTCATTTGAGCATGGTCATACATTCTTGTGCCCTACTAATCAAGGGACCCACAAATATCACTTTCGTCATATGGAAGGGATAAATCTCATCTATATCACTCACTCCCTCTACATAATTTGTTACATACCCAGTGATCGACTTTATAGTCTACCTTGTTACAAGTGACGTTTATCGATACCAAAGTACACAACTCTTTTTGTAGGGAACCGTAGTGACTTCAAGTCTAAGGACTATTTATACCAATAGTTACATGGGAATGTTTATAACACTCATATAATGATTTATGAAACATTCTCATGGCGGATCATTCAATATATATTCTCTAATATATACTCATATGCCAACCTAATATTTCATATCCATGACTTATGAGATTAAGTCATCCATTGACCTACATGCTAGTCCCAATGTATTAATATTGTCCTTGTATATTAATGCTTGACTAGGAATAGTTAAGAGTAGCATTCTATATCAATCTACAATGTCCCACAATCAATTTAGCCAATTGATATGTTGTAGATTAGAATCTACTATCCTAGGACATTATTATGTTTATTCATTCGGTACTAAACTGAAATAAATATAATAACCAACTTTGTATTTTATCAATTAATTAAATATGATACAAAAGGTGCCTTTGTCAATTATCTCATAATTGGTAGTAGGACTAATACTAACAAATATGCAATTAGAAGAGGATGACAATGGAGTTCCAATGGGAGGATTAAACCCACTGATTACAGGGCATGGATATCAAACCCATTCAAGCAACATCTATTAATTCCATTTCAAAAGAATTACGACATGGATGTAATAAGAAGTTCATCTAGACATGCAGGAAATAATTAAAGACTTTGAAGATATTTTCAAGAGCCCAATCAACTACTGCCAGAAAGAGAGATTGACCATTGAATTATTTTGAAGAAAGGTTCTGAGCCATTCAATGTAAGACCTTACAGGTATGCCTATTTTCATAAAGCTAAAATCGAAAAACAGGTTCATGGCATGTTAAAGTTGGGGCTTATAAGACCAAAGTACTAGTCCTTTTCCATCTCCGATTTTATTGGTTAAAAAGAAAGATGGCATGTGGCGTTTTTTAACTGATTATAGGACCCTTAATGTTGTAACCATGAAGGATCGATTTCCCATTCCTACAATTGATGATAGGCATGATGAGCGTCATGGTGCAACTTATTTTACTAAACTTGATCTTCAAGCTGGATACCATCATGTATGAGTAAACCCACATGATATCCTAAAACTGCCTTTCGTACTCATAATGATCATTATGAATATTTAGTCATGCCTTTTGGTCTTTCTAATACGCCATCTACATTTCAAGCCATTATGAATTCAATATTTCAGCCTTACCTTCGCAAATTTGTGTTGTTTTTTTTATGACATCTTGATTTATAGCCCCGATTGGAACATGCATCTTGAACATGTTAGAAAAGTTTTTGAAATATTGAGGCAACACAAATTTTTTGTGAAAATTAGCAAATGCTGCTTTGGCGAGAAAGAGCTGGAGTATTTGGGTCATATTGTGACTTCTCAAGGTGTTAAGGTGGATCAAGTCAAAATCACAGCAATGCTAAATTGGCCCCGACCTGTTAATATTTCCAAGTTACATGGATTCTTAGGCCTTACTGATTACTATAGGATGTTTGTTCGTAACTATGGCAACATTGCTTGACCACTCACTAATCTGTTAAAGAAAGTGTCATTCACATGGACAGAGGATGCTAAAACAACCTTCCAAGCACTCAAAGATGCAATGACTTCAACTCCTACACTTACTATGCCTAATTTCAATGAACCTTTTGTCATTGAATTCGATGCTTCAGGAGAGGGAACTGGTGTTGTTCTCACCAAGCAGAGAAAACCAATAGCTTTTATGAGTCATGCCTTGGGAGTGTCCAAACATTCTTGGTCTATCTATGCTCGAGAGATGTTGGCTATTGTTCATGCTATTCAAACTTCGCGACCATACTTATTGAGACAGAAATTCTATATACTAACAGATCAATTCAGCCTCAAATACTTACTAGAACAGTGAATAGCAACTCCGAAATAGTAAAAATAGGTCGCAAAGTTACTGGGATATGGTTGTGAAATTTCTTATAAACCGAGACGAGAGAACTCAGCAGCAAATGCACTTTCTAGGGTCAGGGGCAACCCTTCTCTTAATGCTTTATTTACTTCTCAATCTTCATTATGGAATGAAGTCAAGGCAGAGGTTGTTGAACATCCATACATGGACAAGATTGGTAAATTGGCAATTGAATGACCAGGTGTTCCTTACACATGGCGAAATGGGCTGGTATATTATAAAAATAAGATGGTCCTACCTCCAAATTCTTCATTAATTAGAAAGCTACTGTACGAATTCCATGATTCTCCATTTAGAGGTCATTATGGGGTATTACGAATTTACAAAAGACTTGCTCAACAGTTTTACTGGCCATCAATGTTCCATATAGTGCAAGAATATGTTTCTTCCTGTGATATTTACCAAAGAGTTAAATCTGAAACTCTAGCTCCAGCAGGCCTCTTACAACCATTACCAGTTCCATGTCAAGTCTAGGATGACATTACAATGGACTTCATCGAAGGAATTCCAACTTCCAATGGAAAAAATACAATTCTTGTGGTGGTAGACCATTTGAGTAAATCATCACATTTTCTGGCTTTGACACACCCTTTCACAGCTAAATTGGTAGCTGAAAAGTTTGTTAATGGTGTCATCAAGCTACATGGAATTTCACAATCAATTATTACTGATAGGGATCTAATGTTCATTAATCATTTTTGGCAGGAGTTGTTCAAGTTATTAGGCACAAAATTAAATAAGAGTTCTTTCTACCACCCACAAATGGATGGACAATTTAAAGTTGTTAACCGATGTGTTGAGCAATATCTTTGTTGTTTTGTAAATCATCAACCTTGTAAATGGACTTCTTTTCTTCCATGGGTAGAGTTCTGGTATAACACGACTTACCATGTTTCAATAGGGATGCCCCCTTTTAAGCTTTGTATGGGTGACTACCTCCACCCATTCCACGCTATGAGTTAGGTACATCTCCAGTTCAAGAAGTTGACCAACAATTAGCCTCCTAAGATGACATATTACACCAGTTAAAGCTCAATTTGCATTCTGCTATGAACCGCATGAAGCAAATCACAGATTCCAAGTGATGTCACCTTGAGTATCAAATAGGTGACATGGTTTTCCTTCGACTCCATCCTTATCAACAACAATCTATTTTTTGCAGGGCTTCTCAAAAACTTTCAAGTAAATTCTATGGGTCATATCTGATTGAGGATGTGTTGGGAAGGTTGCATATAAATTAAAGATTCTAGAAGGATAAAAAATTCATCCAGTTTTCCATATTTCACTACTTAAGAAGAAGGTGGGGGGCTCCCACAATGCTACAATTGACTTGCCACTTGCTGATGATGACGATGCAAATGTTTTGGAACCTGAAGCTATCTTGGATACACATTGGGTTAAAAAAGGGTCGTGTTTTGTTGAAGAAAGCCTCGTTAAGTGGAAACAACTTCCAATGGATGATGCTGTTTGTTGCTACTCAGAATATCATTTTGTTTTCTCTGTATAAAAATTTATATAAGCATAAAACTTAACCTAGCTACCCATGTGCTCTACTAAAGTTAAACTTGGATTGCAAACAATGCTTAACATTATTAATTCAAGTTACTCTTCAGAAGTTAAACTTGGATTGAAAACGATACTTAACATTTTTACTCCAAGTTTAACCGATGTGATCTTTCTAAGTTAAACCATATTACAGAAGTTGATTAAATATCTATTTCAAAGATTGACTTCCATGTTAAACATGACGAAACACTAGGCCTTCTTGGTTATGAGATCATCCACCACTTCATAGACAAAACCTTTCAAAGAAATGAGATATTTAACTTCTTACAGTAATCTTAGGTTTAACTACAGAGACCACAATAGAAACACAAGATCGAAACGCAAATCGAAATACAAAATCGATAGCACGAAATCGAAATATAAAATTGCTAGCATCTTGTGTTGGTGTTTTAGAATCCATGCAAAGAAAACTAACTAATTAATTCGAAGCGGAAACCATTAATTAGTTATACCTTTCTTTGTAGCTAAAGACTGTTGGTGCGGGAAGCATCCGACGATCGAACCTAAGTTTTGATAATGGCAAAGGATTCAAAGTTAAGGTTATGTTGTGATCTAACAAGTCTGTTTAAGTGTTTCAGGAAAAGTCCTAGCTATGGTTAAGCAAGTGAAAACCCTAGGGGGTAGTAACCCTAGGTCATAGTGGGTGGTAACCCTATGTGGAAAGTCTTGGTAGGTCGAGTGCTTCAGGCAAAAGTCCTAGGGGGGTAACCCTAGGTGGAAAGTCTAGTGTCGCGAACCAGGTGAAAGACTGGACCAGCCGGGAAGCGGAAGTCCAGCAGAAAGTCCGAAAGCATCGAGCACCGAGCAAAAGTCCAGTCGATCTGGAGGATCGCACTGGCAATAGATAAATCTCCTGAGTAGAGTAGGTGAGGATGCGTTCCCCGTAGAGGGAACAGTAGGCGTCGGGTCGACCTAGGGTTTCCGGTCGGAAATCTGAAGTCAGACTCGGACAGTCGGGAGACTGTCAAACTTTAATTCATTATTATTATTATACACTAACTCTGTGTTGCAGATACTTTGGACTAACGCATCTTGCAGGTACCAAAAACACAAGCTAAGCTCGGATATACAGTGTCCGAGGCACCTCCATGGGGCTTGGAGGCGCCTCGGGTGAGAGCCAGCTTCTACCAGCGCAACTCAGTGGAGGCGCCTTGGACCAGGCTTTGAAGGCGCCTTGGAGAGCACAGAAGGCGCCTTGAAGGGATAAGTCACGACCAGTTCAGGCTTGATCCACGCGGGCGACTCGACCATGCTGGAGGCGCCTTGGATGGCTTTCAAGGCGCCTTGAACACCCTTTATAAGCAGCACTTGACCAGCAGCTCAAAACAACTGCTCCTAAGTGATTCTCTTACGACAAGCTGCAAACTCAACGACCCCGAAGTGCTGTAGCAACATCCCGACGACCCGGAGCTCCAAATTCGCTATTTTTAAGTGTTGTCGGTATACTTTAACTTCTGTTTATTGTACTTAATCTGTAGTATTTTCGAACTTATAGTTGTTGCCCACCGAAAGCGGTCAACGACCGCGGGCCTTCGAGTAGGAGTCGAGATAGGCTCCGAACGAAGTAACCTCTCGTGTCTTCTGTGTGTTTGTGCATTTTACTACTTCCGCTGCTTTATAACTCGATAGTTTTTCGAATCCGTGAAAGTGAAAGCCACGAGCGCTATTCACCCCCCCTCTAGCGCTTCTCGATCCAACAATTGGTATCAGAGCGGGGTCATTTCGAATTAGTGCAACCACTATTCAAAACATTTTGTTTCGTGGTATTTTCAGATTTTTCGGAGTCAAATTAGAATTAGCTTAATAGCTACATTCTAATTGCTTTATCGAATCGGTTTTGCTCGAGGTTGGTACAATACCACTCGAGCTCGTTTTCCCTTCTTTCTCCCACACTGCTAATCCAAGACCCAGTCTTGGAACCAGTTTTATTGTTTTTGTCGTTCAGGATTTTAAATGGCCCAACAAGACGGTTTCAGCACCGTTCGCCCCCCACTCTTCTCTGGAGAAGACTTCAGATATTGGAAGGGGCGAATGGAAACCTTCCTCAAGACTCAGTTCGACACGTGGATGATAATCAAGACCGGACTACAACTGCCATCAGACGAAGACGATAAGCCAACACCCTACGAAAAATGGGAACCGACCCTAATCAAAAAGGTGGAAGCTGATGCCAGAGCAACCTGCACCCTCCAATGCGGACTGACCAAGGAGGAACTCAACAGAGTTGGACCATTCTCCAGCGTAAAAGAGCTTTGGGAGAAGCTGATCGAACTCCACGAGGGAACCTCCGACACAAAAGTAAGTAAACGTGACTTGTTGCTTAATAAATTGTATAACCTAAAAATGCAGGAAGATGAAGACGACGACAACGAACTCGATCAGACGAGTTTACTTGCACTGATGGCCCGGGACCAAATCAACATGTTCGAGAGTGAGAGCGAGTCGGAGGCCGAGTCCGAGCAAAGCCACGAATCCGTATCCATTTCCGAAGGGTCCGATCCCTCTGTAAGTATCTCTCGACTCAATAATTTAGTTAATTATTTGTTACGAAAGTTAGCTAAATCAAACCTTAGAGTCAAGTCACTTCTAAAGGAAGTAGAAGTCCTTAAAGAAGTGACTAACTCCAAATCTTTGACTGAACCAATTCAAACTGGAAACTCAACTCAAGTCCAAAAACTTGTAGAAGAGAATTCCAGCCTGAAAATTCAAGTCAAGGATCTAGAGAAAACACTAGAACGGTTTTCTTTAGGTTCCAAGAATCTTGACCTAATTCTTGAGACACAAAGAGCCGTTTACAATAGAACTGGTCTAGGATTTAGACCAAAGAAAAAATATAAATCTTATTTATCTCTTGTACAGAGAGCAAATAGAAAAACAGTCCAAGCATGGGTCCCCAAGTCCAAATTGATTAATCAAGTTGGACTTGGTCAATATTGGATCCCGAAGGATCAAATACACTACCTCGATAAACCATATCGAGGCTATGATCCAAGGGGAGCAAAAAGAAAGACGATATTAATAAAACAAACATAATTAAAAAATTCAAAATTAAATTAAAAATTAAAAATTCAATTAATAATTCGAAATTAAATTAAAAAATTCAAAATTCAAAATTCAATTAAAAATTCAAAATTAAATTAGAAATTCAAATTCAATTAATAATTCAAAATTAAATAAAAAATTCAAAATTTAATTAATAATTCGAAATTAAATTAAAAAATTCAAAATTCAAAATTCAATTAAAAATTCAAAATTAAATAAAAAATTCAAAATCCAATTAATAATTCGAAATTAAATTAAAAAAATTCAAAATTCAAAATTCAATTAATAATTCGAAATTAATTCAAAATTAAAAATAAAATTCAACTTAAATCAAATAAAAATAGAAGGAGGATCCAAAATAGTTGGCACCCCCAACTAAAACTACCCGACTGGGTAACCGAACTTAATCTACCTGACAGGATAACCGAACTTTACCTACCCGACAGGATAAATAGGGTTAGATTAAAATGGACTAGGTTTAACTTGACCCACGGTACTGGTGAAGTATTGGATGATAGTATGTTGGGGAAACTTAGTCATCGCAAGTCTAGGAAGATATGGCTTCGACCTGGTGCATTTGGCTAAGTGAAACTGACCGAAGCTACCCTTTATGGATCCTAACCAATTAGACAAAGGTTTTGTACTAAATTCAATGGGTAGGACTATTTGGAAAACTTCGAAGGCATGGTTACTTTAATGATATCCTTGTGACTCACCATAACCCAGAAGTTTATCCAAAGAACGCCTACTTGTTGAACCCAAAGCTAAACCTGAATCTAACTCAAAGTTAAACTAAACCTTTAAATTGAAACTAATTCATCTAACAAAAATTATAGGATCCCCTGATTGAAAATTTAGACCGGACGAGATGACTAAGGATTATAAAAAATTAATTCAAAATTAAATTTGAAATTAAAATTAATTCAAAATTAAAATTAATTAAAATTATTTTTTAAATTAATTTAATTCAAAATTTAATTAACTTAAATTATTTTTTCAAAATTAATTAACTTAAAATAAATATTCAAAATAAATTAACCTAAAGTTAAACCTTTGTTTCAACGAATACAAACTCAAACTTAATCACTTCACTTTCTTTTCATCAAAGAGAGTCCAATTCAAACAATTTATGTGTAGGAACATAAAGAATTGGATCAGTGGATGTTAGATATGTTGGTTGCTATTCGGAAAACCTAATGGTTCCACTGTACAAAAATTTTGTACAAAGGTCTGAACCTTTTCTTATCTACCATGTGTTGTTTTAAATTAAACTCGGATCGCCTGCGAAACTTAACACGTTTGATTCTAAGTTTAATTTATTTGTTCTTTTAGGTTTAGACTTGGATCTCCTGCGGAACTTAACACGTTCGATCCAAATCACCTAGGTTATTAATTCCATTAAATATTAATTTCCAAAATTGGCTTCCAAGACTGCATGGCAAGGCACATGGCCTTCTTGGATATGAGAACAACCACCACCGCCTAGACAAAGCCTTTTAAGGAAAGCTAATATTTAATTTCCTTAAATAACTTTAGGTCAACCAAAAAGAACAATCAAATCACAAGGAAAAGAAAAATAAAAGAACACAACATCGAAAACTAATTCGAAATACTAGAATCGCATGCCTCTTGTATTTGGTATTTTTACATGGAGATAAAACTAACATGATGCGGAAAACAATATTAGTTATACCTTACTTAATGATAATGACCTCTTGATCTTCTACCGTATTCCTCTTCTAATCTCGGACATTGTGTGGGCAACGATCTTCCAAGACGAGGACCACCTAGCACCTTCTTCTCCTTCCTTCAAGTTTCGACCAAGCACAAAGCTTCCAAAGGATGAAGATCTTTTTCCACCAACCAAGCTCCAAGGGATGCAAGCTTTCTCTCCTTCTTCTCCAAGCTAAAAACCGGCCACCACTAGATCTCCAAGGAGGATGAGAGGTCCGGCCACAAAGATGGAGAGAAGAGAAAGGGAAGTGGTCGACCACACCAAGGAAGAAAAGAGGGAGAAAAATAATAGAGGTTGTTCACCTTCAAGGAACTCAAAACCCCCTCTTTTATAATCCTTTAGCTTTGGCAAATAAGGAAAATTTAATAAAAACTTCCTTAACTCTATTGCTATTGAAAAGGAAAATTTTAATTAATTAAAATTAAAATCCTTTTCTTAGTGTATATGGCCGGCCACACCAAGGAAGCAAACAAGGCAATTTTCAATCAACCAATTAAAATTCCTTATTTGTCTTTCGAAATTTAAAAAATAAAATAAAATTTCCTTTTAAAATCCCTTCATGGTTGATAAAAAGAAATTTCTATAATTTTAATTTTTCAACATGTGAATAATTTACAAAGAAGAAAAATAAAATATTCTTCCAATCTACAAATAAGGAAAGAGATTTAATCTCTTTCTTTAATCTTTTGTAGAAACTTATAAAAGAGATATTTTAATTTTTAATCTCTTCAATAAATTATATCTTCCACATAAGAAAAATTCAAAATTAAAATTCTTTTCTAATTTAATAGGGCCGGCCACCTAAGCTTGGGTTCAAGCTAGGGCCGGCCACCCATGGACCAAGGTTTGGCCGGCCCTAGCTTGGTTCTCAAGCTAGCTTGGCCGACCCCTACACCATGGGTATGAAGGTGGGTATAGGTGGGTATAGTACTCTATAACTAAGAGGTTACGATAAGGACCGAGAAGAGGAATTGGTTTTGGTCTCCCGATAAAATTAAGCATCCCGTGTTCGCCCCGAACACACAACTTAATTTTATCAATAATAATTCATTCCACTAGAGAACTATTATTGAACTACCGCACCAATCCCAAATTACATTTTTGGGCTCCTTCTTATTATGAGTGTGTTAGTCTCCCTGTGTTTAAGATGTCGAATGTCCACTAATTAAGTGAGTTACTGACAACTCATTTAATTAACATCTTAGTCCAAAAGTAGTACCACTCAATCTTATCGTCATGTCAGACTAAGTCCACCTGCAGGGTTTAACATGACAATCCTTATGAGCTCCTCTTGGGGACATTATCAACCTAGATCACTAGGACACAGTTTCCTTCTATAATCAACAACACACACTATAAGTGATATCATTTCCCAACTTAT
The DNA here is from genome assembly GCF_018446385.1 of Zingiber officinale. Taxonomy (NCBI): domain Eukaryota; kingdom Viridiplantae; phylum Streptophyta; class Magnoliopsida; order Zingiberales; family Zingiberaceae; genus Zingiber; species Zingiber officinale. The sequence continues at coordinate 86,951,908 of NC_055988.1, forward strand.
CGGGCTTATTGATTTATCGAACTAAATCTCATCCATTGATAAATTAAAGAAATAAATATAAAATATATGTGCTTGTTATTATATTAGGATTAAGAGCACACACTTCCATAATAACTGAGGTTTTGTTCCTTTATAAAGTCAGTATAAAAGAAACGACCTCTGATGGTCCTACTCAATAGTTAAGATAAACTAATACCTAATTATACTACGACCTTCCAATGGTTTGTTCCTTTCCATTTTGGTCATGAGCTACTGTTTATAATTTATAAGGTACTGATAATATTATCTTCTATATGTGACACCACATACTATGTTATCTACAATATAAATTAATTGAACAACTACAAACAAATGTAGATAATTTCACCAAATGTGATTCTTTATTCAAAATAAATGTTTACAAAAGTTTAGGCTTTCAGTATACACTCTAACAAGATAGTGGATGCTCCAGACACATGACTGGAGATAAACTAAAGTTCACAAAGCTCAAACTAAAGAATTTAGGTTCTGTTGCATTCGGCAACGACGACAAACTTAAGGTAATCGGAAGAGGTAACATCGAACTTAGTTCCGATTTTATTATTCGAAAAGTTCTATTAGTTGAAAACTTCAATTTTAATCTTCTAAGTATAAGCCAATTGTGTGATAGTGAATACTTAGTTACCTTTGACAAATCTAGTTGTTTAGTTAAAAATATTGAAAACCCTGAAATCACACTTAAGGGGCTTAGGAAAAATAATATGTACTCAATTGATCTACCCACTTCCTCAATAAAGTGTTTTCTAACACAAGAAGAGAAAACTGAGTTGTGGCACAGAAGATTGGGTCACACTCACACCAGACTTATTTCAAAAATGAGTCAAAATGGTCTAGTTAAAGGTTTGCCCAAATTAAAATTTATTGAAAACTCAATTTGTAATGCTTGTCAACAAGGAAAACAAACCAAGTCAACCCACAAATCAACTAATCTAGAAAGAACTAACTCTTTACTTGAGCTCCTTCACCTTGACCTATTTGATTTACATGTAGCCAAGTCACTAAGCAAGAACCAGTATTGCTTAGTTATAATTGATGACTACTCTAGGTTCACCTGGGTAAAATTTCTAAAAACAAAAGATGAAACTTTTGAAGAATTTAGTAATTTTTGCAAGTTAACAGAAAATGAAAAAGATACTAAAATTAAAAGAATAAGAAGTGATCATGGGAGAGGAGATTTGAAAATCATAGGTTTACTCAATTTTGTAAAATCAATGGATATCAACATGAATTTTCATGTCCTAGAACCTCCCAACAACACGGTCTAGTGGAACATAAAAATAGAACCCTACAAGAAGCCGCTAGAACCATGCTAAATGAATATAACTTAAATTATCAATTTTGGGCCGAAGCCATAAATACAACAAATTATATTCAAAATAGAATTCTAATTAACAAACTTCACAATAAAACTCCTTATGAAATGTATTATAATAAAATTCCCAATCTAAACTATTTAAAAGTTTTTGGATGTAAAGTTCATATTTTAAATACTAAAGATTACTTAAGAAAATTTACACCTAAATCAAACCAAGGAATCTTTTTAGGGTACTCTACAACCAGTAGGGCCTATAGAGTCTATAACCAAAATACCCTAAAAGTTGAAGAAACAACTAATATAATATTTGATGAAGAAAATAATCTACCTAACTTAAATGAAAATGTTGACATTAATCCAAGAATTATTGAAGACGATGAAATTCAACCTAACACTAATAAACCAGAGGAACCAATTTCTGACCCAAACATAAGACCAACTAGAGCAAGTACTTCTCATCCACCTGACCAAATTTTGGGTGATCCAAACCTAGGAGTCAGAACTAGATCCTCTTATAGAAACCTTAGTCAGATTGTCCTTATTTCTAAAATTGAACCTAAGACTATAGAAGAAGCCCTACCTGACCCAGATTGGATCATTGCTATGCAGGATGAGTTAGCCCAATTTGATAGAAACCAAGTCTGGCAACTTATACCTAAACCCTTAAATAAATCAATAATAGATACCAAATGGGTATTTAGAAACAAGTTGGATGATCAGGGTGAAATAATTAGAAATAAGGCTAGACTAGTAGCCAAAGGATTTAGTCAAGTTGAGGGTTTAGACTATGACGAAACCTATGCACCAGTAGCTAGACTCGAATCCATTAGGATGTTATTAGCCTATGCAGCACATAAAGGGTTTAAGTTATACCAAATGGATGTAAAATCCGCGTTCCTAAATGGGTTCATTAAGGAAGAGGTCTATGTAAACCAACCCCCAGGATTTGAGGACTTAGACTACCCTAATCATGTATTTAAATTGAAAAAGACCTTATATGGACTTAAACAAGCTCTAGAGCATGGTATGAACGGTTATCCAATTACTTAACATCCAAAGGCTTTAACCAAGGTCACATAGATCCGACCCTATTTGTAAAAACTATAGAAAAAGACATCTTCATAGCCCAAATCTATGTTGATGATATAATTTTTGGCTCAACTAACTCTAAATTTCTAAAAGAATTTGTTAAATTAATGGAAAATGAATTTGAAATGAGTATGGTTGGGGAACTAAATTTTTTCTTAGGTTTACAAATTAAGCAAACGAAATATGGAATCTATATTTACCAAACTAAATATGCTAAAGAACTAATTAAAAAATTTGGCATGAAAAATTCAAAAATCATAAATACCCCAATGGCCACTAACATCAACATTGACTCTGACCCAGAAGGAAAACCAATAGACCCAAAATACTATGGAAGTATAATAGGAAGCCTACTCTACCTAACTGCAAGTCGACCAGATATAATATTTGCAGTTGGTATGTGCGCAAGATACCAATCTTGTGCAAAAGAATCACATCTAACATATGTTAAAAGAATACTTAGGTATATTAAGGGCACCCTAAATATAGGACTTTGGTACCCTAGAACTAGCACCTTTGACCTTTTTGGCTATTCTGACTCAGACTATGCCGGGTGCAAATTAGACAGAAAAAATACAAGTGGTAGCTGCCAAATCCTAGGGCGGTGCCTAGTAAGTTGGTCAAGCAGAAAGTAACATTGTGTTGCTCTATCCACCACTGAAGCTGAATACATAGCCCTAGGAGAGTGTGCCACTCAACTTTTGTGGATGATGCATACCTTAAAAGACTATCAATTAGAATACAAAAATATAAAAATCTTAATTGATAATATAAGCTCAATTAATCTAACAAAAAATCCAATTCACCACTCTAGGACTAAACACATAGAGGTAAAACACCACTTTGTAAGGGATCACGTAGCTAAAGGTGAAATTGCACTCAACCATGTTGAGTCCAAATCAAACCTAGCTGACATTTTTACAAAACCCTTACCTGAACTTGAGTTCAGTGCACTAAGAAGACAAATAGGAATGTGTTGGGTAGAATAGTTTTTTTTGTTTCCTACATTTTTATCTTAAATTCTAGGAAAATTCTGCTTTCAAAATTCCATTTTACTAGATTTTTTCAAAATATGGAATTAGCTTAGGCTCTACTCTAGAAAATATGTTCCCCTAGATTTAAGCCAGAGCATCTCACAAACACCTAGGTATACCTTGCTTGTGTTTGAAAAACATAGAACGGTGTGAGATGTATAGGGTACATCTTGGACTTAAGAATGTTTATATCTGTGCATCAATATGAGTCTGGGAGTTAAATACTTTATTAACAGTAATCAGTTTAAGTCATCCAGCCTTAGTCAAATCTAACTGGACCAAAAGACTTAACTTGACTAACCGAGTGAAAGCTGCTACCCTCTAGGCAATCAGCAAGTAGCTAAAGGTTAGACAGTTGGTGAAGGAAATGGAGATTTTAAGATTGAGCATGCTTGTACTGTAGGGCTCTGATACCTGATCAAAACAATTTGGATAACTTAACATCTATTTAACTTGACTCATGCTTGGACTTAAGGACCAACTAAATTTGATTAAATAACCTAAATTAAATATTTAGTTACTCCCTCTTCGTCCTAAAATTTAATAAGTTCTTACTCCTATTTTTTCAAAATTAAGTTTTTTTTTTTTAAAATTAAGCTAAGTACCTTTTTAAACTGAAGCTACATTTTCAAAATTCAATGTTTGCAAAAGGCTTAGCTAAGTGATTCATATAGCAACTTTCAAACTTTCTCAAACTTAGCCAACTTTATAAATTTTTGCTAAAATACTTTTCTAAGTTACCTCTCAGATTCATTCTTTACTTAGCTAAAAGTATTAAAAAGCATATTTCTTTACTTGCAAAATTTAACTCATTGCTTTCAAAAGATTTCTGCTAAGTAAAAAGAGACTTTAATTTTTTTTTTCAAAATAATTTGGCTCCAAAAATACTTTAAAATCTAGCTAAGTTTTTCTTCTAACAGATTTTCAAAATTTAGCTAAGTATTTTTTCAAAAAACAACTAAGTTTCAAAAGTTGCTAAAGTCATCCTTCGAAGTCAACCATATATTAGCCTTTTAAACTTAGGTGAAAAATATTCCTTTTAAGTCCTCTTTCTCCCTTAGCTAACAAATTTTTCAGTAAAATTTAAGTATAAGCTAAGTGTTACACAAGCATTTTTTCCCCTTCTTTCAAAGCCTAATCTGTTAAAACTTGTTTTACACTGGCTTATTTTTGATAAATGGCAAAGGGAGAGAGTAGGGAAATTCAAAAGTAAAAGAAAGTCTGATTCAAAAAGAAAGCCCTGTATTAATGGGGAGCTTCACAAAGTTTAAGTGTTAGCTTAAGTTATGCTTGTATTTGAATTTATATACTTAAGCTTGCTCACTTAAACCTTTTAAATATATTTATGCATTTGTTTTACTTAACTTTGAATTTGGGTTGCCATAATCAAAAAGGAGGAGATTGTTGGTGCGGAAAGCATCCGACGATCGAACCTAAGTTTTGATAATGGCAAAGGATTCAAAGTTAATGTTATGTTGTGATCTAACAAATTTGTTTAAGTGTTTCAGGAAAAGTCCTAGCTGTGGTTAGGCAAGTGAAAACCCTAGGGGGTGGTAACCCTAGGTCATAGTGGGTGGTAATCCTATGCGGAAAGTCTTGGTGGGTCGAGTGCTTCAGGAAAAAGTCCTAGGGGGGGATAACCCTAGGTGGAAAGTCCTGGTGTCGCGAACCAGGTGAAAGACTGGACTAGCTGGGAAACGGAAGTCCAGCAGAAAGTCCGGAAGCATCGAGCACCGAGCAAAAGTCCAGTCGATCTGGAGGATCGCACTGGCAATAGGTAAATCTCCTGAGTGGAGTAGGTGAGGACGCGTTCCCCGTAGAGGGAACAGTAGGCGTCGGGTCGACCGAGGGTTTCTGGTCGGAAATCTGAAGTCAGACTCGGACAGTCGGGAGACTGTCAAACTTTAATTCATTATTATTATTATGCACTAACTCTACGTTGCAGGTACTTTGGACTAACGCATCTTGCAGGTACCAAAAACACAAGCTAAGCTCGGATGTACAGTGTCCGAGGCGCCTCCATGGGGCTTGGAGGCGCCTCGGGTGCGAGCCAGCTTCTGCCAGCGCAGCTCAGTGGAGGCTCCTTGGTCCAGACCGGAGGCGCCTTGGACTAGGCTTTAAAGGCGCCTTGGAGAGCACAGAAGGCGCCTTGAAGGGATAAGTCACGACCAGTTCAGGCTTGATCCACGCGGGCGACTCGGCCATCCTGGAGGCGCCTTAGATAGCTTTCAAGGCGCCTTGAACACCCTTTATAAGCAGCACTCAACCAGCAGCTCAAAACAACTGCTCCTAAGTGATTCTCTTACGACAAGCTGCAAACTCAACGACCCCAAAGTGCTATAGCAACATCCCGACGACCCGGAGCTCCAAATTCGCTATTTTTAAGTGTTGTCAGTATACTTTAACTTCTGTTTATTGTACTTAATCTGTAGTATTTTCGAACTTATAGTTGTTGCCCACCGAAAGCGGTCAACAACAGCGGGCCTTCGAGTAGGAGTCGAGATAGGCTCCGAATGAAGTAACCTCTCGTGTCTTCTGTGTGTTTGTGCATTTTACTACTTCTGCTGCTTTATAACTTGATAGTTTTTCGAATCCGTGAAAGTGAAAGCCACGAGTGCTATTCACCCCCCTCTAGCGCTTCTCGACCTCTTGATCTTCTGTTGTATTTCTCTCCTCCTCTTGGACGTTGTGTGGGAAACTATCTACTAAGATGGAATCCACCCGAACCACTTCTTCTCCTCTAAGACTCTCGAGCCACCAAGGGATTCCAAAATAGGAAACTTTCTTCCTCTTCTTCTCCTCCAAGCAACTGGCCACCAAGTGCTTCTCCTCTTCTTCTTCTCCCTCTCCAAGTAACCGGCCACAAGGACTTTTCAATCCTTGATACCACCGGCCCTAAGGAAGCAAAAGAGGAGATAAGTGGGGCGCCGACCTAAGAGAAAGGGAGAAGGGAAGGGGCTGACCACACCAAGGAAAAGAGAGAAGGCTTAAGGTTATGTGTGTTTCATGAGGCACCCTCTCCTTCTCTTTTATAATCCTTGGTCATGGCAAAAAAGGAAAGTTTTAAAATTAATCTCTCTTTTTTAAATCATGTAGACATCTACAAAAAGGAAATATTAAAATTAAAACTTCTCTTTTAAATCATGGTTACAAAAAAGAAAAGTTTTATCAAAAATTAAAATCTCTCTTTTAAGGAAAGATTTTAAAATTTAAAACTCTCTTTTAAAACTATGTGGATGGCTATAAAAGGAAAGATTAAAATCTTCCCTTTTAATTCCTTGTGGATGCTAAAAAGGAAAGTTTTAAACAAAATTAAAACTTCCTTTTAATCCATTCATGGCCGGCCATCGAAGGGTCAATAAAAAAGGAAAACTTTAAAATTAAAATCTCTCTTTTAAATCCTTTTGTGGATAGCTATAAAAGGAAAGATTTTAAAAGTAAAATTTCTCTTTTAATTCCTTGTAGATGACTATAAAAGGAAAGTTTTAAAACAAAAATTAAAACTCCCTTTTAATTTGTATGTGGCCGGCCACATCTTGGACACCAAGATGTGCTTGGGGCCGACCACCTCTTGAGCTCCAAATAATGCTTGACCGGCCCTTGCAATCAAGGCTTGGCCGACCCATTACTTGAGTAAGAAGTGAACTTGGGTGGATACGAAGGCTTTATAGAGGCTACAACAGGGACCAAGAGGAGAAATTGGTTTTGGTCTCCCGATGAGCTTGAGCTTCTTGTGTTCGCCCCAAACACCCAACTCAAGTTCATCAATAATAACTCATACCACTAAAGAGTTATTATTGAACTACCGCACCAATCCCAAATTATATTATGAGCTCCTTCTTATCATGAGTGCATTAATCTCCCTGTGTTTAAGATATCGAATGTCCACTAATTAAATGAGTTACTGACAACTCACTTAATTAATATCTAGCTCTAAGAGTAGTACCACTCAACTTCATTGTCATGCTGGACTAAGTCCACCTGCAGGATTTACATGACAATCCTTATAAGCTTCTCAAGTGGGCATCATCAACCTAGATTACTAGGACACAATTTTCTTCTATAATCAACAACACACTATATAAATAATATTATTTCCCAACTTATCGGGCCTATTGATTTAACGAACTAAATCTCACCCATTGATAAATTAAAGAAATACATACTAAGTATATATGCTTGTTATTATATCGGGATTATGAGTACGCACATCTATAACAATAGAAGTTTTGTTCTTTTATGTAGTCAGTATAAAAAAAAACTACCTCAAATGGTCCTGCTCAATACACACATAGTGTACTAGTGTAATTTTATAGTTAAGATAAACTAATACCAAATTACACTACAACCATTCCAATGGTTTGTCTCATTCCATCTTAGTTGTGAGCTACTATTTATAATTTATAAAGAACTAATAACATGATCTTCTGTATGGCACCACACACTATGTTATCTACAATATAAATTAAATGGACAACTACATTTAACATAAATGTAAACATTTGACCAATGTGATTCTTATGTTCATACAAAAAGCTAGGTTTTTAGTATAAATCCCAACAGATGCTACTTGGGAGACGACCACCGTTTTACAAGATCGGTTCATCAACATGAACCTTGAGGACAAGGTTCCAATGACAGACAGGGGTATTGATAAACCAAGAATTCAATAATCACGAAAATCTCAGAGTGTTTCTTAGCCGAATCGGAAATATATTGACCGAATTGCATTCGATATAATATAGTTGTAGTTTGATTCTGATAAGTACTAAAATAATTGATATCTGTCGATTATTAATTATATTTTCATGTATTAGTTTTTATTTTATACATATGGGTAGTTGTCATAAAAGTAAGAGGAGGTTATGAAATAATTTGTATTTAAGCCTTTCTCATGGGGGGGAGAAGGGGAAAAAAGTTCTTCATAAAATTTATGATTTGTACTCACCCGAAGAGAGTTCCTTTCATTCACCTTCATTTCTTAGGTTGTGACTGGGATCTATCACCTACTAACCTATTAGATTGACACTCTGGATCACTTGGCAGAGTTTCTAATGAGTCATGTGTACATAACTTCATTTTGGACAAAATTCAGAGACACGAATGGAGTGCACCATTTACAAACTAGCGGATCCACTATAAACATGCGCAAAGGGCTTCAAAGGTAGCTAGAAGACCATTTACACCTAATGGATGTTAACAACAAAGGTTGACTAGACAGTAATGGGCAAGTAGCGGAAACATGGTGGGTTCATAACCCACAAAATGTTGATTATCTACTTTAGTAGTAGATTAGGTAGTGTATAAGAGATCATAGACCATTATAGACTTTTTTAGATACTAAAATGGACTAGTATAGGGGTGTACTGTATAGTTATTACTCTTAGATGAGGATACCTTAGTATTACAGATTGAGTATTAAATTTGAAGACCAAATTTTTATTAGTGTGGGAGAATGTAATATTAATATATATTGATACGGTGATAGAGATGGCCCCCCCAAAAGTGGGTCAAAGAAGTGAAGACCGGCTGATGTGAAGGTCAAAGTCAAATGGTCAAAATTGTAAGGTCGGGTGGAATACGAGACAGAGGAGTACGGATCAGGTAAAGTTGACCGAGCAAGCCATTATAGCTGGTCGGACGTAAAAGGACGACCGGACAGTCCAAGCGGTCACTCTTAGCAATTACAGCTGAGGTTAAGAGCCAAGCACTAAGTTATCTGGTCCACCGCCCTGGCCGATCGGACCTCTGGTCCGATTAGACGTAATATGCCTCTCCGACAACATTAAAGCCGAGTGAAGAGCAGGTTGATAGCTCTATTTAGTACAACCGAGCTAGTGACGTCTCGGCCGAACAACCCCCCTTGACCTATAGAGGGACCCACATACATATCTTACCATACTCTTTTGGAAGTTTGTGATGTCGACAATAGATAATGTCCAACAAGTAAATAGTACACTAGAAGCTTTCAGCCTGTTACATCATAGATTCGAGTGCTCCTTAAGAAAAGGTGTTAGGGACACTTTTTGACTTGTCTTTTTCTAGGACTCTTTGGAAAACATTCATATGCTTTGGAATGCATGCAAAGACACTACAGTGACACTATAAAAGGAGATCTCTATTCACAAGAGAAGGTATGTGATGCTTCGTTATTCTACACGCTCTATGCTACTGTTCATTTTGATTATTTTTCTCCATTGAACCGAAGACTGACTTGAGTGTCAGAGGGTCAATGCCGATGACCCCTTCCCTGGCCCAACACTAATGCTCCTGGTTTTGCAGAATAGTGTGGAGTCTTCTTCCAGTCAACACCAGAGCCACCACAGAGTCTTCTTCCAGTCAACCGCAAAGCTACGTTCCCAGCCAACCGTCTTCTCAGCTTTCGGACAGGATCATATTTGGCGTCATCTGTGAGAACTATACTTGCATCCAAGACATGAAGATGGAAGATGTTGAATGACTCACCACAATGATGTTAACCCAAGAAGAGGTGGAGCTTCTAATAAATGCCCAAGCTTAAAAGATTGTGCAACAACAACAAGAGATAGCAGCCGACTGCCGAGTGTTAAACGACCCAGTAGTATCAACGATAGGTCAATAAACTGACGAAAGAACCTGAGCAGAAGACCTTATCGGTCGCAAGCTAAACCACCAGCAGATGGACACCTTCTAGGAAGCACTGAACACACCGATCCCATATCACAGGGCGTTATTCCGCACGCCTTCGAAACAGCATGGACAAGTTGAATGGACTCAAGGATCCTCTTCCAAAAATGCGTCCATCTGGGAGGGGTGAAAAGGTAAAGAACCATGACTTGACGACTCTCCCGAGTGAATCAACAGGCAGTTCTCTCAAGAAATGCTCGACAATCAACTGTCACCTTACTTCAGACCTCTGATGATCGGAGAGTATACAGGGTCAACTGACCCTAAATACCATCTACTAAAATTCGACAACATAGCCACACTCCACCAATACACTGACGGAGTCAAGTGTTCCTCACCACGCTCTCCAGATTAGCGCAGAGATGGTTCAAACGCTTGCCGATCAGCTCCATTTGCAGCTTCAAGGACTTCCGAGTGGCTTTTCTCCAACATTTTTCTAGTAGTCACCATTATCAAAAGACGAATGTGAACATATTCGTGATCAAACAAGGGCCCAAGGAAGCGTTATAAGCCTATATTAAGAGATTTAATCAAGTGGCAATTGACGTCGCATCAGCCACTCAAAAAATCTTGGTAAGTGTTTTTTTCACAAGAACTTATAGATAATGACTTCTTTCGCTCACTTATCAGGAAGTCTCCGAGAGACTTTGATCATTTGCTCAGGCGGTCCATAAAGTACATCAATGTCAAGGAGGCCTAGTTAGTTCAGAAAAAAGAAGAAGTGATTCCCGAGTTGACAGCTATCCTAGAACGCCGAGTGGCCCATACCCATCCACCACCAAAAGGGCCCTGAGCGGCACAACACAGTAATATTAAGAGCCCCGAGTCCATGCAATCCAACATGTGGAGGCCGAGCGGACAAAATTCACCAAGCCCCGATAGTGGACCCCGCTCTTCTACTCTTACCACCGCTCAGCGGCTCATAATACTATTAGAGTGTATACTAAAAGCCTAGCTTTTTATAAACTTTTATTATGAAATAAAGAATCACATTGGTCAATTTATCTACATTTATGCTAAGTGTAGTTGTTCGGTTAAGTTATATTGTAGATAACATGGTATGTGGTATTACACACAGAAGATCATGTTATCAATTCCTTTTACATTATAAACAGTAGCTCATGACTAAGATGGAAAGGAACAAACCATTAGAATAGTCGTAGTGTAATTAGGTATTAATTTATCTTAACTGATAAATTACACTAATACACTCTGAGTGTATTGAGCAGGACCATTTAAGGTAAGTTCTTTTTATACTGACTTTATAAAAGAACAAGACCTTAGTTATTATGGAAGTGTGTGCTCTTAATCCTAATATAATAACAAGAACATATATTTAGTATTTATTTCTTTGACTTATCAAAGGGTGAGATTTAGCTCGATAAATTAAAATGCTCGATAAGTTGGGAAATGATATTATTTATAGTGTGTGTTGTTGATTATAGAAGGAAACTATATCCTAGGAATCTAGGTTGATAATGTCTCCAAGAGGAGCTCATAAGGATTGTCATGTAAACCCTGCAGGTGGACTTAGTCCGACATGATGATGAGGTTGAGTGGTACTACTCCTGGACTAAGATATTAATTAAGTGAGTTGCCAGTGACTCATTTAATTAGTGGACATTTGACATCTTAAACACAGGGAGACTAACACACTCATAATAAGAAGGAGCCCAAAATGTAATTTGGGATTGGTGCAGTAGTTCAATAATAATTCTTTAGTGGTATGAATTATTATTGATGAAATTAAGTTGGGTGTTCGGGGCGAACACGGGAAGCTTAATTTCATCGGGAGACCAAAACTAATTTCTCCTCTCGGTCCCTATTGTAGCATCTTGTATATAGAGAATTATATCCACCATATACCCACCTCCTACCCACTCTCAGGTGGCAGGCCAAGCAAGCTTGGAGTCCAAGCTTGAGTCGGTCAAGCCAAGGGTGGAGTCAAGTTGAGGGGGCCGGCCATAGCTTGGTGCCCAAGCTTGGGTGGTCGGCCCTAATAAAATTAAAAGGATTTTACTTTTAAAAAAAATATTTCTTAATGTGGAAGTCATGATTTAAAAGAGAGTTTAAAAATTAAATATTTCCTTTTATAAGTATCTACAAAAGATTAAGAGAAAGATTAGATATCTTTTCTTATTTGTAGTTAAAAGGAAGATTTTAATTTTTGTAGAAAATTTTCCTTTTTGGAAATCATCCACATGTTTTAAAAGAGATATTTTAATTTATAAAATTTTCTTTTATAACCAACCATGAAGGAAAAAATTATTAGAGAATTTTTTATTAAAAATTTTGGAAGCAAATTAGGAAGTTTTAATTCTTGTGTTATTAAAACTTTCCTTGCTTGGAGCTATGAGGTGGCCGACCATGTTGATTTAAGAAAAGGAAATTATTTTAATCAATTAAATTTTCCTTTTCATGGTAAAGAAAATAAGGAAGTTTTTATTTAAATTTTCCTTATTTACCAAGACCAAGGATTATAAAAGAGAGGGAGGGGGTACCTTCATGGGAGACAACTCTATTCTATTTTCCTCTCTTCTCTTCCTTGGTGGTGGCCGGCCATAGTTCCATGCTCTTCTTCTTTTCTCTTCCTCCTTGGTGGCCGGCGGCATCAACACAAGAGGAGTCCTTGGTGGCCAGTTCTAGCTAGGAGAAGAAGGAGAGAAAGGAGGCTTTGCTCTTGTATCCCTTGGAGCTTGAAGGTTGGTGGCCGAAACTTACAAGAAGGAAGGAGTTGGTGGTTCTCATCTCGGTAGATCGTTGCCCACACAACGTCCGAGATAAGAAGAGGAATACGGTAAAAGACTAAGAGGTTATTGCTTACAAAGAAAGGTATAAATAGTAATTATCTTCCGCATCATACTAGTTTTATTTGTAAAATTCCAAAAACAAGAGGCATATAATTCTAGGTTTCAAATTTTTGATTCGAGTCTGTGTTTTTTTTTTATTTTTTAAATTTGTGATTCGATTGTTCTTTTTGGTTAAACCTAGAGTTATATAAGGAAATTAAATATTAGATTTCATTGAAAGGCTTTGTCTAAGAAGTGGTGGTTACTCCCATATCCAAGAAGGCCTAGTGCCTCGCCATGTTTAACCTGGAAGCTGATTTTTGAAATTAATATTTAATTGAATTTGTAACATGGGTGGATTTGGATCAATAATGTTAAGCATCGTTTGTAATCCAAGTCTAAACCACTGAGAACAGATAAGTTAAATTTGGAATCAATAATGTTAAGTTCCATTTGCGATTCCGAATTTAATTTCTAAAGAACACAATAGGTTGTTAGGAAAGGTTCAGGACCTGTACAAAATTTTTGTACAGGGGAACCGATACAATCTTCCTAGGACCAACCAACAAATACGAAGGATTGTTACCATCTCAACCCAAAGCCATGTCGACCGACTCCCTAAGAAATCTGTCATCAATCGCCCTCTCCCGATTGCCACCATTATTGCCGATCGAGCAAGCAACATGATGAATGCCATGCGCTAGCTAAGCAGCACCGACAATAGCCCTAACAAAAAGATAACTAGAGGCCTACCCAGGTATCTGCTGAGCGGCTGCGCCTATCAATTCGGGAGAAAGAAAATCATAGCAATGCCTCATGGGGTGACATCAACATGATAGCAAGAGGCCCGATCGACGGTAATTCTAATTGGGCTCAAGAGTCACATGTCAGGTGGTTGGAGATCCATGCAGTAGGATACAGCAAAGAAAAAGCACAAGGACCATAAATCAGTTTTGGTTCTTGAGATTTGAAGGGAGTAGAAGTCCCTCACGATGGCGCCTTAATCATCAAGGTAGTAATTACTAACTATAACATTCACCACACTTTTATCGATATAAGTAACTCGGTGAATATTGTTAGATTTTGATGGATATCTTAAAGTAATTGCCTTATAATTTTATTATTTATTTGATAAATATAGATTCACTATTGAGTGCATATTATATGTTTAAATAGTCTTAAACTCATTTACTAAATGTCCACAATACAATTCATAGCATGAGAGAATTTGTGATTGGATCACAACTTGTGATTATTTCTACATGTGCAATTATGAACATATTAAAATTTCGCTAGTCGTTGAATTGGTGCATTTAGACATCATCAATTCTGTAAGACTAGCACGAGTTATACTCCTTAGTTCGGCCAAGTAGTTATTTCTCACTAGCTAGAGACATTGAGATATCGAGAGTTAAATGTGGATACTAATTATAGTAACTAGTTTATTGGAGTGACTTGTTGTAAGCCTTCATATGGTTCTCTATATATATGAATATGTATGTGAAGTTTTTACTACAGTTTGAGTACAAGTTTCCTTTGACTTGAAGTATACAAGTCATCTTGGTCATAGAAACTTATATTTTAACATATTAAGCAAACATCTCTTGGAGGTGTAGACCCGAGATGATTGGGTATAAGTCAAAGTATCCGAAAGTATTTAGATAGCTTACAGAGGATTCATCGCTCCTTGTAAGGAGACGTATACCCTATGGATACTTGTTAAAATTATTATTCAAAGTCTTTGGCTAAAGTATCACATGTTAAGAGTATGAGACTCTTGTATATATGCATGAGTAATTTAAATCAGCAAAACGAGGAAGTATTACTTGGGTTAAGTGTGATATAGTCAGCATAGTGGGGGTAGAGATATAGATAATGTCTTTAACCAAGTGGGTATATAACAAGTGAAAGGAACGAGGAATGACTCACTATAACTGTTGAAGGGTTCAGAATTAGTTCTTAGATCGACTGTGATTTTCTGATTAATTAGAGATCATGATGTACTACTAGGTATCACTTATGATCATTCCATAATTAAGCAGTTAATTATGGATGACCAAGATAAATTAGGAACCTATTAGGTCACACACACTATGAGTCTCTAAAGATGTAAAACAAGTTAGAGAATAAGATTCTCAAATCAAGACATAAATGTTTGGTTGGACTATACATAAAATAAATATGGAAATATTTGTCGGAACGGAAGCATGGATGGATCACATCTCTTATGAAAGAGTTGGACTCAATTTAGTTTAGTCATGAACTAATTTGATTTAGTTGTAAACCAAACCAAGAGGTTAATTGGCTAATTTTTTGTTAAGGCATAATGAGTTGGATTTAGGCTTTCTAATCCAACTCATTAAAGAGGACTATATATTAATATGGTTAAGAGAGAATTAATACACAATTCGTTATTAGCTTGATTAGGTTTTGGAAACCTAAGCCCAATACCTCTTTCTCCCTCTCCCTCTCTCTTGCCACTGGCCACAACAAGAGGTTCTCCTCTTGTTACCGTGAGCCACCCAAAGGAAGAAGATCTTCCTTTTGCTTCTTCTTCCTCTTCTTGATCCTTCTCCTTCTCTCATGGCTAGTACCTTCCAAAGGTGAAGCTTATTCTCTTAGAGTTATCTTTAAAATTGCAGCGTGGATACGAATAGAGCGAGGTTCGAAATGTCACAAAAGGTTGATGCCCTTCTCGTTACAGGTCATTCATAAGGTATATCTATAATAATTGTTATTCGATTTCATTTTATTTTATGATCTTATCTGTACGATTGTATCTTACATGCGTGTGGTATGTGTGATGTAATAAATTAGTTTATTTATTGTTAAATCTTCCGCTATATATGTTTATAAAACTTATTTTTATCACATTCCACATCGAGCATATCTCAACAAATATTATATTCAAAAAGGCGTTTGATTAACTGCAGATCGATCGAAGTGAACTTCAGCCCATGACAACTCCATTATATGGCTTCACTGGTAACGAGGTGTTGTCGATCGGCTAGGCTCAGCTGGCCATATCACTTAGAGAAGAGTCACTCCGTCCGCTTATAATATTATATTGGGCCAACCGGAGTTGAACAAGTTCTGAGCAGTCATCTCCACATTCTTCCAAAAGATTAAGTTTCTTGTGGACAACTCAGTTGGAAAAGTTAAGGGCAACTAGCTCACAGCTCGCCGATGTTACGTGGAGATAGGGAAGACTGAGTCGCAAGCCGCTCGGAAGGCCCAAAGGTTGGAAGTCAATGCAATTATGGAGGAGTCTCTTGCGCTAGTTTATGAAGAAAAAGAGGAGGTGCAAGTGTACCCTAGCCAACCGAAGGCCACTACTTTTGTTACAGTCGGTGTGAGCATAGAAAAGAAGGCCAAACTACTTTCCTATTTAAGGCAAAATCATGATATGTTCACGTGGGCAACTCATAAGCTCCCAGATATCTCGCGAATAATAGTGCGACATGAGTTGCATGTCCGACCAGACGCTCAGCCAGTAAAGCAGAAGAAAAGGGATTTTAGCTTAGAATAAAATCAGATTATCCGAGTAGAGGTGGAGAAGTTACATGATGCAAGGTACATCGCAAAGTACAATTCCCGAGTTGGCTGGTCAATGTGGTGTTGGTCTCTAAGTTGGGTAACAAGTGGCGGGTCTGCATTGACTTCAGAGATCTAAGAAAGGCATGGCCGAAGGACTACTACCTTTTGTCGTGCATTGATTAGATGGTTGACTCCACAGTGAGTTGCTAGCTGATATACATGATGGATGCATATCAAGGCTACCATCAGGTTCTGCTCGCCAAGGAAGATTAAGAAAAGGTCAGCTTCTGTTGGAACCCTAAGGCTGTTTTTGTAGGGCAATTCACCCCTCCCCTCTTACCGGCCTCCAGAGGGACCAACAAGTGGTATCAGAGCCAGGATGCTTCAGGAGGACTAACCGTCGATCGAAGCACCGAACAAATGGCCGGACCGAACATATACCCACCGAAGTTCGAGGGGGAGTTCGCCAGCTGGAAAAAGCGAATGCAAGTATGTTTCAAAACTGACTTTCATTTACATTTAATAATGGAATTCAGTTTTGTAGTACCGGAGGTCAAAGAAAAATACGAATGGACGAAAAAGGAGCAGGCCGACTACGTGACAAACAGCAAAGCAGAATTCCATCTGCCGAGCGTCCTTCTGTCACAAGAAGTCAACTGGATCGGCAATTGCGACTCAGCAAAGGAACTATGGGAAAAGTTCCTTGAGATGCATGAAGGGACGTCCGAAGCCAAGCTCACGAGACGGGATTTACTTCGCAATCAACTCACCAGCCTGAGACTTGAAGAAGACAAAATAGTTGTGCATCTGCACTTGAGAATTAAGGAGCTTGTCACTAGACTTTCGAATCTCGGAGAAAAGGTAAGTAACCGAGATTTGCTAAGGTACGCACTCAATTCATTTCCTAGAAATATCAAATGGACATCACTAGTTGATGCCTTCTATATCTCTAAGGACTTAGAATCTATTTCCTTAGAAGAATTATTTTTCACATTTGAAGTGCATGAATTGAGATGTGCAGGTACGAAGGAGCCGAAGCACAACGTCACCCTAAAGGCATTGAGAGATGAACAAGAGTCAGAATCCTCTCTCGATGATGAAGAAATGGTAATGATGGTAAGGCGATTTAAGAAATTATGTAAATCTAAAAAAACTAACCATCCGTAGGGTAGAAAGAAAAGGATGATCCGATGCTACCACTGCAACGAAGAAGGGCACGTCAAAGACAACTGCCCCAAGCTAAGGAACAAGGACAAGGACAAAGGAAAGAAGCATGTCTGAAAGAATAAGCACAAGACTCTGAAGGCGACGTGGGATGATACGTCGTCCGAATTGAAAGTTAAGGCCTTCTCCAGACTTGCATTAATGGCAAGTCATCGAGACAAGGACTACGATTCAAGCTCATCCGAAATGAGCATCGAGAGCATCGATGAAGGGGGAGCTACGTAGGAAGAAAATAGTTCAGGAGGAGACACGGATAACGAGATCGATAAGGTAAGTTAGGTACGATCTCTTCCTCCCGATAAATTATTTAAGTTTGTTAAATTATTAACTAAGGATTGCTGTAAGTTAAAAAAAGAGATTAAAAATTTAAAAGTAATTCTAGCTAAATCTTGCCCATTAGAAGAATTAGACAAATTAAAATTAGAAAATAATAATTTAAAAATACAAGTAAATAACTTAAAAAATCATGCATGTTCACATAATACAAATTTTAGAAAATACAATAATCTAAATTGGTATTTTAGGTATCACAAGGGACAAATTAGGAATATTTCAAAGAAGTATGTCTCTAAGAAATTCTTAGTTAATCCAGTTAGCTGGAACCTATATTGGATTCCAAAGTCTTGTTTAACCTAAACTCTAAATTAGACTTAGCGCTTTCAGCAAGAAAATTAAATGTTAAATTTCTTTATGAGGCTTTGTCTAAGAAAGTGGTTATTGCTCCAATAACCAAGAAGGCCTAGTGCCTCGCCACTGCCTAGAAGCCGAAATATTGAAATAAAATGTTTAATTAACTTATTGATAAAGCATTAAAATTAAAATTAAATAAAGCATTAAAAAGTTTTTTCAAACATTTTTTTTGAAAAATACTTAAAATTCTTTTTAATCGTAGAATTTTTAACTTAGGAAATTTTCTTGCTTTAAATTTTTTTCTTAGAAAAGTTCTTAAAAATATTTTAATTTTTTCCAAAGTTATTACAAATTTTTGATGATATCAATAATTTTCAAATTTTTACAAAGTTTTTTTTAACCCTTAGATTTTTTTTGGAACCCCATTTTTTATGTGATCAAAGGGGGAGAAGGAAAAGGTTAAATCTAGGGGAGATTTTTTAACCCTAGATTTTTTATTTTTTGCACTTTATTGCAATATTATTTGTTTTATCTTTACATTTGTTTATCCTACCTTAACTTGGGTTGCTCACATCAAAAAGGGGGAGATTGTAGGAACCCCAAGGTTGTTTTTGATGTGATCAACAAGTTAAGTTAGGTCCTGTGGTGTTTTAACCTTGTGTATAAGTGTGCAGGAGCTTAGGAGCATAGGAAGTCAAGCGAAAGACGCAACTAGCGAGAAGGACGGCACGGGAGAGAGTCGACGAGCTCGGTGCGTCTGAGCGACGAGGCGCTGCGGAAGAGTACACCGGCGGACGAGAAGGAAGCATGCGGTGTTTCCGAGAGACGAGAAGCTAGAGAGGAAGATTGCTCAGGGAGCAAGAGATGTAGCCAGCAAGAGGGTCGGCACGGGAGAGAGCCGACGGGCTTGGTGCATCCAAGGGACGAAGAGCCGTGGATGAGTACGCTAGCGGACGAGAAGGAAGCACGCGACGATTCTGAGGGACGAGAAGCCGGAGCGGAAGTCTGCTCGAGAAGGCCGAAATTAGGTTCGGGTGAGCCTTATTTCGGTTGGCCAAATTCACCCAAGTGAGCGGAGCGGAAGATCTGGACCGTGGTGAGCAGATTCGGAGCAGAGAGCCCAGATGGTAAAAGGTTAACAAAGTTGACTTTAAGGGTCCGGACGTCCAGAATGTGACTTTTGACCATATCACGTTTGACCGTGATCCGTTGCGAAGGGCATAAAGTTTTATCCCCTTCTGGGCGCTTGGAACCCTCCAGGCGCCCCGACCAAGGCTATAAATATTGCCTTAGTCCAAGAAGCTGAATAGAACAAGCAATTTCATATTCTACACTTGTGCGCTTCTCTTGTTTAGCTTAGCTTCTTATTTTTTGTATGTCAATGCTGTAAGAAGCTTCTCTGCCTAAAGGAGATACTAGTGCGATCCATTCCTTGGATTAACAACCTCCCTGGTTGTAACCAAGTAAAAATTCATGTACCTCTACCTTTTAGTTCTTTCTTTAATTATGTGCAAGTGTTATTTTTAAAGTTCGAGAAGGGTTGTGCTTTTAATTTGTGCAGGGCTATTCAACCCCCCTTCTAGTCTGCCCAACGGTCCCAACAGCTTCATCACGGTAGACAGAACCTTCTGCTACAATGTCATGTCGTTCGAACTAAAGAATGTGGAGGCCACCTACTAAAGATTGATTGACAAGGTGTTCCGACGATAGATCGGCAGAAATATGGAGATATATGTCGATGAAATATTGATAAAATCCCTTCTAATGGTTGATCTGTGTGCAGATATAGAAGAGACATGAAGGATCCTGAGGAAATATGAAATCAAGCTCAACCCCACCAAGTGCTTGTTCGGAGCAAGGACTGGGCACTTCCTCGGTTACATCATGACTGAGCAGGGGATCGAAGCTAATCACGGCAAAGTGAAACTATTGTAGGACATGCCCCTGCCGCACAACTTAAAGGAAGTTCAGCGGCTGACTCGACAAATTATGGCTCTGTCAAGATTTATCTCTAAGTCGTCCGGTCGGTGCTTACATTCTTTAAAATTATGCACTGAGCTACCAAGTTTCAATGGGATGCTAAATGCAACAAGGTGCTAGAGGTACTCAAGAATGATTTATCTTCTTTACTTGTACTTGCAAATCCCATCGTCAGTGAGCCACTCTGGATATACTTGTCTTCCACATAGTGAGCGATTAGATCGGCGTTGGTACAATAGAATGGAAATGAACAACAACTGGTATACTTCTTGAGCCATTTATTGAAAAATATCGAATGCCACTATACCTGCCTTAAGAAGCTTACGTACAGGCTGGTCCTAGTGTTGAATAAGTGAATGGAGAAGAAATGGAAGAGGAAAGAGGCTCCATTATGAATGGGACTTTAGTCCCATATTGGAAGTTTCAAGGCATTTTTATTGGTTTATATTGATTCATATACATTGAGGATGTGAACAAATGCATGGGGAGAGACTCTCTCTCACGTGTGGGTACACAGGGGGGTGCAAATCCAGGGCCCGGATTGCACTGAACCAAGTTGACACGTGTACGAGCGCGACCTGCGCACACGAATGTCAGACCAGTCGGGGCAAAATTTGGCCAAGTTGAACAACCAATATTTTACCACGTAGATCTTTTGCTGTTGTGCGAATCTGTTTCAAGGAAGCTGCGACTCGCATGCCTCGGTCAGCTCACCTGGTCGGTCTCTTTGTCAGATCGACAAACTTCTCTGCTTGCTCGGGATCTTTGCCTAGCCTAGCAGCTCGTCTAATCGGCCAGTCTCTTTGACAGCCCGACCTGTCTACTCGATCCGGCTGACCTATCTACCGCCCGGTCTATATGCTCAACCCGGTCGGCCTCTCTGACAACCCGGCCTGTCTGCTTCACTCGTCCTGTCTGCTCGACTCGGCTGGCCTCTCTGACAACCCGACATGTTTGCTTCACTCAGCCTGTCTGCTCGACCTGGCTGACCTCTCCGACAGCCCGACCTGTCTGCCGCCCAATTTGTCTACTTGACTCGGTCGACCTCTCTGACAACCCGACCTGTCTGCTTCGACTGGCCTGTCTGCCACCCTGTCTGTCTGCTCGACCCGACTAGCCTCTCTTGCTCGGCCTGTCTTCCTTGTCCGACCGGCCTCTCCTGCTCGACCTATCTGCCTTGTCCGACCGGCCTCTTCGCTCAGACGCTCTGCTCACTCAATCAATCTAAGGTTGACACTTAGATAAAAACCAACTCCTGCTGGCAGTTTGAGATCATCTACTCAGGTCAGCTCAATTGTAAGTTGAATTTAAATTCTATGTAATTTTTTAAATTTAACTAAGTCCCCTAAAAATCTCCGACAATAGATTGTTTGTGTCCAACAATCTTAAAACAAACTCGATTCTATTGAGATGGCCACGGAACAAAATGTTGAGGTGCAACAGACTCAACACGTGCAGGCCCCCTCTACCCCGATTGGAACTATGCCAATCAGTCATGGGGAAAAGCCAGAGAAGTTCAATGGACTGAACTTTAAGAGGTGGTAGCAGAAGATGCTCTTCTACCTGACCACGCTCAATCTGGCTCGGTTCTTGACCGAGGACCCTCCCAAGCGTGCTAAGGATGTTAATGCGCAAACCATTAGTACAGTGGAGGCATGGACTCATTCTAAGTTTCTTTGCCAAAACTATATCCTCAACTGCCTTGCCGACTCGCTGCCCACTGCGTATAGCATGAAGAGAACGGCTAAGGAGCTGTGGGAGTCCCTGGACAAGAAATACAAGACGGAGGATACAGGGGCAAAAAAGTTCATCGTGGGTCATTCCTGGACTACAAGATGGTTGACTCCAAGACGATAATCAATCAAGTCTAGGAGCTTCAGGTGATCTTGCACGAGATTTACTCAGAAGGGATGGTTCTGAGTGAAACCTTCCAGGTGGCTGCTATCATTAAAAAGTTGCCTCCCGGCTAGAAGGACTTTAAGAACTACCTAAAGCACAAGTGGAAGGAGATGAATGTAGAAGAACTCATTGTTCGACTTCGCATCGAAGAAGACAACAAGACATCGGAAAGAAAGTTGTTCTCTCAGGCTACTGTGAAAGCCAACGTCGTTGAGCATGATCAAAGCTTGAAACGGAAGAACCCCAAATCTTCCAAGATGGGACCTAGAGGAGGCATCAGCAAGAAGAAGTTCTTTGGGAAGTGCTTCAACTGTGACAAAGTGGGTCACAAATCTTCGGAGTACAGAAAGCCGAAGAAGAAGCAAGAGGCCAACCTGAACGAGGGACCGGAAATGGATGACCTCTGCGCTTTGTTCTTTGAGTTGAACCTGATCGATTCAAACCCGCGGCAATGGTGGATCGATACTGGAGCCACCAGACATGTGTGCTGCAACAAGGAGCTGCTCCACAACTTCGAACAAGTCACTGGAGACAAACTGTTCATGGGGAACTCAGCAACCTCGGACACCATGGGCCAAGGAAAGGTGGTGCTGAAGATGACCTCGGGCAAGGATCTCACTCTGAATAATGTGCTGCATGCTCCAGAGATTCGAAAGAATCTAGTATCCGGATCACTGTTAAGCAAGCATGGCTTTCGCATTATTTTTGAGTCAGACAGAGTTGTATTGTCCAAGAATGGAATGTTTGTAGGAAGGGGCTATGTATCTAATGGGCTATTCAAGCTCAATGTAATGGCTATTAGGCCCAAGATAAATAAAAATGAAAGCTCTTCTACTTATATGCTTGAGTCTTCGTGTTTATGGCATGGTAGACTAGGACATGTTAACTACGATGTGTTACGTAGATTAATAAACATGCAAAGCATACCTACACTCCACCTTAACTCAAAATACAAGTGTGAGATTTATGTTGAAGTGAAAATGACAAGGTCGTCCTTTCAACATATTAAAAGAAGTAACGAATCACTTGACCTAATCCACACTGATGTGTGCGACCTAAAAGGTACGCCAACACGTGGTGGTAATAAATACTTCATCACTTTTATTGATGATAACACAAAATACTGTTATGTGTATCTTCTCAAAAGTAAGGATTAAGCTATAGAGAAATTTGCTCTCTATAAGAATGAGGTTGAAAACTAGCTTAATAGAAAGATTAAGGTGGTTCGAAGTGACCGAGGTGGTGAATATGTGTCACCGTTCGCTGAGTTGTGTGTTGAACATGGGATTAGACATGAAATAATAGCTCCTTATACTCCTCAGTAAAATGAAATTGCTAAGCGAAAGAATCAAACTCTAAAGGAGATGATGAATGCTCTTCTATTGAGCTCTAGACTGCCAGAGTCCATGTGGGGGGAAGCTGTGTTAACAACGAATTATTTTTTAAATAAGGTGCCCCGGAAGAAAAATAGATAAGAGCTCTTATGAGTTGTGGAATGGAAGATAACTGTCCTACAAATATTTACGAATGTGGGGGTATCTTGCCAAAGTGTTGGTGTCTGATCTAAAAAGGATTAAGATAGGACCAAAGATTGTTGATTGCATATTTATTGGATATGCACATAACAGCAGTGCTTATCGATTTTGTGTGTATGAGTCACATATACCGGAGATACACAAGAACTTGATAATATAATCAAGAAATACCTCGTTCTTCGAGCATGTGTTTCCATATAAGACCCGAGAGGATGCTAGCTCCTCAAAACGGGCATATGAAATACAAGGCGAAGAAGATGATGATGAACCAATTGAGGCTGAGCTTAGATGGAGTAAAAGAGCTCGGGTAGAAAAATCCTTCAGATCGGATTTTATCACTTTCATGCTGGAAAGTGAGCCCCGAAATTACTCAGAAGCAGTAAGCTCGTCTGTTGAATCTCACTAGAGAGAGACAATTGCATCTGAGATAGAATCTATCTTGCAAAATCACACTTGGGAATTCGTGGATCTTCCTCCAAGAAGTAAACCACTAGGCTGCAAGTGGATCTTCAAGAAAAAAATGAAATCAGATGGCACAATCGATAAATGCAAGGCTAAATTGGTAATCAAAGGATACCGACAATGAGAAGGCCTTGATTACTTCAATACATACTCTCCAGTGTCGAGAATAACTTCTATTAGAGTACTGTTGGCTATCGCTGCTCTGTGGAATCTCGAAATATATCAAATGGATGTAAAGACTATCTTTCTAAATGGGGATTTAGAAGAGGAGATTTACATGGAGCAACCTGAGGGGTTTTCTATGCCAGGATAAAAAACAAGGTTTGTAGATTGGTGAAGTCATTATATGGCTTGAAACAAGCACCAAAGCAGTGGCATGAAAAATTTGATAATGCCATGAAGGAATGTGGATTCAAGATCAATGAATGTGATAAATGTGTCTATATGAGAGCCACAGAGAGTGACTATGTCATCTTATGCTTCTATGTAGATGACATACTTATCATTGGGAGTAATGATAAGATAATCAAATCCACTAAAGATATGTTGAACTCAAGATTTAACATGAAAGACATGGGACTAGCTGATGTGATTCTAGGAATCAAAATTCTTAGAACGGCAGAAGGACTTGTTCTTAGTCAGTCCCATTATGTGGACAAGATTCTTGAGAAATTCACCAAGGGTGATACTACGTTGGCACGAACTCCGATAGATATGAGTCAACATCTATCAAAAAATTGAGGTGAAAGTATCTCGCAGATAGAGTACTCTCGAGTGATTGGAAATTTGATGTACTTGATGAGTTGTACACGACCAGACTTGGCCTACACAGTAAGCAAACTGAGTAGATACACGAGTAATCCCGGTATTGAGAACTGGAAAGGGATAACAAGAGTACTGAGGTACTTGAGGTATACTCGTGAATATGGACTGCACTATACAAGATATCCTATTGTGATCGAAGGATATAGCGATGCAAGTATGATATCTGATATAAAAGACTCTAAGTCTACGAGTGGGTATGTCTTCACTCTAGCGGGTGCAGCCATTTCCTAGAAATCTTCTAAGCAAACTGTAATAACCAGATCCACGATCGAATCTGAGTTTGTAGCTCTTGATAAATGTGGTGAAGAGGCTGAATGACTACGACAATTCTTAGAAGATATTCCATAATGGTCGAAACCTGTGTCGACAATTTGCATACATTACGATAGTCAATCAGCAATCGATCAGGCACAGAGCCATCTGTATAATGGTAAGTCTAGACATATACGTCGTAGACATAATACCATTAGACAACTACTCTCAACTGGAGTTATCACTGTTGACTATGTGAAGTCAAAAGATAATCTAGCGGATCCTCTAACCAAGGGATTAAATCAAGAGTTAGTTACAAGCTCATCACGAGGAATGAGTTTAATGTCGTTGTCAGCGATCAGTGTAGAGGACACCCAACCTATGCTGACTGGAGATCCCAAGAACTAGGTTCAAAGGGACAACTAATCTGCACTGACTAGACACACTGTGGGGAATAGCCCAATAAAATAGTGACTAGACCAGGGTAAGTCAATGGGCTTTAAATGATCAAGAAGAGTATATGGAAATTCTTGAGGGATCATCTATGTGAGAAAGAAGTGGGGCCACTTCGAAGAGAATTAAAGGCACAATTCTTAGAGCTTCTCACAAAACCAGGCGTGTTTGTGGCCAAGAATGAACACACTCATGAGAACTGACTTGTATCAGGGAGAGTCTTGGGTGAGATTTGTCACTGCTTACACAGACGGCAGTATAGTTCAAGGACATCGTATCTACTATCAGCCAGTAAGCAACCAAATCTTCACAAATGAAGGTTTAAAGGGTAAAACCTACCTATCCTATACTTGACTCGATTGCTAAATGCTATCACTTATCCTATCTCCATTCATGTGGGGGGATTGTTGAATAAGTGAATGGAGAAGAAATGGAAGAGGAAAGAGGCTCCATTGTGAATGGGACTTTAATCCCACATTGGAAGTTTCAAGGCATTTTTGTTGGTTTATATTGATTCACATACATTGAGGATGTGAACAAATGCATGGGGAGAGGCTCTCTCTCTCACGCGTAGGGGTGCAAATCCAGGGCCCGGATTGTACTGAACCAAGTTGACTCGTGTGCGAGCGCGACCTGCGCACACGAATGCAGGACCGGTCGAGGCAAAATTTGCCCAAGTGGAACAACTAATATTTTTCCACGTAGATCTTTTGCTGCTATGAAATAGATGCATTAAATTCGAGATTAATGTAGAATAAAATCGACCGAGTAATAATGAGTGAAACAGTGGTCGTTTCACTGCTCGGCTAATAATGACCATTAAGATCATTACCTTTGGCCATTGATTCGAGCTCCTATATAAGGAGGCTCCGATCATAGGCAGAGGGCACACAGCAAGAAAGAAAAGGCTCTCCATTTTTCTTCCTCCTCCTCTGTCATGCATCTCCTGCTCAGCGAAGTGCCTGTGGTAGCATTTGGGTACCACTCAGCTTGCTGTGACCACCAGTGTTTGGTCGGATTCACGGTCGACCATTGTATCCTGGGAAATAGACGACCCTTGTAAGCCTCGAAGCACAGTCGGAGGTGGGCGAATCTGTTTCAAGGAAACTACGACTCGCAGGCCTGGTCAACTCACCCGGTCAGTCTCTTTGTCAGACCGACAGACTTCTCTGTCCGCTCAAGATCTTTGCCTGGCCTATCAACTCGCCCGATCGGCCAGTCTCTTTAACAACCCGACCTGTCTGCTTCACTCGGCCTATCTGCTCGACCCAGTCGACCTGTCTGCCGCCCGATCTGTCTGCTCGACCCGGCCAGCCTCTCTGACAGCCCGACCTGTCTGCTTCACTTGGCCTGTCTACTTGACCTGGCCGACCTGTCTGCCGCTCGGTCTGTCTGCTCGACCCGACCAACCTCTCATGCTCGGCCTATCTACCTCGTCCGACCGTCCTCTCCTACTTGACCTATCTGCCTCGTCCGACCGACCTCTTCGCTCGGACGCTCTGCTCACTCAGTCACTCTGAGGTTGACACTTGGATAAAAACCAACCCCTACTGGTAGCCTGAGATCATCTTCTTAGGTCAGCTCAACTGTAAGTTAAATTTAAATTCTGTGTAATTTTTTAAATTTAACTAAGACCCCTAAAAATCTCTGGCAACAGATTGTTTGTGTTCAACACCTGGCCGCTCGAAGGTTACGCCATTATTATCTCTCACATCCTTTAATTGTGTTAACTAACAGCATGCTAAGGACAGTCCTCCTCAACCTAGAGGCGTCTGGACGACAAATCAAGTGGACTATGGAGCTAAGTGAATTTGATATGCAGTACCATCCCAGATCAGCGATTAAGGCGCAAGCTGTAGCTGATTTTGTGACTAAAATATAGAACTCTAAGCCAGAGGCGACTTGGAAAGTATACGTGGATAGAATGTCCACTCAGCAAGGTAATAGAGTGTTAATACTTTTGATATCCCCACGAGAATATAAGATGCAACTGTCCATTTAGCTGGACTACTGGCCCACAAATAATGAGACAGTATATGAGGTTCTGATCGCTAGCCAGCAAGAAGCCAGGCATGTGGGCGCCACACGGGTTCTAATCCACTCAGATTCCCAACTGGCAACCCAATAACTTTCAGGTACTTTTAAAATAAATAATGTCAGACTAAAATTATATGCCAAGGCTTTAGAAAAGTTAAAGGCGGGTTTCTAAGAGGTAATCATGCAAAAGATCTCTGAGCGGATAACTAATATGCAGACGAGTTGGCCAAGGTTGCAAGTTCTTTAAGCCCAATGGCGCTGGATAGACCGATCGAGTAAGTAATATTACTAGCTTATATCAAGAGAGCGGCTAAAATAGGGGCACCAAGTGATTGGCGGACATCTTTGATTGAGTTCCTCTAATCAAGCAATGTACCAGCTGACTGGGAGCAATCCCAGTTGATAAACAAAAGAGGGTCGGGTGGTTCACGTTAATATGAGATCATTTATACAAGAGAGATTTCTTGAGGTCATTGCTCAAATGCATCGAATCAGAAGATGTTCAATACATCTTGCAAGAAGTACATCAAGGCTCTTGTGGCAGTCACTCGGGCGGATGTTCACTAGCTCAAAAAATCGTATTGGCTGGATATTTTTGGCCTACCTTGCAAGATGCCGCTCGGACAGTAGCAACTTGCCTATCATGTTAAAGACACCAAAATATATCACACCGACCTATGGAAGAGTTGAAAGCATCCATTATCTCTTGCTCGTTCGACTAGTGGGGCATGTGTTAGTTAGAGCCCTAGAGCCAATCATTTGATGATTATTGTATGGACTCGATGTATCATATTCCTATATATTTATAAAGGTATTTCTTTATGGTTATTATACTTACTTGTATTGGTGCCAAATAACTAAGTATAATAGCATCCTTGAGTAGAAGGTTCTTAGCTATATCAATCGATTGGTTGAATCGATAGTGAGATGATATAGAGAACACTACTCTTAATCATTCCTAGTCAAGTATTAACATTCAGGGACAATATTAATGCGATAAGACTAGCATGTAGGTCAACTCGATGACTTGATCTCACAAGTCATGGATATAGAGATATCAAGTTGACACATGGGTATGCATTGGAGAATGTATATTGAATGACCCACCATGAGAAAGTATCATGGATCGTTATATGAGTGTCATATACTTTCTCATGTGACTATTAGTATAACTATCAGTCCTTGGACTTGAAGTCACCATGGTTCTCTACATAAGGAGTTGCATACTTTGGCTTCGTTAAACGTCACCCGTAACTGGGTGGACTATAAAGGCGATTATTGGGTATGTAACAAATTATGCGGAGGGATGTGAGTGATGTAGATGAGATCTATCCCTCCTATATGACGGGAGTGACATCATGATTCTTGATAGAGTGAGACCACTAAGTGCATGGTCATGCCCAAATGAGTCAATATGAGATATTGAGCTCATTTGATTAGAGTGAGTTTACTTAGAGTTCAAGATATAGATTGATTAGAAGATAACACGGTCTATGCCTCAATTGATCAATCTAGATGTTAAGGATAGAAGGACATTGTCACATATTGTGAGAGTCACAATTAGTAGTCACAAAGGTGATGTTGGATCTCAACATTCTTGTAACTTGGGTAGTAATGATGTGTTGCTAGATACCGCTCATTACTTATGCTTCTAAATGGGTTTAGAAGCATTGCCAACATTACAAGAACCTATAGGGTCACACACAAAGGGCAATTAGATGGAGATTAGGTTCATATGATGGACCAAGAGGATTAGTTCATGTGATGAACCAAATTGGATTAAGAGTAATCCAAATTAGATTAATTGAGTTGGACTCAATTTGATTCATGTGTTGAATGAGTCTAATTTAGATTATGACTCATTGAATCAATTTAATTCAATGAATAGAGATTCATTAAATTCAAATTGACTTAAATCAATGGTTAGATTTGATCAACCATGGGAGATAAATGGGTCAAGTTTGACTTGACTTGAGAGGAAAGATGAAAGGTCAAGTTTGACTTGACCAAATGCCACCTCATTTGTGACTTGGCATGGGCCGGCCAATGATGGTGTTCCACATCATCAAGGCCACATCATTATATGCCACCTAATGAGGAAGAGCAAGAGCCATGACTCTTGGTATTACATGGAGGTTTAAAACCTCTCATAATGTGGCCGACCACATTAGTGGTGCTTGAATTTTTCATTCAAGGGTTCTTCTTCCTCTTCCTCTTCCTCTCTTCTCTTGCTCTCCCTCTCCTCCATTGCCGAGCCACCCAAGAGTGCTAGCACACTCTAAGTAGTTTTTCTCCACCTTTTGTCTGTGTGGATACTTGTAGAGGAGTGCTCACTTGACACTCTACGAGATCCGACAACCTTTTGAACGAGCGGGATAAGCGAAGGACTTCGCATCAAAGGCATAATCTCTACCATGTAGATCTAGTGTAGATCTAGAAGAAAACTATGTATATGTAAAATTTTATCTTCGCATGGATCCGTGGTAAGAACTTTGGGGTTTCCGCAACGTAAAAAGTGGTTTTTACGGCTCGAAAGTTCTAACAGTGGTATCAGAGCCACGTGCGAAGCATATACTAGTTTTATTTGCATTTTTATATAAAATTTGAAAATCTGTAAATTTCTGTAAATTTACTAAATTTTAACATTTTTATGAGTATATTTCTCTTTGAGGCAAAACAACAAGTGTATAGTCACTTGGAGGTTTCAGCCACTAAGAGAAAATTTTCACAAACGAGTTGGTCTTGACCAAATCGGCAATCTAAATGATTTTAGGTACTGTAAGGTCTATGTAACACTCACAAAATTAATTTTGTGAGTAGGGGTGTTGCCCCTAACCCCGCAAGGGGAGTTGTTACTTAACCTCAAACGAAAAATCAACAAACTAGACCACCGCGAAGTTGTGGCTCATAAAGGGTTGTAGAATAGTAGTAAATTTACGAAAAATGCATATTTTGAATATGTGTGTGATATGTTCATGGTTATGGCCCAAAAGACCCAATATGATTGGAAATTATGTGTTGTAATTCATAATACGGCCTGTGAGTCGTCATTTGGTTGTGAGTGTTGTATTATGTTACACGACCTGTGTGTCGTGCCCTCCTTCTTTTAATATTCCTATTGTAAAATAGTTTTAGACTCGAATGTAACTCGAGTTTCACTTTTGTAATGTACAATTGAAGATGGAGTTACAAGAAGGAAGCCGACAACACAAGGTGGTCAAATGAAGACCTTAGAGAAAGTGCTATCCCTAGGTTGACCATTCGATCTTCTCTTTGGCTAGAGAGGATCGTAGTAGGGTCATAATCATGTCACATTATTTTTCTTTGTGTGTATGTGATGCATGCTATTGTAGGGTAATTAGTGCCTTGATGCGTATATGATACACATTAACGATTAGATTAGATCTTAATCAAGTCAACTCGAAATGCCTATCATGTTTTGATACCCAGCACTACCTCGATCATTTGTTGTTGTTGAATCTGCTAAAGCATAGCAACACATATTATCTTGGTAGGGTGCGGAGGGACAATCTTGGTCCCACCTATCAAAGCTTGGGTGAGAACAAACTCAATTAGATTGAGTATAACTAGTTAACTCAATTTGATCGGGTCTAACTATAGGCATATTCCAACGGTTGGGAAGATAGGATAAAGATCACATTTATACTAAATCTTGAGCGATTTAGCCAAAGCTAACTCAAGGTTTTTTTTTATAAATGAGGATTTTGATCCTATAAACAAGAGTTGCATAGAGATGTAATTGATAACTAGTTATCTATCGATCATACTAAGTCTTGGGCGATTTAGCCAAAGCTAACTCAAGTCATAGTATGATGTGGATCTTGTCCCATGAAAATTATAGCTAATTGGTAAGAATCTAGTAATGTGGTTTGACCACATCCATGACTTGATTCCACAAAATCTCTATAATTCAATGGGAGCATCATTTAGTTAAAGGCCTAATTAAATGATTGATGGAATATGATATTTACTTTCTGCATTATTTCTGTTGTAGATTTCCATGTCGACAAACACGAACACTTTCTCCCTACATTCTGTCCTTGACAAGGCCAAGCTCAATGGAGCTAATTTCCTGGACTGGTACAGGAATCTGAGAATTGTTCTCACACAAGAAAGAAAACTGTACGTCCTGGAGCAGCCCATTCTGGAGGCACCTCCTACCACTGCCACGCGAGCCGACCGAGATGCTTATAAGAAGCATCAAGATGATGCATTAGATGTGTCATGCCTCATGCTCGTGACCATGAACTCTGAGCTTCAGAAGTAACATGAGTTGATGTCTGCTTATAATATGGTTGAACATCTTCGTTATCTATATCAAGGACAAGCAAGGCACGAGAGATTTGAGATCTCCAAGGCACTGTTTCAATGCAAGATGCAAGATGGGACTCCCGTAGGACCATATGTGCTCAAGATGATTGGGTACATAGAAAACCTGCAGAGGTTGGGATTCCCACTTGGCCAAGAACTGGCCACTGACTTGATCTTGCAATCCTTGCCAGAGAGTTACATTCAATTTGTCATGAATTACAACATGAACGAAATTGACAAGCCACTGCCTGAGCTGCTGAGCATGTTGAGAACTGCTGAGCTCAACCTTAAGAAGGTAAAGCCCAACTCCATTTTGATGGTGCAAAAGCATAAAGGCAAGGGCAAGCCTAAAGGTAAGGGAAAGTCCCAAGCCAAGGGCAAAGGCAAGGTAATGAAATCGAAAGGAGGGGTTGCCAAGGATGTTACCTGCTTCCACTGCGATCAGACCGGGCACTGGAAGAGGAACTGCAAAGTATATCTGGAAGATCTTAAGAAGAAGAGAAGTGAGACTTCTACTTCAGGTATATATGTTATAGAAGTCAATCTATTTATTTCTGCATCGTGGGTATTGGATACCGGATGTGCTTCTCACATTTGTACTAATGTGCAGGCGCTGAGAAATAGCAAGGAATTGACGAAGGGCGAGGTGGACCTATGAGTAGGCAATAGAGCACGGGTTGCTGCTGTTGCTGTAGGAACTTACTTTCTATCTCTATCCTCTGGGCTTGTACTAGAATTAGATGAATGTTGTTATGTGTCTGCTCTTACAAAGAACATCATTTCTGTTTCTTGTTTAGACAAGAAAGGTTTTTCTTTTATAATTGATCCTGTCTGAGAAGCTGGACACAACGAAGATCCAGAAAAAAAAACCCACCGTGCTGATGAAGAATAATGTCTACCGAATACCAATCCGAGAAACCCAAAGCGGATCGGGAAAAAGTAGAGTCACAGGAAGCTTTCCTTGTATGAAGACCTGATGACGATGAAAGAAACCAGATCTGAAGAGAAGAAACCCCGATCCCAAGCTTCCAAGACTTCCTGCGCACCAAAGATCAACCGACACTATCGTCAGTGACCTAAGACCGGGGTGGGAATCCCTGGCTAGGCCCTCCGACGCTCAAGTCAGTGATCTCTCCTAGTGTGGAAGAAAGAGGCAGAAGAAGATGAACAGTAGTTGACAATTAGGGTTATCAATGTACACGATGATGTGAACCTCTCCCAACTTACCTTGCCAACAGAGAGGATTCCCCTTTTTATACCACTTCATATAACCTTCGTAGCCATGAAGTGGACCCCGGTTTGTTAGAGTTCGTTATGAGATCCCATCAGCTGTGTACTTGTGGTAGATGATTTTTAAGGAATCTTTTTCGTACCCCAGATGTACCTTCTTTGTCGTTTAGTACCTGCAACATAATATAAAAAAGCATTTTCCGCCAAGACAATATATATTTTCTGTCATATAGTTACACACTGTAGGTATCTTACCCCTCTTGCTGTAATTAGTTCCATACACCAACCTTCCTTATATCGATTGGAGTCATTATATTTTATCAAATGCATTTCCCCATCATAAGTTAATCGACCGATCTTGTCTCTTCTTGGAAGGCATGTCCCAGCATATATTAGCTTGACTCTGCCTGAGCGATATGC
The DNA here is from genome assembly GCF_018446385.1 of Zingiber officinale. NCBI lineage: Eukaryota > Viridiplantae > Streptophyta > Magnoliopsida > Zingiberales > Zingiberaceae > Zingiber > Zingiber officinale. Next base: position 86,985,656 of record NC_055988.1, read on the forward strand.
GCCGGTCGACATAGACCTAACTTTACCCGGGAGGCATATCCCGATCGATATTATGCCTAACTTTGCCCGGGAGGTATGTCTCGGTCGATATTAGACTAGCTTTACCCGGGAGGTATATCCCGATCGATATTATACCTAACTTTACCCGGGAGGTATGTCCCGATCGATATTATATCTAACTTTGCTCAGGAGGTATGTCTCGGCCAATATTAGCCTGACTCCGTATGTGAGGTATGTATTGGTTGATATTAGACTGGCTTTGCCTGGGTGGTATGTCCGGGTAGATATTAGACCTAACTTTACCCGGGAGGTATGTTTCGGCCGATATTAGACTATCTCCTTCCTGAAGGTATGTCCCGACCGATATTAACCTAGATTTGCTTAGGAGGTATGTTTCGACCGATATTAGACTATCTCCTTCCTGAAGGTATGTCCCGGCCGATATTACCCTACCTTTGCTTAGGAGGTATGTTTCGGCTGATATTAGACTATCTCCTTCCTGAAGGTATGTCCCGACCGATATTACCCTACCTTTGCTTAGGAGGTATGTTTCTGCCGATATTAGACTATCTCCTTCCTGAAGGTATGTCCCGACCGATATTAACCTATCTTTTTGCTTTTCTTTCTTCCTTTTCTTTCCTCATTGGGAGACCCATAAAACCTAACCCATATCAATAATAAAGGACAAATGTTGTTCTGTTTATTTGAAAGATATATTCTATTGTAGTTCACCTCTGATGAATAGACTCTACATTCTAGACTTAGAGAACCCCATTTATAACATAAGTACCAAAAGGTTCAAGTCAAATGAAATGAACCAAACCTATCTCCGGCATTGTTGCTTAGGTCATATAAATGAGAATCGCTTATCCCAGCTCCATAAAGATGGTTTGCTGGACTCATTTGATTTCGAATCATATGAGACATGCGAGTCATGCCTACTCGGCAAGATGACCAAGACTCCCTTTAGTGGACACAGCGAAAGAGCGACTGACTTGTTAGGACTTATATATAGTGATGTATGTGGCCCTTTCAATATCGCTGCCAGAGGTGGTTATAGGTACTTCATTACATTTATTGATGACTTCAGTAGATATAGTTATGTGTATCTAATGACACATAAGTCATAATCCTTTGAAAAGTTCAAAGAATTCAAGAATAAAGTACAAAACCAGCTTGGCAAGAGTATTAAGATACTTCGATCAGATCGAGGTGGTGAATACCTTAGCCATGAGTTTCGTGACTATCTAGCTGAGTGTGGGATTCTATCCCAACTCACTCCTCCTGGAACACCACAGTGGAATGGTGTATCCGAAAGGAGGAATCATACCCTATTAGATATAGTATGATCTATGATGAGTCACACAGATCTTCCTATATCTTTTTGGGGATATGCTCTAGACACAACAGCCTTCACACTTAACCGTGTTCCAACCAAAGCTGTGATAAAGACACAATATTGTTGGGTTTTTCAGGCCGTGAAAACCGCTTTTCGCGTCGTGGAAACCCCGAAACCCCAAGCCACCAGATCCATGCGAAGTAAAATAAAAACAAAAATACGAGTACGAGTTTACTAAAGCCTAGATCTACACTAGGAGAAGAGCCTTTACCCTTGATGCGCGCCCTTCACGAATCCCGCTCGTCCAAGGTGTCGGATCTCAAGATTGTTAAAGTAGACAATCCTCTAGAAGTATCCACACGAACAAACTAGGTGGAGAAACCTAACATAAAGGTGTGCTAGCACCTTGGTGAGGTTCGGCCAAGAGAGGAGAGGGAGAGCAAGAAGAGAGAGCAAGGAAGAAGATGAAGTGAATGCCTTTGAATGAAAAATCAAAATTTTCATTCACTACAAAAGTGGTCAGCCACATTAAGGAGTGTAACTCCTTTCATTAAATGTGGAGGCCATTAAAGAGGGGACTTGTAACCTCCATGAGGTGGCACACACATGTGCCAACTATGATGATGTGGCATATCATCATTAGTCCTCCTAATGCCAACTCACAAATGAGGTGGCAAATAGTCAAGTCAAACTTGACTCTTCCTCTTTCTCTCAAGTCAAGTCAAACTTGACTTAATCTCTCTCATGGTTGATCTAATCCAACCATTTAATTCAAGCCAATTTAATATAATGAATCTAATTCATTTAATTAAATTGATTCAATGAGTCATAATCTAAATTAGACTCATTGAACACATGAATCAACTTGAGTCCAACTCAATTAGCCCAATTAAAATTACTCTTAATCCAATTTGATTCATCACATGAATCTAATCCTCTTGGTTCATCATATGAACCTAATCTCCATCTAATTGTCCTTAGTGTGTGACCCTATAAGTTCTTGTAACGTTGGCAATGCCCCTAAACCCATTTAGGAGCATAAGTAATGAGCGGTATCTAGCAACACATCATTACTACCCAAGTTATAAGAATGTTGAGATCCAACATCACATTGTGACTACTAATTGTGACTCCTCACAATATATGACAAGTGTCCTTCTATCCTAGACATCTAGATTGATCAATATGAGGCATAGACCGTGTCATCCTCTAATCAATCTAAATCTTGAACTCCAAGTAGACTCACTAAATCAAATGAGCTCAATATCTCATATTGACTCATTTGAGCATGGTCATGCACTTCGTGGTCTCACTCTATCAAGAATATCGATGTCTCTCCCGTCATATAAGAGAGATAGATCTCATCTACATCACTCACATCCCTCTACATAATTCGTTACATACCCAGTAATCGCCTTTATAGTCCACCCAGTTACGGGTGACATTTGACGAAACCAAAGTACATAACTCCTTATGTAGGGAACCATGGTGACTTCAGGTCTAAGGACTAGTAGTCATACTAATAGTCACATGAGAAAGTATATGACACTCATATAACGATCCATGATACTTTCTCATGGCGGGTCATTCAGTATACATTCTCCAATGCATACTCATGTGTCAACTTGATATCTCTATATCCATGACTTGTGAGATCAAGTCATCGAGTTGACCTACATGCTAGTCTTATTACATTGACATTGTCCCTGAATGTTAATACTCGACTAGGAATGATTAAGAGTAGTGTTCCCTATATCATTTCACTATCGATTCAACCAATCGATTGATATAGGTAAGAACCTTCTACTCAAGGACGATATTATACTTAGTTTATTTGGCACCAATACAAGAAAGTATAATAACCCAAAAAAAAATGCCTTTATTTATATAAGAATATAATACAACAAATCCATAATATAATCATCAAATGATTGACTCTAGGGCTCTAACTAACAATCTCCCACTAGCACTAGTGCCAATCAATGTAGCCTCTAAGCCCCAATGGCCTAGTGTGACCATCATGCTTCCTCTATTCCAAAGCCTTGGTTAAGGGATCTGCGATGTTAGCCTCTGTAGGTACTCTGCAAATCTTCACATCTCCTCTCTCGATAATCTCTCGAATGAGATGGAAGCGCCGTAGTATGTGTTTGGTCCGCTGGTGTGAGCGAGGTTCCTTCGCCTGTACTATAGTTCCATTGTTGTCACAATAGAGCTCAATAGGGTCAGCGATACTGGGAAACACCCCAAGTTCAGTGATGAACTTGCGGATCCAAACTGCCTCCTTTGCTGCCTCTGATGCAGCAATGTACTCGGCCTCTGTCATAGAATCAGCTACTGTATCCTGCTTCGAACTCTTCTAGCTCACAGCACCACCATTATAGACTAAAGTAAGCTTCTCGGAGCTGGAATCTTCGATTTGATGATGTGATCAAACAGTTTAGTTTCATCAAGAATGAAGATGAACCCTGTGTCTACAAGAAGGTTGTTGAGAACACAGTTGTCTTCCTTGTATTGTATGTGGATGACATACTACTCATTGGAAATGATATCCCTTTGCTGCAGTCTGTAAAGACTTAGCTAGGGAATTGTTTCTCAATGAAGGACTTAGGTGAAGCAGCCTATATTCTAGGCATAAAGATCTATAGAGATAGATCTAAGAGATTACTTGGTCTAAGTCAGAGTACATATGTTGACAAGATATTACTACGGTTTGCCATGCAGAATTCCAAGAAAGAATTTCTGCCGATGTCACATGGTGTGAGTCTTTCGAAGACTCAAAGTCCCTCTTCTAGAGAGGAGAGAGACCGCATGGATAAGATCTCTTATGCTTCAGCCATAGGATCTATCATGTATTCAATGCTATGTACTCATCTTAATGTCTCGTATGCTTTGAGCATGACGAGTAGATACCAGTCAAATCCAGGTGAGTGTCACTGGATAGTAGTCAAGAATATTCTTAAGTATTTGAGAAAGACTAAAGAATATTTCTTGATATATGGAGGCGATGGCGAGCTAGCTGGAAAGGGTTACAGTGATGCCAGCTTCCAAACTGATCAGGATGATTATAGATCATAGTCTGGGTTCATGTTTTGCTTGAATGGTGGTGTTGTGAGCTAGAAGAGTTCGAAGCAGGACACATTTGCTGATTCTACAACAGAGGCCGAGTATATTGCTGTATCAGAAGCAACAAAGGAGGCAGTTTAGATCCGTAAGTTCATTACTGAGCTTGGGGTGGTTCCTAGCATAGCAGATCCTATAGAGCTCTATTGTGACAACAATGGAGCAATTGCGCAAGCTAAGGAACCTCGCTCACACCAGTGAACTAAACACATACTACGACGCTTCCATCTCATTCGAGAGATCATCGATAGAGGAGATGTGAAGATTTTTAGAGTACCTACAGAGGCTAACGTCGCTGATCCCTTGACCAAGGCTTTGGCACAGAGAAAGCATGATGGTCACACTAGGTCATTGGGCTTTAGAGCCTACACTAATTGACACTAATGCTAGTAGGAGATTGTTAGTTAGAGCCCTAGAGTCAATCATTTGATGATTGTTGTATGGACTCGATGTATCATATTCCTATATATTTATAAAGGCATTTCTTTAGGGTTATTATACTTACTTGTATTGGTGCCAAATAACTAAGTATAATAGCGTCCTTGAGTAGAAGGTTCTTCGCTATATCAATCGATTGGTTGAATCAATAGTGAGATGATATAGAGAACATTACTCTTAATCATTCCTAGTCAAGTATTAGCATTCAGGGACAATGTTAATGCGATGAGACTAGCATGTAGGTCAACTCGATGACTTGATCTCACAAGTCATGGATATAGAGATATCAAGTTGGCACATTGGTATACATTGGAGAATGTATACTGAATGACCCGCCATGAGAAAGTATCATGGATCATTATATGAGTATCATATACTTTTTCATGTGACTATTAGTATGACTATCAGTCCTTGGACCTGAAGTCACCATGGTTCCCTACATAAGGAGTTGCATACTTTGGCTTCGTTAAACGTCACCCGTAACTGGGTGGACTATAAAGGCGATTACTGGGTATGTAACAAATTATACGGAGGGATGTGAGTGATGTAGATGAGATCGATCCCTCCTATATGACGGGAGTGACATCATGATTCTTGATAGAGTGAGACCACTAAGTGCATGGTCATGCCCAAATGAGTCAATATGAGATATTGAGCTCATTTGATTAGAGTGAGTCTACTTCGAGTTCAAGATATAGATTGATTAGAGGATGACATGGTCTATGCCTCAATTGATCAATCTATATGTTAAGGATAGAAGGACATTGTCACATATTGTGAGAGTCACAATTAGTAGTCACAAAGGTGATGTTGGATCTCAACATTCTTGTAACTTGGGTAGTAATGATGTGTTGCTAGATAACGCTCATTATTTATGCTTCTAAATGGATTTAGAAGCATTACCAACGTTATAAGAACCTATAGGGTCACACACAAAGGGCAATTAGATGGAGATTAGGTTCATATGATGGACCAAGAGGATTAGGTTCATGTGATGAACCAAATTGAATTAAGAACAATCCAAATTAGACTAATTGAGTTGGACTCAATTTGATTCATGTGTTGAATGAGTCTAATTTAGATTATAACTCATTGAATCAATTTAATTCAATGAATAGAGATTCATTAAATTCAAATTGACTTGAATCAATGGTTAGATTTGATCAACCATGGGAAATAAATGGGTCAAGTTTGACTTGACTTGAGAGGGAAGATGAAGGGTCAAGTTTGACTTGACCAAATGCCACCTCATTTGTTACTTGGCATGGGCCGAAGGTCATCAACCCCAGCTCCCTCCGAGGTGGTCGAGCAAATTCTGAGTCCTCTGATGATTTCCCTGTTGGTGACCTCCACCTGGTCATTGCTTTGCGGATAGACTACTGAAGTGAAGACTTGCAGAATACCATAGCTGGGACACCATTCTTTAAGTCTCAGTCCTTGAAATTGCCTTCTGTTGTCAGAGACGAGCTTATGAGGAATGCTTAACCAACACATGATATTTTGCCATAAGAATTTGATAACCATATACTCAGTTATCTTAGCGAGCGGTTCAATCTCCACCCATTTAGAAAAGTAGTTCACAGCTATGAGAAAATATTTCCTCTGATCGTTCACTAGGGGGAAATGTCTAATAATATTCATGCTGTTAGAACTTTCGAGCCGTAAAAATCATTTTTTACGTTGCGGACACCCCGAAGTTCTTGCCACGGATTTGTGCGAAGATAAAAATTTACATATACATAGTTTTCTCCTAGATCAGGATCTTATTATTTGTAAGATGAGAACGAAAGGAATCTAGACCGACCTTGGAGCGTAAACTAATTACAGCCCTATCGGGTTAGGTAGTAAGTTTGTAATTACATTTATGTAAATTGTAAAAATATTAGTCTATGAATGTAGGAAGATTTAAATGAAAGTTACTAAGTATTCCAGACTCTCGTGTCATTCGACCTAGTTATAAGAGAGCAAAGCCCTCACGCTAAAGTGTTCCAGACTTTCGTGTCATTTGACTGAGTTATAAGTGAACATGTTCTCACGCTTCCAGACTCTCGTGTTGTTCGACCGAGTTATAAGCAAGCAAAACCCTAGCGCTAAAGTGCCCCAGACTCTCGTGTCATTTAGCCAAGTTATAAGAGAGTAAAGCCCTCATGCTAAAGTGTTCTAGACTCTCTTGTTGTTCGACCGAGTTATAAGCGAGCAAAACCCTCATGCTAAGTGTCCCAAACTCTCGTGTCGTTCGATGAAGTTATAAGTGAGCATGCTCTCACGCTTCAAGACTCTTGTGTCGTTCTCTTAAGTTATAAGCGAGCAAAGCCCTTGCACTAAGTGTCCCAGACTCTCATGCCGTTTGATCGAGTTATAAGTGAGCATGCTCTCACGCTTCTAGACTCTCGCACCATTCGACTGAGTTATAAGCGAGGAAAGCCCTCACCCTAAGTGTGTCAGACTCACATGTCATTCGGCCAAGTTATAAGTGAGTATATTCTCACGCTTCTAGACTCTCACATCATTTGACCAAGTAATAAGTGAGCAAAGCCCTCACGCTAAGTGTTCCAGACTCTTGAGACGATTGACCGAGTTATAAGTGAGCTAAGCTCTCACGCTAAGTGGATCAAAGAAGCTAAGTCTCAAAGATGAAAGGTAAACGTTAGTGCATCCACAGAATTAGAATTCTAAAACATAGAATGGACATGCATCGAGTTAAACTTAGAAAATTTCTACAAAGAATACTTAATTTTTACAAGAAGTTGTTGATAAAATAAAAAGAAAACTACACCAAATCGGTAACTACATCATCAAGGAGCATTTTCACAATCGTCTCCTTCTTGATGAATGTTGTCAGGACCTCCGATGCAAGAAAGCTGCCCTTCTTCAGTTGCTGAAAGCTCCCATCAATGCCATAGATGAATAGCCAGAGGGTCCAATTGGTCGGCATCTGGTTGAAATACTTGGAACGAAGGCACTCCACCCTAAAGGTTTCCAACGGTCGGGCTCCTCTTCCTTGTACTTGGCAAGTTTGGCCTCCAGTGAGCGCATCTCGACGTCTTTTTAGTTGATTATTTGTTTGTGCTTGCAGAGATGAAGTTCGTGGCTAACCTTCTTGGTCATACTGCTGACTTGCTCTGCGTCCAAAGTGGCTTCAGCTTCCTGAAGTTTTTTGGCTAGGACCTAGGCTTCTTGTTCTTAATATCTAGATCTTCAATAGCCCCGAGTTTTTGAGCATTCGCCAAGTTGATCTTCGCCTCAAAGTTGTGGGCTTGCTTCCTAAGCTTTTCCAGCTCGGGAGCCTAATCGTGGTTCTTGTTCTTTTCCATGGCCAGAGCTAGCTCAGAGTTCAAAAGCTACTTAGAAGGCCTCTCCAAGTCTTCCTTTAGTTGAGTAACTTTGGCAGTTAAATGCTCGGCTAGAGCTTGTGAGATGCTTGTTTCCCTAGCTAGTGCTTGCATCTACTTGTTTTCATGTTCCAGGTGGGCCAGTCTTTGGCACAAAACCAGGCCTTTCACCCAAACTTGTATGAATAGAAAAAGAAGTCGATTAAGTCTGACCGAGAAATAATGATGTGAGAAGTCCAGATGAGCTTACCCTAGTGGATTTTTAGCTGAAGCTATCAGCAAGCTCCCTGGGTAGAAATATCGCCGTCCTGAACCTAGCATCCACCCAGGTCTAGGCCAAGGAACCTTGTATTCTGATTCGGTGTTCGGGGGAGCATGATTCAGATGGTGCAGTCATTAGTTGGTAATTTGATAATGGTCGTGATATGTCTACGACCTCTCGAATCTGAGGGCTCTAAAGTAGCATTACCCTTGGACTTGGATAGAGGGGTGGAATGGATAATAGATGTAGGGCTTGCTAGGTTCAGCCAGTGGGGGCATCAGGTAGGAGATTGGTTGTGCTATGGTCACCCCCGTCGGTAGCTCAGATAGAGAAGGGGTCCGATCCGATGATGGAGGAGTTGGCAGACAAGCCACCCTCTCAGGGACTACGGATGAAGAGCTCTCACCCTGCTCTGATGGAGATCACAGAGTCGACACGACCGTAGAAGTTTGTGGAATAGAGGCCTCTGAGTGGGGCAAAGCCTCCGACCAGAGCCTTTTTCGGCATTGGTGTTGGATCAATGGTTCGCCAGATGTGGCTAATTCTGATGGAATTAGTTATGGGCTCTATGGAAGGATGCTCGGGAGGCAGCTTGCTAATGTTAGCCATGGTGTCGCTGGCTGCCACTCAGCTCGCCTCTGCTTCACCGGTCAACTTTTAGAAGGATCGACTAGCAAGAGCTCGCGACTCTCCAGCTCGGCCACCTCTCGGGCATTGACTTCTGCATCATTTAGTTTGATAGTGCCTATGAGCAATGCCCTGAACATTACTTGGGCTGCAAAAAAGAAAAAGAAAATAGTTAGATTCAAAAATAACAGAAGGAGAAATGTCTTACCAAAAGAGCTGGGCAATCGAGCTCGGATGGGACTCAGCCCGAATATATATAAGATGTCCACCCAACAGTAACTTATGGATATGGTATTTCAGACCGGTCAATTGTGCGGCTACTTGAAGGTAGATCAACTCCCATCGGTATCGTCCCAGCCTAGGGGAGTTCGATAAATTCATCTACCAGCTTGTCGAAAAAGCATGTCGATCGAGAAATCAGATGTAGAGTAGCGGGACTTCCAGCCTTTATTGAACATGGACATATTTTTGAAGTAAACAGTGCCCACTCATGCTTGAAAGAGGAAAATGTCCAGTTTGGACAATTTGGGATAATAAAAATAGTGGAAAATATAAGGCAGAAGAGGAATTCCGTACACATGGAATAGTACCACGACCTCGCACAATAACCTAAAGGAATTAGGCACCAACTACCACAATAGGATGTGAAAATACCTACACACTTCAGAAAAGAAAGGATGAATATGAATTCGCAGACCGACATACAATTGGTCCTTAAAAAAGGAAGCACGTCATCCAGAGGCGTGTGGGAACGATCATACGTAGAAGGAATAGCAATTTGGTGATCATCAAGGATATGATAGGTCATCTTTATTTGATCCACGTCGTCACCATTGAAGTCAAACCCGATGGAGGTGACCCCAAACCCAAGACAGCAAGTGGAGGAGAAGGAGAGCGTGTCATACAGAGGGGAGGAAAAGAAGAGGAAAATTGAAGATCTAATGGAGAGAAAGGAGAAAGAACTTATTAGAGAAGGATTGCCAGTGATGAATTGTAACGACCCAACTTTCCCTATTTCGAGTTCTAAATATCTTTAAAAATATTTAGAAATACTTTTAAAATATTCTAGAGCTTTTTAGGAATTTTTAGAGTATTTTTACGTAATTTTTGGAAGTCGTTTAATATTTTTCAAAACGAATGAAGTATTGACAAAAAATTATCAAAGCCGAGGTTTAAACCGAAAACCTCGGGTTAAGCAGAGATTCACTTAACCAACAGACCAGCCAATTGTTTCTTAATTAAACCTACATCGAAATATATTTAAGTTATAGTAGAGAATAGAAATATAACCTAGGTTTAAGTGGGATTAGGTTACTTGATCCTGTCCGAACCAGGGGTCAACGAACGCTGGGGATGTGGCGCTCCCTACTAGATCCTCAGGTGCTCCGGCGAACCTGCAACAAAACCGAGCCGGGAGGGGTGTCCCGGCGACGGCCCTCCGACGCTCAAGTCAGGCGAGGAAATAGATGAAGTGGCTTCAGAGATCCAGACGCGCGTACCTCCGGTGAAGAAATGGAGGCCTTATATAAAACTATCGAAAGAGCCCGGGCACGCCAATCGAAGCAGTCATCTGCTTTAGACCATACCCAAGTATGGGTCTGTCAGAAGAGCATATATGAGGCCATACTGTTACTGTATCCACCTCTCCCTGATGTGACGGCGAGATCTTCCATCGTGCAATCTTGTGTACGGCCTAATCATCAGACATGCCTTCTCTGACATCCCATATCCCGAGACAAGCGCATAGGCCGCTCGGCTACCTTTGTACCCTCGCCCTTATCTTGGCCGAACGGACCACCCGCTCGGCCCTTCGGTCCCAGCCGAGCGGGATCCCGCTCGGCCCTTCGATCCTCCTGCCTTGGCGTCGGAAACCCAAGCCCATGGATGAGTTATCTCTAGCTCCGCTCGGACCATTACCTGCTTGACCAGCCTTCCATCCGTCCTTAGGCTGGGACCCTTCAGAGGGTGGGCCCCCCATTCTTACAGCCGGATCATTACTCTTTCCGAACCCGAAATCTTTTCTCCTCTCCCGACGGCGTTTTCCCTCTCGCGGCGGAAACGAAGAAGCAGGCTTAGGGCTTCACTCCGGTGGCCGGCGAGCACCCTTCTCCTCGGGTTATTCACAGATCTGAGCTCCTCTCGGCAGGGTGAACGCGCGGGCACAACAAGAGGCTAAAAGTTACAAGTTTCCAAACCCTAAAACCTCCTTCCTCCTTCGGTTGGGGGCTCATCCGAACCCTAGATCTCCCTCTTGGTTGTAAGTACTACTCACCTGTGGTAGGAGTTGCTCCGAGCTTCGATTTGTTTTCTATGCTTTCAGATTATAGTGTACAGAATTGGGATAGCCGGAAGTTTAAGGGTAGCATGCATTCTTGGGCTTTTCCTCTTAAGTTCTGTTGTAGCAAAAATTTAAGATCATGTTGCTCTATAAAAGTATAAGTATTGTAGTCATTTTAGCTTGTTTTCTGTTGCTGTTGCTGTTGCTGTTGCTGGACATCAGATCTGTTTTGGAAGGGAATGCACGATTCATGCTGGGTTTCGGGAATTTGAAAGGATAGTAAGGTTGCTTGAACTTGTCATTGTAGGTGTTGAGCCCTTCTCCTGTTGGACATGGCATGGGTAGTTAGGTTTATGGATTGAAGTCAGATTCCTTGTGAATTCATTTGGATTTCCGAACAGTGCATTATTGTTAGAATTGTTTCCAAACTTGATTAGATGGATTAGTCGATTCTCTGTTGATTAAGTCATGTTTCAGACTTCATGTGCAGTAAACAAACCATAGCTATATTTTCCAGTTGCTCTAAAATTGAGAATTTTATGAAGAATAGAAATTTTCAGTCTTCTTATTATTTTAGCAAGCATGAACTAGACAACTTGTATGATAGTAAGCAGTGTAGGCTTCTTTAAGTTCCAGCAAGTTAAATCTTTCGTTACCATGCTAGTATTCAGTTTTAAGATCTTATTTCTAGCCATTTAATTTTAAGCATGCAGAATTAGATTTTTCTTGCTACTACACAAGCATGTTAAACTCTTCTAGAAGATTATGAGAAGTGATAAGTAAGAAAAGACCAAGTCTTAAGTTGATTCCAAATTCTAGAAATTAGGATAAAAAAACACACCAAGTGGTTAAACAAATGCCAAGGCATTTTAATATAAGAGTATTAAAGATAACAAGAAATTTAAAGTAAGAGGCTAGTACCCGACTTCCAAGGTTGTCGTTAAACAAATCCAGGTGACCAATTCCGAGGTCTTGGCTCTGGTAAGACCAAGGTCTTTATCCTCATAGGACTGGAGGCTAGCTACCTCAGTCACTATTAGAGAGCGCGCATAAGATGGTACTAAGCCTGGGCCCAAGAAAGAGAAGAAGAAAGTTAAGAATTAATTTCAAGTATAAAGCTATAAGTAAATGAAACAAGTATCACCTATGTTTAGAACCAGTAAAGTTCAACTCTTATAATTCTAAGCATACCGTATTAGTTTTCATTTGCTTTCCTTATGAGTTTTATTGAGCATGATTAGCTTTATTTCTAGTATGCAGATTTATTCTTGTATATCATGAGTATGCAGATTATTTTAGAGCTTTGCTATTAGATGAGCATGTTTAGCTTTTCTTTTTAGCATTTCAGTTTTAGCATCCTTTGCATCTTATGTAATTCCGAGTTTTTATGAGATAGATTAGTACTTACTAAACGTTTCGCTTATAGATTTTTTCCTCCTACTACAGATAAAGGTAAAGGGAAGCTATAGTCAGAAGGAAGGCGACAAGGAGATGTGTGGTGGATGTGCGATGCCTGGACTATGGAAGCCTTGAGACTAGAAAGGAGTTTCTTTTAGTTTTCTTTTCCTTTTGCTATGTTAGAAGTATTCAGGATGATATATGTTATCTTGATGTTATTAGGACATAGTAGATGAATTGTGATCATGTGTGATGATTTCTGGTATAGTTCTCTTTTGTTTTGGATTATTTACTGCGTGAGTTGTTTAATATATGTTCCAGCCGCCTGTGGCTGATGTATATAGTATTTGTATTTAAGATATTGTCACCTGTACAAGAGAGACTCTGCCGAATTTTTTCGGTAGAGACTCCTCACTGGGCAGTTAAGTAGAGTTAGTAGTTAAGTAGAGTCCACCTTTAGAGAGTAGCAGTAGTGTAGAAGGTGGGTCGTTACAGTTGGTATCAGAGCAGTTCCCATTCTCCTGCATCACACACACATCAGCATCAGCCTTACCGTCTTCAAGTAAGAAAGTATTTAAGTTCTTTCTTTATTGCTTTCCTTTATTATTATTTGCAGTATAGAGTAATTGTTTATAAGTGCTTAAGTAAGATAAGAGTTTTTGCTGTTTTCTTTATTCATATACAAATATGTATGTTTAGAAAGGGTAGAGAAAATATCAAGTTTTCTTCTTTGCATAATTAGATGGCAAGAAGAGAACATCCCCGTATCGTTCGTACTGAGAACCAAGATTAGGAGAACGAAGAGCTTAGATCAACTGAGCCCAATCTCTCTGAAGTTGTTGCCCAACTCCAGAGACAAGTAGTAGAGCAGCAACAAGTGATTGCCAACTTGATGAACAATTAACAGCCAGTTCCTCCCACTTCCCCAACCATCAATGTGGAGACCCCAGTGGTGACTGAAGTCCCATCAGCTGCCCTGGAAGTCGCCACAACACCTAGGAGACAAGAAGCATACATGATACAGTGGCTGAAGCTGAAGCCAGAAAGTTTCTCAGGCACGACTGAGCCCTGGGATGCATTGAGAACTCTATAGAAGGTCAAGTATCTATGGGTCTGTCCAGGCTTTGCCCGATCGAGTGTTCACAGAGAACCTTATGTTTGTTCAGTCTTTACTCCGCATAATACATATTGAGAACTCTATAAAAAGTCAAGTATCTCTCTATTCGTCTGTGCTTTGCCCGGCTGAGCATTCATAGAGAACCTTATGTTCGTTTAGTCTTTACCCGGCTAAACACATATTGAGAACTCTATAAAAGGTCAAGTATCTTTGGGTCCATCCGAGTTTTGTCCGGCCGGGTGTTCACAGAGAACCTTATGTTCGTTCAGTCTTTACCCGACCGAACACATATTGAGAACTCTATAGAAGGTCAAGTATCTTTGGGTCCGCCCGAGGCTTTGCCCGACTGGGTGTTCATAGAGAACCTTATGTTCATTCAGTCTTTACCCGACCAAAAGCATATTGAGAACTCTATAGAAGATCAAGTATCTCTGGGTTTGTCTGAGCTTTGCTCGGACAGGTGTTCACAGAGAACCTTATGTTCGTTCAACCTTTACCCAACCAAACACATATTGAGAGCTCTATATATATAAGGTTAAGTATCTCTGAGTCCGCTCGGGCCTTGCTCGGTCGGGTGTTTACAGAGAACCTTATATTCATTCAGCCTTTACCCGGCCGAACGTGTATCAAGAGCTCTATATATATAAGGTTAAGTATCTCTGGGTCCGTCTGGGCCTTGCCCGTCTAGGTGTTCATAGAGCCGAATGTATATTAAGAGTTTTATAGGGCTAATTGCCTTTAGGCCCACCCGAGCTTTGCCCAATCGAGCACCCATAAAAAGCCTTACGTTCGATCGAGCTTCGCCCGACCGAATTCTTCTAAGTCCGAACAACCATTAATATGGATTATGGTGAGCGGGTTCAGGAGATGACGTGGATGTCAAGTCAAAGTGGAGATAGAGTGGTATTCAGTTCTATTGATAGCCTGGCCTTGGAGTCTTTAAATCTCATCCATGAAACTCCGAAGCAAAACTCTCGTATAGGGCTGACCGATTGTAAGCTTAGTAGAATGTAAGAATTCTAAGATTCTATGATGAAAAAGAGAAATAGGGTGTTTGGTCAGTTAATAGTCGGTCAGACTTAAAAGAATTTGGTTGGTCTGGCGAAGCTCGACCAAACTTAAGGCTTGCTATGGGTGCTCAACCGGGCAAAGTCCGAGTGGGCCTAAAGGCAATTAGCCCTATAAAACTCTTAACATATGTTCAGCCAGATATAGGATGAATGGATATAAGGTTCTCTGTAAACACCCAGGCTAGGTAAAGCCCAGACGAACCCAAAGATACTTGACCTTCTGTAGAGTTCTCAATATGCGTTCAGTCGGATAAAGGTTGAACGAATATAAGGTTCTCTGTGAACACCCGATCGGGTAAAGCCTAGACGGACCCAAAGATACTCGACCTTCTATAGAGTTCTCAATATGCGTTCGGTCGAGTAAAGGCTGAACAAACTGTTGGAACCCCAAGGTTATTTTGGTGTGATCAACAAGTTAAGTTAGGTCTTGTGTGTCTATAACCTTGTGTCTAAGTGTGTAGGAGCATAGGTACTTGAGCAGAAGACGCAGCTAGCGAGAAGGACGGCATGCAGTGCATCCGAGGGATGAGGTGCTGCGGAAGAGTAAACCGGCGGACGAGAAGGAAGCGTGCGATGGTTCCAAGGGACGAAAGCCGGAGCGGAAGATTGCTCGGGGAGCAAGAGACGCAGCTAGCGAAAAGGTCAGCACGGGGTGCGATCGAGGGACGAAGACTCTTGATGAGTACGATGGTGGACGAGAAGGAAACACGCGGTGATTCCGAGGGATGAGAAGCCGGAGGGAAGCATGATCGAGAAGACTAGAAGTTGGGTTCAGGTGAGCCCTTTTCCGGAAGGCAGAGATCACCCAAGCGAGCGGATCCAGAGAGGAAGATCTGGACCAAAGGTGAGCTGAACCAGAGCAGAGAGCCTGGAACAAAAGTCAAACAGAGTTGACTTAGGGTCCGGGCGCCTGGATCAATTCCGAGCGCCCGGACCTTCGGCCGCTCGGAACCATTCCGGACGCCCGGAGTTCCATCTTTGACCAGATCGAGTCTTTCGCTCTTCTGAACATTGGGGGATAAAGTTTATCCCCCCCAGGGCGCCCGGAACCCTTCCAAGCACCCCGACCAAGGCTATAAATATAGCCTTGGTCCAGAAGCTTTTTAACGAACTCATTACTTGTAATTCCAACGCTTGTGTGCTTTAGAGTTGTAGTTAAGCTTCTATTTCTGCGCGTCAACGTTGTAAGAGGCTTCTCCGCCTGAAGGAGATTGATAGTGCTTCATCTTCCTTGGATTAACAACCACATCGGTTGTAACCAAGTAAATCTCGGTATGCCTCGTTCTTTTATGTTTTTAATTTACTGCTTTGCTTTATTTATCCAAGTGTTAGCTTAAAGAGTTCGAGGAAGGGTTGTTTACTTTTTACAGGACTATCCAACAACCCCCTCCTAGCCGACCGCAATGATCCTATACAAACATAAGGTTCTCTGTGAACACCTGGCCGAGCAAGGCCTGGGTGACCCAGAGATACTTAACCTTATATATATATAGAGCTCTCAACACATGTTCGGCTGGGAACGAACATAAGGTTCTCTGTGAACACTCGGCCAGGCAAAGCCCGAATGGACCCAAAGATACTTGACCTTCTATAGAGTTCTCAATATGTGTTCGACCGGATAAAGGCTGAACCAACATAAGGTTCTCTATGAACACTCGGTCGAACAAAACTCGGATGGACCCAGAGATACTTGACCTTCTATAGAGTTCTCAATATGCGTTCGTCCTGGTAAAAGCTGAACGAACATAAGGTTCTCTGTGAACACCCAGTCGGGCAAAGCCCAAACAGACCCAAAGATACTTGACCTTTTATAGAGTTCTCAATAAGCATTTGGCCAGGTAAAGGCTGAACGAATATAAGGTTCTTTGTGAACACTCAGCCGAGCAAAGCCCAGACGGACTCAGAGATACTTGACATTTTATAGAGTTATCAATGTGTGTTCGGTCAGATAAAGGCTGAACGAACATAAGGTTCTCTGTGAACACCCGACTAAGAAAAGTCTGGGCGAACTTAATAATATTTCATCTCATAAAATTCTTTATACATACATTATCATTCAGATGAGGATAGATTGAACATATGACTCTCTGTGTATGCCCAGCCTGTTAAAGGTCGGACGGACTTAAATTACCTGAAGGTATAGTACCCCTAAAATATAGTTCTAACATACATACTTTATTATATGACTCCTCAAGTGAACCTATGACATAATAAGGGTATTATATTAGTTTTTGAATAAACTCTTGCAGTATTTAATGTATGGTTAAGCAGATTAATACAATAATAAACAGTGTGGCCGGCCTGGTAGAGTGATTAAAATGCATTCAGCAATAATATTTTGACAGTCTGTCATAATTATCGGGGAATATTCCCTTAAAATCTCCTGTGAAAACTAATTGATTTCCCATTAATAAGTCAGTTATAACAACATTCTCCTTCGACAACTTCAGTAATGGTGTGGAGCATAAATAACAAAAGAGGTACATCTGTGGGTAGGAAAAAAATTTCTCAGAACTATCATGAAACACCCAGATTGTACTTTCTTCCATCACCTAACAAACTCTAACAAACTGGGGAGCACCTCATGATCGCGGAGGTTATGTGAGGTGGTATAAAAAGCAAAAATTCTCTCCACTGGTAAGGTACGCAAACATTTGCATCTAAAGTCCTACTTTCTTGCACTGTCGTTACTGTTATTCTTCCACTTTGAAGAGAGGAGACTGACTTGAGCGTCAGAGGACCTAGACAGGGATTCTCACCCCGGTCTTAAGTCACTAGCGCTTTGTTGGCTCATCTGATTGTGCGAAGGATTATTGAGGAGTTCTTTCGTATCTCGAGAAGCTCATTATCCTTCGATCAACCATCCATCGGAGCTAGCGCACCATCTCATAGCCTTCAGACAGGAGCATAACTTGATCGGGGACATGACCGGTCGGCATCATGCACCACCGCTATTGCAGCCCACGGCCGACTCCATCTCCTGTCATTGACTTTGTGCCACTGACAGCCGACCGCCATCATGAGCCACTGCCGAAGAAGAAGAAATGATCCGTCGTGCTTTGTCCCTTAACCACCACTTTGCTCTTGCCGACCAGTGGCCTCACCACCATCACGATTATTAAGGATTCAAGTTTGATGCAAACTCTCAACTTAAAGATAGGACAATCTACTATTGAGATGGGTTGTTCTGGCTTTGACCTCTATAGTTCTCTTGATGTTAGTACATGGTATGTTATCTATATTCATATGTAATAGTTGCTTATGTTACCTTGATTCCACTCTATGCATTCCTTGAGTTGACCTTTACTTCTTGCACTTGTTTTAGTTTTTTAAAGTATATTTTGATGTCCATACAGTCTCACTGTTATCCATGCTATTTATGATTATTTATGATTGTACTTTTATCTTAGTGATATTATACCATAGCATAGTTATAGAATGTTGAACTAGGTTACTAATTTGATATTTATTCATGTTTATGTATTGGTAAGATCATATTGTAGTGTAGGATATCCAGTATCCTACTAGGTATTTATTTGTTATTTAGGTTCATGCATATACCTTGGTAAGATTATACTGTAGTATAAGATATCGAGTATCCTATTAAACATTTGTTTGTTATTTAGGCTCATATCATATGTTCTTGATAACATACGGATGTGTAGTTAGGAATGGTAATGGGTCGGGTTCGGGTCGGATTCTATATCCTCCGTACCCATACACATCGGGTATAGGATATCCGATGGGTATACTCATACCCATTAAAGGATCAGATATCTTCTATACGTATAATTTTTCTTTTTTCTATCGAATTATTATCATTCAAAAAAATATATTAAAATTAACATCCTATTAAAATATATATATAATTAAAAAAATAGATTAAACATCTATATAGTCTCCTACTAGTATCAAAAAAATAGTAAGTTGATTTTAAAAAAAGAAATTTTTTTTAATATATGTATATATATTATTTAATCGGGTATTCGGGTCGGGTATCAGGTATTGATAGTTCCTCCATACCCTCCTCCATTCGGATCGGATGTCAGATCCGACATTGGGTTCGGGTGAAATTGTCATCCATATGTGTAGTTATTGGGTATTATATTAGATGTGATATTGATTTTCTGTGTATCATTTTATCGTATATATCCCATAATCATTGTCTCTCATACGTGGTTGATAAAATAATCAATGATCATTGGTATATCCTATCAAGTATTGTCTCTCATTCATATTTAAGAAAGTCGTCAATAATCATAATACATAGACTGTCCACAAGATATTTATGGTAGTGAGTTCACATGCAATATCACTGAACAAAAGTACGGTAAAATAAATTTTGCACATATCACCAAGGTACTGAAATAGTTCGAAGCTGAACAGGAGGTATCTTGTAAATTAGAAGCAGGAAAGCTCTAAAGATGAAGCGAAACTCGAAGCTAAAACCCATAAATTCGAAGTAGCTGAATAAAAATTCGTGAATTAGAAGAGAAAGTCGAAGCTAAACGGGAGGTTAACTGAAAATTCAAAATTGAAGCAAAACTCAAAGCTAAAACCCATACATTGGAAGTAGATTAAACAAAATTGATAAATTAAATAAAAATTAGAAGCTGAACGAGATGCGGCCCTGAAAGCTCTAATCTAATTAAACAAAAAGTTTTGTGCTCTAGATTTACAATTAGGGGTGAGTAAAAATTATATTAAATCAAATAAATTGATTGATTTGGTAGAACTTAAAAATTCGATTCAGTTATTTTAGAATTTTATTTTTTTTTAAAATAAGTTATATTAGTTAATTTGATTTTATTTTTATTTTAATTTTAAAATCTCTAATTTAATTAAATTGAAATAAAAAACTCATCAGTAAATTTCTATGTAAAAAATCTATAAATTTCTAACTAATCCATAAATCTTTAATGATATCATTATTATTATTTAAAAATTATTTTAATTTAATTTTCAACCTAATTAATTGAGATTTTATCATATCATTTTGTTTGATTTTTATTAAAATATTCAAGCGGTTCAATTAGCGTAGAAAATTTTGATTTCGATTAATTCAATTTTAACTGAAATGTACTATTGTATTATAACATTTGAAAGGCAAAGCATCTTGTTTTTTAGTTAGCAACATATATCTATGTTTTTAGCTCAAATGATCCTGCTCTGTAATAATTTTTCATGAACTACCTAAGTAAATAAAAGAAATGCACATAAAAACTTACCCTTACCACTAATATTCTCAGATCCACTATCTACTAAAAAAAAATTATAATACACCACAATTAATTTCGAATTCATATACTTGGTAACAAAACGACATTTAATAGAACTCATGAGTGATTTCGAGCAAACAATCAAAAGACGTTCAGAATTATATAAATAGTCCGAAAAATGCTATTTAGAAAAAAAAATCAAAAAATATTTTATATCAAAAATAACTTTTATTTAAGTATTATGCCTTTACAATAAAAATTTAACTATTTTATTTTAATTAAAATAATTATATATAAATTATTATTATATTAAAATATTTTTTTATCAATTTATTTAAAATTATTTAATTTCATTGAATTCACTTTAAACTTCATCAAATTCATTTTAAATTGAAATCATTTTAAAACAATTGAACCAACTAAATCATTATTATACAACTAATTATTGTGCATAGACATTACATATATAATATAGTAGTTAAATGCGTATTAATTAGTACCCTAAACTTATAAATTGTACTTGGTAAAAATGTATCAAGCACATACAGTAATACAACATAAGGATGATTCTCACTTATAAAAATTTTATTTAATTTTTTATATTAGATATTAAATTAACAAGAATAGAAATTACATTTAAGCTTAACCAAAAGACTAAGAAATATATGCTTTTTAACATCGCGGACCCAAAGTATCTATAATGCTTCTATGCTCGCATGTGTTGTTAATTATAAAATGTGAGATTAAAGATAATCATGATAAAGTACATTTTTTATAAAAATAAATAGAAAAAATTACTAGTAAGCATACAAAGAATATTATGGTATTTTTATTTTGGACTCCATTACAATTAGTTAGTAAAGGGTCAGACTTTAATTATAAAATGCTATAATACTAAATCATTTTGATCAAGAATATTTTAAATCATTTTAATATTCTATTATGTTATTATACTAAATTATTTTAATAAATTTTATTAAAATTATTTTAAATTGATCACAAATATTTTTAAATCATTTTAAAAATATTGTATGAGCGGTTATAATTATAACAGTTAGTAGCAGACATAAGACATCCTTCTGGATTTTTTTTTTAAAAAAAAATATTTTGACGATTTACATTTTGAGATGCCTTGTGTGTTTTATCTATTTTTTTAATCCAAAAAATATATAAAAATATTATTGAAAGTAACATAATAGAATCATTGAAAACAACTATACCACACGTTACATCAACCACCTTATTAAGATTATGAAACCTCCCAATCAATTGTTGAAGTCCAAAAGCATGCATAAAAAATAGTGGCGTTGTCTTAATACCCCTTTTAATGAGTATTTACATTTATTTCTATTCATTTATTCAAGTTTTTTATTCTAATAAAAAATACATTAACCCAACTCGCAATAAGATTAGCAAAAGAAAGGCTAAGAATAAGGTTATGAATAAATTGGATATTTATGAATAATTTTGATATAGTTTTTAATAAAGTTTATTTATATTTATTTAATAATAAAAGAATATATATATATATATTAAATAAGCTTGAAAATCAATAAATATGAATAAATTCATGAATAATTTATCAATAAATTTATTTAGATTAAATAAATAAATTTTTAGATGAATTTTCAGAGAGGGACGTTTTTGTCAGAAAAAATTATAGAGCGTGTTTTTATAAATATTAAATAGAGTGTGTGTCATTTGGCAAAGTGCGCAGCATTGATTAAATCTCTAATTTAATGGTGGTTTCTTTTTCTTTTCACGTCACTGCCCAAAATATTTTATATTAAATTTATAAAAATGTCTTTGGCGGCACCGACATTTATGCCTTGTAATAATGGAAATTTGAAAATAAAAATCATAAATAATAATTTCGGACCGTGTTTCACGTGTGAAAACAATTTATAAAAGAATAAGAAATTATTTATTTATTATTTTTTATAAAAATATTTTTAGGTATAATTTTGATTATTGTTCCTTTATTTTCTTTACAATTTATAAATTTATTTTAAAAATATTTTTTATAAAAGAATTCACTCCTTGACCCCGAGACGAGTATAAACAACGGTTGGACAACTGAGCCGTCCCCACATGTGGGGCCCAGTTCCAGCTCGCCGGGAACGTGGCCACGTTTATGGCGCGTAAGGACTGGCTCCAACTACTCTTACCTACAGCGTAGCTTTACTCCACGAGTCTGTTTCCTGGTTGACGAAAACAGGGAATCCAGTTTGATTGCGACCCAATAAAGTGGTGGTGCAGACTGCGGGTTTCTTCCGTCGGTGCGAGTAAACGGTGCAACTGGAATTTGTTAACACTTAATTAGTAATTAATTACGGGATCTTAAACACGTACTAATTTTGTATTGTTTAGTAAGCAGTTTCTATTAATAACTAATGAATTAATTAATTCGCTAATTATGCCTTCTCGAGGTCGTCTCCATTTGAGCGGCCGAGGAACTATAAATATGACGCCTCCATTACCGAAAACCTTTCTCTCGCTTTCCCAGTTCTCCGTGGCAGTCTTCTCGATCCCCTTCGTCGGTGCGTTGGTTTGTTATTAGGGTTTGGGTTTCGCCTTGGCTCGCGAGGCGAGATCGCTTTGGCGCGGCGGCATTACGGCAGCAACGTGAGTAGAATGATCTTTCCTTTTTTTTTTCCTTCCATTTTTGCCACAATAGCTGGTTTTGCTTCTATAGGTTTGGTAGAATGAAATGGAAATTTTCATTGATGAAAGATGGTGGAGTGCTGTGGTTTCTGTTTTCTCGATCCTCGCTATGCTCGGATTATGATTTTTTTTTTTTTTTGCATCTATCTTGTTCTACGATAACTTTGTGTTTTCTCTTTTTGGAGGATTGAGAAGTGAGGAAAAAACACAGATTTTTCTTCTAGGGATTAGACGATTTTGGGTGAGTTGTAATAACTTTTTTGGTATGATCCCAAAATATCTGTTCCTCGTATCTCGGTGTTCTCTAGATTAGAGTTCTGGAGATTATTAATGATCATTAAGACAAATTAGTGCGACACGGTGTTGCCAAACTGATATCTCGGTTAATGGACAAAGGATTCTTGCTTACGGACATGGACTTTCTCCCTGGACCCATCAGTTAGTTGATGGCGTTCCTTGTGTTGTTATCCCCGACCTTGTCTGTGCATCTACTTGTATTTTTTCTGTGCTTTGCAAGAAAAGGGAGAGCCTCTCAACTTTTGTCCGTGATGCCTCCTCGTAGTGGAACAAATCGCTGACAAAACAGGGTAGTAGATGCAAAGTCTCCCTTTTGCAGACCACGTAAGCTTGTACGAACTGCTCTGGGTCGCGTTTACTCGTCGTGAATTATCATTCTTTTCTTGCCATTCTTTTTTCCCTTCTACATATCAGACGCTTTGTTATTGTTTACAAACTTCACAAAGAAAACACTTCCGTAAAAATCAACGGGCTAAATATGTTTTTCTCGACCATTTCAGTTGACATGGAAAACGTGGATATAATTCTTTTATAAGCTGAGACATTGTTAATTCCTGTGATAATTCACTTAATTTTAAGGCAGAAAATCAATTTTTTTTCCTCTATAAGCTGGAGAAACCTCTTGTTAACTATTCAATGAATGAAGCAACTCTGCCACCTGCTACACCGTGGGGACCTCTTGTTGGCTATTCAAGCTAAGATTCTTCATGCATATTAAACTCTTCTGGGTGGTCCACTATATCTATATATTAAAAGAGTGTCTTCTCCAAGATGATTAGTCATTTTAGAATAGAATGAATTTCATTCCAGTTTAATATGATATCCAAGTAGGTTCATACCTCTATCAATGTTATAATGGGCATGAGGTTAATTAGGATGCCCCTCACACATTGGCCTGAATAAGTGTGATGGCCCATCATGTCTATATATTAGAAAAGGATTCTATCTACTAGTTCTTTTGAGATAGAATGCCACTCCACTCCAGTTTAACATTAACAAACATCCAATTGTATGCTTTTGGAAATGCTTAGGGATTAAAATCATTAATAAACAGTATGTCCACAACTTTTTTTTGTCAGAAATACTAGCTCTAGTTATGCTTCTTTTTGAATGCAAGTGGAATCGTGACAAATTTTTTTTCTCATACATGTTGTGAAAGTGCCCGTATATTTCAAACTAATCTTATGCCTTTTTTGTACGAAATACATGAGGCCGGATCCTCTGGACCGCAAAGTGCGGTCCAAAAGATGGACCACTTCATTCATAGGTGAGAATTCATGGACCTCATTTGTTATACAGGTAGGGTCCATGAGATTCCACCTATCAGCAACCCCTGGTCCAGGAGTGAACCAGGAGTTGCGGTCCAGAGGATCCCGGTTGGAAATGCATGGACAGTGAAATTAACACAATTGCTTTGGCACTCTTAACGTCTTAATTAGGTGATTAGCAGGTGAATTTCGTCTCTTTGTAGCATCACTTAAATGAATTTATGTGATTTACTTCTTGTTACATTTAAAGTTTTAAAATAATTTTTATGATGTCAATTTCCATCAGAACTGTAAATAAATATTTACTAGACGTTTGTATTCTTTTTGCTTTTCCCCATGTTCAAAAAGCTCAGAACTGGACTTAATCAGAATCAAATATTGAATTAAATCATTGCTTATTTTGGTTCTGCTCAGTTCATGTGCTTCAAGCTGTGAAGATTTGATTCTTCTAAAGGGCATACAAGCTCAAATGATTGACTGACTCGTGTAATGCTTTATAGGTTTTGCAATGATAAGGTATATATACCATCTAAATTAAGTTTTCTCTAAGTCTGTTTTCCTCTTTTTTCTGACTACTACCATCTTAGTCCTCAGTTGGCATCCGCTTGATGGGCTGCATGCACTTATCAACTGACAAGAACACATTGAAGAGGTGGTTTTTCATTGATAAACGGGTTGGATAATACTTGGGAAAAAGTAAGAGAAAGTCAGATTAATAGACTAAGAATCAGTTTGATATATACTACTTTTGGGTAAAACTTTGTTGGTGAATCAATGGATTTGAAGTCAAACCATAGTTCACCTGTCTTGACTGATCCTGCACCTTTGAGCAAGTCAAGACTGGGCTTGCCCTCTAACATTACACCATGTTTGCCGGCAGCATTGCTTTACTCATCCTCTGGTTTGTATCTAACAATACCTGAAATACTAAATGGTAAACATGATGATGTCCTTGTTAATGGTTGGCTGGACTCAATGATAGCATCTTCACCTCCTCGCAAGAAGTTGAACAAGGATATCATCTCTGAATCTCAAGTGGATGATAATGATGCTGCTTATCAAACCTGGATTGTGGGTTCACTGATATTAAAATTCATAATTTAAATTAATTTTCAAGAAAACATTTTACCTAACCTTTATTTATGTATGTATGCAATCTTGCAGATAAATTATCCATCTTCTTTAAATTCATTTCACCTAATCACAAATGATGCTAAATGCAAGATGATTGCATTGTTTTTGGACTATGATGGGACTCTTTCGCCAATTGTCGATAATCCTGACCTTGCATTCATGTCGAGTGCAGTAAGTTGGCTTACTTGTTCATGTCTGTGCATTGTTGTAGAATAGATATAGTAATCCTTGACTTTTTCTTTCTTTTTTTTTCTGTTTCAATTTCTTATTTTTCTTTCTGATCATGTAATTTATTTCAGATGCGTACTGCTGTAAAAGAAGCTGCTAATTATTTCCCCACTGCAATAATCAGTGGAAGGTCTTGTGACAAGGTATATAGCTTGTGGACATTGGTCATTAGCACAAGGATTTAGGAATAATTATATGATGTTGATTAATTAATTGAAAATTGCAATTTCATCAGGTGCATGAATTTGTGAAGTTATCCGAGTTGTATTATGCTGGCAGTCATGGTATGGATATAATGAGCCCAATCAGAGTATCTGAATCTTTTGGTGACCATCCTGACTGCATTAAGACAACTGACAGAAAGGTACCAAATAACATCTGGTAGTTGAAGATTTATATATCATAGTTCTTCGTACTTGCATCTCTTTTGCCATTTTTTTTATTGTGAAAGATGAAACTAAATTCTAGATGAAGCGTTAAAGAATATCATGTTAGGACCCTTGGCGGCCGGCTAGAGGGGGGTGAATAGCCCCTGTACAAAAACAAAACAAAAAGAATCTTTCTCGGCTTATAACTTAATATAGCACTTGCATAAAAGAATAAAGAAACTGAAAAGAAAGAGGCACAACGAATACTTGGTTAGAACCGATGTTGTTAATCTAAGGTGAAAAAGTGCACTAAAAAATCTTCTCCGGGCGGAGAAGTCTCTTACAACATTCAAAGCTCACAAAACAAAGCTAAACAAGAACTAGGAAGTGCACAAGTATTGTTTCAAACTATTCTGCATTGTACTTTAGCTTTGGGAGTAGGGCTTCTTATATAGCCTTGCTCGGGGCGCCTGGAAGGGTTCCAGGCGCCTAGAGTGGGATAGAACTCTATCCCCGATGCAACGATCAAAGGCCATGTCGAAACTGATAAAACTTGGGTTCCAGGTGCCCGGAAGGGTTTCGGACTCCCAGGACTGCTCCGGGCGCCCCGAAGGGAAAAGTCAACATTTTGTTGACTTTCTCTCCGGGCCTTCAGCTTTGGCTCCACTTGCTTCGGTCCGGGTCTTTCGCTCCGGTTCCACTCGCTTGGGTGATTTCGGCCATCCGGAATAGGGCTCACCCGAACCCAACTTCTGGCCTTCTCGAGCAAGCTTCCATCCGTCTTCTCGCCCCTTGGAAACGCCACGCGCCTCCTTCTCGTCCGTCCACGTACTCTTCCGCAGCACCTCGTCTCTCAGACGCACCGAGCCCGTCAGCTCTCTCATGTGTCGTCCTTCTCGCTAGCTGCGTCTTTTGCTCGACATTCTGTGCTCCTAAGTTCCTGCACACTTAGACACAGGATTAAACACAACAGGATCTAACCTAACTTGTTTGATCACATCAAAACAACCCTGGCGTACCAACAATCTCCTCTTTTTTGATATGAACAACTCAAGTTAAGTTAGGGTAAACCAACATAAAGTAAAAACAATAAATTTGTAATTAAAGTGTAAAAATTTAAAAGGATTAAACTACCTTCCCCTAGACTTAATCTTCCCTTTTCCCCCTTTGATCATATAAAAAATAGGGTACCAAAAGAAATCTAAGGGTAAATTTTTCAAAAAATAGGAAAGTTTTTAGTTAAAAAAATATGATTTTCAACATTTTGGAAAACTTATCAAGTTTTTGAAAATTTTAAAAAATAATTTTGATAGCACTTAAAAAAATTGCAATAATTTTAGAAAAAAATTCTAAGTAAAAAGTATTTTTGATATCACCAAAAAAACATCAATAATTTCCTAAGTTTGTAAAAATTAATTTTGTAGAAATAATTTTGGTAAAGTAAGCTGATACTTCCAAAAAAAACTTTAAGTCTTTAAAAAAATTTCTAAGTTAAAAACACTGAAAAAAAATTTGAGTAATTATTTAAAGCATTATTTAATTATAATTAAATGCTTTATCAGTTAGTCAATTAAACATTTTATTTCATTAATTGACTTTCAGGCTGTAGCGAAGCACTAGGCCTTCTTGATTATTGGAGCAACAACCACTTTCTAGACAAAGCCTCTTAAGGAAATTCAAACATTTAATTTTCTCGCTGAAAGCGCTAAATCTAATTAAAGTTTAATTTAGACAAGACTTTGGAACTCAATATAAGTTCCAGCCAACTGGGTTAATTAAAAATCTCCTAGGAATATATTTCTAAGAAATTTTCCTAACTTGTCCCTTATGGTAATTAAAATACCAGTTCAAATTATTATATTTCCTAATATTTTTATTTTTAACATTTAAGAATGCACGATTTTTCAAGTCTTCTACTTGTATTTTCAATTCATCATTTTCCAATTTTAATTTTTCAAAATCTTCTAATAGGCAAGATTTGGCTAGAATTAACTTTAATTCTTTATTTTTTTTTCTAGTTTGCAACAATCTTTAGATAATAATTTAACAAATTTAAATAACTTATCGGGAGAAAGAGATCATACCTGACTTACCTTGTCGATCTCGTTATTCGTAGCTCCCCCTGAACTGCTGCTCTCTTCCGATGTCGCTCCCCTTCATCGATGCTCATTTCGGATGAGCTTGCTTCGTTTTCGTCGTCTTGATGACTTGCCATTAACGCAAGTCTAGCAACAACTTCAACTTCTAATTCGAATGATGTTTCATCCCATGTCGCCTTTAGCGTCTTGTACTTGTTCGATTGGACAGGCCCTTTTTCATTGCAGTGGTAGCATCTGATTGTTCTTTTCTTTCTATTTTGCAGATGATTAGTTTTTCTAGATTTAAATAATTTTTTAAATTATCTTACCATCATTATCATTTCTTCGTCGTCGAGAGAGGATTCCAAATCTTGTTTGTCCATCCTTGCCTTAAAGGCAACGTTGTGCTTCGGCTCCTTTTTCGGATCTGCACATCTCGTTTCATGGGCTTCAAATGTTGAAAACATTTCTTCTAAGGTAACAGATTCTAAATCTTTAGATATATAGTAAGCATCTACTAATGATGCCCACTCTGTAGTTCTAGGAAATGCATTAAGTGGGTACTTTAGCGAATTTCGGTTGCTTACCTTTTCTCCGAGATTTGTGAGTCCGGTAATGATTTCCTTCATTCTCGAGTGAAGATACGCAACAGTTTCTTCTGCGTCCAATTTGATGTTACGTAATTGGTTCCTTAGCAGATCCCGTCTTACGAGCTTGGCTTCGAGCATCCCTTCATGTAGCTCAAGGAACTTCTCCCAAAGCTCCTTTGCTGAGTCGTAGGCGCCAATTCGATTGACTTCTTGTGGCGGAAGGACGCTCAGTAGATGGAACTCTGCTTTTTCGTTTGCCACGTAGTTGGCCTGTTCTTTCTTCGTCCACTAGTATTCTTCCTTTCCTTCGGGCGCTACAAAACCGAACGTCATTATTAAAAGCAATTCAAAATCGGTTTTAAAGAATACTTGCATTCTCTTTTTCCAGCTCGCGAACTCCCCCTCAAATTTCGGTGGGTATATTTCGGCCATCGATTCGTTGCTTCGATCAGCAGTTAGTCCTCCTGAAGCGTCCTGCCTCTGATACCACTTGTTAGGACCCTTGGTGGCCGGCTAGAGGGGGGGTGAATAGCCCTTGTACAAAAACAAAACAAAAAGAACATTTCTCGGCTTATAACTTAATATAACACTTGCATAAAATAATAAAGAAACTAAAAAGAAAGGGGCACAGCGAATTACTTGGTTACAATCGGGGTGGTTGTTAATCCAAGGCAAAAAAGCGCACTAAAAAATCTCCTCTGGGCATAGAAGTCTCTTACAGCATTCAAAGCTCACAAAACAAAGCTAAACAAGAACTAGGAAGTGCACAGTATTGTTTCAAACTATTCTACGTTATACTTTAGCTTTGGGAGCAGGATTGCTTATATAGCCCTGCTCGAGGCGCCTGGAAGGGTTCCAGACGCCTGGAGTGGGATAGAACTCTATCCTCGACACAACGGTCAAAGACCACGTCGAAACTGATAAAACTTGGGTTTCGGGCGCCCGGAATGGTTCCGAGCACCGGGGAAAGTTAACATTTTGTTGACTTTCTCTCCGGACCTCCAGCTTTAGCTTCGCTTGCTTCGGTCCGGGTCTTCCGTTCCGGCTCCGCTCACTTGGGTGATTTCAGCCATCCGGAATAGGGCTCACCCGAACCCAACTTCCAGCCTTCTCGAGCAAGCTTCCGCTTCGGTTTCTCATCCCTCGGAAACGCCGCGCGCCTCCTTCTCGTCCGCCCGCGTACTCTTCCACAGCACCTCGTCCCTTGGACGCACCGAGCCCGTCGGCTCTCTTCCATGCCATCCTTCTCGCTAGCTGCGTCTTTTGCTCGACATCCTGTGCTCATAAGTTTCTGCACACTTAGACACAAGATTAAACACAACAGGACCTAACCTAACTTGTTTGATCATATCAAAACAACCTTGGGGTACCAACATATTATTCCATGTTAGAGTTTTGATGTCTGGTTAAAAACGTTTGGTGATAGGATCATGAGTTGCTGTAGCCGGTGTACTTCAATCAGTAAAAAGATATAAAAATGTTATATAAACCTGGTGTAATGATTATTAACTTATACTTCTAAAACATCTGTGCTTGTAATTGATTTCAACATATTCATAAATATATTCTAATTAACCACTCTAAGATGAAACTAGATCACAAGAATAACTAAGGTAAGGGATCTGGATACATTTTTATTCATCTGATTCTAATATCCTCCTTTTATGACTGTTGGTGCTTTAATTAGTGCATCTGTTCTTCTTTCCTCTCTTTTTGGTGTTTTATTTCCTCCTATGACTAGCAAACAGAAGAAGAATGAAACATCTCCTTGATTGATAATACCGATGGCACTTTTCGTTCCCTCTCTTTAAAATTTTTTTTTATCTCTTTAGTGTGATAAAATACCGATCGCTACTTCAAAGCATGATTCTTATGCCAATAACATATGAATGTAGAATATATCTCCCCGACAACTGAAAGTCAAAATCTTGTTATACTTGTCAAATTGTCAATGAAACACTATAAATATTCTAAAAAAGTAGTTTTTAAAGAAAAAAATCTTGACATATTTAAATTTATTAAAAGTGAATTTCTAATTATCGTATTTTTCGAAAACTGTAAAGGAAAATAGATAAGTGAAGGTGTTGTGCTTCTACTATCATGCCTATTTCTTTTGCTAATAAGTGATCGATAACAGGGTAAAGAAGTACATCTCTTCCAGCCTGCTCGTGAGTTTCTACCAATGATCAATGAGGTAGGTTCTTCATTTATTCTTATTTACTCTTTCTAACACCTTTCACTTTATCCAACTTTATTCAAAATTTCCTTAATGGTGCGCTCATAATCACAGGTTTATAAATCCCTCGTTGAGATCACTAATAATATCGTAGGTGTCAAAGTAGAGAATAATAAGTTTTGTGTCTCTGTACATTACCGCAATGTTGATAAAAAGGTACATGGATTTTTTTAAAAAATAATATCAACTACTAAAACAATGCTTTCATTCATAGAAGAACCATTTCTTTTGTAACTTTTGTTGTCTCACATAATGGATTAAGGATTTGCATTTCAGATGTGGGATCAAGTTGGATGTTGCGTATTCGGCTTGCTAAAGGGTTTTCCGCGCTTGCGTGTTACCCATGGACGGAAGGTAAACCCCAAGGAGATGAGTCAATAATTCATAGCTCTTTATGCTTAAACCTACTAGTGTGTTTGCCTCTTCTTGGAACAGGTTTTAGAGGTCCGTCCTGTGATCGACTGGAACAAGGGTAAAGCCGTTCAGTTTCTGCTCGAATCACTACAGCTTAGCCAACGCGACGACGTGCTCCCAATTTACATTGGAGATGATCGTACCGATGAAGATGCATTCAAGGTATATAAAAGTCAACACATTTGATGAAAATAAACTCAAGTAATGCATTCAAACAACTTTTTTCAGGTCCTGAGGGAGAGTAGCCGTGGATTCGGCATCCTAGTTTCGAATGTGCCAAAGGAGACTAATGCCTCCTACTCCCTTAGAGACCCATCCGAGGTAAGTCCCGAATCGACTTTTAAGTTATTTACGTGAGTTTTCGATGTGAGATCCGACAAAATGTTCCCATTTGCAGGTACAAGAATTTCTCAAGTCTCTTGTGAGATGGAAGAAGTTCACAACATCACAAACTGAAGATATTGCAACAATAAAGATTTGATTGAAAGCATAGATAATAATCTGGCCTATAAAGTAGTAGCAAGTGAGCCAGAAATTTCGTTTTTGTATTTTTTTTTTTTTATTGTTTTTCAAGTCGAAGGACCATGTCTCTTTCATTCGTAATCTGTTTATGGTTGTCACTTGACTCCCTGTACCTTTTGAAGTTATCTAAACCGCCCTTACGAATAAGTTTTTTTTTAGGTTTGAGCCTCTTTGTGTGACAATATCTACCTCATTTAGCTTTCCATGGATTAAAGTATTTTGGGTTGAACATGAAAATGCTTGATTGAATAATTCTTAATTTCTTTTTATTTAAAGGTATTGATAATTTGAAACTTGGAGGAATTTTATGGATTTTAAAGATCCAAGAATAGACATAAATGAATGGTCTTCATTTTCGTAAGAGATTATCACAAAATGAATTAAATGAATAATTTATTAAATTAAATTAATAAATTTGTGATTAGATTTGAAACTAAGTTGGGAAGGAATAACACTTCAGCTCTATGGAAGGCATCTTCCACATCTTATAAAAGTATCTCTCGATCAAGCATTCTTCACCAACTTTTCTACAAGCTTATGCACGTTTGTTTAAAGTTCTAACCGCTTTGATTTCCTATTGTTGCTCTGCTACGACATTACTACGTCCGACTACTACTGAGGAGCTGCTCGATACTGAGCCTAAGCCGATCATCTTCGAAAGTATTGGGTAACAAAGTAAAATATTGTACTTCCTTTTTGCAAAAAGAAAAGTGTAGCGCGTTATACTTGTTCCAATTCTTTTTGTACTTGATCCTCTCTTTCGGCGATTTTGAAAGAGGTATTTAGTGAATTACTCATCGATAGGTTCGTGGGCCTTGGGCCTTGGAATAGGAGTCGTCAAAGGCTCCGAACTAAAGAGAATCAACCAAGTCGTGTTCTCATGTTTTCTATTTGTGTGTTTAAATCTTCCGCTGCATATGCTTTGATTTCAAAATTGAAAAATAAAGTTTTTTAAAAATCACGTGATTCACCTCTCTCTCATGTGCGTCTAGATCCAATAAGTGGTATCAGAGCAGATTCTGCTATGAATTTGTGCAACCACCAATCAAGCCGGGGGAATTATTTTTCTTTTCAGATTTCGATTTTTTATATCTTATTTGAATTGGTAAAATTTATCTCTTCAGATAATTATTTCTCATTCGATTTTTATCAAAGTTAGTACAACACCACTCAAGTCGTCGACATTTTTTTCTCAAGCACTACCAATCTAAGACCAAATTTTGGTACCTCTTTCTAATTTTCTATTTCAGCAATCAATAGCCCAACTTGAGGAATTCAGCACCACTCGTACTCCTCTTTTCAACGGAAATGACTTTCCGTTTTGGAAGAAGAGAATGGAGGTTAACTTGAAGATGAACATCAAGCAATGGTTCACCATCTGACGAGGGTACCAGATGTCTATAAACGAAGCAACTAAAGTACCATTCAATCCAGAAAGATGGAGTTCAAAAGACAAGAAGAAAGCCCAGATTGACTCAAAAGCGTTGAACACGATCCAATGTGGACTCACGAAAGAAGAACTCAACTAAGTCGGCCCACACGAGAACACAAAGGAGCTATGGGATAAACTCATCGAATTACACAAAGGAACTAACGATGCCAAGGTAATTAAACAAGACCTACTTCTAAATTTATTATTTAATATTAAAATACAGGATAGTGAAACCGCAAGCCAACTACACGCGAGGATCAAGGACATTCTCAATGGCTTGTGCATGATTAGGCATCAACTCAAGAACTACGACCTTATCAAGTACGCTCTGAACTCGTTCCCTCAAACTTCACTATGGCCATCGATCGTAGATGCCAATAAAGTTTTGAGGAACATTACAAAATTAAAACTAGATGAATTTTTTTATGAATTAGAGCTGCACGAACAAACTAACTCCACAAAGGTCGAGAAAGGAATTACATTTCTTGCAAGGACTTCGAAGGGAGTCAAACCTGAAATGAAAATTGAGTCCTAATCAGAATCAGATGAAGAAGAGCAGCTAGTGAACATGGTAAGGAAGATGTTCACTAGACGCAAGAGAAACTTCACCAAACGCGACATTGAGAAGATGTCTATGTCTGCATCCAACAACTCAAAGGCAAACATCACGTGTTATGGCTGCAACAAGAAGGGGCACTTCAAACATGAATACTCGAACGAAAACAAGATCAAGAAGACAAAGCAAAAGAAAGCACTAAAGGCGACTTGAGACGAGTCTTCATCAGATGGATCAAAAGCTGATGAACCAAAGCAAACAAGCTACCTCACGTTGATGGCAACCGGAAGTGAAATGGACCTAGAAGATGAGTCCGAATATGAGTCGAGCAACAGATCCGCATCCGGTTCAGATGAACCAACTAGAGTAACATTTAATTATACTATAAAATTTTTTAAAATTATTTTCTACTTAAACAAGAAATTAACAAAAACTGGGGAACACACTAAACTCCTCCTTAAGGAAAATAACATCCTTAAGGAACAACTGAACTTAATTTTCTTAGCTGACCAAGTTCAAGATAGAAATTCAACTCAAGCTACAAATCTTGGGAAAGAAAATTCTGTCTTGAAAAGTCAAGTTGAAGAATTAAAAGAATAGTTAGAAAAGTTTACCTCAAGATCCAAGTATCTAAACATGATACTTGGATCCTAAAGAGCTGTGTACAATAATCCAGAGTTGGATACAAGTCTAACTCTACATCTAAGTCATTTCTAACCCTAACTTAACATAAAAAATTAACTAAAGCATGAGTTTTGAAAGTGTGTCAAACCACACAAGTAGAACATAATCAATACTATGTATCAAAAAATAAAATACACTATCTAAATCAAAATAAACAAAATAACTTAACCTTAATCTCAAAAATTAAACCTTTAAAACTAAATTCAAACCTAAAGGATAAAATAAAATCAAATATATCAAAAACTAAACCTAAATCAAATAAATACAAAATTAATCTAAACTCAAACTATAAGCAAGTCTATTATAATTATCAAGCAAATCGACACAAACCTAAAACTTAAATCCAAAGCTCAATAATTCAGGAGGAGACTCCAAATTAGTTGGCACCTCCAAATAATAGTTTACCAGGCTGGGTGATTAGGATTAGGTTAAATATAGATAAAAGGTACTGAAAAAGTTTTGGATGATAGTAGGTTATGGAAGCTCGGTCTATGCATGTTTAAGAAGATATGACTTCGACCTGATGCATTTGACTTAGTGGAACTAACTGAAACTACCACTTACTAATCTTAACTGGTTGGACCAAATGTTTGTATTAAGTTCAGTGGATAGGACTATTTGAAAATCTTCGAAGCCGTGGTTACTCTAATGATGTCCAGGTGACTCACCATAGCTTAGATATTTTTTCAAAAAATGTCTATTTATTAAACTCAAAGCTAAACTTAAATCTAACACAAGTTAAACCAAACCTTAAAATTCAACTTAACTCATCTTACAAAATTATAAGATTCCTTGATTGAAAATATAAATCGGGTGAGATAAATAAGGAATAAATTAAATTAAATTCAAATTAATTAAATTAAATCAAATTAATTAAATTAAATTAAATTAAATTCAAATTAATTAAATTAAACTAAATTAATTAAATTAAAAATAAATTCAAATTAATTAAGTGAAAAATAAATTTAAATTAATTAAAATAAAATAAAATCTAAACCTAATTTAAAACTTAAAATCACATTTAAACTTAACTTAAACTAGAATTCATTAAAAAAAAAAAAAGAGTCGACACCGAAGGCACCTCTGATATAATCGGAGGCACCCTCAGATGGGTGGAAAAATTCCCGCCCCAACCAACTGAAGACACATTTAGTCGGTTGAAGGTGCCCTCCATAACACATGGAAGGCACCTTCCTTCGGGCTGAAGGCGCCTTCAGCCCGATTTTTTACAACGAACAGAGGCTTTGCTCTGTTCGTATTTGTGTTCACAACAAGGTGCCTTCTAACCCACTTTTCCACCATTTTCTTCCCTTTTTCTCTCCAGAACTCCAACAATGCCTCCTCGGTACACTCTAACTCAATCTATCTAGTAGTTTTTGCCTATTTGTATATTTTTTTTGTGAATGTTTACATGTATAAACTACTTTAGGAAATGACGAAATGTTATTCCTTCCCAACCTAGTTCGAGCAGTATCTCCTCTGCCGATGCTAGATTTCTCACTGAGCAATTTAGGCTAGATTTCCTAGAGCATTTATATATTGCATTAAAATTTAGGTTTCTGAGTAGGTTATTTTTCATCCAATACTGTACCCTTATTATAGAGATTATAAACTATTATCAGTTAGGTAAGTTAGTTTACTATAGTCACTCAGTAAACTTAGACTTATGTACCTAGTTTTATAATAACCTAGTTAAGATTGATGACCTAACATACTCCACCAGAATAGGTGGCAAGGACTTTAGGTTCTCACTCATTCTATTGTATGATACCTTAAGATTTAAGAGGTCTGCATGTCCATTTTTGTGTTACTCTAGTAGGAATTTATCATTTAGCAAATCCTATTCCCATATTATATTGGATACTATCTATATGTATTTTTTGGATGAAGGAATACCCACAGTGATTGACTTTAGGTCTATTTGATTGAGTCACACGTGAGAGGGGGGAGGTGAATCACGTGGTTTTGAAAACTTATTCTTTTTGAATTTTAAAAGATAAGTATGCAGCGGAAAACTAAGAAGGTGAAGAAAAAAACAAGCAGACAGAATACGAACGCAAACGATTTTACTTGGTTCGAAACCTTCGGTGACTCCTACTCTAAGACCCAAGTCCCGTGGACTTATCAATGAGTAATCCACTAAAATACCTCTTCTGGTACCTCCTAAAGAGGGAATTGAGTACAAGGAATTTAGGTACAAGTACAACACACTGTACTTGTCCTTTTGTAGTAAATAAGTACAAAAATTAAAGTTACCAAACACTTTTTAGAAGATGGTTGGCTCAAGCTCGGTATTTGGGCAGTTTCTTAGCGGTAGATGAGCATAGCAGCATTATAGCAGAGTTGTAGTAGGAAGCCGGAGCAGTCGGAGCTTCACCCAGATGCGTAGGAGCTTATATGTGAGTTGTGTTGGAGAAGCTTGGTCGAGACTGCCTTATAAAGGACATGGAAGATGCCTTCCATAAGCATTGAAGGCGCCTTCAATGCGAGAAATTTGATCTCGACTTTTCTGCACCTTATCTGCGACAATGTCCAAAGTTTATCCCTTGGAAGGCGCCTTCCAAGCATTGAAGGCGCCTTCCATGAACAGTGTGAAGGTGTCTTCCAATGCTTGAAGGCACATTCGGGTACTATTCATCCGAAGGCTTTTCCTCATTTTACCCTACAAGTTGTGTTAGTCCAAAACTAAAACATCTAACTTGCAAAACAAAGTTAGCACAGTCAAAATAAGTAGTAATTAGCTCATGTCCTCCCAAGACCAGGAACTAGTAAAGGTCTCATATTAGGAATCCAAAATGGGCCTAACCTGGACCGACGCCTACTGTCCCTCAACCGAGACGCGTCCTCTTGTTGTCACTCTCCTCCAGTAACTTACCTTTACTTACTAACTTGCAGTCGATTGACTAGCCTCTTGACCCACCAGGTCTTCATGCCAGTTGTTCGGTCTGCAGACCCAACTGGACTTCTGCCGGTTGTCTGGTCCCACGAACCCAACCACACTTCCTGCCAGATATCCTATCAACCCGTTGACCTATCTGGACTTTGCACCAGCTATTTGATCCCGCGGACCTAGCTGAATTTCAGCCTGGTGTCCGATCCTTCGGACTTGTCAATTCCTACATACTCGGTAAAGTAAATAGATCACAAAATACCTAACTTAATTCACTTATCATTCATCAAAACTTGAGTTAAATCGTTAGTGCAAACTGCACTAATAATCTTCCCTTTTTTGATGCAATGACAACCTAAGTTAAGTTAGAAAAAATATATGACAAATAAAAAACAAAAATAATTTTAAGAGAAGCAACAAAAATGAGATAGTCTTGTTCTCTTGATCATTTTTAGAGTTAAGTCATTCTCTAATTTTTATTTATTTTCTAACTTAAACTCTAACTTTCCCCCTTTCACATTCATCAAAAAAAATATGAGTATAAAAATGAGTCAACAGATGTTAAAAAAATTACAAAGTAAAGAAATCATGAAGGAAATAAAAATTTTTACAGCACAAAACTACTTTCAGGATCATTGCGGGAGGGAGTTTAGAGAAATTGTTAACTTTGACAAAACGTTTTATCAATCTTTTCAAAGCTTTTTGAAAACATATGTGAAAGTATTTAAAGTAGTTTACAAAGGACTTGAAAAAATATTTAATTCCTCAAAACATATATTTTGAAAGAGTTTCAAAATTTTTGCAAGGAAGATTTTGAAAGAGTATACTAGATTTTGAAAGTTAGCTTTTGCAAAAGTAACTTTAAAGTTCAGGATATTTTTAAGGTAAGTTTTTAAATATGCTAAAATACTTTTCAAAATATTTGTATTTATTTTTTTGCAAGGAAGGATTTGAAAAGTACTTTGAAAAATAACACTTTTTAGGTAAACAATTTTTAAAGTAAGCTTTTTCAAGAATTTCAGTATAAGGAATTTCAAACTATTTTAGATAAGAATTTTGAGATATTTTCAAAATACTTTAAACAAGAGTTTTGAACTTAGAAATTTTTAAAATAATTTTTTTAAACAAAAAGAACGACTCCATGTAAACAAAAAAAGAATTTTCAATAGATAAAATTATTATTCAAATATGCTCCTCCTGGATCTAATATTATTTAAAAACAGTAGGCATCTATAAATTGTTCTTAAGTGTCAAACTGGTAGTTATCAACTAACTATCAAAAGATAGTAATGTTCACTTGGTTAGTCAAGTTAAGTAATTATATCCAATTAGTATTTAACTAAGATTGGATTACTTAACCTGATCACTATAGTGTTTGGTATTTTTCACCCTGACTTGTATTGATGCACTGATATAAACATCTTAAGTCCAAGCAATCTGCCTATGCATCTCATGTCGTTCTAGGTTTATGAATTCACAATCAATGTAAACCTAGTGTATCTGTGAGATGCTTAAGTCCTAGATCTATAGGAGCATGTTTTCTATGGATTTGACCTAAATTAAGGCTAAAATCAATTTTGAAAGTCTAAGGAAATAGGAATTTTAAGAAAATATAAGAAATTTTTTCTAGAAGTTGCAAATTGTTTGGAAAATGTTTTGAAAATAGCAAGCTTAGTCTATGACGTATATTCCTAATTGTCGACGTAAATTACTAAATTCACTTTCAAGGAGGGGTTTGGTAAATATGTCAGCTAAGTTTGACATAGACTCAATGTAATTGAGTTCAATGTCTCCTTTAATTACATGATCTCTGATAAAGTGATGTTTAATTTCGATATGTTTGGTTCTTGAATGATGCACTGAATTTTTTGTTAAGTTGATTGAACTAATATTGTCAATTAGTACTTTTGTTTTTTTAAGGTTTAGATTATAATCTTTTAGGGTGTGCATCATCCATAATAGTTGTGTAACGCACTCTTTTATTGCTATATATTCTGCCTTAGTAGTAGATTGATCCTGTTCGAGAGTTGAGACGATGGATGCTGGGAGAATGTGACGCTCTTGTTAACCGTGCGTAGACTCCGAATAAGGTGATCCTGCAACCATAGCAACGTCAGTGCCGAGCCAGGGAGGAGTTCCCCGGCGATGGCTCTCCGACGCTCAAGTTAGTCACCGGCAAGGTGGGAGCAAAGAAATAGGCGAATCGAAAGAAGCAGAGTAACAGTAGCTACAGTAATCTTCTCCTACCTCCTTCAAAGCTTGGGGCTCCTTATATAGGGATATAGAAGCGTGCGTGCATGCTTCTCAAGGCGTGCACGCTTCTTAAAGCTTTCCCTGAAAAGACATGTCAGGAAAGTGTCTCCAACACCATACCTCAATGACCCGAGCATATCTCTGACATGACAGTGGAAGCTTCCGCCGTACGATCCTCTACCTGATCATGCCGCCAACCATGCCGTCTGTCGGGGGCACGGGTTCCCACAAGAATATTGGCTGATCCTTTTTGTCCATTACTGGGCCGAGCGAGATAGCCGCTCGGCCAATCATCAGCCATCCGGGTGATCCTGTGTTTGAGCCGAACGGAGTGCCCGCTCGGCCAATATTCCACTGCCCGAGCTCCGTTGTTGTGCCGAGTGGAGGAGCTATATTTGTGTGTAATTGCTCGGTTGTGATCTCGTTCTGCCGATTCCTAGGTTCGATGTAAGTCCGAGCGGGATGGCCACTCGGTGCATTCTTCGATGTCACATCTCTGAGTGTCGGAAGCTCAGTATGCGACTGAGCTGTGGTAACATCGGGTTGATATTGGCCTGGCTATCCTTCACCCCGATCGAGCAAGTGGGTTGTCCGACCAGCCAGCGATACGGGGGCGTTGACCGTCTAGACTTTGACTTCCACTGTGGCAACTGTTGGTGCAACCTTAGGTCAAGGTTGACCTGGGTGACCCGACACGAGTTGACCTGACTCGAGGTATATTTTGATGTTTGACAAGAATAGAGAAGTTGTATTTTGATGTTTGACAAGAATAGGAACTTGGGGGATTGTGGGTGCAACCTTTGGTCAAGATTGACCTGGTTGACCCGACTTGAGTTGACCTGATTCGGGAAAAGTCCAAGTATGGAGACTTGGCATGGAAAGGTCCAAGCAGGGAGCTTGGCACAGGAAAAGTCCAAGTATGGAGACTTGGCACGGAAAAGTCCAAGCAGGGAGCTTGGCACGGGAAAAGTCCAAGCAGGGAGCTTGGCACGGGGAAAAGTCCAAGTATGGAAGCTTGGCATGGGAGGTCGGAGAGGGCTCGGTAGCTTGTTCTCTGGACTGGATGGAGTCAGAGAGGGCTCGGTAGCTCGTTCTCTGGACTAGGTCAGAGAGGGCTCAGTAGCTCGTTCTCCGGACTAGGTCAGAGAGGACTCGGTAGCTCGTTCTCTGGACTGGATGGAGTCGGAGAGGGCTCGGTAGCTCATTCTCCGGACTAGGTTAGAGAGGGCTCGGTAGCTCGTTCTCTGGACCGGACGAAGTCGGAGAGGGCTCGGTAGCTCGTTCTCCGGACTAGGTCCGAGAGGGCTCGGTAGCTCGTTCTCTGGACCGAACGTGGAAGTCGGAGAGGGCTCGGTAGCTCGTTCTCTGGACTAGGTCAGAGAGGGCTTGGTAGCTCATTCTCTGGACCAGACGTGGAAGTCGGAGAGGGCTCGGTAGCTCGTTCTCCGGACTAGGTCAGAGAGGGCTCGGTAGCTCGTTCTCTAGATCAGGAAGGCTTTAGGGTTTAAGGCAGGGAAATTGGATCGGTCTGCTGACCGATCCAGTGATACTATGGGTATCTGGATCGGTCTGCTGACCGATCCAGTGATACATTGATTCTCACTGTGGGTCATCTGATCGGTCTGGTAACCGATCAGTAACCAAACAGATTGGGAGAAGGAATAGGAGGGATCAGTCTGTGGACCGATCCACCTATGGCCTGATCGGTCCACAGACCGATCAGGGCTCTACAACCAACTCTCTGTGAGAGTTGGGATCGGTCTGGGGACCGATCAGCCTAGGGCCTGATCGGTCCCTTGACCGATCAGATCCGTCCTGGATCGATCAGGGTGGAGCCTGATCGGTCCAGGTCTAGCCGTTGAGTCACAACGGCTAGATTTCTGTGTCTGTGTCTTCTTCTTCGCAGGTTCATATAAATCAAGAGGTGGAGGGCCTCTAGAGATGTGTTGACTTCTTCTTGCTCTTGCGATTTGAGCTTTGTTGAGCTCTCCACTGCTGAAGCTTCGTGTGAACTTCCCTCGGCTGGACTCCAACTGATCAGTTGCTGCTGTTGTTAGCATCCATGTAGTGGTTGCTTCATCACCAGTCGACGAGAAGGCAAGCAAACTAGTGCTTTTACATTCATATTATTCTTGGCTTCTTGCTTTATCTTTGTACTCCGATCTTGCTGTTGCAAGAGAGATTGTGGCGAGGTTTCTCCACCCAGAAGGAGTTTTTATTAGCCGATTTTCTGGGGTTTTATCCACCGACGGATTGATAGGATTCGTCCACCTTACGGATACGCCAAGGAGTAGGAGTATCATCTCCGAACCTCGTTATATCGTCGCGTTTGAGGTTTGATATTCTCCTGTTTCATTTCTATCTTTTATTTCCGCTGCGCTAACTAAAATTGTAGGAAGAAACGTGAATTTGGGGTCGGCTATTCACACCCCCCTCTCTAGCCACGTCCGAAGGTCCTAACAAGTGGTATCAGAGCAAGGTTGCTCTTCGTCGGATTAACACCCGGGGGAGCACAAGCTAAAGAATGGATCGACTTGGAGAAGACGTCACGATTCCACCCTTCTATGATCACGACGACTTCGCATATTGGAAGGTAAGAATGAAGTATTTTCTTATGACTAACCTAGTAAATTAGAAGTGTGTACAAGTAGGTTTTATTCCTCCGGTGGATAAAGAAGGAGAACCTCTCGAGAAGAAGAAGTGGACGAAGGAACAAATCCACCAATCCATAATCAACGACGAGGTAACGAAAATCTTTGAATTTTCATTACCTAATGATATCTTGTGTAAGATAGGTGGATACAACAATGCCAAGGAGTTGTGGAACAACTTGGCTAAGTTCCATGAGGAGAGCTCCAATTCAAGTCATGAAGAGGAGTCAAGTGAGCCAAGTAGCTCACATCATGGAGGTATGGAATTAGAAGTTGAGGGCTACTCAACATCTAAGGAAGAAGAGGAGGAGAGTTCTTCTTCAAGACTGGAGCAAGAAGAAGAAGCCTCTACCTCCGGAAGGGATGAAGGAGAGAGCTTATATCCATCCTCAACCCTAGGTAACTCAAGCAACTTAATTTCAAGTAAATTACATATAATGTGCTTTGAGTGTAGGGAATATGGGCATTACAAAAGTAAATGTCCAAAGAGGATTAGGAAGACTCCACCGGCACCAAAAGTCAAGGAAGCCGGAGTCCCGATATGCAAGGGCAAGGAGCACGTGGTGTGCTTCCAATGCAAGCAAAGGGGACATTATAGGAGTCAATGTCCAAGGGGGAGGCAACCTCACAAGGACAAGAGACCAAGCACATCTATGGGGGGAGCTAAGGCAAACCCTAAGGTATCCTTTAAGGCACATTCTTGCAATTCTAATAAGACACATGCTAGTAGTTTTATTGCAATTGTCAATAATGATAAGCATGATAACCATAGAAACCGATACATGTGCTTAGGTGTCAAACATGTTAGCCTAGATAAGGACAATACTAGAAATGCCAACACTAGAGTTAACTCATCTAAGGTTAAGGAAAACCTAGATAGGAATCCCAAAACAACTAGACATATGCCTAGGAATACCTCAAAGAAAAATGGAAAATTAAAGCTTGAGGTATTAAAGAAGGAAAATCAAGTCTTGAGGTCAAGACTTGACACTTTAGAAAAGGCTCTTAAGAATTTGGAGAAGTCAACTCTAGGGTCTAAGGGTCAAAAATCAAAGCCCAAGGACATGAGAGGTTTGGGTCAGAAACCTAAGTCTCAAGTGGTCAAGCCCGCTTATCATAATGTTCCATTCGATTATGGAACAAGACCTAGGGCTAAGAAGACCATCACCAAGGTCACAAGGGGAGTCACCCCTAGAGTTGATCTTGATGAGTCCCAAATGACCAAGGCTTTAAAGCCTAGGAGGGTTGCTAGGGAAGTCATCCCTAGTGAATATTGTTGGTGCGGTTAACACTAATGATTTAACCCAGGTTTTGATGAATAACAAATCAGGTTAAGTTAGTCTGTTGTTGTCTAACACTCTGATCGAGTGTGCAAGAGAAGTCCAGACAGGTCGACGGGCTGACCGGATGTATGGCACGAAGCCCAGCTAGGTCGACGGGCTGACCGGATAGCTG
This sequence comes from Zingiber officinale, assembly GCF_018446385.1. Taxonomy (NCBI): domain Eukaryota; kingdom Viridiplantae; phylum Streptophyta; class Magnoliopsida; order Zingiberales; family Zingiberaceae; genus Zingiber; species Zingiber officinale. The sequence continues at coordinate 87,029,576 of NC_055988.1, forward strand.
GCGAGAAGTCCAAGCAGGTCGACGGGCTGACCGGATGCTTGGAGAGAAGTCCAGCTAGGTCGACGGGCTGACCGGATAGCTGGCGAGAAGTCCAGACGGGTCGAAGGGTTGACCGGACGTCTGGCAGGTGAGTAAAGGTAAGTCACTGGAAGGGAGTGACTGTGAGGACGCGTTCCCGGGAAGGGAACATTAGGCGTCGATCCGGCTTAGACCCATTTCGGATATCTAAGTCGAGATCGTGACTAGATTCCGGTCTCGGAAAGACAGAATCTAAGTCATACTTTTTCATGTCAAACTCATGAACTGTGCTAACACTTTATTTTGCAGGAAATTTATTATACTTGCCTCGGACTAACCTTGTCTTGCAGGAGAAGGACCTGTTCTGGAGAAAGGTGGTCCGGGCGCTCAGAGGGGATCCAGGCGCCCGGAGGTCCGAGCGCCCGGAAGGGATCCAGGCGCCCGGGAGGCAAGTTTTATCCCGATTGCGCGTCGCCACATGGAGCTCACTGGTTGGACCTGCCACATCTCACCATGGCACCTAGAAGGGATCCGGGGCGCTCTGAGCTTCATATAAAAGAAGGGGCAAGGGTAGAGCTTCGATATGAACTCAGAATCCAAGATCTGCTGCTCTATTCTCTTGCGACGCCACGAAAAGCTCTCCGACTCAGTGCTGGTTTTGTTTTAATTCTATTGTCAGTATTTTCTTTATCTGTCAATTCTTGTACTTAACTCTGTAATATTCGAATTGATAGTGATTGCCCAACGAAAGTACTCACGGAGTACTGGCCTTCGAGTAGGAGTCGTCACAGGATCCGAACGAAGTAAAAACACCGTGTTCATTTGTCTAAGTTTTTATTCCGCTGTGCTTAACTCTTATTAACGCTGTTTTTCGAATCGATATTCACCCCCCCCCTCTATCGACGTTTCATGATCCAACAAGTGGTATCAGAGCAGGTACCGCTCTGATTTGGTGCAACCACCAATCAAGCAAAGGGGGGTTGTTTTAAAGAAAAAAAATTAGATATTGTTTGTCTTTTAAATAAAACCTTACGCCTTTCATTTTTTCCCTCCAAAATCGTTTTTGAAAAACACATCATCATCTTTTCACCGTTGCTTAGTATTGATAAAATATTACATTTTCAAAATTTTGGAATAATATTTTTTTAATATTTTATTAATATTTTATTATTTTTCGAAATTAGTGCAATATTATATTCCTTTTCTAGCACTGCTAATCCAAGACCAAGTCTTGAGATTTTTTGTTTATTTCTCTTGTCGGGAAATTATGACTCTTCTAGAAGGACGGAACCCCTGCGAACCACCACCATACGATCATGAAGACTTCAACTACTGGAAGCGATTAATGGAATGCTTCTTAGGAAGCGTAGACATCGATTATATGCTAATTTTGAGGAAACATTCTCAAAACTCGGAATTGAACAAAAAGGTAAGTAACATTATTTGTAATGTTTTACCTAACAATATTTTATGCAGATTAGAAAAGTACAAGAATGCATATGAGCTGTGGACCCAGTTGATCAAGCTTCACGAGACGCCGATGGAGCTAGAAGATCAAGTTAAAGTCAAATATGGACTCGAGTCAAATCCAACGGAGAAGCCTACTGAATTAGGGGTTGCGCTCAAGGTTAGTAATATTTACCAAAATACCCCTGCTAATAGTAGTTTAAATAATCAGCATGATGATAGGTATGAAATTACAAGTATGGTGCATGATAATCTAGATTTAAATGATTTAGATTCAAAATCACAAAATAATCTAGACTCTGATCAAGTCAATCAAGACTCTGATCAATTTGGCATCAACCTTGACTTGGTCAAATAGAACAATGACCAAATCAATTCAAATAATTTAATCAATTCAGAAAATTTAAAACTAGGTGAGCATTTAGACATAAATAAGTCAAACATTAAAATAAATTTGAATTTAAATGCTAAAAATGAGAAAATGGATAAAATCAATAAATACCTTGATAAAATATTTAGTAATCAAGATAAAATTAGTCTAGAAAATGCTATCCAAAACCAAGATAATTTAATTAATAAAAAATTAAATTTTAAAGATAAAACTAATCTAATAAATTCAATTAACCATATCAATTTAAAAGGCAAAGAAAATGTAAGGATAAAATCAAACACTTTGATAAAATCAAAACGGAATTTAACAAACTTAAAATTAAATGTTAAAGATAACATATTAAAAAAAAATAATCTAGAAATTTCAATATTAATAATTAATAAAAAGCTAAAAGATAAATCGTTAAGAAAATATAATTCAAACAGTTTAGTTAATTCAAATTTAAAAATAAATAAAAACTTAAACTTTAAAAATAAGTTATTAAAGAAAGATAATTCAATTAACCCAATAAAATTGAAATTGAAAGAACATTCAAATATTAAATACACTCTCATAAAGAAAGATAATTTGATCAATTTAATTAATTCAAAATTAAAATCTTAAATTAAAGACCAATGATTCAGGTGGAGGCTCCAGAATAGCTGGAACCTCCAAAACTAACTTACGCGACAGGGTAACCCAAACAAACTAACCCGGCAGGGTGATTAGGATTAGTTAAAAAGAGACCACGTCTAACTTGAATCCTGGTACTGGTGAAGTTTTTGGATGATAGTACGTTAGGGAAGCTTGAGCATCGCATGTCTAAAAAGATATGACTTCGATCTGGTGCATTTGGTCAACTGGAACTGACCGAAGCTACCCTTAAATGGATCCTAACTAGTTAGACCAAGGTTTAGTACTAAGCTCCGTGGATAGGACTATTCGGAAAACCTCGAAAGGTTGGTTACTTCTAATGATGTCCAAGTGACTCACCAAGCTTAGAAGTTTATCCAAAGAATGCCTATTTGTTGAGACCAAAGCTAAACCTGAATCTAACACAAGTTAAACCAAACTCTATAATTAAATCTAATTCATCTCACAAAATTATAGGATTCCTTGATTGAAAACTTAGATCGGGTGAGATGACTAAGGATCAAAACTAAATTAATTAAATTAAATTTTGAATTAAGTTAATTAAATTAAATTTCGAATTAAGTTAATTAAATTAAATTTCGAATCAAATTAATTAAATTAAATTTCGAATTAAATTAATTAAATTAAATTTTGAATTAAGTTAATTAAATTAAATTTCGAACTAAATTAATTAAATTAAATTTCGAATTAAATTAAACTTCAAATTAAATAACTAACAAGAACTACGATTAATTTATGTTAAATTTTAAATTAACATTAAAAATTACTTTAAAAATTAAATTAAATTTAAAAATTTATTTTAAAATTAAATTAACTTTAAAAATTATTTTAAATTAACTTTAAAAATTATTTTAAAATTAAATTAACTTTAAAAATTATTTTAAATTAACTTTAAAAATTATTTTAAAATTAAATTAACTTTAAAAATTATTTTAAAAATTAAATTCACTTTAAAAATTGTTTTAAAATTAAATTAACTTTAAAAATTATTTTAAAATTAAATTAACTTTAAAAAAAAATATTTTAAAATTAAATTAACTTTTAAAATTATTTTAAAAATTAAATTAACTTTAAAAATTATTTTAAACTTAAAAATATTTTAAAAATATTATATTTAACTTTAAAAATTTTATTCTAAACTTAAAAATTATTTTCAAAATTCTTTCAATACTATTTTAAAAATCCTTTAAAAACTATTTTTTTAAACTATTTTAAAAATTCTTTTAAAAATTATTTTTAAAATTATTTCTAAATTATTAAAAAAATCTAGTTAAAAATTATTTTAATACTAAGGCACTTAAATTACTTAAAACTTAAATTTAAAACTTAAATTTAAGACTTAATATAACTTAGAATTAAAACTTTAAATTCATACCTAAGATAAAACATAAAACTAAAAAATTTTGACTTTAAACTTAATCAAGTAATTAATAAGTAAATAACTAATTCTTTAAATCTAACCTTATTTGAGAACTAAGCTTGATTTGATTAGAACCTAAGTTTAACCTTATTAAAAATATTAAAATTACTCTAAGTCATTTTTTTAATCAACCTTTAAAATATTAATTATTTTTATTAAAACATAATTAAAGTTTGACTTAAATTGAACCTTACTTAACCTTGTTTAATAACGAGTTTAACTTCAAATTACCACCAACTTTAAACTAAGTTAATCCAACTTAAAAGGAAGTAAATGAAAAGTTAAATTATAACTAACACCTTCATCAATTAATACATAATTTAGATTATAGCAAAATTTAATCAATAAATTATTAATATTGATCAATTATTGAATTAATAACAACTTATCTTACTTAACATTACACTAAAGATTAATTTATTTCAACTGAATCTAACATTAATTACGGTTAGTCAAATTTAAATGAACAATTTTATAAAGATAATTATACAATTGCCTAAAACACTTAGGTACGGAAATATGTTACAGTTGTAAAATTTTATATTAAGGGGGAGTAATAAATAAGGAGGATTAATAAATTAAAGGAGTATCAAATTCAGGGGGAGGTTTATTTTTTAATTATCTCCTTAAGTGTTATTTTTTAATCTTCTCTTTAAAATCTCTCTAGAAAATTCTACCTCATTTAAAAAAAAAAATTCTAGTTTGAATATTTTTAGCAAATATTTTCAACATTTTATGTTAGGTTTAGGGGGAGGAATTAATTAAAATTTTCCCTTTATTTTAAAATTTGTGTTTAAAAAATGTTTTCTTAAAAATTTTTTAAACCTATTTTTGAAAACTAACTCTTATAAAACTAAGTTGTTTTTAAAAAATTGGGTTTTACCTTTTATTGAAAATTGATTTTGAAAATTAGATTTAACTTAGTTTTGAAAATTGAATTTAAAAATCTAGTTCTTAAAATTTGATTTTACTTAATTTTGACAATTTGATTTGAAAGTTAAATTTTACAAAAATTAGTTTTAAAAATTGCTTTGTTATTGAAAATTGTGGAAATTAGATTTTTAAACTTTGACCTTAAAAACTATACTTGAAAAATTAGCTATCTTTCACAATTACAAAGTTATAAAGCGGCTATCTTTTAAGACTTAATTTTTTTTTTAAAGATTTAAAAGCAAAATAATCTATGTTTTAAACTCCCCCAGATTAACTTGACATTATTTCAAAGACTCTTAACATTCCTAGCAGACTCTGTATTTATGCTTACTTAATCCATGCTTACTTTTGATGAATGCCAAAGGGGGAGGGTTAGGTGGTTAAGTTAGCTAAACCAAACTGAAAATACAAACTAACTTTAAAACCACATAAATGCATATGTTTTCACTAACTTAACCAGGTTGACATTCCATCAAAAAGGGGAAGATTGTTGGTGCGGTTAGCACTAACGATTTAACCCAGGTTTTGAATCAGGTTAAGTTAGTCTGTTGTTGTCTAACACTCTGATCGAGTGTGCAGGAGAAGTCCAGACAGGTCGACGGGCTGACCGGATGTCTGGCACGAAGCCCAGCTAGGTCGACGGTGATGGTTGCTATCGGAAAACCAAGCGGGTCGACTGACAGGACGCTTGAGAGAAGTCGAATTGTCGGCTGACCGGATAGCTGGCAAGAAGTCCAGACGGGTCGAAGGGCTGACCGGACGTCTGGCAGGTGAGTAAAGGTAAGTCACTGGAAGGGAGTGACTATGAGGACGCGTTCCCGGGAAGGGAACATTAGGCGTCGATACGGCTTAGACCCATTTCGGATATCTAAGTCGAGATCGTGACTAGATTCCGGTCTCGGAAAGACAGAATCTAAGTAATATTTTTTCATGTCAAACTCATGAACTGTGCTAACACTTTATTTTGCAGGAAATTTATTATACTTGCCTCGGACTAACCTTGTCTTGCAGGAGAAGGACCTGTTCTGGAGAAAGGTGGTCCGGGCGCCCGGAGGGGATCCAGGCGCCCGGAGGTCCGAGCGCCCGGAAGGGATCCAGGAGCCCGGGAGGTAAGTTTTATCCAGATTGCGCGTCGCCACGTGGAGCTCACTGGTTGGACCTGTCACGTCTCACTAGGGCGCCTAGAAGGGATCCGGGGCGCCCTGAGCTTCATATAAAAGAAGGGGCAAGGGTAGAGCTTCGATATGAACTCAGAATCCAAGATCTGCTGCTCTGTTCTCTTGCGACGCCACGAAAAGCTCTCCGACTTAGTGCTGGTTTTGTTTTAATTCTATTGTCGATATTTTCTTTATCTGTCAATTCTTGTACTTAACTCTGTAATATTCGAATTGATAGTGATTGCCCAACGAAAGTACTCACGGAGTACGGGCCTTCAAGTAGGAGTCGTCACAAGCTCCGAACGAAGTAAAAACACCGTGTTCATTTGTCTAAGTTTTTATTCCGCTGCGCTTAACTCTTATTAACGCTGTTTTTCGAATCGATATTCACCCCCCCCCCCCCTCTATCGATGTTTCACGATCCAACAAATATTTAGTGAACCCAATGAGCTCAAATAGGTATTGGGTTCTTAGGAGCGTGATTCCTTCACGCTAGATGGTTTAGGGTGTGCCAACCTTAATTGGATAGGTAGTTAACCTACTCATGGCAAAAGGTGGCATTTTAGGAATTTTCAAGGTGTAATCAAGCCTTGAAAATGAAATTAAAAATTATTCCTAAGGTGATTAGGATGTGCCAACCACATTTGAGGAGTTTTCTAGGGTCAATCTAATTGGCACATAGTGATCTAAAAATCTTTAGTATATGATTTTAGGTCTATTACACTTAGGAATATAGAATTTATGATAAAATGATCAAAATTATGGCCACTGAGGCTAGAATTAGGTATTTTCTATACCTTTATATGTTATTTGCCATACATTGTTTGTCATATGCCATGTCATGACATCATATTTATTTTATTATCATTTGAAATGTCATGATAATGCTTAGGTTAGTTATATGTCATGCCTTATTTAAGTTTCATACTTGATGACATGACATCATGACATTGGCACATGTTTCCACTTATGATATTATTTTATGTCATGTCATCATCTCTTGCATTTATGATCAATTAATTTGATTTAAGGATAGAAACACAATTTGATATGGAGATCAAATTGTTGTTTAGAAAATACATGAGAACTTAGCTTAAGATGACCTAAACCCATATCTCACATCAAAATTGACTTGGATGTGTTTGATACACCTTAGATGTGTGTGAGATATTAGGATTATGAGTTAGGATCAAGGTGCATAGTTCTTATACCTAGATGAGCCTAATTCGAATTTGAGGATCATAGGGAAAATTTGTGTACAAGTCATGTACATTTAGCCCTAAGATTGTGGTCCTAAATTGAATGGTTTAAGATCATTTCAAAATTGATTTGAAAAACCTTGATGAAGCTTTTCTAGTGATAGCATTCATCATTGAGCAAGTTGATACAAAGATGGATTAACCTTGAGCTATTTCAAAGTCTTTTGAACTTTGTATCAAGATTAAAAAATGGGAGTTATTTTCATAGAAAACTATTTTTCCATGATAATATATATTATGAGGAATGTATCCTCAAAATTTTACAATTTTTGGAATTTTCTGTAATTTTTTAGGGGTTTCTGAATTTCGGGAGAAATTCTTATCAGAGAATTGTGGACCGATCAGAGAAGATTCTGATCGGTCCAGGGAAGTCTGGATCGGTCACTGGACCGATCCAGGGCAGTGTGGATCAGTCTGGTGACCGATCCAGTGGAGTCCTGATCGGTCTGGTGACCGATCAGAGCGTGCCAAAATGCTGATTTTCGACTGTTGTCTGAAATTTCAGCTATGGAAGTTGGTGCTTTAGATTTCTAAAGGGTTGAAACTCTCCAAGACATTGTTGGCGCAATGGTCAAGGAGGAGTTGACCTTTAGGGGGAGTTTTACCTAATGGTCAAGGGGGAGTTGACTTTTAGGGGGAATTTTTGCTCGTCAATTTTTTTTTTTGATAATTGGTTATCACTAAGTTGATTGTTGATTTTAGTATCAAGGGGGAAATTAAGGGTTTCAATGAAAGGTATGAGACTTTCATTAGGAAGAAACTCTTGACCTTGATTCACTCTTTTTGATGTGTGTCAAAAAGGGGGAGAATGTCCAGAGAATGTTCAAGGAAGAACATTGGAGTTTGGGGAGAATGTTCAGAGAATGTTCGAGGAAGAACATTGGAGAACTATTGGAAAACCTAAGTTAGGTTATCGAGTTAACCTAACTTGATTATGGTTTTTGTCAAACATCAAAAAGGGGGAGATTGTTGGTGCAACCTTAGGTCAAGGTTGACCTGGGTGACCCGACTCGAGTTGACCTGACTCGAGGTATATTTTGATGTTTGACAAGAATAGAGAAGTTGTATTTTGATGTTTGACAAGAATAGGAACTTGGGGGATTGTGGGTGCAACCTTTGGTCAAGATTGACCTGGTTGACCCAACTCGAGTTGACCTGATTCGGGAAAAGTCCAAGTATGGAGACTTGGCACGGAAAGGTCCAAGCAGGGAGCTTGGCACGGGAAAAGTCCAAGTATGGAGACTTGGCACTGAAAAGTCCAAGCAGGGAGCTTGGCACGGGAAAAGTCCAAGCAGGGAGCTTGGCACGGGGAAAAGTCCAAGTATGGAAGCTTGGCATGGGAGGTCGGAGAGGGCTCGGTAGCTCGTTCTCTGGACTGGATGGAGTCGGAGAGAGCTCGGTAGCTCGTTCTCTGGACTAGGTCAGAGAGGGCTCGGTAGCTCGTTCTCCGGACTAGGTCAGAGAGGGCTCGGTAGCTCGTTCTCTGAACTGGATGGACTCGGAGAGGGCTCGGTAGCTCGTTCTCCGGACTAGGTCAGAGAGGGCTCGGTAGCTCGTTCTCTGGACCGGACGAAGTCGGAGAGGGCTCGGTAGCTCGTTCTTCGGACTAGGTACGAGAGGGCTCGGTAGCTCGTTCTCTGGACTAGGTCAGAGAGGGCTTGGTAGCTCGTTCTCTGGACCAGACGTGGAAGTCGGAGAGGGCTCGGTAGCTCGTTCTCCGGACTAGGTCAGAGAGGGCTCGGTAGCTCGTTCTCTAGATCAAGAAGGCTTTAGGGTTTATGGCTGGGAAATTGGATCGGTCTACTGACCGATCCAGTGATACTATGGTTATCTGGATTGATCTGCTGACCGATCCAGTGATACACTGATTCTCACTGTGGGTCATCTGATCGGTTTGGTGACCGATCAGTAACCAAACAGATTGGGAGAAGGAATAGGAGGGATCGGTCTGTGGACCGATTCACCTATGGCCTGATCGGTCCACAGACCGATCAGGGCTCTGCAACCAACTCTCTGTGAGAGTTGGGATCGGTCTGGGGACCGATCCAGGGGCCTGATCGGTCCCCGACCGATCAGATCCGTCCGGATCGATCGGGTGGAGCTGATCGGTCCAGTTCAGCCGCTGAGTCACAACGCCAGATTTCTGTGTCTTCTTCTTCGCAGGTTCATATAAATCAAGAGGTGGAGGGCCTCTAGAGATGTGCTGACTTCTTCTTGCTCCTGCGATCTGAGCTTTGTTGAGCTCTCCACTGCTGAAGCTTCATGTGAACTTCCCTCGGCTGGACTCCAACTGATCAGTTGCTGCTGTTGTTGGCATCCGTGTAGTGGTTGCTTGATCACCAGTCGATGAGAAGGCAAGCAAACTAGTGTTTTTACATTCATATTGTTCTTGGCTTCTTGCTTTATCTTTGTACTCTGATCTTGCTGTTGCAAGAGAGATTGTGGCGAGGTTTCTCCACCCAGAAGGAGTTTTTATTAGCCGATTTCCGGGGTCTTATCCACCGACGGATTGATAGGATTCGTCCACCTTACGAACACGCCGAGGAGTAGGAGTATCATCTCCGAACTTCGTTATATCGTCGCGTTTGAGGCTTGATATTCTCCTGTTTCGTTTCTATCTTTTATTTCCACTGCGCTAACTAAAATTGTAGGAAGAAACGTGAATTTGGAGTCGGCTATTCACACCCCCCTCTCTAGCCGCGTCCGAAGGTCCTAACAGCAACGACCCTCTGAGGGGTGTGGGCCCTTATCACCAGATCACATGTCTCCCCCTCAAGTCTAGTCGAAGGAGGCTACAAATCTAACTGACTAGACAAAAAGATGAATGAAGACCGTTTAGCTGATCGACCATCATATTGGTAGGACTTCGATCGATTCGTCGAAGAGTGGTAGTCGACCCCGAGATCGATCCTTGTAGCCGATTGGCGCTCCAAGTATTAGCACTTGGGTTTTCTCCCTTAGTGTCCTCGGACGTGTGCAGTCAATGTTGACATCACCAGAATCTCTTCGAAATTCGTGCAAACCACCCCCGTTAAGGTCGAGCACGCGCCCACGCCTGATAATGGTGCTCATTAAATGCAAACCAGTGAGGGAATACCACGTGTCGCTGTCGCTGTCGCCGCATGCTCGAACGACAGGCCCTAACGCAACGTCTAGCGATTTTGAATTCCACGGTTGGATCTGCGTTTTGGATTTTACGCCCTAAATCTGACGGCTTTGCTTGGCCAAGCCGAAGGTTTTTAACCTCGCAGAGCCCCCTTCCCCCTTACCTTTGCATTTTGGGTCGGCAGGTCATTTGGCCGATCGGATGGGGAGGCCAAGATTATATCATGATCAGAGGGGATATCAAAGACATTCCTAAGGTTCTCAGCATCGCCCGCATCAAATCTGGTCTCCATGGTACTGTACCAGAGATCAAGAGCGGGGTCAGACGGCTGAGAAGAGCTGGCCATTGTCGGAAAGCAAGAAAACAAGACTTCGATAGAAATAAAGATGGGCAGAAAGCACAATGAACATGGGAAAGAGGCGAGGATCCAAAAGAATTGCAAAAGATCGAAGAGAGCTAACAGAAAGACCAGAAAAGGTTGCCGCAGAAGACGGGAAATCGCCGAAACACTGATCGCACAGGAATCGTCGGATGACACTATCTGTCTTTTCTGAAACCAATTTGTGGTCAGTCTTTGATTCTCAATCCACCCCTTCATCATCGAAGTTTGTAACTATTTCCGTGTTCCCCTTCTACAACTCGTACCAAATTCCTTCCATTTGTTGTGCGGTGTCGTAGTTTTGTTTCGGTTACATGGCATTCCCCTGACCCCATATGTTTTCCATTATTTTTACTATCCCAAGTAGTCTGAGTTGGAGACTTTCCTCTTTCAGTCGCGGGTTGGGCTGGTCTTTTTTGACAAGATGCCTACTTCCAACAAGCATTGGAAGGAGTCTTTTTTTCTTTTTGCGGCTTCCCGAGCTGCCCTGCTACCGAACACGTTGGAAGGTCAGTTTGCCCCCTCAGCCCGATCTGAAGAAGTACAAGAGTTGGCCGGACTATCTTCACGTAGCGACCATGCTGGCCTGCCAAAAATATGACATCCATAAGCTGCTGCTGGAAGGTGTCATGCATGTCTTCGGCCTGAGTCTAATCCGATCTCGACTCTCGCGCGGCTTAGGTAAGAAACTTCTTAGGTCCTTTCCTTTGAGTCAACGGATTTTCTTTTTTACTTTTGCATCTCAAATCCTGATGCGAGCACGGGTGGCCGGCTATAGCAAGCTGAAAGATATCGAGGTCAAGGCGGTCGCCGCAAAGGAGTTGGCGAGCCGCGGCTTAGCGTCGGTCGGCTCCCACGAGGGCACGCCCACTGGGGAGACGCCCGCTGTGGGCGAAGGCACCACTGACCAGACGGCCAGCATTGAAGCAGTTGGTGACCCCCTCCCAACCCTCGAAGCACAACCCGCCGCTCGGACCGGAGACTCCGAGTCTTCTGGTGGTGGAGTGCCCCTTGCTAGGCGCAAGAGGCGCCGCACGGACAATTCATCCCGCTCTTCCACCTCGGCTGTGGGGGTCGCCGAGCGGGTCGACACCTCTTCTCCTGTGACCATCCCGGCAACGGTGGAGGTTACTTCATCCGACCGAACCCCGTCTCTAGTCGAGTTGCCACCAGAGACCCTTGTAGCCCAGCCGGTCGCATTTCTGTCGCTGACCCAACGGAGACCATTGTTGTCCATGATCGATCCTGCGTCCACTGCTGCACTTTCCGGTCCAGTGGCCTCCTCCCAGTCGGACTCGAGCGGCCGACAATCCGTGACGGCGGTCCTCAACCTTTCAACAGAGGACTACCTCGAGCAGTGCACCCGTCCGCATTGTTAGAGTGTATACTAAAAGCCTATCTTTTGGTATAAACATTTATCTAGAAATAAGAATCACATTGATCAAATATCTACATTTATGATAAATGTAGTTGCTCAATTAATTTATATTGTAGATAACATGGTGTGTAGTGTCACACACAGAAGATCATGTTATCGGTTCCTTATAAATTATAAACAGTAGCTCACGACCAAGATGGAAAGGAATAAATCATTGGAAGGTCGTAGTGTAATTAGGTATTAGTTTATCTTAACTATATAATTACACTAGTACACTTAGAGTGTATTGAGTAGGACCATTTGAGGTTGTTCCTTTTATACTGACTTTATAAAGGAACAAAGACCTCAGTTATTATGGAAGTGTGTGCTCTTAATCCTAATATAATAACAAGCACATATATTTGATATTTATTTCTTTAATTTATCAATGGGTGAGATTTAGTTCGATAAATCAATAAGCCCGATAAGTTGGGAAATGATATCACTTATAGTGTGTGTTGTTGATTATAGAAGGAAACTGTGTCCTAGTGATCTAGGTTGAGAATGTCCCCAAGAGGAGCTCATAAGGATTGTCATGTTAAACCCTGTAACGACCACCCTTCTTACTACTACTACACTCTAAGGATGACCGTTACTTGACTACTAACTCTACTTAACCAGTATGATAAAAAAATCACATGGAAACCCTACCGAAAAATTTCGGCAGAGTCTCCCCTGTATCGGTGACCATATCCGTAAATACATACAGAGTATACTCAGCCACAGGCGGCTGGAACATATATTTTCACAACCACGCAGTTTAATAAATCAAATCATGTAAGTAATGAAAAGCGGAAACATAACTTCTTACTACAAAATTTTCCTATCAACTTAATAAGAAATTAAACTAAACAAATTCTTAAACTAAGTGAGTTCTTTAGCTAAGTCTCAAGGATCTCCATAGTCCACACATCACACACCGTCACAGCATCTCCTTGTCGCCTTCTTCCTTATACTTTAGCTTTTCCTTTATCTGCAGTAGGAGGAAAATAGTATCTATAAGCTAAAAGCTTAGTGAGCGCTATCCTACTCACAAAAACTCGATATGCATGTATATAAATAAAAACATGCTAAAACTGAATGCTAACATGTAAAGCTACTCATGCTCATAAATAGCAAAGAAATCAACTAACTGGAAAACTAACATGTATAGCTACTCATGCTCATAAATAGCAAAGAAATCAACTAACTGAAAAACTAAACATGTATAGCTACTCATGCTCATAAATAGCAAAGGAATCATGCTAACTGAAATACTAAACATGTATAGCTAATCATGCTCATAAATAGCAAAGGAACTAACTGAAAAGCTAACATGTAAAGCTAATCATAGAACTATCATGTGTATCAATAGGAAACTGAACTGATACATAAGCTGAACTAATTAATGCTAAACTGAGTCTAACTTGTATTCACCTAACTAATTTGTGAAGTTTTGAAAACTATTTACATAATAGATTAAAATAATAATCATGCTGCTGATGGGCTCGACAACTGTACTTGCTGTGCGCGCATCCCTAACTAAACTCGGGATTGCAAGTTCCGAGTCTAGTAGGGTTTACTAGGTTATCTAAACCTAGGGACGACTGTGGGAGCCCAACCCAATGGACATCTGGTTCAGTACAGTGCCACTGCTAAAAGTAAAATACTGGATCTTAAACTAATTAACTTATCTTGCTTTTACTAGGTTATCTGAACCTAGAGGCGACTGTGGGAGCCTACCCATTGGACCGTAGTCCCATATAAGCTGAAGCAAGACTAAATAAGTTATTTTAAATGCTTCTACTGCATTTACTGAGCTATTAAAATGTCTACTGTAACATTATATTGAGCTAAGCATTTTATCAAGCACTTGGTGTGCACTAGAACACACCCTGCGTATTGAAAATCTGTATACAAAGCTTAACATAAATCTACATGCAAAGCTTAACAAAAATCTGCATATTAAGCCTATCAAAAATCTGCATACTTTACTTATAAAAATCTGCATGCTATAAAAATAGAACTGCTCATGTTATTCCAATAGTAAATAGGAAACTAGAACAACTTAAGCATGTTGTGAAAGTAAAACCAATTCAACTACTAGGCATGCAATAGAATCTAGAAAATAAAGGAATCGTTGCTGCATGGAATTAACAGAATATCATGCTTCATCAAGAAATACTAAACAGCAATGAAAACTAAAACTGCTCATGCTTGAAAATAGCAAAAGAAAAGAACCCGAAATCAATAGCAAATGGGTACTAAAAGATCTACTCATGTATATCTATATAAACTAAATTCACAATGCTGTTAACATCTAATCAACTTATTCATTTCCAAAAGATACGGAATTAATAGCTTGCTTTAGATACCCAAGGAATTAAGTACAATCAATCATGTACACTGCTCTAAATAAATCCATTAATCTACCATTAAGGAAACATACAGATTAAACTAACTCATAATACTCAATGCGCATATATATGTATATACATCAAAACTGAAACTTAAATGCTTAATAAACACATGCTGGTCCAGTAAGCTATAAAGGAAATCAAATTGGCATGTCTAATTAAGCTACAAATGAATAAGTCTACTAAGGAACATAAACAAATAAAACAATTTGTTCCAAAATCTGAAAGCATCACTAAGGAACATAAACCACCTTGAATCCGATCCAAAATTTGTTCACAAGATAATCTGCATATACAATACTAATTACAAGGCTTGGAAGGCATTCTAATCCACCCACTTGAACTGAACTAACTCTTCCCTTTCTTTCTTTAAGGATCACGGCAGCAAGCAAAAACAACAAAAGCTCCATGAAACATGCTCCGAAATCAACACAAGAACTAACATAAATCCGAAACCACTCCTACAACAACTTAGTGAAACAAAATTACCTAGTCCGAATGAATCTACCAAAATCAAACTACAAATCCCGAAAGCAAACAAAGAAGAATCAAAGCTCGCGGAACTACTCCTACTGCAGGTGAGAAGCAACTCACATGTGTTCCTTGGACTTACAGCCGAAGAGAAGAACTTCTAATTCTTCTAGGGCTTGCGGCGAGCTTGAAATCTCGGTCTTCTTCGGCCTTCGAGTTCTCCTTTACGAGAGGAGCTTGGATCGGTGAAGAACTCACGGAAGAAGACGCTCGCCGGCCGCCGGAGACGAAGCCGGCTTGGAAATCACGGGCGCCGTCGCCGAGTGCGAGAAGAGAAATTTTGAGGGAAAAGAAAATAATTAATCCCTCTCCTAACTTATCCTTTTATAACCTAGGGTATTCTGTTATGGCTTAAGATTATTTCGCTCCTTACCTTTTCACGAAATACTCGTGGAAGAGTTGGTTGGCTGCGGTTTTGACCAAGTCAAGGGTTGTGGTTTCGAATCCTCCGTTGTGCACTTTTATTTCCAATTTATTTTACTGTTCCTAACTACTACTTAAATATATATCGCTTCATATATAATTAACAAAACATCCGTAGACCAGATGGTTGGCTGAGTCCGTTAAAATCTGGTTTGGGTCCGAGCTCTTGGGTTCAAAACCCAGCTTTAACACTTTTATATATATATTTTTTTAAACTTCTTTCTCTTGGTAAAAATATCAAACAAACTCCAAAAATTACGTAAAAATACTCTAAAAATTTCTAAAAATCTCTAGAATTTTTCTATAGCATTTCTAGATTTTTATAAGGACTTTTAGAACTCGAAATAGGGAAAATTGGGTCGTTACAAACCCTGCAGGTGGACTTAGTCCGACATGACGATGAAGTTGAGTGGTACTACTCTTGGAGCTAGATATTAATTAAGCGAGTTGTCAGTAACTTACTTAATTAGTGGACATTTGTTATCTTAAACACAGGGAGACTAACACACTCATAATAAGAAGGAGCCCAAAATGTAATTTGGGATTGGTGCGGTAGTTCAATAATAGTTCTTTAGTGGAATGAATTATTATTGATGAAATTAAGTTGTGTGTTCGGAGCGAACACAGGATGCTTAATTTCATCGGGAGACCAAAACCAATTCCTCCTCTCGGTCCCTATCGTAGCCTCTAGTATATAGGGATTTATACCCACCGCATACCCACCTTCTTACCCATCCAATGGGGCCGGCCAAGCTAGCTTGAAACCCAAGCTAGGGCCGGCCAAGACCAAGTGGATGAGCCATGTAGGTGGCCGGCCAAAGCTTGGGTCCCAAGCTTAGGTGGCCGGCCACTAGAATATTAAAAAGGATTTTTATTAAAATTATTTCTTATGTGGATATCATGATTTTAAAAGAGAGTTTAAAAAATTAAAAATTTCCTTTTATAACTTTCTACAAAAGATTAAGAGAAGAGATTAATCTCTTTCCTTATTTGTAGTTTAAAATGATGGTTTAAATTTTTGGTAAAAACTTTCCTTATTTGTAAATCATCTACATGTTTAAAAGAGAGTTTAAAATTTAAAATCTTTTCTTATTTGTTGTTTAAAGGAGGATTTTAAATTTTAAGAAAACTTTCCTTTTTAACCATGTTCATGATTTAAAAGAGAGTTTAAAATTAAATATTCTCTTTTATAAGTTTCTACAAAAGATTAAGAAAAGATTTGATATCTTTCCTTATTTGTAGATTAAAAGAGATTTTAATTTTTAGAGATAACTTTATTTTTATCCACATGTTAAAAGAAAGATTTTAATTTATTAAATTTCCTTTTTATAAACCAATCATGAAGGGATAAAATTATTGGAGAAATTTTATAAATTTCCGGAAGCAAATAAGGAAGTTTTAATTGGTGTTTAAAATTTTATTTGCTTGGAAGTTTATTGTTGTGGTCGGCCATTGAAATTTGAAAAGAAAAAATTGTTTTAATTAAATAAATTTTCCTTTTCATTGACAAAAGAATTAAGGAAGTTTTTATTAAAATTTCCTTATTTGTCAAGACCAAGGATTATAAAAGAGGGGGTGGAGGAGGCTTCAAGGCTAACGACTCTATTCTATTTTCTCCCTCTTTTCTTCCTTGGGTGTGGCCGGCCCTTTGTTTTCTCTCCTCTCCTTTATGTGGCCGAAACTTTCTCATGGTGGAGATAGCTTTGGTGGCCGGATCTAAGAAGGAGAAGAAGGAGAGAAAAGAAGCCTCTTTTCTAGCATCCCTTGGAGCATGGTGGTGGTGGCCGAACCT
The DNA here is from genome assembly GCF_018446385.1 of Zingiber officinale. Taxonomy (NCBI): domain Eukaryota; kingdom Viridiplantae; phylum Streptophyta; class Magnoliopsida; order Zingiberales; family Zingiberaceae; genus Zingiber; species Zingiber officinale. The sequence goes on from NC_055988.1 coordinate 87,046,898, forward strand.
CTTCATCCTAGAAGAAGTTTGATGGCCGAAATTTGCAAGGAAGAAGAAGGTACTTGGTGGTTCTCATCTCGGAAGATCGTTGCCCACACAACGTCCGAGGTTAGAAGAGGAATACGGTAGAAGATCAAGAGGTCTTTCTAAAAGGTATAACTAGTAATTTTTCTTTCCGCATCATGCTAGTTATTTATGGAAATAATACCAAATACAAGAGACTTACTATTCTAGTGTTTCGAATATGTTTTTCGAAGTTGTGTTCTTTTGTTTTATTTTTCCTTGTGATTTGATTTTTCTTTTCGGTTAACCTAAAGTTATTTTAGGAAATTAAATATTAGATTTCTATAAAAGGTTTTGTCTAGTCGGTGGTGGTTGCTCCCATATCCAAGAAGGTCATGTGCCTCGCCACGTCAGTACTGGGAACCAATTATGGAAATTAATATTTAATGGAATTAATAACTTAAGGTGATTTGGGTCGAAGGTGTTAAGTTCCGCAGGAGATCCAAGTCAAAACCTAAAAGAACAAATAGATTAAGTTTTGGATCAAACGTGTTAAGTTCCGCAGGCGATCCAAAATTTAATTTAAAAGAACACATGGTAGCTAGGAAAAGGTTCAGACCTTTGTACAAAATTTTTGTACAGTGGAACCTCTAGGCTTTCCGAGTAGCAACCAACAATTGGTATCAGAGCTAGGGTTTTGCCTCTGTGTATTTGGTATTAGGTTAATTATGCACATGTCATACATAATTTAGGCAGGTTAATAGTAGGATGTGCTAACTTTGTGAATGCAGGATCCAACTATTATGGTTTTTAGTTATTATGTGTGTGATTGGACCCTTGGACATGTCAAGGGCATTTTATTGTATGTGTATGATTGTATTATAAAATACAACAGGAGCTGTATTTAGTTTTATTAGGATTTTATTTTTGATCTAGTTACATGTACATTCCTTTTATGAAATATAGGATCGATGGATGTAAATTTTATTTTATGATTGATCTAGTTTACATGTACATTCCTTCGAGGAATATAGGATCGAAAAATGTAAAATTCTATTTATGTCGCGGATCGAATCTTGCAAGGCGTGGAACCTTTTGAGGACCAGAGGCGCAGCGGAACAAGGAGCAAGATGGATGCGACAACTAGACCCGGTGGCGGTGGCCAAAGATGGCATCAGCTAGGGTTGGCGACACACGGAGGACAGCAATAGATAAAAGTCATAATAGTTGAAAATTAGTTTTTCTATTTATTTCTTTTTATGCTGTGTTGTGTGTGCTTGTTAGTATGCATGTTAGGCAGACTAGCATAGTTAAAATTCCTCATTTATAAATAACTAAGTGGGAGAGGGATTTTTAAGTAAATCCCATGGTCTCCATTACTGGTTTGTAAGTGATGCAAACAAGCTTGCGCGTTGGCTCTGAGTGTCTTCCTCCATAACGGATGAGCTTGTTTGTGGATCACTAGAACAGACTTCCATTTTTGGATGACTATAGGAAGTTAATTAAGAGCGTGTGATCTTCCCCAACGGAAGTGGCATAATCTTATTAATGGACTTAGTGTCAAGTAATGGTATGCACTTAGACACATCTAACAGTATCCTCCCCATCGGAGTCACTGCTATTATTTGTGTGACCAAATGATATCAACTATTAATTTTATTTGTCAAAAAGTGAGGTTGACAAGATAATAAAATTAATGGGTTAAAACCCTCCTTTTACAAATGTTGAATTTGTATACGTCCACACTAACGTGGCATGCAAAATTCACGGTGTTTGAGGTGTTGGTGAATTTAAATAATATTGTTTGAGGAATCAATATTTTTTTTTAAATTCAAAAGTTTTTGACCAAATATTTGATCAAAGACAGATCAACTATTAATTTTATTCATCATAAAGTAAAGTTGACGAGATAATAAAATTAATGAATAAAATCTCCTCTTCGATTTTGTATACACAAAATTCATGGAAATTTTAAGGAGTTGATCTTGACCAAATATTTTTGTGATTCTTAGGATTTAAAATGTTTGTCAATCCTCTAGTAGTCATACTATAAGAAAGACTTAGTAATCCCAATTGTAATGATTGGAAATAGGACTTGGACATTAAGGTAGACTGTCTTCTTAGAACTAAGAACAATATAGGTGTATTTAATTCATTAGTTGAAACATGTTTAGTAGTGTTATCTACCAGAAACTGGAGTGTAGATACAGATGTCATTAATCATGTCCGTAATTCATTGCAAGGTTCCAGGAAACCCGACAACTAAATGAAAATTAAAACACCGTCTACATGGGCACTACTGTAAAAATGGTAGCTGTTGCAGTGGGAGATGTTTATCTTTTGATAAGAATAAAACATGGATTTTTGAGTAATTGTCTTTACGCACCAAGTTTAGAAAGAACTAGTTTTCAGTTTCTAAACTATTCAAAGAACTTGATATTCTGCCTCTTTTTTTTTTAAATAACAAAGTTGTTATTAAGAAAAAGAGGGAAGTTATCTGTTCTGGTACGTTGGTTGGTAATTTATAAATCCAATAACTCTCACGATGCAACAAATGGAAATTAGTAACACATCTTCTAACTTTAAGAGAAAGTAACCTTCGAAAATAAACCAATTATATCTTTGGCTTCTAAGGCTAGGTTATATTAACTTGAGTAGGATTCATTGGTAGTTGATGAACTTTTGGGTTCATTAGTAGTGGAAATCTTTCCAATCTACGAGTCTTACTTGGAAGGAAAAATAACCAAGAAGCTTTTAAGTCTAAGGGGTATGGAGTCAAAGATATATTGGAATTGGTTCATTCTGATTTGTGTGATCCTATGATCATCCAGGCAAGAGGTTGTTTCAAATATTTCATCTATTTTATAGACAACTATTTGTGATACGGATATATTTACTTGATGTGCCACAAGTCTAAGTGCTTTGATTAGTTCAAAGAGTACGAGGCTGATGTGGAGAAACGACAAAGTAAAAGTATCAAGACACTACGGTAAGATCGTAGTGGCAAGTACCTCTTGGGAGAATTTAGGAGTCATTTATCAGAAGTAGGGATTCAATCCCAACTAACTGCACCTGATACACCCCAAACAGAATGGTGTAGGAAAAGGAATGTATAGGACTCTTATGGAAATAAGTAGATTGATGAGTTATTAAGAATATTATCAAAATCATTTTAAGGATATACTCTGGAAACGGGAGTGAATATAGTACCTTCTAAAGTCAGAACTCTCTACTTATATAGAATTGCTGAATAGGCGTAAGCCTATATCGAAGCATATTCGGATTCGGGTAGTCCAGCACATATGCAGAAGAGAGACAATGATAAGTTGGACAGGAATTCACTTGTTTGTGGGTTATCTTAGTGAAATGAAAGTAGGTTTATAGTCTTAAAAATCAGAAGGTCATTGTTAGCATCAATGACCGATTTTTAGAAAAGGACTATGTAATAAACCATGTGCCCATAAGAAAATTTGTTCTTAAGGAAATAATAAAAGGCATGTCTAATCTAGTACCAACTGTACAAGATGAGATACCACAAGGAAACTGCAACACGTATCACAAATGATACACAATTACAGAAAGTGGCTTGTCGTATTGGGAGGGTTGTTAGGCAACCTAAAAAGATTCATGTTTTGGGAGAGTTTTTGGACTCGATCCCTGGAGGACATGAACATGATATCTGGACATATGATGAAACACTCCAAGATAAAGATGCAACATCTTGGCAAAGAGTAATGAATAACAGAATTAGAATATATGTATTCTAATAAAATCTGGAAGCTTATAGAACCACCAAATGGTGTAAAAGCCTTTGGGGTATAAAAAGGTCTATAATAGGAAAAGAGGGATAGACAGGAAGGTAGAAACTTTCAAAGCAAGGCTAGATGAAAAAGGAAACTTTTTCACTGGTAGTCATGCTTAAGTCTATCCGGATTCTTTTATCTATTTGGTAAGTGGATGTCAAGACAGCATTCCTTAATGGAAGTCTTGAAGAAAGCATCCATATAAAGCAACCAGAAGGGTTCATTGCAAAGGGCTAAGAGCATCTTGTGTGCAAGCTCAATCAGTCTATGGACTGATACAAAGCTTCAAGGTCTTGGAACATCCAGTTTATCAAAGTAATCCAGACCTATGGATTTATTGAGTAAACGGATAAAGTCTTGTGTATACAAAAGGTGTGATGGAAGCGTGGTGGTATTTCTTGTACTATACGTAGATAACATTTTTGGTAGTTGGAAACAATATCAAAATGTTGTCAGAAGTAAGGGTATGGTTGTCCAAACAATTCGATATAAAGGACTTGGGAGAATGTATATATTTTTGAGATCAAAGTAATAAGGGATCACAAGAAAAGAATATTTTACTTATTCTAAGCTTCATACATCGGAAAAATCCTTGCTCGTTTTAAGCATGCAAAACTCCAAGAAAGGTTTCTTACTTTTTTAGGATGGAGTAACTTTATCTAAAGATATGTCTCTGTAGACATCAAAGGAGATAAAGGAAATAAAGGCAGTTCTTTATGCTTCGGCTATCGGAAGCCTAATATATGCTATGCACGAGATCAGAAATTTTGCAAGGGAATAGCGGTTATCGCAGCCCGAAAGTAACCCAACAAAAGCATATATTGAAGTACCTTAGAGGCACTAGAGATTATATGCTAGCTTACAAGGCAGTTAATTTAGTCCTAATGGGTTGCATGGATTTTGGCTTCCAATCGGATAGGGATAATAATAAGTCAACCTCGGGGTTTTGTGTTTACTTTAGGAGGTAAAGTCATAACTATGGAAGAGTGATAAGCATAGGTGTTTTTCTGGACTCCACCATAGAAGCTTAGTATATGTCAAGCCTCTGAGGTAGCCATAAAAGCTGAATGACTCAATAACCTCAAGATAGACTTAGATATGATTTCTGGTTTGTCCAAAGATTGTTACAATTTATTGTAATAATATTGGTGCAGTAGCAAACTCGAAGAAACCATAAGTCTATAAGGCAAGTAAACACAATAGAACGCAAGTACCACCCAATACGAGAAATCGTATAAACGAGGAGAAGTTGTTACTGCCTAGATTGCATCAGGTGATGACCTATAGATCCTTTCACTAAGGTCCTTAAGGCAAGAGCTTTTGATGGGCATGTTGAAGGGTTGGAAATCAGATGTATGGCAGCTTAGTCTTTTAGTATAAGTGGGAGATTGTTAGAGTGTATAATAAAAGCCTAGCTTTTGGTATAAACATTTATCTAGAAATAAGAATCACATTGATCAAATGTCTACATTTATGATAAATGTAGTTGCTCAATTAATTTATATTGTAGATAACATGGTGTGTGGTGTCACACACAGAAGATCATGTTATCGGTTCCTTATAAATTATAAACAGTAGCTCACGACCAAGATGGAAAGGAATAAATCATTGGAAGGTCGTAGTGTAATTAGGTATTAGTTTATCTTAACTATATAATTACACTAGTACATTTAGAGTGTATTGAGTAGGACCATTTGAGGTTGTTCCTTTTATACTGACTTTATAAAGGAACAAAGACCTCAGTTATTATGGAAGTGTGTGCTCTTAATCCTAATATAATAACAAGCACATATATTTGATATTTATTTCTTTAATTTATCAATGGGTGAGATTTAGTTCGATAAATCAATAAGCCCGATAAGTTGGGAAATGATATCACTTATAGTGTGTGTTGTTGATTATAGAAGGAAACTGTGTCCTAGTGATCTAGGTTGAGAATGTCCCCAAGAGGAGCTCATAAGGATTGTCATGTTAAACCCTGCAGGTGGACTTAGTCCGACATGACGATGAAGTTGAGTGGTACTACTCTTGGAGCTAGATATTAATTAAGCGAGTTGTCAATAACTTACTTAATTAGTGGACATTTGTTATCTTAAACACAGGGAGACTAACACACTCATAATAAGAAGGAGCCCAAAATGTAATTTGGGATTGGTGCGGTAGTTCAATAATAGTTCTTTAGTGGAATGAATTATTATTGATGAAATTAAGTTGTGTGTTCGGAGCGAACACAGGATGCTTAATTTCATCGGGAGACCAAAACCAATTCCTCCTCTCGATCCCTATCGTAGCCTCTAGTATATAGGGATTTATACCCACCGCATACCCACCTTCTTACCCATCCAATGGGGCCGGCCAAGCTAGCTTGGAACCCAAGCTAGGGCCGGCCAAGACCAAGTGGATGAGCCATGTAGGTGGCCGGCCAAAGCTTGGGTCCCAAGCTTAGGTGGCCGGCCACTAGAATATTAAAAAGGATTTTTATTACAATTATTTCTTATGTGGATATCATGATTTTAAAAGAGAGTTTAAAAAATTAAAAATTTCCTTTTATAACTTTCTATAAAAGATTAAGAGAAGAGATTAATCTCTTTCCTTATTTGTAGTTTAAAATGATGATTTTAATTTTTGGTAAAAACTTTCCTTATTTGTAAATCATCTACATGTTTAAAAGAGAGTTTAAAATTTAAAATCTTTTCTTATTTGTTGTTTAAAGGAGGATTTTAAATTTTAAGAAAACTTTCCTTTTTAACCATGTTCATGATTTAAAAGAGAGTTTAAAATTAAATATTCTCTTTTATAAGTTTCTACAAAAGATTAAGAAAAGATTTGATATCTTTCCTTATTTGTAGATTAAAAGAGATTTTAATTTTTAGAGATAACTTTCTTTTTATCCACATGTTAAAAGAAAGATTTTAATTTATTAAATTTTCTTTTTATAAACCAATCATGAAGGGATAAAATTATTGGAGAAATTTTATAAATTTCCGGAAGCAAATAAGGAAGTTTTAATTGGTGTTTAAAATTTTATTTGCTTGGAAGTTTGTATTGTGGTGACCATTGAAATTTGAAAAGAAAAAATTGTTTTAATTAAATAAATTTTCCTTTTCATTGACAAAAGAATTAAGGAAGTTTTTATTAAAATTTCCTTATTTGCCAAGACCAAGGATTATAAAAGAGGGGATGGAGGAGGCTTCAAGGCTAACGACTCTATTCTATTTTCTCCCTCTTTTCTTCCTTGGGTGTGGCCGGCCCTTTGTTTTCTCTCCTCTCCTTTGTGTGGCCGAAACTTTTTCATGGTGGAGATAGCTTTGGTGGCCGGATCTAAGAAGGAGAAGAAGGAGAGAAAAGAAGCCTCTTTTCTAGCATCCCTTGGAGCATGGTGGTGGTGGCCGAACCTCTTCATCCTAGAAGAAGTTTTGATGGCCGAAATTTGCAAGGAAGAAGAAGGTACTTGGTGGTTCTCATCTCGGAAGATCGTTTCCCACACAACGTCCGAGGTTAGAAGAGGAATACGGTAGAAGATCAAGAGGTCTTTCTAAAAGGTATAACTAGTAATTTTTCTTTCCGCATCATGCTAGTTATTTATGGAAATAATACCAAATACAAGAGGCTTACGATTCTAGTGTTTCGAATATGTTTTTCGAAGTTGTGTTCTTTTGTATTATTTTTTCTTGTGATTTGATTGTTCTTTTCGGTTAACCTAAAGTTATTTTAGGAAATTAAATATTAGATTTCTATAAAAGGTTTTGTCTAGTCGGTGGTGGTTGCTCCCATATCCAAGAAGGTCATGTGCCTCGCCACGTTAGTACTGGGAACCAATTATGGAAATTAATATTTAATGGAATTAATAACTTAAGGTGATTTGGGTCGAACGTGTTAAGTTCAGCAGGAGATCCAAGTCAAAACCTAAAAGAAAAAATAGATTAAGTTTTGGATCAAACGTGTTAAGTTCCGCAGACGATCCAAAATTTAATTTAAAAGAACACATGGTAGCTAGGAAAAGGTTCAGACCTTTGTACAAAATTTTTGTACAGTGGAACCTCTAGGCTTTCCGAGTAGCAACCAACACGCATATCCCCGAGCACATGATTCTGATCCGCGGGCCACTCGCCGGCATTTGGGAGAAAGTGAAGGCCCAAGTGGCGATGATGTCACCAAGGGTGCTCGACAACAGCCACCTATAGATGTCCACCGGGGTACGTATTTCATCAATTCATAATTTACCTCCGATCGACGCTTAACATTTTCCTGTTTATTTGCAGTACTGGGTGGAGAGCGTGGTCATGTGCCAACGGCTCGCTTTTGTGGAGGACGAGCTGAAGAAGCTCAAAATCTCAGGTGACGCCTCTTCCTCCCAGGAGCCATCGATTGCCGAGTTAAAAGCCGATCTGGAGAAGGCCCAGAAGCTCCTTGAGGGCGAGCAAAAGAAGTCCGCCGATTAGGAAATCCGGCTGGGCCAGCTCGAGGCGCAGGTGAAAACTTATGATAAAAAGATCGAGCTGACCACGACAAGGAAGAAACGAGTCATCGCTGATCCGGAGCTAAAGAACCAGGAGACTCGGCGACTTGCATAGAAGCTCAAAGAAGTCGAAGACTTTTTGGTCGTCGAGCGGAGCAGCCGCTCTACTGAGGAGGCTTCTCTTCAGGGGAAGCTCAAAGCTGCTAAGGATTCTTTGGAAGCCTCCTGCTCAGCCCTGGGTACATATCAAGAAGGCGAACCGGGCAAGTTTTAAGCACTGAATCAGGCTTACCTCCGCTCAGACCAGTTCACCAACAAGGTTGTCCAGCGGATCGTTTACGTCTTCGAGTTGGCCATCGACGGGATCCTTCAGTAGCTCAAGATGGATGGCCACCTTCCCTCTGAGACGACGGACAACATCATCAATCGCAGTAAATTGAACAACTCGATGCCTGATGATATTTTTGATTATATAGAGTAAGGTCGAGCGCCCGTCTTGTAAAAGTTTTTGAAGTCTCATTATATGTCTGTCGATCGGCAGTTCTTCCCGTTGATCAATGAATTATCTGCCCGCTCGACAGGCTTCTTTGTTTGTTTGTATGTCTGGCCCTGATCCTTCTGTTCGGCTATAATCATCGTCTATTTTTACGATTTATACCTTCTTGGGTTTAAGGTCGACGCTCGACCGTCAATAAAGACATGGGTTTAACATCGCCGCTCGACAATTTGATGAAGACTTGGGTTTAAGGTCGTCGCTCGACGATTTGATGAAGACTCGGGTTTAAGGTCGCCGCTCAACCGTTGGTGGAGACATGGGTTTAACATTGTCGCTCGACGATTTGACGAAGACTCGGATTTAAGGTCACCGCTGGTGGAGACATGAGTTTAACATCGTCGTTTGACGATTTGACGAAGACTTGGGTTTAAGGTCGCCACTCGACCGTTGGTGGAGACATGGGTTTAATGTCACCGCTCGACGATTTGACGAAGACTTGGGTTTAAGGTCGCCGCTTGACCGTTGGTGGAGACATGGGTTTAACGTTGCCACTCGACGATTTGACGAAGACTCGGGTTTAAGGTCACCGCTCGACCGTTAGTGGAGACAAGGGTTTAACGTCGCCGCTCGACGATTTGACGAAGACCTAGGTTTAAGGTCACCGCTCGACCGTTGGTGGAGATATGGGTTTAACATCGCCGCTGGACGATTTGACGAAGACTTGAGTTTAAGATCGCCGCTCGATCGTGTTAGTTAGAGCCCTAGAGCCAATCATTTGATGATTGTATGGACTCATGTATATCATATTCTTGTATATTAATAAAGGCATTTGTTTGGTTATTATACTTATTTATATTAGTGCCAAATAGACTAAGTATAATAGCGTCCTTGAGTAGAAGGTCCATACCTATATCAATCGATTAGTTGAATCGATAGTGAGATAATATAGGGAACACTACTCTAAATCATTCCTAGTAGAGTATTAGCATTTAGGGACAATGTTAATACAATAAGACTAGCATGTAGGTCAGCTCGATGACTTGATCTCACAAGTCATGGATATAAAGATATCAAGCTGACACATGGGTATGCATTAGAGAATGTATACTGAATGACCCGCCATGAGAAAGTATCATGGATCGTTATATGAGTGTCATATACTTTCTCATGTGGCTATTAGTATGACTATTAGTCCTTAGACCTGAAGTCACCATGGATCCCTACATAAGGAGTTATGTACTTTGGTTTCGTCAAACGTCACCCGTAACTGGGTGGACTATAAAGGCGATTACTGGGTATATAACGAATTATGTAGAGGGATGTGATGGATGTAGATGGGATCTATCCCTCCCATATGACGGGAGCGACATCGGTATTCTTGATAGAGTGAGACCACTAAGTGCATGGCCATGCCCAAATGAGTCAACATTAGATGTTGAGCTCATTTGATCGAGTGAGTCTACTTGGAGTTCAAGATTTAGATTGATTAGAGGATGTCACGGTCTATGCCTCACATTGATCAATCTAGATGTCTAGGATAGAAGGACACTTGTCATTATTTTGTGAGTAGTCACAATTGGTAGTCACAAGGTGATGTCGGATCTCGACATTCTTGTAACTTGGGTAGTAATGATGTGTTGCTAGATACCGCTCATTACTTATGCTCCTAAATGGGTTTAGGGCATTGCCAACGTTACAAGAACCTATAGGGTCACACACTAAGGACAATTAGATGGGGATTAGGTTCATATGATGAACCAAGAGGATTAGATTCATTTGATGAATCAAATTGGATTAAGAGTAATCCTAATTGGGCTAACTTGAGTTCGACTCAAGTTGATTCATGTGTTAAATGAGTCTAATTTAGATTTTGACTCATTGAATCAATTTAATTTAATGAATTAGATTCATTATATTAAGTTGGCTCGAATCAAATGGTTGGATTAGATCCACCATGGTAGAGATTGAGTCAAGTTTGACTTGACTTGAGAAGGAAGACCAAAGGTCAATTTTGACTTGACCTTTTGCCACCTCATTGGTGAGTTGGCATTAGGTGGACCAATAATGATGTTCCACATCATCATGGGTGCCACCTCATGGAAGTTACAAAGTCACTCTCTTAATGGTTTCATATTAATTGCAATTAATGCAATTAATTTGTGAGTTTTTGAAAGTGGCCGGCCACTTGGTTTTGGGGTGTGAATTGATTTTCCCATTCAAGTGGTGTAACTCCTTCTTCTTCCTTGTGTTCTTCCTCTCAAGCTCTCCCTCTCCCTCTCCTCCTCCCTTGGCCGAACCACATAGGTGCTAGCACACCTTGGTTTTTGGTCATCTCCATCTAGTGTGTCCGTGTGGATACTTCTAGAGGACCGACACTTGACGGTCTTGAGATCCGGCATCATTTGGACGAGCGGGACTCGCGTGGGGTGCGCATCAAAGGTATAATCTTAACTTTAGTGTAGATCTAAAGTTTTACAAACTCGTACAAGAAAAGTTTTTTTTTCGAAAAAGTTTTGTTTACGAATCTTTGCACGGATCTACGGCTTTGGGTTACTCGGGGTTTCCGCGACGCGAAAAAGCGGCCCGAAGAACCCAACAGTGGTATCAGAGCCACGTGCAAAGACTTGTACGAGTTCGTTTGTATTTTTATGAAAAATATACCTTCTGTGATTTTCTGTAAAAATTGAGTTTTTAGAGTTTTTATGAGTAATTTTTCCGTAGAAGCGAAGCACAAGTGTCTCGGCACTTGTAGGCTTCGTCTACCGGAAAGTTTTCTTTTAAACGGCTTCGTTTTGCCCCAAATCCGTTTGGGACAGCGGGGTCGGGTGCCATTAGATCGCAAAGGAGCAACTCACGATGGTTAGATCGTGGGTAGGGGTACTGCCCCTAACCCCGCAAGGGGATTTGCTCCGCGGTTGCACCCGAAATCGCTAAAAACGAACCCGCCGGGAAGATTTTTCCGAAACGGCAATGTCTCGGCCCAAATCATTTTGGGACAGCGGGTTTAGGCGCTGTTGGATCGCAAAGGAACCCTCGCGATGGTTAGATCGCGGGTAGGGGCGCTGCCCCTGGGCCCCGCAAGGGGATCCGTTCCGCGATTGCGCCCGAAACCGCTAAACGGGACCGCCGGGAAATTTTACTCGTAAAAATTTTAAAAAATTAATTTTAAAATTATAGAAAATTATGAAAATATATAATTTTGAATTATATATAAATTTTGTGATAGTCATGGCCCAAAAACCCAATATGATTGGTTGTGTTGTAATTCATAATACGGCCTGCGTGCCGTTATGTGTTTACGCGTGTTGTATGTTTTATTTATTCGCGACCTGCGCGTTGTGCCTTCTCTTATATTCTTGTTGTAAATTAGATTTAGACTCGAATGTAACTCGAGTTTCAAATTGTAATGTACAAATTGGAGCGGTGGAGGGTCCACACGAGACGGAGTTCCGAGGCGGGCACGAGCAACACAAGGTGGTCAAAGGGAGGAGCTTGGAGAAGCTGTTGACCCTAGGTTGACCATTCGATCTTCTCATTAGCTTGAGAAGATCGTAGTAGGGCCATGACTAAATCACAAATAGATTAATTAATTAATTGTTATATATTTGATGCATGTTTAATAATTAATTAATTAATAAGTGCCTTAACGATTAGATTAGATCTAAGTTGTGCACATGATGCACCCTTGCGATTAGATTAGATCTAAGTCGTGCACAAGATGCATTCTTCTCGATTAGATTAGATCTAGATCGAATCAACTCTAAAATGCCTAACCGTGCCGTGATACCTATCACTACCTCGATCACATGTATTGTTGAATCTGCCAAAACAGAGCAATACATATTATCTTGGTAGGGTACGGAGGGACAATCTTGGTCCCGCCTATCAACGCATGGGTGAATACAAACTCAATTAGATTGAGTATTCCTAGTTGCTCGGTTAGATCGAGTCAACTATAGGCATTATTCCAACGGTTGGAAAAGGTAGGACAAAATCACGTTTATATTAATTCTCGGGCGTATTAGCCAAAGCTAACTCGAGTTTTAATATAAATGCGGATTTTATTCTATAAACAAGAGTTGCATAGAGATGTAATTGGTAATCGTTACCTACCGATCATACTAAGCCTTGGGTGTATTAGCCAAAGCTAACTCAAGGGTTAGTATGATGTGGATCTTGTCCCACAAGAATTATAGTATTCAGTGGGAGCATCATTTAGTTAAAGGCCTAATTAAATGATTTTTAAAGAAAATGATATTTATTTCTGCAAATTTTCTGTTGTAGATAACCATGACGTCGAACACGAATTCTTCTCCTGCGATCTGTCCTTGAGAAGGACAAGCTCAACTGAGCGAATTTCTGGTACGGGAACTTGAGAATAGTTCTCACCGGGAGGCGTGGTATCGTTGGGCGGCCCATTCAGGCTCCTCCCGCCAATGCCAGCCAGATAAAGATGCTTACAAGAAGCATCAAGACGACGCATTAGATGTGTTCTGTCTAATGCTCGCGACCATGAACTCGGAGCTGAAGCAACATGAGTTGATGGGCGCTTTTGATATGGTTGAGCATCTTCGCCAACTATATCAGGGACAAGCGAGGCATGAGAGATTTGAGATCTCTAAGGCACTGTTTCAGTGCAAGATGTCAGACGGGGCTCCCGTAGGTCCTTATGTACTCAAGATGATTGGGTACATAGAGAACCTACAAAGACTGGGGTTCCCACTTGGCCAAGAGCTGGCCACTGACTTAATCTTGCAATCCTTGCCGGATAGCTACAGTCAATTCGTTCTGAACTATAACATGAACGAGATTGACAAGCCACTGCCCGAGCTCCTTAGTATGTTACGAACTGCTGAGATTAACCTTAAGAAGGTTAAGCCCATTCTGATGGTACAGAAGCACAAGGGCAAGGGGAAGCCCAAAGGTAAGGGAAAGTCCCAAACCAAGGGCAAAGGCAAGGCACTGAAGCCTAAAGGAGGGGTCGCCAAGGATGCTACCTGCTTCCACTGCGGTCAGACCGGGCATTGGAAGAGGAACTGCAAGGTATACTTGGAGGATCTTAAGAAGAAGCGAAGTGAGACTTCCACTTCAGGTATATATGTTATAGAAGTCAATCTATCTATTTCTACATCATGGGTATTAGATACTGGATGTGCTTCTCACATTTGTACTGATGTGCAGGAGAAATAGCAGAGCATTGGCAAAGGCGAGGTGGACCTACGAGTAGGCAATGGAGCACGGGTTGCTGCTGTTTCTGTGGGAACTTATCAACTATCTCTGCCCTCTAGGCTTGTACTAAATTTAGATGATTGTTGTTATGTGCTGCTCTTACTAAGAACATAGTTTAGGTTTCTTGTTTAGACAAGAAAGGATACTCTTTATAATAAAAGACAAATGTTGTTACGTTTATTTAAAAGATATGTTCTATTGTAGTGCACCACTAATAAGCAGACTCTATATTCTAGACCTTGAGAGCCCTATCTATAACATTAGTACCAAGAGGTTCAAGTCAAATGACATGAACCAAACCTACCTCTGCACTGTCGCTTAGGTATAAATGACAAGCGCTATCCCACTCCATAAGGATGGTTTCTGGACTCATTTGATTTTGAATCATATGAGATATGCGAGTCATGCCCACGAGGCAAGATGACCAAGACGCCCTTTAGTGGGCATAGCGAGAGAGCAATCGATTTGTTAGGACTCATACATAGTGATGTATGTGGCCCTTTCAATGTTGCTGCTAGAGGCGGTTATAGGTACTTCATCACATTTACTGATGATTTCAGTAGATACGGTTATGTGTACTTGATGACACATAAGTGCAGATCCTTTGAAAAGTTCAAAGAATTCAAGAATGAAGTACTGAACCCGACTTGGCAAGAGTATTAAGGTACTTGATCAGATCGAGGTGGTGAATACTTAAGCCATGAGTTTCTTGACTACTTAGCGAGTGTGGATTTTATCTCAACTCACTCCTCCGGAACACCACGGTGGAATGGTGTATCCGAAAGGAGGAATCGTACCTTATTAGATATGGTACAATCTATGATGAGTCACATAGATCTTCCGACATATCTATGGGGATATGCTCTAGACACGGCAGCTTTCATACTCAACCGAGTTCCATCAAAGGCCGTGATAAAGACACCATATAGGATATGGTGAGAGATGCCAGGTGTCTTTCATGAGGATTTGGGGTTGTGAGGCTTACGTTAGACGTCAAGTCTCGGACAAATTAGGACCCAAATCCGACAAGTGCTTTCATTGGATATCCCAAGGAAACTAAGGGATATTACTTCTACATTCCCAGTCAGCATGGTAAAGATCGGGTCTTTCTAGAAAGGGACTTTGTTTCTAGAAAGACTAGTGGGGCAGCGTTCGATCTTGAAGAAGATCAAGATGCGAACAATAGCACCGATGCCTCGATGGAAATTGACTGGAACCACAAAGTGTTGTGGATGATGTTGTTCCACAAGGAGTTGAGGAACAACAACCGGTTCAAGTGGACATACCTCTTCGCAGTCGATAGGGTACGTCGTCAGCCTGAGAGATACTCATTTCTCTTGACCATGATGACGTTATGCTCATAGAGGATGAGCCTACCACTTATCAGGAAGCTGTGATGAGACCAGATTCTTAGAAATGGCTAGAGGCCATGAGATCCGAAATGGAATCCATGTACACCAACCAAGTATGGACTTTGGTTGATCCACCTGAAGGGGTAAAACCCATTGGGTGTAAGTGGGTCTTTAAGAGAAATACTGACATGGATGGACTTATCTATAAGGGTCGCTTGGTAGCTAAAGGTTTCAAGCAGATTCATGGTATTGACTATGATGAAATCTTTTCTCCAATAGCGATGTTTAAGTCCATTCGGATCATGCTTGCTATTGCAGCTTACCATGACTATGAGATATGGCAGATGGATGTCAAAACCGTGTTTCTGAATGGAAACCTACTCGAGGATGTGTACATGACACAACCTGAGGGTTTTGTAGATCCACAACATACTAGCAGAGTATGCAAGCTGTATAGGTCCATTTATAGACTGAAGCAAGCTTTTCAGAGCTGGAATCTTCGATTCGATGATGCAATCAAATAGTTTGGTTTCATCAAGAGCGAAGATGAGCCTTGTGTCTACAAGAAGGTTGTAGGGGATATAGTTGTCTTCCTCATATTGTATGTGGATGACATACTACTCATTGGGAAGGGCATCCCTTTGCTTCAGTCTATCAAGACCTGGCTAGGGAGTTGCTTCTCAATGAAGGACTTAGGTGATGCATCCCGCATTCTAGGGATACAGATCTATAGAGATAGATCTAAGAGATTGCTTGGCCTAAGTCAGAGTACATATATTGACAAGGTACTCCTTCAGGTTGCCATGCAGAACTCCAAGAAGGGATTTCTACCGATGTCACATGGCGTGAGTCTTTCAAGACTCAAGGTCCCTCTTCTAGAGAGGAGAGAGACCGCATGGATCAGATCCCTTATGCCTCAGCCATAGGATCGATCATGTACGCCATGTTGTGTACTCGACCGATGTCTCGTATGCTTTGAGCATGACGAGCAAATACCAGTCGATCCGGTGAAAGTCATGGATAGCGGTCAAGAATATTCTTAAGTACTTACGTAGGACTAAAGAATATTTCTTGATATATGGAGGCAATGATGAGCTAACGTAAAGGGTTACGGTGATGCCAACTTTCAGACCGATCGGGATGATTACGGATCGCAATCGTGGTTCGTATTTTGCATTAATGGTGGTGTTGTCGGTGGAAGAGTTCGAAGCGAGGATACGATGGCTGATTCTACAAGCGAGTATATTCTTGCATCGAGGCGTGAAAGGAGGCGCTTGGATCCATGAGTTCATCACGAACTTGGGGTGGTTCTAGCATCACGACCCGGTTGAGCTCTATTGTGACAACAATGGAGCTATAGCACAGCGAAGGAACCTCGCTCACACCGGCGAAGCATATACTATGGCGCTTCCATCTCATTCGAGAGATTATCGATAGAGGAGATGTGAAGATTTGCAGTACCCACTGAGGCTAACATCGCGGATCCCTTGACCAAGGCTTTGTACGGAGGAAGCATGATGGTCACACTAGGTCTTTAGGCCTTAGAGCCTATACTGATTGGCACTAGTGCTAGTGGGAGATTGTTAGTTAGAGCCCTAGAGCCAATCATTTGATGATTGTATGGACTTATGTATATCATATTCTTGTATATTAATAAAGGCATTTGTTTGGTTATTATACTTATTTATATTAGTGTCAAATAGACTAAGTATAATAGCGTCCTTGAGTAGAAGGTTCATACCTATATCAATCGATTAGTTGAATCGATAGTGAGATAATATAGGGAACACTACTCTAAATCATTCCTAGTCGAGTATTAGCATTCAGGGACAATGTTAATACAATAAGACTAGCATGTAAGTCAGCTCGATGACTTGATCTCACAAGTCATGGATATAGAGATATCAAGCTGACACATGGGTATGCATTAGAGAATGTATACTGAATGACCCGCCATGAGAAAGTATCATGGATCGTTATATGAGTGTCATATACTTTCTCATGTGGCTATTAGTATGACTATTAGTCCTTAGACCTGAAGTCACCATGGATCCCTACATAAGGAGTTATGTACTTTGGTTTCGTCAAAACGTCACCCGTAACTGGGTGGACTATAAAGGCGATTACTGGGTATATAACGAATTATGTAGAGGGATGTGAGTGATGTAGATGGGATCTATCCCTCCCATATGACGGGAGCGACATCGATATTCTTGATAGAGTGAGACCACTAAGTGCATGGCCATGCCCAAATGAGTCAACATTAGATGTTGAGCTCATTTGATCGAGTGAGTCTACTTGGGTTCAAGATTTAGATTGATTAGAGGATGACACGGTCTATGCCTCACATTGATCAATCTAGATGTCTAGGATAGAAGGACACTTGTCATTATTTTGTGAGTAGTCACAATTGGTAGTCACAAGGTGATGTCGGATCTCGACATTCTTGTAACTTGGGTAGTAATGATGTGTTGCTAGATACCGCTCATTACTTATGCTCCTAAATGGGTTTAGGGCATTGCCAACATTACAAGAACCTATAGGGTCACACACTAAGGACAATTAGATGGGGATTAGGTTCATATGATGAACCAAGAGGATTAGATTCATTTGATGAATCAAATTGGATTAAGAGTAATCCTAATTGGGCTAACTTGAGTTCGACTCAAGTTGATTCATGTGTTAAATGAGTCTAATTTAGATTTTGACTCATTGAATTAATTTAATTTAATGAATTAGATTCATTATATTAAGTTGGCTCGAATCAAATGGTTGGATTAGATCCACCATGGTAGAGATTGAGTCAAGTTTGACTTGACTTGAGAAGGAAGACCAAAGGTCAATTTTGACTTGACCTTTTGCCACCTCATTGGTGAGTTGGCATTAGGTGGACCAATAATGATGTTCCACATCATCATGGGTGCCACCTCATGGAAGTTACAAAGCCACTCTCTTCATGGTTTCATATTAATTGCAATTAATGCAATTAATTTGTGAGTTTTTGAAAGTGGCCGGCCACTTGGTTTTGGGGTGTGAATTGATTTTCCCATTCAAGTGGTGTAACTCCTTCTTCTTCCTTGTGTTCTTCCTCTCAAGCTCTCCCTCTCCCTCTCCTCCTCCCTTGGCCGAACCACATAGGTGCTAGCACACCTTGGTTTTTGGTCATCTCCATCTAGTGTGTCCGTGTGGATACTTCTAGAGGACCGACACTTGACGGTCTTGAGATCCGGCATCATTTGGACGAGTGGGACTCGCGTGGGGCGCGCATCAAAGGTATAATCTTAACTTTAGTGTAGATCTAAAGTTTTACAAACTCGTACAAGAAAAGTTTTTTTTTCGAAAAAGTTTTGTTTACGAATCTTTGCACAGATCTACGGCTTTGGGTTACTCGGGGTTTCCGCGACGCGAAAAAGCGGTTTTCGCAGCCCGAAGAACCCAACAGATCGTTGGTGGAGACATGGGTTTAACGTCGCCACTGGACGATTTGATAAAGACTCAGGTTTAAGGTCACCGCTCGACCGTTGGTGGAGACATGGGTTTAACGTCGCTACTCAACGATTTGACAAAGACTCTAGTTTAAGGTCGCCGCTCGACCGTTGGTGGAGACATGGGTTTAACGTCACCACTCGATGATTTATTGCGTCGTTCATCACAGTGTTCGAATTTGAGTCCTTTATTTCTGCCCTGCATACAAGGAGCACAAGGATATAAAGATACATTGGTTATGACATCGACGCACCTCTCACTCGGCTCGGTAAGGTTGGAGATGGTTCACGCTCCACGACCGCTCCAGTCATTGTCCGCCCTCATCCTCCAAGTAATAGGTGCCCGAGCGGAGCTTTTCCATGACCTTGAAGGGTCCAGCCCACGGGGCTTCTAACTTGGTGATGTCACCGATCGGCTTTACTTTCTTCCATACTAGATCGCCGACCTGGAACCACCTCGGGATCACCCTCCGATTATAGTTCTGCTTCATCCTCTGGCAGTAGGCCATCAACCGGTCGGCGACTTTTGCACAAGCTTTGTCCACTAAGTCTAGTTCCAGAAGTCTCCACTCGGAGTTGTCCTCGTCGTAGTGTTGTATCTGATCGGATTCGACTCCGATTTCGACGGGGACGACCGCTTCGCCACCATACACCAGGTGGAAAGGAGTTGCCCCGGTCTCTTCCTTAGGAGTCGTGCGGAGTGCCCACAGCACGCTGGGGAGTTCATCGACCCAGCTGCCTCCCATATGATCGAGCCGAGCACGTAGAACTCGGAGGATTTCCCGATTAGCGACCTCTGCTTGCTCGTTGCTCTGTGGATAAGCCACGAAAGTGAAGGCCTGCTGGATGTCGTATCCTTCGCACTATTCCATGAGCCTTTGGCCAGCGAACTGCCTTCCATTGTCTGAGATGAGCCGGCGTGAGATGTCGAACCGATAGATGATATGTTGCCAGATGAACTTCATGACAATCTGTTTAGTTATTCTTGCCAGCGGCTCGACTTTGACCCATTTAGAGAAGTAATCTACTACGACGAGCAGGAACTTCCGTTGTCTCGTTGCCATGGGGAATGACCCCATGATGTCCATGACCCACTGGTCGAACGGGCATTAAACTGTGGATGCCTTCATCTCCTTGGTCGGTCGGTGCGAGAGGTTATGATATTTTTGGCAAGAAAGACAGGTAGCCACTATCCGAGCGGCATCCTCCTAGAGTGTCGGCCAGAAGTATCCAACCAATAGAATCTTTCTTGTCAGTGACCGACCGCCTGGGTGTCCTCCGCATGATCCTTGATGTACCTCCCATAGTATGTAGTCGGCGTCCTCCGATCCAACGCATTTAAGCAGAGGCCTAGAGAAGACCTTCTTGTAGAGCTGATCCCCGATCAAGGTGAACCGACCGACCCTTTTCCTTAACAGGCGAGCCTCCTCCCAATCGAACGGTGTGGCTCTAGACCGCAAAAATGTTGGGACCCTTGTGCCCGGTAGAGGGGGGTGAATAACGTTTCGTCGCGCTTGCGTCGGTTTGCTTCGTCTTGTTGTTGTGCAGCGGAATACTCGAAGACAAACACTCACAATGCTAATACTTAGGGTTTACTTGGTATCCACCTCAAGATGAGGTGACTAATCCAAGGATCCATACACGACGCTATCTCCACTAATAAACACTCCTTCTCGGTCGCAGCCGGAGGTGGAGAAGCCTCGTATAAACTCACACACAACACAAATACAAATACAAGAAGAAACTCTAAGAATACAAGTAAATACACCTTTCTTCTTGCTACTTGTTGTTGCCTCTTGAACCTTGGAGATGCTCTCCAAGTGCCTTTAAGAACTGGCGTGAGTGCTGGAGAAATCACAGTAAGAATCGTTGTGAGCTCGCAGGAGAAGATAGCAAAATTCTGGCGAAGAAAACGCTCCGTCCAGGCTTTAAACAATGCTTCCAATCGATCGAATTCATCCCCAATCGATTGCCACGTCAGCACTGCTCCTTCGCAGCCGTCCATCACATGCATCCTACGCAATGGTCACTTCCCAATCGATCGACCGATCGATTGGGACTTCCTGAATCGATCGCCCGATCGATTCAGAACCCTTCTGTGCTCTCGCATCCGCGTGAGAGCTTCTGCTGCCCAATCGATCAACCGATCGATTGACAGCTCATAATCGATCGCCCGATCGATTGGGAAAGTCTCTGTGCTCGTGATTTCACATCCCAATCGATCAATCGATCGATTAGGCCTTCCCACAATCGCAGCACAGTCCAAATCGATCGACTGATCGATTTGGACCCTGTTCAATTGATCGCCCGATCGATTGAACACTCTGAAATTGACTCAAACTCAAGTCCAAAGTCTCAAACCCAACTTCCGGTCAACTGTGACCTATTGGGTCTTCATGCCTAGCATTTGGCCACACCTGACCAACCTCGAACTAGCCTTCTAGCCTCCTCCATCAGCCTTGCATACCTTAGATATCTCCCCATCCTTCACGTCTTGCCTTCAGGAGCTTCCTTCAGCCTCATCCTAGTTGTTGGGTCTTCCTTGCCAAATCATATCAGGACATACCTTGCCAAGACCACATGCTTGGACTTACACCCTTTGCCAAGATCACACTTGGACTTTCCAATTGCCCCGCTTCTCACCAGGACTTTCCAATTGTCTGGATCCTCACCAGGACTTTCTCCTTCCTAGCTCCTCACTAGGACATTCCAAATGCTTAGCATCCAATTAGGACTTTCCCAGTCAAGTCTACTGTCAACCTTGACCTACTTGACTTATATTCTTATTAAACTAGTCAACCCTTTGACCATCTCCATAACTGGGCGATTGCTCCAGTAATCTCCTTATATTATCAAACATCAAAACTCAAATCCCGACTCAAGCTTGACTCAACTCAAGCTTAGTCAAATTGGTCAACCTTGACCTAGGGAAATTGCCCCAACAATCTCCCCCTTTTTGATGTTTGACAATACATCTAAGTTAGGTTAAATCTCATAGCCTTAACCTCCTCTTTATCACAAGGTTAAATCTCATAGCCTTAATTGCTTCTTTACACCAAGACTAAATCACATAGCCTTAATCTCTTCTTTACACCAAGGCTAAATCTCATAGCTTTAACCTCTTCTTTATCACAAGGCTAAATCCCATAGCCTTAACCTCTTCTTTATCACAAGGCTAAATCTCATAGCCTTAACCCTTTCATGACAAGGCATGAATGAAGGTTTCCTTCATTCTCTCCCTTTCCTAGAGGGCAAACTCCCCTTGCTTGGGATGAAGGCCTAACTTAACCTTCCATTCTCCCCCTTTGTCACACATCAAAATCAAAAAATAAACTCTTCTCCATAAGAGTTAACTTTACGTTGTTTACAACCTCACATGTTGTTAACAACCCCACAATGAAGATCTCATATTCTTCATTGCCGCCAAAGCTCCCCCTTGAGCTCTACTTCACTTCACAATGCTCATCCTAGAGCATGCATCAACTTTACAATGAAACTCTCATTCATTGTATTCAATGCTCCCCCTTGAGCAGTAATCCTCATCTTAATGCTCATCCAAGAGCATTTTTCACTTTACCAATGAAGGTCCGATCCCCTTCATTAATCCAATGCTTCCCCTTGAGCAGTAACCTACTCTACAATGCTCATCCGACCTAGCAATGAAGATAACTAATCTTCCATTGTACCCAATACTCGACCCTGAGTATTATCCATCATGAAGGTTTAACCCCCTTCCACGGTCCTTGAAGATGAATTTTCATGTATTCAAGGAGTAACTCCCCCTAAAGACATGGTCAAACTTCTGTCATTGCACCAACAATGACTTGGAGTTCCTAAACAATTAGGAAAACCAAAAATTGAAGTTTTGAGGTTCAAAATTCAATAATGAAACTAAACCCCCAACCTAAACTTCACCTAAGTTTATCTTAACCAATCCATACTTGCTTTCATCATGAAAGCTCCCTCTAAAAGTATACAAGTGTATTCCAAAGGGTTAGGAATGGTTAATGACCCTTGAAAACTAAAACTTGAAGTTTTAAGGTTCTAAAATTCGAAATTGAAACAAAACTCATCCTAAACTTCACTTTGATTTATTTTAACCAATCTATACATGTTTTCATCAAGAAAACTCCCCCTTAATGTATACAAATATATTCCAAGGGATTTGGAATGGTTATTGGAACTTGAAGTGGCTTAATGTGCTGAAATCAGGCTTTTCCAACCATAATCAGACTTCCCAATCGATTGAAGTTGGGACTCAATCAATTGAAGCTACTACAATCGATCTATTGATCGATTCCGCAAGCTACTGCTCACAGAAATTCCCTCTGAATCGATCGGCTAATCGATCCAGCCTGGGTCAATCGATCGGCTGATCGATCCACTGACTCTCTATTCATGAGAATTAGCTTCCCAATCGATCGATTGATCGATTAAAACCATCCCAATCGATCGGCTGATCGATTGGGTTTCTGATTTTCTGAAATCTAGTTTCAGCAAAATTCAGAAACTCCCCAAAAATTCTATAAAATTACAAAAATTGTGAAAATTCATGTAGATACTCTTTAGGGTATACTCTATCAAGGAAAAATAGTTTTCTATGAAAATACTTCCTATTTTCAAAGATTGACACAAATTTGAAAACTTCAATGTTTTCTCCTAGTTTGTGTCTAATTTTTCAATGATGAATACTATCAAAAGATAGTGTTCACCAAGATTTTCAAAAGCATTTTAAAAACATTTTAAAAACCAATATCCAACCATGTTCTTTGGGCTCAATGCACATGACTTGTACATTAGCTTTCCCAATGATTGAAAAACACATAACTATGTGTTTTGATGAGCCTAAAACTCAAGAAGATGCACTAAATCAACATCTTGAGTTTTGTTCATCATCCTAACATCTCACTTGTACCTAATGTGTACTAAAACACATACAAGTCACCTTATGATTCTTTGTGAGATGTATATTTGGTTTTGCCCTAAACTAAGGGATCATGCATATCTACCTAGGCATTTTGATAGTTATGAACATCCATCAAAAATATTACTTGTTAGTGAATGTCATTGGTCCTTAATTGCAAGGAATTAAACATGATGCATGATATGTTATGACATACATCAAAAAGAAATAATTTTCAAAAGAAAATTTCCTATAACTACATGATGTATGTATGACATGACATGATATTTTTATACTTTTCATAATAGAAATGAATGTGACACATGATGTCATGACATATGATAGGCAATCAATCATGACATTTTTAGCATAAGTAAAATATACCTAGATAATCTATCTAAGTATCTTTAATTCTTAGCTAAACCTTAAAATTAACCTAGATTTCCTATTTCTTAAGGAAATGTCAAAACCCAACTTGACATTTCTTCTACCCTTTTTATTTGTGCCAATTGAAATTAAAAATTAAATCCTCACATTTTATTTGGCACATTTTGCTCTTTTTAAGGATCAAACATTTAGATTGAGACTTAGTTTTCCCTTAATCATGACTTAGTACCAAAATCCCAACTTGGTATTCCTTTAATCTCTTGATTTATTTATGTCAATTGAAATTAAGCACATTCCTCAAATTTTGGCATATTTTACTCTTTCAAAAAGTAACACTAATAATCCTTCTCATTTTCAAAGGTTAGTAAAACCTTGAAAATGCTCTCCAAGTGCCAACTTCATCAAGGTTGGGTTCACTACCCTTCCAAATAGAGTTGACACTCTCTAAACCCATCTAGGGTGTAGAGAATATGCTCCTAGGAACCCAAAATCTATTGGCGCTCCTTGGATGCTCTAGGTACTCACTAGGGATAACTCCCCTAGATACCTTCTTAAGGGCCTTTCTAGGCTTTTTAGAAGCCTTGGTCACTTCTACTAGGTCACTCTTAGGGATAACTTCCCTAGTAACTTTCTTTGTGACTTTATTTGATTTCTTAGAAGTCTTAGTCACATTGGTCTTGTCAAAAGTACTCTTAGGAATTCCTTCCCTAGTATCTTTGACTTGACCTCTACACCTAGGGTTAGTCCCATAGCTATATGGAATCCTATGAAAGGAAGTCACATCCTTCTTGGCTTTAGGTTTGTATCCCAAACCTCTATAGCCATTGGATGACTCTTGTCTAGCTTTTCCTAGGTTATGCTCATTTTGACCCCTAAGCATGTTTTCCATTCTTGCTAGGGTTCTTTCTAAATTATCAAGTCTTGTTCTCAAAACTTGATTTTCACTCCATAAATCCCTAGATTTTGGTTTTTCATTGAATTCTTGAGCATTTCTAATTTTAGGCATATATCTATAATCCTTAGAATTATTGCCTAAGTAACTATCTACCTTCCTAAACTTAGGTGTGGTAGTTCTAGCATGAGGAATATATTTATCTTTAGTACCATCATGCTTCCTACTTTCATGATAATTAGCATTAAGATGATAAGAATTATTTCTAGCATGCTTTTTATTATGTGTCAAAGGAATGGTTTCATTAAATGATACCTTGGTTTTTACCTTGGAAGCTCCCCCTAGACTTGTGCTTCCTCCTTTGACTTTGGTTGTTTTCTTCCCCTTTGGACATTGGCTTCGATAATGTCCATTTTGGTTGCACAAGAAACACACAATGTGTTCCTTGCTCTTCTTTGTTGTGGGGATTGTCTCCTTGGGCTTCTTCTTGCCCTTGAGTACTACTTGGCTCTTCTTCTTGGCCAACTTGGGACACTTGCTCTTGTAGTGCCCATGCTCCCTACACTCAAAGCAAATGATATGATTTTTGTTATTTACAATTAAAGTTTCTATACCTTTGCTTGTAAGGATGATGTTTGATTCTCCATTTGATGTAGCTTGAATTATGGAGGTTGCATCATCTTCTTCTTCTCCTCTTGAGGATGCGGGTGCTTCCACCTCTTCAACCCTTGAGGATGTGGATGCTTCCACCTCTTCCTCTCTTGAAGATGTAGAAGATCTCTCATCTTCTTCCTTCTCCTTCTCTTCCTTCTTCTCCTCGAATGTTGACCTTATGTCAACATCGGATTGGTCCTTCTCTTCTTGGACCAATGAGCCTTTCTCCTTAGGCTCCTCTACTCCTTGGAATTGTGACGGGTCTTCATGATAGGCAATGATCTTCTTCCAAAGATCACATGCACTTGTGCATTCACCTACACTCACAATGATATTAGAAGGTAATAAATTTAACAAGATTTTTGTTACTTCCTTATCCGCCTCCGCTTGCTCCAGTTGTTCCTCGGTCCAATGTCGAGGTCGGAGGTACCTCCCCTTTTTGTCCTTTGGAGGCTCAAATGGATCTTCCAAAGCAACCCATTGATTCCAATCCATTTGGAACCAAGTTTCCAACCTCGTCTTCCAATAATTGAAGTTTTCTTTGTCGTACGGAGGTGGAATTCGGATATCCCATCCGAGTGGTCCTTCAATCTCCATCTTCTTCTTCCTCTAGCTTCTTGCTCTCTTGGCGGTTAGTCCGTAGAAGAGCGACCTCGCTCTGATGTCAATTGTTGGGACCCTTGTGCCCGCTAGAGGGGGTGAATAGCGTTTTGTCGCGCTTGCGTCAGTTTGCTTCGTCTTGTTGTTGTACAGCGGAATACTCGAAGACAAACACTCACAATGCTAACACCTAGGGTTTACTTGGTATCCACCTCAAGATGAGGTGACTAATCCAAGGATCCACACACGACGCTATTTCCACTAATAAACACTCCTCGATCGCAGCCAGAGGTGGAGAAACCTCGTACAAACTCACACACAACACAAATACAAATACAAGAAGAAACTCTAAGAATACAAGTGAATACACCTTTCTTCTTGCTACTTGTTGTTGCCTCTTGAACCTTGGAGATGCTCCCCAAGTGCCTTCAAGAATTGGCGTGAGTGCTGGAGAAATCGTAGTGAGAATTTCTGTGAGCTCGCAGGAGAAGATTGCAAAAATATGGCGAAGAAAACACTCTGCCCAGGCTTTAAACAATGCTTCCAATTGATCGAATTCATCCCCAATCGATTGCCACGTCAGTACCGCTCCATCGCAGTCATCCATCACCTACATCCTGCGCAACGGTCACTTCCCAATCGATCGACCGATCGATTGGGACTTCCCGAATCGATTGCCCGATCGATTCAAAACCCTTCTGTGCTCTTGCATCCATATGAAAGCTTATGCTTCCCAATCAATCGACTAATCGATTGGCAGCTCCCAATCGATCGCCCGATCGATTAGGAAAG
Organism: Zingiber officinale; assembly: GCF_018446385.1. Classification (NCBI taxonomy): domain Eukaryota; kingdom Viridiplantae; phylum Streptophyta; class Magnoliopsida; order Zingiberales; family Zingiberaceae; genus Zingiber; species Zingiber officinale. The sequence continues at coordinate 87,073,944 of NC_055988.1, forward strand.
TCTCTGTGCTCATGATTTCACATCCCAATCGAGCGGTCGATCGATTAGGCCTTCCCACAATCGCAGCACAGTCCAAATCGATCGACCAATCGATTTGGACCCTGTTCGATCGATCGCCCGATCGATTGAACACTCTGAACTTGACTCAAACTCAAGTCCAAAGTCCCAAACCCAACTTCCAGTCAACCATACCTGTTGGGTCTCCATGCCTAGCATTTGGCCACACCTGACCAACCTCGAACTAGCCTTCTAGCCTCCTCCATCAGCCTTGCGCCCCTTAGATATCCCCATCCTTCACGCCTTGCCTTCAGGAGCTTCCTTCGGCCTCATCCTAGTTGTTGGGTCTTCTTTGCCAAATCATACCAGGGCTTACCTTTCCAAGACCACATGCTTGGACTTACACCCTTTGCCAAGATCACACTTGGACTTTCCAATTGCATGACTTCTCACCAGGACTTTCAAATTGTCTGACTCCTTACCAGGACTTTCTCCTTCTTAGCTCCTCACTAGGACTTTCTAAATGTCTAACATCCAATTAGGACTTTCCCAGTCAAGTCTACTGTCAACCTTGACCTATTTGACTTGTATTCTCATCAACCTGGTCAACCCTTTGACCATCTCCATAACCGGATGATTGCTCCAGCAATCTCCTTATATTATCAAACATCAAAAATCAAATCCCAACTCAAGCTTGACTCAAATCAAGCTTAGTCAAACTGGTCAACCTTGATCTAAGGAAATTGCCCCAACAAAAAATTCTGACACTGTTGACCTCCAGTCATTTGGAAAGGTAAGTCCCTCCATTCGGTCAATATGAGCCACTAAGGACACCTGCTCGATCGACTATGGTATGACGATCGGCAATTGCGAACTGGCTAGTTTGGCCAGCTCGTCTGTAGCTTGGTTCTCCGACCGGAGGATTTTATGTATGACGACCTCCCGAAAGTTGACCTTTAGTTTTTTGAAGGTTTCGGTGTAGAACTTGAGTCACGCATTACTTATCTCAAATGTCCTGGTCAGTTGTTGAGCGGCCAATTGAGAGTCCGAGTGGATGAGGACCTTGAGGGCTCCGATGTGCCGGGCGGCTTGTAAGCCAGCTACGAGCACCTCGTACTCAGCTTCATTATTCGTGGCTATGTAGTCCAGCCGAATGGACAACTGCATCCGCTCCTCTTGGGGTGAGATGAGCAATATGCCGACTCCGCTCCCCCTGCTAAGTAGACGAACCATCCACATATATCCTCCAAACGGCTTCTGGCTCAGGATTTTGTACCTCCGTAATGAAATCTGCCAAAGACTGCGCTTTGATCGTCGTTCGGGGCTAATATTGGATGTCGAACTCGCTGAGCTCCGTCGTTCATTTGAGTAGTCATCCAGACGCTTCTGGATTGAGGAGGACCCGCTCCAAGGGACTATTGGTCATAACGATGATGGAGTGGGCGAGGAAGTACGGGTGAAGCCTCTGAGCGGCGAGTACCAATGCGTAAGCCAACTTCTCGAGATCGGTATAGCGAGATTCAATGTCTTTCAATATATGACTTAAGAAATACACCTGTTGTTCCTCGTCGTTCTGCCTAACTAGAGTCGAGCCGACTGTATGTTCGGTCGAGGACAGATAAATTCGGAGAAGCTCGCCGACAACCGGCTTGGCTAGTACAAGCAACGAGTTGAGATACTCCTTAAGTTCTCTGAACGCCTGATCACACACCTCGTCCCATTAGAATTTAGTGGTTTAGCGCAGTATCTTGAAGAATGGCAAGTTCCAATCGGACGATTTAGAGATGAACCGAGACAGTGATGTTATTTGACTGGTGAGACGCTGGGCTTCCTTTAAATTTCTCGGCGGCGGTATATCTTGTAGTGCTTTTACTTTGCTAGGATTTGCCTCGATGCCCTGCTCGGTGACGATGTAGCCCAGGAACTGCCTGCTCTTTGCGCCAAATAGACACTTGTTTGGATTCAATTTGATTCCGTATGTCTTGAGTGTCTGACAGGTCTCCTTGATATCTACACATAGATCAGCTGCTCAGAGGGATTTGATTAATATGTCATCAACGTATACCTCCAGGTTACGACCGATCTGCCGTTGGAACACCTTATTCATCAGCCTTTGATAAGTAGCCTCGACGTTCTTCAATTCGAACGGCATGACGTTGTAATAGTGTGTTCCATCGGCCGTGATGAAGCTGACCTTTTCCTGATCTTCCCGGACGAGCGACACTTGGTGGTACTCTTGATATGCGTCCAATATGCATATCAGCTCGCACCCAATGGTGGAGTCGACCATCTGATCAATCCGAGGTTATGGGTAGAAGTCCTTCGGGCATGCTTTGTTGAGGTCCTGTAAGTCAATGCAGACTCGCCACTTGTTGCCCAGTTTCGAGACCAACATGACATTTGCGAGTCAGCTCGGGAATTGAACTTCTCGTATGTGGTCGACCTCCAACAGCTTCTCTATCTCTGCCCGGATGATCAAATTTTGGTCGGCGCTGAAGTCTCTCTTTCTCTGCTTTATAAGTCGAGCGTCCGGTCGGACGTGCAACTCATGGTACGCGATGCTCGGGGAGATCCCGGAAAACTCGTGTGTCGACCATGTGATTACATCATGGTTTTGCTGGAGACACGCGATCAGCTCCGCCTTCTGCTTTGCCTCCAGATCGAACGCTATGAAAGTTGTTGCCTCCGCTCGGTCGGGATGGACTTGCACTTCCTCTCTCTCCTCATAAACTAGAGTATGTGGTTTTTCAATGATGATGCTTACCTCTAGCCTGGGAGCCTTCCGAGTGGATCTGACCTCGGTCTTAACCATCTCAACATAGTAGCGCCGAGTGGCCAGCTAGTCACCTCTGACTTCACCAACCCGGTCGTCTACCGAGAACTTGATCTTTTGGCAGTAGGTTGAAACTACCGCTCGGAACTCATTGAGGGCTGGTTGACTCAAGATAACGTTCTAGGCTGAGGGGGCATCTGCCACAATGAAGTTTGTGGTTCTGGTCCTCCTGTGCGGCTCTTCTCCGAGCGATATGGCCAACTTAGTTTGGCCGATCGGCTAAACCTCGTTGCCAGTGAACCCATATAGTGGGGTCGTCATTAGTAGTAGCTCGCCTCGGTCGATCTAGAGCTGATCGAAAGCCTTCTTGAAGATTATATTCACCGAGCTCCCTGTGTCAACGAAAACTCGATGAATAGTATAATTTGTGATTACCGCTCGGATGATGAGAGTGTCATTGTGGGGGACTTCTACACCCTCGAGATCCCGGGGCCCGAAGCTGATTTCGAGCCCGTTTGGCTTCTCTCGGCTACAACTTATGACGTGAATCTCCAGTCGTTGAGCGTATGATTTCCTGGCTCGGTTAGAGTCACCGCTGGTTGGTCCACCGGCGATGATGTTTATTTCTCCTCGAGCGGTATTACTTCTATTTTCCTCCTCCCGAGAAGATGGTCTGTTTTGTTCGTGAGAGGCTAGGGGATGGTCAATGTTTTCCCTCTACTGATGGTGGCGTTGTCGCTCGGGTGATTTTCTTGTACCATCCCACCGTCCGACGGATTGATGCATGTACCGTCAGTCAAGAGAGGGTGATCGACGACGATAGCCCCTTGGGGCTGGCCGGGCGATTGGCGTCAAGCCGCAACAGTCACGTGTGTTGTGTGACACTGACTGGTGTAAGGAGCAAAACATGGGCGTCTATACCTTGCCTTTCGATGTCTTTGGTCGGTCAGAAGCCACATGCTGCACGGCATGCACCCACGTTTTCTGGTGAGGCCAGCCTTTGGCTCTTGGCCCTTTCGGCGGTTGGTGGTAGCTCGGCAGTCGTCGTTTGGTCGGCACCGAGGGCTCGGTTGGTGCCTCCTTCCTTCTTGCTGCCTGGGCCTCCTCCACATTTATATACTCATTAGTTTTCTTGAGCATGTGGTTGTAGTCCCGGGGCGGCTTCCTGATGAGCAACCAGAAGAAGTCTCCCTCGACGAGCCCCTGGGTGAAGGCATTTATCATGGTCTCAGATGAGACCGAAGGGATATCCATAGCTACCTGGTTAAATCGCTGGATGTACGTCCGGAGAGCTTCTCTCGGTCCTTGCTTCAAAGAAAATAAATTGACGCTCGTTTTTTGGTAGCTCCTACTCCTCGCGAAGTGGTGCAGGAAGGTCGTTCTGAAATCCTTGAAGCTTCGTATTGATCCGTCCGACAGCCTTCTGAACCAGCGCTGTGCCGAGCCGGAGAGTGTGGTGAGGAAGACCTGACACTTCACCCCATCTGTGTATTGATGAAGTGTAGCTGCGTTGTCGAACTTGCCCAAATGATCGTCCAGATCGGTCGATCCGTTGCACTCTCTGATCATCAACGGAGCATAGTGCCTCGACAACGGGTCCTGTAATATTGCTTCGGAGAACTGGTGATTGATCTACTTGGGGGACGCATCGCCTCGCGATGCTTTGCCTTTCCGGGCATCCCGAACGGGCGCTTTGTCCGAAGAAGATCTCCACTCCTCATTCGCCTATGCGATTTTCGAGAGCGTTTGGAACATAGCCCGGTGGAACGGTATCGGTGCTGGGGGTGCTTCTCCCTGCGTGTCGGTCGGCCTTCTATTTTGTCCCTAGATGAAGAGTTGTTTCGGCTAGTCCTCCTACACCGCTCGGCCTCCTGACGTTGACGTGGCCTATTGCTGCTCAACTATTTTGGCTGCTTGAGGTTGCACGAGCATATCGAGCTCCTCTTGAGTGAGTGTCACGGTGTGAAGTCGTCCAGCTTCTTCCATCTTCTCGGCTCGGATGCAGGTGTGTTCCCACAGACGACGCCAAATTTGATCCTGTCTGAGAGTTGAGGCGATGGACGCTAGGAGAACATGGTGCTCTTGTTGACCGTGCATAGACTCCGAATAAGGCGATCCTACAACCATAACAATGTCAGGGTCGACCCACGGAGGGGTTCTCCCGCGATGATCCTCCGACGCTCAAGTCAGTCACCGACAAGGTGGGAGCAAAGAAAGAGGCGAATCGAAAGAAGCAGAGTAACAGTAGCTACAGCAATCTTCTCCTACCTCCATCGAAGCTTGGGGCTCCTTATATAAGGCTATAGAAGCGTGCGTGCACGCTTCTTGAGGCATGCACACTTCTTGAAGCTTTTCTTGAAAAGATATGCCAGGAAAGTGTCTCCGACACCATACCTCAATGACCCGAGCATATTTCTAACATGATATTGGAAGCTTCTGTCGTACAATCTTCTACCTGACCATGTTGCCAACCATGCCGTCTGTCGGGAGCACGGGTTCCCACAAGGATATTGGCTGATCCTTTTTGTCCATTACTGGGTCGAGCGGGATAGCCGCTCGGTCAATCATTAGCCATCCGGGTGATCCTGTGTTTGAGCCGAACGGAGTGCCCGCTCAGCCAACATTCCACTGCCCGAGCTCCGTTGTTGTGCCGAGTGGAGGAGCTATATCTGAGTGTAACTACTTGGTTGCGATCTCGTTCTTCCGGTTCCTAGCTTCGATGTAAGTCCGAGCGGGATGGCCGCTCAGCGCATGCTTCAACGTCACATCTCTGAGAGTCGGAAGCTCAGTATGCGACCGAGCTGTGGTAACATCGGGTTGATATCGACCTGGCTATCCTTTACCCCGATCGGGCAAGTGGGTTGTCCAACTAGCCAGCGATACGGGGGTGTTGACCGCCTAGACTTTGACTTCCACCGTGACAACGACCCTTTGAGGGGTGGGCCCTTTTCATCTTCCCCTTGAGCAACCCCCACCTCTACCTGTCGATAATGACCAAACCTGATTATATTTAGTACACTGTTATATATTATTGTATCTATTTGACTTGATCTATATAATCAGTTTCTTTCACTTTATCTGGATAATCTTGGAAATTCCTTTGTAGAGTAGGATGTCTTTCCTTAAAATAATTTTCAAATGATTTGCAAATTCTAGGAAAATTCTATTTTCTAAAAATTTTCATTTCCTTAGTATTTCAAAATTTGTTTTAGCCTTAGACTAGATCGCATCCATAGAAAGTATGATTCTATAGATCTAGCAAAGAGCATCTCACAAACACATTAGGTCTACCTTGATTGTGTATTTAAAAATTTAGAATGGCGTGAGATGTGTAAGCCTCTTGCCTCGACTTCGGATGTTTATGTCAGTGCATCAACATAAGCCTGGGCGAAAAATATCAAAATTATAATGATCAGGTTAAATAATCCATTTTAGTCAAACACTTGGATATATTTACTTAACTTGACTAACCAAGTGAATGATGCTATCTTCTAATAGTTAGTTAGCAATTAACGGTTAGACATTTAAGGCCTAATTTCTATATGAATATTTTTTTAATATATCAAGTTTAGGGGGAGGATATTTGAAAATTATTTTCAAAATAATTTATTTTCTTTCCTACTACTTATTGCAAAAATAACTTTCAAAATTACTTTCAAAATATTTTATAAAATATTTTCAAATACTTACCCTATAAAAATTCTTATTTTTTTCTTTTCGAACAAGTATTTTTTTTTTTACTTTAAAAAATATATCTTTGAAAATACTTCCAAAACTATTTTACTTAGATAAATTCTTTACAAAACCTTTTAAAAGGAGTTTTAAACAATTAAAATTTTAAGAAGTACTACAAACTATCTTCTTAACAAATATTTTAAAATATATTTTTCTTGTAAAATTTATTTTTACAAACTAGTTTATTTTGCAAAGTTAATTTTCAAAATGTTGAAGACGTTTGGAAAAATCAGAAATTTTTTATCAAAATACTATGAAATGTGATTTTAAAATACTTTGAAAAGTTTTGAAAATGTTTGCACAAATTTATTTTACTCAACAAAATTTCTTTGAAAACACTTTAAATTATTTTACAATATTCATACAATATTTTTTAAAAAATATTTTATATCTTGCAAAATGATTTCTAAACTTCTTTCCTAGTTTAAGCTTTGCAAAATGATTTTCTTTAGCAAATTAATATTTTCAACGTTTTAAGAAGGCTGAGAATTTCTTTAAGACTTATATTAAATCCTCCTTGAGAATTTCTTAAATCCTCCTTGAGAATTTCTTTAAGACTTATATTAAATCCTCCCTCCAATACAACCTATAGATTTTTTTAAGCTCTATAGTTACTGAAGTTTTATTACAATCTACTATGTGTTATCTATATTATTTTTGATGAATGTCAAAAGGGGAGGGTAAGGGTTAAGTAAGAAAAAGATAAATAAATCTTGAAATTCTTAACCCTAAAATGTTCAAGGAAATAAAACGAAAATTAAAATTATTTAATTTTATTTCTCTTGAATCATGTTATTTTTATTTCCTTTTATTGTATATATTTTTTTAACTTTAACCCAGATTGTCATTGCATCAAAAAGGGGGAGATTGTTGGTACATTTGACACCAATGATCAAATCTGAGTTTTGATGAATAACAAATAAATTAAAGTTAGATTTGTTGTTAATATAACCTTATTATCAAGTGTGCAAGGTTGATTAACTTGATGGGTTAAGAGGATCTTACATCAGACAGGAAGTCCAGTCGGGATGTGCGATTTCCAATTGGCGAAGTCCAAATGTGGGATTCTGGCAAGAGGAAGTCTGGATGTGCGATTCCGACAGGAGATCGAGATGTTCGATTCCCGGTTAGCGAAGTTTGGATGTGCAATTTCGGCAAGAAGACCTGGTGGATCAGATTGGATGTCAAGAAGGTAACTCGACACTCGGTAAGTGAAGGTAAGTCATTAAAAGAGAGTGTGACTAAGTGAGGACGCATCCCAGTTAGGGGACAATAAGCGTTGATCTAATATAGGTCCATTTCAAAAATCTAAATTGAGACCCTGACTAGATCCTAGTTTGGAGGCAGGGTCTAAGTCATAAATTAATTATATCATTATTATGCTAACCTTGTTTTGCAGGTTATTATTTGTTGTGTTGGACTAACATATTTTCTATGGAAAAAGGAGCAAAAATTACCTTGAGTGGACAGTGCCCGAGGAAACTTCCATGCGACGGAAGGCGCCTTTACTATTGTTCATGGAAGGCGTCTTCGGTGCTATGGAAGGCGCCTTCGGTGCTATGGAAGGTGCCTTCCATTGGATAAAATTTAACTTCGTCGGCGATAAGGATCAATACTCTTCGAGATAAAGTTCTGACTGCTCTGACTTCCTACTGTTGCTCCACTATAATGTTGCTGCATCTGCCTACTGCTCAGGAGCTGCCCGACACTGAGCCTAAGTCGATCATCTTTGAAAGTGTTGGGTAACAAAGTTAAATATTGTACTTACTTTCTGCAAAAGGAAAAGTATAGTGTGTTACATTTGTTCCAATTCTTTTTGTACTCGATCCTCTCTTCCGGCGATTTTGGAAGAGGTATTTAGTGAATTACCCATCGATAGGTCGGTGAGACTTGGGTCTTGGAATAAGAGTCGCCAAAGACTCCAAACCAAGTAAAACCGACCGAGTCGTGTTTGTTGGTGCAACCTTAGGTCAAGGTTGACCTGGGTGACCCGACTCGAGTTGACCTGACTCGAGGTATATTTTGATGTTTGACAAGAATAGAGAAGTTGTATTTTGATGTTTGACAAGAATAGGAACTTGGGGGATTGTGGGTACAACCTTTGGTCAAGGTTGACCTGGTTGACCCGACTTGAGTTGACCTGATTCGGGAAAAGTCCAAGTATGGAGACTTGGCACGGAAAGGTCCAAGCAGGGAGCTTGGCACGGGAAAAGTCCAAGTATGGAGACTTGGCACGGAAAGGTCCAAGCAGGGAGCTTGGCACGGGAAAAGTCCAAGTATGGAGACTTGGCACGGAAAAAGTCCAAGCAGGGAGCTTGGCACGGGAAAAGTCCAAGCAGGGAGCTTGGCACGGGGAAAAGTCCAAGTATGGAAGCTTGGCATGGGAGGTCGGAGAGGGCTCGGTAGCTCGTTCTCTGGACTGCATGGAGTCGGAGAGGGCTCGGTAGCTCGTTCTTTGGACTAGGTCAGAGAGGGCTTAGTAGCTCGTTCTCTGGACCGGACAAAGTCGGAGAGGGCTCGGTAGCTCGTTCTCTGGACTAGGTCAGAGAGGGCTTGGTAGCTCGTTCTCTGGACCGGACGAAGTCGGAGAGGGCTCGGTAGCTCGTTCTCCGGACTAGGTCCGAGAGGGCTCGGTAGCACGTTCTCTGGACTGGACGTGGAAGTCGGAGAGGGCTCGGTAGCTCGTTCTCTGGACTAGGTCAGAGAGGGCTCGGTAGCTCGTTCTCTGGACCGGACGTGGAAGTCGGAGAGGACTCGGTAGCTCGTTCTCCGGACTAGGTCAGAGAGGGCTCGATAACTCGTTCTCTAGATCAGGAAGGCTTTAGGGTTTAAGGTTGGGAAATTGGATCGGTCTGCTGACCGATCCAGTGATACTATGGGTATCTGGATCGGTCTGCTGACTGATCCAGTGATACACTGATTCTCACTGTGGGTCATCTGATCGGTCTGGTGACCGATCAGTAACCAAACAGATTGGGAGAAGGAATAGGAGGGATCGGTCTGTGGACCGATCCACCTATGGCCTGATCGGTCCACAGACCGATCAGGGCTCTGCAACCAACTCTCTGTGAGAGTTGGGATCGGTCTGGGGACCGATCAGCCTAGGGCCTGATCGGTCCCCTGACCGATCAGATCCATCCTGGATCGATCAGGGTGGAGCCTGATCCGTCCAGGCCTAGCCGTTGAGTCACAACGGCTAGATTTCTGTGTCTTCTTTGTCTTCTTCGCAGGTTCAGGTTATATAACGACGAGGTCGAGGGCCTTTACACATATAGAAGCAAAAAAAAAAAAGAAGCGGACTTCTTCTTGCTCCTGAGATCTGAGCTTTGCTGAGCTCTCCACTGCTGAAGCTTCGTGTGAGCTTCCCTCGGCTGGACTCCAATTGATCAGTTGCTGCTGTTGTTGGCATCTGTGAAGTGGTTGCTTCATCACCAATCGACGAGAAGGCAAGCAAACTAGTGTTTTTACATTCATATTGTTCTTGGCTTCTTGCTTTATATTTGTACTCCGATCTTGCTGTTGCAAGAGAGATTGTGGCGAGGTTTCTCCACCCAGAAGGAGTTTTTATTAGCCGATTTTTCGGGGTCTCATCCACCGACGGATTGATAGGATTCGTCCACCTTACGGACACGCCGAGGAGTAGGAGTATCATCTCCGAACCTTGTTATATCATCGCGTTTGAGGTTTGATATTCTCCTGTTTCGTTTCTATCTTTTATTTCTGCTGCGCTAACTAAAATTGTAGGAAGAAACGTGAATTTGGGGTCAGCTATTCACACCCCCCCTCTCTAGTCGCGTCCGAAGGTCATAACAAGTGGTATCAGAGCGAGGTTGCTCTTCGTCGGATTAACACCCGGGGGAGCACGAGCTAGAGAATGGATTAACTTGGAGAAGACGTCACGATTCCACCCTTCTACGATCGCGACGACTTCGCGTATTGGAAGGTAAGAATGAAGTGTTTTCTTATGACTAACCTAGTAAATTGGAATTGTGTACAAGTAGGTTTTATTCCTCCGGTGGATAAAGAAGGAGAACCTCTCGAGAAGAAAAAGTGGACGAAGGAACAAATCCACCAATCCATAATCAACGACGAGGTAACGAAAATCTTTGAATTTTCATTACCTAATGATATCTTGTGTAAGATAGGTGGATACAACAATGCCAAGGAGTTGTGGAACAACTTGGCTAAGTTTCATGAGGAGAGCTCCAATTCAAGTCATGAAGAGGAGTCAAGTGAGACAAGTAGCTCACATCATGGAGGTATGGAATTAGAAGTTGAGGGCTACTCAACATCTAAGGAAGAAGAAGATGAGAGTTCTTCTTCTAGACTAGAGCAAGAAGAAGAAGCCTCTACCTCCGGAAGGGATGAAGGAGAGAGCTTATATCCATCCTCAACCCTAGGTAACTCAAGCAACTTAATTTCAAGTAAATTACATATAATGTGCTTTGAGTGTAGGGAATATGGGCATTACAAAAGTAAATGTCCAAAGAGGATTAGGAAAACTCCACCGGCACCAAAAGTCAAGGAAGTCGGAGTCCCGATACGCAAGGGAAAGGAGCACGTGGTGTGCTTCCAATGCAAGCAAAGGGGACATTATAGGAGTCAATGTCCAAGGGGGAGGCAACCTCACAAGGACAAGAGACCAAGCACATCTATGGGGGGAGCTAAGGCAAATCCCAAGGTATCCTTTAAGGTACATTCTTGCAATTCTAATAAGACACATGCTAGTAGTTTTATTGCAATTGTCAATAATGATAAGCATGATAACCATAGAAACCGATACATGTGCTTAGGTGCCAAACATGTTAGCCAAGATAAGGATAATGCTAGAAATGCCAACCCTAGAGTTAACCTAAGGTTAAGGAAAACCTAGATAGGAATCCCAAAATAACTAGACATATGCCTAGGAATACCTCAAAGAAAAATGGAAAATTAAAGCTTGAGGTATTAAAGAAGGAAAATCAAGTCTTGAGGTCAAGACTTGACACTTTAGAAAAGGCTCTTAAGAATTTGGAGAAGTCAACTCTAGGGTCTAAGAGTCAAAAATCAAAGCCCAAGGACATGAGAGGTTTGGGTCACAAACCTAAGTCTCAAGTGGTCAAGCCCGCTTATCATAATGTTCCATTCGATTATGGAACAAGACCTAGGGCTAAGAAGACCATCACCAAGGTCACAAGGGGAGTCACCCCTATAGTTGATCTTGATGAGTCCCAAATGACCAAGGCTTTAAAGACTAGGAGGGTCATTAGGAGGGTTGCTAGGGAAGTCATCCCTAGTGAATATTTAGTGAACCCAATGAGCTCAAATAGGTATTGGGTTTCTAGGAGCGTGATTCCTTCACGCTAGATGGTTTAGGGTGTGTCAACCTTAATTGGATAGGTAGTTAACCTACTCATGGCAAAAGGTGGCATTTTAGAAATTTTCAAGGTGTAATCAAGCCTTGAAAATGAAATTAAAAATTATTCCTAAGGTGATTAGGATGTGCCAACCACATTTGAGGAGTTTTCTAGAGTCAATCTAATTGGCACATAGTGATCTAAAAATCTTTAGTATATGATTTTAGGTCTATTACACTTAGGAATATAGAATTTATGGTAAAATGATCAAAATTATCAAAAATGGCAACTAAGGCTAGAATTAGGTATTTTCTATACCTTTATATGTTATTTGCCATACATTGTTTATCATATGCCATGTCATGACATCATACTTATTTTATTATCATTTGAAATGTCATGATAATGCTTAGGTTAGTTATATGTCATGCCTTATTTAAGTTTCATACTTGATGACATGACATCATGACGTTGGCACATGTTTCTACTTATGATATTATTTTATGTCATGTCATCATCTCTTGCATTTATGATCAATTAATTTGATTTAAGGATAGAAACACAATTTGATATGGAGATCAAATTGTTGTTTAGAAAATGCATGAGAACTTAGCTTAAGATGACCTAAACTCATATCTCACATCAAAATTGACTTGGATGTGTTTGATACACCTTAGATGTGTGTGAGATATTAGGATTATGAGTTAGGATCAAGGTGCATAGTTCTTGTACCTAGATGAGCCTAATTCGAATTTGAGGATCGTAGGGAAAACTTGTGTACAAGTCATGTACATTTAGCCCTAAGATTGTGGTCCTAAATTGAATGGTTTAAGATCATTTCAAAATTGATTTGAAAAACCTTGATGAAGCTTTTCTAGTGATAGCATTCATCATTGAGCAAGTTGATACAAAGATGGATTAACCTTGAGCTATTTCAAAGTCTTTCGAACTTTGTATCAAGAATAAAAAATGGGAGTTATTTTCATAGAAAACTATTTTTCCATGATAATATATGTTATGCGGAATGTATCCTCAAAATTTTATAATTTTTGGAATTTTTTGTAATTTTTTAGGGGTTTCTGAATTTCGGGAGAAAAATCAGAAATTCTTATCAGAGAATTGTGGACCGATCAGAGAAGATTCTGATCGGTCCAGGGAAGTTTGGATCGGTCACTAGACCGATCCAGGGCAGTGTGGATCGGTCTGGTGACCGATCCAGTGGAGTCCTGATCGGTCTGGTGACCGATCAGAGCGTGCCAAAATGCTGATTTTCGATTGTTGTCTAAAATTTCAGTTATGGAAGTTGGTGCTTTAGATTTCTAAAGGGTTGAAACTCTCCAAGACATTGTTGGTGCAATGGTCAAGGAGGAGTTGACCTTTAGGGGGAGTTTTACCTATTGGTCAAGGGGGAGTTGACTTTTAGGAGGAGTTTTTACTCGTCAAGATTTCTGAGGATGAGTGATTTGGGATTATCACTAAGTTGATTGTTGACTTTAGTATCAAGGGGGAAATTAAGGGTTTCAATGAAAGGTATGGGACTTTCATTAGGAAGAAACTCTTGACCTTGATTCACTCTTTTTGATGTGTGTCAAAAAGGGGGAGAATGTCCAGAGAATGTTTAAGGAAGAACATTGGAGTTTGGGGAGAATGTTCAGAGAATATTCAAGGAAGAACATTGGAGAACTATTGGAAAACCTAAGTTAGGTTATCGAGTTAACCTAACTTGATTATGATTTTTGTCAAACATCAAAAAGGGGGAAATTGTTGGTGCAACCTTAGGTCAAGGTTGACCTGGGTGACCCGACTCGAGTTGACCTGACTCGAGGTATATTTTGATGTTTGACAAGAATAGAGAAGTTGTATTTTGATATTTGACAAGAATAGGAACTTGGGGGATTGTGGGTACAACCTTTGGTCAAGGTTGACCTGGTTGACCCGACTTGAGTTGACCTGATTCGGGAAAAGTCCAAGTATGGAGACTTGGCACGGAAAGGTCCAAGCAGGGAGCTTGGCACGGGAAAAGTCCAAGTATGGAGACTTGGCACGGAAAGGTCCAAGCAGGGAACTTGGCACGGGAAAAGTCCAAGTATGGAGACTTGGCATGGAAAAGTCCAAGCAGGGAGCTTGGCACGGGAAAAGTCCAAGCAGGGAGCTTGGCACGGGGAAAAGTCCAAGTATGGAAGCTTGGCATGGGAGGTCGGAGAGGGCTCGGTGGCTGCTCTATGGGTGCATGGAGTGAGAGGACTCGGTAGCTCGTTCTGACTAGGTCCGAGAGGGCTTGGTAGCTCGTTCTGGATCTGACGAAGTCGAAGAGGGCTCGTGAGCTGCCTCCTCGACTAGGTCGAGAGGGCTTGGTAGCTCTTCTGGATCGGACGAAGTCGGAGAGGGCTCGTTAGCTCGTTCTGACTAGGTCCGAGAGGGCTCGTAGCTCGTTCTCGGACCGGACGTGGAAGTCGGAGGGCTCGGTGGCTCGTTCTCTAGATCGAAAGGCTTTAGGGTTTAAGGTGGGAAATGGATCGGTCGCTAACCGATCCGGATGATTATGGGTATCCGGATCGGTCACGACCGATCCGATGTCTGATTCTCATCTGGGTCATCCGATCGGTCTAGTGACCGATCAAGAACCAAACAGATTGAGAGAAGGAATAGGAGGGATCGGTGCGTGGACCGATCCACCCGACGGTCCTGACACGCATCGAGGGCTCTGCAACCAACTCTCTGAGAGTTGGGATCGGTCCGGGACCGTCGGGTCCGATCGGTCCCCGACCGATCGATCCGTCCTGGATCGATCAGGGTGGAGCCTGATCCGTCCAGGCCTAGCCGTTGAGTCACAACAGCTAGATTTCTGTCTTCTTTGTCTTCTTCGCAGGTTCAAGTTATATAACGACGAGGTCGAGGGCCTCTACACATATAGAAGCAAAAAAAAAAGAAGCGGACTTCTTCTTACTCCTGAGATCTGAGCTTTGCTGAGCTCTCCACTGCTGAAGCTTCGTGTGAGCTTCCCTCGGCTGGACTCCAATTGATCAGTTGCTGCTGTTGTTGGCATCTGTGAAGTGGTTGTTTCATCACCAGTCGACGAGAAGTCAAGCAAACTAGTATTTTTACATTCATATTGTTCTTGGCTTCTTGCTTTATCTTTGTACTCCGATCTTGCTGTTGCAAGAGAGATTGTGGCGAGGTTTCTCCACCCAGAAGGAGTTTTTATTAGCCGGTTTTCCGGGGTCTCATCCACCGACGGATTGATAGGATTCGTCCACCTTACGGACACGCCGAGGAGTAGGAGTATCATCTCCGAACCTCGTTATATCGTCGCGTTTGAGGTTTGATATTCTCCTGTTTCGTTTATATCTTTTATTTCCGCTGCGCTAACTAAAATTGTAGGAAGAAACGTGAATTTGGGGTCGGCTATTCACACCCCCCCTCTCTAGCCGCGTCCGAAGGTCCTAACAGTGTTCTCATATTTTCTGTTTGTGTGTTTAAATCTTCCGCTGCATATACTTTGATTTTAAAATCGAAAAAAAAGTTTTTTAAAAACCATATAATTCACCTCTCTCTCATGTGAGTCTCGATCCAATAGGGATGGTTGTTGGTTGCTACTCGGAAAACCTAGAGATTCCACTGTACAAAAATTTTGTACAAAGGTCTGAACCTTTTCCTAGCTACCATGTGTTCTTTTAAATTAAATTTTGGATCGCCTGCGGAACTTAACCGTTTGATCCAAAACTTAATCTATTTGTTCTTTTAGGTTTAGACTTGGATCTCCTGCGGAACTTAACACGTTCGATCCAAATCACCTTAAGTTATTAATTTCATTAAATATTAATTTCCATAATTGGTTCCCAGTGCTGACGTGGCGAGGCACATGGCCTTCTTGGATATGGGAGCAACCACCACCGACTAGACAAAACCATTTATGGAAAGCTAATATTTAATTTCCTAAAATAACTTTAGGTTAACCGAAAGGAACAATCAAATTACAAGGAAAAATAAAACAAAAGAACACAACATCGAAAAACATATTCGAAATACTAGAATCGTAAGCCTCTTGTATTTGATATTATTTCCAAAAATAACTAGTATGATGCAGAAAGAAAAATTACTAGTTATACCTTTTAGAAAGACCTCTTGATCTTCTACCGTATTCCTCTTCTAACCTCGGACGTTGTGTGGGCAACGATCTTCCAAGATGAGAAACCACCAAACACCTTCTTCTCCTCCTAGCTAGGTTCGGCCAACACAAGAGAGCTTCACCAAGGAAGAAGAAAAACACCAACCAAGCTCCAAGGGATGCAAGCTTTCTCTCCTTCTTCTTCTTCTTCTCCAAGTAGTATCCGGCCACCACAAGAGCTCCAAGCAAGAGGGATATTTCGGCCACCACAAAGAGGAAGAGAGGGAGAGGATGTTGGCCGGCCACACCAAGGAATAAGAGAGGAAGGAAAAATAATAGAGGTTGTACACAATGAAGGCACCCCCACCCCTTCTTTTATATTCCTTAGCCTTGGTAAATTAGGAAATTTAATTATAATAAAATTCCTTTAATTTCCTTGACATGATTTAATTGAGAAAAATAAAATAAAATTTCCCAATTAAACTCTTAATGGCCGGCCACATCATAGAGAGGCAAATTAGACAAGTTTCAATCAACAAATTAAAACTTCCTAATTTGTTTCCGAAAATTTTAAAAATAAAATTTCTCTTCAAAAATCCCTTCATGGTTGATAAAAAGAAATTTCTATAATTTTAATTTTTCAACATGTGAATAATTTTTAAAGAGAAAATAAAATATCTTTCCAATCTACAAATAAGGAAAGAGATCTAATCTCTTTCTTTAATCTTTTGTAGATCCTTTTAAGAGAGATATTTTAATTTTAATTCTCTTTAAAAAATTATATCTTCCACATAACAAAAATTAAAATTAAAATTCTTTTAAATTTAATTATGGCCGGCCCCCTCTAGCTTGGGTTCAAGCTAGGCTCGGCCACCCTAAACCATGCTTAGGTCGGCCCTAACTTGATTCCAAGCTAGCTTGGTCGGCCCCCTTTAGGTGGGTATAGAAGGTGGGTATAGCTACGATAGGGACCGAGAGGAGGAATTGGTTTTGGTCTCCCGATAAAATTAAGTATCCCGTGTTCGCCCCGAACACACAACTTAATTTTATCAATAATAATTCATTCCACTAGAGAACTATTATTGAACTACCGCACCAATCCCAAATTATATTTTTAGGCTCCTTCTTATTATGAGTGTGTTAGTCTCCCTATGTTTAAGATATTGAATGTCCACTAATTAAGTGAGTTACTGACAACTCATTTAATTAATATCTTAGTCCAAAAGTAGTACCACTCAACCTTATCGTCATGTCGGACTAAGTCCACCTGCAGGGTTTAACATGACAATCCTTATGAGCTCCTCTTGGGGACATTATCAACCTAGTATCTCTAGGACACAGTTATCTTCTATAATCAACAACACACACTATAAGTAATATCATTTCCCAACTTATCGAGCTTATTGATTTATCGAACTAAATCTCACCCATTGATAAATTAAAGAAATAAATATTAAATATATGTGCTTGTTATTATATTAGGATTAAGAGCACACACTTCCATAATAACTGAGGTATTTGTTCCTTTATAAAGTCAGTATAAAAAAAACAACCTCAAATGGTCCTACTCAATACACTCTAAGTATACTAGTGGTAATTATATAGTCAAGATAAACTAATTCCTAATTACACTACGACCTTCCAATGGTTTGTTCCTTTCCATTTTGGTCGTGAGCTACTGTTTATAATTTATAAGATACTGATAACATCATCTTCTGTATGTAGCACCACATACTATGTTATCTACAATATAAATTAATTGAACAACTACAACTAAATGTAGACAATTTGACCAAATGTGATTCTTTATTCAAAATAAATGTTTACAAAAGCTTAGGCTTTCAGTATACACTCTAACAATCTCCCACTTATACTAATGACTAAGCTGTCATATCTTCTGCCATACATCTGATTCTCATTCCCTCCACATGCCGATCGAAAGCTTTTGCTGGAAGGGCCTTAGTGAAAGGATCTGCCAGGTTATCTGCTGATGCAATCTTGGCGATGACAACTTCTCCTCGCTTCACGATATCTCGTATCAGGTGGTACTTGCGCTCTATATGTTTACTTGCCTTATGGGCTCGTGGTTCCTTCGAGTTTGCAACTGCACCGCTATTATCACAATAAATTGTGATGATTTTGGGCAAACCAGGAATCACATCTAAGTCCATTAGAAAGTTCCTGAGCCATACTGCTTCTTTAGCTGCCTCAGAGGCTGCTACATACTCAGCTTCCATGGTTGAGTCCGAAACGCATTTCTGCTTAACACTCCTCCATGCAATGGCTCCACCTCCTAAAGTAAACACATAGCCTGATGTAGACTTACTGTTGTCCCTATCTGATTGGAAATCTAAATCCGTGTAACCCACAGGGAGCAAATCGTCTGCTTGGTAAACTAGCATATAATCTCTAGTCCTTCTCAGGTACTTTAATATATGCTTTACCGCAGTCCAATGTCCTTGTCCAGGGTTACTCTGATATCTGCTGACCATGCCCACAGCAAAACAAATATCAGGTCTCGTACATAGCATTGCATACATAAGGCTTCCTACAGCCGAGGCATAAGGAACTGCTTTCATGTCTTCTATCTCCTTTGATGTCTTAGGAGACATCTCTTTAGATAGAGCTATTCCATGCCTAAAAGGTAAGAAACCTTTCTTGGAATCCTGCATACTAAAACGAGCAAGGATTGTATCTATATATGAAGCTTGGGACAGACACAACATTCTTTTCTTGCGATCCCTTATCACTTTGATCCCAAGAATGTGTGCACACTCTCCTAAGTCCTTCATATCAAATTGTTTGGACAACCATACCCTTACATCTGATAATACCTTGACATTGTTGCCAATTAACAAAATATCATCTACGTATAGTACAAGAAATACCACCACGTTTCCGTTACACTTCTTATATACACAAGACTCATCCAGACTTTGAATAAATCCATATGACTGGATTACTTCATTAAACCAAGATCTTGAAGCTTGCTTCATCCATAAATGGACCGATTGAGCTTGCACACTAGATGCTCTTTTGCCTTTTTCAACGAACCCTTCCGGTTGCTTATATGGATGTTCTCTTCAAGACTTCCATTAAAGAAAGCTATCTTGACATCCATTCGCCAAATCTCATAATCCATATGAGAAGAATGGATAAGAGTATCTGATAGACTTAAGCATAGCTACTGGTGAAAAGATTTCCTCATAATCGATTCCTCTTTCGAGTGTTCCCTTCGCAACAAGCCTAGCTTTGAAGGTTTCTACCTTCCGTCATCCCTCTTTTCCTTTTGTAGATCCATTTGCATCCAACGCTTTTACACCATCGTGGTTCTACAAGCTCCTGGACCTTATTAGAACATAGACTCTATTTCAAAATTCATTGCCTTTTGCCAAGACGCTGCATCTATATCTTGGAGTGCTCCGTCCGGGATCAGGTTCATGTTTACCCGGGATCAAGTCCGAAGACTCTCCCAAAAACATGAATCTCTCAGGCTGTCTTACAACCCTCCCACTACGACGAGGCACTGTCTGTGGTTGTGTATCATGTGTGACACGTGTTGCAGTCTCTTGTGGTACTTCATCTTGTACTGTTGGTACTAAAGTAGAAGTGTCATCTCTTAGTTCTTCTAAAACAACTTTACTACTGGACTTGTGATCCAATATATAGTCTTCTTTTAAAAACTAGGCATTGGTGCTAACAATGACCTTCTGGTCTTTAGGACTATAAAATAAACTTCCTTTCGTTCCTTTGGGATATCCCACAAACACGCGAACTTCTGTACGAGATTCTAACTTATCGGCATCTGGTTTCAGCACATGTGTTGGACTACCCCAAATCCGAATATATCTTAGACTGGGTTTTCGCCCATTCCACAATTCTGTGGGAGTAGAAGAAACTGATTTAGAAGGTACTAAGTTCAGAACGTATACTACTGTTTCCAGAGCATATCCCCAAAATGAATTTGGTAATTCTGAATAACTCATCATCGATCTAACCATTTCCATAAGAGTCCTATTCCTTCGTTCTGCCACACCATTCTGTTGGGGTGTTCCAGGTGCAAACAATTGGGATTGAATCCCGACCTCTGATAAGTAATTCCTAAACTCTCCTAAGAGGTATTCGCCACCACGATCGGACCGTAGTGTCTTGATACTTTTACCTAGTCATTTTTCCACATCAGCCTTGTATTCTTTGAACTTATCAAAGCACTCAGACATGAGGTAAATGTATCCGTATCTTGAATAATCATCTATAAAAGAGACAAAATATTCAAACCACCTCTTGCCGGGATAGACCATACAAATCAGAATGAACCAATTCTAACACTTCTTTGGCTCTATACCCCTTGGCCTTGAACGGCCTCTTGGTCATTTTACCTTCCAAGCAAGATTCATAAGTTGGAAAATTTTCCAACTCTAATGAACCCAAAAGTCCATCGGCTATTAGCCTCTGAATCCTACTTAAGTTGATATGACCAAGTCTTAGATGCCAAAGATATACTTGGTTCATTTCCGAAGGTTCTTTTCTCTTATTTGAGTTAGAAGATGAGTTATAAATTTCCATGTTTTACTTTGTGGAAGAAATTGGATTTAAAATATATAAATTGCCAACTAATGTACCAGAACAGATAATCACTTTATTTCTCTTAATAACTACATCGTTACTAAAGGAAACTGAATATCCATCTAAAAACAGTTTAGAAACTGAAATTAAATTCTTTCTAAAACTGGGTACATAAAGACAATTTCTTAAAATCAAATTTCTATTTCTACTAAAAGATAAGTAGACGTCTCCCACTGCAACAGCTGCCACCTTAGTAGCATTGTCCATGTAGACGGTAATCTCTCCTTCAGATAGTCGTCGGGTTTCCTGGATGTAACGACCACCCTTCTTACTACTACTACACTCTAAGGATGACCGTTACTTGACTACTAACTCTACTTAACCGGTATGATAAAAATCTTTAGGAAAACCCTACCGAAAAATTTCGGCAGAGTCTCCCCTGTACCGGTGACCATATCCGTAAATACATACAGAGTATACTCAGCCACAGGCGGCTGGAACATATAATTTCACAACCACGCAGTATAATAGCACAATAAAAATATGAAATTACTCTAGCAATGGCAAACAACCATATCACTCCAACAATAGGGGGTATCAAACTACAAATGCGGAAATAAACTCAATTTCAATATAACATTAAAAGAGAACTAAAGGAAAAGTCTTGACAATTTTGCCAGCTAATTCTGGATCTCTCCATAGTCCTGGCATCACACACACTGTCACAGCATCTCCTTGTCGCCTTCCTTCTTATACTTTTCCTTTTCCTTTATCTGCAGTAGGAGGAAAATAGTATCTATAAGCTAAAAGCTTAGTGAGCGCTATCCTACTCACAAAAACTTGATATGCATGTATATAAATAAAAACATGCTAAAACTGAATGCTAACATGTAGAGCTACTCATGCTCATAAATAGCAAAGAAATCAATTAACTGAAAAGCTAACATGTATAGCTAATCATGCTCATAAATAGCAAAGGAATCTAACTAACTGAAATACTAAACATGTATAGCAAATCATGCTCATAAACCAATAAAGGAATCATACTAACTGAAATACTAAACATGTATAGCTAATCACGCTCATAAATAGCGAAGAAACTAACTGAAAAACTAACATGTAAAGCCAATCATAGAACTATCATGTGTATCAATAAGAAACTGAATTGATACCTAAGCTAAACTAATTAATGCTAAACTGAGTCTAACTTGTATTCACATAACTAATTTGTAAAGTTTTGAAAACTATTTACATAATAGATTAAAATAATAATCATGCTGCTGATGGGCCCTACTTGCTGTGCGCGCATCCCTAACTAAACCCGGGATTGCAAGTTCCGAGTCTAGTAGGGTTTACTAGGTTATCTAAACCTAGGGACGACTGTGGGAGCCCAACCCAATGGATATCTAATCCAGTACAGTGCCACTGCTGAAAATAAAATACTAATTTCATAGCTAATTTTCTTACCTTGCTTTAACTAGGTTATCTGAACCTAGAACTAGGTTATCTGAACCTAGAGGCGACTGTGGGAGCCCACCCATTGGACATCTAGTCCATAAAAGCTGTAGCAAGACTAAATAAGTTATTTTAACTGCTTCTACTGCATTTACTGAGCTATTAAAATGCCTACTGTAGCATTATATTGAGCTAAGCATTTTATCAAGCACTTGGGGTGCACTAGAACACACTCTACGTACTGAAAATTCTGTATACAAAGCTTAACATAAATCTGCATGTAAAGCTTAATAAAAATCTGCATATTAAGTTTATCAAAATCTGCATACTAAGCTTATCTAAAATCTGCATGCAATACTTATGAAAATCTGCTTATTAAAAATCTGCATACTTTACTTATAAAAATCTGCATGCTATAAAAATAGAACTGCTCATGTTATTCCATTAGCAATTAGGAAAACTAGAACAACTTAAGCATGCTGTGAAAGTAAAACAACTTAAGCATACAAAGAGATCTAACTATACTAAAATTCTGCACTATACTACTAAATTCTGCATATTATAAGCTTAACAAAATCTGCATACTATGTTACTAAATTCCACATAACATTCTGCCCTACATAACTTTAAAACTAAAGGCTAACTGAAAACTGAACAAACCCATCAAGATAGCAAGGACGCCTAAATTGAAATCCTAACTAATAGGGCCTGTTCTTGCTAAAACAAGGCTGTGCACATTTGGCACGTATAACTGAGTGCCAAATAATTGCTTAACACATATTATCATGTACAGGTTAACACCAAAGGAAAGCAACATAATTTAGGAATTCACTTCTAAGGCAATCTGGTTTGACAACCGGACCCATTATGGAAACAACCCGAAATTTCCAATTATGCTTTATCAGATTGGTAAGGAAACAATTCAAGGTTTTAATTGCTTCATGAAAACCACAGCAGACAACCAAAAGGATACCAACGTGCTACTATAGGATGAATTGCTATCAACTGATTAGCAAGAAGGCAAGCAAAAATCTTAAATCTATTCTAAAATCCCTAAACATCATGATTCTCTACAACTAAAATCTGAAAACCAAAGAAACAACCCCTCCTGTTCAGTGGCACGGCAGGAAACCAAAGGAAACAAAATACTCCAACATGAAACTGATCTGCATGCTACAAATCTATTCTTAGGTTGCAAACTATTTAAGCAAACAAGGACAACACCGAAATAAATCCTAAACCTCCAATCCCTTCTCAAAAACTCATGGCAGTAAGCATCAAAAACAAAACCCCTCAAACTTGCTTCGAAATCCAAAAGAAAACAAGAATCCGAAAGCCATGAAAACGAATCAAAGCTCGAAACAACTCCTACTGCAGGTGAGAAGCAACTCACGGAGAAGGGTGCTCGCCGGCCGCCGGAGACGCCCTAAAGCTCGCTGCGTTTTTCGCCCGAGAGAAAACGCCGTCGCCGAGAGAAAGGGAAGGAGAAGATTTTGTCACGGGGAAAACCTAAGTTCTCTTCTTATAACTTTAATATTCTGTTAACTAACTATTGCTTAAATAGAACTTGATTCGGGTTTTATTAAGAAAAGTTCGGCTGGTCTGTTGGTGGGCTGCGTTCTGCTTAAAGCCTAGCGCATGGGTTCGAAACTTGGCTGCAACCATTTTTCCTTCCTATTTATTTCCTATTCATTAACTACTTCTTAAATAGAATATTTCTCCTTTTTAAAAAAGAAACGATTGCTAGCACACTTGGTCAGCCCGGCTTTAACCAAATTCCAGGTCACTGTTTCGATTCCTCAGCCGCGCACTTTTATTTCCAATTTATTTTACTGTTCCTAAATACTGCTTATATATATTTCGCTCCATATAAGGTTAACAAAAATCGTGTAGCTCAGCTGGTCGGCTGCATTCGGTTAGAACCTGGTTCGGGTCCGAGGTCTTGGGTTCAAAACCCGACTTTAACATATATATTTTTTATTATTAAACTTCTTCCTCTTGGTAAAAATACCAAACGAACTCCAAAAATAGCATAAAAATACTCTAAAAATTTCTAAAAATCTCTAGAACTTTTCTATAGCATTTCTAAATATTTTTGAATTATTTTTGGGGCTCAAAATGAGGAAATTTGGGTCGTTACACTGGAACCCTTGCAAGGAATTGCAGACATGATCAGTGGCTCCCGTATCTACACACCAGGTGCTGGTAGATAACACCGCTAAACATGTTTCAACAACTAGAGCATGAGATATACCTTTGTTGTTCTGATTCCTACGAGGACAGTCCGCCTTCCAATGCCCTGACTGCTTGCAGATGAAACACTTGCCCTTCGGCTTCTTCATTCCAGCTTTAGGTCCTGTACTTTGAGATTTATTCACTTTCTTTGTTGAACCAACTTGTTTCTTCTTCTTCTTTCCTTTCGGTTTAGAAGTAGAACCATTTTCAGCATAGTGAATATGAGAATTGTGACGAAACAAACCTTCTGCTGCCTGAAGTTCTGTCAGTAGTTAACGATCCACCTTCATATTGACTATGTAAGGCCGATCGTTACGTAATGCTGTGCTAAATTAGTATTGCGGAATATCTGGGTTTCCCCATCAATTTCTCCTCCAAGGATCTGTATCTCGTTCAGATAAGCCATCATCTTTAGGATATGATCCCTCATAGGAGTACCCTCTTGCATAGTGGCTGTCATTATCTTTCTCATGACTTCTTGTCTAGAAGCCCTATCCTGATGACCAAAGAGTTCCTTGAGATTGTTCATAATATCATAGGTTGTTGGTAAATCTTGATGCTGATGTTGCAATACATTTGACATTGAAGCCAAAATGTAACACCGTGCCATCTCATCTGCTTTTACCCATTTCCTATGATATTCAATCTCCTCTTGGGTAGATTCACCAGTAGGTGCTTCAGGGCAAGGCTCAGTCAGTACAAATTTATAGCTTTCAGCAGTAAGGACAATGTCCAGGTTCCTTTTCCAATCTATGTAATTAGGTCCAGTAAGTCTATTCTGTTGAAGTATGATGGACAGTGGGTTGAAAATCATCCTAAGAATCACAAATAACTTTTGGTCAGAACTCTAAATTTAGAATAATATTGATTCCTCAAACAATACTATTTTAAATTAACCAACACCTCAAAATACCGTGAATATTGTATGCCACGATAGTGTGGACGTATACAAATTCAGCATTTGTAAAAGGAGGGTTTAACCCATTAATTTAATTATCTTGTCAACCTAACTTTTTGACAAATAAAATTAATAGTTGGTATCCTTTGGTCACACAAATAATAGCAGTGACTCTGATGGGGAGGATACTATTAGATTATGTTCATTAATAAGATTATGCCCCTTCCGATGGGGAAGATCACACGCTCTTAATTAACTTCCTATAGTCATCCAAAATGAAAGTATGTTCTAGTGATCCACAAACAAGCTCATCCGATATGGAGGAAGGCACTCAGAGCCAACGCGCAAGCTTGTTTGCATCACTTACAAACCAGTAATGGAGACCATGGGATTTACTTAAAAAACCTTCTTCCACTTAGTTATTTATAAATAAGGAATTTTAACTATGCTAGCCTACTAAACATGTATACTAACATGCACACACAGCACAATATAAAAGCAATAAATAGAAAATCTAATTTTCAACTATTATGGCTTTTATCTATAATTGTCCTTCGTGTGTTGACATCCCAAGCTACTGCCATATTTGGCCACCGCCACTGGGTCTAGCTGTCGCATCCATCTTGCTCCTTGTTCCATTGCGCCTCTGGTCCTCAGAAGGTTCCACGCTTTGCAAGATTCGAACCCCGACAAAAATAGAATTTTATATTTTTGATCCTATATTCCATAAAAGGAATGTACATGTATCTAGATCAAAATTAAAATCCTAATAAAACTAAATACAGCTCCTGCTGTATTTTATAATACAATCATGCACACACATATAAATGCCCTTGACATGTCCAAGGGTCCAATCACACACATAAAACTATAAGTCATAATAGTTGGATCCTGCATTCACAAAGTTAGCACATCCTACTATTATCCTGCCTAAATTATGTATGACATGTGCATAATTAAACTAATACCAAATACACAAAGGCAAAACCCTAGCTCTGATACCAATTGTTGGTTGCTACTCGGAAAACCTAGAGGTTCCACTGTACAAAAATTTTGTACAAAGGTCTGAACCTTTTCCTAGCTATCATGTGTTCTTTTAAATTAAATTTTGGATCGCCTGCGGAACTTAACATGTTTGATCCAAAACTTAATCTATTTGTTCTTTTAGGTTTAGACTTGGATCTCCTGCGGAACTTAACACGTTCGATCCAAATCACCTTAAGTTATTAATTCCATTAAATATTAATTTCCATAATTGGTTCCCAGTGCTGACGTGGCGAGGCACATGGCCTTCTTGGATATGGGAGCAACCACAACCGACTAGACAAAACCTTTTATGGAAAACTAATATTTAATTTCCTAAAATAACTTTAGGTTAACCGAAAGGAACAATCAAATCACAAGGAAAAATAAAATAAAAGAGCACAACATCGAAAAATATATTCGAAATACTAGAATCGTAAGCCTCTTGTATTTGGTATTATTTCCAAAAATAACTAGTATGATGTGGAAAGAAAAATTACTAGTTATACCTTTTAGAAAGACCTCTTGATCTTCTACCGTATTCCTCTTCTAACCTCGGACGTTGTGTGGGCAATGATCTTCCAAGATGAGAAACCACCAAACACCTTCTTCTCCTCCTAGCTAGATTCGGCCAACACAAGAGAGCTTCACCAAGGAAGAAGAAAAACACAAACCAAGCTCCAAGGGATGCAAGCTTTCTCTCCTTCTTCTTCTTCTTCTCCAAGTAGTATCCGGCCACCACAAGAGCTCCAAGCAAGAGGGATATTTCGGCCACCACAAAGAGGAAGAGAGGGAGAGGATGTTGGCCGGCCACACTAAGGAATAAGAGAGGAAGGAAAAATAATAGAGGTTGTACACAATGAAGGCACCCCCACCCCTTCTTTTATATTCCTTAGCCTTGGTAAATTAGGAAATTTAATTACAATAAAATTTCCTTAATTTCCTTGACATGATTTAATTGAGAAAAATAAAATAAAATTTCCCAATTAAAGTCTTAATGGCCGGCCACATCATAGAGAGGCAAATTAGACAAGTTTCAATCAACAAATTAAAACTTCCTAATTTGTTTCCGAAAATTTTAAAAATAAAATTTCTCTTCAAAAATCCCTTCATGGTTGATAAAAAGAAATTTCTATAATTTTAATTTTTCAACATGTGAATAATTTTTAAAGAAAAAATAAAATATCTTTCCAATCTACAAATAAGGAAAGAGATCTAATCTCTTTCTTTAATCTTTTGTAGATCCTTTTAAGAGAGATATTTTAATTTTAATTCTCTTTAATAAATTATATCTTACACATAAAATAAAATAAAATTAAAATTCTTTTAAATTTAATTATGGTCGGCCCCCTCTAGCTTGGGTTCAAGCTAGGGCCGGCCACCCTAAACCATGCTTAGGCCGACCCTAGCTTGATTCCAAGCTAGCTTGGTCGGCCCCCTTTAGGTGGGTATAGAAGGTGGGTATAGTACTCTATAAATAAGAGGCTACGATAGGGACCGAGAGGAGGAATTGGTTTTGGTCTCCCGATAAAATTAAGTATCCCGTGTTCACCCCGAACACACAACTTAATTTTATCAATAATAATTCATTCCAGTAGAGAACTATTATTGAACTACCGCACCAATCCCAAATTACATTTTTGGGCTCCTTCTTATTATGAGTGTGTTAGTCTCCCTGTGTTTAAGATATCGAATGTCCACTAATTAAGTGAGTTACTGAAAACTCATTTAATTAATATCTTAGTCCAAGAGTAGTACCACTCAACCTTATCGTCATGTCGGACTAAGTCCACCTGCAGGGTTTAACATGACAATCCTTATGAGCTCCTCTTGGGGACATTATCAACCTAGTATCTCTAGGACACAGTTTCCTTCTATAATCAACAACACACACTATAAGTAATATCATTTCCCAACTTATCGAGCTTATTGATTTATCGAACTAAATCTCACCCATTGATAAATTAAAGAAATAAATATTAAATATATGTGCTTGTTATTATATTAGGATTAAGAGCACACACTTCCATAATAACTGAGGTATTTGTTCCTTTATAAAGTCAGTATAAAAAAAATAACCTCAAATGGTCCTACTCAATACACTCTAAGTGTACTAGTGTAATTATATAGTCAAGATAAACTAATTCCTAATTACACTACGACCTTCCAATGGTTTATTCCTTTCCATTTTGGTCGTGAGCTACTGTTTATAATTTATAAGGTACTGATAACATCATCTTCTGTATGTAGCACCACATACTATGTTATCTACAATATAAATTAATTGAACAACTACAACTAAATGTAGACAATTTGACCAAATGTGATTCTTTATTCAAAATAAATGTTTACAAAAGCTTAGGCTTTCAGTATACACTCCAACAATGGTATCCACTTTTTTCGTACCTTGATCGATGGAACATTCCATATAGTATAGAAGGTGTCACATTGTTACATTTTGAGGGTCATATCACACCAAGCCATGCTAGTCAGTAGGGGTATCAATTCGGATGGGTCGGGTTGAGTCGATTTCAGGTCGGGTTGATTTTTTTTTTAAAAAAAAAACCTAACCTAAACTCAAATACAACTTGAAATCTCTAAACCCGAATTTGATCTGAATAACTTGATTAAAAATGACCTTTTCTTTTACTATTTTCCCTATAATTCCTTACTTTTATCTCAATATTCCATCATTATCATACTAATATTAATATTGTCATATTGATATACATAAAAGTAGGGTTGTCAATTCGGATGGGTCAAGTGGGGTTCGAGTCGGATTGAAACTTTTTTTTTTAAATCTTAACCTGTTCCGAACTCGAATTCAACTTGAAACCCTTAAACTTGAACCCGAACCCGACTAACCTGAACCCGACCTGAATAACCCGAGTAACTCGATTCAAAATGACTTTTTTTTTGCTATTTTTCCTATAATTTTTTACTTTTATCTCAATACTCCATCGTTATCATGCTAACATTAATATTAATATACATAAAAGTATCTTACTTTTCAAAATAAAATTTGATTTAACATAAAAAAATCCACTAAACCCTAAACTCGAGTCAACTTGGGTTAACCTAAACCTGACTTGAATCTGATTTAAAAAATTTTAACCCAAACCCGAACCTGATTCAAACCCGAAAATCTCTAACTCGAACTTGATTTTTTTTTTTGAGTTGGGTCATCGGATCAGATTCATTTTTCACACCCCTACATAAACATATCTTAATTTTCAAAATAAAATTTGATTTAACCCAAAAACCCTACTAAAACAAAAATTTGAGTCAATTAGGGTTAACCTGAACCTGACCTAAAAATCTCTAACCAGAAAACTGTTAGATTTTGAGGAATATCCTAAGACAATCCGTCTTATGGTTTTTACTAAATATATATTTACTATTTGAGTGCATATTATATGTTTGATTGTCTTAAACTCATTTACTGAATGCCCACAATATAATTCATAGCATGAGAGAAATTGTGATTGTATCAAAACTAGTGATTATCTCTACATGTGTAATTATGAATGTATTGGAATTTCCCTAATTGTCTAATTGATGCATTCGGTCATCATCAATTCTGTAAGACTACGGGTTATACTCTTTGGTTCGCCAAGCAGTTGTTTTCTCACTGGTTGGAGACATTGAGATGTTGAGAGTTAAACGTGGATGTTAGTTATGGTAACTAGTTCATTGGAGTGACTCACTGTAAGACTTCATATGTTTATCTACATATCTATGGATATATCTGTGAAGCTCTTACTGTAGCTCGAGTGTCAATTTCCTTCGACTTGAGGTATACAAGTCATCTTGGTCACGGAGACTTATACTTTGACATCTTAAGCAAGCACCTCATTGAGGTGTGGACCCGGGATGATTGGATATAAGTCGAAATGCTCAAAGATGTTTGGATGACCCACAGAGGATTTACCACTCCTTGCGAGAAGACGTATACTCTATGACCACTCGTTAGGATTATTACTTAAAGTTTTAACATCACATGTTAAGAGTACGAGACTCTTATATACATATATGAGTAATTTGAATATATAGAACGAGGAAGTATTACTTAGGTTAGGCATGATGTAATCAATCTAGTGGGGACAGACACATAAACCATGTCCTAAACCAAGTGGGTATAAGACGAGTGAAAGGGACAAGACACGACTCACTATAACTACTAAAGAGTTTAGAATTAGTTCTAAGATCAACTATGCTTTTCTGGATAATTGAGGATCATGATATACTATTAGGTGTCACTCATAATCGTTCTATAATTAAAAAGTTAATTATAGATGACCAAGATAAATTGGGAACCTATTGAGTCACACGCACTAACAAGTCTCTAAAAGACGTAAAACAAGTTAAGAATGAGATTCTTAGATCAAGAGATAAATGTTTGGTTGGGTCATACATAAGATAAATATGAAAATATTTGTCATGATGGAAGCGCGGATGGGTTACATCTCTTATGGTATAATTGAACCATATTTAGTTTAATCATGAAACGGTTATGAACCAACTTGGTTTAGTTGTGAACCAAACTAAGGGGTTAATGAGCTAATTTTTTGTTAAAGGATAATGAGTTGGATTTGGACTTTCTAACCCAACTCATTAAATAGAATTATATATAGATGTAATTGGAAGAGAATTAGATACAAGTTTCATTATTTGGTTGATTGACTATTGGAAACTCAATCCTCCTCTCCCTCTCCTCTATCTCCCACCGCCAACAAGAGGGTGCTCCCTCTTATTGTCGTGACCACCACAAGGGAGAAATACTCTCCCTTATGTGTTTCTCTTATTCTTCCTCTTGATCTCTCTTCTTCGCTCGTGGCTAGTAACTTCCGAAGGATAGACTTGTACTCAAGGAGTTGTCTTGAGGAGCTCGATGTGGTTACGAATAGAGGCGAGGTTCGACAACGTTACTACGGTTAATGTCCTTCTCGTTACAGATCATCCGTAAGGTATACCTAGCGTAAATTTACTTTCTGTAAAATTTTAATTATGCGATCATTTTTGACATGTTGTATCCTTGTGTGCGTGTGGTGTGTTATATAATAATTAGGAATTATTATTGTTTTATTTTCTGCTGCGCATGTTTACAAAACGTGTTCTACCACGCACACGCATCGAGCATGTCCTAACAAAAACCTTTAACCTAAAAACCCCTCCAATCAGACCCAACCTGAACCTGATTTTTCTCGAATTGACTCAGATTGGGTCGTCGAATCAAGTTCAATTTTTAACACC
Organism: Zingiber officinale; assembly: GCF_018446385.1. Taxonomy (NCBI): domain Eukaryota; kingdom Viridiplantae; phylum Streptophyta; class Magnoliopsida; order Zingiberales; family Zingiberaceae; genus Zingiber; species Zingiber officinale. The sequence continues at coordinate 87,105,323 of NC_055988.1, forward strand.
AATACTAATCACTTCACCCCATGCTCTGTGGGTCATGTCATCCTCTGTTCATGTGGGTCATGCTTATGGTATTGAAGGCTAGATACCTTTAAGACAACTAGGTATGACCGAACTAAGAGAATAGTTGGCAAGGCTGAATCTAGCAAGGCAAGAAGGCACGACTAAGTCGAGTGCTGGAGCTTCTCATCTTAGATTCACTGTCAATCGAGCTGAGTGGTTGAGCTGAAGGAATCAGCATGACCGAGTCAAGTAGTGAAGCTTCTTGTCTCGAGTCCATATCAACCGAGCTGAGTGGTTGAGTTAAAGAAATCAACATGATTGAGCCGAGTGGTGAAGCTCCTCGTCTTGAATCCACCATGTCCATCTGCCGTGTTGAGTGGTTGAGTTAAAGGAATCAGCATGATTGAGTCGAGTGGTGACTAAAGGAATCAGTTAAGCCAAGCCGAATGGTGGAGCCTCTTGCCTTGGGTCCATTGTCAGTCTAACTGAGGGGTTGAGCTCAAAGAATCAGTTAAGCCGAGATGAATGGTAGAGCCTCTTGCCTTAGGTCCACTATCGGGAGAACCCAAGGGTTGAACTGAAGGAATCGACACTACTGAACTAAGTGATGGAGCCTCTTGTCTCAGGTCCACTATCGCCAAATGGTGGAGCCTCTTGCCTTGGGTCCATTGTCAGTCTAACTGAGGGGTTGAGTTCAAAGAATCAGTTAAGCCGAGTTAAATGATAGAACTTCTCACCTTAGGTCCATTGTCAGGAGAACCAAGAGGTTAAACTTATGGAACCGACACTACTGAACTGAGTGATGGAGCCTCTCGTCTCAAGTCCACTGTTGAACCAATTTAGGGGGTGTTTGGTTCTTTCCTAGGAATAGGAATCGGAATGAGAATCATTGTATTGTGGAATGGGAATGGGTATGAGCATGGATATCACTCTTAAAAGCAATGTTTGGTTAGTTGTATATCTTCTATCGGAATAAATCAAAGTTTCCTTTTTTACCCTTAAAGGAAAATAAGAGAAAAAATTAGATGTGGGAGAAAGATGAATGTGAGAGAAAAATATGATGAAAGAGAATGATGAGAGAGAAAGTATTATGAGAGAGAAAGTGTGATAAGAAAGAATGAAGAGAGAGAAAGTGTGATGAGAGAAAATAAAAAAAAGAGAGTGTAATTGGAGAGAGCATGATGAGAGAAAATATGATGTGAGAGAAAGTATGATGGGAGAGGATGAAGAGAGAGAAAATATAATGAGAAAAAAATGAGGAGAGAGAGTGTGATGAGAGAGATTGAGGAGAGAAAAAGTATGATGAGAGAAAAAGAGAACGGTGAATATGATGGGAGAGATTGAGAAGAGAGAAAGTATGATGAGAAAAAAGAGAAAAGAGAGTGTGATGGGAGAGATTGAGGAGAGAGAAAGTGTGATGAGAGAGAAAGTGTGATGAGGAAAAAAAAGAAAGAAGAGAGTGTGATGGAAGAGATTGAGGAGAGAGAAAATATGATGAGAGAGAAAGTGTAATGAGAAAAAAAGAAGAAAGAGAGTGTGATAGGAGAGATTAAGGAGAGAGAAAGTGTGTGATAAAATGATGAGAGAGAAAATATGATGAGAGAGAACAAGGAGAGATAAGTGATATGAAAGAAAAAATAAATAAATAAATTTTGATATTTAATATTAATGGAGAAAATTTTAGTTTTAAGTCAAGGGCATTTTTGGAATAAGGGAATATTTTGATTGATGAAAATAGGGTAATGGCTCATTGAAGGGGAGGTACATGAGAATGAGTTATTACCCAATTTCAAGGATTCATTCCCTTATTTGTATTCCTATTCCTATAATCCAAACATTAACAATGACAATCAATGATTCTCATTCACATTCCCCACTCCTATTACCTTAAACCAAACGCCCCCTTAGTTTTGACCCATCTCAGCATGGCTAATGACTCTCTTGGTATGTGTGAAGACAACTAAGGGAACCTCAACTAGGGATGACAATTTCATCCGAATCCGATGGAGGATCCGAGATCCGACCCGAATGGAGGAGGGTATCGAGGGACTATTAATACCCGATATCCGACCCGAATATCTGATTAAATAATATATATACATATATTAAAAAAAATTCTTTTTCCAAAATCAACTTACTATTTTTGTTGATATTAGGAGGAGACTATATAGATGTTTAATCTATTTTTTTTAATTATATATATATATATTTTAATAGGTTGTTAATTTTAATATATTTTTGTTGAATGATAATAGTTGGATAGAAAGAAGAAAAATTATAACTATAGAAGATATTCAAATCATTTAATGGGTATGAGTATACCCATCGGAGATCCTATACCCGATGAATATAAAAACAAAGAATATAAAATCTGACCCGAATCCGACTCATTATCATCCCTAACTTCAACGAAACTTTTTTACTAGCTGTTTTTGAAAGTTCCTCACTTTTCTCTTGCATACGTGCTAATACTTTCCATATTATTTGAAAATAAGCGATGTTTTTTATATATAATGGGATGCCTTTTTTTTTTTTAATAAAAAACTATTAAAAAACGTATTTGTATAATTTGGAACACGGTTTTTTTTTTTTTTTTTTGCTGATTTGTTAATTTATTAATGCTCGTATGAATTATGTTTATTAAAATTCTTTACGCAAATTTATCAATAATCCTATAAATAAATATTTTTTATACAAATAATTAATCTTATAGTATCAAATTTACTAAACTACACACATTTAAATAAAAAAATTAAAAAATTAAACTAAATTTAAATAATTATTTTAGTTGATTTTAGGTTTGACATAGTTTTCAGTTGATTATTTTATTAAATAATTTAAACAATACATTCAATTTCACACATTTGTCTTTTTTTTACTTCAGTTGGACTCAGTAGGGCCCATTGATATCCATCTAAAATTAAGGTAAAGAAGTAGGTTATTAGTTCAGGTATGCAAAGTTGATTCGCTATTTATCCCATTTCTGCAAAGGTAAATAATTTCCTTTTTCGCTACTGCTCTCGTCTGGCGACGGCAGCGGCCTCATCTCCCTGATCCAAACCCTACTCCTTATCCATTGTGTGATCGATCGCCGGCGGAGGTCAGCGGAAGACGATGCGCCGGTGCTCCCACTGCAGCCACAATGGCCACAACTCCCGGACGTGCCCCAGCCGCGGCGGGGTGAAGCTTTTCGGGGTGCGCCTCACCGATGGTTCCATCCAGAAGAGCGCCAGCATGGGGAACCTCTCTCTTCTTTCTGGATCCAGCGGCGGCGCCTCTCCCGCAGATGGGCCGGAGCCAGCCGCAGGCGCTGCCACTGACGGTTACGCGTCGGAGGATTTCGTGAAGGGGTCGTCGGCGAGCTGCCGCGAGCGGAAAAGAGGTGAGTTTTCCCATACTTCTTGTCCCTCTTGATCATATTGTTATATCATTATGATTATGTAAAATTGTTAAAAAGATAAAAACTAGTGAAACTTTTCGGTGGATGTTTACTGCAAGAAAGAATACTTGTTAATGATGTTCTATATCACCTAATTTTGGAAATACCGGAGTAAGGTTCAATTAGCATATGCAATATTCACATCCTTCATTTGTATAAGAAACATGGAATAGCATGTTCTGTGTTAGAGTCTGGGAGAACCCTTTGTTGCGACTTTTTAATGCACTCTGTAACTTATTCTGTCACTAGGTCTCCTACGACATTTTCGAGCATGCATTCATTTCCTTTTTTTGTGGTTATGTTGTTGGTGTTATTCTTTGTATAGTAAGTTATGGTAGCTGAAGGATCTATATGATTATAATAGTGTTATGCAATTGAGATAAAGAAAATGACAAAAGACAAAGATAGTTATTTGATGAGCTGAATCAAAGATGTCATTTTAGATATCAATAGATCAAGTTGGGGAGCAAACTGTCACCTATAATCTTGATTAGGTAAAGGATTCATTGTAAAATGTCCATGTCAATGCTATTTGCACCCACTTTATCTGAAATAGGTATCTTTTAGCTGTTGATTTCACGCAGTCCCTCACTGCAAAGGAGAAAACAATAACTCCTAATGTCTATATATAAAAGATTTCTCTCTTTTTAGCTATCATCATATCAGTTTTGGACTAATATTTTATCATGCGATCAGAGTGATGATGGATTTACTGTATTTGCATTTTTGGTGTGAAATTTACTCTACCTTTTATTATTATATTTACAGGTAATCCATGGACTGAAGAAGAGCATAGAATGTTTTTACTTGGATTGCAAAAGCTTGGTAAAGGTGATTGGCGTGGCATATCTCGTAGCTATGTGGTGTCTAGGACACCTACCCAAGTGGCTAGCCATGCACAGAAGTATTTTATTCGTAAATCTAATATAACAAGAAGAAAAAGAAGATCAAGCCTCTTTGATATGGAAGCTGATGAGGTCTCTCTCTCTCTCTCTCTCTCTCTCTCTCTCTCACAGATGCTCTATTTACCACACAATTGGTCCCCTGAGTTTTGGTGCTATGGTAGGACATCCAGGTTGTCACCCAAGCACCCGCGGTTCAATCCCCAGTTATAGTGTATTTGCAGGAATTTTTCCTCCAAATGGGGGGCATAACCAAAGGATGTCGAACTTCTGGATTGACTGCCATGTGTGCTTCCCGATTTATCTGTGGGAAACTTCCGTGGGGCCGGGCTAGTCACCCCAGAATAGTCAATGAGGCTAATTGGGATTATCATTTTTTTTATTTACCACACAATTGCACTTATTTCTCATTATTTTCTCAATTAGTGAGGGCATTAAAATCACTTAAGGAAAACAATCTCATCTTAGCATGTTGGGTATCTAAAAATAATAATTTAAACTAAGCTTCAACCTTACAAAACTCATTTACTTTGCATAGTATTTTTTTTCCTGATGGATGACTCTTTTAAACAGAATTATTTTCAGGTAAATTATTTTTGTACACATGTAGTCTATTGGTATTAACAATTTTTTGTTTTCTGAAAATCTCCACTTTTGTCTATCAAATGACCTAGTTTTTCAAGGTAAATTATGTTTTGGCTACTGTTATTACATGTACCCCGTTAAAGCAGGTTGAATAAGCGATGATGGAGTAGAATTTTGAAAAATGGGGATACATGAAGTACCAGTATACTAAGGGGAAGTGCATATACTTTATGGATTATTTTAACTGAATGCCACTAATACGTACAAAAAGTAACCCACCTTGATATTTCTATGTAGAACTCAAATGTAATGGGTCCTAAAGAAAATACTCAAGATGCTCAAGTCAACGAAGATGATATTGGCAGTCTTTAGTTGCTCTTATCTTACATATCTATTGGGCTGAATCTGTGAATTATAATTGTATCATTTTTGCCTCAACACTATAAATATGGGTGTTTTTTTACATAGATTGATGTTAGTTTTGTGATTTGAAAATAATGTGGCAACTGGAAGGATCGGTAGCCCATGGATCCATTTATTTCACAGAGGACGCCTTTCAGTCATTTTTGTACTACTTGTGATCGTCATTCATTTTGTTTACCAGCCCCTTGAACCTCAAGCATTTTCAATTTCGCAAGAATCAGATGCACAAAATAGCAAGCCACCTCCAATACCTCCAATTCTGAACGAGGAAGATGAATCAATGGATTCTAAAGTGGAAGTAATTGAAGAAGTGCCACAACCAGAAGCTCAGCTGCTCACTTATCCTGTGATGTTTCCTGCATATTTTTCTCCGGTTCTCCAATTTCCTTCCTCTTATTGGTCAGAATGCAAAGCAAATACATTGGAGCAGCAGACACATGAAATTATTAAACCAACAGCAGTACATTCAAAGACTCCTATAAATGTTGATGAGCTTGTGGGTATGTCAAAGTTGAGTATAGGGGAGTCCCTCGTAGGGACAACTTCTTCGTTGGATTTTCTCAGAGGGTCTAAGAGGCAATCTGCTTTCCATGCTAACTGTTCCATGAGGTCTCAAACATGATCCAGCTATTTAAACAAGGAGATCAAGTGACGGTTTGCTCAAAAACTCTTTTTCCTGTATTTTGTATATCGTACCATGATCCTAAATCCATTGTCAGTTTTGTTCAATTACCAATACTTGCTTGCACTTTCCATTTGACATTTTACTAAGTTCTTTGAATTGGCTAACTAATTTCATCGAGTATGTCAACTGTACATATAGTTTCTGTTACTCTTTGCTCTATTTGTTAGTTTGTGCAGACCAATCAGCAACTCCATCTGAACTATATAGGCCACTTTTTCTATTCATGTCTAAATCGACTTCATCGCTAAAATACAATTGTAAAAACTCATGACGTACTTTCCCGAAGTTGTAACTTATACAAGATGTGGAACCAATGCCATATCTATCAACTTTGTTAATATAAAGTCCTGTTTCGTGCACTCGACTATTCTTTTGACTATTTATGTGGATATCGACGCTTAGTATTTCTGATTCATTCAATTGCTTCGTTAGACAACTAAATGGATGCTCCTTTTGGTAATGAATAATTCTATGCTGAATCGTGCTCTTTAACATAAGTTGTTGCTGTGGTTCTTCTGAACTATGATGTTGGTAGTTTTATTTTTCAACTGTTTATGATTTTAGATTCTGATACCTACAATTCTATGCTAACCTTTTCCGGTCTTAACCAAATTTTAGGTACTATGTACTATGGGGCTTCGGAAGATCTTCCTTGCAACCGCCACAATAACTTGGAACCGATTGTCCTTACCTTATCTGTTTATGCTAACTGCAAGACTACCACTAATAATCCAATGACATCCCAAGCTATTGGTTGCCCTCGCGACTGCTAATAATATACAACTTTTGCAGTTGAATGTTCTTCGTCTGACGGAGGTACTTCATGGAAGGTCAAGTATCCTAGCGAATTCGATGTGCATATATTAGTTGTTCCTGCGACTATGATATCGAGCAGGATTCATGTGTGGTATTTGTCGAGGAAGTTGCAACTCACAACTAGGATCGAAATGTTAGTTGTTTCGAAAGTTTTAATCTGTCACTAGGGTGCTGTAAAATTCTATTATTTTCGATATAAAAAATATAATAAGGGTATATTATATATATATATATATATATATATATATATATATATATATATATATATATATATATATATATATATATTCTGATAATTAGTTTTGTTTTTTTTTATTTTATCCATGGTGTTGTTTTCCGTATTTAACCTTGCAAATTACACAACCCAACCACCTTTCGCCACGTGTTGGGCAATCTACCTAAACACAATCCTCCCAACTCGACACGTGAGTGGCACGCGCTCCTCCCCCATGCGATGCGAAGCCGCCCTGATGCTCATCATTGGCCATTAACCGGGCGCCACCGTAATTCCAACCAATCCGATGCCCGTTTACGCAGCCAAACTTCCCTACTCGATGATCCGCCCTGATCCCCTCCAACCATCCGCATAAAAGTTTCCCATCAGTCGCAAAACGGATCGACGGAGAGCGGGGGCCCACGCGGATTCAAGGTCTCAAACTTGCGATCTATGCGATTTGTAGGATGATTTTAAGAAGTGCCGTTGGAGAGGATCCTTACCCCAACATGGCTTCGTGAAATACTCTCCCTTCCAATCCGACACAGGGTGGGCGTGTGAGCGCGAGATAGAGGAGCGTCGAGGAGGAAGACGACGGAGAGGTCGGAGGTGCGGAAGGAAGAGGGTCTCTTGCACCTGCGCTCGATTTCGGCGGAGTATTCGTAGCCGCAGCAGGAAATTGTGTGCCCGTTCGGGAGATTCCTCGGAGCTAGGGTTTGCGGGGTGGAAGGGGAGGCGCCGCGGCGCTCCTGGTCGTCTTAAAGCGCTGATGAGAGCCAGCAGTTACGGGTTGGATTTCGGCTCCGGACGTTGAAGGGGCAACATTTCGTCTCCGGATGGAGGGTGGTGGAACCTTAGCCGCTCTTCCTTTGGTACGTACTTCGTTTCTGTAGTTTTAGTATTGATTCGTCAGGTTTGCGGTGGGAAGAGGCGAGTATGCTGGTTTGGGTGCGTCGTCAGTGGCATAATGGGGAGTTAGGTCTTCACGTACTTGGATTGATCCGTTTGCTGCAGGGATTCTCGAATTGTTGACTTTTTTTTCTCTCTCGTTCCTGAAAGTTGGACCCTTTGTGACAAATTTTGGACATTGATCTCATTTCTTCAGTTTTCTTCACTGCACTATCTCGTGCGGTGCCATTAATATTGCTCTGGAGTTCTCCTGTGCGCTTCTACTCGCCATGCATACCATTTAAGTTTATTTGTTATAGTTTCTATATATCTTGGATGTCTTGTTGTATTTGGATCATAAGTATTCCTTTGTATGGTTATGCGCTTGATGCTTATGACCGTTGCTGAATCATATCCAAAAACAAACATTTTAAGGGAAAATTGATGTTTGAACAAATATGCTGTTTCTTTCTTTCCAAAAAAAAATTTTTTTTTTGAGGCTTAAGGTCCAATACAGTTATGTTGGTCTTGTAATCTCGTTTGCCTATTAATTTTTTTTGTCGGTGCAGATTTTGACACGTTTTTTTTTTTTTTTGATAACTGAGTTGCTTGCCCACTGTGAATTATACTTAGACAATGTCAGTTAATATTTCTGGGCATCATTGTTGCTTTGGATAATGGGCACTACTGCTGTCTCTTTAATTTTGAATAATACTTCTTAGATGTTCCTTAGACATATTTTTAAAAGAATATATGGTTTAATTTTGAATAATACAGTAATCCTGACGTCAATAGATATATGTTTATAAATTCATTTCAATTAAAATTTTACAGTGTGTTCCGATGCTTTTATGCTAAATTGAGAATACAGTGACTGATTCACTATTTCAGATATTGTTGCTAGTAACTGTATAATTTGATCTAAAATTCAATGAGAATTTTAGCTTGTTGGATAGGACTTTTAAAGTTTTTTCAGGTGATTATTAGTGCTTGTAATGATGATTCAAGACTAATATTTTGTCTTCATAGACCATAATGTTTTGGTTATAATTGGAATTTTACTATTTGTTGTCACGGGTAATTTTCCCCCTCATTTTACACTTTTAGCTTGCTGGCTTTCCACCTCTTGGATACCATGTGGTGAATCATATTACTAAAACTGTTAAATTTTCGTTATTTTGTAATAAATTACATTGGATGGAAATGCTGTGATACCTGATGATTGTGATGTAACATTTTTTAATGGTTTTGAGTACAGAAACTTTTGGCTAAATGTGAAGCTAGTTGCCAAGGAGGGCTCTTAGTGCTAAGAAATTAATTCTGTATTCCAGTCCAGAAACCGTTAGATAAATGGAGTGATGATATATTTTGGATACCCTGGCTTCTAGGTCTCACATCATTGTTAATTCTCTTTATGTGTGTGAGTGCACATGTCTTCTGTTTGTTTTAATTCTTGTCATGCTTTCATTTCAAATGGCTATCATACTTATATTTTCATAGTATTAAGTTTCATCATGTTTTTTTTGTTTGTTTAATCTTTATAATTATGTTTTCCTACCAATTTGGATTTTGGTTTATAAAAATTGTGCTAGATCATTTCAGGGTTTTATCCATGGATTGTGATGATAGTGACTTCCAAAGCCAGAACTTTCAAATAATTGGAGAGGACAATGATGGGTTTCCCCAAAGTTTACAATCATATGATCCTCCAAAATTTGATATTGATGATCACTTTCAGTCTCATTTAAGGTTTGATAGTTTAGCTGAATCACGGCTTTTTCTTGGTATTCAAGGTGAAGAAAACAATTGGATTGAGGAGTTTTCTCCCAGACATAGTGCAGCAGCATTTGGTTCAAGTGCCTTGCAGACTTGTTCCATTACAGGGAACGACAATTGGTCCAATACTCCATCTGAAATTGCACAAATGCTAGTAAAATCTATTGGAGATAATGAGGTAAATCCACAAAACATGAATACAGGGTCAGAATCACATGCAATAGAAGACTCTGCTAAAAATACTCTGGGGTTGAATGAAGATATAGCTACAGCCAACCAGCATGGCGTTTCACTTCAAATTCCCAATAATGAAAAATCAGAATCTGTCTTGAATATAAATTCGCCTGACCAAAAGTATCATTCTGTTGGGGAGGTGGTTGCTTCAGAATCCACAGTTAATGAAGAGGTGGTTGCTTCAAAATCCAAAGTTAATGAAGAATTAGCTTCTTCATCAATTGAGTTACCTAAAGCATGTTTAGTTGCTGATGAGCTTCTTGATGTGGTTCAGAGCAAGAACCAGTTGGATAATTCATCGGTGATTGGTTCATTTGTTGATTGTGGCTATCCTATAAACAAGGGTTGTGAGATGAGTTCAATTTCTGTTCAAAGCAACATTCAGAATCATCCCTTGCCTTTATTCACTAATAATGCGAGTACTAAAACAAGTAATCTGGAAAACTCATTAGCAACAGAGCAAAAGAAGGAAGACTGCCCTGCGGTTAATGTGAATAAGAGCTCAGAACCTCCTGAATCTGAAAACAAACAGAGTGATACATTGCCTACTTTTCATGGTGAACATAAACCAAATGATCACAATTTTCAGGATGAGGCTCTTAATAATGATATTTGTGTTATTAAGGACTCTTCAGGAATGGCTCCGACGATCAATTCTCTGATGTTGCCAATTGAAGGGTCTGAAACTGTGCTCTCTGAGAACTCTGGGCTGCTGGAAGCTATTGCTTACCAGGTAAAATCTTTGAATAAAGACTTAGAGACAGAGGATAAAAGATCAACTGGCGCTAGTCAGTTACCAGCTTTAGCAGAGGAGGATGGAGAGAAATTTGTTGAGGTTGTTATTGAGAAGAGAACTGAGCTCTGTGATATAGCAGCGGAACCTCTCAATTCTTCTGCCTTGGTGCTTGAGGAAAGTCAAACGTTTTGTTCCGAGGAACAGAGAGATCTTGATGTGTCCAAAAGAGTTATTGATGACAACAAATGGAAGATAGAGTTTTCATCTTCAGTTCAAACTGAAATATCTGCAGTTGAGGATGATACTGGTTCACAAATTCATCCTTTAACCACCCATAACTTGGATATTATGCAGAAGGAAAAGATTGCTGACAATGAATGCTTAGAAGCTTTTACTGAAAATTCTGCTAAGTTGAATGGCGCAGAACTTACTTTGGTCAACAAACCTTCTGCTTTGCTGGAGGATAGAGAAAATAAGACCTCTTCCTCTCATGAGAAATTGGATCCATTGAGCAAGACTGTTTGTTTGGTTGCTGAATCAAATGTGGACAACATTAGTCATTTGGAGGAAAAGGATAACTCTACACATTCAGGCGGTTCAAATGACAATGATTTTAAGAATCACTCTTCCACTACTGAGACTACACAATTATCTGCACCTGAAACACAGGACCACGGTATCATGATGGATGTTGATGAGACATCAATCAAGGACCAAGCAGGTAATATATTTTTGTGTTTTTTTTTCTTGTAGTCATATTTTAAATTTTAATTGGGGAAAATTAGTGCTTATGTCTATGTTATCTTATAATTTGTGGTCGTGCCTCAGAAGTTATTAATTTTCTTTCCTCGAACAATTCAGAAAATACCCAGCTGCTACACTCTGAGGTTGAAGTGATAGTAGAGGAGAAAGAAGTGATAGTGTCATCCATTCCCGATTCACACTCAGACAGGAAAGATGTACAGGTAGCTTCCCTGTCAGTTGTGAAATGTGTCATAGACAGTGAGATATTAGGAGAACCACGTGTGATACCAGATTCAGATGCGAAGGGCCCATCAATGGAGAGTTTTTCTGATGGACAAGGTACCTTATCTGCTAACCTGCTGTGATGTTTCTTTTAATTGATTAAGTTCAACTTATGAAGAGAATTCTGCTTCCAATTCAAACTTAAACATTTACAGTACTCTGAAATCTTAAGATTATCCTTTTTGTTCATCTATTATAACTTATATCCTGTTATCATTTGCTTGACAGAATTAGATTATTTGAGCTTTGGTCTGTATACTAATTATGCAAACCCCGCATGCACGCTTGAGGGGGTGGCCGACATGGGAGTAGGGGGTGGGAAAAATCAAAGATGTTTAAAGGGATTTTAGAATTTAAATTGGCTGCAATCTATGTTATTTTTGGATAAATTCCTTTTCATATGATAAGAATTGATCTATTTGAATTATGATTGATCTCACATGTTTTTAGGATAAATTCCTTTGTAGGTTTTAAATCTCGACCCGTGTCGAGGTTTCGGTCCCGGACCGGAACAATACGTTTTCGGTATCGTATCGTGTCATGTCAATATAGTTTCTATATTTTTTTTGACGATATAATTTCTATATATTTTTTAATTTTAAATATAAATGTTTTTAATTTTATATTTGATTATTAAATTTGCCTTATATTTTGTGATGTTGAATTTATATTTCAATATTTTCTCATAAGATAATGCCTATTAAATTTTTATAAAAATTATTTAAAAAATAAGTAATTCTCAAAATTCAAAACTAAATTTAAAATTATAAAATTATTTTAAAAATCAAAAATAATTATAAAATTATTTGGAAATTTAAATTATTTTTTAATGTATTTGTAAATTTTTAATTAAAAAAATTATTTGAAATATTTAAGAATTATAAATATTTTTTAAAATTTTAGATTATTTTAAATTGATATTTAATTTTAAAATTATTTAAAAAATTTAAATTTGTTTATATAGCATTTATTAATTTTTAAAATTATTTGAAATTTTGAAATAATTTTTATTATTTATAACTATTGTTAATAATAGTTTATTTATAAAATAATACATATTTAAAAATTAAAAAATCAATTAAACCAAAAAACAAAAAAAAATCGTGGTTGCGGTGACCCACGGAGGTCATCACGGCCCCTGCGGAGGGTTTTAGGAATATATAAAATTTTATTAAAATTTTAAATAAATTTTTATATATTTTAATGGGATAATTTAATTAGGATTTTAATAAATATGTTTGGCTATTTATTTAAGTTACAGGTTCATTGGATCTATTAAAAATAATAATAACATAGCTAAAAAATAAATTAATAAATAATATTTATTATATGTTTTTAGAATTAAAATAAATAAAATGTATAATTAATTATATAATTTTATTAGGGTTTAATTAATCCTCTTTGGATTATCCCTATCATAGCTTGAAGTTGATTGAGATAATAAATCTAAGTTCAGTTTTAATTAAAAAAAACCGTCGACACATCATGACCTTTGGCGCGGTGGGTCGCGCGACCCCTCCGGTACGGTCGTGGGGTCAAGCGACCCCTTTGGCGCAGTTGCTGGGGTCGCACGACCCCTCCCCCGGGGCCGAGGGGTCACGCAAGCCTTCTGCGGAGACCGCGGGTCATGTGACAACTCCACGGCTGTCACTGCTGCTGCCGGTTGGTGGGCAGAACTAATTGTTTCAACTAGATTTGCATATATTTCAATCCTTGAACCAAACCCAAGTTTCTGATGTATACAAACAGAATAGATTTGGCATAGAGGATTCTGCTAGATGGGAAATGATCTGACTTTTTTTGTAGTGCCATATTGCATGTCATGTATCTAACGTCTCTCCTCTCTAGAAATAAGGTCCTGGGTGATGAGATTTCTTAATCCTAATATGGCAAATGTCCACATAGATGACAAGTTTGTTTTTTACAGAAACTTCCAAAACTGGTGAAGGTCAATTAGCTTTTTCAGCTGGAGCATATGCTCTTTCCACTTGCAATAGCACAGAAGGGGAAAATGCAAAGTTAGCTTTGACAAGCAATTCTGACAAACCAAAACAGACTGATATAGAATGTGAGTATACTTCACATTATCCCTGTTGTAAGCAGAAATCTTTTATTAGCTTACTTCACATGGATGGCCTAGGCATATAGAAGATCCCTAATCTTGTATTATTATTAGATTGCTGAAATGGAAGAGTTAAATTATTAGTTGATTGTCCTATAAATAATTCTACAATCCGTTGAATTTGCAATTACATGGAAGTATATGTTAGAAATTCTGTGTGTACAACATGGGATTTTATCAACAGTAAACACCATCAGAACTTTTTTTGGTTTCTTATAGTATGTATTGTTTGTGTTTAGTTACACAATGAATTGTGATATCATCTGGTTCGGTCATCAATTTGCTATCTTCTGAAATGGTTTGAGTATCAGTTGGTTGCCCACAAAGAATCTCTCTAATCCTTTAAATTTGTGCATGCACATGAATGTTCTCAGTGCACAACATTCAACAATCAACATCATTAGTATTTTTCATATGCTTATAGCATGTGACGCAGAACAGCGGAAGAATGAAGATACAATCCTCACCTTGACTGCGTTATTAGGTCTTATTTGTGTTATAGTTACACAGTGAGTTGTAAACTTGTAATACTACCTTGTTAGATCAGTTATCTTTCTGTTAAAATTAAGGTTTTGTTTTACCCAAGGTGAGATGAGTGAGGTTCATATCTTGTCTAAATAATAATCTTTTACATGTTATCTTGCTATAGCCTTGTAGATGGTCATTTTACTTCTATGCATGTAGATGCACAATTTTGTAGTTAGTGTTAGTGCACTCCATTGAAAACCAGTGTTTATCATGTAAAAAATCTATTTGCAGTTGATATGTCAAATATTGGTACAAATGGCTTTTCTCAGTTGCCTTTGCATGAAAGCAATCTCAATTCCTGCTCCTTTGACTCTCAAGGTGGAAAGCCAAGTTCATATGAAACAAATTGTGGCTCACTAACTGTTATTAGTTGCAATGAGTGGAACATTGAGGAAAGGAGTAGCACACAATATAGAGAAAGGAATAGTTCATTGCAAAATCTTGCAGGCTCTTCTTTAGAGGCATTAAAGTTTGATAGTTTTGAAGGCACTGTTCAAGATTCCAAAATGAGTACTTTAGGTAATGATGGAAACTTCACGTTTGTTGTCCCCCTAGACAAAAGTGATCCCCCAGAAGACAGCAAGAAGGATCAGGAATCCATCTCCCAAATTCAGTCCTTAGAACAGCATCAGGTGATCATTTTAATGCATTCACATTCAAATATCCATTTGCATTTGCTACCATTGGCAAGATCTACAACTAATTTAGCATATCTTTCTCAAGTGTAGATTTCTAAGGAGATTTCTCAGGAACATCCAAGTGAAACTGTAGAAGAAATTACTAGCAATCCTAGCTTGAGTGTGGAAGACAAAAAGAAGAAAGTGTCTGTTCGTGGAACTAGGAAGGCAGGCATTTCAAAAGGAGACGCTGATGAGAATTCACAAGAAAAACATTCTAAAGGAAGCAAAAGGACACCACGTAGTACCTCTAGCAGAGCCTCACGAAACAAAACTGGCAAAGAAGATGTACAACAATGTCTCTATGTTGATTCTAATACTAAATCTTCCTGTTCTCCAACTGTTCAAACATCTAATCTGCCAGACACGAGCACATCAGCGCCGCCGCTATTTCATCAGCCTTTCACAGATTTACAGCAAATACAATTGCGTGCTCAAATATTTGTCTATGGTTCTCTCATGTGAGTTGCAGACACTTCATTATCATTCCTTTCTTTATTATTTGATTTAGCTGATTATATTTATATTATTCTACCTCTTTCAGACAAGGAGTGCTGCCCGATGAGGCTTGTATGCTTCCAGCCTTTGGAGGAACTGGTTAGTGTTCTGAAAAAGTTGGTAAATCTTTGTCAGTCATTCTTGACTGATCTGAACTGTTTTGCTTAATTAGATGGAGGAAGGAGCTTATGGGAGAAAACATGGCGTGTTGCTTCAGAAAGGTTTCATAACCAGAAATTACTAACTAGTAGTTCAGGTACTCCTTTGCTTTCTCATTCATGCGGGTTTCATTGAACATAGCTATTACATCTTTGAAAGTTATTTGAGATTTTTGATAAAGTTGTTACTAATTTGGTTGCAGAACAAGTTGTCAGCTGCAGCCCTCTTTCAAGCAAGGTTCTTAATTGCTCTGCTGGTAGGAGGGACAGTAAAACCCCAATTGCAGCTACAAAAAGTTCCGTTGTTTCTTTCCAATCACCATTCCAGAGTTCGTCAAAGGATGTTTTACCCTCAAATATCACAAGAGGCACCTACTTGGAATCCAATCAATCTCTGTCGCCGTTACATTCATATCAAACTTCTCAGATGAGACCGTACTTAACCAATTCTGCACCTTGGTTTTCTCCTAGTCCTCACCATGCTTCCTGGACTGTTCCATCACAAAGTTCACCTTTTGATTCCGCTGCACAGCATTCTTCTGCAATAACTTCTGAAATAGCTCAAGTAATGCCTGCAAGAGACTCTTCTAAATCTCTTGCTGCAAATTTGCAGCTTACCTCACATGGTGCCTTGCTGCCTCGTCAAGATACTCCAAGTATTTCTTCATCATTGCCAAGTCAGATTCAAAATAAGGAAGCAACTCCTGCAGGAAATAAAAACCCTTCAATTAGGGACAAATCCCGAAAGAGGAAAAAAAATTCTGCGTTAGAGGAGTCTGTGTTGAATATTTCAGCTACCCAACCTCAACGAGATTCTGCTTCTGCCACTTGTATCACTAGTAATCTGCCTAGTTCTTTATCCTTTCCTCTATCTTCTAGTTCTCTAAGTCCTAATACACCTGTTGGCTTTGTTTCAACTACATCTCAAGCACCAACTGTTCCTTACTACCAAATATTGGGCAGTAATTCTCAACAGAATGTCCTCTCAAAAGAGACCTGTACTCATATTGAGCAATCAAAAGTGCAAGCTGACAGTGCTTCTGCTTATGCTGCCACTGCTGTTAAGCACAGCCAAACTATTTGGGAACAGATGACTGTTCAGAAGTCAGGCCTCGCATTGGAGGTTGAAGGGAAACTTGCCTCTGCAGCTGTTGCAGCTGCAGCAGCTGCTTCTGTAGCAAAGGCAGCTGCAGAAATTGCCAAGGTTGCATCTGAGGCTGCAAAACAGGCTAAGTTGATGGCAGATGAGGCAGTTAATTCGTCATATGCTGAAAATATTACTCAAAACACTGAAAATAGTCTTGATATTGGAAAAAGTTTGCTTAACTTGCCAGTTAATGACAAAATTAATGGTCTTTCAGTTATTTCTGCTGCACGAGAGGCTACAAGGAGGAGGGTAGAAGCATCCTCTGCAGCCATGAAGCGGGCTGAAAACTTGGATGCCATACTGAAAGCTGCAGAAATGGCTGCAGAAGCTGTGTCCCAAGTTGGAACGATCATTGCAATGGGGGACCCTCTGCCATTGTCGATAAGTGAATTAGTAGAAGCTGGACCTGATGATTATTGGAAACGTCATCGTATGACTATGAAAATTGATTCTGAATCATATTCACAGGCCAAGAAGAATTCAGGTTTGCATATAGCAAGTGACCATGAGTTATACGCAAAACAATCAGCTGAATTATTGCCATCAGATCATAACAAGAGACCAAATTCTATGCCTCCTGGCAATCAGAAATCCATACCATTTGAGGAACATTATGAAGGTGTGCAACTTGTGAATTTCACAATATACTACAATTGTTTATGACATACTTTATGCAGTTGTCTAGATTCACCTTTATATGATTTGCAGGGCATGAGTTACAAGGCAGGGAAAATATTGTTTCAACTGAAACTGGGAGCAGTCCTATACAAGGAAGTACCATTCAGACAGGCTCCCTTGTTGAGGTATACAAGTCTGGGGAAGAATCTTACAAGCGGAGAATGCTTAAATATTTTGACCTATATTAAATAAGATCTTCAAATTATTTCTTTTTTAAAAAAAAATATTACTTTTTAAAAATATCTCTATTAAATTAGATCTTTAAATTATCTATTTTCTTTATTTTTGTTGGCCCTGATTCTCATACATTAGTCAAAATATGGTTTTCAGGATGATGAATTCCAAGTTAAGGAATGGATCATAAACCCTCAAATAGTTAACCCATTTGTTACTTCCTATGATATATGGAAAATGGAAGATCTAGAAAGCCTCCTCAAATGCAACACCATGTTTTTGTGGCTGAATGGCTGTTTTTTTCAACCTAGCTTTCGATTAGGGATGGCGAGGTCGGATTTAGATCGGATTTCATATCCTCTTTACCCATTCCCATCTATTGTATTCATCTATTCATCCCCATACCCATTTCTATACCCATCGGGTTTTTAACTTTCATCCTCATCTCCATATCCGTCGGAGGGTTGGGTATCCAATTCCTACTCATCATCCTATTACTATCTACAATTCTCATTTTTTTAAAAAAAAAAATATTTCTTGTTTGCTCTTCCTCATCTCGGGCTTCTTCGATTGGGTGAGAATTTCTTGTGAAAAAGAAGATGAGATACGTGTTGGTGATAGGGCAAAGAGGCAAACTAAGTTTTTTTTCTGAGATAGAAAGCGGGTTAAAGTTTTTTCTTATATATCGGGTATCGGGTAGGGTATAGATAGGATTTTACCACAGCCTCCATACCCGAATCCGAAAATACCCATATCCGATTACCTGCTTACTATAATCGGGTCTAAAAATTCCCTCTATACTCTTCTCCATTCGGTTCGGATATCAGATTTCTCATCGGATTTGGAGAAAATTGTCATCCCTAATTTCGACGACTCAACCTATTTTAAGATGAAACTTTGCTTTGTTGGAACCACACCTCCTTGGAAATTATTCTTCGTTCATTTTCTCTTTTTTCTGACACTGGACAAAATACTTAGGTTGTAGCTAAAGAAGGTGGCCTTCGAGGAGCTTGGTTTTCTGCATTTGTCCTTGATATCAAAGATGGTAAAGCATTTGTGCAGTACAAGGATCTTCTGTCTGCTGAAGGTACAAGATTCTTACTTGAATTAACAAGGAGGTTACACTATCACCTAAAATTATTATTTTTAACCGTCACCCGCTCCTGGGAAAAAACAAAAATCTGAATTTGGTTGTGCCTATAAAGGGAAAGAAAATATAATTTCAAATATGTGATGATTATTTTTAACTCTGATTTGATGATAGTAAATTTTCTAGTAATTTAAGCTTGTATGCCAATTATCCCAATTCAGGTCATGACAAGCTCAAGGAGTGGATACCACTTGAATTCAAAGGTGACCAACCTCCCAGAATACGTGTAGCACATAGCTTAATGGTAGGTATGCCAGAAGGAACAAGGAAGCGGCGGAGAGAGGCTCTAGGCAATTTCAATTGGGCAGTTGGTGACAGAGTAGATGCATGGATGCGTGATGGGTGAGCTTAATTTATGCATTTTGCTTTGTTTTAAAAAATTATTTGTTAATTTAAAGATTTATTCATAAAACATCAACAAGCCATATTAGTCTCAACTTTTTTGGGTTGGACGCACTCTTCTCATTTCTCCATAGAGAATATTTAAACTGTTGTTGATATCTCAAAGTACTGTTCTATTCTCCCAAATTGTTCTATTACTAACTATATATATAAAGCAAGTATACTTTGACTGTTTACTGGACAGTTTTCCCATATTAACTGCAAAAAGAAGACACAGGCAGGGTGGATAATTTCCCATCTTCAAGCTTTTGACTGTCTTAGGATTACTTTTCTCCTGTGCTTAATATTCCATTTGCCTGGCAGATCTTTATGAGTACTACGTTAATCTATTTTTAATCAAGTGATTTCCTAATGCTATATTATCATATATACATGGTAATCATGAAGTAACCGTGTCTACTTCTTGCATATTCAGTTGGTGGGAAGGTGTTGTCAGTGAGAAGAATCCAGATGATGAAACCAAGTTAACTGTACACTTTTCAGGTATGTTTGTAAGGCAAATTGCTATGTTTTTCTTCCCTTGAGTTTTCTTTTGGTTAAAATTGCTTGTAAAGAAGGCAGAGGTTGGTTAGTTAAAGAGTGAACACATTCAAAATACCATTTTCTGTATAATTGTCGAGGATATAAATATAGGAATTTGCCTCTTTACGAGCAGCTATAGATTTTGGGATAAGAGGATAGCCAATCAACTTCTAAGATGAGATTAGAGTACGAGGCCATTTCTCCAAAACTACATGTGTCAAAAAGAAATTCATCAATTCATATGTTGGGTTTGAGCCAATCTAGTGAAGTATACACATCCATGGTACATTAACATACCATGGAACACTTCATAAAGGTTCCGTTACTCATATGCATTTATGCACATCCAATTCATTCTGCGATTGGTTGTTTAACCTTTATTATTCTTCAATTGTATAAAATATTTATTTAACCATCCTTGATCCTTATCTGTTATTCTAAGTGCAACTTCAATATATTAGTTTTTTTTCATTTATCTGTAGGATATAATTTTAAAATTACATTCATTTACTGGGTTTCCATTTTTCTTTTTTCTTTCTTTTGTTGATTAAATTCAAAGCAGGGGATGACTCCTCAGTTGTTCGAGCTTGGAACTTACGACCTTCACTTTGTTGGCAAGATGATCAATGGATAGAATGGTCTAAAGAAAAAATCACTCTTGAAACCTATGAGGTATTTTGTTTTAACCTTTCTCAGCAATGTCTTATCTTTGCGTTTTTTCCTTTGTATTTCCACTGCTAACTGCTAGGCATTTGCCTCCTTTTAGATTATCTTTCTGTTTCATTTTAATTTTTTTGGGGTTTGAAATGTGTCATTCTGTTATCCTGCAATAGGGAGATACACCCCAGGAGAAACGGCGAAAGCTTGGGCTATTAGATAACAAAAATAAAGAAGAAATAATTGAGGGAGGATTGAATACTTGCACAAATGACTCAAGCAAGTTGGAAGAGATAAACCAACTTAATTTATCAGCAAGGGATGCAATATTTTCCATGGGGAAGAATGTTGGTGATGGTAATAACAATGATGCATTTAAGGTCAAACGGGCAGGCCTTCTGAAAGATGGACCAAAGGTGGTGTTTGGTGTTCCTAAGCCTGGAAAAAGACGCAAGTTTATGGAAGTTAGCAAACACTACACAGCTGATAAAATTGAGAAAACAGCTGAAAGGAGTGATTCGATAAAGTTTGCAAAATATTTGATTCCCCAAGCGCCTCAGCCATGGAGGAATAGCTCCAAAGCAGACACTAAAGGAAAGCAAGGCACCAACTTGAATACCAGAGTCCTCAAATCTTTGAGGTCACAGAATGTTCAGACCAAAACTACTGTGGGTAAGGATAAGTCAGTTACCAGTGCTTCTGTCTCAAATGGAGTAGAAGTGAGTCTTAAAACTTCTTTTAGCACTGGAGAGAAGAAGAGTTCATTAGAAGTTGGTTCTCTTCCACATTTTATTGGTAAAGTAGATGTTGCAGTCCTCGGGTCCTCTGTGCAGCATGTACCAACTATGCCAGCACCTAAGAAGAAATCCTCTTCTCTTGAGCTTGAAATAGGGGGAAAAGAAAAGGGCTCATCTGTTGTGGACCAGTCATCCAGATCTGAAGTGCAAGGTTCTGAAAATATTGTAAAAAGATCTGCTGATGTTACTGAACCCCGGAGATCGAATCGTAGAATTCAGCCAACATCAAGAGTGAGTTTTCTGACTTCTGTTTTATTGTACTTTCAAATCATATAATTTCTTTGTTTGCTTCATTTGTTTTGAGTATAATTGAATTGTTGTTTTCTTTACTTTTGAGAAGTACAATGAGGAATGCTCGGCTTCATATGTAGACCTATCTTGTTATGCTTTTGCCACATGTTATCCTTTCTAGAACTTCAGTCTCAAATCTTAACTTGCATATATGATATAGGTTATGAAGTTGACTTGATGACAATTTGATGGCGTCTTAAAATTGGACATTGATCTTAACACATCATGTTAGAGTGACAAGCTCTAACTGGTCAACTTCTCTGAAATTTTAGCTTCGTTTTTTCAAATTGGTGGCTGCCTACTGTCCATGTCCGATCCCATCTTATCTATTGCACAGTCAAACACATCATAGTATTATGCATGGCGTGTCAAGTCATCCTGTTAATATGTTGCTAGTTGTATTATAGTTGACTCATGTTGGCAATGACTTGATGACCATTTGTCATACAACTCACGAGTTAGTACATTGTAATCATTCCTTGTTATCTTACGATTACTAATCATATCTTAAATAGAAAAAAGTAAATGCATAGACCACCGTATTAGTTAAAAGCTATTCATGAAAATTGTCTTTTTAGTTTGATATACAAAATAAAAAGTTTGTTAGTGCATCATGTCTCATGTTTCACATAGTGCACCAACTTTCTCACTGGCTGATTGAAGAACCTTTTGCTTTATAGGGCCTTGTCTAGGAATAGATTGCAATCCACCTCCAAGCATTGTTTTTATATATGGAATAGTAGATTCTAAATTCACATTCTCGAGTGACAAAATTACCGTATTTCATATCATGTTTTATTCAATGTTCCTTCATCATTAGGTTAAACTCTGCTTGTATGTACCAACATGCATTTTGTTCCTATTATAGAAGGTCAATATTCACTGTGTGAGGGTTTTCTTCTGATATATCACAATCGACAATTTAATATTCTTTATCTGAACCTATTGCTTTTTCTTGAAAAAAAAAGCTGTGTTAGTGAGATTGCAAATAAGAAACACCAAAGCTTGTGTATCAATTAATATGAAATATTTCAGGAGCCCACTTTTTTGGCCATTGTTTTCAAATTCATAGGTTTTCTGTTAAGTTGATATTATTACCATACACAGTTACTGGAGGGACTGCAAAGCTCTCTGCTGATATCAAAGATTCCCAGTTTTTCACACGATAAAAGTACCAAGACCTTGCCTAAAGGTGGACCATCTTCTAGAGGTAGTTTTTCTTTCAGAGAATAGATGCATTGGATTGCAGGCATTTTACATTCCCCACTTTTGTTTCAGGTCAGAGTCACAGATGATCGCAGATAGCTTCGTTACTGATGTATTTCAGATCGCATAGATTTCCAGCGCAACTATGACAGGATTAAAGTTAGGGTTCATGTACATAAATGCTATCCCAGGTTTGCGATACGAAAGACTTCTTTCTCAGATGATAGATGGTGTAAGTGAAACCTTTGTGATCAGATGACTAGGTGTATAATGCCATAGGTTCAAAGTTAACTGCTCTTTATCATGAGCCTAAACGGATTTATTCTCAAATTCTGATTGTACTTGTCAAGCTATTGAGTTCCTTGCTGCTTATGGTAGATTTGTGCAGAAACTTTTGTTTTTACAAGCACAGTTCTTGTCGAAAGTGTTTGCTTGTTTAGCAAGGTTACAAGCACAGTTCTTCTTCGATCACTAGGGCTTCCATTACCGGCGATGGCCTACCGGAGCTTCGGATTCTAGGTCTCCTCTTTGTGCCTGCTTCTTAAATATCCCCTTTTATGTTTGATTGGTTCCGGTGATTTTGGTGGTTTGCAATTCGTAGCTCGCCAGCAGGCTAGGGTTTTTATTGAGTTATAACTTCCTCATTTCGATTGCCCATTGGTTGATTTTAGTTGCCATTGTAGTCTTATCGGAATGGAGAATCACGAACAAGATTTTTGGAACTAGTGTTCATGACTTCTTTCATTTGAAATTTTTAGTGAGATCTTCTGTGTGAGAAGACCGTATCATTTGAGTCTCACGGCAACGCCACAACTGGTTTCCTTGAGAAGCTACTAACATCACAATAGAAACAGTTAAAAGCAAACCATCTTAATGTGTCTTGGAGACTGTCTGAGGCATCAATTGACTTGTTAAGATGTGAAGAGGAGGTTTTTAATTTAGGGCTTTTTCTTTTTGGTTCTTGTTGAAGTGACGCTCGTTCCTCCCAAATATCTTCAAATGCATTATAATTCAGTTTTCCATTCAAACCAATCTTTCAATTGTATGATCCAAAAATGAACGAACTACTAGCTGCAGCTGCAGGAATTGCTGAAGACCCTGCAGAATCCAATATGGACTATCCAAGTCTGCAATGACTAATGCAACAATAAGGCAGCCAGCAAATCTATACTACAACTAGTGCTGCCGCTGCAATAACCTCATCATATAATCCCCTACAAGAAGCAATGATGGGACCACCAGGATACCCACCAACAACTCGAGCAGAGACTGACCCATCCAGCCTTCAGGCTTATTACTGAACAGAGACCAGTTACTGGTGTAAGGTTCAAGCGAGAACCAAATGTGGACCCTCTCTTTAGCACAACAAAGGGGGAGCTATTTTTGTCATCCCAGAAAACTTGGGATCTCTAGATGGGAATCAATCACCAAAAATCATGTTGTCAGCCAGGGTTTCACTGACTCCAAGGATAAGGCTGAATACATGGAAAATCTATTAGGTGAAGTAGAAAAGCTAGCATGGATACAGTAGAGAATGACACATCCAAATGAATATGATGCCAATCAGTATTGCAGAAGGACGAGAAGGTACGCAAAATATTCTTTCTCAAATGAGGCGTGTGTTTTCTTCAGAGGATCCTACTCTAGGATCTACTGCTATTCAAGAGACAGCATATCGAGACTTAACTCTTTTGTGATAATGTTAAAAACATTGTTAAATATATGAATGACTATATGTGACTAGCATCAAAAATCGAAAGGCTTTATACTGGAATAGAGCTCTCGGAGAAGTTCTGGTTTAAGATGCCCAGTGATCTAGGTAGCAGAATAAAAGTTGCTTTTAATGAAAAATACCCAGGTTTAACTGTTGGAGTATTTCCAAGAATATTATTTGCTTACAAATTTTTGGAACAGGAAAGCAAGGAAGCAGCTTTCAAAAGATCTTTAAAGAACTTATCTTTTTGCAGCCAGATACCTATCCCTAGATACTACAGGGGGCAAGAGCAACGTAAGTACGGAAAAAGAAGAAGTCGAACATACAAAGGCAAGTCTCATGACTCACATGCAAGAATAGAAAAGCGGAAGCATTTGTTTAGGGATAAGAAGTGCAAGTGTTATCTCTGTGGACAAGAAGGTCATTTCGTCAGGGAATGCCCAAATGATAAAAGAACCATAAAGCGAGTGGCGGTATTTGAACAATTGGCACTCCCAGACGACTGTGACATGATGTCACTCTAAGAAGGTGAAACCCAAAGTGATGCAATCTTTAGCATCTCAGAAGGAGAAAATGACCTTGAAGATTTATACAAGTCAATTCAAATCCTAAACTTAACTGTGTCTATATTTATGCTGGGACAGGAAGATGGAGGATATAGACCACAAATAAAGATTACTGAAAAACAACTAAATTGTTTGCATAATTGGAGGTCAAATGAATCAGTCTATACCCCGCAACCAACCAATTGTACTTGCTGCAAAAGGGCTACCATAAAAAGAGCAAGGATCCATTGTCTGGAATGTCTTACAACAGTATGTAATTTATATGGACCTTATTATTTTAACAAAGAAGTCCCTGTGGCACTAGCAGCACCAACGCCATTTTTCTCTCAAAACCTCATACAAGAGCAACAGTACTACATTACATGGTGCCAAGGAGAGATGGAGCGACTACAAAAGGAAGCAAGCTATTACAAACTTTTATATGAAGAAATTCTGATGGAAAAGCAACTCCACTGGTGTATGGAATCAATGAACAGAGGAAAAGCTCCTTTAGAAATTGAAGATGAAGAGGAGGAAAATGAAGAAGAAGCTGTAAATATGCTCTATGAAGAAACCACCAGTAGGATCTTGGTTACGCAAAAAGTTAAAGGACCAAGGTTAGTAAAGAACATGCTTTATAACCTAGCCATAGAAATAGAAATTTCTGGTATTTCCAGGTTTAAACTTAGGGTTATTCTCAATACTGGAGCTACAACATGTTGTGTAGACCAAAACTCCGTTCCGAAAGAAGCCCTGGAAGAAAATACATTCCTTGTTCAATTCAGTGGTGTAACTCTCAGCAAACTGCTCGATTAAAGCTTAAACAAGGAAGGATGTATATTTGGGAAAATATATTCAGGATTCCTTACATGTATAGTTTTCCTATGACTTTAGGAGATAACATCCAAATGATTATTGGCTGCAATTTCATAAGGGCAATGCATGGAGGAGTACGCATTGAAGGTAATATTGTTACCTTTTATAAAAATCTCACGACAATTAATACCTTGTCCTCAGTAACAACTGCATCAGCAATTGAGGAACTTGATATAGAAGAAGAAGAATATATTCAAATACGGGGGAGATGGTTTATTATTCTGAGACATCTTCGTAAGTATTAAAGAAGGAATTTTATCCTATTCTTGAAGAACTAAAATGACAGGGCTTTATTGGAGAAAATCCCCTCCTCCATTGGGCAAAAAACCAGATACTATGTTATCTGGACATAAAAAATCGAGATTTTATTATTGAAGATCAACCAATTAAGCATTTAACCCCACAACAAAATATGTCTTTTTCAAAGCATATCAAAGCTCTACTAGATATTGGAGTAATTCGCCCAAGCAAAAGTCGCCATCGAACTACTGCAATCATACTCAAATCTGGCACAACTATTGATCCAAAAACTGAAAAGGAAGTTAAAGGAAAGGAGCGTATGGTTTTCAATTATAAGCGCCTCAACGACCTCACCCATAAGGATCAATATAGTTTGTCTGGGATTAATACAATCCTAAGAAAAGTCAGTCATAGTAAAGTTTACTCCAAATTTGATCTCAAGAGTGGTTTCCACCAGGTAGCAATGCATCCAGAGTCAATTGAATCGATGGCCTTTTGGGTTCCGTAAGGACTATATGAATGGCTCGTAATGCCATTCGGACTGAAGAACGCCCCAACTATTTTTCAACGAAAAATGGACAATTGTTTTCAAGGAACGAAAAATTTTATTGCGGTATATATTGATGATATCTTGGTCTTTTCTCAAAGCTATCAAGAACATACGGAGCATCTAAATATAATGCTTGGTATATGCCAGAAAAATGGGCTTATCTTAAGCCCCACTAAAATGAAGATAACGGTTACGAAAATTGAATTTCTTGGTGCAATTCTAGGAGAAGGAAAAATCAAGCTTCAACCCCATATTATTTTAAAAATTGCAGATTTTCAAGAAAAAGAATTATGCTCTATAAAAGGAATGAGATCTTGGTTGGGACTTTTAAACTATGCAAGGAATTATATCTCAAACCTGGGGTGACTGCTTAACCCGTTATATGCTAAAACAAGCCCAACAGGTGACAAGCGCATGAACAAACATGATTGGACTCTAGTTAAAAAAATTAAGAAAATTGTTTTCCATCTACCATATTTGGAGGTACCACCAGAAGAATGTTTTATGATACTTGAAGCGAATGGTTGCATGGACGGATGGGGAGGAATTTGTAAGTGAAAACCGTGAAAATATTACCCTAGAAGTATGGGAAAAAAATATGTGCATACGCCAGCAGCAAATATAATCCACTATTGATGCAGAATTACATGCAGTAATGAACTCCCTAGAAGCCTTAAAATTTACTTATTAGACAAAAGAGAGATAATCATCCGGACTGATTGCCAAGCAATCATCAATTTCTTTGGAAAAACTTCCACAAATAAACCTTCAAGAGTTAAATGGTTGGCGTTCACAGATTATATTACAGGAACGGGCATAGATATTGCCTTTGAGCACATTGATGGAAAGGATAATCAACTTGCTGATACCCTTTCACGATTAATAAGTTCCCTCATTTTTGCAGAATGGACAAAGCCGGAGATGCTAGTCAAACATGACCTGGCAGTCATGGCTATACAGGAAGTAAAGGAAAGGCCCAGCAGGGAAGCTCAACAGCAGATAATCAATATACTTTCGACATGGATAGACTCTATGAGAGGTACCAAAGCCTCCTACTCTACCTACACCAGCGAATGTGACATGGGATCCCACTTGACGAATATGATGATATCAAAGAACAACTCATGCAACTCCAGAAGCAGGCCTCAAAGCAAGTTGTTTTCGTAGTACAACAACTACGATACCTTCATGCATACAAATTACAAGAATGTGAGAAAAGAAGCACAAAAGACAGCTATTTGCAAAATTGGTATTCTGCAACAAAGCAAATAGATGAACAGCCGATGGCGCACTTCATACTGTAGAAAAAGCATGGTGGGCCCAATGTAAATTAACCTTAGTGAATCATAGATCCAATGTGGATACTCCGCAACTGTATTACATGATAAAAAGCAATCCTTATGACTCAACCTCAATAATTGAGCACGATAAGATTTGCTAGCTGTAAAAGCAATCCTCGTGACTCAACCTCAATAATTGAGCATGATAAGATTCGCTAGCTGTAAAAGCAATCCTCGTGACTCAAACTCAATAATTGAGCACGATAAGATTCGCTAGCTGTAAAAGCAATCCTCGTGACTCAACCTCAATAATTGAGCACAATAAGATTCACTAGCTGTAAAGGCAATCTGCCAAGGAGATTTGCTCTTATCTTAGAGGACATAAGCATGCGACGATGGAGCACTCATGTGCACCCAGTATTGTTTTTTCCTTTATAAGAGAGCAATATCACATCCTTGCAGAGTAAGAAGTCAAGAATAACCTGAGCTCTACTTGGGTTTGTAAGAAAGTTTGTAAGCAAGTTTATAAGCAAGTTTGGATTTGGGTTTGCAAGTTAATAGAATCCGTGAGTTCATCTCTCTCCTTATTTCTATTAATTTGTTAAGTTTATCACACCCTTTCGCTACTCTGTTTTTGATCTGAAGTTCATTCATTTTCAAATAACGTTTCCATTTTGCTATTTGGTATCAGAGCGAGGGTTAAGAGATGGAAAACTAAAACCGAGAAGTTAAGGTAATTAAGGAAGTGTTCTTAATAAAATTTGCAAATTAATATATTTAGATTTTAGAAAGTACAAAAGAACAGGTCCTAACTTGGTAAGGTTGGGAGCCTTCTTCTTAACAAAGGGCACATCTGTGTTAGTACGATTTAATGTCTATTATATTATGTACTTAATGTCTGAAATATGGAAAAGAACTATACAAGATTGGTATGCAAATTCACGGACATCTAACCTTGAATACTTTGACCTTATTTTAGTCCCAAAGGTTACCTCTGATCAATTAGCAAACAACCTTGCTGTAGTCTATGATAGAATATGCCTATCATCTCGAGTCCATTTAAGACATCTTAAGCAAATCCAAGAGAAGTGTCAGGACCTTGAAAATAAAGTCTCTAAATTAAACCTAGCCTTACAAAATTTAACCATTATATACACCGAAAATCGCCCTTTAACGAAACAAGAAGTCAGGAATAACTTGAGCTCTACTTGGATTTGTAAGAAAGTTTGTAAGCAAGTTTGGATTTGGGTTTGCAAGTTAATAGAATCCATGAGTTCATCTCTCTCCTTATTTCTATTAATTTGTTAAGTTTCTCACACCCTTTCTCTACTCTGTTTTTGAACTGAAGTTCATTCATTTTCAAATAGCGTTCCCATTTTGCTATTTGGTAAAATGGCAAAATGGGAACGTTATTTGAAAATGAATGAACTTCAGTTCAAAAACAGAGTAACGAAAGGGTGTGAGAAACTTAACAAATTAATAGAGTTCAAAAGCAAAGTAGCAAAAGGGTGTGAGAAACTTAACAAATTAATAGAAATAAGGAGAGAGATGAACTCACGGATTCTATTAACTTGCAAACCCAAATCCAAACTTCCTTACAAAGCCAAGTAGAGCTCAGGTTATTCCTGACTTCTTACTCTGCAAGGGTGTGAGATTGCTCTCTTATAGAGGAAAAAGCAATGTCGGGTGCACATGAGAGCCCCATCGTCACATGCTTATGTCTTCTAAGATAAGAGCAAATCTCCTTAGCAGATTGCCTTTACAGCTAGTGAATCTTATCGTGCTCGATTATTGAGGTTGAGTCACGAGGATTGCTTTTACAGCTAGCGAATCTTATCGTGCTCAATTATTAAGGTTGAGTCACGAGGATTGCTTTTTATCATGTAGTACAGTTGCGGAGTATCCACATTGGGTCTATGATCCACTAAGGTTAATTTACATTGGGTCCACCATGTTTTTCTACAGTATGAAGTGCGCCATCCTGTGGGTTGAATTTTTGATCAGGTCTTCTGCTGCTTCTAACTGTTCATCTATTTGCTTTGTTGCAGGATACCAGTCTTGCCAATAGCTGTCTTTTGTGCTTCTTTTCTTGCATTCTTGTAATTTGTATGCATGAATGTATCGTAGTTCTTGTACTACGAAAACAGCTTGCTTTGAGGCCTGCTTCTGGAGTTGCATGAGTTATTCTTTGATATCATCATATTCGTCAAGTGAGATCCCATGTCGCATTCGCTGGTGTAGGTAGAGTAGGAGGCTTTGGTACCTCTCATCAAGTCTATCCATGTCGAAAGTATATTGATTATTTGCTGTTGAGCTTCCTTGTTGGGTCTTTCCTTTACTTCCTATATAGTTATGACTGTCAGGTCCAGTTTGACTAGCATCTCTGGCTCCGATCATCTACAAAAATGAGGGAACTTATTAATCGTCAAAGGGTATCAGCAAGTTTATCCTTTCCATCAATGTATTCAAAGCCAATATCTTTGCCCGTTCCTGTAATATAATCTATGAACGTCAGTCATCTAACTCTTGAAGGTTTATTTGTAGAAGTTTTTCCAAAGAAATTGATGATTGTTTGGCAATCAGTCTGGATGATTATCTCTTTTGTCTAAGAAGTAAATTTTTAAGGCTTTTAGGGAGTTCATTACTGCATGTAATTCTACATCAATAGTGGATTTTGGTGGATTATATTTGCCGCTGGCGTATGCACATATTTTTTCCATACTTCTAGGGTCATATTTTCGTGGTTTCCACTTACAAATTCCTCTCCATCCGTCCATGCAGCCATCCACTTCAAGTATCATAAAACATTCTTCTGGTGGTACCTCCAAATCTGGTAGATGGAGAACAATTTTCTTAATTTTTTTAACTAGAGCCCAATCCTGTTTGTTTATGCTCTTGTCACTTGTTGGGCTTGTTTTAGCTTATAACAGGCTAAGTAGTCGCCCTAGGTCTGGGATATAATTCCTTGCATAGTTTAAAAGTCCCAACCAAGTTCTCATTCCTTTTATAGAGCATAATTCTTTTTCTTGGAAATCTGCAATTTTTGAAATAATATGGAGTTGAAACTTGATTTTTCCTTCTCCTAGAATTTCACCAAGAAATTTAATTTTCGTAACCGCTATCTTCATTTTAGTGGGGCTTAAGATAAATCCATTTTTCTGGAATATATCAAGCACTATTTTTAGGTGCTCCGTATGTTCTTGATAGCTTTGAGAAAATATCAGGATATCATCAATATATACCGCAATAAAATTTTTCGTTCCTTGAAAACAATTGTCCATTTTTCGTTGAAAAATAGTTGGGGCGTTCTTCAGTCCGAATGGCATTACGAGCCATTCGTATAGTCCTTCCGGAACCCAAAAGGCCATCGATTCAATTGACTCTGGATGCATTGCTACCTGGTGGAAACCACTCTTGAGATCAAATTTAGAGTAAACTTTACTATGACTGACCTTTCTTAGGATTGTATTAATCCTAGACAAACTATATTGATCCTTATGGGTGAGGTCGTTGAGGCACTTATAATTGAAAATCATACACTCCTTTCCTTTACCTTCCTTTCCAATTTTTGGATCAATAGTTGTGCCAGATTTGACTATGATTGCAGTAGTTCGATGGCGACTTTTGCTTGGGCGAATTACTCCAATATCTAGCAAAGCTTTGATATTATTTGAAAAAGACTCCTTTTGTTGTGGGGTTAAATGCTTAATTGGTTGATCTTCAATAATAAAATCTGGATTTTTTATGTCCAGATAGCATAGTACCTGGTTTTTTGCCCAGTGGAGGAGGAGATTTTCTCCAATAAAGCCCTGTTGTTTTAGTTCTTCAAGAATAGGATAAAATTCCTTCTTTAATACTTGCGAAGATATCTCAAAATAATAAACCATCTCCCATATTTGAATATATTCTTCTTCTTCTAGATCAAGTTCTTCAATTGCTGTTGCAGTTGTTACAGAGGGTAAGGTATTAATTGTCGTGAGATTTTTATAAAAGGTAATGATATTATTTTCAATGCATACTCTTTCATGCATTGCCCTTATGAAGTTGTAGCCAGTAATCATTTGGATGTTATCTTCTAAAGTCATAGGAAAACTGTAGGTGTAAGAAATCCTGAATATATTTTCCCCAATATACATCCTTCCTTGTTTAAGCTTTAATCGAGCAGTTTGCTGAGAGTTAATAACATTGAATTGAACAAGGAATGTATTTTCTTCCAGGGCTTCTTTTGGAACGGAGTTTTGGTCTATATAACATGTTGTAGCTCCACTATCGAGAATAGCCCTAAGTTTAAACCTGGAAATACTAGAAATTTCTATTCCTATGGCTAGGTTATAAAGCATGTTCTTTACTAACCTTGGTCCTTTAACTTCTTGTGTAGCCAAGATCCTACTAGTGGTTTCTTCATAGAGCATATTTATAGCTTCTTTTTCATTTTCCTCCTCTTCATCTTTGATTTCTAAAGGAGTTTTTCATCTATTCATTGATTCCATACTCCAGTGGAGTTGCTTTTCCATCAGAATTTCTTCATATAAAAGTTTGTAATAGCTTACTTCCTTTTGTAGTCGCTCCATCTCTCCTTGGCACCATATAATGTAGTACTGTTGCTCTTGTATGAGGTTTTGAGGGGAAAATGGCGCTGGTGTTGCTGGTGTCACAGGGACTTCTTTGTTAAAATAATAAGATCCACATAAATTACATACCGTTGTAAAACATTCCAGACAATGGATCCTTGCACTTTTTATAGTAGCCCTTTTGCAGCAGGTACAATTGGCTGGTTGCGGGGGATAGACTGATTCATTTGACCTCTAATTATGCAAACAATTCAGTTGTTTTTCAGTAATCTTTATTTGTGGTCTATATCATCCACCTTCCTGTCCCAGCATAAATATAGACTCAATTAAGCTTAGGGTTTGAATTGACCTGTATAAATCTTCAAGGTCATCTTCTCCTTCTGAGATGTTAAAGATTGCATCACTTTGTGCTTCGCCTTCTTGGACTAACATGATGTCACAGTCATCTGGGAGTGTCAATTGTTCAAATACCGTCACTCGCTTTATATTTATTTTATCATTTGGGCATGTTAGCTAGAGCCCTAGAGTCAATCATTTGATGATTGTATTTTGGACTTGTTGTATCATATTCTATATAAATAAAGGCATTTGGTTTTTGGTTATTATACTTACTTGTATTGGTGCCAATAAACTAAGTATAATAACGTCCTTGAGTAGACGGTTCTCACCTATATCAATCGGTTAGTTGAACCGATAGTGAGATGATATAGGGAACACTACTCTAAATCATTCCTAGTCGAGTATTAACATTCAGGGACAATGTTAATGCAATAAAACTAGTATGTAGGTCAACTCGATGACTTGATCTCACAAGTCATGGATATAGAGATATCAAGTTGACACATGGGTATATATTAGAGAATGTATACTGAATGACCCGCCATGAGAAAGTATCATGGATCATTATATGAGTGTTATATACTTTTGTTAGGATCGATGACCGCGGCTAGAGAGGGAGGGTGTGAATAGCCGACCACAAATCTTCGTTTCTTTCTACAAGTTGACGTTAGCGCAGCGGAAAATAAAACAAAGAAACAAAGACAAGAAGATCAAACCTCAACATGCAGCGATGTAACGAGGTTCGGAGATAAACTCCTACTCCTCGGCGTGTCCGTAAGGTGGACGAAGCCTATCAATCCGTCGGTGGATGAGTCCCCGGAGAACCGGCTAATATATATACTCCTTCTGGGTGGAGAAACCTTGCCACAATCTTTCTTGCACCAGCAAGAATAGGAGTACAAGAATAGAGGAAACAAACAAGAACAATAGAAATTGTAAACACACTTGCTTGCCTTCTCGTCGGAGTCCGTTGATGAAGCAGCAGCTTCACGGCTCCTGCAGCTAGAAAACCAACACGAAGCTCACGCAAAGCTTCAGCGTAGAGGAGCTCAGCAAAGCTCAAATCACAGTAGTGAGGAAGAAGAAGAAGTTCCTATAGAGGCCCTCGACCTCGGTATATATCTGCACCTGCACCTGTGAAGAAGACAAAGAAGACACAGAGAGGAATCTAGCCGTTGTGTCACAACGGCTAATGCTGGACCGATCAGGCTCCACCCTGATCGGTCCAGACCTTCTCTGATCGGTCTTGGGGACCGATCAGGACCTATGCTGAGTCCACCGACAGATCGCTCTCGCTGATAGTTCGATCGGTCGTGGACCGATCGGAGGATGCATGTTGGTCCATCATCACCTCCTTCTTTGCTCGCTCGACACATTCCTAGAACAGAGTCGAGGAAAATATGAGCTCGTTTGACCTTGATCGGTCACCAGACCGATCAGATAACCCAGTGTATCACTGGATCGATCCACTGATCGATCCAGCTCTTGGTTTTTGCCCAAACCAAGTCCCACGCCTTCCAAACCAATATCCGATCAACCTTGACCTATTGGTATCTCATGCTTAGCATCTGGTCACTCCCTTGACCTGCTAAGACTCCCTACCAAGTGTCCGGTCAATCCCTTTGACCCACTTGGACTTTTCTCTTCGTGTCAAGTATCCGGTCACTCCCTTGACCTACTTGACCTTCTCAACACCAGATGTCCGATCACCCTTGATCCATCTGGATTTTCCCTTGCCCGGCTTCACTCACCAGGACTTTCACCTAGCTTCACTCACTAGGGTTTTCACCTGGCTTCACTCACCAGGATTTCCAATCTGCCCGGCTTCACTCACCAGGACTTTCCAACTGCCTGACTTCACTCACCAGGACTTTCCAACTGCCTGACTTCACTCACCAGGACTTTCCCACTGCCTGGCTTCACTCACCAGGACTTTCACCTAGCTTCACTCACTAGGGTTTTCACAACTGCCTGGCTTCACTCACCAGGACTTTCCCCATCCGGTCCAGAGAACGAGCTACCGAGCCCTCTCTGACCACAGTTCGGAGAATGAGCTATCGAGCCCTCTCCGACTTCCATCCGGTCCAGAGAACGAGCTCCTGAGCCCTCTCTGACCACAGTCCGGAGAAAGAGCTACTGAGCCCTCTCCGACTTCCCATGTGCCAAGCTTCCATACTTGGACTTCTCCGTGCCAAGTCTCCATACTTTGGACTTTTCCCGTGCCAAGCTCCCTGCTTGGACTTTTCCCATGCCAAGCTCCCTGCTTAGACTTTTCCCGCGCCAAGCTCCCTGCTTGGACTTTTCCGAGTCAGGTCAACTCACCTCGGGTCAGCCAGGTCAACCTTGACCAAGGGTTGCACCCACAACCTCCCAAGTTTCTGTTCTTGTCAAACATCAAGATACAACTTGAGTCAGGTCAACCTTGACCTAAGGTTGCACCAACAATCTCCCATCAAAATACAACTCTTCTGTTTTCGTCAAACATCAAAATACAACTTGAGTCAGGTCAACTCGAGTCGGGTCAACCAGGTCAACCTTGACCTAAGGTTGCACCAACAATCTCCCCCTTTTTGATGTTTGACAAAACCATAACCTAACTTAGGTTTTCTAATGTTCTTCCTTGAACATTCTTCCCAAACCTACACTCTCCCCCTTTTTGACACACATCAAAAAGAGTGAATCAAGGTCAAGAGTTTCTTCCTAATGAAGGTCCCATACCTTTCATTGAAACCCTTAATTTCCCCCTTGATACTAAGGTCAACAATTAACTTAGTGATAATCCCATATCACTCAAGTCTTTAGGAGTAAAAACTCCCCCTAAAAGTCAACTCCCCCTTGACTAATAGGTAAAATTTCCCCTAAAGGTCAACTCCCCCTTGACCATTGCACCAACAATGTCTTGGAGAGTTTCAAACCTTCAAAAACCTAAAACACCAACTTCATTGCTGAAATTTCAGAAATTTCAGACAGCACAGTCGAAACTGGCACGCCCTGATCGGTCACCAGACCGATCAGGTCTTCCCTGGATCGGTCACAGTGACCGATCCAGTCACCCTTGGACCGATCAGAATCCCCTCTGATCGGTCCACAACTCTGATTTCTGATTTCTAATTTCTTCTCCCGAAATTCAGAAACCTCTAGAAAATCACAGAAAATTCTAAAAATTGTAAAATTTTGAGAATACACTCCTCATAACATATACTATCATGGAAAAATAGTTTTCTATGAAAATAAATTCCATTTTCAAATTTTGATATAAAGTTCAAAAGTCTTTGAAATAGATCAAAGTTAAACCAACTTTGTATCAACTTACTCAATGATGAATGCTATCACAAGAAAAGCTTCATCAAGGTTTTTCAAATCAATTTTGAAATGATTTTAAACCCTTCAATTTAGGACCATAATCTTAGGGCTAAATGTACATGACTTGTACACAAGCTTTCCCTATGATCCCCCAAATTAGAATTAGGCTCATCTAGGTACAAGAACTATGCACCTTGATCCTAACTCATCATCCTAATATCTCACACACATCTAAGGTGTATCAAACACATTCAAGTCAATTTTGATGTGAGATATGAGTTTAGATCATCTTAGGCTAAGTTCTCATGCATTTTCTAAACAACAATTTGATCTCCATATCAAATTATGTTTTTGTCCTTAAATCAATTTAATTGATTTTAAATGCAAGAGAAGAGATGATGACATGACATATAATGATATCATGAATGAAACATGTGCCCATGTCATGATGTCATGGCACAAAGTGTGAAACTTAAATAAAGCATGACATTTAAACTAACCTAAGCATTATCATGACATTTTAAATGATCATAAAATAAATATGATGTCATGACATGGCATATGGCAAGCAATATATGGCAAATAACATGTAAAGGTATAGAAAATACCTAACTCTAGCCTTAGTTGCCATTTTTGATGATTTTGATCATTTTGCCATAGGTTCTATATTCCTAAGTGTAATAGACCTAAAATCATATACCAAGGATCTTCTAGATCACTATGTGCCAACTAGAATGACTCTGAAAAACTCCTCAAATTTGATTGGCGCATTCTAATCACCTTAGGAATAATTCTTAATTTCATTTTCAAGGCTTGATTATACCTTGAAAAATCCTAAAGTGCCACCTTTTGCCATGATTAGGTTAACTACCAATTTAAGCAAGGTTGGCACACCCTAACTCATCTAGAGTGATGAAATCACGCTCCTAGGAACCCAATACCTATTGGAGCTCATTGGGTTCACTAAGTATTTGTAGGACCGTTAGATTCGATAGAGGGGGGGTGAATATCGATTCGCAAAACAAGAGTATGAGCGCAGCGGAAAAGTAAAATAGACACAGTTGTTTTACTTCGTTCGGAGCCTGTGACGACTCCTACTCGAAGGCCCGTGGTCCTTGACCACTTTCGTTGGGCAATCACTAGCAATTCGAAATAATGATTACAAAAGAATCGTACAGTGAATACTAATGAAAACTAAAAACAAATACCGACAAAAGGGAAAAGAACGGAGCGTAGTGTCGGAGCTTTGTTGGCGTCGCACTGAACGTCGAGCAGCAAGACCAGCAGTAGAAGAGTTCTCAGCTTAATTGATTGATTCTAAAGCTCCTGTCTGGGGCTTCTTTTATATGCTGTTCCAGGCGCCTGGATCCCTTCCGGGCGCCTGGAATGTGACGCAGCTGCACAAACCATGATGCTCCACGTGGCGACGACTCGGTTGGATAGAATTCACCTTCCGGGCGCCCGGACCTCCGAGCGCCCGGACCACCTTGTTCTAGAAAACTCCTTTTTCCTGCAAAACAAAGTTAGTCTTAGGCAAATGTATATCCTGCAAAACAGATTGTCAGCACAGTTAAAGTTCAACAAATAAATAAAAAGAGTATGACTTAGATTCCGTCTTTCCGAGATCGGAATCTAGTCACGATCTCGACTTAGACATCCGAAATGGATCTAAGCCGGATCGACGCCTAATGTCCCCTTCCCGGGAATGCGTCCTCACAGTCACTCCCCTCCAGTGACTTACCTCACTTACCTGCCAGACGTCCGGTCAGCCCGTCGACCCGTCTGGACTTCTCGCCAAGCGTCCGGTCAGCCCGTCGACCCGCTTAGACTTCTCGCCAGCTATCCGGTCAGCCCGTCGACCTAGCTGGACTTCTCGCCAAGCGTCCGGTCAGCCCGTCGACCCGCTTGGACTTCTCGCCAGCTATCCGGTCAGCCCGTCGACCTAGCTGGACTTCGTGCCAGACATCCGGTCAGCCCGTCGACCTGTCTGGACTTTTCCTGCACACTTGATCAAAGTGTCAGACAACAACAAAACTAACTTAACCTATTTGTCATTCATCAAAACCTGGGTTAGACCGTTAGTGCTACCCGCACCAACAATCTCCCCCTTTTTGATGGAATGACAACTTGGTTTAAGTTAGTGAAAACATATGCAAGAAGCAACATGCATTTGTGTGGTTTTAAAGTTAGTTTGTGTTTTCAAATTGGTTTAGCTAACTTAACCACCTAACCCTTCTCCCCCTTTGGCATTCATAAAAAAAAATGAACAGAGGTAAATAATCATAGTGAAGAGTTACTGTAACAGGTAAAAAAAAAATATCTAAGTTTGGTCAAAATTTGAAAGATAAAAGTGTAATTTTTAACACCAAGTAAAAAATAGTCAAGTTGACTGGGGGGAGACAAGTTGAGTTTTGAAACGTTGATCAAGTTTAACTCTTAAGCTTGTGGAAATTTTCAAAAATAGGTTTTTCAAATTTACTTTTTATGTTTAAGTAACATCTACTTTTCAAAAAAGGAAATTTTTCAACTTCGATTTTTCAAAACAAAGCAAAAATTAAATAATTTTTCAAGAAATAAAATTTTTGCCAATATTAATTTTTAAGGCTAATTTGATAGAGGCTAAATTTGAAAATTGGGTGGGATTAAACTTTCACATTTTTCAAATACTTAGTTAAATTTAAATTTTGTAAATCAATGTTCAAACATAGGTTAGGTTTTAAAAAGCATTTTTCAAACACACAAAATTTGATTTAATTCTCCCCCTGAACTTGATATTTAACTTTAACCAGCTGTCTAACCAATTAGGTACTAACTAGCTATCAGAAGATAGTAGCTTTCACATGGTTAGTCAGATTAAGTTGATTACAAGCAGTCAGTTTTTTTGATTTGACTGATTAACTTTAATCTGATTAATATCTGAGTTGTATTTAACGTCCAGACTTATGTTGATGCACTGAAATAAGCATCTTAAGTCCAGACAGTTGGCCTATGCATCTCACCCCTTTCTATGTTTGTCAAACACAAGCAAGGTAAACCTAGGGTGTTGGTGAGATGCTCAAAAACTAGTCCTATGGGTACATGCTTTCTAAGGATTCAAAACTAGTCTAAGGCCAAAACTGTTTTTGAAAATCTAAAAATGGAAAGTTTTTGAAAACATACAGTTTTAACTTATAAGTTAAAAAACATTATTTTTAAAAATAGTTTTAAGACAATCCTAGTCTATTAGGCACATCCCTAATTTTCGTCGTAGGTTGCTAAATTCACTTTCAGGGAGTGGTTTTGTAAAAATGTCAGCTAAATTTGATTTGGACTCAATGTATTTGAGTTCAATATCACCTTTAGTAACATGATCCCTGATGAAGTGGTGCTTAATTTCAATATGTTTGGTTCTTGAATGATGCACAGGATTCTTGGTTAAGTTAATTGAACTTATATTGTCAATTAATACTTTTACATTCGTGATATTTAAGTTGAAATCTTTTAGAGTATGCATCATCCATAATAATTGTGCAACACATTCGCCTATAGCTATGTATTCTGACTCAGTTGTAGATAGAGCAACACAATGTTGCTTTCTACTAAACCAGCTAACAAGTGATGAACCTAATAATTGGCATCCACCACTTGTGCTTTTGCGGTCTAATTTGCATCCAGCATAATCTGAGTCAGAATACCCTATTAGTTCAAAATTATTTGTCCTAGGATACCAGATTCCTACATTTGTTGTTCCTTTAAGATATCTAAAAATTCTTTTAACTTGTGTCAAATGGGATTCCTTAGCACAAGTTTGGTATCTAGCACACATACTAACTGCAAATAAGATATCAGGTCGGCTTGTAGTTAAGTACAGTAGGCTACCTATTGCACTTCTATAGTATTTTAAATCAATTGGTTTTCCATTTGGGTCACTGTCTAAGATTGTGTTTACTGCCATAGGTGTTTTTATTTCTTTTGTATTTTCCATTCCGAATTTTTTAAGTAATTCTTTGGTGTATTTATGTTGATAAATATAATTTCCTTCATTTGTTTGTTTGATTTGTAATCCTAAGAAATAGGTTAATTTTCCCACTAAGCTCATTTCAAATTCTTTTTCCATTAGATTAATAAATTCTTCTAAAAATTCTGAATTTGTTGAGCCAAATATTATATCATCTACGTATATTTGTGCAATAAATATTTCTGTATTTAATGATTTAACAAACAGGGTTGGGTCAATTTGACCTTGTTTGAATCCTTTAGATGCTAAGTAAGATGTTAGCCTCTCATTCCATGCCCTGGGAGCTTGTTTAAGTCCATATAGTGCTTTCTTTAATTTAAAAACATAATCAGGGTGTTCTAGACTTTCAAACCCAGGAGGCTAACCTACATAAACTTCTTCTTTAATTAGTCCATTGAGAAAGGCAGACTTAACGTCCATTTGGTATAGTTTGAGTCCCTTATGGGCTGCATAACCTAGTAACATTCTAATGGATTCTAATCTGGCTACTGGGGGATATGTTTCATCATAGTCAAGTCCTTCAACTTGACTAAATCCTTTGGCAACCAGCCTAGCCTTATTTCTAGTAATTTTCCCAGTTTCACTTAGTTTGTTTCTGAATACCCATTTTGTTTCTATTATTTTCTTGTTCTTAGGTGGTGGAACTAGGTCCCAGACCTCATTATGCTCAAATTGGGCTAGTTCTTCTTGCATAGCTATGATCCAATCTGGGTCTAGTAGGGATTCATCCACAGTTTTGGGTTCAATTTTTGAAATTAATGAAATTTGACTTAGGTTTCTAAAAGATGATCTGGTTTGAACTCTTAATTCTGGGTCACCAATTATTTGATCCGTTGGATGATTTGGGTTAACCCTTATTGTTCTAGGAGGTTGATCCTCCTGATGTTGTTCCTCTTCTTCATGACTTAGAGTTTGGTTGGTTTCTGGAACAAACTCAGGTGTTTGTGTAGATCCTATGTCTTGTTTAGTTTCTTCAAATTTTACATTAGTAGTTTCTTCAATTTTTAAGGTAACCTTATTGTAAATTCTGTAGCCTCTACTATTTAGGGAATACCCTACAAAAATTCCATTTTCAATTTTAGAGGTGAATTTTCCTAAGTGTTCTCTTGTATTTAAGATGAAAACTGGGCATCCAAATACCTTAAAATATTTTATATTTGGTTGTTTATTATAAAACAATTCGAAGAACGTTTTGTTATGAGTTTTATTTATTATTGTTCTATTCTGTACGTAGCAGGCTATACTAACGGCTTCTGCCCAAAAGTATTTAGGTAGGTTATACTCATTTAACATTGTTCTAGAAGCTTCAAGTAAGGTTCTATTTTTTCTTTCTACAATTCCATTTTGTTGGGGGGTTTTAGGGCATGAGAACTCATGATGATAACCGTTTTCTAGACAAAAACTGTTAAAGTGGTGATTTTTAAATTCTCCTCCGTTGTCCCTCCTAATTCTTTTAATTTTAATATCTTTTTCGTTCTCAATCTGTTTGCAAAAATTTGTAAAAATTTCAAAAGTTTCATCTTTATGTTTTAAGAATTTTACCCAAGTAAACCTAGAATAGTCGTCTATAATTACTAAACAATATAAGTTTCCATTTATAGATTTGACTCCATGGGAGTCAAAAAGATCTAAATATAGAAGTTCTAAGATTGAGTTAGTTTGTGGTTGATTTGTTTGTTTGTGGGCTGATTTAGTTTGTTTGCCTTGTTGACAAGCATTACATATGGTTGAATCTAAGTTAGGTAGCTTTGGTAAGCCTTTTACAAGTCCATTTAGTTTACTTATATTTCTAAAGTTGGTGTGAGACATCCTCCTATGCTATAACCAAGTTTCTTCTTTTTGTGTTAAATAACACTTAATGGGAGAAATGGTTAGGTTGATGGCATAGATGTTGTCTTTTCTAAAACCTTTTAAGCTTATGGTAGGATTATCTAGATGTTTAATTAAACATTCTGTAGATAGAAATTTGACTTTATACCTAGTATCACACAATTGACTTATACTTAGAAGATTATATTTAAAATTTTCAACAAGTAAAACATTTGTAATTATAAAGTCTAATTTTAATTCAATATTACCTATACCAATTACCTTGAGTTTGCCGTTGTTTCCGAAGGCAACTGTTCCTAGGCTTTTGTAAGTGAGTTGAGTGAACTTGGTGTGATCTCCAGTCATATGTTTGGAGCAACCACTGTCCAAAATCCACTTGGTTTCCTACAGTAAGTAGGATTTAAAGTTAGTCTTTTGAGCATGCATTATTTAAGTGTAGAATTAATTTAAGTTTAAAATTTTGAAATTAATTTTTAAGTTTAAAATTAAAATTTTTAATTTTTAAGTTTAAAATTAAAATTTTGAAATTAATTTTTAAGTTTAAAATTTAAATTTTGAAAATAATTTTTAAGTTTAAAATTAATTTAAGTTTAAAATTTTAAAATTAATTTTTAAGCCTTATTCATCTCACCCGATCTATATTATCAATCAGGGAATCCTATGATTTTGTGAGATGAAATTGGTTTGATTACAGAGTTTTGGTTTAACTTGTGTTAGATTCAGACTTAGCTTTGGTTTCCACAAATAGGCATTCTTCGGATAAACTTCTAAGCTTGGTGAGTCACAAGGACATCATTAGAAGTAACCAACCTTTCGAGGTTTTCCGAATAGTCCTATCCACGGAACTTAGTACTAAATCTTGGTCTAACTGGTTAGGATTCGTTTAAGGGTAGCTTCGGTCAGTTCCACTTGGCCAAATGCACCAGATCGAAACCATATCTTTCTAGACATGCGATGCCCAAGTTTTCCTAACGTACTATCATCCAAAAATTTCACCAGTACCATGATTCAAGTTAAACTTGGTCTCTTTTTAACTAGTCAGAATTACCCTGCCGGGTTGGTAAATTTTGGGTTACCCTGTAAGTTAGTTTTGGAGGTGCCAGCTATTCTGGAGCCTCCCCCTGAATTATTGATTTTTAATAAATTTTGATTTTAGGCTTGTGTCGATTCTTTTTATAGTTATGATTAACTTGGTGATAATTTTGTTGATTTTCAAACTGTTTAGATTTTGAATTTGATTTAGGTTTGTATTTTGGATTTTGGTTTGGTTTATTCGATTTTATATAATGTATTTTTTCTTTAGGTATATAATATTGATTAAGTCCTACTTGCGTGGTCAGACACGCTTTCGGAACCCAAGCTAGATTGGTTGACTTGTATTGGGTTATTAATGATTTGAAGGTTTTATTTGAATTCGACTTATATCCTAGTCCGGTTTTATTATAACATGCTTTTTGATTATTTAGGATTAAGTCTAAATTTTTTGATCTTGTTGTGAATTTTTCTAACATCTCCTTTAAATTGTTTATTTCATTTTTTAATGATAAATTCTCCTCCTCAAGTGTTAGATCTTGAGTTGGATT
This sequence comes from Zingiber officinale, assembly GCF_018446385.1. Classification (NCBI taxonomy): domain Eukaryota; kingdom Viridiplantae; phylum Streptophyta; class Magnoliopsida; order Zingiberales; family Zingiberaceae; genus Zingiber; species Zingiber officinale. The sequence goes on from NC_055988.1 coordinate 87,148,882, forward strand.
TGAATTTTTTTGTTGTACCTTGAGGTTTTGATTTTCCTCAAGAAGTAATTTGTTTTCATTTTCTACTTTGGTTAATTTACTATTTAAACAAGAAATGATTTTTAAAAAAAAAATTTTTAAATTAAAATATACCTCATTCGAGCCTTCGGAAACGAGTACGGACTCGTGGCTTGTTTCGGGTTCAGACCCGTCTTCATCTTCCGACTCGTCTTCTGTTTCGACTTCGCGGGCCATCAGTGCGAGGTGGCTCTGATGTTTCTGTTCTTCTTCTTCTGATTCGTCCGAGGAGTCGTCCCATGTTGCTTTGAGTGCTTTCCTTTTTGTTGGCTTTGGTTTGTCGAACTTTAGTTTTGGGCATTCGTTCTTGTAATGTCCCTTTTTGTTACAGCCGTAGCAAGTCACGTTCTTTTGTTCTGAGGGAGAGCTGATCTTTTGAAGATCATTTTTGCTGAAGCTCCTCTTTCTCCTGGTGAACATTTTTCTTACCAAGTTCACCAGGTGTTCTTCATTTTCGGAGTCTTGGTCAGATTCTTCTTCAAATTCAGGCTTGCTTTTCTTTTCTTTGGAGGACCCTGCAAATAGAGCTATACCTTTCTCGGCTCCAGCATTAGTTTGTTCGTGTAATTCTAATTCACAGAAAAGCTCATCTAATTTTAAGTTAGAAAGATTCTTAGAGATTTTGTAGGCATCCACTATTGATGCCCACAAACTATTACGTGGAAAGGCGTTTAATGCGTACCTTATTAAGTCTATGTTCTCCATCTGGTGGCCTATTGCATGAAGCCCGTTGAGGATGTCCTTGATCCTCGCGTGTAGTTGATTCGCCGTTTCACCTTCCTGCATTTTTATATTAAAAATTTTATTTAAGAGAAGGTCTCGTTTTGTTACCTTGGCGTCGCTCGTTCCCTCGTGCAGCTCGATCAACTTGTCCCATAGCTCTTTAGCGTTTTTGTGTGGACCGACTCTGTTCAGTTCTTCTCTTGTCAATCCGCATTGTAGAGTGTTGATCGCCTTATTTTCTGTTGATGCTTTTTTCTTCAGATCTGCTGTCCAGTCTACTAGATTGCCGGCGTTGTCCACTGGAATTTTGTAGGGTCTCGTGATGCTCATCCACTGGTCGAAGTCTGTTTTGAGGTAGACCTCCATGCGCTTCTTCCAGTACGGGAAGTCGTCCCCGTTGAAGAGTGGAGGTCGCACCGTGCTAAATCCTTCTTGTTGGGACATTCTGTGCACAGGTAAATAACCGAAAAAAAATATCCCAAGACTTGGTCTTGGATTAGTAGTGCGGGAAGAGAAAAATAGTAAAAAATATCTAGATTGATATTAAAAAAAATGATAAACAAGTTTTGAGTGTAAAACTGAAAACCAAAAAAAAATCACCCCCAGTCTGATTGGTGGTTACACCAAATCAGAGCGGTACCTGCTCTGATACCACTTGTAGGATCGAAAAGAATTTAGATATCTCCACAATGACATGATATTGTCCACTTTGGGCCTAAGCCCTCATGGTTTTGCTCTTGGGCTCTCCCCAAAAGGCCTCAAGTCAATGAAGATATCTTTTCTCTTATAAACCCATGATCTTTCCCATGTGTTTCCAATATGGGACTATGTTTGCAACCTTGCAACCCCAACAATCCCTCCCTCAAACAAAGGACCACCCACGTCCGATCCTCGACCCACCAGGTCTTCCTGCCCCTCGGTCCACCCGACCTACTAGGACTTCCTTGCCTAGTCGTAACTAGGACTTCCTGCCTGGTGTCTGGTCCTCTTGATCCGAACATAGGAGCCCCCACTTTCTTTGTTCGAGGTCAATATTGTACCCACATGGCTCAATCAGACCATAGCTCTTATGCACAGTCGGCGGTTAAACCTTCTGGCAGTCCGGGCTCTGATACCACTTGTAGGACCGTTAGATTCGATAGAGGGGGGTGAATATCGATTCGCAAAACAAGAGTATAAGCGCAGCGGAAAAGTAAAATAGACACAGTTGTTTTACTTCGTTCGGAGCCTGTGACGACTCCTACTCGAAGGCCCGTGGTCCTTGACCACTTTCGTTGGGCAATCACTAGCAATTCGAAATAATGATTACAAAAGAATCGTACAGTGAATGCTAATGAAAACTAAAAACAAATACCGACAAAAGGGAAAAGAACGGAGCGTAGTGTCGGAGCTTTGTTGGCGTCGCACTGAACGTCGAGCAGCAAGACCAGCAGTAGAAGAGTTCTCAGCTTAATTGATTGATTCTGAAGCTCCTGTCTGGGGCTTCTTTTATATGCTGTTCCAGGCGCCTGGATCCCTTCCGGGCGCCTGGAATGTGACGCAGCTGCACAAACCATGATGCTCCACGTGGCGACGACTCGGCTGGATAGAATTCGCCTTCCGGGCGCCCGGATCCCTTCCGGGCGCCCGGACCACCTTGTTCCAGAAAACTCCTTTTTCCTGCAAAACAAAGTTAGTCCGAGGCAAATGTATATCCTGCAACACAGATTGTCAGCACAGTTAAAGTTCAACAAATAAATAAAAAGAGTATGACTTAGATTCCGTCTTTCCGAGACCGGAATCTAGTCACGATCTCGACTTAGACATCCGAAATGGATCTAAGCCGGATCGACGCCTAATGTCCCCTTCCCGGGAACGCGTCCTCACAGTCACTCCCCTCCAGTGACTTACCTCACTTACCTGCCAGACGTCCGGTCAGCCCGTCGACCCGTCTGGACTTCTCGCCAAGCGTCCGGTCAGCCCGTCGACCCGCTTAGACTTCTTGCCAGCTATCCGGTCAGCCCGTCGACCTAGCTGGACTTCTCGCCAAGCGTCCGGTCAGCCCGTCGACCCGCTTGGACTTCTCGCCAGCTATCCGGTCAGCCCGTTGACCTAGCTGGACTTCGTGCCAGACATCCGGTCAGCCCGTCGACCTGTCTGGACTTTTCCTGCACACTTGATCAAAGTGTCAGACAACAACAAAACTAACTTAACCTATTTGTCATTCATCAAAACCTGGGTTAGACCGTTAGTGCTACCCGCACCAACAGTATTCACTAGGGATGACTTCCCTAGCAACCCTTCTAATGACCCTCCTAGGCTTTAAAGCCTTGGTCATTTGGGACTCATCAAGATCCACTCTAGGGGTGACTCCCCTTGTGACCTTGGTGATGGTCTTCCTTGCCCTAGATTTTGATCCATAATCGAATGGAAGATTATGATAAGTGGGCTTGACCACTTGGGACTTAGGTTTGTGACCCAAACCTTTCTTGTCCTTGGACATTGGTTTTTGACCCCTAGACCCTAGAGTCAAATCCTCAAGAGCCTTTTCTAGAGAGTCAAGTCTTGACCTCAAGACTTGATTTTCTTTCTCTAATACCTCAATTTTTAATTTGTCATTGTTCTTTGAGGTACTCCTAGGCATATGTCTAGTTGATTTGGGATTTCTACCTAGATTTTCCTTAGCCTTAGATGGGTTAATTCTAGGATTGGCTTTCCTAGTGTTATCCTTATCTAGGCTCACATGTTTGGCACCTAAGCATGTGTATCAATTTCTATAATTAACATGCTTATCATTCTTGACAATAGCAATAAGGCTACTAGCATGCATCCTACTAGAATTGCAAGAATGTGCCTTAGAGATTATCTTAGGGTTTGCCCTAGCTCCCCCTATACATGTGCTCGATCTCTTATCCTTGTGAGATTGCCTCCCCCTCGGACATTGGCTCCGATAATGTCCCCTTCGCTTACATTGGAAGCACACCACGTGCTCCTTGCTCTTGCGTATCGGGACTCCAGCTTCCTTGATCTTTGGCGTCGGTGGAGTCTTCCTAACCCTCTTTGGACACTTACTCTTGTAATGTCCATACTCCCTACACTCAAAGCATATTATGTGTAATTTATTTGAAATTGAAATGCTTGAGTTACCTAGGGTTGAGGATGGATGAAGACTTTCTTCTTCATCCCTTCCGGAGGTAGAAGCTTCTTCCTCTTGCTCCATTCTTGAAGAAGAACTCTCCTCCTCTTCTTCCTTAGATGTTGAGTAGCCCTCAACTTCTAATTCCTCTTCTCCATGATGTGAGCTACTTGGCTCACTTGACTCCTCTTCATGACTTGAAGTGGAGCTTCCCTCATTGAACTTGGCCAAGTTGTTCCACAACTCCTTGGCATTGTTATATCCACCTACCTTACACAAAATGTCATTAGGTAATGAAAATTCAAGAATTTTCGTTACCTCATCGTTGATTGTGGATTGGTGGATTTGCTCCTTCGTCCACTTTTTCTTCTCTAGGGTTTCTCCGTCTTTATCCACCGGATGAGTAAACCCTACCTGCACACAACTCCAATGAACTAGGTTAGTCATAAGAAAGTACTTCATTCTTACCTTCCAAAACGCGAAGTCGTCGCGATCGTAGAAAGGTGGAATCGTGACATCTTCTCCAACTAGATCCATTCTCTAGCTCGTGTTCCCACGGGTGTTGATCCAACGAAGAGCGATCTCGCTCTGATACCACTTGTTAGGATTGATGACCGCGGCTAGAGAGGGGGGGTGTGAATAGCCGACCCCAAATCTTCGTTTCTTTCTACAAGTTGACGTTAGCGCAGCGAAAAATAAAACAAAGAAACAAAGACAAGAAGATCAAACCTCAACACGCAGCGATGTAACGAGGTTCGGAGATAAACTCCTACTCCTCGGCATGTCCGTAAGGTGGACGAAGCCTATCAATCCGTCGGTGGATGAGTCCCCGGAGAACTGGCTAATATATATACTCCTTCTGGGTGGAGAAACCTCGCCACAATCTTTCTTGCACCAGCAAGAATAGGAGTACAAGAATAGAGGAAACAAACAAGAACAATAGAAATTGTAAACACACTTGCTTGCCTTCTCGTCGGAGTCCGTTGATGAAGCAGCAGCTTCACGGCTCCTGCAGCTAGAAAACCAGCACGAAGCTCACGCGAAGCTTCAGCGTAGAGGAGGCTCAGCAAAGCTCAAATCGCAGTAGTGAGAAAGAAGAAGAAGTTCCTATAGAGGCCCTCGACCTCGGTATATATCTGCACCTGCACCTGTGAAGAAGACAAAGAAGACACAGAGAGGAATCTAGCCGTTGTGTCACAACGGCTAATGCTGGACCGATCAAGCTCCACCCTGATCGGTCCAGACCTTCTCTGATCGGTCTTGGGGACCGATCAGGACCTATGCTGATCGGTCCCCAGACCGATCAGCACTCCTCGCCCAACTCTCTGATCGTCTCCTGATCGGTCTGTGGACCGATCGAGTATGGATCGGTCCACGCCGATCACCTCCTTTCTCTTTGCCTTCGTTGCTTTACGATCGATCCGCAGACCGATCGATAACATCTGATAGCATCTTGTTTGTTACCGATCGGTCACCAAACCGATCAGATAACCCAGTAAATCCGATCGATCCACTGATCGATCCAGCTCTTGGTTTTTGCCCAAACCAAGTCCCACGCCTTCCAAACCAATATCTGGTCAACCTTGACCTATTGGTATCTCATGCTTAGCATCTGGTCACTCCCTTGACCTGCTAAAACTCCCTACCAAGTGTCCGGTCAATCCCTTTGACCCACTTGGACTTTTCTCTTCGTGTCAAGTATCCGGTTACTCCCTTGACCTACTTGACCTTCTCAACACCAGATGTCCGATCACCCTTGATCCATCTGGATTTTCCCTTGCCCGGCTTCACTCACCAGGACTTTCACCTAGCTTCACTCACTAGGGTTTTCACCTGGCTTCACTCACCAGGATTTCCAATCTGTCCGGCTTCACTCACCAGGACTTTCCAAATCCTGACTTCACTCACCAGGACTTTCCAAATCCTGACTTCACTCACCAGGACTTTCCCACTGCCTGGCTTCACTCACCAGGACTTTCCCACTGCCTGGCTTCACTCACCAGGACTTTCACCTAGCTTCACTCAATAGGGTTTTCACAACTGCCTGGCTTCACTCACCAGGACTTTCCCCATCCGGTCCAGAGAACGAGCTACCGAGCCCTCTCTGACCATAGTTCGGAGAATGAGCTACCGAGCCCTCTCCGATTTCCATCCGATCCAGAGAACGAGCTCCTGAGCCCTCTCTGACCACAGTCCGGAGAACGAGCTACCGAGCCCTCTCCGACTTCCCATGTGCCAAGCTTCCATACTTGGACTTCTCCGTGCCAAGTCTCCATACTTTGGACTTTTCCCGTGCCAAGCTCCCTGCTTGGACTTTTCCCATGCCAAGCTCCCTGCTTAGACTTTTCCCGCGCCAAGCTCCCTGCTTGGACTTTTCCGAGTCAGGTCAACTCACCTCGGGTCAACCAGGTCAACCTTGACCAAGGGTTGCACCCACAACCTCCCAAGTTTCTGTTCTTGTCAAACATCAAGATACAACTTGAGTCAGGTCAACCTTGACCTAAGGTTGCACCAACAATCTCCCATCAAAATACAACTCTTCTGTTTTCGTCAAACATCAAAATACAACTTGAGTCAGGTCAACTCGAGTCGGGTCAACCAGGTCAACCTTGACCTAAGGTTGCACCAACAACTTTCTCATGTGGCTATTAGTATGACTACTAGTCCTTAGACCTGAAGTCACCATGGTTCCCTACATAAGGAGTTATGTACTTTAGTTTCGTCAAACGTCACCCATAACTGGGTGGACTATAAAGGCGATTACTGGGTATGTAACAAATTATGCGAAGGGATGTGAGTGATGTAGATGGGATCTATCCCTCCTATATGACGGGAGTGACATCAGTATTCTTGATAGAGTGAGACCACGAAGTGCATGACCATGCCCAAATGAGTCAATATAGGATATTGAGCTCATTTGATTTAGTGAGTCTACTTGGAGTTCAAAATTTAGATTGGTCAGAGGATGACACGGTCTATGCCTCACATTGACCAATTTAGATGTCTAGGATAGAAGGACACTTGTCATATATTGTGATGAGTCACAATTAGTAGTCACAAGGTGATGTTGGATCTCAACATTCTTGTAACTTGGGTAGTAAAGATGTGTTGCTAGATACCGCTCATTACTTATGCTCCTAAATGAGTTTAGGGCATTGCCAACGTTACAAGAACCTATATGGTCACACACTAAGGACAATTAGATGGAGATTTGGTTCATATGATGAACCAAGAGGATTAGATTCATTTGATGAATTAAATTGGATTAAGAGTAATCCAAATTGGGATAATTGAGTTGGACTCAAGTTGATTCAAGTATTCAATGAGTCTAATTTAGATTATAACTCATTAAATCAACTTAATTTAATGAATTAGATTCATTATATTAAGTTGACTTGAATCAAATGGTTAGATTAGATCAACCATGGGAGAGATTTAGTCAAGTTTGACTTGACTTGAGAGGAAGAGTCAAGTTTGACTTGACTAATCGCCACATCATTAGTGAGATGGCAAGATGTGGACCAATGATGATGTGCCACATCATCAAAGTGTGCCACCTCATGGGAGTTACAACTCCATTCTCTTTAATGGCTACATTTAATGAGAATGGGGGTTACACCTTGGAGAGATGGCCGACCACTTATGGTTTTGAATGGAATTCATTTTTCATTCAAGTGTGTATTCATTCCTTCTTCTTCCTTGAGTTCTTCTTGCTCTCTCCCTCTCCTCTTCTTGCCGTGACCTATCAAGGTGCTAGCACACCTTTGTTTAGGTCTTCTCCACCTAAGTTGTCCGTGTGGATACTTCTAGAGGACCGTACGCTTGACGGTCTAGAGATCCGGCATTTTGGACGAGCGGGATACACGAAAGGCACGCTTCAAAGGTATAAAAATGTTTTCTTCCTTTGTAGATCTACTGTAGATTGAAGCTTTAAACTCGTACTCGTATTTTCGAAAGTTTTCTTCGCACGAGATCCAGTGGCATGGGTGATTCGGGGTTTCCGCGACGCGAAAATGCGGTTTTCGCGGCCCGAAAAACCCAACAGGGCATTCCCTGACGAAATGACCTTCTTGTCCACAGAGATAACACTTGCACTTCTTATCCTTAAGCAAATGCTTCCGCTTTTCTATTCTTACATGTGAGTCATGAGGCTTGCCTTTGTATGTTTGACTTCTCGTTATTCCGTACTTACGTTGCTCTTGCCCCCTGTAGTATCCAGGGATAGGTATCTGGCTGCAGAAAGATAAGTTCTTTAAAGATCTTTTGAAAGCTGCTTCCTTGCATTCCTGTTCAAAAATTTGTAAGCAAATAATATTCTTGGAAATACTCCAACAGTTAAACCTGAGTATTTTTCATCAAAAGCAGCTTTTATTCTGCTACCTAGATCACTAGGCATCTTAAACCAGAACTTCTCCGAGAGCTCTATTCTAGTATAAAGTCTTCCGATTTTTTATGCTAGCCTCATATAGTCATTCATATATTTAACAATGTTTTTAACATCATCACAAGAGAGTTTTTCTAAGTCTCGATATGTTGCCTTTTGAATAGTAGTAGATCCTTGAGTAGGATCCTCTGAAGAAAACACACGCCTCATTTGAGAAAGAATATTTTGCGTACTTTCTCGTCCTTCTGCAATACTGATTAGGGCATCATATTCGTTTGGATATGTCATTCTCCACTGTATCCATGCCAACTTTTCTACTTCACCTAATAGATTTTCCATGTATTCAGCCTTATCCTTGGAGTCAGTGAAACCCTGGCTGGCAACATGATTTTTGGTGATTGATTCTCATCTAGAGAATACGTCATGGAATAGTCCCAAGTTTTCTGGGATGACAAAAATAGCTCCCTCTTGTTGTTGTGCTGAAGGGAGGGTCCACATTTCATCATTTGGTTCTCGCTTGAACCTTACACCAGTAACTAGTCTCTGTTCGGTAATAGGCCTGGATGGGTCAGGCTCTGCTCGAGTTGTTGGTGGGTATCCTGGTGGTCCCATCATTGCTTCTTGTGGGGGATTATATGGTGAGGTTACTGCAGCACTAGTTGTAGAATAGATTTGTTGGCTGCCTTATTGTTGCATTAGTCGTTACAGACTTGGATAGTCCATATTGGATTCTGCAGGGTCTTCAGCAATTTCTGTAGCTTGTAGTTCATCCCCACCATTTTTCGCGGCGAATGGATTAAGTCATTCATCATCATAAATATCCCATTTAGGTGCAACTGAATGTGTATTATTTGCCAGATATTCAATATATCCCAAGAAATCTTCTTCCTCTTTTGTATAAAGAGACATGGGCTTGTAGTCCCTGCATGTTCTTCATGCAAATGTTGTGGAAGGTCATCTAAGGTGAAAACAGAAATTGCATGCTTTTCGTCAAGTAGTAGATGTTTGAATATTCACGGAGTCTGTGCTGCTGAAGTTGACCCAAAACTCCTGTTGCCTCTAGTTGTTGCTGATAATGTTGCTACTTCAAGAATTTCAGGAGTTATAATCTTTTCGAATATAATTTGAGCAATGCATTCACCATGTGTTATATAATAATCATGATTGAAGATTAGAATAAGCACTTCACCTTTGTAATCGGAATCAATAACTTCTGCTCCAACGTATAAACCATGTTTCCAGGCAACACCAGATCGTGTTGCTAATCACCCATAGGTGTGGGAAGGAATTTCAAAGCAAAGGTCTGTTGGAATTAATTTTCTTCCTCAGGATGGAACAATCATATTTTCACTGGCGGCTAAATCAAATCCCGCTACACCTGTTGATTTTTGAGTTGGTAAAATAGCATTAGTGGAAAGCCGTGTTACCAGAATTGTGGGTGAGGCTTTTAATGTTCCTAAGAGTGATGCCTTATCAGCTAATACTTTATCTTTAATTTTCTTCCATGTTTCCTGCCTTTCTTCAATAGTCTTTAGAAACTTTTGCTGCAAGTCATGGGAAGTCTGGCTTGATGAAGTGGATTCATTAATCCATTTTGTAGACATGAGCCAAGAAGTATATTCCTCATATGTATTTGTTCCTTCTGTCTTCGATGGCCAAGGTAAATAATCTTCATCTTCGGGGTAGTCTTTGTTGATAAAAATTCCTGGTGCCTTTTCTATTAATACCGCAAGGGTTTGGAAAGATTCTTCATCACTTTGGATTTCTTCATCCTTTTCATTATAGTGTATTGCCTGAGAGACTGTTGCAGTTTGATAATTATTGAAACTTAAAGATATCCTCCCATCTAAAAGATTCCTGGTATTTAATTCTGATGGTTGCATTGGTATGGTTATCTGCGTTGGTCGTAGGGTCCAATTAAGCCCTTGCAAATGGGTAGTGGAATATCGTCTTCTCGGAAGGGCCCTTACTCCATGGCTTGTTAGGTACTCTACTTCTCCCTGTACCTCATAAGCAAAACCCACATTAGAAGTATTGGGTAACCTTCCTATCATACCTCGAGTTATGAGGAGATTTGCTTCACCTCCTTGCCATTGATCATACCCCCGGGTTAAGATAGATACTTGAATATTTCTATAAAAATCTCCAATTGTATGCATAATATTAGGAATTACATAAACTAACTGGCTTCCTTGGGTAAGATCTATTTCCATCGTAGCAAGGATTGTTTGATCTCCTATCCAGCGATTGTCTCTAAAAATAGTAAGAGTCATGGTTCCTTCTTCTTGCCTGTGTAGTATTTGTATACGCACTTGAAGAACACCCAGGTGGATATATTGCATTCTACTTCATTGTAGTTGGTTGAAACTTTCTTCTTGGATGAATATCCTATCTTGTTGATTTCCATCTATAACTAGGAGTGGCTCTTCTAATCTGTGGACGTATACCCTATGGTGGGCATCATTCCTCCGTGAATGATATAGTACTTCTGCTGGTACTATTGCAACTCTTTCTAATTGAACTTGAGGGTCTATTTGCTGCTCTAGGGTATGTGCATGTGTGGCTCTCCCAGTTAGTCGTCTTCCGATTCTTCTTGCCGCCTGTTGAGTATTATAAATTCTTCTCTGATTTCTTCGGTATTCCCTGATTTGATCATCATAAAAAGGTGTTGTAACTATTGTATGTTGTTGTTCAGTGACTACCCTTGTCATTTACTTCTTGAGTTTAGTTTGTTCTTCTTCAAGGATTTTGTAAGGGTCACGGAATCCTCGTAGTCGCCCTTTCTTTTCCCTAGGTTTTTCACCTAAGGACAAGCCTTTCAGCTTATCAATAAGTTCTGCAGGGATGATTGAAGTTGAAGTTGTTACTCCTTTTCTAGTTTGTTCAAGGATAGTTTTTAGATCTGCTTGAATATCCTTCAAACTTTCAACAATCTGCACAAGTAATTGAAGTTGAGTATTATTTTGCTTAATAATAGCAGAATTTCCTGAAGTGGGTTCTTGGAATTCGCTTGGCCTAGCGTATCTTATAGAAGGAGATTCTATTTGTTCTGTGGCTTGAATATCTTCCTTGTATGAGAGTGTGCCCTTAGTTATAGAGTAGCTTTCACTCATGAGATTGTCCACCTTTCTAGTTTATGGAGAAGTTTTTCCACTCGTTCTAGCTTTTTATTGAGGTCAGAGAGCTTGTTACAACAATTGCAGAACAACCACACCTTCAAGAAAAGGAAGTTTTAAAGATAGCACCCATGTTCATGCTATCTTTTAATTTTTAATGATCCACAAGTTGATAGAGTTGGTACCCGAATCAGTGTTTGGTGTAATAGGTCTTGACGTCAATTTTTTATAAGTGTAAAAATATTTCACTGGATGTCTAATCTCCCCATGCAAAAGGTTATTATGTTAGGACAAATACTCCCTCATCATTTATCCCTTTCTGTGGGGCCGCCCTGACTTCATCTTTTGATAATATCTACTTAGTGTCTGGGGCCCAACAATTTGATTAGATAAAATATAATTATATTCAGTTAGATAATTTAAAGCTGGTAGTTTATTCAAAGCAAATATTCATTTTATGTATGTCATTTGAGAATTTTCAATTCGATGAATTCCTTTTTCATGCATCTGACAAAAATTGTCACTGGCTTAAAGTGATTAACAATTTTTAATGATTTTATTAATTATTCATGCATTATTAAATGAATAGTTTTAGTTATGTTCATATTACATGATAAAGTTTAAATTGATTGATTTTATATATTAAAAGTGAGTACATATATTAAATTATAAAAATAAATTTATTTAAGTTACATTATAGGATTGATCTCATTTTTATTTTATTTTTTTAATTGATACTAACTATCCATCTTATTTCGATTAATTTGAGATGATCGAACGACTTTACAGAAGTTTCTCATTAACTATCAGGATAAATCGGAAAATGTTCACAGCAGATAGTCTATCAATCTATCGTTTTTAGATCAATCGCTCATTAACTAAAATTCATTCGTTAATTTACTTAAACAGAGACTTGATCCTTGAATATTTGAAAAAGTGAGAAGATGTCCCGCCATTGTGTCCCGGGGCAAATTGATAAATGAATGGATCATCATGCCCATTGTTAGTTAGATTAGAAGATTTAAGATCCTATGTTTGATCGTACAATCCAACCTGTTGAGATGTATCATCATCACTTTGTTAGATTGATAGGATCTTGATCTCCATAACCTTGTTCAAATTGTTAAATGAATGGATCATCCCATAGTTGTTTCAAGATGATATTTGTGATTGACCATTTCCGTATCGACCTGAGACAAGTAGATAGTGACGTTGGGGACGAGCGAATTATCTTTTTCCATCAAGATGAAATCGTAGAAGATTAAGATCCTATGTTTGATCCTACAAATTAAAAATCTGTTGATGTCATCTCTTTGTTAGATGGATAGGATCGTGATCTCTATAACCTTGCCCAAATTGATAAATGAATGGATCATCGTAGAAGGCAGAGCACCTTCTCAGTCAGTTTCTCAGGCAGATAAGAATTGAGATGAATTAATGAATAATTTTTTTTTAATGAGGGATTGATCTAAAAACATTGGGCTTATAAGTAAATTTATCATGAGTACTTTTCAATTTATTCCAATGGTCAATAGAAAATTTTCTTTAAACAAATTTATCATAAGTATTTTTCAATTTATTCCAATGGTCAATAAAAAATTTTCTTGATCGATCGTCTAAAATTAATCAACGTAAATTAAATATTTAATATCAACTTAAATGAAAAAAGAAAAGATGAAACTAGTATAAGAGGTTTTTCCTTTTTCAAATATGACTATTCAAAAGAGAGCGTTGTGCGCAACGGTTAAATTGTTCTCGTATTAGCATGAGTTCGAATTTCAAAAATAATCTCTCAGTAAGCGGTATAAGATTGTATATAATAAATATTTTTTAAAAATCCACATTGATGAAAAAGACTGCGCTTCAAATATGATAATTTCCTAGGACCTTAAAGAAGTATTTGACTGTAGCTTCATTTAACCGTTTTAGACGGCATAACTCATCAGGCAGTGGACTAATTTGAGAGGTTACTGATCAACGAATAGTCTAGTTAAGAAGACTTTGACAACTTTTGCAAAAATGATCATCCACCAATTATGTCTCACCAGTCGGGCAATCAGAAAAGTATAGCCTAAAAGTGAATCGAATCTAAGACCAATAGTGCATTGGTTCAAAAGGATTCCGGACATGATCATACCACATTGCTTCCTGCTAAAGACTTCCAAATCTCCGAGCACTCTTCTTCCTCACCCTTAGACTTGCTCCTCTCAGAAACCTCAAAAGAGCTAGGCATCTGCATCAGGTCGAGTGTCAAGTGACTCCTGGCGATCTCTGGCAAGCGACTGCAGCCACCTGGAAAACATGGTAGTGCTGCTTCTTGTATTACTTGCTGCTGTTGGTGAAGCCACAGGGAAGAGCTAGAGTGGTGGCATTCCTTGTGATCCAAGAATAGTTGCCGAGCAAGAACGGCTGCCCGGTTCTCAGCAATGAGCTCATTGAGGGCGGCACTCGATCTGGAGGAGAACTCTGAGGAAGAGCAAATCCAAGGAGAAGCCTTGGATGACAGAAGAGAGAGAGCACAACCCGGTGAAGCTGATAAGTAGGGGATCATGCCTCTGGTCATTGCTCTTTCTGCAAATACAATGAGAGAATGATCATGAGACAATACAAATGCCCAACCGTTTCCCAGACTTGTGAGTTCACTTCTTTGATGTTTTCTAACAATTATTAGTCCAGTGCTTTGCAGTAGTTTGTAGATGATTAGTAATTTAACTCTGTGAACTTTGTTCCAACTATCATAAAAGATTATTTCTGGCATGAATATTTCAAATGGAAACCTTCGCTTGCTATATGTGCAAGTTCCTTATTGTCAATAATAATTTACTTAGTTGTGAATTCTGCTTTATGATATGCTCTTAACTTAGTTTCCACTACAATAAAAGATGATTTCTACTATCATTAATTCGAAGTGCAATCTTTTAGTCACTATCTTTTCTTGCAATCCTTTAGTCATTATTTCTGAAATTTTAGATTTACATCATTTTGGTTTACTATTGATTTCATATAGATGTCTGAACTCATGAGTTAAGTTAAATCTAAACTGAAATTAGGCAATCAGCCTAATTTCATCTTCATTGTGCAGTGTTTTTTTTTTCTTCAGAATTGATAAAGACCTGCAAGCTCTCGAGAAGCCCAGCTTTTCACCATTGTTTCATCATGTTCTGGCAATACCACTATGTACTCGGAGAATAGCCCATCCAGTGATCAACTCAAATTCAAACTAGTTTAGTTACTGTCGACAAAAACCAGGAAACTACTCCATCAAACTTTGCTGAACAATCAATGAACCAACCACACCATCAAAGCTAACAAGAGCTTGTGATGATGATTCACCAACCAACAGGCCAATTCAAAAGTCCAATCCACGAAAAGAGGCAGCAAGCCACCCCATGCTGATACTTTAACACTGCTACAGATTTGACAGTGTTGACAAAAACCACTCACCTCACTCACTGCCTTTCTCTCTCAACTTGCATTCCAAACCCTAAAACCTACCTCTAGATCTGTTCCCTACTCTGAAGGGTGCACTCTACCGCACAACACACAGCTTGTCCACTCAAAATCACTTCACTTTCAAAATTCCTGCACACTTTATGTTCCATCCTCTCTCTCTCTCTCTCTCTCTCTCGTGTTTGATTTTCAGCTTTATCATTTCACACACACAGTTTAGGAAATTACATTGAAGCATCGTGCAGTTGAAGGCACGGATAGAATAGTTTATCAATTTTCTCAAAAAAAAAAAAATTGAAAAATTAAACCATCTAAAACTCTTATGGCTTGTACAGTTGTACTGGTCTGGCATGCTATCTAGTAATGGCAAAATTGTGGATTTTCTAGAACATGCAGCGAAAAGGAACGGACACAGAGGAAAAGAGTGGTACCTAAAGCAGGGGCTCTGGCGACGGACTCCGCCGCGTTGTTGCCCTTTCTCCGCCTCTCGTTGTGCCCCGCCAGCCGGCGGCGGCAGCTCCTCTTGGCTTCGTCGAACTCTGCTATCGCGTGAAACCTGCGATTTTCATTTGTAAGCTTTTTGAGTTTCCGACGATGGCGATGGAGAGAGTTTTAACGGCGGTGGGGGAAATGGGCACCTGCTACATTGCTGGCAGAAGCGCTGGTCGAGGCCGAGGACGACGACCTTGACCGCCTTGGAGTGCGGCTCGCACACCTTGTGCCGCTTGTGGTACTCCTTCTCCTCCACTAGCGCCTTGCCGCACCCGTCCACCTGACACCTCGGCGCCGCCGACGCCGACCGCTTTGCGGCGGCGGAGCCGGTCTCCTCGCTGCCGTGGAGGTGCCGCTTGCCGAGCTTGAGGCAAGTGAGGTGGTGGCGGTGCTGGTAGTCGAAATTCGGGACCCAGCTGCTGCTGCTGCTCCCGGCGATCGTCGGCGGGAGATGGTGGTGGTGGTGGTGGTGGTGGTGGCCGCGATGGTGGTGATTGAAGGAAGAGGGAGGAGGGGGAGCGTAGGAAGTGGAAGAGATGACGTGAGACGAAGACGGCCAGTTACCGAGCTCCCAAACATCCCACGCCGACCCTCCGCCGACCCGGATGCCCGCCGCTGAGTCGCCGCCGTGGGCGTCCATCGCCGATGATTGATATTGGGGGACCGCCGCGATTGCTGCTCGCTCGGTATGTATCTATATGCATGGCCGGGAGAGTTCGGGGGGCCCAGACACGCGGAGAAAGGTGATTGACGAATCGGGAAAAAGGGGTCAAGCGGGGCCTGGCAAGGAGTCAGTTGGTGGCCCCTAAGAAAAGTAGAGATGGGCCACCACCTCTTAATTTCTATATTCGCTGCCTCGTCCGCATCGGTAGATATCGATCTCATAACGGCAGAAATTAAGGTAAATACTAGATTCCGTATAACTAGAGAGGTGTAAATTAACCGGCTCTTTATAACATATTCTTATAACATATTCGAAACTCTGATTTGATAAAAATTTATTTAAATTTATTTAATGAGTCTGATTAAGATAATAAATTAAACTTAAGTTTTACAATACTCAACTTGCTCATGAATATTGTTAGTTAGTAAATTCATGAATCAATTTTTAAATAAAAAAATAATAATTATGATATTGAATTTATAGATTTTATACTTGACTTATAAAAAATATAGATAAATATATTAAATTTATTTATTAGAATAAAATTTTAAATTTTAATAAAAATATTATAATTTTTTTAAATATATAATTTAATTTTTAATGAATATTTGAATTTATAATTTATATTTATTAAACTCATTTTGGTTCGATAAAATTCGAATAAGGTCGTATGCCATGAATATATTTGTTAAATAAAGTTCGAGCTCGGCTTGATTATAAAGAGTCAAACTCAAACATTTAAGAATTCAGCTCAACTCGATTACACCCCCTATGTATAACTCTGGATAGAATAAGATATGGGGTGTTATTATATTGGGTCATAAGATTAAAATTCGACGTGTTTGAATATGTCTTCTTTCATACTTTAGTCGCTGTATTAATGACTAATAGTCATCCGTAATTTATTTTTTCTGTGTTGGCCAAGAGATGGGTTAGCAGGAGTGCTAAGGTGAGCGAATTGCCTTTTGCCACGCTAGACAGAGTAAAGATGCCTTGGGATAGGGTGTCATGATTAGATCCTCCAATGATAGATTAGGGATCTAGGGTTCAAGATTTAACTATGACGTATTATTGATAAATTTTTTTCTTAATGGGTAGTGGATATGAAAATGCTGGCTGTTAAAATTGGTCTCGATGTGTATTTTTTTTATTTATCCTAATGGCCGACGAAAAATTTTCGTAAGACTAGATTTTATGTTCGATATTATCTAATCTAATTAATCTTTTTTAATAGAATAAAGATGCTCCCGATTTGCAATATTCATTTTATAATGAATTATTATCCCACCAATTGACACATAAGTGATTACACGAGTTTGAGTTTAAGTTTTAATGGATATAAAATATTTTATTAAATCTTCTTCCTACAAGAGTCATTTCGCTAGAGAAAATTTTCATCATGATTTATCCCTTCCAAATAGTGTAAGATCATCTTAAAAAGATAATTAAGGTGACGGCTTCATCTTTGTTTCAAAAGATGCACCAAGTCATGGTACAACAGTATCTCCATGGATTAACACAGATAGTTATCTACATGAATGGTTGCTCCTATAGATTCTGAAATCAATTATCAATGGGTACAAAATATCTTGTTGGATGTTAATATAATAATATCTCCATGGATTAACACAGTTAATATCTACATGAGTGATTGTTCCTATAGATTCTGAAATCAATTATCAACAGGTATAAAATATCTTATTAGATGTCTAATCTTTTCGATGCAAAGGATCATTCTCTTATAATTTATCTCCTTATAAGATAATAACTTCATCTTGTTTTTACGCTAACCGTTAATGCTCAAGTAATTTTTTTAAATATTTATGAATTTAATCTCAATTATGATTGTTGGATATTTTTGTTAGTGGGTAGAAAAATAAGTTACTGCTGAAGATTCTTGGGTGCAAGTTTAGCTAGAATTTTTGGCGGCGGCTACTATTTGAAATGAGTTTAGAATCTGCTATGCATGTAAAGTTCAATTGAATTAGGTTTGAAAAGCAGTCCAGTGGATAAAATCATAAAATTTCTATCATGCAGAATCTCAGGAAGGATAGAATTATATTAATTGTCTTATATATAATTGAATCCATGACAATTAAATCCCTTGACAATAATTTTATCATTGTACCAAAATTTCCTTTCAAATAAAACATATAAATGGATGAATTTTAACTATTTATTAGTTCTCCAAAAAGACATAATATGTTAGTCTTGCAAAAACAACGTGGGAATTTCAATTGATCCTTTCGGAATAATTAGACATACTTGCCGACCAAGTTTTATTTGTTGGAAAAAATAAAAGAAACTACTAACTATAGAGCAAAAGCTGAAGTTCTCACCATAGTGACCCTACAAGACAAGATTAGACATCCAATAAAACATTTTGTATCATTGAAAATTAATTTCAAAACCTATTAAAATAATCATCTATACAGATCTATACATATATCAACTGCGTCAATTCTTGAGAGCAACTATCACAAAGCTATTAAAGCAAAAACAGTAAAATCATCACCTTCGCCTTAACAGCCTCTCCTCACACTCTAAATACCACAAAGCTATAAACTTAGAATACAAATTTTAAAAAATGATACACTGACTCCTAATCAAACTATTTAGGATTAAAAGTAGTAATAATTTTATATGCTAATAGTGATCAAATTGTAATATTATCAAACCACGCCCCTATATATGTCTTTTGATAATACAACAATTAATGGTTAACAGAGTGGCTCTGATGGGTGATTTTACTAGAATAGGTAATATAAGTGAGAAATAATATACACTGCCTGCTACATCAGTGGGCCAATTGGAAATCTCCCTATACATCAAATGTCTGATTTGGTTAATTTAGAAGAATTCCCTGGTCAGCAAGATGATGCTGGATCTAATCGTTTGCTCTCCAGGCAAACTGCTGCAATGTCTACGATACGACAGTCAACACACTCGATAGCATTGCACAAAAATAAACTAGAAAAACCTTGTTTTCAAGGCAAAAAATAGAAATTTCGCAATGCTGATAATTAACCACGAGGTGCTGGCATCTGCTGTTTCCTGATCCTTTCTCCAGCCTGCACCATGCTGAACCACAAATTTGTATTAGTCCGAGCAGTAAACAAAAAATAGCAATTTTTGCAAACTCAACTCGGGTGGCTAATTTCAGACCAGATTACTTATGCTACTCATCTAAGTGAGATAATGCATCTGAAGGAACGATTCAGTCTGCCTAAATAGCTTTTATTGTAAAGATGCATCCTGAAACAAAGTTGTTACCTGATGTCATGTGGAGTGATGAATATCCACTGGGAACCTTGACTCGCAGCAAAATCTACTAGAGTTTCTAAGCTGATCTTACGGCTCACCGCATCCTAGAAATACAACAGTTATCAGTGAATGCCAATAACTGATGCCCGAGCAAGAATGGAATGTGCTGGTCGACAACCCACCATGAACACATCAAACTCATCCATGGCACGAAAAGGAGATTCTGTCATTTCGTGAAGAGCTAATGCAAAACAAAGCGTTGAAAAGGAACGCTCACCGCCTACAAAATATAATGTGTATCAGTTGAACCATCTTGTTTTCTTAAGAGAAGTAGATGTTAGAGTAAATCTACACTTAAAATGCCGAACAAATTAGTAAGTCAGCAACATCATTAATACAGATTTTTATAGGTAGAGATTAATTGAATGGCAGAGGGAGAGGATGAATTGGAGAACTATATGTGAGTTACTCTAAAGTTCAAAAGGTACAAGAAATATTATTAGGTCACAATATCACATAAACTCACATATCGATTGCTTGTCTAATTTATTTGACAAGAACTCTATGGGGCACAGATGACTTGCTGAAGCTTTGCATAATTTAACCTAGTCAGCAATTTGTTAGGTCCTAAGGCTTGCCATAAATTTAATTTGACTAAGTGATCAAGACAGTCTTCATAATAGTTCATAAGAAATGGGAAGAGGTGAACAAGACCTGAGAGTCCTCTAGTATCACGAATTGCATTCCCAGATGCATCTTGAGGCATTTTCACCTACAAATAAAACAAAAAAGCCAAATGCATTTCAGAAACTAAGGGATCAATTTAAAGGGAATATACTCTTTATACATGAACAAAAATGTAACAAGCAAGTACCTCGATAGACAAGACCTTCTTTTCATAATCTACCTTGACATGCCCACTAATGCCTTTCTTCCTCAAGTGTCCATTAAACCTGAACAAAAAATCAACTTGTGTGATAGATACTATTAAAGGACCAGAGCATTTCATCATAAACGGTTGAATTCAATCCTTGCAAAATTGCATGTTATCTATGCATAATCAAGGATGTGCTATTAATGATGAAGTACCCCAAGAACTCAGTGCAGTTGTTCATTTTTGCTTTTGCACCTTAAAAGTATAGAACTTAAATCTAAATGGGAAAATATATTGCAAAAAAATATCAAAAAATGTTCATTTTGCTGGTGATTAAATCAACTGAATGTAAACATGGCAATGGAAACAAAAATATAATGCACATACTGCCAAGTTAGTTGCCGTTTAAGAAGAGTTGCATTTCTTTGAAATTTGCCCCAGCGCAGATCATGTGCCTTCTGGCATGCCTAGTAAACAAAAAGGCAAAGAAAATAGAGCAAAAGACTGCCTTATTAAAGGTGTCAAAGTGCATTAGCAATAAGATAAAAAGAGCATTTGGCATCAAAAGAAATTAAATTTGAGACGAGTAATTTCAATTTATTAAACAGATGCGTAATCCTCTCAAGATCAAGAAAAGAAAGATTCTTAGAAATAGCAGTTATCATGAATTCAAATAGCACAAAGAATAAAATTATCCTATTACAAAAAGGAATATAATATAAAATTACTAGCATCAAAACAATCCAAATTATTACACTGGGGATCAGGAATTAAATAAATCAGAAGGGTGCACCAAAAGTTGAGAATCTCTGAAAGGTGAACCTGGTTTCAGAAACTAACAAAGGCACGAGCACACCTTCTCTCATACCCATTAGTCCACAAATCCCCTAAAGTCATATTAAGGTGACTTAGTGAAATCATCTTGAGATTCGCAGTTGACATTGAGCCACCAGGAAGTTGTGTACGCTATACACAGACACTTCTGCTGAAGTTACTGGGAGGCTACGTTAAGAGTTTACAGGAGGCCTAAGATTAACACTTTTTTAGAAAATCCTAATCCTACATCGGAGCTTTGATACCAAGTAGAGTAAGGAAAAACAAAAAATTGTGTGGCATTGTCCAGTATAACTATATGTATACTCATGTGAGATTAAACTCATTTGATATTTATATTTTTTAGTATAACAGAAAAAAAAGAGAATATTTGTAGTATGTATACAGTATACCAGACTTGAACATACATTTAACTTCTCACGGATCACTGAGTAAGTTTGGCGCTTCTTTGCAATTTTTCGCTCTTTTTTGTGATATATTGTTCTCAGATCATCAATAGATTCACTATGCCTGCAGACCAACCAATTAA
The DNA here is from genome assembly GCF_018446385.1 of Zingiber officinale. Taxonomy (NCBI): domain Eukaryota; kingdom Viridiplantae; phylum Streptophyta; class Magnoliopsida; order Zingiberales; family Zingiberaceae; genus Zingiber; species Zingiber officinale. The sequence continues at coordinate 87,170,384 of NC_055988.1, forward strand.
CCCATTAGTACTACTCTAAGATATGAGAATTTTTTTTTAATAGAAATGGTGCATCATATGAAACCTTTGGCTCTCATGCTGAAGCCTTTGTTTCAATCTGCTTAACTGAGCACTTAGTTGTTCAGGATTAGATCCACTTAAGCCCCCTAAAGCTTCAATTTCACACTCCTGACAAATAATGGAAGCCTTCTTAAAATTCTCCTGGTGATTCACAAATAAAATTAGTTCAACAACAATAGTATTAACACCTAGGATAACTCTGCAGTAGAAATAATAAACAAGAAAATATCAAGTCATCAACAGTTCTAGCGATTCATTCCTATCTTCCAGTCTTGTATCTTAAATTAGAAAGAAAAAATAATTACATGAGCATATCTTCATGAGCCACCTTAGCTTCAGCTTTAGTAATTGCTTATAGCAGGCACAATAAGCCCATTCCACAATTGAAAAAAAAGACAGCGTTTAAAATACTAAGTGACACTTTGACCTGAGGATAGAACGAACAGGTGAATGGATTAATTCATTGTTATTAAATCCAGACTACTAAACCAGCCAGTCCCACTGGAGGAAAAGGAATCTAAGACCTGGTCCGGTTCTATGATTGGATAGAAAGTGCAGTCGAACCATAAAAAATCAGATTCAACCAACTGGTGTGACAAACCAGCCTGGTTTTGTCTAGGCTATATGCCTTCTGATATTAGAGGAGTAATCTTTTGCTAACTAAAATCATGATGGAAGTTGAAGCAATGCCCTTGCCCTAAACCCACCCTTCGTCTTTTGATCTCTTGCTGCACACTAGTGCCAGCCCTCATTTTCCTCCGCATCTCATTCTCTTCATCTCTTGTTCTCACTCACAATGTTGCGCTGACGAGGACACCATCAACTGCATACTTCTTAATCCATTCATCCTACACCATCAATGGATCCATTCCGGTTGTTCATCCAGCCATCTGCTGCGGTGTTTCGCCCTAAGAAATTTTAGCCTTTTGTTTTACATAAATTTGATTAATTAATTAATATTAAGGTTTTAGATGTTCTTGAAAAGAATTAATAATTCCACGGGAAGATGTAGATTCGATAACATCTCTTTGTTCTGCATGTCATGGTCAAGAATTCTACCAGATGAGTATTTTTCATTTATATAAATTAATTTTAATATTTTTATTTTATTGTTTTTTAATATTAGATAGACAGTCTTCCTCCAGTTTGCCTACCGAGTAAATCCGGAGCATAACTTATGTTTTATTTCACATTTGGCAAGAGGCAAAGTTGGAGGAATTAATTCACTAGGAAATCAAAAGTCATAATTGTAAGCCACTGGACCGTAATATTTAGCTGTTCATTCAACAAAATTAAGGTTTTCCCAATTTTCATCCTTTAATTTTTCTCTCATTCATATATTCATTTGATATTATAAAAATTAACATCTATGTAATTGTTAAGTTTTTTTCCAATATAATTATTAGTCATGGCAACCACATTGACATCATCGACAACATCATCATCCCCTTCTGAACTAGAGAAAAGTGCAACTAGAGGAAAATTTGACATTGCAAGAGGGCATTAGAAGCAAAATTACACATCCTTAATTTTTATTAATATTTCATGTTCAAAAAATTAGATTTATATTTATATTCTATACCAGATTTCCATTTCTTAGTTAGTTTGTCAAGGTCAGTTCTTAGCTCAACATACAAAAACAAAAAAAGGGCAGCCCAGTGCACGAAGCTCCCGCCATGAGGGGTCCCGAGGAAGGATCCATTGTACGCAGCCTTATCCTACTTTTTGCAAGAGGCTATTTTCAGGATTTAAACCCGTGACCTTTTGGTCACATGGCAACAATTTTACTGTTGCGCCAAGGCTCCCCTTCTTCTTGGCTCAATATACAATTCTACCAATTGACCCACTACTTCAAACAGTGAACCAATAACTTGGCGCTTTTCCAATTTGATTTCCAATTCATTGTAACGTTATGATTCTTTAACCCCTATACATAACCGTTTAATCAACTCAGCATGTGATATATTTCTTGATAAATTCTCACAATCAATTTTCCCCTTAACAGAACTACAAAATTAATACTAACTGATAGGTTGCCATTTTACAAAACTAAACCATAAAACTAAACTTGATGATCAAGTAAAAAAGAACAATAGAAGATTTTTGAGATTCAAGCTTGAGCATGGTGAGATGCGGAATGGATCTTTATCTTTAAGCTGTTAAAAATAATAGACTCATAAAAGCGGATTAAATACCAATATACTTAAATGCTAATCAGTTCACTCATATATTGTAAACAGCATCATGGGCAATTTAGTGAAGAGCAATTTAAACACCACAATTATGATGAAGAAAATAACCTGCCGCTTGTGTTGAAGATGTTCATGTTCTGCCTCTGCTTCTTTAATATCAGGTAGCACTTTCTTATGCATGACCCCTTCATAATGAACTTTCTCCTGAGGTAAGAATATCAGTTAATGCTTAGTATTTTTTTTGTTAAGCAACTCGAGATAAAGAGAGCATACAGTTTCCGCAGACTGAAGCTGTTCTTCTCTGAGCAACAGTTCATGCTCTGCTTTTTCAATGGCATCAATATCTTCTTTCGTTGAATCTGAAAAATACATTGGGAAAATGCATTCAACAAACAAAAACAAAGCATGAAGAATATTGATTTCCTTTATTAAAAAAAGTCAACAGTGGTAGAAAAAATCAATCAAATATGTTACATATTTCACTGTAAAAATAGAAACCATATATATTAATATTATGCATCTTATTTAGATCACTTTGCAATGCATGTCGGTGCCTCCTATTCAAGGAACACGAGATCAAAGGGATTGGCAGTTGAAGAGTATTATTTTGCATACCGCACCACTCCTTTAAGGAAATTTTGAGTTTATTGACTTTTTCATCTGAAGTGGCTATCTTAACTTGGATTTTCTCTAGTAACATTTCCTTCCTTTGTGTGCTGTCTTCCAGTTGCTAAGAGAAAAGAAAAATAAAATAAAAGTAGGATTCGTCAAGTGGGAACAGCAATATAACCAGAGAACTATTTCTCCACTGGTAAAATACTAACTTGAAACTTACTGAAATTTCACTTGTAAACTCTTCGGCGTTGGGTTCGGATGAAGCATTCTGCTCAGCAGCATAAGCATCCTTCATTGCACTCAATGCTATTTGCTTAGAAGTCAATTTCCTTTCTTCACTTACCCGTAATTTCTGTGCACACAAACTGAATCTGTATGAGCAAGCTTAACATTGTGAAATTGAGAAAGAGATATTTACCTTCGCAATATGCAATTTGTTTTCAAGATCACGGAGTCCTTCCTCAGAAAGCCTTTTCTTGCCTTTGCACTCTCCAACATATTCTTTGATCTTAGAAACTTCATTCTGAAAAGAATATATTTGATCATCGACCCCGCTGCATAGGCGACCAGTCATACCCCTTCTGTATGGAGGAAGTGTAGTCTGGACAGAACCTCTGTAGAACCTATTTACCAAGGAAAAAACAAGTGCCATAACACTCTACACTATAATTAGGAAAAAACCATCTTAACAATGCAAATATTAATGACAATTTGACTATTATAATCGCCAATATTTGCAGAACAAGTAGTTCCAAGATGTTTAGTTGGTATTATACAAATTTATATGTACAATTTCACCAGAACTAGGAGAAATAAGAAACTCCATATATAGTAATTTTCCGAAGTTGTTTACAGCATAAAGCATTAAAGCACATAAAAGTAACAATTTAAGACTTAAATGTCTCAATCAATATAAACTTACATCCTATAACCATCTGAAGTGTATACTTCCTTCAAATTTGGGATTCTCTGTTCAAACGCAACAGATTTTCCAACTTCATAATCTTGCACAAGAACTTGCCTCTCCGCACCACCCTGCATCCAGGAGACAAAGTGATCAGATGGTAGCAGAATAAATTTTCAGGCACATGCAAAAGTAAAACTGTGAATGACCTTTGCAAAACATATTTGAAATTACCAAGGTCAATTTGCTTGCAAAGCAATCAAAGGAAAGAAATACGGATACATTAATACAAGTTGATGTGTTTATTGGTGAATTGTTGTGAATTAATTGGAATTTGATAGTTGTAGTTATCATTCAAATATTGTGAATATTGAACAAATGGAAAACAATGTCACATCAAGCCATGTTTGTCTCTACTATTACTGATCGACTACAGGAAAACACAAGAGAATGAACCAGCTATGTACAGATCGTAAACACAAAATCCAATTCAACCAGTGTCATTCTGAATGTGTCCACCATCACAAATCAAAACAATATAAGTTAAGGTGAATCTAGAAAATGTTTCCCTGAAGGTATCAGATAAGAAAACCATAAAACAACCAAACCAGGAGAACAAAGATGTCTAAGCTAACTCGAGAAGAACTCTTTCAAGCCAGTTTGTCTTCCTGATTGTTATCGGTACCTGTGGAATTTGTTTCAAATAAGATTAGAGGATGAGGTACATTAATGTTTTAACGCATTAGTATCTACAGGGTCCTTCCAGCGTAATTGGACCAGAACATTTACACTTGTATGAAAAAATGCATACTTAAAATATTCAGTTTCATTTCATAAATATTGTCAGACCTTAAGCACACATAGTATACCTGAAGCATCAAAGTGACATTGAACTATTATCATTCAATACTCCCACCAGATACATGCATAGTAATTCAGAGGTTGTCCTCAACATATAAAGTAGTTTACAAACAGATACAGAAGTTTTTTCACAATAAACAATTTCACTTATTTACAGCAGTTTTCAGCAGTTTGATATTGACCATCCAACACAGTGTGTCTTAATAAAAGAAATCTTCTCTAAAATAACTTGAGAATTCTATTCAGAAAATAAACTGTGAAACATGGCCAAATGCAGTAAAATAATTTATTTAAATCAAACTTCATGTGACAATAGTGAAGGCTCTAAAGTCCAGAAAGAATATTGCACATAATCAAAACACTATATCTAAAATCCTAATGTTTTACTAACCATATCTACCAGCACATTGAACACAATAGGATTTTCAATTTGCAGAAGCGATAGAGTAGTAGGATGATGTGTTCGAGGAAGGTTGTCCTTTGGGATATGCAGCCTGCATATAATAACCAAATGGGAAAAATTCCTAGCATAATGAAGCTGACAGTAAATGAAATATACATAAAAGAAGAAAGAGATACCTTGGTACTGAAAAATCATAAATGATAATCTGTATATTCCTGTAGTTTGCTTCTCGAGAACAATCTCGTAAAAGAAGTGAATCTTTATGATTGGTGACAATAAAAGCATCTAACAACTTCCCAATCGCAGAGTCAACTGCTAAGGCCCATACATCACTGTTTTCCAACTTCTGTTGTATAAAATCCATGAAGATTCAATTTTAATTTTAAGTTATTTACATATTGGATCAAGAAAATATGAACAAATACATTCACTAAAATAAGGCACTAAAAACACAAGAACAATTGACTTTCACATACAACGTGCGCTCCAATTGGACCAATAGGAGAGCTTTTGAATTTTGTATGATGCCTTTCAATAGATTGTAAAAGGCTTAGAACCCTTTCCCCACCAAATGCCGTTACCTGAAAACATGGAATGATTAATCAACCAACAAAGACAAATAATCAATCAGTGTTAATGATAGATATGTAATACCTTGTTTCTTTGCCGTTGTTGAAGTTCACGTATTTGTGAATACAACTCCCTACATCGTCTTTCATTTTCCTCAATCTGCAGACAACAAGTGAATTAAGATAAACCTAGAAATGAATGCTCAATGCAAGAAGGTAAAACAAGAAAGAAATCTCTTGGATTGGTCTGGATAAAGTGAAAGAATGAGAAAATTGAGTTTAAGTGCTACCAACTATATAGAGGTTAATTGTGACAATGTATGTATGTATATATATATATATCATCCAGACACAAGCAATTACTACCACATGGTACCAGGGGCTAATCTTGTGCGTAATAAGGTGTTCTGATAAAAATGTCAAGTAGAATGGTTGAACCATCATTGGAACTCACATAACAGCAGTGAGGGAAGATTTTGTGCTATTTGGATTTTAAAACTTGACAGAGTTAGTAGTTTTTACAATAATCTTTGATAGACTTTTATTTCCTCAAAAACGGTCCAGACATACCTACTATTCATAAAATCCAGTTCATAAGTAAAGAAGATATTGTAATTGTTGGTGCAATTGTCCCTGGATCAAAATTGTTGACCAGTTTGACTTAAGCTTGAGTTTTGATGTTTGATAATATATGGAGATTGCAGGTGCAATTGTTCATTTGGGAGATTGTTGGTGTAATTCTCCACTGGTCAAAGGTTAACTAGTTTGATATGAGAGAATAGTCAAGTAGGTCAAGGTTGACTGGATATTTAACTGGAAAAGTCCTAACGGGATGTTAGGCAAGGGCAAGACCAACAGGATGGTTGGCAGAAGAAGAAAAATTAAGTGGGTCATAAAGGACCGGACACTTGGTGTGAGAAGTCCTAGTAAGTGAAATCGGGCAGTGAAGAAAGTCCTGGCGAGTGTAGATGGAAAGTCCTGGTAAGTGAAGCAAAGCAATCGAAAAATCTTAGTGAGTGAAGCCAAGTAATTGAAAAGTCCTAGTGAGTGAAGCTAGGTAATGAGAAAAACATGGTGAGTGAAGTCAGGTGGAAAAATCCTAGTGAGTGAACCTAGGTGGAGAAAAGTCACGGTGAGTGAAGTCCGATATTGGAAAACCCTGGTGAGTGAAGCCAGGTGAGTGAAGCTAGATAGTAAAAAGTCTTGATGAATGAAGCCAGGCATTAGGAAATTCAGATGGGTCAAAGGTTGACCAGACATCTAATGTTTGGAAGTCCAAGTGGATCATGAAGGACCGGACACTTGGCACGAGAAGAAAAGTCTAGGTGGGTCAAAGGTTGACTGGACACCTAATATTTAGAAGTCCAAGTGGGTTATATAGCACTAGACACTTAGCATGAGGAGAAAAGTCCAAGTGGGTTAAAGGATTAACCGAACACTTTGTGGAGAAGTCCCAGCAAGTAACGATTGACCAGAGATTGGGGCAAGGAAACACTAGACTTGGATTAAGCAAGTTAAGGTTGGGCAATCGATTGGGGCATTAATCGATTAAGTATTCAATTAGGAGGTTCTTGCGAGAACATAAAAAGGGCCCGAATCGATTGGGTTAAGCCTAATCGATTGGACCAATCGATTAGCGTTAGGAGATTCACGAAGAGGAATTCGCAAAAAACAGGATTGAATCGATTGGCCCAATTGATTTAGCCACTCCTAATCGATTGGGGTGCTTTATCGCAAGAACAAGCAATCAATTGAGGAAATCAATTAAGAAGGCTTAATTGATTGGGTCAATCGATTAAGGCCTTTTTGCAAATGAACAGAGAGTTGCGAAATCGATTGGGTAATCGATTAAAAATCTCTGAATCGATTAAGATGAATCACCAATCAATTAGGTTTAAAAAAAAGAGTCGTTCTGCATGTGTTGGACGGTCAAATGATGTGGCAATCGATTAGAAGTAAGCCTAATCGATTGGGAGGCGTCAAAGAACCCTAGAATAGGATTTTCGTGGACTTTTTCGAAGTAACTCTCACTCACAGTTTCTCAACTACACATGGCAAGTTCTTGGAGACTTAGGTGAAGTGCTGGTGCATTTCCAAATTGATCAAGAGATGGTTTCAAGCAAGAAGAGTTCCAACAGTCATGTACAATAGTAAACTTTTTAGGTTTTCTTTCACATTTAAACATGAATGTAGTGATATTAGATTGTCTATACAAGAGTATACACACAAGAAAAGTTGCATCTATAGCAATATACCAAATGAACAAAAAGATGATAAAAATTCATAGAGGACTGAACATACAATCAAACATATAAAAGGCAAAGTAAATTTGTCTTGAAGATTGATAATTTGTTATATAAGCAATCAAAAGACACGACCATAAGCAAAATGCACAGGCTTGATTAGAATTACAATGCATATTTAGCAAGGAAGACGAATATAACTTGAATCATTTAACTCCAACCTGATGAATCCAGTGACTAATAGGGGGAAAAAAAAGGGCTAGAAACTATGAAGCAAAGAAATAGAGGATCTTCAGAAAAAGCATACTTCTTTAGAGATCTCAGTAACAGCATTTCTAGCAACTGACAACCTTTCTGCTGCAGCGGATTCTTCCTCCTGCACCCTGACATGGACAACTTACAAATTAAAACAAATATATATATATAGAAATTGTTAGTCCAAATGTCAGGAAGAAACTTATCAGAAGTTTAAACCTTGTAAAATTGTCATGAGCCATATTAACTTCATTTTGCAGTTTCTCAATTTGCTCCTCAATCTTGGATGCTTCGGCCTTGCAATGAAAAACATATTAGGTGCACATTTTATATTCATGCAATTACCAAGCTAGGAAGAGCAATGACATTTTAATGAATAACTCCAAGACTCCTAAACTAGAAACAAGCACATCATGCTTTTATCTTTAACATATCTTTGTCTGAAACCTTTTTCATATTGGCATTATTATAAATAGTTAAATAAGTTAATATTATTTTGATTAATAGACACAATCAAATTCAATTGAGGCATTAATTATTTCAAATTAGTGCTATATTGGATTCAATCTACTTCTATTAGAGTCTAATTAGCTATAGAAAGTTGAGTTTGGGTGTGGGTTCAGATTGGAGAACTAGATCATAGTTGGACCAAAGCTAGCTTCAATTGAATTTGGCTCATTATGAATTAATCAAGATCATTTAGTAGTTTAATTTTATCAATATCAAAGGAATTGGGGATATGGATCTCATTCCATTAACATCCTTCATCTTCAATTCTCCCTTTGTGCAAGACCTTCCTCTTTGCATGTGTTGCAATGGTATCATTAGTGATGTCAACAGCAGATACTCAAAGATCGGATTTCTCAGGATGAGTTTGAGAATGATTCCTTCAGTAGTTATCCTGTAAAACAGCTTGTCAACATTGGGCTGCAACAACTAAAGGAGCCATAATATGTTGTTTGCTTGACATATCCAAAATTGAAATTCGATGGATTTGTTGTGTCTTTGACAATGGACTATATCAATCTTCCATATCAAGAAGATCTTTAATTGCCTTGCTTGAACCGACATTTCATCAGATTAAGTTTTCATCCTTGGTTGTGATTGATAATATGGATCAGATTCATTACATAGATGTGTTTGGTAAAGTGGATATGTGATCTATCAAAAGGTAACTCAGTTTACCAATTATAGCAGTTTCAACTGCTTGATCAACTAGGCAAAAGAGCCATTTAGGTATTCTCCAGTCAAGGACTCAAACTTGGAAGCCTTGGAAATGCCCATTCAAGTCAAGTCACATTACAATATATTGACATACAAATTTCATACAAACAAAAAGGCCCATACTCAAGAATACATTCAGTCCATTTTATCATTAAAACATGAGAGTGTCACCTTGAGTATGATAGAAGCATCCAAAGAAGCGCATATCATGAAGACCAAAACTGAAGGAGAAAGAATGGCAACAATACTAAACACACAGGACACAAATGCATAGATCCACATGAAACAAAGACTCACAGAGGGAGGGAAGAAAAGGAATTTCAGTAACAAAGGACAAATAGGAAAGTTAATCTTATTGTATATATACCCATCAATTTCTGATGGCATGATCAGAAAAGCGACAAAATCTCTGTCCTATAAATGATGGAGATATTTTTGAAGGAGCAATAAACATTGAGCGGGATTGCAATTCAAATATAGGTTAAGAGCATTGTTAGACATAGTGTAACTTTCCACTAGAATAAAACACTATGTATGTCTGAAAAAGTGCTAAATGATGTAGCATACCAGTGTATCTTCATATTTGTGTGCTATTAGTAGTTAATTTCCTAGAAGTATGAATAGTGTGGCAATACATGTGCACTACAAATTCTTGTATGCAACTATGCAACCAAAAGAGCAAGAAGAATACACTTAATCTAGCTTTCAGAATCATACCATGAAAGAAAATGCAGCACAATATTCACACAATATACAATCCTAAAATTAGCAAAAGCACACATGTATATGTACAACAGAACCTAGAAAGCAAACCTGTGAATTTCTAGAGTACTGCTCCTGTATATCATGAATTTGTTGCTCAAGCAACTTCTTTCGAGCTGTCAATTTCCTAGCTATGTTTGTTTCACGAGAATGCTCCTCCTCAAGCTCAAGCCTCTCTTTTGTAGCCTAAGATAGCAAAACCAAATAGTTAAAGACTACAGTCAGCTAATAAAAAATTTGCACAAAGCTACATTTCCTTGTTTCGACAGACCCAATTCATAAACAAGCAATATATTAAAGTAGGATAAAGGAAACCATGAAGGACCCATCAATATGGAATAGTTACCTCAAACAATAAAGCAAAGTAGGTAAGCTGGATAAGCCATAAACAACTAGAGAAGGTTTCTACTTAACAACATAAATGTAGACAACAAGTCCAATAAGAATGCTTAGCAACATAATTACCACAAGCCCATTTCTGCAAAACTAAGGGAGCATTTGGTTTGTATTTTCCATGTTTTCTATTTTCATTTTCCAAGAAAATGGAAAATGCGTTTGGTTTGCATTTTCCAAGTTCGTTTTCTAGAAAACGAGAGAGCATTTTCTAAGAAAACGGAAAATTTTCTTAGAAAATGCGGAAAAGTCATTTTCCAAAAAAAACTGGAAAATGCAGTTTTCTAAAAATGAAAATGAAAATGAAAATGCAAACAAACCAAACACTCCCTAAGTTTCCTTGCTTGTTTATGGCTCACCACACTCATAAACGTGCACAATATTATAGAGCTAAAACCCAAGAGAGACTCACGAATATAACCATTGTTGCCTCAGACAGCAATGCATATATGAGATGAGTAAACCATAAGAATTTAGGAAATAGGTTTTTATTTTTTTTTCTATCAATAGAAATGGCAATTGCAATTTAGAATGCCAACATTATATGATAGCAGAAAATAACCAAAGACATATCCAAGTTAAATTACTCAAAACTACATGTTAACAGTGGTAGAAGTTACAAAAACTACTTTAATCTTCCTCAGCTAAGCTTTTGGCATACTTACAGATTTAAAACACAACATAGACTCTAAATTCAAGACATTCTAATAAGGTGGAATAATTAGAGGAATATGCAAACATGGTATTGGGCAAAAACTTGTGACCACTTCAGAAATTCAGAACTGGACATAAAAATTTAAACAGACAGGAGAATAATTATCCTAAAGGCAAACTTCAAAGCCCACAATCTAGATAAAGAGACCAGATATAAAAGAGTGAAAAGGATTCTACCGAACTAATTCAAAAGATAATAAAAATGTGTGCATTGGATTTATAGAGGAATGGAAGGGATTACTGCAACTGTATGCTGCAGTAAGCTTTTGACAGTAACCCTCCATAGACCCTCTTTCGACAAAATTCCTATGCAAAAATTAAGATAAAAACTTTGATACTCTTGCATAAGAAGAAGAATTGCACAGAAAGTTCAAGAACCACCCATAGGGCATAAATCCCACAGCCAGCCACCAGAGCAAGAAAGAGAAAACGAGAGATACATGGCCCAGCTCACAACTCCCCAAGAAAAAAATATACTACAACTCAGTAGAAAATAGCCTCTTACCTCTGACAGACTCTGCTGCAAATTTTCTTTCATTCTTCTTGCTTCAGAAGTCTTTTCCATCAAGTGTGCAATTTTAGCTTTTTGAGTTGTAAGCAATTCCTTTATATCATCGACAATAGTCTAACAAGAAGCGACAAACAATAAGATCACAAAAAATAAATAATCCTTCAAAGAAAAAATATCATAACCAAAATAAAAGTTTATCAGAATTAATGCCATGCACTAAAAGTTAGCAATGTATTCTGACTAGTTAAAATGGAAAGATATAAATAGAACCAAAACTTGATCGTCTCATTTCAACAAGCTGAATTTAGCAACATCAACTTCAAATATTATCATCTAAGACAGTCATGTTTTTCATAATTGTGATCATAAACAGATAATCAGAGAGAAAATTAGAGGTATTAATTGATTACAGCATGAGCCTACCTTTCCCTATGTTAAAATTTTCGTTTTCTAATTACTTCTTCCTTGTTCTTCTCCAAGCTTTTCCATACAATTATTGGATTCTCATCAAATTCACCTTTTAGTTTGATAAACAACCAACTCATGTTTTTGATATCTATTAAGTCAAGTCCTTACATAATACTAATACAATTATAGGATGAACCAACTTGGTATTGCATAAATGCTGAAAAAAATATTAAATAGAACAATTATTAAACTTAGAGCTCGCCGATGCAGTCTGTAGAGTCAAATGTAACTAAAGTTTGCTGACACTGGACCAGCTGGGCCTCCATGCACATCACCCCGACATGTGGATATAGTATGGAAGCAGTACAGAAACAGATAGAAACTGACCAGCATTTGTACCACAACCCTAGTATTTAAATCAGAATCCTATGGCAATTAGAATTTTTCAGGGATTTACATGTGAAAAGATAACACTAAAAGGAGACTGCAAGAAACTTTAGGCAACATTACAAATCATCCATAAGGTATTGTATTTGAGTAACAACTCATTGAACTTCAACCCAAAACATATGAGAGCGTTTTATCAGCATAGAAATGTGCTTTAAGGATAAAATACTGGCATAAAGAAGCTATAAACTAACAGAATTATCTGAATATAGAGATATTTAGGACAAAGGTTTTATTTCAATAGTGCATATATACTAAGTTACAACAGGCTAAGGTAAAAAAACAACCCTTTCATCTTAACCAGTAATATAGCGAGGATCAGATAAACTTATTATTCAATAAAGTATCAGATACGATATTTGTTCCAGATGATTTAAGGAAAACCAAACTAATGTATAAGCATGAGGTAAAGGTTAACCCCCAGTGTGTGTGATCTTACTGTATATTTGTCAATTCTGGCTTGACATGTAGGGATTCTGTCTTTGAGAATTTTAATTTTTTCACTTTGTTCCTGAATTTCTCTGTCAACATCATACACCCATGACCATGCCAATTTCTTTTTCAAAAGTTGTAATTCTTGAGCAATTTCCTCCACATGCTCCATGCTCTTAATCTTGTTACGCAGCTCATCAAGTTCCTTAATTATGGGCCTTATTGATGACTCAAGTTCATCGACAATTGCATTAGCAGCAGTAAGCTCAGTCCTGATATTTTGTAGAAGCTCGCTAACTTGCTGAAGAAGTGTAGCTTTAAAGAAGAACTACGAGCATATAACGTTTCAGGTTAAGAGATCATAGAAAGTATTGTTTATGTGCTACAACACTATAATGCTAAATATTGAAAGAAAATTCAACTTCTTCCCATGAGAAGCAATATAACATCTTTTAAACTCAGCTCTTAGGGTCCATTTACATGGATGGAAAGTCAAGAGGGAGAGAAATGCACAAAAAAAAACTGCATATGAACCTCCTTCATCTATGTAAATTTTTTGTCACTTTTCCTCCTCTCCCTCATATCCTCCATCCAAGTAGGCCCTTAATGTAGAGCAGGAACAAACGTTCAGTAGAATGCCCACCTTAAACTTGTCCTTATCATTCCCAGAATGCAAAAATTCTCTGCTTTTGTCCTGACTCATTATAACACATGGATTTTCAACATCAATCTGCAAGAATTGTAAGCAAAACATATCAATAGCTATAATACAATAACCTTCATTAAGAAATTTAATAAATGAAATTTTGGACATATCAATAAAGTAGACAATGATCAAAGGTCTTGAATGAATACTACAAGATGCAGCATATAAAATCCCTTCACACAAAAACAAGTTTCAACATTGGTTAGTGAGTAGCAAAATCAAAGGCCATATACAGTCTTTCGCAACATTAGTTAAAATATTGTACTGTGTTCACTTAAGATATTGTACTATGCTAGGTGTAGCATGATTCACTATTTCACTGTACATATCCAGAAATAAAGGCTATGAAAAATTCATAGAAGGGCAAGAAATATGGATATTCAAGGTAATACTTTATTATTTTTTAGGGTATAGCCCATAGAGAAGTGATAGCAAGTTAAAACAAGTTCAATTACCCGAGATGTACAGTCATTCAGGATCAATGTTTATATATGTGGACAACTGCAAATAATATGAAGACAAGTAGAAAATACACATATATATGTATATATTGGAATGCACTTAATTACAGAATCTCCAAAATGTCCTCCAAATTTTAACCTCCGCATTGCTTAAAAAAATTTAGACTTGAGATGCCAGATGGATTAGGAGCGCATAATCTCTTCATTTTCATTATTTTGACTGCACCCTATCTCATCCCATCAAACTATGTACCACTCCATGAGTACATACAAAATAATCCCACATAGAGAGCCAATTCAGGAAAATTAAACTGCCTAAAACCAGCAGCAATAGTTGCAATAACACAGAATGAACCAAATGAGAATTTAGAGCTCACATTGAAGTGCTCCACTAGCTCACGTAGCTCATCTTTCCGATTAGAAACCCTCTTTCCTATATGAAACCAGAAAACTAAAAGATGAATAAAGCCAGCAAAATGGACGGCAAGTGATCATCCCTTAATTTTAACACCATTACTAATACTAGGGGAAACAACAATAATTTGATAGCTTTTTACAGTTTAATTTCTCAGTGATTTTATACATATACAAAGAAATAAATGGTGAAGTCAAAAATTACCAACTTTGATGATTGTATTGTGTTTTATAGCAAAGATAACATAAGACTAAAAATTATTTACCATGTTGATCCTTCAAGGCTATTGAACTTGAAGACTCAGTTATCCTTCGTTCTATCATAATGATGCTGCCAAAGCTTTCAGGCTTGAAAGCTTCTGCTCCGCGGTTTTTGATTTCAACAAGAACAGAAGCATAACTGCATAAATATAAAAAGGTAAATCAACACTCTGCTATAAAACAGTGTTTATTATCAGTGTTTGAAGTATCTTATATAACTAAAAAATTTGGCATAAGGATAAATATTGTGAACACCAAATCAATAAAAATGATATTCAGCTGTCTAACAAAAAAAAAGATGAATGTTTGCTCAAAATTTAAAGCTAAATAACAAGTATCCAAGGCAAAACACAATTAAAATATGCATCAATTCCATAAAGTGCAAACTAAAATACTTATAAGCATCAAGCATTTCACTCCAAAGTATAATAAATAATTAAATATAGAAGTGAAAACACTAACTTTACAAGCATGCCACAGTTAAATATAAAATTCCACTCCAAAGAATTAACAGCTACCATGAAAATGTAATGATAAAATAGATTCTATGCACTTGTCTAATTGAGATTTCCAATGAACACATCAACAAAGTCGGATGTGGGGTAGAGGGGAGGAGAGTGGAGGATTTTACCAGAATGGCATTTTTAAAGTGGATAACATGCATGGGAAGAGAGAACCCTAGGATTGGAGGGAGTAAAAATTAAAGTTGAGATGTAAAGACAAAAGGGAGAAGGCAATACAAAGCTTAAATTCATAAGATCAATAATATGATCATCATAAAGTTATGATTAGGAACATGAATGTAAGTATGCCACATGTTCTCACATTTCCAAGTGTCAAAACATTAATGCCTACAAAGTTAAAACTATGTAACAAGAGCATCTTGAAATGTATAAGCGCCAATATTCAGACAACATCATTAAATTATCAAACGGTGGTAAATATAAGTTTACAGGAAACAATACAAAATAAATTGATCTAGCATTGTCTTTCATTTGTAATTTGCATGGTGTTTCAACAATAGTAGTTTAGAATTCGAGACTTTCTCATGGAAAAACCAATAGGCAAATATCACAAGTCCCCAAATATGTGGCAATTGGATAAAGTATGAAAAAATCATGAATGTGCAATTTATAATTTATCTGAGAAATTATAGAGAAAACTAATGTTTAAGCGATTTGAGAGTGATATTGTTTGGAGAGTAGAAAGACTATCTCCATAGAAATGTACGAACTGTAATTTCATGAAAGAAAATGTCGGTTACCAATTCCAACCATGCCTTAGCACACTAAACGACCAAAAAGTGCATTCTCCTCCACGAATGTCTTGGAGATAATGCATACTATTGACCGATAAAGAGTATCAATACTGGTAAAATATCCAAAGAGACTAGCAACTTAGCAAGCTAAGCATGAGTAAAATTAAAAGGAGAGAAAAAGCATTCCAGTCATACACCTGCAATCGACAATACAAAAAAAAAAGGAAGAAAAGTTGAAAATGAAGGGAAAATGGGAGATACCTGCATCCCGTCTTTATGAAATCTTTCAGGCTGGAAGCCCTCTGAGTACCCCTCGCTCGAGACCCAAAAGCGACGCAAAGCGCCGTAAGTATCGCACTTTTCCCGCCTGCACAATACATCTCAAATCGCAAGCAGGAATCCAAAAAAAAAAAAAAAAAAGATTAAAACAAGCTGGAATCGCGCATACTCCCATTTTGGCCGGTGATGAAGTTAACCCAGTCACCGAACTCGATCTCAAGGCTGCTGTGGCACATGAAGTTCTCCAGGCGGATCCTTGAGATGATCCCGGCGCCGGATCTCGCGGGATTCCCTCGCGCCTCCGCGAAAACCCTAGAATCTGACATCCCTCCCTCAGTTGACTCACCCTGCCAGAGGGGAGGAGAGGGACGAATATGCGAGAGGAATGCGGGAGAGAGGCGGAGACAGCGCGCGAACAGCCTAGTGGAAAAATATCCAGATCGACGCAGAGGCGGTCCAAACCGGTCGACTTGGCCCGATCGGCTTATTAAGGTTTCACGTGAGGCTGAGTCCGGCCCATCGTATGTAGATTTTTGTGTCCGGTCTGATCAGAGCAGACCCGATCCAACTATGTTTTTTTCGATATTTTACTAAACTTATTACTCATTTTTAATTAATCTTCATAATTTCAAAAACACTTATTACATTCTTGTTATATCTCTTTTTTTTCCGGTTCAAATTTTTTCTTTCTGTATTTAAATATTCTTCAACTTACTAAAAAAAATTGATGGATAGATTTAAAGAATTTCAAATCATTTTAAATAAAAATTAATATACTTTTGTAAATCTTTTAAATATTTATGTTGTTAGATCTAAATTCATTCGACAATATAAATTAATAATAGTAAATTTTAAATGGTAGAATAAAAATTTTATCAGAGAAATATAATGAAAATATGATATGTGTATGATCCGATGATGAGGAGGGGCTCGCTCAGCAGAGAGGTCAATGATACAATGGAGGTCAAAGTCCAGACGGTCAACGCTCTGTACCGCTGGTCGATCGGACGACCCCCTCGCCCGACCAACTCGAAGGACAGTTGAGTTGATATCAACCCGATGATTACCACAGCCCGGTCGCATACCGAGCTTCCGACGCTCAAACAGACAAGCTATGTGTCGAGAAACTAGTCCGCTCGGACTCACATCGGCAAAACGGTGACGACTGAGCAGATTACATTCAGACATAGCTTCTCCGTTCTGCATAACAATGGAGTCCGGACAGTGGGATATTGGCCGAGCGGCCATTCCGCTCGGCCCGAGGGCAAGATTGCCCGGACGGTCGAGTGTTGGCCGAGCGACTCTTCCGCTCGGCCTGTAACAGACAAAAGGAAGATCAGAGGATATCTTTCTGGGAACCTATGCCACCGACAGACGACATGCTTGGCGGCATGGTCAGACAGAAGATTGTACGACGGAAGCTTCCGCTATCTTGTCAGAGATATGCTTAGGTCGTTAAGATATGATGTCAGAAACACTTTTCTGACACGTCTTTTCAGGATATGCTTTGAGAAGCGTGCGTGCATCGAGAAGCGTACATGCGCTCCTCGGGAGTCATATATAAGGACCCCCAAACTTCGACAGAGGTATGCATAATCTTTACTGTAGCTACGTTACTTTGTTTCTTTGCTTCCTCGTTTATACATCATCGGAGACTAACTTGAGCGCCGGAGGGTCATTGCTGGGAACCCCTCCCTGGCCCGGCACTAATGTCGTTGTGGTTGCAGGTCTTGCTGACTAGGAGTCCATTAGCGGTCAACATGAGCACCACGTCCCCAGCATCCATCGCCTCGACTCTCGGACAGGATCAAATTTGGCGTCGTCTGTGGGAACACACCTGCATCCGAGCCAAGAAAATGGAAGAAGCTGGACGACTTCACACCGTGACGCTCACTCAAGAGGAGCTTGATGCACTAATATAAGCACGAGCGGCAAAGATAGTCGAGCAACAACAGCAAAAGGCACTAGGCGACCGACTGGCGCAACAAGCAACGTCGACCTTTAGGGGCCGAGCAGCTCACGACGATCGACCAGAGTAGTATTCTATTTGGGGACAAAATACACTGTCGATCGGCATGCATGGAGAAGCTCCACCCGTGCCTATTCCATTCAATTGGGCTGTTCCAAACGCCCTTAGAGGTTGCGCAAGTAAATCAGGAGAGGGGATCTTCTTCAGACGAAGCGCCCGTTCATGACGCAAGGAAAGGCAAGGCGCCCCGAGCTGACGCGTCTCCCGAGCGGATCAACCGTCAGTTCTCCGAAGCAATACGTCAAGACCCTTTGCCGAGGCACTACACTCCCTTGGCAATAGGAGAATACAACGGATCAACCGATCCGGATGATCATTTGGGAAAGTTTTGTAGGATCGAAAATAATTTAGATATCTCCACAATTACATGATATTGTCCACTTTGGGCCTAAACCCTCATGGTTTTGCTCTTGGGCTCTCTCCAAAAGGCCTCATTCTAATTGAGATATCTTTTCTCTTATAAATCTATGATCTTTCTCATGTGTTTCCAATATGGGACTATGTTTGTAACCTTGCAACCCCAACAATCTCCCCCCCCCCCCTCAAACAAAGGACCATAGGCTTCACACGTCCGATCCTCGACCCACCAGGTCTTCCTGTCCCTCAGTCCACCCGACCTACTAGGACTTCTGTGCCTAGTCGCAACTAGGACTTCCTGCCTGGTGTCTGGTCCTCTTGATCCGAACATAAGAACCCCCACTTTCTTTGTTCGAGGTTAATATTGTACCCACATGGCTCAATCAGACCATAGCTCTTGTGCACAGTCGGCGGTTAAACCTTCTGGCAGTCTAGGCTCTGATACTAATTGTAAAATTTGAAGCTCTACATTTGTATCTACAAAATAGAGTTAGAAAAATATATGTATAGACATTTTATATAGATTTATGAGTTAGGTCCTGTCTTCCCGAGACCAGAACCTAGTCAGGGTCTCAATTTAGGGATCCAAAATGGACCTAAACTGGACTGACGCCTACTGTCCCTTAACTGGGATGCGTCCTCACAGTCACTCTCCTCCAGTGACTTACCTGTCAGACGTTCGGTCAGCCCTTCGACCTGTCTGGACTTTGTGCTAGCTATCCGGTCAACCCGTCGACCTAGTTGGACTTCGTGCCAAGCGTCCGTTCAGCCCGTCGACCCGCTTGTACTTCGTGCCAGCTATCTAGTCAGCCCGTCGACCTAGCTGGACTTCTCGCCAAGCGTTCGGTCAGCCCGTCAACCCGCTTGGACTTCGTGCCAGACATCCGATCAGCCCGTCGACCTGTCTGGACTTAGCCTGCATACTCGATCAAAGCATTAGATAACGACAAACCTAACTTAACCTATTTGTCATTCATCAAAACCTGGGTTAAATCGTTAGTGCTAACCGCACCAACAATCTCTCTCTTTTTATGGAATGACAACCTGGTTAAGTTAGTGAAAACATATGCAAGAAAAAACAAGTAACAACATGCATTTATGTGGTTTTTAAGTTAGTTTGTATTTTCGGTTTGGTTTAGCTAACTTAACCACCTAACCCTCCCCCTTTTGCATTCATCAAAAGTAAGCATGGAGTTAAAGTTATTAAACACAGTTAAGTAAGGTTTAATTCAAGTCAATTTTAGTTTTCAACTAAAGTTAGACTTAAACAATTAAGTTATACATAATTAGGTTTAAAGTTTAAGTTAATGGAATTTAAGTTTTTAAGATAGGTGTATAAGTTTTAAATGAATTTAGAAGATTTTTTTTATTATTATTATTGTTATTATTTATTCATTTATTTATTATTATTATTATTAATTTTTTTTAAAGGGATTTCTAATGGAATTTCTAAAACGGTGTTTAAAAGGGATTTAAAATAATTTTTATAATATGTTTCATTATAATTAACATACGTTTGATTCAGTTTTGATTTTAGATTTAAATTAATATTAGTGGTTAATTTAAGTTTAAGATTAATTTTAAGTTTAAGTTAAAATTTTTAATTGTAATTTCAATATTAAGTTTTAATTTTCAGTTAAGTTAAATTAAGTTTGAAAATAATTTTTAAGATTAAAGTAATGTTTAAGAATAAAAATAAGTTTAAAGTCTAAATAATAATTTTTAAAGTGAAAATAATCTATAAAAATAAATTTATTATTATTATTATTTTTTAAAAGTTAACAAAATTTTATTAAAGTGAAAAATAATATTTAAAAGAATTTTTTAAAATGATTTTTAAAAGTTTTTAAAAGAATTTTTAAAATGATTTTTTAAAAGTTTTTAAATCAATTTTTAAAATGATTTTTAAAGTTTTTTAAAAATATTTTAAAAGAATTTTTAAAATGTAAAATGATTTTTTTAAAAAGTTTTTAAAATAATTTTAAAAAGAATTTTTAAAAGTTTTTATAGAATTTTTAAAAGAATTTTTAAAGAATTTTTAAAATAGTTTTTTAAGAATTCTTAAAATAATTTATTAAATAATTTTTAATGTAATTTTTAAAATAAATTTTTAAAGAATTTTTAAAATCGTTTTAAAAGAATTTTTAAAATAGTTTTAAAAGAATTTTTAAAATAGTTTTTTAAAGAATTTTCAAAATAGTTTTTAAAGAATTTTTAAAATAGTTTTTAAAGAATTTTTAAAACAGTTTTTTAAAGAATTTCAAAATTATTTTTAAAGAATTTTTAAAATAGTTTTTGATCCTGTCCGAAAGCTGAATCAACGGACGCTGGGCACGTGACGCTCTCCGAGTCGCTGATGTGCATCTCCGACCGGTCATACGGTCCTCCGGCGAACCTGCAAGGAAGTCGGGCCGGGAAGGGGTTCCCGGCGGCAACCCTCCGACGCTCAAGTCAGGCAAAGCTCGACAACAAGAAAGTGGCTCCAAGAATTGTAGAACGCGTACCTCCGGTGAAGTATAAGGCTCCTTATATAGAGCGGTGAAAGAGCTCACGCACACCTACCGAGGCAAACACGTGTCCTTAGCCCATACCTCGGTATGTGTTTGTCAAAAAGCTTATCTGACACCATACTGCTACAGTCTCGGCACATCTTCGATGGGACAGCAGAACACATCATCACCAGACTAAGAGTATGGCCTAGTCATAGGACTAGACGGCTGTCATAAGATGTTCCTTGTCCTTCTCTCCCTAACCCATGCCGGGGCGTCCGTCCGGTCAGCTGGACGGGGCATCTCGTCCGGCCGGCCCTCATTTTACTCCCGGCCGGACGGCACTCACATCCCATCTGGCCTTCCGTTTGCATCGGTATGCTGGGGAGATCTTCAGTAAGGTGTCATGTAGGGACTGCTAGCAGTATGTTACCCTGTGTCTTCGGCCAAGACTTCCGCTCGGCCCATCGTTACTGTTCAGTCGAGCGTCGGAACTCCGACTCCTGTCAGGGCGCCTTTTGCCCTCGGTTATTCATCGGTCGGCCGCCCGGGAGGTCGGCCCATCCTTCTCCGGTCGGCCGCTCGGTCCGTCCTTCTCCAGTCGACCACCTGGCCTTTTGACTTCCGCGTGGCGTTGACCCCTCAAAATGGGGATCCCCTGTTCTATCCGCCGGATCACTTGCCTCCCCCTCAAGTCTAGTCGAAGGAGGCAAAGTCCGACTGACTGGACTGCCGATCTGACTGAGTAACGGCCGCTACACTAGTCCGCTCGGCCAGGCATAGAGATGCTCATCCGGTCGGCGGTGTCTTGCTCATGCCTTTTATTCCCTTAAAATCCCTACCAAATCCTTTCCTTTACTGCCAGTCACGTGCGCTGCGCACGGTAAGGGGTACTCATTAAATGTGACCCGTATCCTGCTGACACGTGGCGATCCTGCTCTTGTCAGCGTATGGTGGTAGTGTCACCTCCGATGGGACATCCGTCGTTTGAAATGAACGGCCGAATGATGGCCTCGTATTTCACGACCTGAATCGGACGGTGAAAGTTGATTGCGGCCGTCATTATAAAGCTCCCGACTTCTCCTCTTCGCCACACTTTGGCTTCATCGATCCCAGACGCCTCACTGCTCCTTTCTTCTCCGGCGACCTCGCTTCTCCGACGACCTCAAAGCCCCCTGCGACCATCTTTTTGCTTGTAAGCCTTTCTTTTCCTCGATTCCTCGCTCCTTTTCTTCCTGTTAATCACCTCTATCATTCTGCCCCCTTCTTTCCTGGCTTTATTTCTTTTTCCTTTCATTCCGCGTTCATTCCCGGCCCTATACCATGACTAGTACCTCACAGTCGACCGGCGGCGCTCCCGGTCTCTGGTACACGACCATGGAGAGCTGGTTTGACGAGGAGGACGCACTGCGCCTCGCTCGGACTTATGACATCCCTTCCGACCACCATATAGTAATATCCACCCCCGCCGACCGGCCACATGAACCGCCGCCCGGTACCGTTCTTTTTTTCCGATACTAATTTTTGGCCGGGCTACGCTTTCCACCCCATAAGTTTTTCTTGCAAGTTTGCAATTATTTTCGCATCCCGCTCGGCCAACTGGTTCCGAACTCCATCCGGCTGCTGAGCGGGGTGGTAGTTCTCTTTAAATTGAACAACATCCCATTAGACCCCAAAGTGTTCCATTACTTCTATTACCCCAAGCAAGCCGAGTGGGGAACTTTTGTTTTCCAATCTAGGATAGGTTTCGTCCTTTTTGATAACATGTCGAGCTCCAACAAACATTGGAAGGAGCACTTTTTCTACATGCGTTTCCCCGAGCCACCGGCCTTTTGTATCAAGTGGCAAACGGCGATGCCGGCGCAACCGGAGCTCAGCAAGTTCAGGGGCGATCCGGCCTACCTTCATGCTGCCGACTGGCTGATCGGCCGGCGATATCACATCGACAAGCTGCTCCTTCCGGGAGTATTGTATCTATTCGGCTTGTCTTCCATCCCAACCGATCTGCCTTGCAGCATGAGTAAGTTCTCTTATCTTCTCGTTTCTTTTGTTCTAACTGATTTATTCTTTGCTTCTGCAGCTGAAGTCATGTGGTGCTCCAAGGCTACCGAGCGGCTGAAACTGAGAGCCGCTGAGATTGAGGTGGCCAAGAATAAGGAGGTCGCCGAGCGGGGCTTGGCTTCAGCTGATCTGGCCGGCGAAGAAGATGAGGGGACTCAGGGTGTCCCCGAAGCCTTAGACGCTCTTGCCTCTCACGACGAGGTCGCGGGCGACATAGAACCCCCTACTCAAGTCGAGGTAGAGGGTCGTTCGGCCGACGACATTCCCCTGGCAACTCGGAAGCGCAGATGGCCAGAGTCAGCATCTCAACCGACTCCATCTGATGAACCACAGTCCGAGTGGGGCGATGAAGCTCCAGTGTTATCCGGGACAGTTTCTATAGAAAGTACCCCGACGTCGCGCGACTCTCCAAGGGCTACCTCTGAGGTGCCGCCTTCCAGTCCTACCCGCACCCTACGACGTCTTAGGCGGTTGGGCGACCGTCCTTCTTCCTCCACCGGTGAGCCGTCCGGTAAGGCCGCTGCTTCTCAGGGTGATCCGAGCGGCCCAAAGTTGATAAAAACCGTCCTGCGCCTCCCGTCAGAAGAATACATGGCGGCCGCTGATCGGCCGGTGGTCCCCGAGCAGCAAATCACACTCACGGGTCCTCTCGCCAAGGCTTGGGAGGATGCTCGGCTCAGAATTACCATGATGACTCCTGGGCAGCTCGGCGACAGCAATTTACAACAGGCGACCGAGGTATGTTCTTTTGCTTTGTTGGCTATTGTGGATCGAATTTCTAAGTTGTTCATATCCGTTCGCAGAACTGGGTGGAGCAGATTGCCATCAGCAATCGACTGGCCGAGCTGGAGGATGAGCTGAAAAAGCTCAAAGTTGCGGGGGACAACAGACAATCGACGACCGCTCTAGAGAAGGCCAAAAGGTTGCTGGAAGCCGAACGGGGTAAGTCTTCTGGCTTGACGAGCGAAGTGGCCCGCCTCGAAGCCTTGGTCAAGCAGCGGGACAAGGAAATAAAGACTGCGACCACCCGGAAGCTTAAAGCCATCGAGGACATGGATATAATGAAGGTAGAGAACCGGGGGTTAGAGTAGCGCGTGAAAGACCTGGACGCCCTGCTGAAGACCGAACGGGAGGGCCGCTCAGCCGACCAGGCTAAAGCGGAAGGGGCTCTGAAAGATCTTCAAGCTGCCCTCGATGCTTCTAAAGCTACTTTTAAATAATATCAGGACGGGGAGTCCGGTCGGTTGACGGAAGCGCGCAAAGCATTCGTCCGCTCAGATGAATTTGGTGAAAAGTTCAGCGACAAGCTGTCCTTAACTTTTGAAGAGGCGATCAAGATGGCGGTGGACTACATGAAGACCAAGGGCCACATACCCGCCGAGCTGTCCGTCCCCCCCCCGAAGATCTAGCGACCATGATGGGCTCCATCTCTGACTCTCTTTTTAATTTTGATGACTGTGAATGAGGGTCTGTGAAGTTTCTTTCAAGTATCTACGATCTTTTGTATGCTTGCCGCTCGGGGCAAATGTTATAAATTTTGTCTGTCCGCTGCTTTGGCGTGAATGAATTTTTTCTTTGGTTATTTGTTTGCTTGACCAGCGTCTAATCTCTAACTCTCGTCTCGGTCATAATTTCCCCGCGTCAAAGTAAATTTTGTAAAGGAGCCGCCCGGCCATACGATGGCTTCATTCTCGCTATTACAGTCGGCCCGATCACCGTTCGGTCCTTTCAACCAAGGACCACGCATAGAGCCATTCGTCCGACGGCCTTACAGGCTCCGGTTGCCCGTCTTTTAACATCGAATTTTATCATCGGAACTTGACTACCTTCCGGTCGGAAGGTTTATAGACGCCGATCCGTCTCTCGATTTTTAACGTCGGAGCTCGACGGTCTTCCGCTCGGAGGGTTTATAGACGCCGGCTCGTCTCTCGATTTTTAACGTCGGAGCTCGATGGTCTTCCGCTCGGGAGTTTATAGACGCCGGCTCGTCTCTCAATTTTTAACGTCGGAGCTCGACGGTCTTCCGCTCGGAGGGTTTATAGACGCCGGCTCGTCTCTCGATTTTTAACGTCGAAGCTCGACGGTCTTCCGCTCAGAGGGTTTATAGACGCCGGCTCGCCATACGACTCTGTTCAACATGAGCGTCGGAACCCCGGCTATGGTCGGGTTGCCTTCTGTTTGGCCCGGCATGCTTCCATTCGGCACGGCATCCTTCCGTTCGGTCCGGCATGCTTCCGTTCGGCCCGGCATGCTTCCGTTCGGCGCGGCATGCTTCCGTTCGGCCCGGCATGCTTCCGTTCGGCTCGACATCCTTCCGTTCGGCCCGGCATGCTTCCGTTCGGCGCGGCATGCTTCCGTTCGGCGCGACATGCTTCCGTTCGGCATGACATGCTTCCGTTCGGCGCGGCATCCTTCCGTTCGGCCCGGCATGCTTTCGTTCGGCGCGAACTTGGGGTTGACCTCCACGTGTCTTTGACCCTCCGCCCATGAGGGTCCCCCTTCCTTACCACCGGATCACATGCCTCCCCTTCAAGTCTAGTCGAAGGAGGCGCATAGTCCGACTGACTGGACGCCCGTAGTGCCGAGCGGCGCATCCAAGAAACCATCCTCCGCTTCTCCTCGTTAATCGCCTCTCATCCCACCTCTCTTGCGTTTTGCAAGGGATTTCTCACGAAGTATTTTGTATAGCTAGTCCGCTCGGCTGAATATATCTCGTTTCGACAAAAGAGGTTGTTCGCTGGACGTTGATGGAGTACTTTTGGGTACTTGGCCGATCGAATAAACGACTCACCAGCGAAACCTCTTTATTGCATTAGTCCGGCCGGAGGGTTTATAGATGCCGGTTCATCTCTCGATGTTTAACGTCGGAGCTCGACGGTCTTCCGCTCGGAGGGTTTATAGACGCCGGCTCGTCTCTCGATTTTTAACGTCGGAGCTCGACGGTCTTCCGGCCGGAGGGTTTATAGACGCCGGTTCGTCTCTCGATGTTTAACGTCGGAGCTCGACGGTCTTCCATTCGGAGGGTTTATAGACGCTGGCTCGTGTCTCGATTTTTAACGTCGGAGCTCGACGGTCTTCCGCTCGGGAGTTTATAGACGCCGGCTCGTCTCTCGATTTTTAACGTCGGAGCTCGACGGTCTTCCGCTCGGGAGTTTATAGACGCCGGCTCGTCTCTCGATTTTTAACGTCGGAGCTCGACAGTTTCCGCTCGGAGGGTTTATAGACGCCGGCTCGTCTCTCGATATTTAACGTCGGAGCTCCACGGTCTTCCGCTCGGAGGGTTTATAGACGCCGGCTCGTCTCTCGATTTTTAACGTCGGAGCTCGACGGTCTTCCGGCCGGAGGGTTTATAGACGCCGGTTCGTCTCTCGATTTTTAACGTCGGAGCTCGACGGTCTTCCGCTCGGAGGGTTTATAGACGCCGGCTCGTCTCTCGATTTTTAACGTCGGAGCTCGACGGTCTTCCGCTCAGAGGGTTTATAGACGTCGGCTCGTCTCTAGATTTTTAACGTCGGAGCTCGACGGTCTTCCGCTCGGAGGGTTTATAGACGTCGGCTCGTCTCTCGATATTTAACGTCGGAGCTCGACTTTCTTCCGCTCGGAGGGTTTATAGACGCCGGCTCGTCTCTCGATTTTTAACGTCGGAACTCGATGGTCTTCCGCTCGGAGGGTTTATAGACGCTGGCTCGTCTCTCGATTTTTAACGTCGGAGCTCGACGGTCTTCCGCTCGGCGGGTTTATAGACGCCGGCTCGTCTCTCGATTTTTAACGTCGGGGCTCGACGGTCTTCCACTCGGCGGGTTTATAGACGCCGGCTCGTCTCTCGATTTTTAACGTCGGAGCTCAACGGTCTTCCGGCCGGAGGGTTTATAGACGTCGGTTCGTCTCTCGATTTTTAACGTCGGAGCTCGACGGCCATTAAGGCTAATTTTGACACTGCCGTTCGGCGAAACTATTTGCCATCCTTTAATTATTTCTGCTTCCTGCATTACAAGGACATAGGCGACCAAAACATATATAAAATTACATCAGCGCACCTCTCACCCAGCTCGGTACGGCTGGAGATGATTCGCGCTCCATGGTCGATCTAGCCGCCGACCGTCTTCATCCTCCAAATATTAAGGCTAATTTTAACACTGACGACATACGCCCTACCGAGCGGCGAGGGGTCTTTGTCTTCGATGACTTGGCTCGGATAATTTTTACGCCCGGCCGATCGGCCCGGGGTCTTCGACATTGAGTCGATGCCTCGGATCTTATACATCATGGAGATAGGCCGCTCGGCAGATAATGCCAATTGCGTTTTAACATTTTGCTTCATGCATTTCAAATATACAGCCAAATGGAAAATATACAGCATACATTATATTGGTGCACCTTTCACCCTGCCCCGGAAAGGCTGGAGATAATTTGCGCTTCATGGTTGATCCAAGTCCCAATCCCTCATCATCCGCTCGGCGGTGCTCCCCCTTGAATGCCGGTTGGATCATTGTCTCGGGGGAGGTGTCCGCTCGAGGATCATTGCCTCCGCTCGGGGATCATTGCCTCCGCTCGGCCACCTGATGCTGGCATTGTTTGTTGCTTCAGCCGCTCGGCTTGCGCATTCTCTCTCTGTTGCTCCACGAGCTTAGCTGCTCTTGCCTTGATTAGAGCGTCGAGCTCCTTCGTGGAGAGCATCACCGTGTGCGGTCGTCCAGCCTCGTCCATTGCTTCTGATCGGATGCAGGAGCGTTCCCACATACGGCGCCAAATTGATCCTGTTCGAAAGCTGAATCAACGGACGCTGGGCATGTGGCGCTCTCCGAGTCGCTGATGTGGATCTCCGACCGGTCGTACGGTCCTCCGGCGAACCTGCAAGGAAGTCGGGCCGGGAAGGGGTTCCCGGCAGCGACCCTCCGACGCTCAAGTCAGGTAAAGCTCGACAACAAGAAAGTGGCTCCAAGAATTGTAGAACGCGTACCTCCGGCGAAGTATAAGGCTCCTTATATAGAGCGGTGAAAGAGCTCACGCACACCTACCGAGGCAAACACGTGTCCTTAGCCCATACCTCGGTATGTGTTTGTCAGAAAGCTTACCTAACACCATACTGCTACAGTCTCGGCACGTCTTCGATAGGACAGCAGAACACCTCATCACCAGACTAAGAGTATGGCCTAGTCATAGGACTAGACGGCTGTCATAAGATGTTCCTTGTCCTTCTCTCCCTACCCCATGCCGGGGCGTCCGTCCGGTCAGCTGGACGGGGCGTCTCGTCCGGCCGGCCCTCATTTTACTCCCGGCCGGACGGCACTCACATCCCGTCCGGCCTTCCGTTTGCATCGGTATGCTGGGGAGATTTTCGGTAAGATGTCATATAGGGACTGCTAGCAGTATGTTACCTTGTGTTTTCGGCCAAGACTTCCGCTCGGCCCATCGTTACTGTTCAGTCGAGCGTCGGAACTTCGACTCCTGTCAGGGCGCCTTTTGCCCTCGGTTATTCATCGGTCGGCCGGGCGGGAGGTCGGCCCATCCTTCTCCGGTCGGCCGCTCGGTCCGTCCTTCTCCGGTCGACCACTTGGCCTTTTGACTTCCACGTGGCGTTGACCCCTCAAAATGGGGATCCCCTGTTCTATCCGCCGGATCAGTTTTTAAAGAATTTTTTAAAATAGTTTTTTAAAGAATTTTTAAAATAGTTGTTTTAAAGAATTTTTAAAATAGTTTTTAAAGAATTTTTAAAATAGTTTTTAAAGAATTTTCAAAATAGATTTTTAAAGAATTTTTAAAATAGTTTTTAAAGAATTTTCAAAATAGATTTTTAAAGAATTTTCAAAATAATTTTTAAAGAATTTTTAAAATATTTTTTAAAGATTTTTTTAAATAGTTTTTTTTAAAAGAATTTTTAAAATAGTTTTTTTTAAGAATTTTTAAAATAGTTTTAAAAGAATTTTTAAAATAGTATTAAAAGAATTTTTAAAATAGTTTTAAAAGAATTTTTAAAATAGTTTTTAAAAGAATTTTAAAATAATTTTTAAAGAATTTTCAAAATAAAATTTTTTAAAGATTTTTTTTAAATAGTTTTTTTAAAAGAATTTTTTAAAATAGTTTTACAAGAATTTTTAAAAGAGTTTTTAAGTTAAAAAAGATTTAAGTTTAATTTTTAAAATAAATTTTTAAGTAAAAAAAAAATAAAGTAAAAATTTTTAAGTTAAATTAATTTTAATGTAAAATTTTTAAGTTAAAAAGAATTTTAATTTTAATTTTAAAATGTTAATTTAATTTAATTGATTTAATTTAATTTACTTTAATTTAATCAATTTAATTAATTTCATTTAGGTCATTAGTCATCTCACCCGATCTATGTTTTTAATCAGGGAATCCTATAATTTTGTAAGATGAATTAAGTTCAATATTAGGGTATATTTTTAATTTATGTTAGATTCAGGTTTAGCTTTGGGTTCAACAAATAGACGTTTTTGGATAAACTTCTGGGCTATGGTGAGTCACTTGGCATCATTAAAGTAACTATGCCTTCGAGGTTTTCCAAATAGTCCTATCCACTGGACTTAGTACAAAACCTTAGTCTAACTGGTTAGAATCCATAAAGGGTAGCTTCGGTCAGTTCCACTTAGCCAAATGCACCAGGTCGAAGTCATATCTTCCTAGACATGCATAGACTAAGCTTCCCTAACGTACTATTATCCAAAATTTCACCAGTACCATTTTTCAAGTTAAACTTGAACCCTTTTTAACTAGTCATAATTATCCTATCAGGTAGGTTGGTTAGGGTTACCCTGTCGGGTATGTTAGTTTTGGAGGTGCCAGCTATTCTGGAGTCTTCCTCTAAATTATTGATTTTATGATTTTTTTTAATACAATTTAGTCTTAATATTTAATTTATAATTTAGATTTAAGTTTTAAATTTTGAATTAATTAAATTAGTTAAATTATCCTTCTTTGATAGAGTGTATTTAATATTTGAATTTTCTTTCAATTTTAATTTTATTAAGTTAATTGAATTGTCTTTATTTAATTGATTATCGTTAATAATTGAGTTTTTATTAATTTTTTAGTTTGAATTAATCAAATTGTTTAAATTATATTTCTTTAAAGGTTTATTTTTAATATGTTATCTTTAACATTTAATTTTAAGTTTGTTAAATTTATTTTTGATTTTATCAGAGTGTTTGATTTTATCCTTATATTTTCTTTATCTTTTAAGTTGATATAATTAGTAGAATTTATTAAATAAGTCTTATCTTTAAAATTTATTTTTTTTGTTAATTAAATTATCTTGGGTTTGGATAGGATTTTCCAGATTGATACTGTCTAGATTATTAAATAATTTATTAATTATGTTTAAATTAATATTGACCTTATCATCATTATTATTTGAACTTTCAGCTTTGTTTAGATTTAAATTTGAATTTCTAGGGTTATTAATTATTTTCAGATTTTCTGAATTTTCTAAATTAATTAGATTTATTTTATCAGAAAATATCCTAGGGGTATTTTTGTAAGTATTGCTAGCTACACTATTTTCACAGATATTTTCAGAAATATCCAAATTAACATGTATATTCTTTAAACTAGTATTAGTAGGGGTATTTTGGTAAATATTACTCACCTTAACCGTATCCCCTAATTCAGTAGGCTTTTCGATTGGACCTGACTCGAGTCCGAATTCAATTTTTTCTTGATCCTCTAACTCCAACGGCTCCTCGTGAAATTTGATCAACTAGGTCCAAAGCTCATATATATTCTTGTACTTTTCTAGTCTGCATAAAACATTGTTAGGTAAAATACCACAAATAATTTTACTTACATTTTTATTCAGTTCCGAGTCCTGAGAAGGTTTTCTCAATATTAGCACATTATCGAAATCTAGGCTTCCTAAGAAGCATTCCATTAATCGCTTCTAGTAGTTGAAATCTTGATCATATGGTGGTGGTTCGTGGGGGTTCCGTCCTTCAAGAAGAGTCATTGAATGTTGAAGATAGAAAACTAAAAAGTGGTGCCAAGACTTGGTCTTGGATTAGTAGTGCGGGAGGAAATAGAAATAATAGTAAACGAGTTAAATTGGTGTTGCACCAATTTAGATTAATTACAACGAAAAATATTTCCAAAAAGGTAAGAGTACCAGTTTGGAATTATAAAAAAAATTGAAAGCCTAAAAAAAAAAAGAAAAATCACCCCTTGTCTGATTGGTGGTTGCACCAAATCAGAGCGGTACCGACTCTGATACCAATTGTAGGATCAAAAAGAATTTAGATATCTCCACAATTACATGATATTGTCCACTTTGGGCCTAAGCCCTCATGGTTTTGTTCTTGGGCTCTCCCCAAAAGGCCTCATGCCAAATGGAGATATCTTTTCTCTTATAAACCCATGATCTTTCTCATGTGTTTCCAATATGGGACTATGTTTGCAACCTTGCAACCCCAACAAGTTTGATAACGTTGCTACACTTCACCAATACACAGACGGGGTGAAGTGCCGAGTCTTCCTTACCACGCTCTCCAGCTCAGCCCACCGATGGTTCAGGAGACTGTCGGACGGATCAATACAAAGCTTCACGGATTTCTGAACAGCCTTCCTCCACCATTTTGTAAGCAGCAAGCGCTACTAGAAGACGAGCGTCAGCTTGTTCTCTTTGAAGCAAGGGTCGAAAGAAACCCTCCGAGCATACATTAAACACTTCAATTAGGTAGCTATGGATATCCCCTCAGTCTCATCTGAGACCATGATGAATGCCTTCACTCAGGGGCTTGTAGAGGGAGACTTCTTCCGATCACTCATCAGGAAGCTGCCCCGCGACTACAACTATATGCTCAAGAAGGTTAATGGGTACATAAAAGTGGAGGAGGCTTAGACAGCTAGAAGGAAGGAGGCACCATCCGAGCCCTCGATGCCAACCGAACGACGACCGCCGAGTAGCCACCAACCGCCAAGGGGGCCGAGAGCTGAAGCCCGACCGCACCAAGAAACGAGGGCACAGGCCGTGCAGCATGTGACTTCCGATCGGCCAAAAACATCGAAGGGCAAGGTATGAACGCCTATGTTTTGTTCCTTCCACCAGTCAGCGTCACACAACACCCGTGATTGTCACGGGTTTACACCAATCGCCCGACTGGCGCCAAGAGGCTATTGTTGCTGATCCCCCTCGCTCGTCCACTGGCACAAGTGCCAATCCTCTGAGCGGCAGGAATATCCAAGGAGGTCACCCGAGCGACAACACCAGCATCAGCAGAGGGAAGGTGTCGATCATCCCCGGGCCTCAGGCGAGCGACACCGTCCATCCGCTCGGGAGGAGGAAAACAGAAGTAATGCTTCACGGGGAGAGATAAACATCATCACCGGCGGGCCGACCGGTAGAGACTCTAACCGAACCCGGAAATCATACACGCATCGATTGGAAATTCACACCATAGGTTGTAGCCAAGAGAAGGCGAGCAGACCCGAAATCAGCTTCGGACTTTGGGACCTAAAGGGAGTGGAAGTCCCCCATGATGACGCCCTCATCATCAGAGCGGTAATCGTCAACTATACAATTCACTGGATTTTTATTGCCACAGGGAGTTCGATGAATATAATTTTCAAGAAGACTTTCGATCAGCTCCAGATCAACCGAAGCGAGCTGCTACCGATGACGACCCCACTATATGGTTTCACCGACAACAAAGTTCTACCGATCGGCCAAGCCAAGTTGGTCATATCACTCGAAGAGGAGCCGCTCAGAAGGACCAGGACCACAAACTTCATTGTGGTGGATGTCCCCTCAACCTACAACGTCATTCTGGGTTGACCTCCCCTCAACGAATTTCGAGCGGTAGTCTCAACGTACTGCCAGAAGATCAAGTTCCCGGTAGAAGACCGGGTAGGAGAGGTCAAAGGTGACTAGTTGGTCGCTCGGCGCTGTTATGTCGAGATGGTCAAAACCGAAGCCAAGGTTGCTCAGAAGACTCCCCGACTAGAGGTAAGTGGCATCACTGAAAAACCTCCTACTCTAGTCTATGAAGAAAAGGAAGAAGTACATATCCACCCCTGCCGAGCGGAGGCAACAACTTTATCCGCGTCCGACCTGGGAGCTGAGCAGAAGGTGGAGCTGGTCGCCTGTCTCCAACATAACCACGATGTATTCGCATGGTCAACGCACGAGCTCCCTGGGATCTCACCGAGCGTCGCGTAGCACGAGCTTCACATCCGACCAGACGCTCAGCTAGTGAAGCGGAGAAAGAGTGACTTCAGCGCCGAACACAATTTGATCATCCGAGCAGAAATAGAGAAGCTCTTGGAAGCTGGCCATATACGTGAAGTTCAATTCTCGAGTCGGCGTGCAAATGTGGTGTTGGTCTCTAAGCCCGGTAACAAGTGGTGGGTCTGCATCGACTTCTAGGACCTCAACAAGGCATGCCCAAAGGACTTTTACCCGCTACCTCAGATCGACCAGATGGTAGACTCCACTGCCGGATGTGAGCTGATATGTATGCTGGATGCATATTAAGGATACCACCAAGTGTCGCTCGCCCGAGAAGATCAAGAGAAGGTCAGTTTCATCACGCTTGATGGAACCTACTGATACAATGTCATGCCATTCGGACTAAAGAATGTTGGCGCTACTTATCAGAGGTTGATGAATAAGGTGTTCCGACAGTAGATCGGCCATAACATGAAGGTATATGTCAACGACATACTGATTAAGTCCCTCTGAACTGCAAACCTATGTGCAGATATTAAGGAGACCTGTCAGACACTGAGGGCATATGTGATCAAGCTGAACCCAAACAAGTGTATGTTCAGCGCGAAAAGCGAGCGATTTCTGGGCTATATTGTCACCGAGCGAGGCATAGAGGCAAACCCCAAGAAGGTGAAAGCATTACAAGACATGTCACCGTCCTGAAATTTGAAGGAAACTCAGCGGCTCATATCCAGATTCATCTCCAAGTTAGCTGACCGGAGCTTACTGTTCTTCAAGATATTACGCCGAGCCACCAAATTTCAATGGGACGAAGAGTGCGACAAGGTGTTTGAAGAATTGAAGAAGTACCTCAATTTATTGCCTGTATTAGCTAAGCCAATTGTCGGTGACCCACTCAGAATTTATTTATCCTCGACCGAGCATGCGGTCGACTCGGTACCAGTTAGGCTGAGCGGCAAGGAACAACCAGTGTACTTCCTGAGTTATACATTGAAAGATGCTGAATCTCGCTACACCGGTCTCGAGAAACTGACTTTTGTGCTGGTGCTCATCGCTCGGAGGCTTCGCCCCTACTTCCTCGCGTATTCCATCATCGTGATGGCCAACAGTCCTTTGGGGAGGGTCCTTCTCAATCCAGAAGTGTCCAGACAACTAATCAAATGAACGACGGAGCTTAGCGAGTTCGCTATCCAATACCAGCCCCAAACGACCATCAAAGTACAATCCTTAGCGGATTTCATCACTGAGATACAAAATCCTGAACCAGAGGCCATTTGGAAAATATATGCAGATGGTTTGGTCACTCGGCAGGGGAGCGGGATCAGAATACTGTTCGTCTCCCCCCAAGAGGAGCGGATGCAGCTATCCGTTCGGTTAGACTACTGGGCAACCAATAATGAAACTAAATATGAAGCACTTATAGCTGGCCTACAAGCTGTCCGGCACGTCAGAGCTATCAAGGTCCTCATCCACTCGGACTCGCAGTTGGCCGCTTAGTAGTTGGTCGGGTTGTTCGAGATAAGCAACACGCGACTCAAGCTCTATGCTGAGGCTTTCGAAAAGCTGAAGGTCAACTTTCGGGAGGTCGTAATAGAGAAGATCCCCCGAGCGGAGAACCAAGCTACAGACGAATTGGCTAAATTGGCTAGCTCGTTATTGCCAATCGTCATATCACAGCCGATCGAGCAGGTGTCTTTAGTGGCCCACATTGACCGGATGGAGGGACTTACCTTCCAGACGACTGGAGGATGGTGCTGATGGAGTTTTTATGATCAGGAGCTACACCGTTCGATTGGGAGGAGGCCCGCTTATTAAGAAAGAGGGCTAGTCTATTCACCCTGATCAGAGATCAACTCTACAAGAAGGCTTTCTCTAGGCCTCTACTTAAATGCGTCAGGTCGGAGGACGCCGACTACATACTACGGGAGTTTCATTAAGGATCTTGCGGAGGACACCCGGGCGGTCGCTCACTGGCAAGAAAGATCCTGCTAGCCGAATTCTTCTACCCGACCCTCCAAGAGGATGTAGCTCGGACGGTGGATATCTGCTTGTTCTGCCAGAAGTATCACAACCTCTCGCACCCGCCTATCGAGGAGATGAAAGCGTCCACAGTGGCTTGTCCGTTCAACCAGTGGGGTATGAACATCGTGGGACCCTTCCCCATGGCGACGGGTCAAAGGAAGTTCCTGCTCGTCGCGGTTGACTATTTCTCCAAATGAATCGAAGCTGAGCCGCTGGCGAGGATAACCGAGCGAATGGTCATGAAGTTCATTTGGCAGCACATCATTTGTCAATTCGGGATCCCGTGTCGGCTCGTCTCCGATAATAAGAGACAATTCATGGGTCAGAAGCTCAAGGAGTGGTGCGAAGGGTACGATATTCAGTAAGCCTTCACTTCAATAGCCTACCCTCAGAGCAATGGGCAGGCGGAGGTCGCCAACTGCGAAATACTTCGGATCCTGTGCGTTCGGCTCGACCACATCGGAGGGAACTGGGTAAATGAACTCCCCAGCGTGCTATGGGCGATCTGCACGACTCTCAAGGAAGGGATCGGGACAACGCCCTTCCACTTGGTATATAGCGGCGAAGCGGTCGTCCCCGTTGAAGTCGGGGTTGAATCCAACCAGATACAGCACTACAACGAAGACAATGTCGAGCGGAGGCTTCTGGAGCTGGATTTGGTGGATGAAGTGCGCGCTAAAGCGATCGTCTGGTTGATGGTATACCGACAGAGGATGAAGCAAAGCTACAATCGGAGGGTGATTCCAAGATCGTTTCAGGTCGGCGACTTGGTGTGGAATAAAGTAAAGTCGGTCGACGACATCACTAAGCTGGAAGCTCCCTGGGCTGGACCCTTCAAGGTTGCGGAGAAGCTCCGCTCAGGTGCTTACTACTTGGAAAACGAGGATGGGCGGCAACTAGAATGTCCGTGGAGCGCGAACCATCTCCAGCCTTACCGAGCTGGGTGAAAGGTGCGCTGATGTAACAGTCAAATATATCTTTATATCCCTGTGCTCTTGGTGTGCAGGGCAGAAATAAAGAAAGCAAGTTCCGAATTCTGTGCTGAATGACACTACAAATCGTCGAGCAGCGATGTTAAACCCTTGTCTTCATCAAATCGTCGAGCGGCAACGTTAAACCCCTGCCTTCATCGAATTGTTGAGCGACGACGTTAAGCCCCTGTCTTCACCAAATCGTCGAGCGACAATGTTAAACCCTTGTCTTCTCCGAATCGTCGAGCAGTGACGTTAAACCCTGTCTTCACCAGATCGTCGAGCGGCGACGTTAAACCCCGGTCTCCATCGATGGTCGAGCGACAACCTTAAACCCAGGAGAAGGTATGAACTTTATTGAATTCGTCAATGGCCAATCGACGACCCGCAAGTCGTCGGGATAGACCGAAGACATGCCATGATTATAGCCGAGTGGAAAAACTGGTGTCAAGCATGGAAATAAATAAATCATAAAGAAAAGCCCTGCAAAGCGGGCAAACCATTTATTTCGCAAAAGGATACTGCCGAGCGGCAGGAATACATTTAAGACTCAACTTTTATAGGACTCCAGCTCACTCTATATAGTCAAATACATCACCAAGCATGGAGTCGTTCAGCTGACTGCGGTTGATAATGTCGTCCGTCAAGGCTTCAGGGAGATGACCGTCCGCCTTGAGCTGCTGGAGGGTCCTATCAACGACTAGCTCAAACGCTCGGACGATCCACCGGACAACTTTGTTAGTAAACTGGTCCGAGTGGAGATACTCCTGTTTCATCACTGCAAATCGGCTCGGCTCGTCTTGTTGATAGACCGTCAGGGCAGAACGGGAGGCCTCTAGGGCAACTTCAGCATCCTTGAGCTTCTTATTCAAAGACTCCTCTCCAGTCGCTCGGTAGGTCTGCTCGATCAGATTATCCTCGGCTTATTTAAGCTTTTGGGCGAGCCGCCGAGCCTTCTGGTTCTTTAGCTCCAGGTCGGCGATGGCTCGTTGTTTCCTTGTGGTGGCCAGCTCGAGCTTTTTGTCGTAGGTCTTCAACTGCGTTTCGATCTGGCCCAGCCTGATAGCTTGATCCGTAGACTTCTGCTGCTCGGCCACAAGGAGTTGTTGGGCCTTCTCCAGATTGGCCTGTAGCTGTGCAACCGATGACCCTTGGGAGGAAGAGGCGCCACCAGAAATCTTGAGCTTCTTGAGCTCGTCCTCTACAAAAGCAAGGCGCTGGCACATGACCACGCTCTCCACCTAGTACTGCTAGCACACAAAAAAAATTAGCCCCGATCGGAGGTAAGACATAAATTGATTATTGGAATACGTACTCCCGTGGACATCTGCAGATGGTTGTTGCCGAGCTGCCTGGGAGACATCACGGCCGCTCGGGCCCATGCTTCCTCCCAAACACTGCAAGTGGACTGCGAATTAGAATCTTGTGTTCGGGGATGGTCGACGGGGCGCACTGCTCGAGATATTCCTCGGTGGGAAGATTGAGGGTTGCAGTCACCGATCGTCGACCGCTCGAGTTTGCTGAGGAGGAGACCGTCGGACTGGAGCGAGCAGCAATTGATGCTGGGTCGATCCTGGACAGCAGTGGCCTCCGTTAGGTGCGGGATGGAGGCAGAGATACGATCGATCGTGTGGCGATAGGCTTCGCTGGCAGATCGGCCAGAGAGGGTGTTCGATCAGACGAAGTGGCTTCCACTGTTGGGACAGCCATAGGGAAGAAGTGCCAACCCGCTCGGCGGTACCCACGACCGAGGTGGTAGATCGGGAGGTGGTTTCCGTGCGGCGCCTCTTGCGCCTTACGAGTGGCAACCCATCATCTGAAGACTCGGTACCTTCGGTCTAAGCGGTGGGTTGTGCTTCGAGAGTTTGGAGAGGCTCAACAACTTCTTCGATGTTGGCTGTCTGAACGACGGCGGGCGTCTCCTTGCTCCTAGCAATCGTGCCCTCCTCGGAGTCGACTGGCATCAAGCCGAGGCTCGCCATTTTCTTGGCAGTGACCGCCTCGATCTCAGCATCCTTTAGCTTCGTCAGGGCAGCCGTGCGCGCTCGCATCATGACTTTGGCTGCAAAAGAAAAAAGGCAAACCAGTTAGACTCACAAGAAAGGAGCCAAGAAATTTCATACTTAAGCCACTCGGGAGCCTCGTGCGAATCAGACTCAGCCCGAAGATATACATAACGCCCTCTAGCAACAACTTGTGGATATCGTATTTCTGACCGACTAGCATGTTCGCAGCATGAAGGTAATCTAATAGGCTTTTGTACTTCTTCAGGTCAGGTTGAGGTGGTAGTCCGACCTGCCATTGGGTCCGGAAGCTTGGTCATCCAGGAAGTCGTAGAAAGAAAAAAAATACTCTTTCCAATGCTTATTGGAAGAGGACATCTTATCAAAAAATACTAGTCCGACCCGAGACTGAAAGAGATAGGTCCCCAGCTTGGATTGATTGTGGTAGTAGAAATAATGAAAGACTTGAGGGGTCAAAGGGATGCCATGCAGCCGGAACAGGACAACAACGCCGCACAGCAGATGAAAAGAATTTGGTACTAGTTGGGGGAGAGAACACGAAAATAATTACAAACTTCGATGACAAAGGGGTGGATAGGAAATCGTAGATCGACCACAAACTAGTCTCGGAACAAGCAGATGGTTCCGATCGACGGGTAATTTGGCTAATCGGACGAAGAAGCCAAAATGACCTCATGATCATAAGGGATTCCAAAGGCGTTTCTAAAACTTTCAACGTCGCCCGCATCGAACCTGGTCTCCATGGTAGAATACTAGAGCCCAGGCGAGGGGTCCGACGGCTGTAAAGAACTGGCCATTGCTAGAAAATAAGAAAACAAAGAGTTTGACGAAGAGAAATACAAACAGAAAATACCGCAAGCACGGGAGAAATACAGAAAGCTACGAGGGTCGCAACAGATCGAAGATAGGAGGCAGAGAGGATTTGGAGGAGCTTATAGAAGAGTAGCCGATGCTGGGGATAGCAAACGGTCGCTGGAGCACTGGGCACGCAGAGGAACACCGGCAGCTATCGCGGAGGATGCAGAGTAAGAAGATGAAGTCACCGCCGCAACTTTATAAAGCTTGAGCTTGGCAGACCGCGATCGTCCGATCTAGGTCACGGAAGCTAGAGCGTAAATCCAGCCGTTGAATTCAAATCGCCAAACGTCACATCAACGTCTGTCGCTTTGGCGCGTGCAGTGACGACGATAATGACACGTGGCACACGCCTATAGGGCAGCATTTAAGGAACGCCATTAACAGGTGTGGGCGCGTGCTCGACTTTAATGGAGATGATTTGCACGAATTCCGAAAGGATTCGGATGATGTCAGCGTTGATTGCTCTCAGCCAAGGACATAAACGACAAATTGCTCCAAGTGTGAGTATGCAAAGTACCGATCGACCTCAATGAGCAATCTCAGGGCTGTCTGACACCCTTAGGCAGACCGATCGGGGTCCAACCAGCATCACGGCCGATCGACCAACCGATCTCCAGACTGGCTTGTCCAGTCAGTCGGACTTGCATCGTCCTTCGACTAGACTTGAGGGGGAGACATGTGATCCGGTGATGAGGAGAGGCCCGCTCAGCAGAGAGGTCAATGACACAGTGGAGGTCAAAGTCCAGGCGGTCAACGCCTCGTACCGTTGGCTGATCAGACGACCCACTCGCCTGACCGGCTCGAAGGACAGCTGAGCTGATATCAACCCGATGATTACCATAGCTCGGTCGCATACCGAGCTTCCAACGCTCAAACATACAAGGTATGTGCCGAGCGGCCAACCCGCTCGAATTCACATCAGCAAAAACAGTGGCGGCCGAGTAGATTACATTCAGACACAGCTTTTCCGTTCTCCATAATAGCGAAGCCCGGACAGTGGGATGTTGGCCGAGCGGTCATTCCACTCGGCTCGAGGATAAGATCGCCCGGACGGCCGAGTGCTGGCCGAGCGGCTCTTTTGCTCAGCCTGTAACAGACAAAAGGAGGATCAATGGATATCCTTCTGGGAACCTGTGCTGTCGACAGACGACATGTTTGACGGCATGGTTAAGCTGAAGATCGTACGACGGAAGCTTCCGTTGTCTTGTCAGAGATATACTCGGATCATTAAGGTATGATGTTAGGCCGAGCGGTCATTCCACTCGGCTCGAGGATAAGATCGCCCGGACGGCCGAGTGCTGGTCGAGCGGCTCTTTTGCTCGGCCTATAACAGACAAAAGGAGGATCAACGGATATCCTTCTGGGAACCTGTGCTGTCGACAGACGACATGCTTGACGGTATGGTTAAGCTGAAGATTGTACGACGGAAACTTCCGTTGTCTTGTCAGAGATATACTCGGATCATTAAGGTATGATGTTGGCCGAGCGGTCATTCCACTCGGCTCGAGGATAAGATCGCCCGGACGGCCGAGTGCTGGCCGAGCGACTCTTTTGCTCGGCCTGTAACAGACAAAAGGAGGATCAACGGATATCCTTCTGGGAACCTGTGCTGTCGACAGACGACATGCTTGACGGTATGGTTAAGTTGAATATCGTACGACGGAAGCTTCCGTTGTCTTGTCAGAGATATACTCGGATCATTAAGGTATGATGTTAGAGACACTTTTCTGACACATCTTTTCAATGTATGCTTTGAGGAGCGTGTGCGCCTCGAGAAGCGTGCACACGCTCCTCGGGAGTCCTATATAAGGGCCTCCAAATTTCGACGGAGGTATGCATAATCTTTACTGTAGTTATTGTTACTCTACTTCTTTGCTTCCTTGTTTATACATCATCGGAGACTGACTTGAGCGTCAGAGGGTAATTGTCGGGGAACCCCTCTCTGGTCCGGTACTAACGTCGTTGTGGTTGCAGGTCTTATTGACCAAGAGTCCATTAGCGATCAATAAGAATATCATGTTCCCAATATCCATCACCTCAACTATCGAACATGATCAGAATTATGAAAGATGGTAAAATGAGCACTCACGATTAAGTAAGTATTTTTTTTAAATAAATAAATAAATAAATAAAATTGAAAGATAAAAAACAGTTTAAAATGGAAAAGGTAAAGGAATGTATTTTTTTTAGAAAGTTTGGGTGTAAACTGAACTTTTCTACATAGTACACAAGGTTGTGATTGACACAGATCCTCGAACAGTCGCAATCAATTCAATTGAAGACGACGCTTTAAGATGCCTCCCAAAACGCAAGTATTTTTTTTTTTTAAGAAAAAACACATACTAAGTTGCCGTTTTGAATATTATGAAAATGTATCCCTTTCCTTGTAATTTTAATAAATAAAGGATAAATGGTTATGAGAAAAAGATTTACGGTCGGGAAAAGAAAAAAAAATAAAGAAAAGTGGAAGGTAGTTTGGGATGATGCGTCGGTGCTCATGGTCCATAGTCTGGGATCGATGGATAGACCATCCGGCGTGATTTCATCATTTTACCTATAACATATTTAAAATATATTTACGAAAATTTAAAATTTACATTAACCCAGTAGCAATTCAAGATTTAAAATCAGAATCTTTTATATATTATATGATATAA
Source organism: Zingiber officinale (assembly GCF_018446385.1). Taxonomy (NCBI): domain Eukaryota; kingdom Viridiplantae; phylum Streptophyta; class Magnoliopsida; order Zingiberales; family Zingiberaceae; genus Zingiber; species Zingiber officinale. The sequence continues at coordinate 87,212,398 of NC_055988.1, forward strand.
ATTTTAAATCTTAAATTTATTTTAAATACGTTATGATAATAACTGCCGTGTAGTTTTTATTTTCTGAAAAAATTAGAAAAATGGCTATTTATATTTTTTAAAGAAAAAATAGCATTCATATAACAGTAAAGTGGAGAAAAATCTTCAATCCCATTCTTAATTTTGCATGTAGCCCTTCTATCCAAAAAATTTTATTTTCACTCCCTACATGTAAAGTTTTCTTTACTTCAACTCCCCTCATGTAAATATCATGAACTAATTGCCTAAGATTTTTTAGCTATAAAAAGTCCAAGAATGAATATAATTCTTCTTAAAGTCAGCATTTTATACTAGAATCGAGTATATTTTTTTATCAAAATTATCTCTCATATTTTTTAGGTATATAAAAAAAAAATATCTAAAAACGAGTATAATTCCTGTTAAATTCAATATTTTATATTAGAATCAAGTATATTTTATATTAAATTGAGCATGATTTTTTCCCTGCTTAATATAATTTCTCCTAAATTCAGTACCATTTAAACAAAATTTAGTATATTTTCATCCAATTGAGTACCATTTAAAGAAAATCGTATATATTTTCTATTAAAATTAACTCTCATATTTTTTTAGGTACAAATAGTCTAAAAACGAGTATAATTCCTATTAAATTCAGCACTTTAAACTAGAATCGAGTATATTTTCTATTAAATTGAACACAACTTTTTTCTTAATATAATTCCTCCTAAATTCAGCACTATTTATCATTTAAAGAAAATCTAATATATTTTTCATCCAATTGAGTATCATTTAAAGAAAATCTAATATATTTTCCATTCAATTAAGATGAAATATTCAATTTGATAAAAAATATACTAGATTCTAAATTTAATGTACTCAATTTAAGATGAATTATGTTGATTTTTGAACATTTTATACTTAAAAATATCATGGGATAATTAGATAAATATATTTAATTAGAGAGTGAAAATAAAGAATTTAAAAAATAAAAACTACATATAAAATTATATTTGTCAATAGGACTACATCCAAATTTTCCCTTCATATAATATTTATCCTAAATAATTCACGATACTATCTTAAATTTTAAATAATAAAAAAATGATCACGTGGCCAGTGGATCCGATTCTTGATCTGGAATCAAAGTCCGTATTTGACAGCCTATCTCACATGCCTCCCATCTCATTTTTTTTTTCAAATAACTATTTTTATATTTTTTTTAAGGGTAAAATTCAAGAAAGTATTTTTTATAAAAATCATGCGTCCCACTCTAATTTTTTATCAGCTACTTAATGATGTATAATTATTCAATTACCTTCTAATATTGTTATGGTATAATTATTTTAACATTAATGTTAGATGGTAGATTGAATATGTATGGTAATAATTATAATTTTATAATTACTATAATGTAATATGAATTTTTATAATTTAAGTTATAATAATTAATCGTAATTCTTATAATATGAATTTCTAGATTAAGTAGGTAGCTATTATAAAATAATAGCTGTATCCATCTATGTAATAATATTATAACAAAATTAAAGAGAGATTGAAGGATCATGCACACTGATTGATAAAATGAGACCGCCTTTTCTTACTCGGAAAAAAGCAAGTGCGTCTGGGCGTCTGCGGCCCTGCTAAAAAAACTATGTGCTTCGGCATTTACTCGAATTGAATAGACAGCGATCTGAAAACCCTGTCTCCTGCTGACGAACTGCACGCATTCAGATCTATATTAGCTTCCAGTTCACTTTGCCGAGTCCCAAAACAATCGGTCGCCTCCTGGCTCCTCCGTCGTCCGCCTCTAGGTCCGCAGCTCTCCCCCTCTCCTGAACAAAATCTATCTTAGAGTTTGCTTTTTGATGGAGTTTCTCCGTTTTATCGCTAAAAGTTTAACTTTTGAAGTGTTTCTCGGTTTTATATCGCTAAAATTTTGATTCTTGTTGGGGTTTCTCAGTTTACTGTGTGCGTTTATGGATCTCTGGTACTACTTAGATTTCGGTGGCTGAAGCAAGTTAGATTTTGTTAGGGTTTCTGAGTTCTGCTGTTGTTTCCAGTATCAGCCCCTTTGCTTGTAGGTTTGATTTCTTCTTCATTCATCTGTTCTTGGCAAATCTACTTTCTTGTCTGCTGTAGGTAAACTTTTTTTTTTTTTTTTTTTTTTTTGCTTTTACCTTTGCTTTCGTGTACTTTAATCCAGTTGAAGACAAGTGTACTTTTTTCACAATCCTTGCACTAAGCAGTGAGTTTTGTGAACCACAAAGCATAAATAGGCTCAACTTGTTGATCCACTATGGTTGTAGTCATTTAGTGTTATTCTCTTTTACTGGTTTTTGACTAACTCATTTTGCTGCTGATTAACCACAACAGTGCATTGATCTGCAGTGTGCTCGCAAGATCCTTATTATTTATACTTTTTATTTACCTTTTTACAAAGAAGAATGCCTTTTTTGTTTCCTCTTAACTTACTCTTTGATTACTTGTCTCCCCATTCTGCATGTTGAATGGCAAGCTGGTTGAAATGCACTAATCTGTAACTTGTGGAGGTTAAAAATTCAGGAAATAGTATAACAGATCTGTCAGACCAAATGTAGTTTACTGAATCTATAGAAACATGCAATTAGTGCACTTACTGAATGGTTTTGTTGCCTCAACCTGAGTTTTGGGTGCATTGTATTTAACATGACTGCCGATCACATTTGACCGAGAGAATCATGATATATGTTGTTCTATAATTGTGCAAACATTTTTAGAGCCTAGTCGAGTGTCTTTAAGTAACCAGAAAAAGGTTTGGCCACTATGTAATTTACTATATTTTTTGCTTGTAGTAAAGTTTTTGCTTGGTTTTGGAATTTGAAACACATGAACCCTGTTAACTCCAAAATCCATGTACTAATTGTGGATTTTCTGTCGAGCATTTGCTTTTAGTACTTTGTTTACCTCAATTTGACTTGGAAAATTGTTATCGGAAAAAGTGATCATGTGACATAACAAGTATTGTTCGGAAATGATAATTCTACTTGATTTCTCACTTATTAGGTGCTTTAGTGCTTCTTCATTCTCATAAGCAGGCATTCTGAATGTTGTCATATAGAAAAGAAGTTGAAGAGCTTGTTAATGGGTTTTCTCTTTGTCGAAATGCAGGTGCAAAATATGTCTGACCTGCAACAACCTCTTGTGCGGCCTAAGCGAAAGAAAGTTTTGGTTGACTATCTGGTCCAGTTAAGATGGATAGTCGTCATCTTTGTTGTGCTGCCAATTTCTTTCTTAATCTACTTCGGATTGTATCTTGGCGATGTGAAATCTGCTATGAAATCAGAAAAGCGTCGCCAGAAAGAACATGATGAGAATGTAAAGAAAGTTGTTAATCGACTCAAGCAGAGAGATCCCAAGAAAGATGGTCTCGTGTGCACAGCAAGGAAACCGTATATTGCTGTCGGGATGCGTAATGTCGATTACAAACGTGCTAGACATTTTGAAGTTGATCTCTCTGCTTTTAGAAATATACTCGAGATCGATAAAGAGCGGATGGTTGCGAAGGTGGAGCCGCTAGTTAACATGGGCCAGATCACTCGATATACAGTTCCCATGAACCTTGCTCTGGCAGTGGTTGCTGAGCTTGATGATCTCACTGTAGGAGGACTCATCAATGGTTATGGAATTGAGGGGAGCTCACACATATATGGTCTCTTTTCTGACACAATTGTTGCCATGGAAGTTGTACTCGCCGACGGCAAAGTTGTGAGGTGCACGAAGGACAATGAGTACTCCGATCTTTTCTACGGGGTCCCTTGGTCTCAAGGAACCTTGGGCTTCTTAGTTTCCGCAGAGATAAAATTGATACCAATCAAGGAATATATGAGGCTTACCTATGCTCCTTTTAGGGGGAACCTACAAGAAATTGCTCAGGCCTATGCTGATTCGTTTGCACCGAGAGATGGGGATCCAGCGAAGGTTCCTGACTTTGTCGAGGGGATGATCTATACTCCGACAGAGTCTGTGCTCATGACGGGGAAGTATGCATCGACAGAAGAAGCTAAAAGGAAGGGCAATGTGATCAACAGTGTAGGTTGGTGGTTTAAACCTTGGTTTTATCAGCATGCACAGACGGCTCTCAAGAGGGGTGAGTTTGTTGAATATATTCCGACTAGAGAGTATTACCACCGGCACACGAGATGTTTGTATTGGGAAGGTAAGCTCATCCTGCCATTCGCTGACCAGTGGTGGTTCCGATGGCTTATGGGCTGGATGATGCCGCCTAAGGTTTCATTGCTCAAGGCCACTCAAGGTGAAGCTATTCGAAACTACTACCACGATAACCATGTGATCCAGGATCTTTTGGTTCCACTGTACAAAGTCGGAGATGCTCTCGAGTTTGTTCATCGCGAAATGGAGGTATCTATGATTTGCTGATTTGTTTCTCGCTTAAGTTGGAATTTACTCTTGCTTGAATCTTTATCGTAATCTACAACAAGCACCTTCAAACACTTCATTTCGTAAGTTACTAAGATCTTCACTTGTTTTTCTTTACTTTACAGGTTTATCCGATATGGCTGTGCCCTCATCGATTGTTCAAGCTTCCGGTGAGAACAATGGTGTACCCGGAGGCAGGCTTCGATCATCATCACCGACAGGGAGACACTAGCTATGCGCAGATGTTCACCGACATTGGTGTTTACTATGCCCCAGGTCCGGTGCTTAGGGGCGAAGTGTTCAATGGTGCAGAAGCAGTTCGCAATCTTGAAGAGTGGCTAATTCAGAACCACAGTTTCCAGCCTCAGTACGCAGTCTCTGAGCTCACTGAGAAGAACTTTTGGCGGATGTTTGATGGCTCCCACTACGAGCATTGCCGCCGTAAGTATGGGGCTGTGGGGACATTCATGAGTGTATACTACAAGTCCAAGAAAGGAAAGAAGACCGAGAAGGAGGTGCAGGAGGCTGAGTCTGAAATCCTCGAACCAGCCTACGCCGACGAAGCTTAGCCCGACTAATCTTGATAAACTTGACGTAGTAGAACTAGCCACATGTTTCTGTTTCGATTTAGATTGGAGTTGTAATGTACCGAGACTATGAGTTGTCGTTGCTTGCTTTACCAAGTTTGTTGCAGTTTGTTTGTGAACCAATCTTATTGTGCCTTGAATAAGCAAATGCTACCATGTGAGTGAGTATTATGCCCTTCGATAAACTCCTTTGTGATGGGATTTCCCTCGATCGAGAAGCAACCAAACTTCATTCTTGCAACTCGACAATGCGAAACATGAACACGAGATTATGAGAGTCGAATCTAGCCATGATTATTATGCCTTGATTAAGCAAATGCTACCATTTGAGAGAGTATGCCCTTCAAGTAACTCCTATGTGACAGGAATTCTCTCGATTGAGAAGCAACTAAACTTCATAACTAACTTCATTCTTGCATTTCAACAACGCGCAACATGAACACAAGATTATGAGAGTTGAATATGTAGAAATCAGGAGAGAAGAAAACTAGGGTTTACTTGGTTATGTACCTCAATCAAATAAAAGTTACACAATAATATATTTATATAGTTGAATTAAATACTAAGAATAAGAAAAAGACTAATCTATCCTTAATAGCTATTAAATAATAATAATAATAATAATAATAATCTAACATCTTCTCTCAAACTCACGATACTACAGTTACTATAGCTAGAAACATTGAGAGATTGTTACACAAGAAATGAAAGCGTGAAGTGAAATATCACTAAAGAAAATCACTATTTTGGGACGAATTTTGAGATGAATTTATAAAATATTTTCGTTGCAAAAATATTTGGGATGAAATCTGCGATGAAAAAATTTTCGTCCCCAAATTCTCGTTGCCAACTTGGCTACGAATTTGGGGACGAAATTATCGACGAATAATATTTTTGTCGCCAAATTTACAACAAAAATAATATTCGTCGCAAATTGCTACAAAATTTGAGACGAATTCAACAATGAAATTGACAACGAATTAAAATTTTATCATCAAATTTGTTATAAATTATGCAACAAAGATGATATTCGTCGCAAAATTGTCATTGACAACCTGCAACGAAAAAAACTTTTGCGATGAATAATATTTTTGTTGTAAAATTTGTAACGAATTTGGCGATGAAAATAATAATATAAAAAATTTGTGATCTGTGATAAATTAATTTTTGTCCCAAATTTACAATAAATTTGACGATGAAAATAATAATAAAAAAAATTATGATATGTGATAAATTTTTTTCGTCCCAAATTTTATTCTAGAATTTGGGATGGATTCACCGATTCGTCCCAGATTTTGGGATGAAACCACGGATTCATTCGAGAATCTGGGACGAATTTTGGGACAAAAAAATAATTTGTTGTAAAATTATCGATGTATAGTAAATTACGATAATTTGATGACAAATATTTTTTGTCGCCAAATTCATCCCTAAATCCCAAAAATTCCAGTGGCGATAATTTGGGATGGAAATATTTGTCCCTAAATTTCATCCCTAATAAATTATTTTTTTTTGTAGTGTGTGTGATAGTAAATATATTAGCAATCTGTTGATTAGAAGGAACGAATGACATTGTGATGGAGCCAAGCCGAAGATGATGACGAGTAATGTGATAATCAATTTCAATATGTTTCACCCACTCATGAAAAATTGAATTGCACGCAATTTGAATATCACTTTGATTATCATAATATAACGGAGTAGGTTGATGAAGAAAGATACTCATATTAGTAAAAAACCAATGCAACCAAACTATCTCACAAGTAGTTGATGTTGGTGCGGGAAGCATCCGACGATCGAACCCAAGTTTTGATAATGGCAAAGGATTCAAAGTTAAAGTTATTTGTTATCTAATTTGTTGAATGAGCTTGCAGGAAAAGTCCTAAGGTATCTTAGGCAAAAGTCCTAACTGCGGTTAGGCAGGCAGGAAAACCCTAGGGGGTGGTAACCCTAGGCGGAAAGACTTGGCAAGTCGAGGTCTTTGGGCAAAAGTCCTAGAGTAGGGGACTCTAGGTGAAAAGTCCTGGTGTCGCGAACTAGGTGAAAGTCTGGGCGGGTCATGGAGTGGACGTCCAGCGGAAAGGCCTGAAGACTCGGGCGCTGAGCAAAAGTCCAATCGGTCTGGAGGATCGGACTGGCAACAGCTATACTCTCCTAAGTGGAGTAGGTGAGGATGCATTCCCCGCTGAGAGAACAGTAGGCGTCGGTTCGACCTAGGGTTTTCGGTCAAAATCTGAAGTCAAAACCGGACAGTCCGGTGACTGCCAATATCTTTTTATACTCATTATTATGTGCTAACTTTGGTTGCAGGATATTTTTGGGACTAACATATCTTGCAGGGACAAAGGAGTAAACTTTGCCTCGGATGAATAGTACCCAAGGCGCCCTCCATGGAGCTTGGAGGCGCCTCGGATGTGAAGGATGAAGAGTGCGTGCAGCGAAGCTGGAGGCGCCCTCAAGGAGTGCTGAGGTGCCTCGGACGACATTGGAGGCGCCCTCAAGGGAGATGGAGGCGCCTTCAAGAGGATAGGTTGCGAAGGAGTCAAAGCTCATCCTCGCTACGAATTTACCGGTGATGGAGGCGCCCTCAAGGGTCTTGAAGGCGCCCTTGACGACCTTTATCAGGAGGTCTCGACCAGCAGCTGAAGATATCAAGTTCTAAGCAATCCTACAACTGTTTGCTGCTAACAAGACGTTCCGACGGAGCCATAACACGACCCCGACGACCTGGAGCTGCGAATTTCAAATTCCTGTTGTCGGTATAATTTTTTAGTGCATTTAAATTGTAATACATAATTGTACTATTTTTCAAAATTATAGTTGTTGCCCAAAGTAAACGCTCAAAGTGAGTGGGCCTTGGAGTAGAAGTCGCCCTAGACTCCGAACCAAGTAAATCTTGGCGCCTTTTCTGTGTGTGTTTTATTTAAATTTTTGTTGCATTTACTCGATTATTTTGAATACGAAAAGTGAAAGCCACGAGCGCTATTCACCCCCCCTCTAGCGCATCTCGATCCAACAATTGGTATCAGAGCGGGGTCACTTCGATTTGGTGCAACCACTAGTCAAGCCTATTTTTTATGGTAATTTTCAATTTCTCGGAGTCAATCAGAATCGGTATTCTTGCTGTCCTCCGATTTTTTTTTCATAATCAAATTTTTCTCGAAGTTGGTGCAACACCACTCAAGATTGCGTGTTAGTTTTTCCTTTAACCCGCACTACTAATCCAAGCTCAAGTCCTGGGACAAGTTTTCTTTTTTATTTCCCTTGTGCAAGTTTCTATGGCTCTTCAAGAAGGCTACAATACAGTCCGACCTCCGCTCTTCACCGGAGAAGACTTCGGCTGCTGGAAGGGCCGAATGGAGTCGTACCTTCAAATACACTTTGAAGTCTGGATGATCGTCAAAACCGGCCTGGAACTCCCAACTGATGGCGCTGGCAAGCCAATACCATATGAGAACTAGGACACAACTCTGATAATGAAAGTAGAAGCCAACACCAAGGTAACCTGCACCCTCTAATGTGGACTGACGAAAGAGGAGTTGAACCACGTCAGCTTGTTCTCAAGTGCTAAAGAACTATGGGAGAAGCTGATTGAATTACATGAAGGAACATCTGATACCAAAGTAAGTAAGAGAGATCTCATTCTTAATAAATTATATAATATAAAGTTGCAGGAAGGTGAAACGGTGAGCCAACTATATGCACACATTCAAGATCTCCTCAACGGTCTCCATGTAATCGGACAAAAGGTAGAAAATAGAGACATAATTAGGTATTCCCTAAATGCTTTCCCAAGGAATACCTTGTGGGCATCAATGGTAGATGCGTATAAGGTATCCAAGGATCTCTCTTCAATTAAATTAGACGAGTTGTTTGTTGAATTTAAATTACATGAACAAGTTAACGCTCGATCCACCGAGAAGGGTATAACTTTGATTGCAGGTACAAGCAGAGTGCGCGAACCAAAAGCAAGATGTAGCTCACAGTCGAACTCGTCAACTTGGTGAGAAAACTCTACAAAAAGAAGAAGGACTTCAACAAGAAGAACATTAAGAAAGTGATTCCACTACAACAAAAATCACTTTTCGCAGGGCGCAAATTCACTTTCCGCAGCGCACATTGCATGCTGCGCAGTTGAAAGCTGTTGAAAGTCCTATATTATTCACGGCGCACATTGTCCGCCGCGGAAAAGACTATCCACAGCATGCATTGCGCGCAGTGGATTGTATTTTCCGTGAAAAAAAAAATAATATCCGCAGCGTGCAATGCACGCCGCGGATAATAGTATCTGCGGCACACAATTCATGCCGCGGAAAATAATATCCGCGGCACGCAATGCATTCCGCGGATAGTAATTTCCACGGCATGCATTGTGCGCTTCGGATACTATTTTCTACAGTACGCAATGCGCGCCGCGGATAGTCTAATGAATATAAAACAAAATAATTTCATTATGCTAAAACAATCAATAAACATTTCACAATAAATTAAATACAAATCCAATCCGCACACAATTAATAAAAGTCATTTCATTATACCAAAAAACAATTTTAAGATCCAAGAGTAGCTATTACAAACTTCGATTAAAATCCAATGATCACAAACAAGTAGAATATGTATCAATCAGACAAGTACTATAAATTTAGATAACCATGCGACCGTACTTCCTATTGCATCATCCAGAAACTGCATTTCATCATTTGGTCGAATTAGGTCCACTTTTTTCTACCAAAACCATGTCAACCCAAACTTTCCAACATGATCCACCAAGAATAACGTGATGCACTTTTGTAATTGGATCTGTGGATGCAATCTGACCTTCAGCAACAATTAGTTCATCAACACACTAATGAAGCATCTTACATTTAGCATTAATAGGGATATCTCCATGACTCATATTCTTCAAATTTGACTATAAATAAACAATACAAGGTTATTAATTCAATCATGTCTAGCAATTATAATAAATTTATGGTTAAAAAAATACATAATTTTAATTACCTGAGAAATATGACCAAAATCACCACTTTTGTTGGCACCAATATTGATATCACTGTTGCTGCCAAATTCATTCCCAACACCACTACAAATGCCACAACTTGCAATATAATTTAACAACACAATTGTATTAAGTAATATCATCATGATAATTCGAAAACAATTAAGTTTATATACCAAACTTATTGTATATATATTATTTACCAAACTTTCGTTCTGTACTATAGTTTGAAGTTGTTGAACAGTTCCACTTGTTTGCACAGAAGCTCCAACTTTCGATGGCATAACTCCAAAGCCCATGCCACACACTCTACCCTGAGCTTAATTTTCTTTCCCAAAATATTCCTAACATTTGTATAAACAAAACATTACTTAATCAATAAAAATCTTAAATATAAAAACTGATTTCTACATCGTTATTTTTTAAACTAAGAAAATATTAAATTTCAATATTGTATTTACTGTCATGTTAAAGTAATATTGACACAATTGATAAATAATGCAGTTACAACTACGCAAGCATATATGCAAATTAACAAATATTTTTTACTAAGATTAATGCATGAAAATACAATGTAATTAAGAATTTTTCGAATTTGATTAAAATATAAAATACTGAAAACAAATTAAGTGACATAAGTGGTCTCATCTATAGCATCTCATGAAGCAAAATAAAAATAAATCAGAAACATAGGAAAATTATTGCACATGAAGTTACACATGATGCTTCTAAATAAATGAGAAGAATAAAAAAATTATTAAAATTAGGTTTTAGCACATAATTCAATTTTATCGAAATCAATAATCCAATTTTATCCAACATCTTAACAATACCTCCTAATTCAATAATCATCCAGTAAACCTATCAACCAAATCATCAAACCCCGATCAATCACAAACTCCAACATGATTCACCTTTAAATTCTCACCTATATCCATAGTTTCCAATCCCAAATCCCTAATCTAATATTAACATGGATTCAACAATATTTGCTAATATATCTAAGTAAGAAGAAAACCCTACAACCCATAAAAACCTAATTGTGTAACATACTACTAAGAATCAGAAGTGCATCACTGAAATACACTCACCTTGAGATAGGGCAGCCAATTCCAGTACCTAACAGTGCTACACTCCACTGTCCGGAAACTACAACAGTCAACCATACACCAACTCTTCTAAGTATCAATCCAGAAAATGAAATATACAGCAAAGGAGTTGCAGAAAACCTAATCCACAGTACAAACTCACCTCAACAAACCCTCACTTCTTCACCAAGACCTCCAACAGCCGCAAGAAGTGGAGACGTAGTGATCGAAGGCAGGGGAAATCCACCAATACCTTGATCCGGTGAATCCCCTTAAGTCCAGATCAAGAAGAACATCACAAAGGGGCAAGATCTTTGAAATCACACAATTTCGGATGAAGCTTACCTTGATCGGTCGCCTCCAATGCTGTCGCCCGATCCAATCCAGCAAGAGTGGAGACACCGATCAATCCCCAGCGAACAGATGGAGGAGGAGATGATCGATCGGCTGGGGACGCGAGTCAACCCCCCTCGCCGTGCCCTAGACAACGAGCTATTGCCGACAGCGAACAAGAAATCGCCGAGAAGACGACCTCTCAGTCGGAGATGGCCAATACCGTCGAGATCCAACGCCACGTTCTCTCCGACGACACGTGAAGGCGAAATCGCAATGGAAAAGCCTCTCCGTCGGCGTCGGATCGTCTGCGCACGAGAGAGAAATATCGAGAGAGGAGAGAGAGGAAGGATCGGTAACTTTCCTCCTCGAATCTCCGGTGTGCTCTATGCCGGCGCCACCGAGAGGCGAGCAACATAGCTAATCGCCGATGAGGCTCGGTACGAAGAGAGCTCGCGCGCGAAGGGGGAAGAAATCGGGAAGAAGGGAAAGGGTTCGGCAATTAAACCTAGGTCAAGAGTATATACTTAGGGAATTTAGATTAAATGGAATTAATCTAACTCCCTCTTTGATTTGGGTATTCCAAACAAGGGATGTGCGAAGAGTTTGGGAATCGAAAATTAAAGAATAAAAGGAAACAATAATTATGAGAAAGTGGAATTAATATTACACAAGGTAAAAAAAATATAAAATTGATTATATTACTGTTTCTTACACGGTTAATAATAACTTATCATATTAACATTAACAGCATGCTACTTTTGCACGCTGTTATTATTATTAACTATTCGCAGCATACATTAACATGCATGTCGTTAATAATATATTATTAACAGCGTGCTTTTAATGCGCGCTGTTAAAACCTTTTTTTATTTCAACGTTCATATTATTAACAGCGCACATCAACATGCACGCCTTTAATAATACTATTAACGGCATGCTTTTAATGTACGCTGTTAATAGCGCGCTGCGAAAAGTGATTTTTGTTGTAGTGTTCAGTCCAAGGAGGCCCAACCAAGCTCAAAGATGAAGTTCAAAGTAATCTGCTATGATTGCAATCAAAAGGGACATATCAAAGAAAATTGTCCAAATCAAAAGGATGCAAAGAAGCAAAGAAAGAAGAAAGCTCTGAAGGCGACTTAGGATGAGTCTTCTTTAGAAGAGTCCAATGATGAAGAACTTGAACAGACGAGTTTCCTTGCAATGACAACCTGGGACCAAGTCAACGAATCCGGAAGCGAGGATGAATCGGAAGCTGAGTCTGAGAGAAGCCACATATTCGTATCCGTTTTCGAAGAGCCTAACCCCTCTGTAAGTACTTTTCAGTTATATAACTTAATTAATTATCTGATGCATAAATTAGCAAAATCTAACATTCGGATCAAATCACTTCTAAAGGAGGTAACATCCCTTAAAGAAGTGACTATCTCCGAATCCTTGACTGACTCGATTCAAACTGGAACCTCAACTCAAGTCCAAAAGTTTGAGGAAGAGAATTTCAGGCTGAAAACTCAAGTCAAGGATTTGAAGATTACATTGGAACGGTTTACACTGGGTTCCAAGAATCTTGACTTGATTCTTGGAAAACAGAAAGCCGTATATAATCGATCCGGACTAGGATTTAGAACAAAAAGAAAATAACGTTCATATCTGTCACTTGTTAACATACCAAATAGAAAGGTAGTCCAAGCATGGGTACCTAAGTCCAACTTGGTCAATCAAGTTAGACTTGGTAAATATTGGGTCCCCAAGGATCAAGTCCATTATCTTGATAGACCATATCGAGGCTATGATTTAGGGGGAGCCAATAGAAAAACTATCTTAATAAATAAATAAAATTGTTTGATGATTGTTATTTTCTTTTCTTTATAATATGCATGCTTAGATTAGAATAGATTAAGGACCTATGCATAATTTACACTTGATTAGTTAAACCTAGGGATTCAAAAGGAAAATTAAATATATAATTTCCTTGAAAGGCTCTGTCTAGAAGTGGTGGATGATCCCATACCTAAGAAGGTCTAGTATCTCGCCACAGCCTGGGAGTCAATCCTGGAAATGTGTATTTAATTGACTAATTGGAAAACTTAAGTTTAACTCAAATGTAAATTAATCTTTAGACATAATCTAAATTAAAGATAAACATCTCACAAAAATACATAAGATTTTCTGATTGATCACTTAGAATCGGGTGAGATGGATCTAGGATGAACTTAGTCGAATTTATTTAATCTAATTTAATTAATCAACCTGAAATCAATTTAATCAATTTAATAAATTTAACTTAATTAATTTTAATCTTAATTTCGAAATTATAATTAATTTCAAAATCTCACTTAATGTTATAATTAATTTTAAAATCACAATTAAATTATTTCTTAAATTATTTTCAAAAAGTTGATTATTATTAAGGTTACAAATCATAATTAATTTTATAATTATTTTAAAAATCATAATTAATTTCATAATTATTTTAAAAATCATAATTAATTTTATAATTATTTTAAAAATCATAATTAATTTCATAATTATTTTAAAAATCATAATTAATTTTATAATTATTTTAAAATTATAATTAATTTCAAAATCTTACTTGATTTTCATAATTAATTTTAAAATTATAATTAAATTTAAAATCTTACTTAATTCTATAAATATTTTCAAATTATTTTTCAAAATGATCATTACTTTCAAATCATTATAATTATCATAATTAATTTCAAAAAGTTAATTATCTTTAATTAATTTAAAATCTCAATCATAGTAAAAGTCCAAAATCTTAATTATTATAATTTAATTTTTAAAAAATTATTAACTCTTAGATTTTCAAAAATCTTAATTAATTGAAAATCTTAATTAATTTTCAACTCATGCTTAAGATTATCATTTCAAATTTTTAATATATTTTCAAAATCTTCAAAAATTTAAATGTTTACTCATTTTTAAAAATTTAAACTTATATTTTAAATCTCATTATTTTTCTTAAATATTGATAAAATTAAAATAAAGTTAACTCCGTCTCACACTCACTCATAAGCTAAACATACTTGATAACCTAGATTGGGTGAGATGAAAAATTAGGAAAATATAAAATAACTATTTTTTTAATTACATGCTTGGACTCTAGGATCCTCAAAATTATTAAGGCATTAATTAAGTGGGAGTGAAGGGAGTCGAGCTAAGTTTTTTTAATATATATATATATATATATATATTCAAAATTTCAATTTATTTTTAAAAATAAAAAATAAATTATCTTCATAAACTAAGTATTTGCTCAAGTATTTTTCAAATCACTTACTTAGCTAAGTATTTATACAAGAAAATATTTTTTTTTAAGTTAAGTTTTTAACTTTAAATCTAAGATTTTATCAATTTTTAAAAGCTAAATTTTATCAAAACCTTCTGAAAAGCTAAGTTTTTAAACAGTTATTAGTTGTGTACTTTTTTAGCTATATTATTAAACTAAGGCCTATGATCAACTTTTCAACTTGTCTATTTTTATTATACCCTATTTTTACTGATTTTTTGATATATGGCAAAGAGGGAGAGTATATGAAAATTCAAATATGAAAATTCTAAAGAGCTTTAATTAAGGGGGAATTTTTCATCTAAAGCTTTTAGCTTTTATTAAGGGGGAGCTTTGCATTTAAATTCATTTATGTTTGCATTTATGCTTGTGCTGCCATTTTCAGTTATGCTTGCATTTTTGTTCTAAAAAATTCTTTATAGTATTATCTTTACTTAACTTTGAATTTTTATTGCCATAATAAAAAAGAGGGAGATTATTGGTGCGGGAAGCATCCGACGATCGAACCCGAGTTTTGATAATGGCAAAGGATTCAAAGTTAAGGTTATTTGTATTGGAATGTATACTAAAAGCCTAGCTTTTTGTATAAATATTTATTTAGAAATAAGAATCACATTGGTCAAATGTCTACATTTATGCTAAGTGTAGTTGTCAATTTAATTTATATTGTAGATAACATGGTGTGAGGAGACACACAGAAGATCATGTTATCAGATCCTTATAAATTATAAATAGTAGCTCACAACCAAGATGGAATGGGACAAACCATTGGAGTGGTTGTAGTGTAATTTGGTAATAGTTTATCTTGACTATAATATTACACTAGTACACTATGAGTGTATTGAGCATGCCCATTTGAGGTAGTTTCTTTTTATACTGACTATATAAAAGAACAAAATCTCTGTTATTATGGAAGTGCATACTCTTAATCATGATATAATAACAAGGACGTATATTTAATATTTATTTCTTTAATTTATTAAAGGGTGCGATTTAGTTCGTTAAATCAATAGGCCTGATAAGTTGGGAAATGATATTATTTATATGGTGTGTTGTTAATTATAAAATGAAACCGCGTCCTAGTAATCTAGATTGATGATGCCCCCTTGAGGAGCTCATAAGGATTGTCATGTAAACCCTGCAGGTGGACCTAGTCTGGCATGACAATGAAGTTGAGTGGTACTACTCTTGGAGCTAGATATTAATTAAGTGAGTTGTCAGTAACTCATTTAATTAGTGGACATTAGATATCTTAAACACAGGGAGATTAATGCACTCATAATAAGAAGGAGCCCATAATGTAATTTGGGATTGGTGCGGTAGTTCAATAATAACTCTTTAGTGGTATAAGTTATTATTGATGAACTTGAGTTGGGTGTTCGGGGCGAACACAGGAAGTTCAAGCTCACCGGGAGACCAAAACCAATTTCTCCTCTTGGTCCCTGCTGTAGCTTTTATAAATCCTTGTATCCACAAAGTCCACTTCTTACCCAAGTAATGGGCCAGACACATCCTTGCTTGGTGCAAGGGACCGGCCAAGCGTGAGATTGGAAGCCAAGAGGTGGCCGGCCAAGCTTGGTGCCCAAGCTAGGGGTCGGCCACTAGAAAAGGAAAAGGAAGTTTTGTAAACAAAATTTTGTTAAATCTTTCCTTATTTGTAGTAATCTACATTGGCTAAAAGAGATATTTTATTTTATTAAAATCTTTCCTTTTTTGTAGTTATCTACAATGGTTAAATGAAAGATTTTAATTTTGTTAAAAACTTTCCTTTTATAGCCATTCTCATGGATTTAAAAGAGAGTTTTAAAATTTTAAAATCTTTCCTTTTATAGCTATCTACAAAAGGATAAAAGAGAGATTTTATTTTGTTAAAATCTTTCCTTATTTGTAGTTATTTATAATGTTTAAAAGAGAGATTTTAATTTTTGATAAAACTTTCCTTTTTGTAACCATGATTTAAAAAGAGAAGTTTTAATTAATCTTTTCTTTTTTAGTTGTCTACATGTTTTAAAAGAGAGAGATTAATTTTAAAACTTTCCTTTATTGACATGTACAATATGAAATTTAGAAAAGAGATATTTTAATTGGTATTAAAATTTCCTTTTTTTAAAGGGAGACCATAAATAAGGGCGTTTTAATTATGTTTAAAACTTTCCTTTTTTTCCTTGACCAAGGATTATAAAAGAGAAGGAGAGGGTGCCTCATGAGTAACGCAACCTTATCCTTGGTGTGGCCGGCCCCTTCCCTTCTCCTTTTCTCTTAGGCCGGCGTCACTTTTTCATCTAGTCTCCTCTTTTGCTTCCTTAGGGCCGGTGACATCAAGGATGGGAAAATCCTTGTGGCCGATTGCTTGGAGAGGAAGAAGAAGAAGAAGAAGAGGAGAAGCACTGGTGGCCGGTTGCTTGGAGGAAAAGAAGAAGAAGGAAATTTTCTATTTTGGCATCTCTTGGCGGCTCGAGAGTCTTGGAGGAGAAGAAGTGATTCGAGTGGATTCCATCTTGGTAGATTGTCGCCCACACGACGTCCAAGAGGAGGAGAGGAATACAACAGAAGATCAAGAGGTCTTTAGCTACAAAGAAATGTATAACTAGTTATTTGTTTCCGCATCATAACTAGTCCATGTTCTTTGTATAGATCTTGAAAAACCAAACACAAGAGGCTATCAGTTTTAGTTTATTGTTTTGTTATCGATTTTATTTTTCGATTTCATGTTTCAATATTGTGCTTCTATTGAGGTTTCTGTAGTTAAACTGAGTTTACTGTAAGAAGTTAAATATCCGATTTCTTTGAAAGATTTTGTCTAGGAAGTGGTAGATGATCCCATACCCAAGAAGGCCTAGTGTCTCGCCATGTTTAACCTGGAAGCCGATCTTTGAAATAAATGTTTAATTAACTTCTGTAATATGGTTTAACTTAGGAAGATCACACTACTAGGAAACTAGGCTTTTGAGATAAAAATTTTAAGACAGTGACAAAATTCGTCTCAAATACTAAGTAATTAAGACAGTAATAATAGATGTCTCAAAATTTTACATGGAGACATTAATTTTAAGACAGTATTTAAGATTTTGTCTCAAATTCAACTAAATAAGACACCTAATAAAGACGGTTAAAAATATAATTATATAAGACATTCAAATAAGACGGTAAAAAAGTATTTGTCTCCAATTATCTTGAATATGGTTCGTCAGAATGGTCATGATAATCGTTACAGGCTCTACCATTCTAGTTCCAATATCTTTTCATTGAACGGTCACGACACAGATCAAATATATATATATATATATATATATATATATATATATATATATATATATATATATATATATATATATATATATATATATATATATATATTGATCCTGTCGGAAAGCTAAGAAGATGAACCTGCCTGAATGTCGTGTCCGGAATGTTGACCGCCTCTCCATAACACGGATGGTGATCTGTCCTCTATGTTGACCAAGTCATCCTATGTCTTCTGGTCAACAACACCTACAACCAGTGATCGGGTTGCCCCGATCCCTGGTACCTCGATGCTCGAGGTGGGTCCCGTGAACATATAAGCATCCACATAATAATAGGACAACAAAATAAGTACAAAATGAATACGACGACGTACCTTGGCCCCGGGGGGCGCCCTCGGATGGCTGGTGAGCTGATTGCGATGAGGATCGAATCGCCGCGACCCTGACGGATGGATGGATGTGAGTCAGCTGGGGAGCCGGATCTGAAGGTGATGACATGGAACCCGATGCAGCAGGGTCCAAAGAGACGGCACGCAGTTCGGATATAATAGCGGCTCGCAGACCGGCACGGCACGTAGGCCGGATAATACCAATAACCCACAGGCACAATAACGGTGCAAATAGTGAAACACGTCGGCTCGGTGGACGGAACCAAACCGGCTCGCAGGCCGAAGGTCATCTTGACTCAACGGTCGGAGTATACGAACCTGAGCACCCAAATGACAACTGCCCGGAGGGTAACGACGACCGCTAGAGGTGGAATGACTTATCGCTAGAGGCGACGCCTACAGCAGGCGTCGGCGGCAGCGGCGGGAAGCACCGGTGGCCGCTGGAAGAAGTGTCGATGCCCGCTGGGGGTGTCGGTAGTGGCATTCGTAGCCGCCGAAGGCGGCGTGAGGCAGTGGTGATGGCCACCAGGGGTGGCAACACCCGCCGGAGGCAGCGGTAGCGGCTGGCTCCTGCTGGAGGCAGTAGCGTCTGCCGGAGGCAGCGGCTGCGGGAGAAGGTGGCAGCGGCCGGGAAAGGAGGAGGCGACGACTGGCTTCTGTTGGAGGCAATAGCGCCTGCCCGAGGTAGCGATAGCGGCTACGGGAGAAGGTGGCAGCGGCTGGGAAAGGAGGAGGCAAAGACCACTGGAGGCAGCGACGTTGGCCGCAGGAGGCAGCGTCGTGCCTGTCCGGTGGCGGCATCACGAGGAGGAGAAGAGGAGCTGTGGCGAGGGCCGGCGAAGAGCGAAGTGGCAAAGGCGAGAGAGCTCGCAGCAGCGCGCGTAAGCAAGGAGAAGAGGAGGTGCTTGCGGCCGGAGGGAGAGGAGGGGAGCGATGATGGCTTCGTCGGCGCCGGCAAGGGGCGTGAGAGGGAGATGCCCCTTCTGTGGCTGGCGGCGGCAGAAAATTCCCCTCCTCTTGCCCACGATGAACAATGCACCTTTAAAACAAAAAAACTACATCAGTCCAATGATCGAATTACCCTCCTCCTTCCTTCTTATTCCACTCTCTGCCCTCAGGCAATATCCGGATCACAAGTCTCCCCTTTAAGTCTAGTCGAAGGAGGCGCAAGCTCGACTGACTAGACCAAGGCCCGAAACAAAATCGTTACCGAACGCAAAATCATATCACGGGGCTCGTCTCATCACGTCGCGCAAGTAACTGTGGCGATGCCAAGCAAGTGACTCGAGTAGTATCGAGCAAGCGATGAGAAAGTGTGTGATCCGGGCAACGAAGATAATGCTGATCAGGTAGAAAGACGGGAGATCGAGTCGAGCACACGCTCGAGAAGATGCTGAGCAGACAACCAGAAAAATACAAATCGGGCAATCAAGTCGGGCGTTGCACGAGAGTTGGTCGTAATGCCGAGCAAACTACGAGGAATAATACCAAGTCGACCACTGGACCGATGCCGAGAGAGCGACAGAATACGATGTCGAGCAAGCCGAGCGACCGAGCGAGTGATCGGGAAAATGTCGTCCAGTCGACCGTAAGATGTTGTCCGAGCAATCGGAAGGATATCTGGATAGACTCCGGGGCAGATTATGCCGAGCACACAACCGCAAAGATAACGACCGGGCGATCGGAAGAATGTCGATCGTGTGGATAGAAGCTGGGCAGACAATGCCAGGCGCGCAACCGTGAAGATGCCGACCAAGCACTCGGAAGAATGGAAATCGAGCCTTGCAAAATGTCGGCCAGATGACTATAAATTGTGACTGGGAGTCCTAAAGAGCGTCAATCGTGCGACCTAGTTCAAGCGTGTGGCCGAACGGACGGTCGAGCGGTACCGGTCAGACGACTATGAGAGCGCTGACCGAGCAACACCAAGAATAGTCAATGGGCAATCGTGAAATACTGGCCCGGCAATCGAGTAAAGCTAAGTGGTTGATGCCGAATGGGCACATCGCGCGTGAACTGCACTAAAGTGTAGCTTGTCAGTCGCAGGCGCATGGAAGCGAAAGTCGTGAGCCGAACGGGCGCGGAACCTATGAGATATCCTGGTCCGCAACCAGTGGGGACTCTTGTTCATGACCATCGGCGATAGTTCAACCCCGAGCGGGGGAGATAAGATGCTCCGATATGCTCCGCGACCCGTGAATACTGCTTGACCCGAACAGGGGAGATAAATGCTTGTGAAGACTGCTCGACCCCGAACGGGGGAGATAGATGCTCGTGGAGGCTGCTCGACCCCGAACGAGGGAGATAGATGATATGCTATGCTGGTCCTCGATCAGTGAAGGCTGCTTGGCCCCGAATGGGGGAGATAGATGCTCGTGAAGACGGCTCAACCCCGAACGGGGGAGATAGATGCTCGTGGAGGCTGCTTGACCCCGAACGGGGGAGATAGATGATATGCTATGCTGGTCCTCGACCAGTGAAGGCTGCTCGACCCCGAACGAGGGAAAGAGATGCTCGTGAAGACGGCTCAATTCCGAACGGGGGAGATAGATGTTCGCCAAGAATGCTCGACCCCAAACGGGGGAGATAAAATATCTGATAAGCTGGTCCGAGACCAGTGACGACCGCTCGACCCCGAACGGGGAAGATAGAAGATCCGATAAGTTGGTCCGAGACCAGTGAAGACACTCGACCCCGAACAAGGGAGATAAAATATCTGAAACTGGTCTGATATCAATGATAATCACTCGATGCCGAACGGGGGAGATAAAATATCTGATAAGCCGGTCACTTAACCCCGAACGAGGGAGATACACACTCTGATAAACTCGACCCCGAACGGGGGAGAAAGGACATTGGAGGAATTGGTACATGAAGTGGTCTTCAAGCCGGGGTTTTTATAGTCGCCGGTCCGACTCTGGGATTTAACGTCGCCGCTTGACGGCCTTCAAGCTGAGGTTTTTATAGTCGCCGGTTCGACTCTGGGATTTAACGTCGCCGCTCGACGGTCTTCAAGCCGGGGTTTATAGTCGCTGGTTCGACTCTGGGATTTAACGTCGCCGCTCTACGGTCTTCAGGCCGGGGTTTTATAGTCGCCGGTTCGACTCTGGGATTTAACATCGCCGCTCGACGGTCTTCAAGACATGATTTTTACAGTCACCGGTTTGACTCTGGGATTTAACGTCGCCGTTCGACGGTCTTCAGGTCGGGGTTTTTATAGTCGCCGGTTCGACTCTGGGATTTAACGTCGTCGCTCGACGGTCTTCAAGCCGGGGGGTTTATAGTCGCCGGTTCGACTCGGGTATTTAACGTCACCGCTTGACGGTCTTCAGGCTGGGGGGTTTATAGTCGCCGGTCCGACTCTGGGATTTAAAGTCGCCGCTCGACGGTCTTCAAATATAACTCAAACCCGGTCGATCGGCGCGGGGTCTTCGTCAACGAGCTCGGGGCTCGGATAATAAACACCCGGCTGATCGGCGCGGGGTCTTCGTCAACGAGCTCGGCGCTCGGATAATATACACCCGGCCGATCGGCGCGGGGTCTTCGTCAATGAGCTCGGGGCTCGGATAATATACACCCGATCGATCGGCGCGGGGTCTTCGACATTGAGCTCGGGGCTCGGATAATATACACCCGGCCGATTGGCGCGGGATCTTCGTCAACGAGCTCGGGGCTCGGATAATATACACCCGGCCGATCGGTGCAGGGTCTTCGTCAATGAGCTCGGGGCTCGGTAATAAACACCCGGTCGATCGGCGCAGGGTCTTCGACATTGAGCTTGTGGCTCGGATAATATACGCACGGCCGATTGGCACGGGATCTTCGACATCGAGCCTGTGGCTCGGATAATATATGCCCGGCCAATCGGCACGGGGTCTTCGACATCGAGCCTGTGTCTCGGATATGATGGAAACCCGGCCTATCGGCACGAGAGTCCTCGCTCGAGAAACTATGATAAATTCTATGACCAAATGAGAATATAACTGAAAAACTGACCTGCCGACCAACAAAGGATCTGATTAAATATCTCGACTCCCGAATACCCGTGGAGTGAGGAGGATACGATATACTTGTCGAAACCCATCAAGACCATGAGGATTGCGGAACTTTCTGGGTCGTCCGTCTTCACGTTCCAGACCAGGTGCGTTCCCACAAACGGCGTCAATTTGATCCTGTCGGGAAGCTGAGAAGACGAACCTGCTAGAATGTCGTGTCCGGAATGTTGACCGCCTCTCCATGACCCGGATGGTGATCTGTCCTCTATGTTGACCAAGTTAAAAAATTTGATCCTCTATCTTTTTGTTCAAGTTAAAAAAATTTTATGCAGATCGATTTCTGAGTTTAATTTGAAAAGAATAATTAAAAAGTAATTATTTTGTGATGCATTATAAGTTTTTATATATTTTTTATTTTATTAATTATATTGAAGAGGATCCTTAATGCAATAGTAAAATTATTATTATGTGACCCAAAAGTCATGGACTCGAGCCTCAAAAATAGTCTCTTGCAAAGTAAGATACGACTACTTATAATAGATCATTCTTGGGACCCTATATTGATGGGAGTTTCGTGCACAAACTTCCTTACTAATTATATTATTGCCTACACTGAATCAAAATTCTAGCTCCACCCCTGGAAGTAGTGACTCCTATTCAGCTTCCTGCTTCTAGTAGCTTGAATAATTTTCTTATGTTTGATTTTTAAAATGCATTGATGTCATTTCTATCAATTTCCTTTGATTTTCCGTTCTCAAAATTTGCATTTGCATTTTCTTCATATTTTGTTGTTCTCAAATTTTGATTTCATTAATCTTTTTGATTTAATTTTGGTAACCACAGCAAAAAAATACCCTAAATCTAATTTAATCTAGGAATATATAGATAAGGCTTCAATTAGATGGGTCAGGGATATCAAGATATGACTTCAATTGGATGTGCATTTCATCTCACCAAAGTGGTAGAACTGCCACAGTCAAATCTTAGCGTCTTTATGGATAATTTATAGCTAGCTTAAAAGTATTTCTTTATTTCCTTTCACTTTTATCAATATGTGAAATAGAGTGGTTTGTTTGGTAATCTATTAAACAAATGACATATGCTATCAATTTTTTAATTGTACTCGATGAAAAATGGACATGCTACCGAAAGAAAAATAAAAGCTAAATTGAAATTATTATTATGTCTTATTATCTACTTGAATTTTTTTTTGTTGCACTCATTTTTGTCTCTTGCACTCTAGATTTAAAATTGTGAACACAAGTCAAGCCTCTCCTAACTCTGATTCCTGGATCTGTCCCTGAGTAAATCAATTTACATGGTATATCTCTTATTGCTTTTGATTTGATTTTAGTAGTTTGACTGGATGTGAGGGAGAGAAAAGAAATTTAATTCCCCATCCTATTGCAATTAAGATGTTCGATAAAAGGTCAATATGATTAATTTTGAGAACTCAGCAATTTTAAGATTACTACTAACTATATACCAAACAAAGCAAGCATACTTTTAAGAGATAATGAGAACCATTAAGTGAATGAATCTACCTGATACAAACCCCAAATGTTAGCATGCAATAGTTGAAAGTAAATAGTAGTTTTAGTATTTCTCTTAGGAATGAAAAGCTTGTGTTGTTTTACTATAGGAAAAACTTCACAGACACAAGAAGTTAGAAAAGAAATAGATCTAGTGATGATTTTTTGCATTGCAATTGAAGGTGGGTGGTCAATCCTTTGATGTCATGATGCACTTTTAATTTTTTACAATTTCATTTATAGGCATTGAATACCGACAGTTCTGAAGTTAGAGCTTTATCACATTGGAGAGAACTTCTAGAAAAAGTACTATTCTTTCATTAGTTAAATTTAATTGTACTTGTAAGTGCTATTTGTGTAGTAAATATTTAGTTGTGATCTAAGAAGTAACTTTTATTTTGTCATATAATGATTCAATTGTCATAAATGTATAAATCTGACAAACTATTTTTTTTATAAATGATTATTTTTATCAGTAAACTGTTCCTCGATGAAGATCGACGATATGGAAAAAGTTGGATTTATTCAAAGAATAGGAATTCAGAAGAATATAGAAGAAAAGTTGATGAATTTTTAGAGTTAGCTTACAAAGATTATAATGAATTTTGATACTTTTGTGATACGTACATTATTTTTTTATTTAGGTTGCAGATAATATTATTTCACATGAACAATGATTGTATAACCAAAAGGTACATTGGTAGTTGTTTTCATAATTTTTGTTTTAGTTTTATTAACAATTTTGGTGATGTAGTAGTGTACATATTTTTAAGCTGTAGATAAATTTATTTTACAGGTGCAACAACTTGAAAGGCACAAAGATATTGACAAACACATAAACCATCATTTCTTATTACGAGATGAAGAGGTTTGTTTAACTTGGGGTTGTTTATGTTGTATATATATATAGTTGCAAGAAAGAGGATTATGTGTTAGACAATGAGATTTCTTATTGAAATATTCTATTTATTAATTTTTTTAACAGTATATATTATAAATCATCTTTACATCTAATAAGAGTTTTTTTTATGTTCAGGATTCTGGTGAAGAAGGAATATAGAAGTTATCTCTAGATCACGAGGAGTTGTTGTTTAGATTTTCTTTTGTGTAACTTTCATGGGAATAGTTGTTTTTTTATTGGATGAATGTTGGATGTACTTCAATTAATGATTATAGAATTTTATATTGTGGATATCATTTTTAATTTATAAAAAGAGAGTTTTTCCTTTTGTTTTGAAATAATAATTTATTAGATTTAATCTAGATTAATTTGTATAATAAATGGTCTTTAAAGATTATTAATTTTTGTCATAATTGTTGCATTTAACAAGTTAAAATATTAGGGATAGTAATTTATTGTCTTCACTTCTATTTGAGACAACACATTGCCATCTCGATTTAGTATCTTTGGTTTTTTCACAGGATAAGACATAACATTTGAGACAAAACAATACCTGTCTTAAATACTTTTGAGACAATTGAATAACTGTCTCGTCACCGTCTTAAATAGCATTTGAGACAGTACAACTGTCTCAATATTTTTTTGAGACGCTTGTATTAGGGACGACTATATTACTGTCTCAAAAATATTTTGAGATAGTAAATTTATAATTTAAGACGTATTTTGTTGTGTCTCAAAAGCCTAATTTTCTAGTAGTGTCACATCGGTTAAACTTGTAGTAAAAATGTTAAGTATCATTTTCAATCCAAGTTTAACTTCTGAAGACCAACTTGGATTAATAATGTTAAGCATCATTTGCAATCCAAGTTTAATTTCAGTAGAGCATATGGGTAGCTAGGTTAAGTTCTATGCTTGTACAAATTTTTGTACAGGGAAACTAGAATGGTATTCCGAGTAGCAACCAACAATTGGTATCAGAGCTAGGTTTTAGCCTCTGTGTATTTGTTTTTAGTTTAATTATGCATATGTCATACATAATTTAGGCATGATAATAGTAGGATGTGCAAATAGATTAGCTTTGTGGTTGCAGGCATCCTAGATCTAACTATTATGGCCATGTTGTGTTTGTGTGTGATTGGACCCTCGGACATGCCGAGGACATTTTATGTGTGTGCTTGATTGTAATATTAAATACAGCAGGAGCTGTATTAGTTATTAGGATTTTATATTTTGTTCGATCTAGATTATATGTACATTCTTTCGTGGAATATAGGATCGATAAATGCAAAATTTTATTCTTGTCGCGGATCATATCCTTGCTAGGCGTGGGACTATTTGAGGACCAAAGACGCAGCAGAAAAAGAAACAAGATAGATGCGACGACTAGACCCGATGGCAGTGGCTAAAGATGGCAGCAGCTAGGGTTGATGGCACACGGAGGACAACTATGGATAAAGGCCACAATAGTTGGAAAATTATTTTTCTTATTTATTGCCTTTTATGTTGTATGTGCTTGTGTTTGTGTGTTTGTATGGATGCTAAAATTCCTCGTTCTAAATAACTAAGTGGGAGAGGAATTTAATTAAATTCCATGGTCTCCATTACTGGTTTGTAAGTGATGCATTCAAACTTGCGCGTTGGCTCTGAGTGCCTTTCTCCACATCGGATGAGTTTGTTTGTGGATCACTAGATCAAACTTTTTTAATGGATGATTATAGGAAATTATTTAGGATGTGTGTGATCTTCTCCAATTGAAGGGGTACAATCCTATATAGTGGACTTAGTATCAAGTAATGGTATACACTTAGGTACATTTAATAGTATCCTCCCCATCGGAGTCACTGCTATTATTTGTGTGATCGAAGAAAAATTAACTATTAATTTGTCATAAAGCTAGGTAAAGCCCCCTCTTACAAATGATTGAATTTATATATGTCCACACTATCGTGGCATACAGAATTCACGGTGTTTGAGGTAATTTTATTTGTCATAAAGTTAGGTTGATAAAATAAAATGGGTAAAACCTCCTCTTACAAATGATTGAATTTGTATACGTCCACACTATCGTGGCATACAAAATTCATGGTGTTTGAGGTAATTTTAGGTTGACAAGATAATTAATGGGTAAGACCCTCTTCTTACAAATGTTTGAATTTGTATACGTCCACACTATCGTGGCATACAAAATTCACTATGTTTGAGGTGTTGGTGAATTTAAATGATATTGTTTGAGGAATCAATATTATTTTAAATTCTAAGGTTTTGACCAAATATTTGATCGAAGAAAGACTAACTATTAATTTTATTTGTCATAAAGTTAGGATGACAAGATAATAAAATTAATGATACGTCCACACTAACGTGACATACAAAATTAACGGGGGTTTGAGGTGTTGGTCTTGACCAAATAGTTTGTGATTCTTTGGATTTCAGATAGGTTTTCAATTTCCTAGCTGTTATACTATAGAATAGACTTACTAGTCTAAATTATAATGATTGGAAACGAAACTTGGACACTAAGGTGGGCTGCCCTCTCAAAAATGAGAACAATAAAGGTGTATTTTATTCATTAGTTATTGAAACATGTTTAGTGGTGTTATCTACCGGTATATGGTGTGTAGATATGGGGGCCACTGATTATGTCTGCAATTCATTGCAGGGGTTCCAGGAAATCCGACAACTATATAAAGGGGAAATCACCGTCTACATGGGCACTATTGCAAAAGTAGCAGCTGTTGCAGTGAGAGATGTTTATCCTCTGATAGGAATAAAACATGGATTTTGAGAAATTATCTTTACGTACCAAGTTTTAGAAAGAACTTGATATTCTGTCTCTTTTGATAACAAAGTTATTATCAAGAAAAATAAGGAAGTTATCTGTTCTGATACTTGGTTGGCAATTTGTATACTCTAAATCCAATAACTCTCACGATGCAACAAATGGAAATTAATAACACATCTTCTAATTCTAATAAGAGAAAACAACTTTCGGAAATAAATCAAACATTTCTTTGGCATCTAAGGCTAGGTAATATTAACTTGAGTAGGATTCAAAGGTTAATAGCCGATGGACTTTTGGGTTCATTGGTGGTGGAAAACTTTTCAACCTGCGAGTCTTGCTTGGAAAGAAAAATGACCAAGAGACCTTTTAAGGCTAAGGGGTATAAAGCCAAAGATGTGTTGGAATTGGTTCATTCTGATTTATGTGGACCTATGACTATCCAGGCAAGAGGTGGTTTCGAATATTTCATCTCTTTTATAGACGACTATTCGAGATACAGGTACATTTACTTGGTGCGCCGCAAGTCTGAGTGCTTTGATAAGTTCAAAGAGTACAAGGCTGATATGGAGAAACATCATGGTAAAAGTATCAAGACACTACGGTGTGATCGTGGTGGTGAGTACCTCTTAGGAGAGTTTAGGAGTTACTTATCAGAGGTTGGGATTCAATCCCAACTGTCTGCACCTGGTATACCCCAACAGAATGATATGGTAGAACGAAGGTATAAGACTCTTATGGAAATTGTTAGATCAATGATGAATTATTTAGAATTACCAAATTTGTTTTAAGGATATACTCTGGAAATGGCAATGAACACAGTACCTTCTAAGTCAGAACCCTCTACTCTCATAGAATTGTAGAATGAGTGTAAGCCTAGTCTGAAGCATATTCGAATTTGGGGTAGTCCAGCACATGTGCTGAAGGAAGACACTGATAAGTTGGAATTACGAACAGGAGTTCACTTGTTTGTGGGTTATCCTAGAGAAACGAAAGGAGGTTTATAGTCCTAAAAATCAGAAGGTCATTGTTAGCACCAATGGTCGATTTTTAGAAGAGGACTATGTAATAAACTACAAGCCCATGAGTAAAATTGTTCTTAAGGAAATTAGAGAAGACACGTCTAAACTAGTACCAACTGTACAAGATGAGATACCATAAGAAATTGCAACACGTGTCACAAATGATGCACAATTACAAGCAGTGTCACGTCGTAGTAGGAGGGTTGTTCGACAACCTGGTAGATTTATGTTTTTGGGAGAGTCTTGGACTTGATCCCTGGTGAATATGAACCTGATTCCCGCACATATGATGAAACACTCCAAGATAAAGATGCAGCATCTTGGCAAAGTGCAATGAACTCTGAAATAGATTCTATGTATTCTAATTAGGTCTGGGAGCTTGTAGAGCTACCAAATAGTGTAAAAGTCATTCGGTGTAAATGAGTCTACAATAGAAAAAGAGGGACAGACGGGAAAGTGGAAACTTTCAAAGCAAGGCTTGTTGAAAAGGGTATCGATAATGAGGAAACCTTTTCACCGGAAGCCATGCTTAAGTCTATCCGGATTCTTTTATCTATTGCTGCTCAGATGGATTATGAGATTTGGCAAATGGATGTTAAGATAGTTTTCCTTAATCAAAGTCTTGAAGAAAACATTCATATGAAGCAACCAGAGAGATTCATTGTGAAGGGCAAAGAACATCTTGTATGTAAGATCAATCGGTCTATTTATGGACTAAAGCAAGCTTCAAGATCTTGGAACATCTGGTTTAATGAAGTAATCCAGTCTTATGGATTTATTTAGTGTCCGGATGAGTCTTGTGTATACAAGAAGTGTGACGGAAATGTGGTGGTATTTTTTGTACTATACGTAGATAACATTTTGTTAGTTGACAACAATATCAAAGTGTTGTCATAAGTAAGGGTATGATTGCCCAAGCAATTCGATATAAAGGACTTGAGAGAATGCGGACATATTCTTGGGATTAAAGTAATAAGGGATCGCAAGAAAAGAATGTTGTGCTTATCCCAAGCTTCATATATCGATACTATCCTAGCTCGTTTTAGCATACAAGACTCCAAGAAAGGCTTTCTACCTTTCGGAATGGAGTATGTTTATCTAAAGTGATGCCTCCTAAAACATCAAAAGAGATAGAGGAAATGCAGGCAGTTCCTTATGCTTCAGCTGTAGGAAGCCTAATGTATGAAATGTTATGCATGAGATCAGATATCTATTTTGTCGTGGGCATGGTTAGCAGATATCAAAGTAACCTAGGACTGGGACACAGGACTGCCGTAAAGCATATATTCAAGTACCTGAGAAGGATTAGAGATTATATGCTAGTTTACAAGGCAGATGATTTGCTCCCTATGGGTTACACGGATTCAGACTTCCAATCTGATAGGGACAATAGTAAGTCAACCTCGGGGTTTTGTGTTTACTTTAGGAGATGAAGCCATAACTATGGAGGAGTGTTAAGCATAGATACTTTTTCAGGACTCCACCACGGAAGCTGAGTATATGACAGCCTCTGAGGCAGCCATAGAAGCTATATGGCTCAGAAACTTCATGATGGACTTAGATATAATTCCTGGTTTGCCCAAAATTATTACAAGTTATTGTGATAATAGTAGTACAGTAACAAACTCGAAAAAATCATGAGTCCATAAGGTAAGTAAACACATTGAGCGTAAGTACCACCTAATACAAGACATCATATAAACGAGGAGAAGTTGTTGTCGCCTAGATTGCATCAGATGATAACCTGGAAGATCCTTTCATTAAGACCCTTAAGGCAAGAGTTTTTGATGGGCATGTTGAGGGGTTGGGAATCAGCGAGGAAGAGGGAGCGTTGAGTCGGGGAAGACGATCGGGTGGAAGCAACGACGATGGATCGACATCACACGAGAGGGGAGAAGGAAGAAGAATCAGCGATGGGAATTTAGGCACGGTAACGGTTAGGAAAAGAAAATAAAAATAAAAAGAAATATTTAAATAAATTAAACATTTCCTCGTTATAATGGGGTATAAATAGGTTTTCCCGTGGCCCTGTAATTGATCCCCTTAAACTCGTCATACGAGCTTCGAAATATCCCCAGAAAAATTTCTAAAAATTCTGAAAAATTCTGTTAAGCTTATTCATCCATTTAACCTTAGTATTGGGTTACAGTATTTTACAATTCTCCTCTTCCATATTTAGGTTTCAGAATTTCAAATTTTCTAGGTCCATTAACTAATTTTGGTCAATGGCCTTAGCTCGCTCTGATGGGACTAATCCAACTCCTGTAGATTCTGTAGTGCTCCTCAATCTCACTATGTTCTAAAGTCTCAGATTCAAGGTTTTTTTAGTCATGCACAACTTGTTTTTAAAAATTCAATCGATGTGCATGTCAATTGGAACATACCCATATAGGAGGCTCAAAAATAGGGTTGCACAGTATATCTACCTTCTTGAAACTCTCTTCTGTTGGTGCAGCAGGGCCAGCAAGAGGGGGGTAAATTGTCTATAAAAAAATAAATCTCTTTCTCAATCCTTTGATTAGATTAGACTAGCACAATAATAATAATGAATTAGTTGAACAACTAAATAAAAGAAAGTAAGAGGACAATTCTTTTTACTTGGTTACAACCTAGGTGGTTATTAATCCAAGACATTGAAGAAAGTTCTACTAGAATTCTCCTTTGTTGCAAGCGGAGAAGCCTCTTATAGAAGTTGATAGCTTAAAAGAAAAACTAGGAAAGTGTACAATACTTGTTGTTCAAGTTGTTGAATTATTCCTACCTCTAGGGGTCTTTTTATATCCCCTAGAAAATTCTATCCGAAACTAAAAGGCGCCTTCAATAGGGTGGAAGGCGCCTCTAGCGTGGCAAATCTTATCGCTGAAGATAAAATTTTATCTTCGGCTAACAGCTAGGGAAGGCACCTTCAATAGGCTGGAAGGCATCTTCGCACTGTTCATCGAAGGCACATTCCAACCATGGAAGGCGCCTTTCACAGGGCAACTCAGCTCAAAGCTAATCTTTTCACGTTTCTTCTCGTAGGTGATTCTTCGGCTAACCGGAGTTGAGCTCACCCGAATCCAACTCCGACCTTCTCCTCGAGCAGGCTTCCTTCCTGGCTTCTCGTCCCTCGAACGTCGCACACTTCCTTCTAGTCCATCGTGTACTCTTCCATAGCATCTCATCCCTCGGATGCACCAAGCCCATCGTCTTCTTTCCCGTGCCATCCTTCTCGCTAGCTGCATCTTCTGCTCGACTTCTTGTGTTCCTAAGCTCCTGGACACTTAGACACAAAGATCAAATACAACAAGTCCTAATTGAACTTGGTTGACCACAGTAAAACTGTAACGACCCGACCCTTTGGCCTCTTGGGCGGCCCTTGCGATGATCCACTGGCGGCCCTTATGTCGTCGGCCCATTTGGCGACCTCTATGTCGTCGACCGACGACCCTTGGTCGTGCCGTTACTCACTAGGACTTTCCACCCCCGGCAGTGGATTTTTGCCTCCCCCAGGATTCGACGACCCGAGGGTCGCCAAATGGGTCGGGTCGTTACAAAAACTATCTTGAGGTACCTACAATCTCTTCCTTTTTGATGTACATCAACCCAAGTTCAAGTTAGGGTTAAAAATATAATAACACAACTAAAGTAGATTAAAAATTGCTTGTAAAATAAATAAAAATTTTAAACAAAAAAAAATCCTAACTCCCTCTTAACTTGTACTATATCTCCCCCTTTGATCACATCAAAAAAATACAATAAACAGTTAAACAAATCTGAAAAAAGTTTCTAGGGGTACATTACGAACATTATCAGTAGGCTAATATTTTTCATAAATAATTTTCAAACATATTCTATTTTGTAATAATTAATCTTCTATTTTGAATTTAAGCAGAATAATATAGACTAGGAAAAAAAATCTAGAAAGATATTGATCCTGTCCGAATCGCTGAATCAACGGACGCTGGGCACGTGGCTCTCTCCTTGTTGATGACGTAGATCTCCGACCGGTCGTACGGTGCTCCGGCGAATCTGCAAAGAAGTCGAGCAGGGAAGGGGTTCCCGGCGACGACCCTCCGACGCTCAAGTCAGGCAAGCTAACAACAAAGCAGTGGCTCTAAAAATCGTAGAATGCGTACCTCCGGTGATGAGTGAGGCCTCTTATATAGAGTTGGAAGGGGGCTCATGCACACATATCGAGGTGAATACATGTCCTCAGCCCATACCTCAATATGGGCTTGTCAGAGAAGCTTACCTGACCCCTTACTGCTACAGTCCGAGCACGTCTCTGATGGGATAGCAGAACCCTGTCATAAGATCCTGCGTATGGTTCGCTTGTTGGCCATATCCACTGTCAGAGGATGTTTCCTGGTCCTGTTCTCTTCTTACTCCATGCCGAGTGTCCGGCCGGTCGGCAGTCCCCTTGCGTCCGGACGGTCACACGTGCTGGTCCACTTAGGATATTCCCGGCAGTGTGCTCTGTGGAGACTGTTCGCAGCATTGCTATCTTATGCCTTCGGCCGAGTGGGCCACCCGCTCGGCCGTACAATCCCGTTCAACGAGCATCGGAACCCTGACTCCTCGTCGGGTGCCTTGGACTCCGATGAAACTCCGTTCGACCGACCGGTCTCCCCTTCTCCGGTCGGTCGTTCGGCCCTTTGACTTCCACGTGGCGTTGACTTCCCTCAGGGGGGGGGTCCCTATTCTTACCGCCGGATCACTTGCCTCCCCTTCATGTCTAGTCGAAGGAGGCGATTAGTCCGACTGACTGGACCATCAGTTGGGCCGAGCGGCGTGCTGAAACCACCATCCGCCCGGAAACCAGGGGCAGCCAAAACGCCAGTCAACGCCACCGTTACTCAGCATCTCTTCGAATTTTCCGCCAATCCTCATCATTAAGGTCTAGCACGCGCTCATTAAATGCGTTCCAGTGGTTGGATGTCACGTGGCGACGCTGCCATCATCGTACGGCGACGGCGTGGGTTTTGATGGGATCGAGGCGGTTCGAAATGAACGGTGCGATGAGTGCTCCGATTCTCGCGACCTGGATCCAACGGTGGAGGCCGCTCGGGCTCCACCCTATACAGGCTTCGTTTTCTTTCCTTCACCTCACGTCTGCTATCGCGTGCCTCCCAATTCCTCTTGCGCTCCAGACTTCCGGCGATCTTGCGCTTCTGTTTCCGGCGGTCTCCGGTGCTCTTCCCTTGATCCTCCTCTCCGTTGTAAGGTTCTGCTTCTCTTTCTCTTTGTTTCTGGCATTTCCGTTGCTTTTCTTTCCCAAGTTTTCGTTCTTGGGCTACTATTTCTTTGCCATCTTCTTCCTTCTCTTTTGATTTCGTCCGTCCGGACCATGGCCCAATCTTCTCAACCCGAAGACCAAGCCCTCGGCCCATGGTACACTACCATGGAGTCGCGATTCGATCGGCGTGACGCCGACCTTCTAATTAATACTTTTGAGATCCCCTCCAACCTTGAAATCATCTTACCCACAGATTCCGCTCGGCCAAACAAACCGCCGCGCAGAGCATTTTGCGTTTTCCGTGACCAGTTCACGGCCAGTCTGCGACTCCCCATTCATCCCTTTTTTGTAGAAGTTTGCAACTTTTTCGGTATTCCGCTCGGAAGCCTAGTCCCCAATACTTTTCGCCTCTTATGCGGTGTAGTCGTCCTCTTTAAAATCCATAACATTCCCCTTCGACCGGAGGTCTTCTACTACTTCTATTACCCAAAACAGTCCGAGCCGGGCACTTACATGTTCCAGGCTCGGCCCGGCTTGGTTTTCTTCAATAAACTTCCTTCTTCCAATAAGCATTGGAAAGAATTTTACTTTTACATTCGCCTTCCCGAGCGGGCTCCCTTCCGAACCCAATGGCAGGTCGGAAATCCACTCTCCCCAGAACTCATAAGATTCAAGACCCGACCGGATTATCTCCACGCCGCCAACATGCTATTCGGTCTGCGGCTTGACATCAACAAGTTCCTTCCAGAAGGGGTTATGTACATCTTCGGCTTGAGTCCGATCAGAACCCCAATACCGAATGGCTTCGGTAAGAATTTAACTTGGTAAATTCATTTTAATTGCTAACTGATTTTCTCTGTTTTCCTTTGCAGCGAACACCGTCATGGAGTCAGTGATGGCTGGCATCTTGAAGAAAAGGGCGGCGGCGCTCGAAGCCGCGGCAGCAAAGGAAATGGAAGCGCTCGGCATCCAACCGGTCGGATCGCATGAAGGGGAGAGCGGGACCCATGCTAGGGAGTCGGCTGCTCAAGCTTCTCTTCCAGAGCAAGTGACTGGCGCAACTACTACTCGAGAGCCTTCCGCTTGGGAAGAGGGCTCGGCCCAACAGGAAGAGCGCCCCCTCCGACAAAAAAGACGCCGGGAGGAAACGCCACTCCGCTCGGCTGCTTCAGCTATACATCCATCTGAGCGGGTTACTGCCGCTTCTCGAGGTAAAGCTCCAGAGATCGAGGCGATTTCGTCCGATCGGACTCCCTCCCAACTTGACGCGTCCGTGGACCCTCTCGAGGCAGTTCCAGTCAGCGTCCTTCTGTCCCAGTTTTCTACGCAGGCTTCCGCTCCGTCTCCGGCTTCCGCCCAGACGACCCCCGGCCGGTGCCACACCATCCGAGTCTCCCTCCACCTCCCGACCGAAGAACTGTTGCCCGAGGCCGACCGACCCACAGCGCCTGAGCACATGATCACGATGAAGGGGCCCTTAGCTGAAATGTGGGCCGACGCTCGGGCGCGTGTGACACTGATTCCGCTCCGCAACTTGGTCGATAGCCACATGCAACAGGCTACTGGGGTAGGTGTATTTTCTCCAACTCCCTCTCACATTCTTTCCGATCGGCTTATAATAAATTTTCTTTTGTCAGAGATGGGTAGAGGAGATCGTCGTTTCCAATCGGCTTGCCATGGTGGACGAGGAGCTTAAAAGGCTACAGAGCTCGGGCGGCGCTCCTCCCCAAGGCCCTTCGTATGTCGAGCTCCAGAAGGAGCTCAAAAAGACTCAGGAGTTGCTGGCGGCCGAGCAGAAGAAAATGGCCGATCAGTCCCATGCCTTGTCCGAGTCCGAGCGGCAAGTCAAGTCGCTCGACCAGAAAATAACCCTGGCCACCACTCGAAAAAACACGGCCATCTCCGATCTGGAGAAAAAGAATGTCGAGGCTAGGGGATTGGAGCAGAAAGTCAAGGAGTTGATGGAGCAGCTCGATAAAGAGAAGGCGGGCCGCTCGACCGACGTAATCAAGCATAACGACGAGCTGAAAACTCTACAGGAATCCCTTTCTGCCTCCCAAGCGGTCTTCACAGAATATCAGGAGGCCGAGCCGAGCCGGGTCGCCACCCTGAGACAGAATTACATCCGCTCGCCTGAATTTTCGGAGAAGGTTTGCGAGCGGATGTATACTGCATTTGACCTTGCTATGAGCGCCACGATGACATATTTGAAGTCCAAGGGGCACCTTCCCGAGTCCGCCGTCATCCCGGCCGCGGATCAAGTGGCTCTTCTCGACAACATCCCCAAGGACCTCTATGATTACCTAGAGTAGAAGTTTTACATGTAATTTGGCCGCTCGGCCAAAGACACTCCTTTTTTTTGTAGTTTGGCCACTCGGCCAATCTTTTTAATATGCTATCCTTTCGCTTGTTGTCCTTTTGCTAGTTAATATGTGTGTTGTCCGCTCGCCTCTTATCACACCTCTCGTGCTCGAAAGGTATTTTTACGAAGTACTTTGCGTACCATTTCCGCTCGGATGAATATATTCTGATTCAACAAGAGATTATTCACTGGATATTGATGAAGTACCTTTGGGTACTGGGCCGAGCGGAACGCATAGTTGGTCAAACGATATTAATAGCGATTACAAGTCCTTTTGATCGCCTTCTTCCGCTCGGAAGATTTATAGACGCCGGCTCGTCTCTCGATTTTTAACGTCGGAGCTCGATGGTCTTCCGCTCGGAAGATTTATAGATGCCGGCTCGTCTCTCGATTTTTAACGTCGGAGCTCGACGGTCTTCCGCTCGGAAGATTTATAGACGCCGGCTCATCTCTCGATTTTTAACGTCGGAGCTCGACGGTCTTCCGCTCGGAAGATTTATAGACGCCGGCTCGTCTCTTGATTTTTAACGTCGGAGCTCGACGGTCTTCCGCTCGGAAGATTTATAGACGCCGGCTCGTCTCTCGATTTTTAACGTCGGAGCTCGACGGTCTTCCGCTCGGAGGGTTTATAGACGCCGGCTCGTCTCTCGATTTTTAACGTCGGAGCTCGACGGTCTTCCGCTCGGAGGGTTTATAGACGCCGGCTCGTCTCTCGATTTTTAACGTCGGAGCTCGACGGTCTTCCGCTCGGAGGGTTTATAGACGCCGACTCGTCTCTCAATTTTTAACGTCGGAGCTCGACGGTCTTCCGCTCAGAGGGTTTATAGACGCCGACTCGTCTCTCGATTTTTAACGTCGGAGCTCGACGGTCTTCCGATCGGAGGGTTTATAGACGCCGACTCGTCTCTCGATTTTTAACGTCGGAGCTCGACGGTCTTCAAGGCTAATTTTGACACTGCCGTTCAGCGAAGCTATTGTCATCCTTTTATCATTTTGCTTCCTGCATTACAAGGACATGGACGACCCACAACATATATAAAATTACATTTAGCGCACCTCTCATCCAGCTCGGTACGGCTGGAGATGATTCGCGCTCCATGGTCGGTCCAGCCGCCGTCCGTCTTCATCCTCCAAATAATAAGCACTCGAGCGAAGCTTCTCGATGACTTTGAAGGGGCCCGCCCAAGGAGCTTCCAGTTTGCCAACGTCGCCGACCGACTTTACTTTTTTCCAGACAAGGTCGCCAACCTGGAATGCTCTGGGGATTACGCGCCGGTTGTAGTTTTACTTCATCCGTTGCCGGTACGCCATCAGCCAGACGGACGCTTTGGCTCGCTCTTCGTCGACCAAATCCAGCTCCATGTTCCTCCGCTCGGCGTTATCATCATCATAATTCTGGATCCGGATGGACTCGACTCCGACTTCGACCGGAACCACCGCTTCGCCGCCATACACCAAATGGAAAGGCATGACGCCCGTTCCCTCCTTTGGGGTCATTCGGATGGCCCATAAGACGCCTGACACTTCATCCACCCAACTTCCTCCCAAATGGTCAAGCCGAGCGCGCAGAATGTGAAGAATTTCCCGGTTGGCTATTTCGGCTTGACCATTACTTTGGGGATATGCCATGGACGTGAAGTGTTACTCGATGCCGTAGCTTTTGCACCAATCTTCGAGCAACTTTCCTGCGAACTGCCGCCCGTTATCGGAAACAAGTCGACGGGGGATGCCGAACCGGCAAATTATATGCTGCCAAATAAATTTTTTGACCATCTGCTCGGTGATCTTGGCTAGCGGCTCGGCCTCCACCCATTTGGAAAAATAGTCGACAGCCACCAGCAAAAACTTCCGCTGACCGGTCGCCATGGGAAATGGACCCACGATATCCATCCCCCATTGGTCGAACGGACAGGATACGGTAGCAGCTTTCATTTCCTCTGCCGGTCGGTGGGAGAAGTTGTGATACTTCTGGCAAGAAAGGCACGTCGCGAAGGTCCGAGCGGCGTCTGCTTGCAGGGTTGACCAAAAGTATCCGGCCAACAAAATCTTCCTAGCCAACGACCGTCCGCCTGGATACCCTCCGCACGATCCTTGATGTACTTCTTGGAGGATGTACGCCGCGTCTTCCGAGCTCACACATTTCAAAAGCGGGCGAGAGAAAGTCTTCTTGTAGAGTTGGTCTCCAATGAGTGTGAACCGACCGGCTCTCCTTCTTAATAGTTGGGCAGCATCCCGATCGGACGGTGTCGCGCCCGAGCGCAGAAACTCTATGATGGCTGTCCTCCAGTCGCTCGGAAACACGAGGCCTTCCATCCGGTCGACGTGCACCACCAAAGATATTTGCTCAATCGGCTACTGGATGACGACCGACGTTATTGAACTTGCCAATTTGGCTAACTCATCTGCCGCCTGGTTTTCCGCTCGGGGTATCTTCTGGATAATGACCTCTCTGAAATTGGCCTTGAGCTTTTCGAAGGCTTCAGCGTAGAGTTTGAGCCGAGCGCTGTTAATCTCAAAAATACCAGAGAGCTGCTGAGCGGCCAGCTGAGAGTCTGAATACAGCGTCACCCGTCCTGCCCCCACATGCCTGGCGGCCTGCAACCCGGCTATGAGGGCTTCATACTCTGCTTCGTTGTCTGTGGCTCTGTAGTCCAGCCGCACGGACAGATGCATTCGTTCTTCTTATGGAGAGAGCAACAATACCCCAATTCCGCTGCCAAGCCGAGTAGATGATCCATCCACAAATATCTTCCACATAGCTTCGGGCTCTGACCTTTGCACTTCTGTGATAAAATCTGCCAAGGACTGCGCCTTTATCGCCGAGCAGGGTTGATACTGAATATCAAATTCACTCAACTCCGTTGTCCATTTGATGAGCCGTCCGGACGCTTCTGGATTCAACAGTACTCTCCCCAATTGGCTATTTGTCCGGACGATGATAGTGTGCGCCAAGAAATAGGGACGGAGGCGCCGAGCGACGAGGACCAAAGCAAAAGCCAGCTTCTCAAGTCCAGTGTAGCGAGATTCATCACATTTTAAAATATGGCTTAGAAAATATACAGGTTCTTCTCCGCTCGCCCTTACTAGTGCCGAGCCGACTGCTTGCTCAGTTGAAGATAAATAGATACAAAGGGGCTCACCCATAGCTGGCTTGGCTAGCACAGGCAGAGAGTTCAAGTATGTTTTCAGATCTTCGAATGCCCGATCGCATTCTTCGTCCCAGTGAAACTTAGTGGCTTTGCGCAAGATTTTGAAAAAAGGTAGGCTCCGGTCGGCAGTCTTGGAGATGAATCTGGACAAAGCAGTTATCTGACCGGTCAAGCGCTGCACTTCCCTCAGATTTCTTGGGGGCGGCATATCTTGTAGTGCTTTCACTTTGCTGGGATTTGCTTCGATGCCCCGCTCGGTCACTATGTAGCTCAAGAAACGTCCGCCCTTTGCTCCGAACCGACATTTCTGAGGGTTGAGCTTAACTCCATACCTCCTCAGCGTTTGGAAAGTCTCCTCCATGTCTTTAAAGAGATCTGCCTATCGGACGGATTTGATGAGAATATCGTCCACGTATACTTCCAAATTGCGTCCGATCTGCTCCTTGAACACTTTGTTCATCAAGCGCTGGTAAGTTGCTCTAGCGTTCTTCAGTCCGAACGGCATCACATTGTAGTAGTAAGTACCGTCGGCTGTAACGAAGCTAACTTTTTCCTGATCTTCTCGGGCGAGCGACACCTGATGATAGCCTTGATAAGCGTCGAGCATACATATCAACTCGCAGCCAGCCGTGGAGTCCACCAGCTGATCGATCCGAGGTAGAGGATAAAAATCCTTCGGGCAAGCTTTGTTGAGATCCCGAAAATCTATGCACACTCTCCACTTGTTGCCCGGCTTGGAGACTAATACTACGTTCGCCAGCCAGCTCGGGAACTGAACCTCGCGTATATGATCGGCCTCCAAGAGCTTCTCAACCTCCGCTCGGATGATGACATTCTGTTCAGCGCTGAAATCCCTTTTTCTCTGCTTCACAGGCCGAGCGTCCGGTCAGACATGTAGCTCGTGCTGCGCTATGCTCGGCGAAATTCCGGGCAGCTCGTGCGTCGACCAGACGAAGACATCACAGTTTCTCTGGAGGTATTTGATCATTTCCTCTTTCTGGCTCGCCTCCAGATCGGCCGCAATGAACGTGGTGGCCTTCGGTCGGGTGGGATGAATCTGCACTTCCTCTTTTTCTTCATACACCAAAGAGGGAGGTTTTTCAGTTATGGCGTTTACCTCAATCCGGGGCGCCTTCCGAGAGGAATTGGCTTTTGCTCGTACCATCTCGACATACCATCGCTGAGCTGCCAGTTGATCTCCTCGTACTTCTCCCACTTTGTCTTCGACTGGGAACTTGATCTTTTGGTGGAATGTGGTAACGGCCGCTCGGAATTCACTGAGAGCCGGTCGTCCCAATATTACGTTGTATGCCGACGGAGAGTCCACCACGATGAAGTTTGCGGTTCGCGTCCTTCTGAGCGGCTCCTCTCCCAGCGAAATGGCCAACCGGATCTGTCTGACCGGCAGGACTTCGTTGCCCGTAAACCCATAGAGGGGGGTTGTCATGGGCAGCAGCTCGGCTCGATCAATTTGCAATTGGTCGAAGGCCTTTTTGAATATAATATTGACCGAGCTTCCTGTGTCAATGAAAATGTGGTGAATAGTGTAGTTGGCTATTACCGCTTTGATGAGGAGAGCGTCGTCATGTGGCACTTCGACTCCCTCCAAATCCCGGGGCCCGAAGCTGATTTCGGGTCCGCTCGCCCTTTCTTGGCTGCAGCCGACCGCATGGATCTGGAGCTACCTGACGCTAGCCTTCCTTGCTCGGTTAGAGTCTCCTCCGGTCGGCCCACCAGCTATAATGTTGATTTCGCCTCGGGAAGTGTTGTTTCAATTTTCTTCTTCCCGAGCGGTCGGTTTAGGCCGCTCTCCAGGCATCCGGGGATTGTCTTCACGCCTCGGAGTATAATGCCGCTCGGGAGTCCGTCTTTGTCGCCTGTCAGGTATCGTCCGCTCGGCTTCATGAAGTCTATGTCGCCTATCGGATGATGGCGATCGACGGCCGCCACCACGGGGAACGGGGTGGGCGATTAGAGGAAGACTCCGGCAATCTCTGGTGTTATGCGTGTCCGTCCGGTGGAATGAGCAGAACATTGGGGTCCACTTCTTTTTTGACTTGGGCCGCTCAGCAGCTACCTCTTGCACTTGTGACCTAGTATGGGGGGAGCGGATTGCTTCGGCCCTCGGTCCTCTGGGCGGGTGATGAGCGGTGTGAGGATTCCGCTCGGCAGGAGTAGCCCGCTCGGTTGGAATTTCCTTTCTCCGGGCCGCTTGGGCTTCCTCCACATTGATGTATTCGTTGGCCCGGTGTAGCATATGGTCGTAGTCTCGGGGCGGCTTCCGAATGAGCGATTGGAAGAAGTCCCCGTCCACGAGGCCTTGTGTGAAGGCATTCATCATGGTTTCCGAGGTGACTATAGGAATATCCATGGACACCCTGTTGAACCGCTGGATATAGGCTCGGAGCGATTCGCGGGCTTCTTGTTTGATGGCAAACAGACTAACACTAGTCTTCTGATAGCGCCGACTGCTTGCAAAGTGGTGAAGGAAGGCCGTTCGGAAGTCTTTAAAACTTGTGATGGATCCGTCCGGCAACCTCCGAAACCACCGTTGAGCCGATCCCGAGAGGGTGGTAAGAAAAACTCGACACTTCACTCCATCTGTGTATTGATGAAGAGTAGCTGTGTTGTCGAACTTACCCAAATGATCATCTGGGTCGGTGGTTCCATTGTATTCACCGATCGCCGGGGCACATAATGCTTCGGCAGAGGGTCCCGCAAGATGACTTCCGAAAATTGACGATTGATCCGCTCGGGAGAAGCATCCGCTCGGGGGGCCTTGCCTTTTCTGTTGTCTCGTATTGGCACTTCGTCCGATGAAGATCCTTGATCACGATTGACTGTTGCTGCTTCCGGAGGCGTGCGGAATAGGGCCCGGTGAAACGGAACCGTGGCCTGAGGTGCTTCCGCTCGGCCCCCGGATACTGATGTCGCTTGCTGCTCAATTCGCTCGGCTTGTGCCTTCTGTTTTTGTTCCACAAGCTTAGCTGCCCTCGACTCGATCAGAGCGTCGAGTTCCTCCGTGGAGAGCGTCACCGTATGCGGTCGTCCAGCTTCGTCCATTGCTTCCGATCGGATGCAGGAGCGTTCCCACAGACGGCGCCAAATTGATCTTGCCCGAATCGCTGAATCAACGGACGCTGGGCACGTGGCTCTCTCCTTGTTGATGACGTAGATCTCCGACCGGTCGTACGGTGCTCCAGCGAACCTGCAAAGAAGTCGAGCAGGGAAGGGGTTCCCGGCGACGACCCTCCGACGCTCAAGTCAGGCAAGCTAACAACAAAGCAGTGGCTCCAAAAATCGTAGAATGCGTACCTCCGGTGATGAGTGAGGCCTCTTATATAGAGTTGGAAGGGGGCTCACGCACACATATCGAGGTGAATACGTGTCCTCAGCCCATACCTCAATATGGGCTTGTCAGAGAAGCTTACCTGACCCCTTACTGCTACAGTCCGAGCACGTCTCTGATGGGATAGCGGAACCCTGTCATAAGATCCTGCGTATGGTTCGCTTGTTGGCCATATCCGCTGTCAGAGGATGTTTCCTGGTCCTGTTCTCTTCTTACTCCATGCCGAGTGTCCGGCCGGTCGGCAGTCCCCTTGCGTCCGGACGGTCACACGTGCTGGTCCACTTAGGATATTCTCGGCAGTGTGCTCTGTGGAGACTGTTCGCAGCATTGCTATCTTATGCCTTCGGCCGAGTGGGCCACCCGCTCGGCCGTACAATCCCGTTCAACGAGCGTCGGAACCCTGACTCCTCGCCGGGTGCCTTGGACTCCGATGAAACTCCGTTCGGCCGACCAGTCTCCCCTTCTCCGGTCGGCCGTTCGACCCTTTGACTTCCACGTGGCGTTGACTTCCCTCAGGAGGGGTCCCTGTTCTTACTGCCGGATCAAATATTATTTCTAACCGAAATGAATTTTAGTAAAGTAATAAATCTTTTTTAAAAGAAATTCTAAGTCTAAAAGTTCTGCTAATTTTCTTGGATATGTAAAATACATTGTTTAATGGTAGAAAAGTAAAATTTTTAAAATTTCAATTTTCTTGAATTTTTACTATTAATAATTATCTTTTCGAAAAATGATTTGTAATAAATCAAACATTATTAAAGATTTTGAAAATATTTGTGAGGATAGAGAATATTATATTTTATCACAGAAAAATAAGATTTTTAAAATTTAAGTCTTTTAAATTTCAAAGTATGATTTTTGTTAATAATTTTATAAAAAAATAACTCAACAGTAAACAAAATTTGAAATTTTTGTTGTTGTAGATCAGATAGCTTAGAAAAAGTTTTCAACTCGAAATATGAATAGAAAAAAATATTTTTCTAATTGAGACAATTTCTATCCTAATAATTAAAAAAATTAGAGTTTAATCTAAAAGGATTTTGGAATCCAATATAGGTTTCTGCCTATTGTATTTACTAAAAATTTGGGAGGTACATAGTTTTTAAGAATTTTCTTAATTTGTCCCTGATAATTTCTAATGTATCAGTTGATTCTACCATAATTTATAAATTTTGGTTTATTAAAATTGTTTGAATATGCATGGTAATTTTTCAACTTTTCAATTTCTATTTTCAATTTTTTGTTTCTATCTTTAAATTATCAAACATATCTAAGGAACATGAATTTGCTAAGTTTAATTTTAACCCAGCATTATTTCTTTCTAATTGTAGTATATTCTTAGATAAAATTTTGATAAATTCAAAAGATTACTTGGGGGATAGTGCTCGTACCTCACTTATCTCGTGCTCTGATGTTCCCACTTCATCGTTGCTTTCTTCAGAGGATCACCCCCATTTGTTGATGCTCATCTCTGCGGAACTTTCAACGTCTCTCTGGTTGTCTACCATCAGGGCTAGTCCGGCCTAGGCCTCGATCTCGGATTTGGAGGACGATGATTCATTCCATGTTGCCTTCAGATTCTTGTGCTTCGATCTTGTTGGTCTTTTACCCTTTTCCTTCTCCTTCTTCTTCAGTTCGGGGCAATCGTCCTTGATGTGATTTTCTCCTTGGCAGTTGTAGCATCGTACCTTCCTTTTGCTCCAAAAGTACTTTTTCACATGCGACTTATTGAATTTATTAGATTTAATAAACTTACTAAATTTTCTTACTAATAATGTTGCTTCATCTTCATTGATTGATGCTTCAGCGTCTGGATCGTCTGTTCTTTCCTTTAGGGCAATTGTCTGACTTGGCACCTTTGATTCTGTACATCTAGATTTGTGAAGTTCTAAAGTGAAAAATAAATTTTCTAATGTGCTTACCTTTAGATTTTTAGAAATATAATAGGAGTCAACAATTGAGGACTATTCGAGTGTCCTTGGAAAAGTATTTAATACGTACCTTAGAGAATCTTGATTTATTACTTTTTCTTTGAGATTCGTGAGTCTAGTGATCACCTCCTTCAGTTT
Source organism: Zingiber officinale (assembly GCF_018446385.1). Lineage (NCBI taxonomy): Eukaryota > Viridiplantae > Streptophyta > Magnoliopsida > Zingiberales > Zingiberaceae > Zingiber > Zingiber officinale. Next base: position 87,257,141 of record NC_055988.1, read on the forward strand.
AGCGTGCAATTGTGCTACTGATTCTCCTTCTTTTAACCGAAGGTTCATCAGTTGGTTTTGGAGAAGATCCCGTCTAGCGATATTTGCTTCAGATGTTCCTTCATATAGCTCTAGAAACTTTTCCCAAAGTTCCTTTGCTGATGCGTAGGCGCCGATCCTGCTGATTTTTTGAGATGGCAGTAGCTTAGTAGGTAGAATTCAGCTCATCCATTCGCTACAAAGTCCACTTGCTCTTTCTTTATCCAAAGGTACTCTTCTTTTTGTTAATCTTTTTGATATTTTGGAGCTTTAAAATTATATTTAATTATTAATAAAACTTCAAAGTCAGTTTTAAAAAATACCTCCATGTATCTTTTCCATAATACAAATTCTCCCTCGAACTTCGGCGGGTAGATGCTTGGTCCGACCATCATCTTGGTGCTTTAGTTGGCAATTAGTTCTTTTGAGGCATTTTGGCTCTGATAGCAATTGGTGGTGCAGCGGGACCGACAAGAGAGGGGTGAATTGATTAAAAAAATAAACCCTTTTCTCGATCTTTGATTAGATTACACTAACACAATAATAATAATGAATTAACTGAACAACTAAATAAAAAAAAGTAAGAGGTTACAACTTAGGTGGTTGTTAATCCAAGACATTAAAGAAAGCTCCACTAGAATTCTCCTTTGTTGCAAGCGGAGAAGTCTTTTACAAATGTTGATAGCTCAAAAGAAAGACTAGGAAAGTGTATAATACTTATTGTTTAAGTTGTTGGATTATTCCTAGCTCCAGGGGTCTTTTTTATAGCTCCTAAAAAATTCTATCCGAAGCTGGAAGGCGCCTTCAATAGGGTGGAAGGTGCCTCCAGCGTGACAAATCTTATCGTCGAAGATAAAATTTTATTTTCGGCTAATAGCTAGGGAAGACACCTTCAATAAGCTGGAAGGTGCTTTTGCACTATTCATCGAAGGTGCCTTCCAGCAATGGAAGGCGTCTTCCACAAGACAACTCAGCTCAAAAGCTGATCTTTTCGTGTAGTTCTTCACGTATATGATTCTCTGACTAACCAGAGTTGAGCTCACCGGAACCCAACTATGACCTTCTCTTCGAGTAGGCTTCTTCTATGATCGATGCATGCTAGAGAGGGGGGGGGGGGGTGAATAACACTCGTGACATTTTTAGAAAAGGTTCGCATAAGAGTTCATGCAGCGGAAATAAAAAGAAGTGAATAGCATGCAAATAAAAACCAAGCTAACACCTTTGGTTTTACTTGGTTTAGAGTTTGAGACGACTCCAACTCCAAGGTTCACGATTGTTGATCGCTTTTGTTGGACAATAACTATAAGTTTGAGAAATATTTACAGAGATGGCAAGTACAAGTATTGAAATTAAAAACACAGTTTACCGACAATAAAGGATTAGTAGTTCGTAGATTGTTGGAGCAACGTTTAGATGTCGTCAAATTGTCTCGGAGCAGCACACATGGAAGCAGAAGATGTTCAGTTTCGGGGTCTCTTTGAAGTGCTAGTCAAGACTCTTTTTTATAGCCAAGCTAGACCTAATCCAGATCCGCTGATCTCGGGATTAGGTTTGACTTGATGCTGATCGGTCGACCGATCTAGGTGTCCAGTCGATTGAACGTGCCCGACTTTCTGTTCAGATGCTGCTATTCATATAAGAGTCTTCGTTCGGTTGACCGATCCGACTGTTCAATCGATTGATCCATTGATGATCCCAGCTTATCTAGTCTGATCAACTCGAACTGACCACATCAAGGCCTATCCACGGTTCGGCCGATCGATCCCTTGGTCGAACCCGATCAACTCGCCGGAAATCTAATCTGTTTGCTTGGAGGTTCAGCCGACCGATCCAAAGGTTCGGTCGATCGATAAAGGCTAACTCTTTAACCTGTGAAAGTGTTAGTTTCTTGCAAAACATAGTTTAAAAAATCGGTAGATAATATATGAAGTAAAAATCAGTTTTGACAGTCTTCGTACTATCCGATTCTAACGTCTGGATTTCCTGGAAACCCTAAGTTGAACTAACGCTACTGTTTTCTCTTCGGGGAAAGCATCTTCACCTACTCCTTTTAGGAGAGTTTACCTTTTGGCAGACCAGTCCTCCAGACCGTCTGAACTTTTGCTCAGTATCCAAGACTTCAGGTCTTTATGCTGACCGTCTGCTCCATGACTCGTCAAGACTTTCACTTGGTCTGCGACCACCAGGATTTTTACCTAGAGTTTCCGACTCTAGGATTTCACCCAAAGTGCTCGATCCGCCAAGACTTCACCTTGCCTAACCGCAGTTAGGACTTTCCATAACCTAGGGCTAACTTCCACTAGAGTTTTCTGCCTGCTTAGAATTTACTAAGATTTTTGCCTAAGAACACTTCACGCTTGTTAGATAACAAGACATTTTAACTTTTGAACCCTTTGCAATAATCAAAACATAGGTTTGATCGCCTGGTGCTCCCTGCACCAACACTTCCTTCCCGACTTCTCAGCCCTCAAATACTGGGTATGCCCTTCTCGTTCACCGGTGTACTCTTCGACAACATCTCGTCCCTCAGATGCACCAAACCCATCGACTTCTTTCCCGTGCCATCTTTATCGCTAGCTGCGTTTTCCGCTCGACTTCTTGTATTCCTAAGCTCCTACATGCACACTTAGATACAAGGATCAAATATAAGAGAACATAATTGAACTTGGTTGATTACTTCAAAACTACCCTGGGGTACTTACATCTTCTTCCGCCCCCATAGGTATAGTTGAGGTGATAAGTGGATAGAGCTTTGCCACTTGAGGTTGAGGGGTCGAACCTCCATGCCTAAAGTCAACATCAAGATAGATGTTTTATGAAATCAATATCAAGGCGGTGTTAATTTTACTAAACTAGAATTAAAGTATTTTTTATTTTTAGTTATTTAATGTTTTATTTTTATTTCTATTTTTATAATTTTGATTCAAAATTTTCTCTTGTAATTAGGAATAGAGCTGTCAATTTAGGTCGAGTCCGTTGTATTGACTAGCCCCACTAAAAAATTTAAAGGGATTAGGTTGAAATTTTATCAACCTATTTAATAGTGGGTTTTGGAAAGCCAAATCCCGTGGGCCCGTGACCTATGCGGGTCGACCTATGACGGGCTTGGATTGATTTACGAGTTGAGAAAAAAAAAATATAGGCAAGTCACCTCGAAATTATGATTTAGGAGGCATCATAAAAAAAAATTAAATAGTACATGAATTAGGGGAAATCATGGAAAAAGTTTAATTTGACAACTAATTTAACAAGTACAAATTATAGAGTGAGTGAATGTTATGCCCATCAGTTAATTTCAGTTAAAACTTATTTATGAATCTAGACAATTCAGAATGATATGAAATTAAGTCATATGTATTCTTCTAGTTCTCCTGATTATATCTATACCTTAAAATATCAATTTGACACTATATTAAAAGCAGTGATTTTTTAAACATGAATATATTTAATTCTGATTTATGTTTTAAAAATCATTGCTCTCAATATATTAGGTCAAATTGATGTTAAGGGTATAAATATAATTACGAGAATTATACGAACATATAAGATCTGATTCCATATCATTTTGAGCTCTTTAGGCCCCCATCAGTTAATTTTGATCGTTTTCGGACAAAATTAGCAAATAAACCTAGAGAGCTCGAAATGACATGAAAATAAGTTCTATGTGTTCGTTTAGTTCTCCTGATTATATCCATATTCTCAAATATCAATTTCACAACATACATTGAGAGTAGTAATTTTTTAAACATAAATATGCCTGAAAAATCTGATTAATGTTAAAAAAAACACTACTTTCAATCTATTGAGTCAAATTGATATTTGAACACATGAATATAATCATAAAAACTAGATGAACACATAAGATCTTGTAACATATCATTCTGATCTCTTTAAATCAATCAGCTGATTTTGATTAAAATATACTGATGAACTTAGAGAGCTCTGAATGACTTGAAATCAAGTTCTATGTATTCGTCTAATTTTCCTAATTATATTCATGTCTTTAAACATCAAACTAACACACTATATTGAAAATAATAATTTTTATAAATATGAATTACACTTTTTAATCGATTGTTATAGTATAATAATAAATTCAATAAAGTTTCATAACTATGAATAAAAACTTAAACTGATTGTTACACTTAGCCATCGATTATTTTTTTTTAAAAAATATTTGATTTGGTTTTAAAGATCACCGTTCTCAATATAATATACCAAATTAATATTTGAGGCCATGAATATAATCAGAAGAATTAGACGAACACATAAAATTTGATTCTATGCTATTCCAAAAAAAAAAAAAATGATATTCCCATCTTTGGGGTGACCGGTCCGGTCCCACGGAAGTTTCCCACCGGCCATCAGGGTAAATCGGGAAGCGCACGCGGCGGCCAGCCCAGAAGCCCAGCATCCTTTGATTACGTCCCCCATTTAGAGAAAAAATTTCTGCAAATACGCCGTAGCTAGGGTTCGAACCGCGAGTGTCTGGGAGACAACTTGAATGTCCTACCATGGCACCATGGCCTCGGGGACGGTTCTATGTCATTCCAAGCACTTTAGGTCCATCAATCTATTTTGGTCGAAATTGACTGATGGACTTAAAAAATTCCGAATGATATAAAATTAGGTCTCATGTATTCATCTAATTCTCTTAATTATATCAATATTCTTAAATATCAATTTGACATATTATAGTGAGAACGATAATTTTTTAAATACAAATAGATTATTTTTTAAAAAATAATAAAAAACAATCGATTGTTGGAGGTTTTACTATGTTGATGAACAATATATTGAATCGATTGTTACGCTATTACAACCGATTCATAATAATAATAAAAAAAAGGGTAAAATGGGTACGAGTTATGTGATTTATTATTTTAAAATATAGATAGATATTTAAAAACTTTAAATACCAGTTTATCTTTCAAAGTATATCTTTGCCGAAACATTCTTTTTCTCTTCCAACTCCACTTCACCGAACACAAGTTTCAGATCTATTTTGGAGCCAATGATTACAAACTGTTTTTTCCCCCTTAAATTAACAATAACAATATGTATTAGTGATGGATCCTCGTGAAGCGATAGGAGGAGTTGAATATTACTCATTAATTTTTTTTATCTATTTATAAAATAAATATCAAAGTAAAACAACGAAAAATAAGATATCAAAAGAAATACAAATGACTTAGAGAATTATTTAGTTCAGAACGTATATCGATTCCTACTTTAAGATTTATGATCCTTGATCGTATCATTGAACAATTTACTATCACTTTTTTTTTCCGAAATCTTTGGAAAGAAATAATTCGTACAATGCAACTAGGAGATAGTAATACACTACTATCTTCTTGAAATTAAAACAATGCAAGTTAATAAAATAATACACCGACAAAGAATAAGAAGAGAAGCTCGTCAGTATTTCTTGATGGAGTAGCTTGCTTCTGAAGATGGAGCGCAGAATAGCAAGAGCACGAACAGTGAACTGGTTTAGAATATATTGCAGAGTTACTTCGGCTTTGACCTCGACCACCCCTTTTATAAGTCTCGTTCGGTCGATCGAAAAGTCGTTCAGTTGACTGATCCTTTCAGTTGACTGATTCTCCTATATCGGTCGATTGAACCCCATGCTTTCCTTCTTTGCTGAAATCCGATCTTCGCACATTTATGAATATTAATTGATCGATCGATCGATCACCTTGTTCGGTCGACCGAACAATGCAGTTTCCCTGTTCGCTGAGATTCGTCATTAATTCTCCATTAATGCATTAATTGTTCGGTCAACTGATCCCTCAGTTCGGTCGACCGATTGACCTTGCTTCTATAGTTACTTTGGCGTGATCTTATAATGTTCTGTATCAACCTGATTCGATCGACCTATTCATGGGTTTGGTTAACCGATCAGACCAGTTCATTCAAAACAGAGTTAAACATATATTTCCGCAAAACAAAGTTAGTACAATGATAATGAGTAGTAATATGCATGAGTAGTAATTGACATTAAAATTTTCTTGATCTCAACTTGGAAACCAATCCAGTTTCTTCAGTTGGATCAGCAACATAAGGTTATTTTTTTCCAAAACACGACCTCACCATTGCTGTTCTCCAGTTACTTACCTCAACTTATCTGCTAAACATTCGGTCCTTCAGACCTGTTTGAACTTTCTCTACTTAGTATCTGATTGCTTGATCCATTAAGATTTTTCTTGCGATACTAAATTAGCCAACAGTAACAATAGTAATGTAAAATACTTCCCGTTAGCCGCGTGTGGTCGACCGAAAATCATCCGATTAACTTCACTTGGAATTCATTCATCCAAGATTTCTCATTATGTAAGATTATCTCCCCCATAAGATTTTCTTCATCTAACTTCACTCACTAGAACCTAGAGTTACCTCCCTTTAGGGTTTTCTCCACATGACTTCATTAACCAAGATTCAACATTTGATTGGCCCAGTAGTAGCAGAGATTCGATATCCAGTCTTTCAGACCTATCAAATTCTCCTATTTACTTCCATGATCTGTCAAGATTTCTTTTGTCTAACCGTAATTAGGACTTTCTTTACCTAATCGCAGTTAAAACTAGTCATTCGGTTGACTTCTCATCCTTATCTAGTCACGATCAAATTTTTTTTTTTTGATCCTATTAAATGTATTTATAGAATGTTAATATTTTAAGTATCGATTGCACCAATAATTAGTTATCAACATGGTGTGTTAGATCCAATTTGACACCAATCCAATAATCAATGATGAAAAATATTGTCCCCTCGGGGCGGTGCGATGGTTAAGGCATAGGACGTTGCCACATGAGGTCTTGGGGTCGAAATTCGGCGTGACCAAGCATAACCTCCCCCATGTCTTGACCATTTGCACTAATGGCTAGTAGCCACCCGTGATTTACCTCCTCCGTGTTGACCTAGGAACGAGTTGGCGGGGGCGCTGGGGGAACGAATCACCTTTTTGCCACATGATGAAAAATATTAAATTATGTAAAATGCTAACCATGTCATAAATAAATTATATTCATAAATTCTATTTTCACGTCCAATGGAATCCTATTTAATTTAATATAACTCATAATAATTTCAGTTTTTTTTTTTAAAAAATATTTCTATCTTACAACTCCTGTTCAGTCAATGATTGAAAGCGTTACCAAATCTCTATCATCCCCTTTCTTCCTAACCAATTCTGGATGGAGATTGGCATAGCGACGACGATGGCTATGCAGCTTGTGGAGTTCTCCTTTCAGTCCATGACGGGAAAGCTAGAGAAGATGCTAGAGGAAAAAGCCTCGTTGCTGGCCGGAGTCGAAGACGATGCCCAAGACATGGTCGACGAACTGAGAAGCATCACCTCTTACTTGACGGCCATGTCAACTAGGCGGAATCTGGATGTTCAACAACAGAACTGGGTGAACGAAGTCAGGGAGGTGGCCTACAATGCCGAAGACTCGATCGATGAGTTCGACTACCATCTCCGGTCGACACCTTACGACGAGCGCGGAGTCAAAGGTTTTTTCAAGCACTTCCTTCCCCGTATAAAATCATTGAAAGCTCGCGATTGCATAGCTTCGGATATCAAGAAGTTGAAGGTTAAAGTAGAAGACATTAAAAAGAGGCACGATCGCTATTCCCTCCCAAATGAAGCTACAAGATCTGGCACAGCCACCGGCTTGGACATGGCCGAAAGATACTCCGATCCACGGATCATCGGCCATTTTGTAGAGGAAGCTCATCTCGTGGGCATCAACCAGAGTAGGGATAAGATCATCGGGTGGGTGATGGACGAGAACTGTCTCGAGCTTATAGTGATTTCTCTCGTCGGTTTCGGTGGTTTAGGAAAGACAACTTTAGCTAAGACGATCTATGACGATCCTATCAGAGGCCACTTTCAATCTCGAGCTTGGATTGCAGTGTCACAAAATTACAGCATCAAAGAGCTTCTCAAAAAGATTATTCAACAAATTTCAGTCAAGAAGAAAGAAATCCAAGATGTTCTAGGGTGTCGAGATGCCAAATTGAACACAGAGAAACTTCTGAGCCAGATGGACGAATCGCAGCTGGTGCAGACAGTCAGAGGCCATCTCCATGGAAAGAGGTATTTGATCGTTTTTGATGACGTTTGGAGCACTGAAGCATGGGAAAGCTTGAGCATTGCACTACCACAAGGTAAAGAAGGAAGTAGGGTGATAGTGACCAGCCGCAGTGAGGAAGTGGCAAACTATAGTTGTTCTCGTAATCGTCAATTCATATTTAAAGTCTCTCCTTTATCACCTGAGTTATCGTGGGAGTTATTCCGTAGAAAAGTATTTGAAGCGCCTGACTATAGTTGTCCTCCAGAGCTAGAAAATGTTGGTAGGGAAATCTTACAAAAGTGCAATGGACTGCCACTTGCTATTGTGACAATCGGAGGTCTTCTGGCTTCGAAGCCTGATAAAAAACTTGAGGAATGGAAAGACTTGCGCGACCACCTTCGTTTGGAGATACAGACTAATGACATGCTGTCAAAGATCAATCAGATACTAGGTTTGAGTTACAATGACTTGCCTTACTATCTCAAGCCTTGCTTCTTGTTCTTAGGCACCTTCCCTGAGGATTATGAGATTCGTCGGAAGCGTCTGATGAGACGGTGGATTGCCAAAGGGATTGTGAATGGCGTAGGTGGCTTACCCGATGAGAAAATGGCCGAGCGCTGCTTCAACCAATTGGTGAATCGTAGCTTGGTGCAGCCATCAGAATTTGATGATAATGGGACAGTGAGATCCTGCCGCGTCCATGACATGATGCTCGATGTCATAATCTCGATTTCAAGAAAGGAGAACTTTGCGGTGGTACTGAATAAGCACTCCACGCAGACGACCATTCAGCCTCGACATCAGAGGATAAGACGCTTATCCTGGCAGGGAGGAAGCAGTGGACTAGTTCCTAACACTGATCTGTCCCACCTCCGATCCTTTGCTGCATTTGGTGAGGATGTGCCAGTGAACGATTATAGAAAGCAGAGGCTGTCGAGGGCAATTGACCTGGAAGGATGTAGGAACTTGGATGATTTCCACCCCAAGAGCTTTTCCAAGTTGTGTCTTTTGAAGTACTTGTCTCTGACAAATACTGGATTATCTGAATTGCCAGATTCAATTGGAGATTTGCAAAATCTAGAGTTTTTGGATATAAGAGAAACTTATATTAATAAACTACCCAATGCCATCGTCAAACTCCAAAAACTGGTCCATCTGCTTGCTGGCGGTTATATTAAATGGCCTTGTATGGAGGACTCATTCTTTCTAAACGTGTATCTACCGAAAGGAATAAGAAAGTTGAAAAAACTTCGCACGTTTGGACTGGTTCGTGCTCATGATGTGCACTCGCTACAGGAGATTGGCGAGCTTGTCGACCTCCAGAAACTTGGCATGTCTTTTGGGTTTCGTGATCTTAAACGCAAAGCGCTGGAGGAGATTAGCGCCCTGCTTTCGAAGCTCAATGGCAGCCTTCGATCACTAACACTTGCAAACAGCAATCTGAAAAAGGCACTCGATGAGGTAGTTTCGCCGCCGTTGCTGCTCCACAAGCTCCAGATACATGCCGCGCGTGGCGGATTCCCTGCTTGGTTTGCATCTCTGAAGCAGGTTGTCAAGATAACTCTCTCCAACACACGGCTGCAGCTCCAGGATCTGCAAGTCTTGAGAAATCTCAACACTCTGGTCAAGCTGGTGCTAGGATTTCACTCATTCGACGATAATTATGAGGATTTTGTCTTCGATCAGGTAGGGTTCGCAAACCTCAAGTTCCTGGAAATTGAGATGCACAGTGTGAGTTTCGAAGAAGGTGCACTCCAAAGCCTCGAAATTCTTAAAATGGATAAAATTTTCATTGGATATAGCGTCGATGGCATAGAACATCTGCATGGGCTAAAGGAGGTTCACATTCAGACTGAGAATGATGATACAATTGAGATGGTCAAAAATATTGCAGCAAACCATTCAAATCGTCCCAAATGTTTTGCAAAACTACTCAAGTCTGCTTAAGGCATATGATTTGACTCAGAGAAAGCAGAGCTTTCTGTCAATGCAAAGATGAAATTATTAAAACATCTGGTGCGGTGTGTTCTAGTTCTCCTCTCCAACTTATCCCGTGCTTATCTCTACTATTTTGCTTTGATCATGTGCCTTGATTCTCGGATTTGACTCGTCGGTGAACAAGAACGAAGTTGACCACCATCATTGGCACCACCCTGAGGTAGTGATCGAGGAGAGATCTGGAACACCTGAGGATGCACACAGACTAAACAAAAGAGGGTTAGAATGATACACCGGGAATGTCCCAATGTTTACTACTCCGACAATCAAATCAGAAGCAGTTTGGGGAAGAAGAATGATAGAAAAAGCTTGCAGAACTTAGATTCAGATGATGTTACCCACTTTTCTTTTGCCTTTTATCTTGCTGTCGATCATCTTTTATCCTCTCTGGTTTTAATGCCGATAGTAACTGCAGATAGAACGTTTTGTTTTGACTTCCCTCATGTTTAATAACGTTGCATTAACTGTGGGGAGAAGTATTCTATTTTACTATTCCCCAGACTTTTCATCTTAATACATTCATGATGTATTAACTAATATTTATGTAGTACTTCCGAATTTAGCAGGGCATTGGAACACTGAGATAGCTTGGCTTATAGCTAGCCGAGCAGAAGTATGTTTCCGATCGGTTATAATACTTCCGATCGGCACATCATAGTAGCACATTATTTTCGAAGTGCAGACCCATCTTCGATTGTCAGGTCCACCGACCTAGGAGTTGTTCGGGATTCTGCTCGATGTTTTAACCGTAGTAACACTTGTCCAGGCATGTTGCATCGGTCTTCGTCTCTTCGATCGAGCGAGGACTCTTTGAGCTGAGTGATCGACGGGTCCTGCTCAGGAAAACAATAGGTAAGTAGTCGTGGATCAGTCAATTAAGTTATCGATTGGCCACAGATTCGCTCCTTCAACTTTCCTTTAATTTTGACTTGATTATCATCTCACCCTCTATCTTGACTTTCATACGACACGTGGCCGTTGTCCTTAATCATCACATTACAAAATTCCTTCTCGAGTTTAGTTGAAGAAGGTTTAAAGCATAATTTTTTTATTTGATCAAATAATATACCTATGACGTCATGTGGAGAGAGAGAAAATCAATTGTATTTCTAATGTATCTGCAACGCTGTTAATATTTATGTGACTATACTGTTCATGTATTATTTTTTTAACACGTTAAAAAAATTGAATGCGGTTAAAAATCTTACATATTAAAAAAATTATATATATATATATAATATTATATTATATTATTATTAACGTATTAATAGCGTTGTAGATGCTTAAGAGGCATGTCTTGAGGGATTTGTAAATTAAGGAGGAGTGGCATGCAGTATATAAAGCGTGTGGGTTTTAAATGCTTCATGATAGCAGCGGTCTTGTGGGATAATCTTTGCGCATTTGTATATTTGACTGAGGTCCGGTGGGTGATGTGACAGGCTCAGACTTTTAAGTCAACGAGGATAATCGGACGGTAGAGACGCGACCCCGCCTTTAGCTGGATTAGGCGGCCATGAAATGAGAAGAGGCATACTATATGTCATTATTTCTGTGTTTCCTCCCTTGCGGCGTACGAATTTCAAAGAGGATTCTTGCAGTCGCAAGAATATTTTGATTTGTTAGCGCTCAGATATGGCTTTGAAGGTGCTGTTCGGCAAGTTATTAAGGCTGGACTCATACCCCGAACGCTTCCTTAGATTTTCTAGATTTAGAGAAAGTCTGAGAGGAACTGCGAGACTCAGAGAAGACAGATAAATGAGAGTCTTCCGTAGTACAATATCTTTTTGTATATCCTGGTACTTTATTTCTGGTTTCAATAAAGAAAATCTTCTAGCTTTTTCTAACCGAAGAATACTTAGAAATATTTTCTAGCGTGTTGATAATTAGTATTTTAGTGTATATTTTTAACTCTTAAATCGAATATTTTATATCTCCTTAATTCTTGTTTTATCTTGAAATTTATTTAGAGTTTTGATGTATTTTCTTTATGTTTTGTAGGATTTTATCTAATAATTGTAATTTGTTTTGTAGGGAGTTTGATTCATTGAACCAAATGAGTTTGAATTAGGTCCTATCCATCAAAATTGAGCCTACTGCTTCGTGGCTTAACTTGAGTCAAACCCTCTCACCAAATCCTTAATTCCTCCCTAAACTAAACCTAAACCAAATTTGAATCCCGGTTCAAATCCAGATATATAAGCCAACCTCTTCGTGGATGAACAGTGACTTACGCTCCTATTCATCCGTCGATCTTTTTCCTCTTTCCTTCTTCCAGATCTACCGTTCTCCTCAACTTCATTGGCATAAAGTTTTCCAGCTGCTGGCGTTCAACTTTTGATCATCTAGAGCGCCAGCAAGAGTCTTCTTCTCTAGCGGATTTTGCTTCTGCGAATTCTGCATCCGCCAACCATTGGAGGAGTTTCTCCAGCCATTTGATTCCACCACACATTAGCATTCAACGAAGGCATTCTTTCGGTGTTGCTGAGTTTCTTCTGACAGCCTTTCCTCGGATATAGCGATTCCAGAGATAGAACGAGTGTTTTTCAGAGTGTGACAGTGCCCAACTGCCTGGAGAAGATTTTTGGCATATTATGCAATCCAATTCATTGGTTCTTTGTGTGACGACAAGGAGAAGTTGGGTGAATAATGATTTGGATTAAGTTTTGTTTAGTTTCTTGTCTGAATTCTTAGTCACTTTGCTCTTCTTAAGTTTCTGAATTCTTAGTCACTTTCATAATTTGTTCTTGTTCCTGTATTTCTGGTGGAATTGTTCTTCATTAGTTGCAATTTGGTTCATATTATCCAATTAGTTTAGCTCTTGTTCTGGAATAGATTTTGGTAGTTGTTAAGAGGTTAATTGCTTAGGGGGTGTTTGGCTCTTTCCTTGGAATATGAATCGAAATGGGAATCATAGTATTATGAAATAAGAATAAGTATGAGTATGAATATCACTTTAAGTAATATTTGGTTAGTTGAATATTTTCTATCGGAATAAATCAAAATTTATTTTACCATTAAAGGAAAATAAGAGAAAAAATTAGATGTGAGAGAAAGTTGAATGTGAGAAAAAAATATGATGCGAGAGAATGATGAAAGAGAAAATATGATGAGAGAGAAAGTGTGATGAGAGAGAATGAAGAGAAAGTGCGATAAGAGAAAATAAGGAAAGAGAGTGTGATGAGAGTGAGTATGATGATAGAAGATAAGAGAGAAAATATGATGAGAGAGGATGAAGAGAGAGAAAGTGTAATGAAAAAAATAAGGAGAGAGAGTGTGATGGGAGAGATTGAGGAGAGAAAAAATATGATGAGAGAAAGTGTGATAGGAAAGAAAGTGTGATGAGAAAAAATAGGAAAGCGAATGTGATAGAAGATATTGAGGAGAGAGAAAGTATTTAGAAAAAAATAGAGAGTGTGATGGGAGAGATTAAGGAGAGAGAAAGTATGATGAGATAGAAAGCATGATGAGAGAGAAAGCATGATGAGAAAAAAGAGATTGTGATGTGAGAGATTGAGGAGAGAGAAAGTATGATGAGCGAGGAAGTATGATTATAGAGAAAGTATGATGAGAAAAAAAAAGAGGGAAGAGAGTGTGATAGAAGAGATTAAAGAGAGAGAAAGTGTGATGAGAGAGAAAGTGTAATAAAAAAAAAGAGGAAAGAAAGTATGATGAGAGAGATTAAGGAGAGAGATAGTGGGTGATAAAATGAGGAGCGAGAACAAGGAGAGAGAAAGTGATATGAAAGAAAAATTAAATAAATATATTTTGATATTTGATATTAAGGGGAAAAATTTTAGTTTTGGGCTAAGGGTATTTTTGTTAGTTAGAGCCCTAGATCCAATCATGTGATGATTGTTATATGGACTCGTTGTATCATATTCTAGTATATAAATAAAGGCATTTCTTTATGGTTATTATACTTACTTATATTGATGCCAAATAACTAAGTATAATAGCGTCATTGAGTAGAAGGTTCTTATCTATATCAATCGATTGGTTGAATCGATAGTGAGATGATATAGAGAACACTACTCTTAATCATTCCTAGTCAACTATTAACATTCAGGGACAATATTAATGCGACGAGACTAGCATGTATGTCAACTCGATGACTCGATCTTACAAGTCATGAATATAGAGATATCAAGTTGACACATGGGTATGCATTGGAGAATGTATACTGAATGACCCGCCATGAGAAAGTATCTTGGATCGTTATATGAGTGTCATATACTTTCTCATGTGACTATTAGTATGACTATTAGTCCTTGGACCTGAAGTCACCATGGTTCCCTATATAAGGAGTTGCATACTTTAGCTTTGTCAAACATCACCCGTAACTGGGTGAACTATAAAGGCGATTACTGGGTATGTAATAAATTATGCGGAGGGATGTGAGTGATGTAGATGGGATCTATCCCTCCTATATGACAGGAGCGACATCATTATTCTTGATAGAGTGAGATCACTAAGTGCATGGCTATGCCCAAATGAGTCAATATGAGATATTGAGCTCATTTGATTAGAGTGAGTCTACTTGGAATTCAAGATTTAGATTGATTAGAGGATGACACGGTCTATGCTTCACATTGATCAATCTAGATGTCAAGGATAGAAGGACATTATCATATATTGTGAGGGTCACAATTAGTAGTCACAAAGGTGATGTTGGATCTCAACATTCTTGTAACTTGGGTAGTAATGATGTGTTGCTAGATACCGCTCATTACTTATGCTTCTAAATGGGTTTAGGAACATTGCCAACGTTACAAGAACCTGTAGGGTTACACACAAAGAGTAATTAGATGGAGATTAGGTTCATATGATGGACCAAGAGGATTAGGTTCATATGATGAACCAAATTGGATTAAGAGTAATCCAAATTAGACTAATTGAGTTGGACTCAATTTGATTCATGTATTGAATGTCAGTCTAATTTAGATTATGACTCATTGAATCAATTTAATTTAATGAATAGAGATTCATTAAATCAAATTGACTTGAATCAATGGTTAGATTTGATCAACCATGAGAGAATTTAAGTCAAGTTTGACTTGACTTGAGAGGGAAGATGAAGGGTCAAGTTTGACTTGACCAAATACCACTTCATTAGTCAAGTTTGACTTGACCAAAGCCACTTGGCATGGGGTCGGCCAATGATGGTGTTCCACATCATCAAGGTGTGCCACCTCATGAGGGAGATCAAGAGCCATGATTCTTGATATCCCATGGAGGTTTATAACCTCTCTATTGTTGCCGGCCACTTGAATGCGTGAGTGATTGCATTTGTGTGCTCATTCAAGAGGTCTTCTTCTTCCTCTCTTCTCTCCCTCTCTTCCTCCATTGTCGTAACCTTCTAAGGTTGCTAGCACACTCTTAGTTGTGTTTTTCTCCACCAATTGTTTGTGTGGATACACATAGAGGAGTGTACATTTGACACTCTCGAGATCCGACAACCCTTCTGGACGAGCGGGATTTGCGAAGGACTTCGCTTCAAAGGTATAAACCCCTTTCTTGTAGATCTAGTGTAGATCTAGGATTAGGAAATATGTACATGATAATTTTATATATCTTTGCACGGATCCGTGGCAAGACTTCGGGGTTTCCGCAACGCAAAAAGAGGTTTTTGTGGCCCGAAAGTCCCAACAGTGGTATCAGAGCCACGTACGAACATGTACTTGTTTTTATTTTAATTTTTATGAAAAATTATAGTTCTGTAAGTTTCTGTGATTTTATTAATTTTATGGTTTTTAAGAGTATTTTTCTCGTAGAAGCGAAGCAACAAGTGTTTGAACACTTGTAGGCTTGACTACCGAGAAACACCTTCCGTAACAGTAAGGTCTCGCCCAAAATGTTTTGGGACAGCGGATAAAGGCACTGTAAGATCGTCGTGGGACACTCGTGAGACTTATTTTGCGAGAAGGGGTGCTGCCCCAACCCCGCAAGGGGCATTGTCCTGCGATCACGCCCGAAAATCGCTAAACGGGACCGCTGGGAAGTTGCGACTCATAAAATCATAAAAACAGTAATAAAATCACAGAAATTTATATAAAATATATAATTTAGAATTATGTCTGATTTGTGATGGTCATGGACCAAAAACCCCAATTAGATTGGTTACATGTGTTGTAATTCATAATATGACCTGCACGCCATTTTTGTGTGATTGTGCGTGTTGTATATGTGATACACGACCTGTGCGTCGTGCCTTTCTATTTTATTTCCTATTGTAAAATAGTTTAAACTCGAATGTAACTCGGGTTATCTTTGTAATGTACAAAATGGAGTTGTGGAAGGTCTACTCGAGGAGGAGTTACTAGGAGGGTGCAAGCAACACGTGGCGGTCAAAGGGAGAAGCTTGGAGAAGCTATTGACCCTAGGTTGATCGTCCGATCTTCTCATTGGCTTGAGAAGATCGTAGTAGGGTCATGACCTAATCACAGTTTAATTAATTGCTTGTGTGTGTATGTGATGCATGCTAGAGTAGAGTAATTAATTAGTGCCTTGACGATTAGATTAGATCTTAATCGCGTATATGATACACATCAACAATTAGATTAGATCTTAATCGCGTCAACTCAAAATGCCTACCATGCCGTGATACCCATCACTACCTCGATCACATGTTGTTGTTGAATATGCCAAAGCAGAGCAACACATATTATCTTGGTAGGGCGTTGAGGGACAATCTTGGTCCCACCTATCAACGCCTGGGTAAGTACAAACTCAATCAGATTGAGTATAACTAGTTAACTCAATTGGATTGGGTATAACTATAGACATTTTCTAATGGTTGAAAGATAGGACAAAATCACATTTATATTAACTCTTGGGCGATTTAGCCAAAGCTAACTTAAGTTTTAATATAAATGCGGATCTTGATCCTATAAACAAGAGTTGCATAGAGATGTAATTGATAATTAGTTATCTACCGATCATACTAAGTCATGAGCGATTTAGCCAAAGCTAACTCAAGGCGTAGTATGATGTGGATCTTGTCCCACAAGAATTATAACTAGTTGGTTAGAATCTAGTAGATGTGGTTTGACCACATCCATGACTTGATTCTACAAAAGTTCTATAATTCAGTAGGAGCATTATTTAGTTAAAGACCTAATTAAATGATTAGTGGAATATGATATTTATTTTCTGTATTTTCTGTTGTAGATTGCCATGTCGTCAAACATGAACACCTTCTCCCTGCGTTCTGTCCTTGATAAGGACAAGCTCAATGGAGCTAACTTCCTGGACTGGTATAGGAACTTGAGAATTGTTCTCACACAGGAACGAAAACTGTATATCCTGGAGCAGCCCATTCCCGAGGCACCTCCTGCCACTGGCACGTGAGCAGACAAAGATGCTTACAAGAAGCATCAAGATGACGCATTAGATGTGTTCTATCTCATGCTCGCAACCATGCACTCTGAGCTTCATAAGCAACACGAGTTGATGGGTGCTTATGATATGATTGAACATCTTTGTCAACTATATTAAGGGCAAGCAAGGCACGAGAGATTCGAGATCTCTAAGGCACTGTTTCAGTGCAAGATGCAAGACGGGACTCCCGTAGGCCCTTATGTACTCAAAATGATTGGGTACATAGAGAACCTACAGAGGTTGGGATTCCCACTTGGTCAAGAGCTGACCACTGACTTAATCTTGCAATCCTTGCCAGAAAGCTATAGTCAATTTGTCATGAATTACAACATGAACGAAATTGACAAGCCACTGCCTGAGCTTCTGAGTATGTTGAGAGCTGTTGAGCTCAACCTTAAGAAGGTTAGGCCTAACTCTATTTTGATGGTGCAAAGGCACAAAGGCAAGGGCAAGCCTAAAGGTAAGGGAAAGTCCCAAGCCAAGGGTAAAGGCAAGGCACTGAAACCCAAAGGAGGGGTTGCCAAGGATGCTACCTACTTCCACTGCGGTCAGACCGGGCACTGGAAGAGGAACTGCAAAGTATATTTGGAAGATCTTAAGAAGAAGAGAAGTGAGACTTCTACTTCAGGTATATATGTTATAGAAATCAATCTATCTATTTCTGCATCGTGGGTATTGGATACCGGATGTGCTTCTCACATTTATACTAATGTGCATACGCTGAGAAATAGCAGGGCATTGATGAAGGGCGAGGTGGACCTACAAGTAGGCAATGGAGAACGGGTTGCTGCTGTTGCTGTAGGAACTTACTATCTATCTTTGCCCTCTGGGCTTGTACTAGAATTAGATGAATGTTGTTATGTGCTTTCTCTTACTAAGAACATAATTTCAGTTTCTTGTTTAGACAAGAAAGGTTTTTCATTTATAATAAAGAACAAATGTTGTTCAGTTTATTTAAATGATATGTTCTATTGTAGTACACATCTGATGAACGGACTCTACATTCTAGACTTAGAGAACCTCATCTATAATATAAATACCAAAAGGTTCAAATCAAATGAAATGAACCAAACCTATCTCTGGCACTGTCGCTTAGGTCATATAAATGACAAACGCTTATCCCAGCTCCATAAAGATGGTTTGCTCGACTAATTTGATTTCGAATCATATGAGACGTGCGAGTCATGCCTACTGGGCAAGATGACCAAGACTCCCTTTAGTGGACATAGCGAAAGAGCGACTGACTTGTTAGGACTTATACATAGTGATGTATGTGACCCTTTCAATGTCGCTGTTAGAGGTGGTTATAGGTACTTCATTACATTTACTGATGACTTCAGTAGATATGGTTATGTGTATCTGATGACATATAAGTCAGAATCCTTTGAAAAGTTCAAAGAATTCAAGAATGAAGTACAGAACCAGCTTGGCAAGAGTATTAATATACTTTGATCAGATCGAGGTGGTGAATACCTTAGCCATGAGTTTCGTGACTATCTAGCTGAGTGTGAGATTCTATCCCAACTCACTCCTCTTGAAATACCACAGTAGAATGGTGTATCCGAAAGGAGGAATCATACCCTATTTGATATGGTACAATCTATGATAAGTCACACAGATCTTCTTATATCTCTTTGGGGCTATGCTCTGGACACAGTAACCTTCATACTCAATCGTATTCCTTCCAAGACAGTGATAAAGACACCATATAGGATATGGACTGGGAGAGATGCCCAGGTGTCTTTTATGAGGATTTGGGGTTGTGAGGCTTACATTCAACATCAAGTCTCGGACAAACTGGGACCCAAATCCGATAAGTACTATTTTATTGGATATCCCTAGGAAACGAAGGGATATTACTTCTATATTCCTAGTCAACATAAAGTAGTTGTGGCCAAGACTAGGGTTTTTCTAGAAAGAGACTTTGTTTCTAGAAAAATTAGTGGGAGTACGTTCAATCTTAAAGAAATTCAAGATATGGACCATAGCACTGAAGCCTTGATGAAAGTTGAACTGGAACCACAAAGTGTTGTGGACGATGAGATTGTTTCACAAGGAGTTGAGGAACAACAACCAGTTCAAGTAGACATACCTCTTCGCAGGTCTAATAGGGTACGTCATCAGCCTGAGAGATACTTATTTATCTTGTCTAACCATGATGACATTATGCACGTTGAGAATGAGCCCACCTCCTATCAGAAAGCTGTGATGAGCCCAACTTTTGAGAAATGGCTAGAGGCCATGAGATCCGAGATGGAATCCATGTACACCAACCAAGTATGGACTTTGGTTGATCCACCTGAAGGGGTCAAACCCATTGGGTGTAAGTGGGTCTTTAAAAGAAAGACTGACATGGATGGACTTATATATAAGCGTCGTCTGGTATATAAATGTTTTAAGCAAATTCATGGTATTGACTATGATGAAACCTTTTTTCCAGTAGCGATGTTTAAGTCCATCCAGATCATGCTTGCTATTGCAGCATACCACGATTATGAGATCTGGCAGATGGATGTCAAAACCACGTTTCTGAATGGAAACTTGCTCGAGGATTTGTACAGGACACAACCTGAGGATTTTGTAGATCCACAGCATACTGACAGAGTATGCAAGCTGCATAAGTCTATTTATGGACTAAAACAAGCTTCTCGGAGCTAGAATCTTCGATTTGATGATGCAATCAAATAGTTTGGTTTAATCAAGAATGAAGATGAACCCTGTGTCTACAAGAAGGTTGTTGAGAACACAGTTGTCTTCCTTATATTGTATGTGGATTACATACTACTCATTGGGAATGACATCCCTTTGCTTCAGTCTGTAAAGACTTGGCTAGAGAATTATTTCTCAATAAAGGACTTAGGTGAAGCAGCCTACATTCTAGGCATAAAGATCTATAGAGATAGATCTAAGAGATTGCTTGGCCTAAGTCAGAGTACATATGTTGACAAGGAATTATTACGGTTTGCCATGCAGAATTCCAAGAAAGGATTTCTACTGATGTCACATGGTGTGAGTCTTTCGAAGACTCAAAATCCCTCTTCTAGAGAGGAGAGAGACCGCATGGATACGATCCCTTATGCCTCAGCCATAGGATCTATCATGTATGTCATGCTATGTACTCGTTCTGATGTTTCGTATGCTTTGAGCATGACGAGCAGATACTAGTCAGATCCAGGTGAGTGTCACTGGATGGCGGTCAAGAATATTCTTAAGTACTTGAGAAGGACTGAAGAATATTTCTTGATATTTGGAGGCGATGGCGAGCTAGTTGTAAAGGGTTACAGTGATGCCAACTTCCAAACTGACCAGGATGATTATAGATCACAATCTGGGTTCGTGTTTTGCTTGAATGATGGTGTTGTGAGCTGGAAGAGTTCACAGAGGCTAACATTGCTGATCCCTTGACCAAGGCTTTGGCACAGAGAAAGCATGATGGCCACACTAGGTCATTGGGGCTTAGAGCTTATACTGATTGGCACTAGTGTTAGTGGGAGATTGTTAGTTAAAGCCCTAGAGCTAATCATGTGATGATTGTTGTATGGACTCGTTGTATCATATTCTAGTATATAAATAAAGGCATTTCTTTGTGGTTATTATACTTACTTGTATTGGTGCCAAATAACTAAGTATAATAGCGTCATTGAGTAGAAGGTTCTTATCTATATCAATCGATTGGTTGAATCAATAGTGAGATGATATAGAGAACACTACTCTTAATCATTCCTAGTCAAATATTAACATTCAGGGACAATGTTAATACGACGAGACTAGCATGTAGGTCAACTCGATGACTTGATCTCACAAGTCATGGATATAGAGATATCAAGTTGATACATGGGTATGCATTGGAGAATGTATACTGAATGACCCGCCATGAGAAAGTATCATGGATCGTTATATGAGTGTCATATACTTTCTCATGTGACTATTAGTATGACTATTAGTCCTTGGACCTGAAGTCACCATGGTTCCCTACATAAGGAGTTGCATACTTTGGATTCGTCAAACGTCACCCATAACTGGGTGGACTATAAAGGCGATTACTGGGTATGTAACAAATTATGCGGAGGGATGTGAGTGATGTAGATGTGATCTATCCCTCCTATATGATGGGAGCGACATCATTATTCTTGATAGAGTGAGGCCACTAAGTGCATGGTCATGTCCAAATGAATCAATATGAGATATTGTGCTCATTTGATTAGAATGAGTCTACTTGGAGTTCAAGATTTAGATTGATTAGAGGATGACACACTCTATGCCTCACACTGATCAATCTAGATGTCAAGGATAGAAGGACATTATCATATATTGTGAGGGTCACAATTAGTAGTCACAAAGGTGATGTTGTATCTCAACATTCTTGTAACTTGGGTAGTAATGATGTGTTGCTAGATACCGCTCATTACTTATGCTTCTAAATGAGTTTAGGAGCATTGCCAACGTTACAAGAACATATAGGGTCACACACAAAGAGCAATTAGATGGAGATTAGGTTCATATGATGGACCAAGAGGATTAGGTTCATATGATGAACTAAATTGGATTAAGAGTAATCCAAATTGGACTAATTGAGTTGGACTCAATTTGATTCATGTATTGAATGAATTTAATTTAGATTATGACTCATTGAATCAATTTAATTTAATGAATAGAGATTCATTAAATCAAATTGACTTGAATCAATGGTTAGATTTGATCAACCATGAGAGAATTTAAGTCAAGTTTGACTTGACTTGAGAGGGAAGATGAAGGGTCAAGTTTGACTTGACCAAACGCCACTTCATTGGTCAAGTTTGACTTGACCAAAGCCACTTGGCATGGGGCCGACCAATGATGGTGTTCCACATCATCAAGGCGTGTCACCTCATGAGGGAGATCAAGAGCCATGATTCTTGATATCCCATGGAGGTTTATAACCTCTCTATTGTGGTTGACCACTTGAATGCATGAGCGATTGCATTTGTGTGCTCATTCAAGAGGTCTTCTTCTTCCTCTCTTCTATCCCTCTCTTCCTCCATTGTCGTGACCTTCTAAGGGTGCTAGCACACTCTTAGTTGTGTTTTCTCCACCTATTGTTTGTGTGGATACACATAGAGGAGTGTACATTTGACACTCTCGAGATCCGGCAACCCTTCTGGACGAGCGGGATTTGCGAAGGGCTTTGCTTCAAAGGTATAAACCCCTTTCTTGTAGATTTAGTGTAGATCTAGGATTAGGAAACATGTACATGATAATTTTATATATATTCGCATGGATCCGTGGCAAGACTTCGGGGTTTCCGCAACGCAAAAAGCGGCTTTTTCAGCCCGAAAGTCCCAATAAATTTTGAAATAAGGGAATATTTTGATTGTTGAAAATAAAGTAATTGTGGCAAAAGGCGAATACACTCGCCCCCCAGTGCTCCCACCAACTCGTCCCAGGTCAACACGGAGGAGGTAAATCACGGGTGACTACTAGCCTTTGGAAAAAATAAAGTAATGACTCATTGAAGGGGGAAGGCATGAGAATGAGTCATTACCCAATTATAAGGATTCATTGTCTAATTTATATTTCCATTCTTATAATCCAAATATCAACAATGACAATCAATGATTGTCATTCCCATTCTCCACTCTTATTTCCCTAAACCCAATGCCCCTTTAGTTTTGTTGTTACGGTTTAATTCTCACACTAGATTAGATTTCAATTTATTACAATTGTGTTTGTTAGTTTTTAGTGTCATCTTTAATTTCAGATCTAAACCCAAAGAGAAAACCAACAACCCCCATTTTAAAGCAAAAAACCCCAAAAAAGAATCTTAAATCTTGAACAAAGATCCTCTACTAGTTTTGTGGGAGATTCGACTTGGGCCCTATACTGGTTCATTATTGTGTAGTTGAGGAGTTTTCCAACACTCGATTAATTTGGAGTTCATTCGTGATACAAGTTGTGGGCTATCAAATTTTGGCACCATTATCGCGAAACTTAGTAGTGTTTGTTTGATTTTAGATTGTGCATAGTTTCTTTTTTACTTTGTTTTTATTTTCTTGATTTAATTGTTTATCTACTTGTGTTCTAATTGTTGAATTTTGATGAATGACAAAATCTTCATCTGACAAGTTATTTGAGTTTGCTCCAGAAATTGAGAGGACTTTTAGAGCTTTGAGGATTCAGGAGAGGTCACCAGAAATATTTAAAAGTAGTTCTTCAAACTTAGATATTCTAATAGCAGAAGACAACAAAAAGAAGAAGGAGCTTGCAGCTTCAGATTTGGCCTACAAGATTATCCAGACTTAGAAGGAGATTTTGAGCTCAGAGCTAACCTTATTCATCTGCTTCCCAAGTTTCAGGGCTTATCAGGGGAGGATCCCAATAGACATTTACATGAGTTCGATGTGGTATGCTCTACTATGAAATCATAAGGCATTTCAGAGGAAGACATCAAGTTGAGAGCCTTTCCATTTTCTTTGATAGGAGTAGCTAAAGATTGATTACATTATCTTTCAGCTGGATTTATTACTAATTGGATTGAGATGAAAGGGCATTCTTGGAAAAATTCTTTCCATCTTCGAGGACTGCAAATATCAGGAAAAGTATCTATGGCATTCAACAAGTTGTGGGGAGACTCTTTATGATTACTGGGAGAGATTCAAGAAGTTATGTTCGAGTTGTCCCCAACATCAAATCGTTGACTAGCTACTTATTCAGTATTTCTATGAGGGATTGCTTCTTATGGACATAAGTATGATAGAAGCAGTATCTTGAGGAGCTTTAGTAAACAAAACTCCAATCAAGCTAGAGAGCTCATTTTAAATATGGCAGAAAATTCACAATAATTTTCAAGTAGAGCAATTGTCGCTAGAGGAGTTGGTGAAGCTCAAGTAGTATCTAATGGGAATCAGGAGATCAAGAGTTCATTGTTAGAGTTGATATCTTTAGTGAAGCAAATGACATTGAACAATACTTGTCAAACTTCAATTTTTCCTGTGCAAACGATAAGAGTATGTGGTATTTGTTCTAGCCAAGATCATACTTCGGATTTGTGTCCAAATCTCTAACAAGATGAATTACTAGCAACCCTTTCGAAATCTCAATACCAACATAAATACGATCCTATGTCATCTACATATAATCTGGGTTGGAGGGATCATCTGAACTTAAGATATGGAAATCAACATTTTCAACAACCTCCTCACCAGAATTTTCAGTATTCTTATCAACAATCTCAGCAACAATTTCAACATCAATAGCATATGCAACAGTATTAGCATCCTTCTCAGCCATTTCAGCCATCTACATAGAATTTTCAGTAACAATTCCAACAATTTCAGCCTCCTCAACAACAATTTCAACAATTTCAGTAACATCAGTTACATACTCTTCAAAATTTTTTTAGAATTTTTAACAGTAAAATCAGCAAACACAGAATTTCCAGCAACTATGCAATTCATTTTTTGACTCAATAGAGACCCTACATGAATCAAGGCAACTACAACAGTTCATAAGTATCAAATGCACAACAACAACAACAACAAAGGATGGAGGAGTTAATGCAACAATTTTTGCAGCAGCGACAACGTCAACAAATGACTGATTCAGCTTTGTAAAATATTGAGAAGCAAATTGGGCAGCTAGCAACCAATATAAATCAAATGCAAGCACAAGGATCATGTCAACTACCTTCACAAGCAACTCCTATTCCTAAAGGAAATGTTAGCGCATTGACTCTTCAAAGTGGAAAGACAACATCAGATTTAGATCCAAGCGGATCAGATTTGACTTCAAAGAATCTGGCAGCCCAAATTCCAACTCAAAACATCCCTGATCGACAATTTCCAGTAGCTTAGTTTACTTAAAATTCTAGCTCAAATCCAATTCAAATTGATCCAACAACTTCAGCTTAAGAACCAGTGAAAAGCAGCATTGCTATGCCAATTCCAACAATTGATTCAACCCACTTTTCAGCCTCATAACCAACTTAATAGAATTCAACTCAGCAAGTTGTTGAGCCTAGCATTCCGCTACCTTTTCCCCAATGCAAAGTTCAAGCTAGTAAAAATGTGGAAGAGGGAAAGGCTAAAGAGTTTCAAGAGTTGGTTAATTTATTTAGTAAGGTGGAAGTGAACGTACTTTTGTTGATTATGATTAAACAAATTCTAAAATAAGTAAAATTTCTCAAGGATCTATGTATGCCCAAAAAAAGACTAAAGGGAAATGAATTGATTAGCATGGGAAAGAATGTTTCAACACTTATCCAGCTAGTACAAAAAATATGAAAATCCAGAAGTTTTTACAGTACCTTGTGTGATTGGGAATTGTGTTTTTGAATATGCCAGTTGGATTTAGGAGCTTCTATTAATGTTATGCCAAAGGCAGTGTTTCAGTCACTTGGAATTGGTCCCCTTCAACTTACAGGAGTTGTTATTCAGTTAGCTTTCTGTGAATTCTATTTGTTTGAAGACACCTTCAAACTCCATGGAAGGTGCCTTGAACACTGTTCACCGGAGGTGCCTTCAATCTCCATGGAAGACACCTTGAATACTATTCACCCAAGACTCTTTTGTGCTTTCCACTTCCTGCAAGGCATATTAGTCCAAATACAAAATATATCCTGTAAAATAGAGTTAGCACAATAAAATATGAAATAATAGATTATTTTGACAGTCTTTGGACTGTTCGATTCTCACTTTGAGTTTCGTCGAAACTCTAGGTTGAACTGATACCTATGTTCCCTCTTCGGGGAACGCGTCCTCACCTACTCCTTTCAGGAGAGTTTACCTTTTGTCAGAACGGTCCTCCAGATCGAATGGACTTTTGCTCAGCGTCCGAGTCTTCAGGACTTTTCTGCTTGACGTTTGATCCCCGACCCGTCCAGACTTCCACCTGGTTCGTGACCACCAGAATTTTCACCTAGAGTCCTCGACTCTAGAATTTCGCCCAAACTGCTCGACCCACCAAGACTTCACATTGCCTAACCACAGTTAGGACTTTCCATCACCTAAGGTTACCTCCCCCTAGGACCTAAGGTTACCTCTCCCAAGAATTTTCCATCTGCCTAGAATACACTAGGACTTTTACCTAAGAATATTTAGGACTTTCCTGCAAGCTAATTTACACTTGTTAGATAACAAGCCATCTTCACTTTGGACCTTTTGCCATATTCAATACTTAGGTTTGATCATCTGATGCTCCCTGCGCCAACATATGGGAGCGATTGAGTTGAGACCCATTTGTGGTCCATTTTCAATAGAAGGGAAATATGTAAGTGTAGGGAATTGTACAGTGGAAGCAATACCTCAAGAATCATAATTTTTAATTGAAGCATTACCAGAGTCAGAGGAGCATGATGGTGTATGGGATTGCACACTGGAAGCAATACCCCAAGGATTACCATATTATGTTATTCTAGGGGTGTCAAAAATGAACTCGACTCGACGACCCAACTCGAGTTAACTCAAAAAAATTAGATTCGGGTTGAACATTTTCGGGTTCAGGTTGGGTCTGTGTTGGAGGATTTTTGGGTTAAAAATTTTCAGATTGGGTCGGGTCGAGTTCAGGTTGACCTGAGTTGATCCCAATATAGGGTTTAGTGGATTTTTTAGGGTTCAATCAAATTTTATTTTAAAAATTAAGATGTTTTTATGTATATTAATATTAATGTTAGAATAATAATGATGGAGTATTGAGATAAAAGTGAAGAATTATTATAGCCACTTGAGTTGAAGTCTTTAACTGAGCATCTTAAGTATGCATTTTTGGGAGAGGATCAGGAGCTATCCATTATTATAGCCAAGAATTTAAAGCCAAATCAAGAGCAAAGATTATTAGAAATTTTGAGGCAGCATAGGAAAGCTATTTGGTGGGCACTTGCCGATATTCTTGGGATCAATCTTTCTATTTGTATGCACAGAATTTATTTAGAGGAGGATGTGAAACTAGTAAGACAACTACATAGAAGACTTAACCCATTGATCCTTGATGTAGTAAAGAAAGAGATGACTAGACTTCTACAAGTATACATCATTTACCTTATTTTTGAAAGCAAATGGGTGAGTCTGATTCATGTAGTACCTAAGAAATCAGGGCTTACAGTGGTAGCAAATGAAGATAATGAGTTGGTGTCCATCAAAGTTCAGAATTCATAGAGAGTTTGTGTGGACTATAGGAAGCTGAATCAGACGAGTAGAAAGGATCATTACCCTTTGCCCTTTATTGATCAGATGATAGAGAGATTGTAGGGAAGTCGCATTATTACTTCCTAGATGGATATACAGGATATTTTCATATTTTCATTGATCTAGAGGATCAAGAGAAGACCACCTTTACTTGTTCCTTCGGTACATTCACTTACAAACATGCCATTTGGAATTTGTAATGCTCCATGGATTTTCTAGCGATGTATGGTAAGCATTTTTGGTGATTTTTTAGAGCATTACATGGAGGTTTTCATGGATAATTTTTTGATTTATGGTTCATCTTTAGATGCATATCTGGAAAATTTATCTCGACTTTTGAGTCGATGTATTGAGACTGATTTTATTTTAAATTTTGAGAAATGTCACTTCATGGTTGAGCATGACATTATTTTAGATCATACAGTCTCTAGGAAAGATATTGAGATAGATCTTGCTAAAATAAGTATTATATCTTCTTTATCTTATCCCGCATGCGTGCGAGATGTTTGAGCTTTCCTTGGTCATACAGGTTTCTACAAGAGATCTATAAAAGACTTCAGCAAAATTGCTCTTCCATTGACTCAGTTATTGTAAAAGAATGTGATTTGTCATTTTGATTAGAGGTGCAGAGAGGTTTTCGAGAAGCTAAAGGAAGCTCTTATTACAACACCCATCATTAGATCACCATATTGGAGCCTTCCTTTTGAGTTGATGTGCGACGCTTCAAATTATATAGTGGGAGCTGTACTTGCACAGAGAGTAGATGGAGCACCACATGTTGTTTGTTACTCTTCAAGAACATTGGATGCTGCTCAAGCAAATTACACAATCACGGAGAATGAGCTTTTAGCTATTGTTTTTTGCTTTGGATAAATTTAGATCTTATTTGCTATTTTCTCATGTCATTGTTTTTTCTGATCATATAGCTTTGAAATACCTTCTCAAGAAACCGAATGCAAAGCCTAGGTTTATCAAATGGATACTTCTACTTCAAGAATTTGACGTGGAGATACGCGATAGGAACAGAAGGGAAAACCTAGTGGTAGATCACCTAAGTAGGATTAAGGGAGATTTAGACCACATGGCTATTGCAGATGAATTTCCAGATGAGCACCTTCTACAGTTGCATGGTGAGTCATCATGGTTATAGATCTGGTTAATTTTTTAGTAGAACATATTTTTCCAACACAAGTTTCAAAAGCTCAAAAGAATAAATTAAAGAGTGATGCAAAGTCTTATGTGTGGAATAAATTAGAGTTGAAGGCGCCTTCAGCCTGATGGAAGGTACCATGCGCTAAGGAGGGCACCTTCAACTGACTGAAGGTGCCTTCAGTCAGTTGGACGGGAATTTTTCCGCCCTTCCGAGGGCGCCTCTGATTGTATTGAAGGCGCCTTTAGTGCCGACCTTTTTTTTTTATTTAATTTGATTCTAGTTTAAGTTAATCTTTCTGCCTTTCCGAAGGCGCCTCTGATTGTATCGAAGGCACCTTCAACTGCCATGTCGTGCCACTGATCCACCATCGTCGTCACTGTGAGAACTAGTGCCGAGCCACCTTTCTCACCGGGCCACCCTTGTGTGAGATAGCCGCTATTGTGCATGACGACTTCCATTTCTTTCTCTCGATCATGCTAGAGCCAGCACTCAATCCAGAGCTCCTCCTCCACCCTAGCCTCTCCCTCACTATGATGTCGGTTGTGTGCCACTAGATCTTAATGGTGCCCTGTAATTGTCGACTACACAACCACTGGATCCAACGATTGCCTGAGTCCGTTCGCTACTGATCTATTCCCTTGGGCACCGATGCCGTCTCTGATGGTGTCATGCTAGCATATCCACTAGCCTTGCCTTCTCATCGAGCGATCTGTGGAGAAATAACCCGGGCCACTACAAGCTAGGGCTTGATTGTGTGCCATGATCGGAGGGAGATCATCCAAGGTATTGCCCATCCAGATCTTTAGGGATTCATGGATTTAAGTGTAGTGAGTGTTCTTTGATTGTTCTTTTCTAATCCAGACTAATGAGAGATATACAACATAGTGTACTATCAGATTCTTGCTGAACTGATCATTGATCTCTTCGGCGCATCTTGCGATAGGGGGTCCAGATTGGAAAAGGGTCGATTGATTAGGGTAAGTTTTGTTTCCTAATTGCTAGGATTTGTAACGCCCCGCCTCCTACTGACTAAGCTGCGAGGCTGGGGGTTACATTCATTGTGCTAAACTGAACTATAGGGTGCGGAAAGCTGTACTAATTAAAACTATACTCTGCTAACGACTATTAAGAACTTATAACTTGTGTTCTAAATACCTAGTCATTGTTGTACGTACACTGAAGAATGGGACCCAAACTTGCTATCTGATTAAAAACCTGAAAACAAACGCTTTTGGCTGAAATCAGACATTCCAATTGATCGGCTGATCGATTGGAGTTATTTGATCGATCCACTGATCGATTCTACGTGCTACTGTGCACGGAAGTCCCGTCTGGATCGATCCAGTCTGGCCAATCGATCCGGAGATCGATTCAGAAGCTCTCTGTTCGCGGAGTTTAAATCCCCGATCAATCGGCTGATCGATCCATGGCCGATCGATAAGCTAATTGACTCATCAGCTCTCTATACGCGGATGATCGTGTTTCGATCGATCGGCTGATCGATCGAGGGCTCCTCAATCGATCAGCTGATCGACTCAATGACGTTCTGTATGCGAGGACTCCTTCCAATCGATCAGCTGATCGATTGAGGACTCCTCAATCGATCAGCTGATCGATTGGGTTTCTAATTTCTGCAGAAATCAGACCCTACCACGTGCAGGACTTTCAGAAATCAACAAGGAACACCACTCTACTACTAGGCATGTCATCACTCATGGTTAGCTATCTAACATCCAAACAATAAGCAATCCAAGCATAACGTTCATGATTCAAGGCACTTAACATCCTAAACTGCAGAAAAGTAACGACATAAAGAAATGCTAGGTTTGAAGGTTTGCTAGTTCCCAAACATCTTTATTCCAAGTTCCTTCCCACACACATCTGGTTGCATTGCCCTCCAGCCTCCGCTATTCCATCTTCCCTTTACCTTTATCTGCAGCATAAGGAAAAAGGAAACTATAAGCTTGGAAGCTTAGTAAGAAATCATCTACCTTACAAAACATGCATTCGAAGAAATCATGCTCTTTAAAAGATGCTATGCTGATGTACATAATGAAAATCATACTGAAAGTGCTAGGAGCATGGTATATGGACATGTATATCATAGCAATCACATACTGAACATAAACTAATTATTGTATCATCAAGGAAGCTAAACCGATACATGAGCTAAACAAAAACTTGTGTCAGATTACTGTTGTCACTGAACTGTATTCATATATCTGATTTGTAAAGGTTTGAAAACTATATCCATAATAGATAAAAATACTAAACATGCTGCTGATGGACCCGACAACTATACTTGCTATGCGCGCATCCCTAACTAGGCCTGAGGTAGCAAGTCCTGAATCTAGTAGGGTTACTAGGTTATCTAAACCTAGGGACGACTATGGGAGCCCAACCCATGGTCAACTGAAGTCCAGTACAGTGCTATTGATAAAGTAAAATACCGATTCATAGCTAATATATCTTATCTTGCTTTTACTAGGTTATCTGAACCTAAAGCTAGGTTATCTGAACCTAGAGGCGACTATGGGAGCCCACCCATTGGATTGTAGTCCCATATAACTGAAACAAGACTATGTATGCTATTTAAATGCATCTAGGCATTTAACTGAGCTATTAAAATGTCTACTGCAGCATTTAACTATACTAGGCATTTTATCGAGCACTTGGTGTGCTTTAATTCTGCATATGGCTAAACTGATAACATAAATGCGAACTAAGGGCATAAAAACATACAATTAGCTACTTATACTACATGTGAGGGGTTACTTACATCCTGCGCTAACTTTCCTTACAATCCGATCGCTAGATTTCCGAAGAAGAAGATTGTTTCGACGATCTTTCTACGTCTATGCGTTCTTCTCGCAGAGAGGAGTGTCCTCGTATCGAAGACGTCACTGGGAGGTGCTCCTACGACCCTAGCGATGAAACCCTAGGTCTCTTGGGCTTGTGCGCCGAGAGGATGAGGAGAAGAGAGGGGGCGGCGTGTGAGGGTGAGGGAAAAGAGTTTTCGATCCAAAATAATAACTCTCCACTTAATTTCCCTATTTATATTAAGTGGTAAATATGCCCCAACTAAACCTTAAATATAATTGTTCTCCTCTTCTTTCAGCACACCCCTGTTGGGCCCCTTGGTTACTAGAGTCACCCTATAAGTCATATGGTCCATAGGTCGCAGGTTCGATTCCCGCTTAGGCTGTTTTACGTCCTTATTTATTTTTGCTACTTCTGCTACTCCAAAAATTCCATAAAAATATCCTAAAATTCCAGAAAAATAATAGAATATTTCTAAAATTAATTTGAGAATTTTCGGGCGTTACATGATTTCACAAACCTAATTGCTGGAATAGGATCTGAAGTAATTCTTGGAAATGGTTGATTGGTTGTAGGTTTGGTATTAACAGGCCTAAGCTATTGTTGAGGTTATGGCATCTGATCATTGTCCATACATCGTGGGTGAGTTTCTTTAGTGACTTCTCCTTTGATTTCCGTTTGTGGATGATTTGTTCTTTTTAGATTTCTCGTGGATTATTTGATTGTATGTAAGGATTGATTTAATGAAGTTAATTACAACATGATTATATCTATAGAAGGTTGGATTGAATAAGGGATTTGTTATTCGATTGAGTATAGGCTGATGGATTGGTGGATATGAATTTGTATGAATTTATCGGTGGATTAAGAATGGACATATTATCTAACTAGATTTGGATCATTAGGTGGGATTAAACATGGTTACATAATCAAATTAGGATTGAGTTTTGGAGTTAGCTAATTGTTGTATATGTGATTAGCTAAACTGTATATTATGTGATTTGCAGGATGTTGATTCGAGACGAGTATCTGGACGTGAGATTGCTTAGCATAATATATAGATTAAGGCGGGTATTTTTTCCTTGGCCTCGATATAGTTCTTTGAACTTAGTGCATGGTTATTATCCGATGGACTAGGCTGCTTTACCTTAAATCCAGTTGTATTGTTATCCTGCTTGATACTTATACTTAACATTTGAGAGGATCTATTTATTTCGTATACAATCTTGACTTTGGATATCTATATTCTATTATATATACATATGTAAAGTATGTATTGTAGGGGATATCTTGTTGGCTGTGTTATCATGCTGATTATGCATATGTTGTTGAGTGTACATATATTGGATATGAATTATAGGAGTCACCTTGTTGACTGTCCATTTGCATGTTGTGTGTATACACATGTCCTGTGTTTACTATTGGAGATATCTTGTTGATTCTATCTATGTTGTGTGTACATGTATCTGATGTATACTATTGGAGGATCATGTAGATAATACCTATGTTGGTGATCGTATGTGTTTGGTGTGATATTAGAGGTATCATGATTATACCTATGTGGTTGTGTTCATACGTATCTGGTATGACTATTGGAGGAATCATGTCGATAATGGCTATGTTGATGATCTTATGTGTATGGTGTGATATCGAAGGTATCATGTTGATTATACGTACATTGTAGGGTGTGTTCGTGTATCATGCGTACGTGTCTGGTGTTGCTACTTATTATATTTGTTGTTTAGTAGACACCAATTGGATCTACTCATACCTATAGATATAGGTACTAGATTGATCATTGTACTGGAGGTTTTATGATGATTGAGATGTTGCATTGATGATGATTGTGTCAATATCATGATTATATATATTATGTTCATCATTGCAGTGCATGCTGACGATCATTGTCTCCCTTGTGGTGTGAGAGAATCGTCAATCATTTTTAGTGCTGCACACTTGGCCACTCATGGGTAGTGGTAGTTGGAGCACTTCCCACTTGTCCTGTTGTGCCATCCAGTCACTAGGCGTTATGATCTTCGGTGGTGTGAGCAGTCAGGGACCCCATCACTATGTAGTTAGATAACTACTTAGTGTATTGTTGCCTCGGCCACTCGAGAGTAGTGTTAGCTGGAGGGTTGTACATTTGTCATTATCCCGACCCCTCAGTCACACAGGGGTCATGGCAGGTGGAGGGACGGGCGAGAGTGACACCATGTGGCATGCATACGTTTTTGCATATAGTACGCGGTGTATCTTGTGGAGATATATTTGCATACATGTCTAGTAGTTACTATCTATATGTGATTGTGATATGTTGCACTTGTTTGATTTATGATTGTTGCATATGGTTGTCATGCTTCATACATGTCATTTATTATACATGTATATGATGCCGGTTATATTGCTCAGGTATTACGAGCAGATATATTACTGATCCCCGATGAGTTTACTGATCATTATATTGTATGTGTTGATTTCATATTGGGTATGTGCATTACTATATCAGTTATGATTATGTGTAGTTGTTATGCCAGATATGTTTAAGTACATTGATTATGTTAGTATGATCATGTTCTTATTTCCCTATTGAGACTGTATACTTTGATCTTCATGTTTTATATAGACCATGCATTATCTTGTCTATTACTTGTTGAGTGACCCACACTCACCACCACATTTGTGTATTATTTTTTCCTCAAGTAGTAAACAAGTGATTATGGAGTCGCTTGGAGTATCCTGTCTGTCGGTCCCACGTTGCATCCGAGGATGGTTTCTAGTTTTGTTTCCTATTTTACTCGCATTACGATTTATGGAGTTGGTATTATATAACTCGACTTTGTTTTGGAGTGTTGCTATGTGGTGTCGTGTATTCGTTTTGTTGTGGTTGTGTAAGCCTAGCCATCCAACAGTCTTTTATTTTGGTTTATGGGTTTTCCTTCCATTTTCCACTGTGTTGTTTTGGTACAGCCATGTGGGTTGCTTAATATACAACTCTGTGGTTATGTTCTTTTTATTTCAGCTGAGTGAGCTGTGTATATAATTGCGTGGTTTTATATGTTCCAGTCGTGTGGGCTGTTGATAGCTTGTGAGTAGACTTGGGGCATTGTATACATGTTTATATTGTCACTGCTATAAGGGAGATGCTATTCTTTGTTGGGTAGAGACTCTTCTGGGGCGTGACACTTGGTCAAAGCCATATCTTCCTATACATGCATAGGCAGAGCTTCCCTAACCTACTATTATCTAAAACTTCTCCAGTACCGTTTATCAAGTTAAACTTTTATCCCTATTTATCCTAGTCCTAATTACCCAGCCGGGTAAATTATTGTTTTAGAGGTGTCACCTAATTTAGAGTCTCCCCCTGAATTATTGAACTTTAGATTTAGGTATTAGGTTTATGTCGATTTTCTTTATAGTTATAATAGACTTGGTTATAATTTAAGTTTAGATTAACTTTGTTTTTATTTAATTTAGTTTTAGTTTTATTTTATTTTATTCTTTAGATTTGAATTACTTTTTGAAGGTTTTATTTTTGAGATTAAGAGTGAGTTATTTGATTTAGGTAGTGTATTTTATTTTATGGTATATAGTATTGATTAAGTTTTACTTACGTGGTTAGACACGCTTTTAGAACCCAAGATTTAGTTAATTTTTTTATTTTGAGTTAGAGTTAAAAATGATTTAAAGGTAGAATTAGACTTGTATTCAAGTCTGAATTTATTGTACATATCTCTTTGAGATCCAAGCATCATATTTAGATACTTGGATCCTGCGATAAGCTTTTTCAACTGTTCTTTTAACTCTTTAACTTGACTTTTCAAGACAGAATTGTCTTCCTCAAGATTTATAGCTTGAGTTGAATTTTTATTTTAAATTTGGTCAGTTAAGAGGTCAAGTTCAGTTGTTCCTTAAGGATGTTATTTTCCTTAAAGAGGAGTTTAGTGTATTCCTCAGTTTTTGTTAATT
This sequence comes from Zingiber officinale, assembly GCF_018446385.1. Taxonomy (NCBI): domain Eukaryota; kingdom Viridiplantae; phylum Streptophyta; class Magnoliopsida; order Zingiberales; family Zingiberaceae; genus Zingiber; species Zingiber officinale. The sequence continues at coordinate 87,292,711 of NC_055988.1, forward strand.
TCTTGTTTAAGAAGGAAATAATTTTAAATAAATTTATAGTATAATTAAATACTATGCTAGTTGGTTTGTTTGAACTGGATGCGGATCCATTACTTGACTCGTGTTTGGATTCTTCTTCTTGATCTGATTTGCCTCCAGTCGCCATCAGCACAAGGTAGCTAGCTTGCTTTAGTTCATCAATTTTCGATCTGTCCGAGGAAGACTTGTCCTAAGTCACCTTTATTGCTTTCTTTTTCTTTGTCTTCTTGATCTTGTCTTCGTTCAAACATTCGTGTTTGAAGTTCCCCTTCTTGTTGCAGCTATAGCATGTGATGTTGCCTTTGAGTTGGTGGATGCAGACTTGGACATCTTCTTCATGTCACGTTTGGTGAAGTTTTTCTTACGTCCGGTGAACATCTTCCTTACCATGCTCACTAGTTGCTCTTCTTCATCTGATTCCGAGTCAGACTCAATTTCTACCTTAAGTTTAGCTCCCTTCGAAGTATTTGCAAGAAGTGTAATTCCTTTCTCAACCTTTATGGTGTTAGTTTGTTTGTGCAGCTGTATTTATATAATAATTTATCTAATTTTAATTTTGAAAGATTCCTTGAAACCTTATAAGCATCTATGATTGATGCCCATAGTGAGATTCAAGGGAATAAGTTCGAAGTGTACCTGATAATGTCATGGTTCTCCAGTTGATGTCCGATCATGTACAAGTCGTTAAGGATATCCTTTATCCTTGCATGTAACTGGCTTGCAATTTCTCCATCCTGCATTTTAATGTTAAATAAGGAACTTAGAAGTAGGTCTCGTTTAGTTACCTTGGCATTGTTAGTTCCTTCGTGTAATTCAGTGAGTTTGTCCCATAGCACCTTTGCATTCTCATGCAGGTCGACTTAGTTGAGTTCTTATTTCGTGAGTCTGCACTGGATCGTGTTCAAAGCTTTTGAGTCAATCTAGGTTTTCTTCTTATCTTTTGGACTCCATCTTTCTAGATCGAGTGGTACTTTAGTTGCTTTGTCTGCAAGCGCCCAGTACCCTCGTTAGATGGTGAACCACTGCTCAATGTTCGTCTTCAAGTAAACCTCCATTCTCTTCTTTCAATATGGAAAGTCATTTTATTGAAGAGAGGAGGACGAACGGTGCTGAATTCCTTAAGTTGGGCCATTGATTTCTGAAATAGAAAACTAAAAAGAGGTACTAAGATTGGTCTTGAATTAGTAGTGCTTGAAAAAATTTATTGACGACTCAAATGGTGTTGAACCAACTTCGAGTAAAAATCGAACGAGATATAATTATTTAAAGAGGTAAATTTTACCAATTCAAATAAAATAAGAAAAACTAAAATCTAAAAAGAGAAATAGTTCCCCCTATTTGATTGGTGATTGTACTAATTCAGAGCAAAACCTAACTCTAATACTATTGGTGTAGGTTGCACTGATAATTAAGTTTTAATGTATGACAAATAGGTTAAAGTTAGATGTGGTATTTATCTAACATTTTTACTAAGTATGCAGGTGTTGGATTTTGAGAGATGTCCTAAGGCAATCGCCTTATAGTTTTTACTATTTATTTGATAAAAATAAATTCACTATTTGGGTGCACATTCTTTATGTGTATGATTGGATCTTAAACTCATGTACTGAATATCCGCGATACGATTCATAGCATGAGAGAACTTGTGATTGTATCACAACTTGTGAGTATCTCTATATGTGCAATAATAAATATATTGGAATATTCCTTAGTCGATGAATTGATGAATTCAGACATTATCGATTCTGATAAACTAGCACGGGTTATACTCTTCAGTTTGACCAAGCAACTATTTTCTCACTGGCTGAAGACATTGGGATATCGAGAGTTAAACGTGGATGCTAGTTATGGTAACTAGTTCATTGGAGTGACCTACTGTAAAACTTCATATGGTTCTCTTCATATATATATGTCAATAAAGCTCTTACGTAGCTCGAGTACAAGTTTCCTTCGACTTGAGGTATACAAGTCACCTTGGTCATGGAGGCTTATACTTTGACATCTTAAGCAAGCATCTCCTTGGAGATGTGGACCCGGGACGATTGGGTAAGTCGAAGTACCCGAAGGTGTTTGGATAGCCCATAGAGGATTCACCGCTCCTTGCAAGGAGACGTATACCCTATGGTTACTCGTTAAGATTATTACTCAAAGTCTTTGGCCAAAGCATCACATGTTAAGAGTACGAGAAGACTTTTAGACACATGTTAGAATAATTTGAATCCGCATAACGAGGAAGTATTACTTGGCAGAGACTGACACATAGATTATGTCTTGAACCAAGTGGGTATAAGACGAGTGAAAGGAATATGACACGACTTACTATAGCTGCTGAAAGGTTTGGAAGTGGTTCCGAAATCAACATGTGATTTTTCGATTAATTGGGGATCATGATGTACTACTAGGTGTCACTCATGATCGATCCATAATTAATAGTTAATTATGGACAGCCAACATAACTGGGAGCATATAAGGTCACACGCACTACGAATTTATCTAAGAGACATAAAACAAATTTGAGAATTGGATCCTTAGATCGAAAGAGATTAAGTTTGGTTGGACCAGATAAATGGCAAATATGGAATCAGAGTTGACGCAATGGAAACGCGGATGAACCACGTCTTTTGAAGATGAGTTGGACAATCTTTAGTTTAATTAATGAACTAAATTGGTTTGGTTCTTTAATTAAAAAAGGTTTGGTTTTTGAATCAAACATGATTTGATCTTAACTAACCTTAAGATTATTGGTATGAATTGCGGAACATGATTTGGTCTTAACTAAACTTAAGATTATTAGTATGAAATACGGATTAAAAGATATGGATTTAGATTTGATCCAAATCATGTTAGATTAGAGTAAAATGAGAAAAAAACGTGAGTTTTTTTTCTTCTCTCTCGTGTTTCTCTTTCCTTTCACCTTTGTCTTTGGCTGAAAAACGAAAGAGGAAAAAATGCGGTTTTTCCTTTTTACCTCTGCTGCCGACACTAACCAGGAAGATCGAGCTCACCCTGCCTCTTTTAGCGCCGCCCAAGCACAACCCAAAGCTCCTCTCCTCCGACCATCAGCTACCTTGCCGGCCAGAACAAACGTTGGAGCTGTTGTCTTATGCACGCGTCGCCGCAATTGCCGCTGCTGCCGCAGAGACATGCCACCGGCTGCTCTTCCTCCCGTGGTCGCCTGCCGACCTCCAGGATCTTGCTGTCAGCTGTGCTTCCGGTAACAGCAAGGAAACACTGCAAACAGCAGCGAGATCTGCCGCGGAACAGCAGCTAGCATGTGCTGTCGTCGCCCTTCTAAAGTCGTCGGCTGTCCAGCCTTCTTCTGTGGGCTTAGCACCAGTTAGTGGAAGCTTTTGCCATCGAATATAGCCACCGGCAGTGACTTTATTGCCACCGGACAACAACTTTGTGATACCTGCTTGGCGGTCGATTTGTACCATTTGATTGCAATTGTTGCCTATAAATCAGACCGTGATCCCTTTCTCAGATGGAACCGTCTCCTACCTTTGGTTAGTACCGAAGTGGAGACACGACTTGAACTTATTGAAGTCATCCTGAAGATAGCTCAGCATGGATACAAGTAGAGACGAGGCTCGTGCATTACTTGGTTGATCTCCTTCCTACTCTAGATCATCAGATGGAATCTCCTACGCATTATCTGTCATGTATAACCAACGTAAATTTACTTTCCGTAAAATTTTAATTATGCGATCATGTCTGACATGTTGTATTCTTGTATGCGTATGGTGCGTGTGATGTAATAATTAGGAATTATTATTGTTTTTTATTTTCCGCTGCGCATGTTTATTAAACGTGTTTTAACACGCACCCGCATCGGGTATATCCCAATAGCAGGAGTTGACGGGTCTGAAAGATCTAACACCAGGCTGAAATCCAGCTAGGTCTGAGGACATGATAGTTGGTGTGAAGCTCAGATTGATATCTAGCAAGAAGTCTGATTGGGTCTGCAGGACCTGACAACTGACAGAAGTCGAGTTGGGTATGCAAACTTGACAACTCGCATGAAGACCTGGTGGTTCAAGAGGTTGTTAACCGACTGCAAGTTGGTAAGTAAAGGTAAGTCACTGGAGGAGAGTGACTCAGTGAGGACGTGTCCCGGTTGAGGGGACAGTAGGCGTTAGTCCAATTTAGGTCCATTTCAGAAACCTAAATTAAAACCTTGACTAGATTCTAGTCTCAAGAAGACAGGATCTAACTCATAAATCTTTATAAATTATTCATATATATATTTTTCTAACTCTATGTTGTAGAGATGAGGGTAAACCATTGAATTCTGTATGCATGACAACTGACAAAGCTTGATTCTAAGTTCAGAATCAAAAGTTATGACATTCGGAAGATTGCTATGTTAAACCAGCAGTTGGAGGCGCCTTGAGCTTATTGGAAGGCAACTTGAAGAGCTTTGAAGGCGCCTTCCAGAGGATAAAACCAGAAGTTTGTAGATATATCATCATCGAAGATTGGGGGGATAAACTTTACTTATGGAGGCACCTTAGAGGAGGTTTAAGGTGCCTTCTACGGCCTATGTAAGCCCTGTTTGAGCAACATTCAAGACACAACTCTTCTACAAGCTTATACGTGTCTGTTTGGAGTTTTGACTACTCTGGCTTTCTACTGTTGCTCTGCTACGATGCTACTACTCCCAACTACTACTAAGGAGTCATATAACATCGATCCTGATCCGATCATCTTCGAGGGTGTTGGGTAACAAAATTTTAATACTGTACTTAATTATTGCATAAAGAAAAGTGTTGCATGTTACACTCTTTGCTACTCTTTCATTGTACTTGATCCCCTCTTTTGATGGTTCTGGAAGAGGTATTTTAGTGGATTACCCATCGATAGGTTCGAGAGACCTAGATCTTGAAGTAGAAGTCGCCGAAGGCTCCAAACCAAATAAAATCGATCGTATCTGCCTCTATCTTCTTGAACTTTTTTAATTTATATATTTTTTCACTGCGTACTTTAATCTCAAAATTAAAAGAACAAGTTTTTCAAAACCACGTGATTCAACCCCCCCCCCCCTTCTCTCACGTGCTACTCGACCAAACAAGTAGTATCAGAGCATGTTCTGCTCTGAATTGGTGCAACCACAAATCAAGCCAGAGGAATTGTTTTATTTTCTTTTTGAATTTTAGTTTCTTTATTGATAAATTTCGTTCTTTTTCTCAAAGTTGGTACAACATCACTCAAGTCGTCGATATTTCTTTTTTACTCCAAACTCTACTAATCTAAGACCTAATCTTAGGGCATTCCTTCTAATTTTTTTGCGAGATATTTGAAATAGAGCACAAAGAGACGCTTGGGTGAAATGTCAATGAACACCTCCATATGAGATGTACATGAGGCATGAATTCAATTTGTGGAGGATGCAAATGGAAACTTTTATCCTTATGAATGACTTCGATGGCAGCATGGCACTGAGGTGACCAACCCAAAACACAAAAGCCAACAGAAAGGTAATAAATTCAATTGTAAAATTATTACTTAATGAAATCACATGTAAAATTGGAGAACACTGAGATGCTTATGAGTTCTAGACTCATCTGACCAAGCTTCATGAGGAGCCGATGGAGCTAGAGGATCAAGTCATAAGTGAATCCAAACTGGAGTTTAATTCAACAAAGAAGCCTACAGAATAAGGGGTTGCGCTCAAGGTTAGTAATAATTATTAAAATACCCCTATCAACAGTATTTTAAAATTATACATGTTAATTTAGATATTTCTAAAAATGTACGTGAAAGTAGTGTATTTGACAATACTTCCAAAAATACCCATAGAATATTATCTGACAAAACAAATCTAATTAATTTAGAAAATTCAAAAAATATGAAAATAATTAATAAAAATTTAATTAATCCTAAAAATTAAATTAAGACCAAATCAAAATAGATAAAATCAACATATTTCTCAGTAAAATATTTAATAATATAGATAAAATCAACTTGAATAATTCTACCCCTAAGAAAAATTCAACTAATACTCTATCCAATAATAATTTAATCAATTCAAACCTTAAGATAAACTTAAAACCTAAAAATAACGAAGTCAATATAAATCTAGATAAAATTAATATATTTCTTGACAAAATATTTTGTAATCTAATCTAAAAATCTCTATGTAAAATAACAATTTAAATATTAAAAGTAATAGGTTAAACAAAGATAATTCAAATAATTTAATAAATTTTAAATTAAAATAAAATTTTAAATCTTAATGGTAATTTAACCAACTTAATTAATTTAAAATTAAAACTTAAATTGAACATAAATTATTAGTAATTAAACCTTGACTAAAACCTAATTAATCTTAACTAAAATATAACCCAAGTCCAATAATTCAGGGGGAGACACCAAATTAGTTGGTACCTCCAAAATAATAGTTTATCCGGTTGGGTAATTAAAAATAGTTTCATAAGGGACAAAAGTTTAATTTGACAAACATCACTCGAGAAGTTTTGGATGATAGTAGGTTAGAAAGACTCTGTCTATGCATGTCTAAGAAGATATGTCTTCGGCCTAGTGCATTTGGCTTAGTGAAACTAACTGAAGTTACCTTTTACTAATTCTAGCCGGTTATACCAAAGTTTTGTACTAAGTTTAATGAATATGACTATTTGAAAATTTTTGAAGGCGTGGTTACTCTAATGATGTCCAGGTGACTCATCGCAGCTTAGAGATTTAACCAAAGAATGTCAATTTATTGAATCCAAAGCTAAACTTGAATCTAACATAAAATTAAACCAAATCTTAAAATTCAACTTAACTCATCTTATAAAATTATAGGATTTCCTGATTGAAAATATAGATCGGGTGAGATGACTAAGGATTTAATTCAAATTTAAATTCAAATTATAAATTAAATTAAATTAAAATAAATTATATTAAAATTAAATTTAGATTAACCTAAAATTAAATTAAATTAAATAAATACCAATATTAATTTACTTTAACCCTGAAATTAAAATTGAATTAAACATAAGTTAATTAACATACTACATTATTTTAAAAATATTTTTAAAATATTTTAAAAATATTTTAAAAATTAATTTAAAAATCCTCTTAAAAATTATTTCCTTTTGAAAATTATTTTAAAAATCCTTTAAAATCCTTTTAGAAATTAGACACTTAACTTAAAACATAAATCTTAATTAATAAATAATTAAATCAATTAAAATTTAATTAACTTAAACTTTAAATTGAATTAAATAATTAGTAAGTAATAATTACAACTTAATTGAATTAAAAAATCAAAACATTAATATAAACTTAACTTTAATCTAACCTTAATTAAGAACTTAGGTGAACATTAATTTGACTAAAGATTTAACTTAATTTGATTAGTACCTTAACTAACCTAATTAAAATATTAACTTTACACTAATTCACTTTAAAATAAACTTGACTTTACATTAAAAGGTTAATTAAAACTTAACTTTAATTTACTCAATCAATTTTAATTTGAACATTAATCAAAATATTAACTTTACTTTAATTAAATTATAACTTATCTTAGTTAAAGATTGACTCAAATTGAACCTTAACTTTATTTAGTAATTTTAACAAATTTAACTCTGAATTAATACTGACTTTAAACTTAGTTAATCTTAATTTAACTTAAGTTTTATCAAAAGTTGAAGATGAAGTAAATGAAAAATTAAATTATAATTAATACTTTCATTAATCAATTAACTAAATCAATTAATATGAAATTTAAGTTGTTTTAATTAAATAAGTATTAAATTATTAATTGAGTTAGTAACAAATTATTTCTTAACTTAATTCAAGAATAATTGATTAATGATCTTATTTTAATCAAACTTTAAATGAACAACTATACTAAGTATATAGAAATACTTATGTGAATAATATACTTGTTGAACATAAATGTTACTAACACTAAATCTCCTAAACATTTAGACAGAACTTCTTATAGCTAATAAAAAATAATTAGAAGGTGCTACGTTAAGGAGGAGGAAGGACCCTAACAGATATGTTGCAAAATTTAACATACCCAAATCTTAGTACGACTTAAGGGGAGTGTTAACTTAAGAGGGAGAAAAGGTTCAACTATTTCGAATTTCTTTGAAACATTGATTTGATTTTTTTTTTTAAATTTGAAACTTACCTTCAACACATCTTGGAAAAATTATTTGCTTTGATAAAGTTTTTGAAAAATCAAATCATTTTTAACAAAAAATTCTTACCTAAATTTTTTTTAAAGCGTTTTTAAGAAAATTTTTCTTTCACTCTGAAAATCTTTCTTAAAACTTTTTTATAAAACTACTTTAAATTGTTTTTCAAAGTTACATTAAAAATCTTTCTTTAAAATTACTTTGAAAATATTTTTTAGAAATTTTTTGCAAATATTTACTTAGATTTTTTTTCGAAGGTTTATTTAGAAGTTTATGAAATAGTTTATTCTGATATTTTTGAAAATCTTCACTTAAGAATTTTTTTCTCTACTTTGAAAAATTGACTTAGAAAATTCTTTTGAAAAGAGATTTCTCAGCAATTATGAAGAAATTTCCTTAAAAGTTTATTTTCAAATCTTACTTAGAAAACAACTTTATCAAAATTTTACTTAGCAAATGCTTTTAAAAAAATTATGCATTCACACTTATTTTTTACACTTATTGAAAAATTCCTTTAATTGACTTGCAAAATATTTGGAAATGATTTACAAAATTCAACTTTGTAAAATGTTTTGCAAAACTCAATTTTCATTATTTGAAATCTTTTGAAAATTTTGAGAAGATCGCTTTCAAATTACTTTAATCTTTTATCTACTCCTCCCTATAATAAACTTGAGTTTTTTTATTCTGAACAAAAACTTCACCTTTGTTTACTTGAAAATATTACTTGCAAAAATTATTTTAAAAGATAACATTTTCTATTTACAATGGTTGTTTCAAAATTTAAGAACTTAAAATCATTATTTGAAAACTTGTTTCAAAAACTTAGTTCGCAAAATTTATTCATTTTGCTAAAGCTTCACTTAAATTATTCAAAAATTTCCAAACATTAGTCAAACAATTGGTTAAAATATTTGCAACTTTTATTTATACTTTTATGAAAAATTAGAAATTTTTGCTTAATGAGTTGTATCAATTTTTGATGTATGCCAAAGGGAGAGGATAGTGGGTTAGGTTAGAAAAATCCAACTCACTTAAATTTTGCATTACATGTTTAATGCTTATTTGCATATTTTTTTCTAACTTTAACCTAGGTTGTCATTACATCAAAAAGGGAAAGATTATTGGTACAGGTTGTACTGATAATCAGGTTTTGATATATGACAAATAGGTTAAAGTTAGATGTGGTATTTTCCTAACCTCTTTACCAAGTGTGCAAGAGTTGATAGGTCTGAAGGACCCGACACTAGGCTGAAATCCAGCTAAGTTTGAGGACCTGATAGTTGGTGCGAAACCCAGATAGGTCAAAGAACCAACCTAATATCTAGCAGAAAGTCTGGTTGGGTCCGCAAGACCTGACAACCGGCTGAAGTCTAGTTGGGTATGCAGACCTAACAATCAGCATGGAAACCTAGTGGGTTAAGAGGCTATTAACCAACTGCAAGTTAATAAGTGAAGGTAAGTTACTAGAGAAGAGTGACTCAGTAAGGACACGTCCCAGTTGAGGGGACAGTAGGTGTCGGTACATTTCAGAAACCTAAATTGGGACCCTAACTAGATTTTGGTCTTGAGAAGATAGGATCTAACCTATAAATCTTTATAAACTATTCATGTACATATTTTTCTAACTCTATGTTGTAGAGATAAACATAGACCTTTGAATTCTACATGCGTGGCAACTAACAGAGCTTGATTCCAAGTTTGGAGTCAAAATTTATGGCCTTTGGAAGATTGTTGCATCAGACTAGTAGTTGGAGGCGCCTTAAGCTTGTTGGAAGGCACCTTAAAGAGCTTTGAAGGCGCCTTTCAGAGGATAAAATATGAAGTTTGTAGATTTTATCATCATTGAAGATTTGGGGATATAAACTCTACTTGTGGAGGTGCCTTGGAGGAGGTTGAAGGCACCTTTCACAATGTATATAAGCCTTATTGGAGCAGCATTCAAGACACAACTCTTCGACAAGCTTGTACGTGTCCGTTTGGAGTTCCGACTGCCCCAGTTTCCTACTGCTGCTCTGCTACGATGCTGTTGCATCCGACTATTGCTAAGGAGTCATCCAACACTAAGCCTTATCCGATCATCTTCCAGAGTGTTGGGTAATAAAATTTTAATACTGTACTTAATTGTTGCATAAAGAAAAGTGTAGTGTATTACACTCTTTCTTACTCTTTCATTGTACTCAATCCCCTCTTCCTGCGGTTCTGAAAAAAGGTATTTTAGTGCATTACCCATCGATAGATCCAAGGGACCTTGGTCTTGAAGTAGGAGTCGATGAAGGCTCTAAACCAAGTAAAATCAACCATGTCTGTTTCTATCTTCTTGTTCTTTTTTAATTTCTATATTTTTCTATTGTGTACTTTGATCTCAAAACTAAAAGAACAAGTTTTTCAAAACCACGTGATTCCCCCCCCCCCCCCCCCCCTCTCACGTGTGACTCGATCCAACAAATACCACTTGTTGGATTGAGACGCATGTGAGAGGGGGTGAATAACGTGATTTTGAAAAACTTTTCTTTTCTTTTTGGTTTTGAAATCAAAGTAAGTAAATGAGTGCAACGGAAATAAAAAAATAGACATAGAAAAGTGCACGAACATAAGCGATTTTACTTGGTTCAAAGTCTTAAGCAGCTCCTACTCCAAGAGACCTAGGTCCCTTGGACCTATTAATGAGTAATCCACTAATAACCTCTTTTAAAACCATCGGAAGAGGAGATCGAGTACAAAAAGAGTCGGGACAAGTGTAACACCCTTTACTTTTCCTTTTGCATAAAGTAAGTATAATATTTAACTTTGTTACCCAACACTTTCAAAGATGATCACCTTAGGCTCAATGTTGGGTGGCTCCCCCATAGTAGTCGGACACAGTAACATTGTAGCTAAGCAACAACAGGAAGCCGGAGTAGTCAGAACTTCCAACGCATAAAAGCTCATAGAAGAGATGATGTTGAATGCTTGGTCGAGCAACACTTTTATAAGGTGTGGAAGGTACCTTCCATAGATGAAAGTTTATCCTAAAAAATGTTGATCCTTATCATCGACAAAGTCAGATTTTATTCGATGGAAGATACCTTCCATAGCACTAAAGGCACGTTCGATGAATAGTATTGAAGGCGTCTTCTATCGCATGGAAGGCACCTCAGGTACTATTCACCCGAGGTAATTTTTGCTTCTTTTACCCTGTAAAAAGTGTTAGTCCAATAAAAATATTTTAACCTGTAAAATAAGGTTAGCACAATAATAGTTATGATTAATTTATGATTTGGACCCTATCCTTCATATCAGGATCTAGTCAGGGTCTCAATTTAGATTTTTGAAATAGACCTAAATTGGACCAACGCCTACTATCCCATTAACCAGGATGTGTCCTCACTTAGTCACTCTTCTCTAGTGACTTACCTTCACTTACTGAGTATCAAGTTACATTTTTGACTTCTAATCTTACCCACCAGGTCTTTCTACTAGAATTGCACATCCAGACTTTGCCAACCAAGAATTGAGCATCTCGATCTCCTACCAGAATCATACATCCGGACTTCCTCTTGCCAGAATCCTACATTTGCACTTCGTTAATCAGGAATCACACATCTTGACTGGACTTCTTGCCTAGTGTCAGGTATTCTTAACTCGTCAAGTTAGTCAACCCTACACACTCGATAGCAAGGTTAGATCAACAACAAATCTAACTTTAATTTATTTGTCATTCATCAAAACTCAGATTCGATCATTGGTGCCAAATGTATAAACACTTAACCTCTTGCATAACATAGACATAACTATGGTTTAATCATTGTGTCTACTTCGTAACCACTTGCATGTCATAAACATAAATTCTTTGTTAAGCATACACATAATCATGGACTTTTTTTTTTTTTTTACAAAAACATAAGTTAAAACAGTTTTAACCTTGACTACTTGCATAAACGTAAACGAAATTTTCATATTAGAACATATGTTGGACAGTTTTAGCCTTAACTATTTGCATGGCATAAATATACATACTAAGGATGATCAAACACACATATAGTAATAAACATGACCATATATGAACCTGAACGTGAACATGAACATAATATAATTATAAACATAACTTGAACATAAACATAATCATAAACGAAATTAAACATAAGCAAACTTGCATGCCATAAACCACGTAGGGTTTGGTGAGTCCTGGGCTAGGGTCACCGGTTACACTTAGCCACATAGGATTCGGTGAGCTCCCGAACTAGGGTTTCCAGTCACACTCGACCACATAGGATTTGGTGAGCTCCCGGGTTAGGGTCTCCGGTCACACTCAACCACGTAGGATTTGGTGAGCTCCTGGGCTAGGGTCATCGATCACACTCTACCCATACATGAATGTAACCTTACCACCTACAACTTGTGTGCATGCTAATTATTCACTTAACCACATACATGCACACAAAATATTTTATCATAAGATCCTATGGTAATTGTTCACAAATTCATACACATGACATATTATCATAAAATCCATTACATACATATTTATAACTAACGAACTAATCTAACACACCAAGTTACCAAGAACATGATTGAGTTCATAGCATACTAACCCATACAAACTAAAATTAACTAACACTCTAAGTTATCAAAACATATATGGCTGATTTAGTGGCATACCAAACCATACAATTCAAAATTAAACTAGCATGCTAAGTTATCAAAAACATGACTGATTTCATGGCATACTAAACCAAACGATCCAAAATTAAACTAACAAGCTATATTATCAAAAACATGGATGATTTTATGGCGTACTAAACCATACGATCCGAAATTAAACTAACATGCTAAATTATAAAAAAAAAACATGGCTGATTTCATGGCATACTAAACCATACAATCCGAAATTAAACTAAATTCTAAGTTATAAAAAACATGGCTGATTTCATTGCATACTAAACCATATGATCCGAAATTAAACTATCATGCTAAGTTATCAAAAACATGGCTAATTTCATGGCATACTAAACCATACAATCCAAAATTAAACTAACATGCTAAGTTATGAAAAACATAGCTGATTTCATGGCATACTAAACCATATGATCCAAAATTAAACTAACCTGCTAAGTTATCAAAAACATGGCTGATTTCATGGCATACCAAACCCTAGAAACTGAAACTTACCTATGTTGCATGGTTATCAAACATCATCACCCTTATAGCATGTTGAACCTAAGGAAGCGAAATTTACATGCACTTGCAAGGTTATCAAACATGTGTACTTTCACAGCATGTTAAACCCTAAGGTTCCCAAACTAACATATAATCTATAAAAATTATCATGATAAGAAGTAAGAAGAAACACAATTAACGAATTCCGGAATCTTACGTATATATAACTTATAAAAATTATCATGATGAGAAGTAAGAGTAAATGCAAGTACAACTTAACCAATTCCAAAACCTTACATGTAACCTATAGCACTATCATGATAGGAAGTAAGTACACTAAACCAAATCCTGAAATCTTACATGTAACCTATAAAATCATCAAGATAAGAAGTAAGAATAAACACAAGTACAACTAAACAAATTCTGAAATCTCACATGTAGCCTATAAGATTATCATGCTAAAAATAAAAAGAACATGAGCACAACTAAACATATCCCAAAACCTTATCTAACCTACCATCGTATCTAAACATCCCTAGTTTATAGCAACTAATTAATACATGCTATGAGGTATAGAACGAGCCTTTGATTCCTTGCTACCAAACCTTTCCTTCTTCTCCTCCCCTTAGAGCTTGAATCGGCGGAAATATCCCAAGGTGAGGGAGAGCTTAGGGCCGGTGGTTTTAGGAGGGGTTTAGGGTTTTGGGAAGTAGCCAAAAATATGAGGTGAGGAATGCATTATATAGGGTTTTGTCATGTCTAATCCATCTTTGAACATTTCCACTATAATTACTAAGTCATACAATTTTTTACGCATAATAAAATTTATATCCATGAGTTGTATAAATTTTTTATACATACTAAGTCATATAAATTTTTTATACACATAATAAAATTTATATCCATAGGTATATAAATTTTTTATACATATTAAGTCATATAAATTTTTATATATATATAAAAATTTATATCCATGGATTATATAAATTTTTATATACATACTAAGTCATATAAATTTTATATATACTAAGTCATATAGATTTTTATATACATAATAAAGATTTAATACATGGGTATATAATGTTTTTATACCTACTAAATCATATAAAATTTTAATTAATTAAATCTAGATAAATCTATCTATTTAAATTAATCAATTATTAATTAAATCTAAATTAATCAAATAAATCTTTTTAATTAAAACAATTTAGTTTCAGACACTACATGAAGTGTCCACCACAATGAAAGGTGTCCTCCTGGTACTCTCCAAAGCTTCATGTCCAAGCGATACAGAGAAATGTATCTGACCAAGCAGCTATACTTGATGCCCAGTGAAATCGAACAGAGGAGTGGACAAGGGTTGTAGCTCTTCATTATCGACCTGCATCTAGTCAAATACTTTTTTTGAAGATAATGTTCACCGAGCTACCTGTATCCACAAAAACCCTTTTAATTGTGTAATTAGCACTTAATGCTCCAATTACTAGGGCATCCTCGTGAGGAGATTCTACTCCTTCTAAATCTTCTTCCCCGAAGCTTATTGAAGGGCCAGCTCTTTTCTCTTGGCAAGCCCCCACAACATAATTTCTCAGTCAGCGAGTGTGAGTTTTCCTAGCTCAGTTGGAGTCATCATAGGTCGGTCCTTCAGAAATCATGTCAATCAAACCCCGAGAGGAGGCTTGAGATTCCTCTGGCTGCTAGCGAAATGACGTAGGAACATCATTCTGAAGGTCTCAAAGGATTGGATGGAATTTGCCGAGAGTTGAGAAAACGACCATTGTGTGAGAACTAAGGGCATGGTTAGAAACACTTGACATTTTAGTCCATGCATCTAAATATTGATTCAACAATATCATATTCTCAAATTTGCATATGTCATCCTCTGGGTCTGTAGAACAGTTGTAATCACCAATCATCGAGGGGCAACAATGTCGCGACAATGGGTCTTTGAGAATATTTGGGCTAAAGGGAGACACACCTTGAGTCATCAGTGTAGCACAGCCCATTCTTGAACTCGTTCATCAGCAGCGCCTCCAACAGATACTTGGTTGTCGCTACCCGTACACCAGGATCTTCTGCTTCAGGAAAAACCCACAGGTGAGGAAGAAGAGCGCGCGTGGTGGCGATGACCAAAGCGTAGTTGGTGATGTAACTGGGCACCATCATGCTCACCTACATCACGTAGGCGTTGGTGGTTATGAGTGACGCATAGAGGATGATCCAGAAGTAGAACACACTGCTATTGAGCCTCAACATCAGGCACGTGATGATAGCGAAGGTGAAGCCCTGAACTGTGAAGAACGGTAGGTACACCAGCAGCGTTGACAGCACATAGGATGACACGTGGTAGGTGTTGTGCGACATTTTGCCGATGAAGATGAACCGCTCTTAGATGAACATTGGCACAACATCGTCGGAAAAGAAGAACACGATGTGAGCATATAATCCGGACATGATAAGTAGTGGCTACGTGTTTTTTATTTTATTTTATTTTTTTTCCCTCGCGTTAATGGTGATAAGCTTTCCTAGTTTTAAGGGATAAATGAGTGGAATTAGTCTTCCTATTTTCATGGGATAAAATAGTGGAATTAGTCTTAGGTTTGTGGTGTATTTAAAGGGTCCTAGAGATGTGTAATGAATCAATTCATTTTTTTTCATCTTCTTTATCAATGTAAGAAAGTATTCTATCAGTTATCTTCCTCCTCACTCTATTCCTCTTGCATATTAGTGTGTGTCTTGGGTGTGCTATTCATTAATTCTAAGCCAACATTTGGTATCAGAGCCTTGGCAATATAGAACACCCAAGAATTCATGATTCCACAAAAATGTCTGGCATCCCACAAGTTGCTGCGAAGGAGAACGGCGGAGTACCATTTCTTTATCCGATGCTAAGCCCTCACAATTATACTGTGTGGGAAATAAAGACAGAGGTGATTCTTGATGCCCAGGGATTCTGGGAGGCGGTGGAGCCAGTGGAAGGAGCCCAGGTGGATGCAAAGAAGGATAAAAAAGCACGTGCATACATCTTGCAGTGTGTCCCCGAAGACATACTTCTCCAGATCGCAAAAAAGAAGACAACGAAAAAAGTCTGGGACAGCCTCAAGATGAGGTACCTTGATAGTGATCGAGTGAAGAAGGCACGCGTACAAACGTTGAAGAGCGAGTTTGACGCCCTTCGGATGACGGAGACCGACACGATTGATGAGTTTGCTGGCAAACTTAGCGCCATGAGTAGCAAGTTCTCCACCCTTGGTGCCACGCTTGAAGATTCCTCTTTGGTAAAGAAGTTGCTTGATTCTGTCCCTGATAAGTTCTTCGCTATTGTTGCCGGTATTGAGCAGTTTCACGATCTTGAGATGATACCATTTGAGGAGACTATTGGGCGACTGAAGGTGTACGAGGAACGAACATTATGATTATGCAGCAACACCAACGGCACTGAAGGAGAGCTCCTACTTACTCATGCCGAATGGCAAATGCGACAGAAGGGGAGCAACGTGGACGCTTCGTCAGGAGGAAAGGGGCGTGGGTCCAACAACCCTAATTGTGGCAAATGGCGTGGACGTGGGCGAGGGCACGGTCGTGGCTGTGGTACGCCGAGCTAAGACAGTGCAGGAGGCACTAGCAGCAACAACAGTGGCACTCGAGACAAGAGTCATATAAAGTGTTTTAATTACGAAAAAATGGGGCATTATGCGTCCGAGTGCTACAACAAGCGTCGTGATGATGAGACTCACCTCACTTATGCCACCGATGAAGAGCCAACATTGATGATGACCGTGTCCTACGAGGAGTCTCACACTAGGTGTGAGCAGCAGGATATCATTCTACTCAATGAAGATAGGTTCCTACCGGAGATGTATCGCAACGTTGAGAAAGGAGAAGATAAAGACGTCTGGTACCTTGACAACGGTGCCAGTAACCACATGACTAGTCATCATGAGAAGTTTCAAGAACTAGATGAAACCATCACCGGGAGGGTGAGGTTTGGCAATGGATCAACCATTGAGATCATGGGCAAGGGGACGGTTGTGTTCGAATGCAAGAACGGTGACCAGAAGGCTCTCCACGAGGTATACTACATTTCGAAACTTTGTAGTAATATAAGTCTTGGTCAATTGATAGAAGCTGGGAATGAAGTGCATATGAAAGGAGATACCATGAAGATGATTGATAGGAGCGGGAAGCCCTTGATGCTGAGAAAGCAAACACAAAATCGCTTGTACAAGATAACCTTGAAGATATTCAAGCAAGCCTATCTCCTAGCAAGACTAGAAGACCCAACCTGGCTAGGGCACATGCAAAGCAGCAAACCGGCAGTGCGCGGGGCACTGTCCATGTTCAAGTCTGCAGGAGGCATGCAGACTTGGCATACATCCGAGTTGGGCATGCGCGCAAGGCAGTCCAAGCAGAGCGGTAGTGCAGGGCTGCCCAAGCCCAAGTCTTACAAGAGGAAGACTTGGCAAACAAACAAGTGTGGCATGGGCGCAAGCCATACCAAGCAGAGGATTGGCAGTGCGCTGGGCACGTTCCAAGCCCAAGTTTGTAGGAGGCCAACTTGGCAGCGAAGCGGTCGTTGCAGGTATGCAACATATGCCAAGCAGCAAAGGAGGACAGATGGACTTGTCCATTGTGCGAGCAGATGGACTTGCTCGTGTTGCCAAAAGAACTAACAAACGAGACTTGTTCGTGGTGCCGAAGAGATCGAGTTGTGGGCCGAGCACTTGGTGTGCAAATAGACTTTGGCGCGGGGCCAAAGAAGCGGAGCCATGGATAACGCGGACAGATGGACTTGTTCGTGGTGCAGACAGATGGACTGCTCGTGGTGCCAAAGGTGGATAGATTGTGGTTGAGTTCATTAATACCGGAGAACAGCAAGCCGATGTATTAACTAAAAGCATTGCCGGGAGTGAAGCTAGCTACCATGCGACAACTACACGGCGTCCGTGACTTAGAACCATGTCAGGATTAGGAGGAGTAATGTGAGCATATAATCCAGACATGATAAGTAGTGGCTACGTGTTTTTTATTTTATTTTATTTTTTTTCCTTGCGTTAGTGGTGATAGGTTTTCCTAGTTTTAAGGGATAAATGAGTGGAATTAGTCTTCCTATTTTCATGGGATAAAATAGTGGAATTAGTCTTAGGTTTGTGGTGTATTTAAAGGGTCCTAGAGATGTGTAATGAATCAATTCATTTTTTTTCATCTTCTTTATCAATGTAAGAAAGTATTCTATCAGTTATTTTCCTCCTCACCCTATTCCTCTTGCATATTAGTATGTGCCTTGGGTGTGCTATTCATTAATTCTAAGCCAACACATGAGGCATGCCGCAAAGATGTAGAAGTTGAGAAGTTGGTTGATGGTCGTGAAGTTGTGACCGTTGAGCCAGTGGAATTGAGTGGAGAGTATATGTCTGCCATCATCGTTAGCACGATCTCGCGTAACAAGAAGAGTTCTGGCGTGCGCACCACGTTGACGTTGTGCGATGATACAAGTCATACAACACCATCACCTATTATATTTAAAAAATTAAAATTTGAAAATTTAAATTTAAAATTTATTTTAAAAAGGGTTGGTACTCATTTAAGTTACCTACTTATCCCCTTAGAATATAGGAGAATCAAGACCCATATAATTTTTTTTTAATATTTTTACCCTTTTACATTTAAAAATGACATTGTTATTCACTTCCATTTTTCATTCCTGTTGTATTCATTCCTCGGTATCAAAATCTTCAATTTCATCATCTGAAAATTACATTCCTTGAATTCTTTTCTTGGCTCTAGTCCAATCGTCGAGTAATGCTTGAGCTTCTAATAAGTCGGGAGACAAAGTTGATCATCATTCATCTAAGAATATTACCATCAACACTGAATGTCTACTCCACAGCAATAGTTGACACTGATAAGCTATAATTTCTTTGGTGATCACAGAGAGGACGGGAAAGCTTTGAGCCTTTTGTGACCACCACTTTAAGATATTAAAATTTTCACTATCTACTTCATTAAAATCAAAAGAAGTCATAAAATAATTCTTAAATTCCTATGTAGAACTTAAGGATCCTCGTGGACCTTTCGTCCGTTCTTTAATAAAAGTTGTACTTTTATTAGTTTTAAATTACTACTAGTAATTTGTTGTATTTAAAAAATATGTGTTCCATATTTTGTATAATATTGATTAGAAATGTCATATAAATAAATTCTAATATTATATATAATATTAACTAGATCTAGAGAAGAAGAATCTTTAATTAGAATTAAAGTGTCAAAATATAAAATTAACATTTCTTGTAAACCTTTTAATTTAAATCTAGGATCTAAAGCAAATGTAATTAAATAAATTTCAAGAATAAAATAATAATATTTTTCCCATTTAATTTTTATAGCTAATTGCAAGAAGATAAAGATTCATTATTAATATATTCATTTAAAACTAATACTATATTAGAAAAACTTTATAAAACTAATTGAGCAGTAAGATAATAAACACCAGAAAATTATTCGGTTGCATCATTAAATATTTTTTTAGATCTCATTCCATTAATTTTACAAAACCTACTCAGCCCATTGTTTCAGTATAAATGGATGTGACCATAAATAAGAAATTATAATTCTAATTGGTTTAATATAATTTTCTAAAAATTGTAATCTATCTTGAACACATAAATTTAAAACATGACTTACACAACGAATATGAAAAAATAAACTACCAATAATAGATTGATAAATAAATTTTAAATCATCTATACAAGCGGTATTGGAATTAACATTGTCTAATGATATTGAAGATATTTATGAGTTAATCCATATTTTTCTAAAATTAAATATGGCTCAGAGATAAAGCTTCGTCGATGTAATGTGGTTCGGAGATAAAGCTCCTACTCCACAACTATCCGTAAGATAGACGATCCTGATCTGTCGGTGGATGACTGTCCGAAAAATTTCCAGTTAGCTCATGTAGTTCTTTGTGGTTGGAGAAATCTCACCATAATTCTCACAAGAATTTTCGAGATGCTAGGGCACTTGGAAGACTACTAATAGGGCTATCCACCACTATTTCATCAACCTTAACCAAGCTCCAAAGTTTTGGTTAAATAGGCCATGGGTTAAAAACCCCCGCTTACTAGTCGACTGTCATTTCCATCAATCGACTGCTCTCTGTGAAAATTCAACCGTTATAGTCTAACGGCTTGATACCAGTCGACTGATCCACACGGACCGAGCAAATAGAGGCATTCTATTCGCTACCAGTCGAGTGATGAAAATACCAGTCGACTGCTACAGTAACTGCTACGTGTTGGTTGCTACTCGGAAAACCTAGAGGTTCCACTGTACAAAAATTTTGTACAAAGGTCTGAACCTTTTCCTAGCTACCATGTGTTCTTTTAAATTAAATTTTGGATCGCCTGCGGAACTTAACACGTTTGATCCAAAACTTAATCTATTTGTTCTTTTAGGTTTTGACTTGGGTCTCCTGCGGAACTTAACACGTTCGACCCAAATCACCTTAAGTTATTAATTCCATTAAATATTAATTTCCATAATTGGTTCCCAGTACTGACGTGGCGAGGCACACGGCCTTCTTGGATATGGGAGCAACCACCACCGACTAGACAAAACCTTTTATAGAAAGCTAATATTTAATTTCCTAAAATAACTTTAGGTCAACCGAAAAGAACAATTAAATCACAAGGAAAAAAAAACAAAGAAACACTATATCGAAAATAAATTCGAAACACTAGAATCGTATGCCTCTTGTATTTAGTATTATTTCCAAAAATAACTAGTATGATGCGGAAAGAAAAATTACTAGTTATACCTTTTAGAAAGACCTCTTGATCTTCTACCGTATTCCTCTTCTAACCTCGGACGTTGTGTGGGCAATGATCTTCCAAGATGAGAACCACCAAGCACCTTCTTCTTCCTTACAAGTTCGGCCATCAAAACTTCTCCTAGGATGAAGAGGTTCGGCCACCACCACCATGCTCCAAGGGATGCTAGAAAAAAGGCTTCTTTTCTCTCCTTCTTCTCCTTCTTAGATCCGGCCACCAAAGCTATCTCCACCATGAGAACGTTTCGGCCACACAAAGGAGAGGAGAGGAAAGAAAGGGCCGGCCACACCCAAGGAGAAAAGAGAGGAAAAATAGAATAGAATCGTTAGCCTTGAAGCCTCCTCTACCCCCTCTTTTATAATCCTTGGTCTTGACAAATAAGGAAAATTTAATAAAAACTTCCTTAATTCTTTTGCCATTGAAAAGGAAAATTTATTTAATTAAAATAATTTTCTCTTTTCAAATTATAATGGCCGGCCACTCTTCTCCACAAAACAAGGAGAGTTTTAATTAAAACAAAAATTAAAACTTCCTAATTTGTTTATAGAAATTTATAAAAATTTCTCCAATAATTTTAATCCCTTCATGATTGGTTAATAAAAAGAAATTTTATAAATTAAAATCTTTCTTTTAAACATGTGGATAATTTTCAAAAATGAAAATTATCTCTAAAAATTAAAATCTCCTTTCAATCTACAAATAAGGAAAGATATTAAATCTTTTCTTAATTTTTGTAGAAACTAATAAAAGAGAATTTTTAATTTTTAAACTTTCTTTTAAATCATGAATATAATTAAAAGGAAAGTTTTTACCAAAATTAAAATCAACCTTTTAATCTACAAATAAGGAAAGAGATTTTAACTCTTCTCTTAATCTTTTGTAGAATCTTATAAAAGGAAGGATTTAAATTTTTAAACTCTCTTTTAAATTATATTATCCACATAAGAAAAATTTTAAAATTAAAATTCCTTTTTATTTAATAGGGTCGGCCACATGAATTCACCCATGAACATACCCATGGCCGGCCCTAGCTTGGTCTCCAAGCTAGCTTGGCCGGCCCCTATATGATGGGTAAGAAGGTGGGTATAGGTGGGTATAATACTCTATAATTAAGAGGCTACGATAGGGACCGAGAGGAGGAATTGGTTTTGGTCTCCCGATAAAATTAAGCCCCGAACACACAACTTAATTTTATCAATAATAATTTATTCCACTAGAGAACTATTATTGAACTACCTCACCAATCCCAAATTACATTTTGGGCTCCTTCTTATCATGAGTGTGTTAGTCTCCCTGGGTTTAGATAACAAATGTCCACTAATTAAGTAAATTACTGACAACTCACTTAATTAATATCTAGCTCCAAGAGTAGTACCACTCAACTTCATCATCATGTCGGACTAAGTCCACCTGCAGGGTTTTAACATGACAATCCTTATGAGCTCCTCTTGGGGACATTCTCAACCTAGATTACTAGGACACAGTTTCCTTCTATAATCAACAACACACACTATAAGTGATATCATTTCCCAACTTATCGGACTTATTGATTCATCGAACTAAATCTCACCCATTGATAAATTAAAGAAATAAATATCAAATATATGTGATTGTTATTATATTAGGATTAAGAGCACACACTTCCATAATAACTGAGGTCTTTGTCCCTTTATAAAGTCAGTATAAAAGAAACGACCTCTATTGGTCCTACTCAATATACTCTTAGTGTACTAGTGTAATTATATAGTTAAGATAAACTAACACCTAATTACACTACGACCTTCCAATGGTTTGTTCCTTTCCATCATGGTCGTGAGCTACTGTTTATAATTTATAAGGTACTGATAACATGATCTTCTGTGTGTGACACCACACACCATGTTATCTACAATATAAATTAATTGAACAACTACATTTATCACAAATGTAGACATTTGACCAATGTGATTCTTATTTCTAGATAAATGTTTATACCAAAAGCTAGGCTTTTAGTATACACTCTAACACTACGTAATTGCTACAATAAAATCCTAAACCTAAGATTTTACCCTGAGTACAATCTCTCATGTACGCATCCTCTGATAACTCACTTGACTCTTTTTTACAGTCTTGACCTCTTGCCTTCAAGCCTACTTCCTTTGGCTATCTTCCCTCGAATGCATTCAAGCCCGTGGCTTGTCCCAATGTCATTCTTCGTGTATGCCTCGAATTACACTTCCCTCAGCTCTTGTCCTTGCTACCTTGTCCATGATCCCTCGGATGCTCCATTCTTCACTGGACCCGAAGTTATCAAGATGAGTCATATGTATATCCTGCAAACCTGTACACTCACATACACATATAAAATACAAGAGTGAATTTAACTTAAACCATTTCTCCAAATATTAAAACACATGGTCACATCAGACTATCGGGATTGCTGCAACATTACTAGCCAGATATTTTTAGCTGACCCTATAGGCGAACACAACTCGATTTGTCGTTGCCTGTTACCTTTGTCAAAAACATTAAAACTTATCTCATCATCCCATTAGTTGCTTGAAAACTGCTACAACGGGTTGCCCTTTTGATCAATGGGGGATGGATATTGTGGGGCATTTTTTCATCAGCAGACAACAGGAGAAGTTATTACTAGTAGTCGTCGTACACTATTTTTCTAAATGGGTGGAAGTTGTACCTTAGGCCCGTATAACTGAGCAAGAAGTCATAAAGTTCTTATGACAAAACGTAGTCTGCCAATTCGGTATACCTTACTGATTAGTCTCTAACAATGGGAGATAATTCCAGGGTCAACGTTTGAAAGAATGGTGTAAAGGTTTCAATATTTAACAAACTTTTACTTTGGTGGCTTATGTAGGGGATCGGTAGCCGGCTAGAAGGGGGTTGGATAGACGACACCCCCAAATCGATTACTTCCTATATATTCGTTAGTGCGCAAGAGGAAATACAATAACAAATACAAATACGAATACAAACATAAACAAGAAAGAAATGCAAACCAATATACGTCGATGTAACGTGGTTCGGAGATGACTTGCTCCTACTCCACGGTTGTCCGTATGGTGGACGATCCCTCAATCCGTCGGTGGATTAGTCCCCGAAAATTTTGGTTGGCTCAAACCTCCTTGTGGGTGGAGAAACTGTTGGTTGCTACTCGGAAAACCTAATGGTTCCACTGTACAAAAATTTTGTACAAAGGTTTGAACCTTTTCCTAGCTACCATGTGTTCTTTTAAATTAAACTTGGATCGCCTGCGGAACTTAACACGTTTGATCCAAAGTTTAATCTATTTGTTCTTTTAGGTTTAGACTTGGATCTCCTGCGGAACTTAACACGTTCGATCCAAATCACCTAGGTTATTAATTACATTAAATATTAATTTTCAAAATTGGCTTCCAGGATTGCATGGCGAGGCACATGGCCTTCTTGGATATGGGAACAACCACCACCGCCTAGACAAAGCCTTTTAAGGAAAGCTAATATTTAATTTCCTTAAATAACTTTAGGTCAACCGAAAAGAACAATCAAATCACAAGGAAAAGAAATACAAAGAACACGACATCGAAAACAAATTCGAAATACTAGAATCGCATGCCTCTTGTATTTGGTATTTTTTACATGAAGATAAAACTAGTATGATGTGGAAATTAAATACTAGTATACCTTTTCTTTTGCAAGCAAAAATCTCTAGGTCTTCTACCGTATTCCTCTTCTAACCTCGGACGTTGTGTGGGCAACAGTCTTCCGAGATGAGAAACCACCAAAACACCTTCTTCTCCTCCTTGCAAGGTTCGACCAAATCAAGTGCACCTCCAAAGAAGAAGAGAAACAACCAACCAAGCTCCAAGGGATGAAAGCTTTCTCTCCTTCTTCTTCAAGCTAGAAACCGGCCACCACTAGATCTCCTAGAGGAAGAGGAGGTTCGGCCACAACAAGGAGAAGAGAGATTTTGAAGGGGCCGACCACACCAAGGAAGAAAAGAGGGAGAAGAATAATAAAAGTTATGTGTCATGAAGGCACCCCAACCCCCTCTTTTATAATCCTTAGTTTTGGTAAATAAGGAAATTTAATTACAATAAAATTTCTTTAACTTTCCTTGACATGAATTAATTAAGAAAAATTAAACAAAAATTTCCTAAACCTTCATGTCATGGCCGGCCACATCAATAAGAGAAAACAAGGCAATTTCAATCAACAATTAAAATTCCTTATTTGTCTTCAGATATTTTTAAAAAATAAATTTTCCCTTTAAAATCCTTTCATGGTTGATAAAAAAAAATTCTATAATTTTAATTTTTCAACATGTGAGTAATTTACAAAGAAGAAAAATAAAATATCTTTCCAATCTACAAATAAGGAAAGAGATCTAATATCTTTCTTTAATCTTTTCTAGATCATTTTAAAAAAGATATTTTAATTTTTAATCTCTCCAATAAATTATATCTTTCACATAAACAAAATTTAAAATTAAAATTCTTTTAATTTAATGGGGGCCGACCACCTAAGCTTGGGTTCAAGCTAGGGTCGGCCACCCATGAACCAAGGCTTGGCCGGCCCTAGCTTGATCCACAAGCTAGCTTGGCCGGCCCCTACATCATGGGTACGAAGGTGGGTATAGGTGGGTATAGTACTCTATAAATAAGAGGCTACGATAGGGACCGAGAGGAGGAATTGGTTTTGGTCTCCTGATAAAATTAAGCATCCCGTGTTTGCCCCGAACATACAACTTAATTTTATCAAT
Organism: Zingiber officinale; assembly: GCF_018446385.1. Taxonomy (NCBI): domain Eukaryota; kingdom Viridiplantae; phylum Streptophyta; class Magnoliopsida; order Zingiberales; family Zingiberaceae; genus Zingiber; species Zingiber officinale. Next base: position 87,318,594 of record NC_055988.1, read on the forward strand.
AATAATTCATTCCACTAGAGAACTATTATTGAACTACCGCATCAATCCCAAATTACATTTTTGGGCTCCTTCTTATTATGAGTGTGTTAGTCTCCCTGTGTTTAAGATGTCGAATGTCCACTAATTAAGTGAGTTACTGACAACTCATTTAATTAATATCTTAGTCCAAGAATAGTACCACTCAACCTTATCATCATGTCGGACTAAGTCCACCTGCAGGGTTTAACATGACAATCCTTATGAGCTCTTCTTGGGGACATTATCAACCTAGATCACTAGGACACAGTTTCCTTCTATAATCAACAACACACACTATAAGTGATATCATTTCCCAACTTATCGGGCTTATTGATTTATCGAACTAAATCTCACCCAATGATAAATTAAAGAAATAAATATCAAATATATGTGCTTGTTATTATATTAGGATTAAGAGCACATACTTCCATAATAACTGAGGTCTTTGTTCTTTTATAAAGTCATTATAAAAGAAACGACCTCTAATGGTTCTACTCAATACACTCTAAGTGTACTAGTGTAATTATATAGTTAAGATAAACTAATTCCTAATTACACTATGACCTTCCAATGGTTTGTTCCTTTCCATTTTGGTCATGAGCTACTGTTTATAATTTATAAGGTACTGATAACATCATCTTCTGTATGTGACACCACATACTATGTTATCTACAATATAAATTAATTGAACAACTACAAACAAATATAGATAATTTGACCAAATGTGATTCTTTATTCAAAATAAATGTTTACTGAAGCTTAGGCTTCCAGTATACACTCCAACAATCTCCCACTTATACTAATGACTAAGCTGCCATATCTTCTGCCATACATCTGATTCTCATTCCCTCCACATGTCGATCGAAAGCTTTTGCCGGAAGGGCCTTAGTGAAAGGATCTGCCAGGTTATCTGCTGATGTAATCTTGGCGATGACAACTTCTCCTCACTTTACGATATCTCGTATCAGGTGGTACTTGCGCTTTATATGTTTACTTGCCTTATGAGCTCGTGGTTCCTTCGAGTTTACAACTGCACCGCTATTATCACAATAAATTGTGATGATCTTAGGCAAACCAGGAATCACATCTAAGTCCATTAGAAAGTTTCTGAGCCATACTGCTTCTTTAGCTGCCTCAGAGGCTGCCACATACTCAGCTTCCATGGTTGAGTCCGAAACACATTTCTGCTTAACACTCCTCCATGCAATGGCTCCACCTCCTAAAGTAAACACATAGCCTGATGTAGACTTACTGTTGTCCCTATCTGATTGGAAATCTGAATCCGTGTAACCCACAGGGAGCAAATCGTCTGCTTGGTAAACTAGCATATAATCTCTAGTCCTTCTCAGGTACTTTAATATATGCTTTAACGCAGTCCAATGTCCTTGTCCAGGGTTACTCTGATATCTGCTAACCATGCCCACGGCTTCCTACAGCCGAAGCATAAGGAACTGCTTTCATGTCCTCTATCTCTTTTGATGTCTTCGGAGACATCTCTTTAGATAGAGCTACTCCATGCCTAAAAGGTAAGAAACCTTTCTTGGAATCCTGCATGCTAAAACGAGCAAGGATTGTATCTATATATGAAGCTTGGGACAAACACAACATTTTTTTCTTGCGATCCCTTATAACTTTTATCCCAAGAATGTGTGCACAATCTCCTAAGTCCTTCATATCAAATTATTTGGACAACCATACCCTTACGTCCGATAATACCTTGACATTGTTGTCAATTAACAAAATATCATCTAAGTATAGTACAAGAAATACCACCACGTTTCCGTTACACTTCTTGTATACACAAGACTCATCCGGACACTGAATAAATCCATATGACTGGATTACTTCATTAAACCGGATGTTCCAAGACCTTGAAGCTTGCTTCAGTCCATAAATGGACCGATTGAGCTTGCACACTAGATGCTCTTTGCCTTTTTCAATGAACCCTTTTGGTTGCTTCATATGGATGTTCTCTTCAAGACTTTCATTAAGGAAAGCTGTCTTGACATCCATTTGCCAAATCTCATAATCCATATGAGCAGCAATGGATAAGAGTATCCGGATAGACTTAAACATGACTACCGGTGAAAAGGTCTCCTCATAATTGATTCCCTCTTTCTGAGTGTACCCTTTCGCAACAAGCCTAGCTTTGAAGGTTTCTACCTTCCCGTCTGTCCCTCTTTTCCTTTTATAAATCCACTTGCATCCAACGACTTTTACACCATTGGGTGGTTCTACAAGCTCCCAGACCTTATTAGAGTACATAGACTCTATTTCAGAATTCATTGCTCTTTGCCAAGATACTGCATCTATATCTTGGAGTGCTTCGTCATATGTACGGGGATCAGGTTCATGTTTACCCGGGATCAAGTCTGAAGACTCTCCCAAAAACATGAATTTCTCAGGTTCCCTCACCACTCTCCCACTACGACGAGGCACCGTCTGTGGTTGTGTATCAAGTGTGACACGTGTTGCAGTCTCTTGTGGTACTTCATCTTGTACTGTTGATACTAAAGTAGACGTGTCCTCTCTAAGTTCTTCTAAAACAACTTTGCTACTGGGCTTGTGATCCATTATATAGTCTTCTTCTAAAAACTGGGCATTGGTGCTAACAATGACCTTCTGGTCTTTAGGACTATAAAATAAACCACCTTTCGTTCCTCTGGGATAACCCAGAAACATGCGAACTTCTGTACGAGATTCTAACTTATCAGCATCTGGTTTCAGCACATGTGCTGGACTACCCCAAATCCGAATATGTCTTAGACTGGGTTTTCGCCCATTCCACAATTCTGTGGGAGTAGAAGAAACTGATTTAGAAGGTACTAAGTTTAGAATGTACACTGTTGTTTCCAGAGCATATCCCCAAAATGAATTTGGTAATTCTGAATAATTCATCATCGATCTAACCATCTCCATAAGAGTCATATTCCTTCGTTCTGCCACACCATTCTGTTGGGGTATACCAGGTGCGGACAGTTAGGATTGAATCCCGGCCTCTGATAAGTAATTCCTAAACTCTCCTAAGAGGTATTCGCCACCACGATCAGACCGTAGTGTCTTGATACTTTTACCTAGTTGTTAATCCACATCAGCCTTGTATTCTTTGAACTTATCAAAGCACTCAGACTTGCGGTGCATTAGGTAAATGTATCCGTATCTTGAATAATTATCTATAAAAGAGACAAAATATTCAAAACCACCTCTTGCCTGGACAGACATAGGACCACACAAATCATAATGAACCAATTCTAACACTTCTTTGGCTCTATACCCCTTGGCCTTGAACGACCTCTTGGTCATTTTACCTTCCAAGCAAGATTCACAAGTTGAAAAATTTTCCAACTCTAATGAACCCAAGAGTCCATCGGCTATAAGCCTCTGAATCCTACTTAAGTTAATATGACCAAGCCTTAGATGCCAAAGATATGCTTGGTTCATTTCCGAAGGTTCTTTTCTCTTATTTGAATTAGAAGATGTGTTATTAATTTCCATATTATGCTTTGTGGGAGAAATTGGATTTAAAGTATACAAATTGTCAACTAATGCACCAGAACAGATAATCACTTTATTTCTCTTAATAACTACATCGTTACTAAAGGAAACTGAATATCCATCCATAAACAGTTTAGAAACTGAAATTAAATTCTTTCTAAAACTGGGTATATAAAGACAATTTCTTAAAACCAAATTTCTATTTCTATTAAAAGATAAGTAGACGTCTCCCACTGCAACAGCCGCCACCTTAGTAGCATTGCCCATGTAGACTGTAATCTCTCCTTCAGTTAGTCGTCGGGTTTCCTGGAACCCCTGCAAGGAATTGCAGACATGATCAGTGGCTCCCGTATCTACACACCAGGTGCTGGTAGATAACACCGCTAAACATGTTTCAACAACTAGAGCATGAGATATACCTTTGTTGTTTTGATTCCTACGAGGACAGTCCGCCTTCCAATGCCCTGATTGCTTGCAGATGAAGCACTTGCCCTTCGGCTTCTTCATTCCAGCTTTAGGTCCTGTACTCTGAGATTTATTCACTTTCTTTGCTGAGCTAACTTGTTTCTTCTTCTTCTTTCCTTTCGGTTTAGAAGTAGAAGCATTTTCAGCATAGTGAATATGAGAATTATGACGGAACAATCCTTCTGCTGCCTGAAGTTATGTCAGTAGTTCCGCCAATGAATATACCCTTTTATTCATATTGTAATTCAGGCGGAATTGCTCAAAACTCCTAGGTAGTGTTTGGAGGATCATATCGATCTGGGTTTCCCCATTAATTTCTCCTCCAAGAATTTGTATTTCATTTAAATAAGCCATCATCTTTAGGATATGATCCCTCACGGGAGTACCCTCTTGCATGGTGGCTGTCATTATCTTTCTCATGGCTTCTTGTCTAGAAGCCCGATCCTGATGACCAAAGAGTTCATTGAGATTGTTCATAATATCATAAGCTGTTGGTAAATCTTGATGCTGATGTTGCAATACATTTGACATTGAAGCCAAAATGTAACACCGCGCTATCTCATCTGCTTTTACCCATTTCCTATGATATTCAATCTCCTCTTAGGTAGATTCACCAGTGGGTACATCAGGGCAAGGCTCAGTCAGTACAAACTTATAGCTTTCAGCAGTAAGAACAATGTCCAGGTTCCTTTTCCAATCTATGTAGTTAGGACCAGTAAGTCTATTCTCTTTTAGTATGATAGCCAGTGGGTTGAAAGTCATCCTAAGAATCACAAATAACTTTTGGTCAGAACTCTAAATTTAGAATAATATTGATTCCTCAAACAATACTATTTTAAATTAACCAACACCTTAAAACACCGAGAATTTTGTATGCCACGATAGTGTGGACGTATACAAATTCATCATTTGTAAAAGGAGGGTTTAACCCATTAATTTTATTATCTTGTCAACCTAACTTTTTGACAAATAAAATTAATAGTTGGTTTCCTTTGGTCACACGAATAATAGCAGTGACTCCAATGGGGAGGATACTATTAGACGTGCCTAAGTGTATACAATTACTTGACACTAAGTCCATTAATAAGATTGTGCCCCTTCTGATGGGGAAGATCACACGCTCTTAATTAACTTCCTATAGTCATCCAAAATGGAAGTTTGTTCTAGTGATCTACAAACAAGCTCATCCGATATGGAAGAAGGCACTCAGATCCAACGCGCAAGCTTGTCTGCATCACTTACAAACCAGTAATAGAGACCGTGGAATTTATTTAAAATCTCTCTCCCACTTAGTTATTTAAAAATGAGGAATTTTGACTATGCTAGCCTACTTAACATGCATACTAACAAGCACACACAGTCACAGCATAAAAAGCAATAAATAGAAAAACTAATTTTCAACTATTATGTCGATCCGTGTGTCGCCCATGAACCAAGGCTTGGTCGGCCCTAGCTTGATCCACAAGCTAGCTTGGTCGGCCCCTACATCATGGGTACGAAGGTGGGTATAGGTGGGTATAGTACTCTATAAATAAGAGGCTATGATAGGGACCGAGAGGAGGAATTGGTTTTGGTCTCTCGATAAAATTAAGCATCTCGTGTTCGTCCCGAACACACAACTTAACTTTATCAATAATAATTCATTCCACTAGAGAACTATTATTGAACTACCGTACCAATCCCAAATTATATTTTTGGGCTCCTTATTATGAGTGTGTTAGTCTCCCTGTGTTTAAGATGTCGAATGTCCACTAATTAAGTGAGTTACTGACAACTCATTTAATTAATATCTTAGTCCAAGAATAGTACCACTCAACCTTATCGTCATGTCGGACTAAGTCCACCTGCAGGATTTAACATGACAATCCTTATGAGCTCTTCTTGGGGACATTATCAACTTAGATCACTAGGACACAGTTTCCTTCTATAATCAACAACACACACTATAAGTGATATCATTTCCCAACTTATCGGGCTTATTGATTTATCGAACTAAATCTCACCCATTGATAAATTAAAGAAATAAATATCAAATATATGTGCTTGTTATTATATTAGGATTAAGAGCACACACTTCCATAATAACTGAGGTCTTTGTTCCTTTATAAAGTCAGTATAAAAGAAAAGACCTCTAATGGTCCTACTCAATACACTCTTAAGTGTACTAGTGTAATTATATAGTTAAGATAAACTGATTCCTAATTACATTACGACCTTCCAATGGTTTGTTCCTTTCCATTTTGGTCGTGAGCTACTGTTTATAATTTATAAGGTACTGATAACATCATCTTCTGTATGTGACACCACATACTATGTTATCTACAATATAAATTAATTGAACAACTACAAACAAATGTAGATAATTTGACCAAATGTGATTCTTTATTCAAAATAAATGTTTATAGAAGCTTAGGCTTCCAGTATACACTCCAACAGAAACCTCACCACAACACTCACCAAAGACACTTGTGTTGGACCCCGTGGTTGTTTTTGATGTGATCAACTAAGTTAGGTTAGGTCTTGCTTGTTATTTGATCCCTGTGTCTAAGTGTGCAGGAGCTTAGGAGTGCAGGAAGTCTAGCGGAAGACGCGGCTAGCGAGAAGGACGACACAGGGAGAGAACTGACGAGTTCGGTATGTTTGAGGGACAAGGTGACCACGAAAGAGTACACTGGTGGACGAGAAAAACGTACGCAGCGTTCGAGGGACGAGAAACCGGGAAGGAAGACTGCTCGAGGGGAAGATCGGAAGTTGGGTTCGGGTGAGCCCTATTTCGGATAGCGGAGATCACCCAAGCAAACGGAGCCGGAGCAAAAGAGACCCGGACCGAAGCGAGCTGATACGGAGCAGAAGGCCTGGACAAAAAGTCAACCTGGTTGACTTCACAGTCCGAGCGCCCGGGATGCCTTCTTATCATGATCATGGTCAAACCGTGATCTATTCATTGGGGGATAGAATTTTATCCCTCCCAGGACGCCTAGAACTCTTCGGGATGCCCCGACCAAGGCTATAAATATAGCCTTAGTCCAGATCTATTCATTCAATCAAAAGAAAACAACTCTGTACTTTCATTCTTAGCAACTTCTGTGCTCTCAAAGTGTAAAATACTTCTCCACCTTCAGAGAAGGAGACGTTTCTAGTGCGCTTTCCAACCGCCTTCGATTAACAACCATCTCGGTTATAACCAAGTCAAATAGCTGAGTCGTCTCTCTTTTTTTTCTGTTATTTAATTTAATTACTCTTGTTACTTTTATTTTTGAGTTGAAGTTCCTTGAGGAGGGTATACTTTCTGATTGTAGGTAATTCACCCCCCCCTCTTGTCGGCCCCGCTATGACAACAAGTGGTATCAGAGTCCAACAGCCTCAAAAGGACTAATCGCCGTCTGAAGCATAAAGATTAGGACAATGGTCAGCGCGAACATTCATCCCCCAAAGTTTGACAAAGATTTCGCTACATGAAAGCAAAAAATGGAGGTATTCTTTAAAACAGATTTTGACATTCTTATTACAATTAAATATGGTTTTGCAGCTCCAAAAGACAAAGAAGAATACCAATGGATGAAGAAGGAGCAGGCTGATTTCGTGGCTAATGGAAAGGCTGAGTTCCACTTGCTCAGCGTTCTTCCGCCCCAGGAGGTAAGTCGGATCGGAAGCTACGACTCCACAAAAGACCTCTGGGAGAAATTCTTAGAGCTCCACAAAGGTACCTCGGAAGCAAAGCTAGCGAGGCGCGACATCCTTCGGACACAACTAACGAATCGCCGGATGAACACCGGCGAGAAGGTAGCGCAACTCCAAGAGAGAATCAAGAAGCTGATTACGCAACTGACAAATCTTGATGAATTGGTAACAAACCGAGATTCCATCTGATACGTGCTCAATGCCTTCCCCAGAACTCCAGACTGGGCGTCCTTAGTAGATATATACTACATCTCTAAGAACTTTGAGGTAAGTAGTTTAGAAAACTTATTTTCAACATTCTAACTTCACGAGTCTCGACTTGCAGAGAAACCAGTAGAGAAGTCGAACTTCAACATTACCCTACAAGCCGAAAAGGATGATCCCGATTCTGAAGCATCGATCGACGAAACCGAAGCGGTGCTACTGGTAAGAAAGTTAAATAAATTTGTTAATACTAATAAATTTAAATCGCAGTCAAGGAAGCATCAACACAATAGAAGGACGGTCCGATGCTACAACTGCAATGAGGAAGGACACATCAAGGATGATTGCCCCAAATTGAAGAAAAGACACAAGGAGAAGCCTCAGAGATCGACATCCTCTACACGCAAAAGTCTGAAGGCTACATGGGACGACTCTTCATCCTCCGAGTCAGAAGTCGAAGCCTTCTCAGGAATAGCACTAATGGCCAACCATCTCTTTGAAGATGGCTCTGACTCAGAGATGAGCATAGATGAAGGGGGAGGATCCTCTGAAGAAGAAGAAAGCAGTGACAAAGGGGGAGCATCACCAAGTAAGGTAAGTAAGGTATGTGATCTCACCCCTACTCAGTCCTTTAATTTTATCAAAATGCTTATGAAGGATCTAGCAATATTAGAAAAAGAAAATGTTGAATTGAAATTGAACTTAGCAAAAGCATGCCCACTAGAAATATATGATAATTTGAAATCAGAAAATCAAAAATCAAAAAATAAAATTGAGAAATTGAAAGATAATCATGCATGTTTAAATAAATTTTCAAAATTAAAACTAAGGATTTATGGAAAATTAAACTAGTATATTAGAAAACACCAGGGACAACTAAGGAAAGTTCCTAGAAACTATATATCCCCTAAGTTTCTGATTAATCAAGTAGGAAGGAATCTTTACTGGATTCTAAAATCATTACTAGATTAAATTTAAAAGTTAAAGGCTTTCAGAGAAGAAAATTAAACAGTAAATTTCCTTATGAGACTTTGACTAGAAAGTGGTTGTTGCTCCAATAACCAAGAAGGCCTAGTGCCTCGCCACTGCCTGGAAGTCAAATATAGAAATGAAATGTTTAATTAACTTTCTTGAAAAGTATAATTGAATACTACCTGTAAAAGTTCTTCAAATTCTTTTTCTCTGACTTTGGAAAATATTTCTTGCATAAAATTTTCACTTATAAAATTTTTTTTCAAAAAATATTTTTGTCTAAGTTAATTTTTTTTTACTAGAAATTATTTTAAAAATCTATACTTAGAGAAATTCTCTTGTGAGAATTCTTTTAATTTTTTTAAATTTTCTTTTAAGTTAAAAAGTCCTCTAAAGTTAGAATCTTTTTTTAAAATCTGAATTAATTTAGAATTTTTGCAAAATCTTTTCTTAAAAATTTTGAAATTTTAATATTTAACTTCAGATTTTTCTTTCCCCATTGTTTTTGCTATGATCAAAGGGGGAGAGAGGTACAAGTTAAGAGGGAGTTTGGAAAAATTGAGAATTTTAAGAGATTTAAATTTTTAGTATTGCAACTTTTTATTGTAATTTTTATGCTTAAACTGTTAGTTAGTAATTTCTTTAAAATTATTATTTGTTTTTACCCTAACTTGAACTTGGGTTGATGCACATCAAAAAGGGGGAGATTGTTGGACCCCGTGGTTGTTTTGATGTGATCAACCAAGTTATGTTAGGTCCTGCTTGTTATTTGATTCCTGTGTCTAAGTGTGCAGGAGCTTAGGAGCGCAGGAAGTCGAGTGGAAGACGCGGCTAGCGAGAAGGACGACACGGGGAGAGAGCTGACGAGCTCGGTGCGTCCGAGGGACGAGGTGACCGCGGAAGAGTACACCGTTGGACAACAAGAACGTACTTGGCGTTCGAGGGACGAGAAACCGGGAAGGAAGACTGCTGGAGGAGAAGACTGGAAGTTGGGTTCGGGTGAACCCTATTCTGAATAGTGGAGATCACCCAAGCAAAGGGAGTCGGAGCAGAAGAGACCCAGACTGAAGCGAGCTGATACGGAGCAGAAAGCCTGGACGAAAAGTCAACCTGGTTGACTTCACAGTCCGGGCGCCCGGGATGCCTTCTTATCATGATCGTGGTCAAACCGCGATCTATTCGTTGGGGGATAGAATTTTATCCCCCCCTAGGGCGCCTGGAACTCTTCGAGGCGCCCCGACCAAGGCTATAAATATAGCCTTGGTCCAGATCTATTCATTCAATCAGAAGAAAACAACACTGTACTTTCATTCTTAGCAACTTCTGTGCTCTCAAAGTATAAAAGGCTTCTCCGCCTTCAGAGAATGAGACATTTCTAGTACGCTTTCCAACTGCCTTGGATTAACAACCGTCTCGGTTGTAACCAAGTCAAATAGTTGAGTCGTCTCTCTTTTTTTTCTATTATTTAATTTAATTACTCTTGTTGCTTTTATTTTTGATTTGAAGTTACTTGAGGAGGGTATACTTTCTTATTACAGGCAATTCACCCCCCTCTTGCCGGCCCCGCTGCGACAACAAGTTGGATACAAGGAAAACCTTGAGCACTTAATGACTACTAATTAGGTTTTAACCAAGTCTAATTTCGTCACCTAGGCCGGTCATCCCAAGCTCCTTCTTATAGAGTTTGGAAGAAAATAATCCTGCTATTTTACCGTTACAAGTCGATTGGTCCTTGCACCAGTCGACCGGTGCCAACCCAATGGCTCTCTCAATGGCTCTCTACCAGTTGATTGTTACAGTATACCAGTCGACTGCTACAGTCCACCAGTCGACTGCTATAGTAACTGCTACAGTGACTGTTGACTGCTACAACACCCCCGTTGACTGCTGCAGCCCCCCCCCCCCTCGAATTTTTCTCCAAGTACAATCTCTCATGCACTTGTACCCTCATGACTCACTTGACTCTTCTTTGCAGCCTTGACCTCTTGCCTTCAAGCCTACTTCTTTTGGCTTTCGTCCCTCGGATGTATCCAAGCCCGCGGCTCATCCCCAATGTCATCCTTCGCGTATGCCTCGAAGTCGCTTCCCTCGGTTCTTGTCCTTGCTGGCTTGTCTACGATCTCTCGGATGCTCCATCCTTCACCAGACCCGAAGCTATCAAGATGAGTCATATGTGTATCCTGCAAACCTACACGCTCACATACACATATCAAATAATAAGGATAAACCTAACTTAAACCCTTTGCCCAAACACCAAAACACATGGTCACACGGACCATTGGGATTGCTCCTGTTGGTTGCTACTCGGAAAACCTAGAGGTTTCACTGTACAAAAATTTTGTACAAAGGCCTGAACCTTTTCCTAGCTACCATGTGTTCTTTTAAATTAAATTTTGGATCGCCTGCGGAACTTAACACGTTTGATCCAAAACTTAATCTATTTGTTCTTTTAGGTTTTGACTTGGATCTCCTACAGAACTTAACACGTTCGACCCAAATCACCTTAAGTTATTAATTCCATTAAATATTAATTTCCATAATTGGTTCCCAGTACTGACGTGGCGAGGCACATGGCTTTCTTGGATATGGGAGCAACCACCACCGACTAGACAAAACCTTTTATGGAAAGCTAATATTTAATTTCCTAAAATAACTTTAGGTTAACCGAAAAGAACAATCAAATCACAAGGAAAAATAAAACAAAAGAACACATCATCGAAAAACATATTCGAAATACTAGAATCGTAAGCCTCTTGTATTTGGTATTATTTCCAAAAATAACTAGTATGATGCGGAAAGAAAAATACTAGTTATACCTTTTAGAAAAACCTCTTGATCTTCTACCGTATTCCTCTTCTAACCTCGGACGTTGTATGGGCAACGATCTTCCGAGATGTGAAACCACCAACCACCTTCTTCTCCTCCTAGCTAGGTTCGGCCACAAAAAATAAAGCTTCACCAAGGAAGAAGAAAAACACCAACCAAGCTCCAAGAGATGCAAGCTTTCTCTCCTTCTTCTTCTTCTTCTCCAAGTAGTATCCGGCCTCCACAAGAGCTCCAAGCAATAGAGAATTTCGGCCACCACAAAGAGGAAGAAAGGGAGAAGATGTTGGTCGTCCACACCAAAGAATAGGAGAGGGAGAATAATAGAGGTTGTTTTTTGTGAAGGAACCCTCACCCCTTCTTTTATATTCCTTGGCCTAGGCAAATTAGGAAATTTAATTACAATAAAATTTCCTTAATTCCCTTGACATGATTTAATTGAGAAAAATAAAATAATATTTTCCCAATTAATCTCTAATGGTCGGCCACATCAAAAGGAAATAAATTAGACAAGTTTTAATCAACAAATTAAAACTTCCTAATTTGTTTCCGGAAATTTTAAAAATAAAATTTCTCTTTAAAAATCTCTTCATGGTTGATAAAAGGAAATTTCTATAATTTTAATTTTATCAACATGTGGATAATTTTAAAGAGAAAATAAAATATCTCACCAATCTACAAATAAGGAAAGAGATTTAATCTCTTTCTTTAATATTTTGTAGATCTTTTACAAGAGAGATATTTTAATTTTAATTCTCTTTAATAAATTATTTCTTCCACATAATAAAAATTAAAATTAAAATCCCTTTTTAATTTAATTTGGCCGGCCCCCACTAGCTTGGGTTCAAGCTAGGGCCGACCACCCAATTTTATACCTAGGCCGGCCCTAGCTTGGTTCCCAAGCTAGCTTGGCCGACCCCTTATTGGTGGGTATAGAAGGTGGGTATAGGTGGGTATAGAACTCTATAAATAAGAGGCTACGATAGGGACCGAGAGGAGGAATTGGTTTTGGTCTCCCGATAAAATTAAGCATCCCGTGTTCGCCCCGAACACACAACTTAATTTTATCAATAATAATTCATTCAACTAGAAAACTATTATTGAACTACCGCACCAATCCCAAATTACATTTTTGGGCTCCTTCTTATTATGAGCATGTTAGTCTCCCTGTGTTTAAGATATCGAATGTCCACTAATTAAGTGAGTTACTGACAACTCATTTAATTAATATCTAAGTCCAAGAGTAGTACCACTCAACCTTATCGTCATATCGGACTAAGTCCACCTGCAGGGTTTAACATGACAATCCTTATGAGCTCCTCTTGGGGACATTATCAACCTAGTATCTCTAGGACACAGTTTCCTTCTATAATCAACAACACAAACTATAAGTGATATCATTTCCCAACTTATCGGGCTTATTGATTCATCGAACTAAATCTCACCCATTGATAAATTAAAGAAATAAATATCAAATATATATGCTTGTTATTATATTAGGATTAAGAGCACACACTTCCATAATAACTGAGATTTTTTGTTCCTTTATAAAGTCAGTATAAAAGAAACGACCTCAAATGGTCCTACTCAATACACTCTAAGTGTACTAGTGTAATTATACAGTCAAGATAAACTGATACCTAATTACACTACGACCTTCTAATGATTTGTTCCTTTCTATTTTGGTCGTGAGCTGCTGTTTATAATTTATAAGGTACTGATAACATTATCTTCTGCATGTGACACCACATGCTATGTTATCTACAATATAAATTAATTGAACAACTACAAACAAATGTAGATAATTTGACCAAATGTAATTCTTTATTCAAAACAAATGTTTACAAAAGCTTCGACTACCTGCACTCCTAAGCTCCTGCACACTTAGACACAAGGTTAAAAACACACAGGACCTAACTTAACTTATTGATCACACCAAAACAACCTTAGGGTTCCAACAACTTAGACTTACACCGCCAAATGGACTTACGTTGCCAAGGCTACACACTTGGACTTACACCACCGAAACAAAATACAAACATTCATTAGAACCTATCACAAGGCTCCCCCTACACCTGAGCTCCCTAATGAGCTAGGATTTTCCTACAGGGATATTTAAGAACCTATCACAAGACTCTCTCTACACAGAGGTACTTAAGGTTTTTCCAACTAAACCTTACTTCTCCCCCTTTGCCTAACATTCAAAAAGCTCTCCAACAATATCCCAATTGTTGAAAACTTATTGTCCAAATTGACCCTAAACTCATGTATTTATCCTCCATGGATCCTATACATCTAAACGAGTTGAAATGGTTAAGAACAACGCTGAAAAATAATATCAGGTTGGTATCAGTCGACTGTCCCTTGGTACCAGTTGACTAACCCTATTAAATCAACACACAGAAGCATTCTGTATTCGAAATTTACTATTATCAGTCGACTGGTATTGGCACCAATCGACTACCCTCATCAAAATGAGCTTACAAAGACATTCTATGCTTAAAATACTATTACCAGTTGACTGGTATCTGTATCAGTCGACTGGTACCCAGAAATACACTAGAAATTTCACAGACCTCCAAAAATTCTCAAATTTTATGGAGAGGTCTATTTTACTAATGTCTGATGTGCGTAGATTATATGAACTTTTATGCATTCTTTGACGCACATCTACTTGTATTTCATTAGCATAATCTATGTTTATTACACCCTATTTCATTATAATGTCATGTTTCCATTATATTTTATTCGGAGATCTACTCTTTGCTTGTTTTAATTGATAGGACATGATTTGGAGCAAAAACGAAGCTTAAATGAAGTCTAGAACTTCCAGAGTCACGGGCATGTGAAAACTAAGTTCTTCCAAGTTTTGGTCGTGTGGATACCACACGGTCGTGTGAAGGCCGTGTGGGTCGTGTGAATGTCACATGACCGTGTGGATTTTTAGCACTGCAGATCAAAAGTAAAATGGTCATAACTTTGTGCTCGATTAGAGTTTTGGGTTGTTCTTTATACCAATTTGTAGATAACTTCAAGATCTACAACTTTAATGAAGACCTAAACTCAAGAATACCACGTTAAGATGTGATCAAATAATCTACAAGACCACACAGCCTTGATGCACGGTTGTGCCAATTCTACACAGTCGTGTGGTGTAACCAGAGCAGAAGGAATGCACGGCCGTGCCAATTTCGCACGGCCGTGCGGTGTAACCATAGCAAAAGGAAGGCACGGTCGTGTCAATTTGTATGGCCATACGGTGTAACCAGAGTAGAAGGAAGGCACGGTTGTGTTAATTTCCACGGCCGTGTAGTGCGGCCAGAGGAAACAGAAGGCATGGCTATGCCAGATCTTGCATGGCCATGCCACTCAATTTGAAGGGAGAAGGCAGTTGGCCGTGTCAATTCACACGACCGTGGCATGGGCCGTGCGGCGCCCGTGCCCCAGCTTATAAAAATGTCAAGAACCCTATTCTTGGGGCATCTTTGTTTCGGGACTTAGCCCCTCTCCTCGGGAAAGGGCTCTCCCCTTCGGGGGAAACCCTAGAGATTCATCCACCGTCGTCCCTTGACGTTCCGTCCATCTCCAGAGCAAGGAGGCATCACCAAGACATCGGAAACTTCGGCAAGCATCTCTTCTTCCCCTTCTTCTCACATCAAGGGTTGTAAGTATGTTTTACTTTATGTTTTGGGGTTGTTCTTCCCTTATAATGGAGCAGATATCCTCTTCTAGGATTAGGAAGTATTTGTAATATGATAGAGATGCAGAACTATGTAGATTCACCATATTTTTATTCAATGACTTGTTAATGCCTTGTTCATGATGAATTGTGTGTGTGACATATTTATATTTCTTTACATACTTCGTTGATTGATGTGGAGGATTGTTAATCACGCAAAGGGAATGCCTTAAAACATATTGACTAAGGTGCCCTAGTGACAAGGGTAATCCTTTCCGGACGTCTAGGATGTTCCCTTAAAAGGAGAAATAATCCCTTAGGAATTGCTGCTCTCGTAGAAAGAGTGCTCTAGATCGTATACATGAGGGGCCCTAGTGACAAGGGTAACTCATTCACGGATATCTAGGACATTATCTTGAAAGGAGAGGCAATTCCTCCATAAGAAAGTAGGAAATCGTACCAAATCTCTACCTTTATCCTTATTATTATTTACTAGACATATATTCCTGTGATCTACCGAGGCGCCCTTGTGACAGGAGTTAACCGTTACAGGATTTCACAGGAATCGTCTCTATTTAATACTTAGGGATATTGACTAATTTAACTTCCTACAAGAGAATGGACATAGAGGGTAGAAACTAAGCAATCTATGTAATATCTCCTAGTATTATAATGAAATCGAAATCCTAGAATTCATCTCCTAAAGCTCATTCCCTCTAAGATCAATTCTCTCTCTCTCCTCTCTCTTCGTCTTAGCCTTCTTTTCCTCTCTTTAATCACACTCGTTAGTTCGTAAGCGTCAAAGCCAATATTTGACCGTCTAGATAACTTACTCTGTGACATCTCTAGTGCTTAATCAACAGTCCCTGTGGTTCAACAATCTTATATATTACTGACGACAAATCCGTGCACTTACGGTTTGTAACAATGCCTACTTGGAAAAAATATATTACAAAATGTATCTATCACCAATCCCAAGATTGATACAAAATTCAAAACTAACTAAATGGTTCAACTGAACCTTGACCTAAAGTCCTAGTTTTGGCTTCCTTTTGATATATTTGCCCATATCAACCCATAATGCATCCCTGGAATTGGTTTATATGGTATATATACATCCAAAACCAATTATCATGCTATATTGTAGAATTGAAAAGAATTTTGATATCTTCACAATAGCATGATATTGTCCACTTTGGGCCTAGGCCCTCATAACTTTGCTCTTGAGCTCTCCCCAAAAGGCCTCATGCCAATGGAGATATCTTTTCTCTTATAAACCTATGATCTTTTTCATGTGTTTTCAATATGGGACTATGTTTGCAACCTTGCAACCCCAACAACCCCCCCCCTCAAACAAAGGACCATAGGCTTCCCATGTCTAATCATCGACCCACTAGGTCTTCCTGCCCCTCGGTCTACCCGACCTACTAGGACTTCCTGCCTGGTGTATGGTCCTCTTGATCCGAACATAGGAGTCCCCACTTTCTTTGTTCAAGGTCAATATTGTATCCACATAGCTCAATCAGACCATAGTACTTGTGCATAGTCGGCGGTTAAACCTTCTGCAGTCCAGACTCTGATACCAATTGTAGAATCGAATAGAATTTTGATATCTCCATAATAGCATGATATTGTCCACTTTGGGTCTGAGCCCTCATGGCTTTGCTCTTGGCCTCTCCCCAAAAGGTCTCATGTCAATGGAGATATATTTTCTCGTATAAACCTATGATCTTTTTCATGTGTTTTCAATATGGGACTATATTTGCAACCTTGCAACCCCAACATATATGACCCCAAATGTCATATTTCTTACATGAAACACAAACCATGTGTGTCAAATCCCTAGGTTTGAGACTCAAGTTCATCTTCAAACCATTTGGCACACTCCATGGCTTCTCTAGACTCCCAAGTAGTACCCACCTGAGATCCATTTGTTATGGGTCCCAAATTGACTCTTTGAGCTCCCCCTAGAACCCTTAGTCTTAGCCACCTCCCTAGGTGACTCATCCACAATCGCTAGGCCACATCAATGCACCTCTGGTGACACTTGGCCTACAAAACTAACCTTCTTAACCTTAGACACCTTGTCCTTGGTTAATTTAACCTTACCTTTAAATGACTTTCTCTTTCCATTTATTAGCTTCTCCTTGCTATAGTCATATGCAACCTTAGCATAAACCTTTTCCTTAGCATTGGAGACATTAGATTGGTATCCCAAACCCGATCTATTGTTGTTGGGTCTTTGGCTACCCAACACCATACCTAAACCCTTAGATCCAATAGTAAATCTCTTAAGGAATTTCTCCAAATTATCAAGCTTTGACTTCAAAGCTTGATTTTCTCTTTCTAAGTTCCTAAACCTAGAGTCAACATGTCGACCTTGGACATTCCTAGACCAACCCTTCCTAGGCATATGTCTTTCTTTCTTGGGATTAATGTCTTAGTTCTCTATTACCTTCTTCTCCTTAGGTAATGAGAATTTAAATTTCCTAGGTATATCATGTTAGAGTGTATACTGGAAGCCTAAGCTTTTGTAAACATTTATTTTGAATAAAGAATCATATTTGGTCAAATTGTATATATTTAGTTGTAGTTGTTCAATTAATTTATATTGTAGATAGCATAGTATGTGGTGTCACATACAGAAGATGATGTTATCAATACCTTATAAATTATAAACAGTAGCTCACGACCAAAATAGAAAGGAACAAACCATTGGAATGTCGTAGTGTAATTAGGAATTAGTTTATCTTGACTATATAATTACACTAGTACACTTAAAGTGTATTGAGTAGGACCATTTGAGGTCGTTTCTTTTATACTGACTTTATAAAGGAACAAATACCTCAGTTATTATGGAAGTGTGTGCTCTTAATCCTAATATAATAATAAGCACATATATTTGATATTTATTTCTTTAATTTATCAATGAGTGAGATTTAGTTCAATGAATCAATAAGCCCGATAAGTTGGGAAATGATATCACTTATAGTGTGTGTTGTTGATTATAGAAGGAAACTGTGTCCTAGTAATCTAGGTTGATAATGTCCCCAAGATGAGCTCATAAAGATTGTCATGTTAAACCCTGCAGGTGGACTTAGTCCGACATGACGATAAGGTTGAGTGGTACTATTCTTGGATTAAGATATTAATTAAATGAGTTGTCAGTAACTCACTTAATTAGTGGACATTCGACATCTTAAACACAGGGAGACTAACACACTCATAATAAGAAGGAGCCCAAAAATATAATTTGGGATTGGTGCGGTAGTTCAATAATAGTTCTCTAGTGGAATGAATTATTATTGATAAAATTAAGTTGTGTGTTCGGGGCGAACACGGAATGCTTAATTTTATCGGGAGACCAAAGCAAATTCCTCCTCTCGGTCCCTATCGTAGCCTCTTATTTATAGAGTACTATACCCACCTTCGTACCCATGATGTAGGGGCCGGCCAAGCTAGCTTGTGGATCAAGCTAGGGCCGGCCAAGCCTTGGTTCATGGGTGGCCGGCCCTAGCTTGAACCCAAGCTTAGGTGGTCGGCCCCCATTAAATTAAAAAGAATTTTAATTTTAAATTTTTCTTATGTGAAAGATATAATTTATTGGAGAGATTTAAAATTAAAATATCTCTTTTAAAAGGATCTACAAAAGATTAAAGAAAGAGATTAGATCTCTTTCCTTATTTGTAGATTGGAAAGATATTTTATTTTTTCTTCTTTATAAATTATTCACATGTAGAAAAATTAAAATTATAGAAATTTCTTTTTATCTACCATGAAGGGATTGTAAAGAGAAATTTTATTTTTTAAAATTTCCGAAGACAAATAAGGAATTTTTAATTGTTGATTGAAAATTATCTTATTTGCTCTCCATGAGGTGGCCGGCCATATACAATTGATTAGGAAATTTTATTTAATTTTTCTTAATTAATTGTTATCAAGGAAAGTTAAGGAAATTTTTATTGTAATTAAATTTCCTTATTTACCAAAGCTAAGGAATATAAAAGAGGGGGTTAGGGTGCCTTCATGAGACACAACCTCTATTATTCTCTCCCTCTTTTCCTTGGTGTTGTGGCCGGCCATCCTCTCTCCCTCTCTTCCTCTTTGTGGTGGCCGAAACCTTATTTTGCTTGGAGCTCTTGTGGTGGCCGGATACTACTTGGAGAAGAAGAAGAAGAAGGAGAGAAAGCTTGCATCCCTTGGAGCTTAGTTGGTGGAAAAAGTTCTTCATCCTTGGATTTTGGTGCTTGGCCGAAACTTGAAGGAATAAGAAGAAGGTGCTAGGTGGTCCTCATCTTGGAAGATCGTTGCCCACACAACGTCCGAGGTTAGAAGAGGAATACGGTAGAAGATCAAGAGGTCTTTCTAAAAGGTATAACTAGTATTTTTCCTTTCCGCATCATACTAGCTATTTTTGGAAATAATACCAAATACAAGAGGCATGCGATTCTAGTATTTCGAATTTGTTTTCGATGTTGTGTTCTTTTGTTTTTTCTTTTCATTGTGATTTGATTGTTCTTTTCGGTTGACCTAAAGTTATTTAAGGAAATTAAATATTAATTTTCCTTAAAAGGCTTTGTCTAGTCGGTGGTGGTTGTTCTCATATCCAAGAAGGACATGTGCCTCGCCACGTCAGTACTGGGAGCCAATTTTGGAAACTAATATTTAATGAAATTAATAACCTAGGTGATTTGGATCGAACGTGTTAAGTTCCGCAGGAGATCTGAGTCTAAACCTAAAAGAACAAATAGATTAAACTTTGGACCAAACGTATTAAGTTCCGCAGGTGATCCAAGTTTAATTTAAAAGAACACATGGTAGCTAGGAAAAGGTTCAGACCTTTGTACAAAATTTTTGTACCGTGGAACCATTAGGTTTTCCGAGTAGCAACCAACATATCATGTATAGGTCTCCTAGGGTTATGATCGATATTTATCCTATTCCTATCATGATATTTAAATTCAAAATTTTGCATGGCATACAATGATAATCAAAATCATTTCTCCTAGCATGCATGGGAACATAAGAATTTGAATTTGACTTTGAATTACGGTTCAAATTAGGGTATACCTCCCTTACCCTTGAAGCTCCCCCTTGACTTGAGCTCTTCTTCTTCTTCTCCCATTTCCTTAAATGTGCCAACTTCTTGAGCTTTCCCTTCCTTAGACATTTTGTGTGGTAGTATCTCATTTCTCCACACGTGAAGCATATAATGTGCTTCTTCTCCTTCTTCTTCCTACAACTCAAATTAGATTATAAAGAAATTGAATTGAGTTTAGGAGATATCCCTTTCTTACCCATTGGACGCCTACTCTTATAGTGTCCCTTCTCATTGCATCCGAAGCAAATGATGTGGTCTTTTGACTTCACTTCAGTGGAGATGCTCACTTGGTTGGTTTCTAAGACTTCTTCTTCACTTGTCTTGGAATCTTCTTCAATTCTTGAGGATGTAGATGATACTTCCTCATCCTCCTTCTCCTCGTTGGATGTTGAGCATGGATCAACTCCCGGTTGCTCCATCTCCTCTCCTTGAGCAATTGGACACATTTCCTTGGGCTCTTCTTCTTCTTGTGTAGACATAGGTTCTTCCCAAGGAACCTTCTTTATCTTGCTCCACAAATCGTGGGCATTCTCGTATTGACCTACACAACTCATCACATTAGAAGGCAATATATCTATTAAAATTGATATTACCTTATCATTTTCCTTCGATCGTGCAATCAGTTCCTCTGTCCAATATCGTGGTCGAAGCTTCTTTCCTTTCTTATCCTTCAGGACTTCGAACGACTCCTTGATCACCATCATGGCGTCCCAATCTGTATCGAAGAAGACCTCCATCTTCATCATCCAATATGTGATGTCCCATAAGCCTCCTCCTTCAAACTTCGGAGGTGCTATCAAGTCGGCCATCTTGTGCTCCCTTGGCGATTAGTCCAATGGAGAGCGTCCTCGCTCTGATACCACTTGTAGGAGATTGATGACCGGCTAGAAGGGGGTTGGATAGATGGCACCCTCAAATCGATTACTTCATATGTATTCGTTAGTGCGCAAGCGGAAATATAATAACAAATGCAAATCCGAATACAAACATAAACAAGAAAGAAATGCAAACCAATACACATCGATGTAACGTGGTTCAGAGATAACTTGCTCCTACTCCACGGCTGTCTGTAAGGTGGATGATCACTCAATCCGTCGGTGGATTAGTCCCCGGAAACTCTGGCTAGTTTAAACCTCCTTGTGGGTGGAGAAACCTCACCACAACACTCACCAAAGACACTTGGACACAAGGGAAACCTTGAGCACTTAGTGACTACTAATTAGGCTTTAACCAAGTCTAATTTTGTCACCTACGTTGGTCATCCCAAGATCCTTCTTATAGAGCTTGGAAGAAAACAGTCTTGTTATTTTATCGTTACCAGTTGACCGGTCCTTGCACCAGTTGACTGGTGCCAGCCCAACGGCTCTCTACCAGTCGACTGCTACAGTGCACCAGTCGACTGCTATAGTGTCGTTGGCTGCTATAGTACCCATTGACTGCTACAGTACCCCCTGTTGACTGCTACCCCCCCCCCCTCGGATTTTTCTCCGAGTACAATCTCTCATGCACTCATACCCTCACGACTCACTTGAATCTTCTTTGCAGCCTTGACCTCTTGCCTTCAAGCCTACTTCCTTTGGCTTTCATCCCTCAGATGAATCCAATCCCGTGGCTCATCCCCAATGTCATCCTTCGCATATGCCTCGAAGTCGCTTCCCTCGACCCTTGTCCTTGTTGCCTTGTCCATAGTCCCTCGGATGCTCCATCCTTCACCGGACCCAAAGCCATCAAGCTGAGTCATATGTGTATCCTGCAAACCTGCACACTTACATACACATATCAAATAACAAGGGTAAATCTAACTTAAATCCTTTGCCCAAACACCAAAACATATAGTCACACGGACCATTGGGATTGCTCCAACAGCTTACTCACAGAGCAACGGACAAGTGGAGGTAGTGAATCGAGAAATAGTCAAAGGCTTAAAAACCAAGCTAGATCATGTTCACGAAAGTTGGGTAGAGGAATTGCCTAGTGATCTGTAGGTCTATTGGACAACTCCCTGAGAAAGTATAGGAATGACCTCATTTCATCTTGTCTATGAAGGCGAGGTAGTTATTCTCATAGAAGATGGCGATGAATCCATTAGAAGAATGACATATGGATCGGATAATGATGAATTACGCCTCATCAACTTAGATTTTATTTCAGAAACTAGAGTGAAGGGGTACAATCAGCTTTGGATGGATATAATATATCTATATTTGCATATGGTCAAGACGGCTATTGGAAGACATACGCAATGGTTTTCTCCTTTCATTGGATCTCTTGATGTCATTACTTCTCTCCTTTAGCTATATGCATTGAATATGTTATTGAAGGTTGGAGAAGACTTGTTATTAAAGGTTGCATATGTTTTGGTAATTAAAGAAGGTTTTATGTTTGTGGTATAATGAGGTGATAAAGGGGCCCCACCAAGTGCGAGTCAAAGGAAGAAGATAACAGCCGATGTGGAGGTCAAAATCAAGGAGGTCAACACCAAAGGACCAACGGGCTCACTAAATGATAGCTGAGCAGAGCCCTACATCAAGGGTCGACTGGGCATAAGTCTCCCAACCGATAATGGGATGAGCCAAACAAAGGCGTGTGTAGATAACCGAATCCCTATTTTGATCGGGCATAAACATACTATCTAGACTCATTGTCGCAGGGAAGAGCAGCCGAATAGAGGAATATTAGGTCGAGCAGAGGAGTACTTGGTCGAGTGGCTATCTCGCTTGACCGATCGGCGGGAACACTAACATATATTTGGATATACTTTTGGGAGATAGTGTCGTCGACATGTGACATGGTCTACAGGCGGATCGTACGACGGATAAATCGGAGGACATGCCTATAACCAATTCGAGAACGTGTCCATGACCATGTATCTAGGACCAATTAGAGAATGTGTCAGTAAATAATGGGAGAACGCACCCACCTCTCGAAAAGCGCACACGTCGCCCACCAGGGTATTATATAAAGTGGGTCTGTACACCAGCGTAAGTATGCATAATTCACTTTGTGCGCTTGTGTTTCTATTGTTCCATCTTCTTCTTCATGCCGGTGACTGACTTGAGCGTCGGAGGGCCAACGCCGAGGACCCCTTCCCTGGCCCAACATTGACGTTTCTCATGCTTGCAGATGAGAACGTGGTCTAAATCCAGTCAACGTAGCAGCCACATCCTCATCTTTCTATCTCCATAATTTTTGGGCAGGATCATGGTACATTGTGAAGAAAACATAAATATAATATGTTAATATTTTGAAATGAAATATGAATATTATATGTTATTTTGATAATGCAATATGCTGTGAATATAAATTAATTTTGTGAATTGAAATGTGAATATCGTAAATTGAATGGTATTGTATTTAGTTTTAGAAATTTGATAAATGTATTGGTAAACTATGATATATTAAAAAAATTTAATTGGTTTAAATTGATATTAGAAGTGGTTTTAAACAGCTCCTAATGATATAAGATAATTTTTAAACTATTTCTATAAAATATATTCACAAGCGATTTGTAACTGTTTCTAAAGGTAAACAATCAGAAATGATTATTAATCACTTCTAAAGGCATGCATTAGAAGCAGTATCTAATTGTTTCTAATGGTAAACAATTAGATACAGTTATTAGCCACTTCTAATTGTTTCTAATGGTAAACAATTAGATACAGTTATTAGCCACTTCTAAAGGTATGCATTAGAAGTGGTTAAATGATTTAAACTGTTGGTTAATTTTACCACTTCGGTTGCCTTTAGCATCACCAACATTTGCAACAGTTGGCAAACCGATGCAATAGGTTTAGCGGCGGTTGGTAAATGTGAACCTTTGTTAATAGAGAACAAAGAAAGATGTCAAGATACCCTAACTCTTTGAGAACATCTCCTTTATATAAGTATTCTGATATGTTATCAGCTTATAGATGATAACGATTAGACTAAAGGGTTCTATAAATTAAACTCACATCTAATAATTCAAAATCTAATAATAGACACAATTGTTACCATGGAAGTTGTACTCGCCGACGACAAAGTTGTGAGGTGCCCGAAGGATAATGAGTACTCCAATCTTTTCTATGAGGTCCTTGATCTCAAGGAACCTTGGGATTCTAAGGTGGCGTTTGGTTAAACGATGAGAATGATTATGAGTATGAGTTTGATAGTAAGGTGGAATGAGAATGAGAATGGAAATGAAACTCATCTAGTTATATGAGTTTAGTTAATTCTCATAAATCTAGAAATCATTCCCAAATTATTATTCTCAAATCTATAATCCAAATATTATATTTTACTATTATTCCCAAACTCATCAACTAAACATCCTTAGGGTGAACCTACATGTAATGACAACATAGATATAGGAAAGAATAGAAGTAAAGAGAAATATAGCTATGATATAAAATATAATAATAATAAATATAGAAATAATAATAAATATATGAAAAATATAATAATAAATATGGTAATATATTATTATAAATATAATAATAATAAATAAAAAATGATATGCTTAAGGAAAAAAATTTAAGGAAAAATTTAAGGATAGACATATAAAGTGATGGGCCCATAAAAAATGAAATGGTGGGGCATAACTTTATGTGTCTATCCTTGAGTTTTTTCTTGAGTATATCATTGCTCATAATAAATATAAAAATAATTGTGATGGTAATTTAAATATATTAAATAATTACTTTATCATGGACCCGGATGAACTTTGAAACCTTATTACCTCATAAGACCATTCCATTTTTTACCATCGCTCCATTCAGGTGGCAAAAAAGGCGATTCGCTCGCCTCCAGCTACTAGCCATTAGTATAAATGGTCAAGACATGGAGGAGATTATACTCAGTCACGTCAAATTTCGATCCCAAAATCTCATATAATAACATCCTATATTTTAACTATCACACCATCCCGAAGGGACACCATCGCTCCATTCAGGAGGCAAGTGATTCGTGATTATCTTACTTATAATTAGATCATATAAAAAATGGTGGACCTGTTTTTGATATCGAAAAAGATTTACCGAAAGAGACGTCTCATTTGCAACTCTGTCCAACTCGTCAACGGTAATATATTTATGTTTATATTATATTTTATTTTAATTTTACACGTAAAAGAACTTTTAGTTTTCTTTTAATGGGTCCCATGCTGGATCAAATCTCGTCGTTGTATCTTGGAGCCATGTGTCACGGGAAAAGGTTAGGTGAATTAATTATGATTATGCACACGGCAAACCATTGAAAAGACTAATAAGTGACAAATTAAGTACAGCTAATCCTACTCTATTGTTGTACTTTAATTAATTCATCATCTGCAATAATTGATTATTTTTTCACGTGAATGTACTTGTCCATTTTAAATCCCAATATTAGTTAAATATTATTTTAATTTGGTCAAAATTAATCCACTTGATTAAATATTATTAAAATAATTTTGATCAAAATAATTTTAACTAAAATGTTTAGGACGTAGAGTGAATTAAAATTGTTTGGAGTAATTTTGAGTTTAATTGAAACAAATAACAATCTTAGGCAAAACCGCTGAAATAATTCTTGAGAAAGGTAATTTTAGAATATACAACGTTGTTAAATTTGCTCTTTTAAAGATAATGAAAATAAGGGATGTTTTAGACAAAAATTAAAGGGCGTCCTTTTATTGGAATTGTCAAAATGACTCTTTCCTTTTCCTTTTCCTTTTCCTTTTCCTTTATTATCATAATAGAGTCAGTATATTCTTTTAATGTTATTGTTGTATTAGATACTAGTTATATAATTATTATAACATAGACACTTCATATATAGTCAAAATTAATCAATATTATATCATAGTAACAATTTAACTTTAATGGGTACTAATAGCAATGTGATAAAGCAATTACATAATTATTACAATATGAGCACTTTATCGCTATTAACATTGGTCAATACTAATTAATATCGGTTAACATTATATTATAATAGTTATAAATTACAACTATTGTAAATGTATACTTATTATAGATCATAACTACTATAATTGAGTAACAATTATCACCAACATAATAAAAAGAATAGTTTTGAAACAGTAAATTGTATAGAGAAAAAATAAAGTATTTTTTATAATAAATAAAAGAGGACATTTTTTATGGACAATTTTGAAAAAAAATAAAGAATGCTCTTATGATTTTAATTTTTTAATTAACTACATGGAAAATAATAATTCAGCAAGTAAAATTAAGCAGTATAATTAGTACATTTGAGAAAAATTCTTAATCATAATGTTAATTTTGCATGCAATTCTATTTTATCCAAAAAAACTTTATTTTCATTTTCTGCATACAAAATTTTATTTATTTCAGCTCCCTCATGTAAATATCATTACCTAATTATCTCTCAGATTTTTTTTAGGTACAAAAAGTCTAAAAATAAGTGTAATTCCTCTTAAATTCAGCATTTTAAATTAGAATTGAGTATATTTTCTATCAAGATTACTCCTCATATTTTTTTAGGTACAAAAAGTCTAAAAATGAGTATAATTCCTATTAAATTCAACACTTTAAACTAGAATCGAGTATATTTTCTATCAAATTGATCACGACTTTCTAATTGCCTCTCAGATTTTTTAGGTACAAAAAATCCAAAAATAAGTATAATTACTCTTAAATTCAGTACTTTAAACTAGAATCGAATATATTTTCTATCAAAATTGCCCCTCATATTTTTTAAGTATAAAAGGTCTAAAAATGAGTATAATTCCTGTTAAATTTAGTACTTTAAACTAGAATCGAGTAAATTTTCTATCAAATTGAGCAAAGCTTTTTTCCTATCTAATATAATTCTACTAAATTCAGCATTATTTAAAGAAAATCTAGTATATTTTCCATCCAATTGAGGTGAAAAAAAAAGAATATTGTTCAATTTGATAGAAAATATACTAGATTCTAGTTTAATGTGCTAAATTTAAGAAGAATTATACTTATTTTTAGACTTTTTATACCTAAAAATATCAAGAATAATTAGATAAATTAATGTCTATTTTATTTGACTGGAGAGTGAAAATAAAGATTTTTATTGATAGAAATTGTATGTAAAGTTTAATTTTAATTAGGGATTGTATGTAAATTTTCTGGATATAATTTAATCAATGAAAAATTATTATGTAAAAGATGAAATATGTCATATTCATGATTGGAAAACAGTGAAGAACTCGAAGAACGTGTACGCATGGAATAAATGCATGATATGTAAACGTCATGCATGGGTATCGTTAAGTATTTCGATTAATTGTTTCATTTAATTTCAGCAAAGATAATTTTATCAAATACATACGCTTCGATAAACTTTTTGTTTTTATTTTTTTTAAAATAGACTTTGCTAATTAATCGAAAAGAAAATTTAACATTTAATTATTATCTTTCGTACAAAATTGTTACGCATAAAACAAGATCTAAGCGTTGTAATGTTGGTGGATCATGGTGATGACTTTAATAATTTTTAAAGCACATGGACACGAGAACTTGACTAAGATTTTAAATTATTTTATTTTTATCAAATTCGAATCTTGAACCTAACTACTTAGAATAATTGCTTGAGTAAGTCTGTTCAATTCAATAATTTTTTACTAGATTGAACTTAGTATACGAGGTTTTTAATTTATTGTTTAAAACTTGTTTTTTGAACTTCTATGATTTGCTAGTAAACTTATTTATTTATTTTAAGATTTTCTTTTATTTATTTATAAATTTGATAAGAATGAATAAAATTTATGAATATTATCTATATACGAATAATAAAAAAGTGAATTTCTTCATTTAAATTAATAAATTATGTAAATTGATTTACTTATTTAATTTTATATACATTCAATTTAATGAACATAAATAAATTTTAATTAAATTGCCATTTAATTCATTTAGATTAATTCTCTTGGCTAGAAGTCTTGTTTTTTTTTATGATTAAGGTGAGCGGTCTAGTTTGGTCATATAAAAAATTTTCATCGTTTACCATGATAAATTTGAAATACAAATGAATCTTAGCAGACGACTTAGTATCACTAGTAAACCATGGATGAGTGTCTAATCTTTATTGTATGGAAGTTTGTCTATCTAGGAACCCTTTGAATAGAAGTTAGTTAGGATTGATTACTAGAATGGAAAAGAGAAGAAAGTATCGATTTTAATTTCTTCTTTGTTTACTTGCTTCAAATCTAGAGGGATGCAAAACAAAGCCACTTTTGTGAGTTAAGAGCAGTTAATTGTAGATTAACTAGTTTACCATCATCATCTACTTTGTTTTTTTATCCAAAGAAAAATACATGAAATTAATAAAATTAAATATTTAATTTAATTTAATTTAATTTGCCAGCTAAAATCCATGCTCCACATGCCTTGCCTCTGTCCTCTTCCTTCTCTTTCCCTTCCATAAATACTCACACCCTTCATCCTTTCAAATCACACAGCCCTAAATAGTGCAATTAATCCTCTATTGATCGCCCCTTAATCCTAATTATCTGCTTAATCGAGCTCCATGGCATCCACTAAGCCTGCAGTCTCCGGCGCCACCACAGCCGCCCTGTTTCTGCTGCTCAACCTCCTCTGCTCCGCCACGGCCTGCGGCACGACCAGCTGCCCCACCCCGAGGCCGCCAAACCCGAGGCCGTCGCCCAGCGGGAAGTGCCCGGTGGACACGCTGAAGCTGGCGGCGTGTGCCAACGTGCTCAACGGCCTCATCACTGTCGGCGTCGGTAAGTTCCCCAAGCAGCCCTGCGAGTGCTGCACGCTCCTCGACGGGCTCCTCGACCTCGAGGCCGCCGTCTGCCTCTGCACCGCCGTCAGGGCCAACGTCCTCGGCATCCACCTCAACGTCCCGATCGACCTCAGCCTCGTCCTCAACTACTGCGGAAAGAAGACCCCTAAAGCCTTCCAATGCCCTTAACTCCACCATCAACTCCTCCATCCATCAGACAATATTCTTCTCATTGGATTCACATCAGTTCGATCTTTCTTTCTATGTTGATTTGCTTTTAGTTTGATTGGTATTGTGGCAAGATTTAAGTTTATGTGAGTGTGCAAGTGTTTGATTTAGCATTCATATCGAGTGTGTGGGTTTGCTTAATCAGTGTTGTTGTACTTGTTTCCTTCGGATATTAATTTTAATAAAAAGTCTGAATTTAAGTGTGTATAAGTTTGGATTTATCTGATAGACAAACTAAAAGAAAAGACTGTCTAATTTCAAAATTAATCGAAACTTGAATATCTTAATTACATATATATATATATATATATATATATATATATATATATATAATATTTGAATTATTATTCATGTGGAAAAATAATTTATGGATCCTAAAATATTTATTGGGGAAGGGGAGAGAGGTTGATCAATTAGAGCTTAATTGTGTGTGCATAGGGAAAAAAATAATAATCTTAGTTAGCTTCATTAATTTTTTCTGGGGTGATCGATTCGATCTCATGGAAGTTTTTCCATTTATCACCAGGATAAATCGGGAAGTGCACACGGCGATCAGCTCAGAAGCCCAGCATCCTTTGGTTATGCCCCCATTTAGAGGAAAAGTTCCTATAAATTAAATACACCATAGTTGGGGTTCGAATCGTGAGTATCTGAATGACAATCTGGATATCATAATGCAAAACCATAGCCCTGAGGACAAATTGTGTGTGCATTAAGGATGATAGTAATCACGGGTTAATTAATAAATTGTAGGGACGATTGCTTAGTGAGCTTGATGATTAGGGAACTAATTAAGAATTTAAAATTAATAAATATTAATTTTATGAGCTTCATTAATTAGAACAATGGACCAATCAATATGTAAAAATATTAATATTATAGAATATGAGTATTTTTTTTATTTATCTGCTTTCGAAACGGTTATATTCTTCTAAACCCTAGAAATTCAAGAATCAAGATTTTCAATCTGATTAATTTTGAAGATAGATGATGTAGTCTCACAGATCAATTATTAGATAAGGTAAGTCCTGATATGATACTTAGTGTCATTATAGTAGTTCAAACTTCATAGACATTAGAAAATACCCATTGTGAAATTTAAATTCTCATTATATGAGAATTATCCTTATCTTTTACCACCGCACTATGCCTTGGGCCATATTCTTCTAAGCCCTTTTCTCCTCTACTTAAAAAATTTAAACTAATTATCCAACTGATCTAATACACATGCTTAAAATAAATTCATGTCGCAATTTTGATAATTTTTTCAAAAATAAAAAAATTAAATATATATTCCATCCTTACCATCCCATGAACCCCTAATATTGTTTTTGGTAGCCTATATATATATATATATATATATATATATATATATATATATATATATATATATATATATATATAAAACAGTAATATGATTATTTTTTATTTAAAATAATTTAAATATATGAATATATTGATATACTATTATATTGTTTATTTCGCCCATTTCGCCACCTCCGCCCTCCTATAGAAGCTTCCCACCGCTGCTGGTCTGCACCACCGTGCTTAACGGGATCATCGCATATTCACATTGGGCGTCAACCAGACACCAGTGGCAACAGAACGACCGCTGCTCCGTGCTCTGCGGCATCGCCGGGGCAGAGGCCGCAGTGTCCGTCTACGCCGCAATCAGGATCCAACGTCTTCGAGTTCGCCGACGCTACCGCCACCGTCGGCCTGCCCCTTAACTACTGCAGATCGAATACAAGTCCCGAATCCGTACACTTGCTAATTAATACGGACGAATTAATTAAGTAATAATGATGGAATAAAGTAGAATAATTAATATATCAATTCTACGTTGCATGCTTTGCGTTTGAATAAAAAATCGGTAATGTGCGGCTTAATTGCCTTTTTAATTAATTCACAATTGGGATTAATTACTGGCTTAAATATTAATGAGACCGGATCCTCGGATCCATAAGAGACTGGATTCTCCTGTTTATTTTTGTTTTTCTGACTAAGGATGATTCATAATGTAATTGATGTTGAATCATAATTGTGATTCGATTTTAATTGATTGTGATTTTTTCTTGAGTTCATTTTTCCATCTATGTTATAGTTTAGGTCGGGATAGACGGCCGGAGACAATCCGAAAGTTGCCCCCCACTAGGTGCCTAGTAGTCCAACCATCGTCCACCATCAGCAGCCTCCGACCACCCACTCTAATCCAAGTTATAATCTGGATGGGAATTGAACGTGAATCTAGAACGAGATTGCAATCAATTGCAAACGAATCGCGATCGTGATTTAATCACGATCCGGCCGCAA
Source organism: Zingiber officinale (assembly GCF_018446385.1). Classification (NCBI taxonomy): domain Eukaryota; kingdom Viridiplantae; phylum Streptophyta; class Magnoliopsida; order Zingiberales; family Zingiberaceae; genus Zingiber; species Zingiber officinale. The sequence goes on from NC_055988.1 coordinate 87,350,288, forward strand.
TTACATTATGGATCATCCATTGATCTACAAAAGTGGACCAAGGGATCCTTACTCGTACTAAATGGCTAGAATCTAAGAGAAGATCTTCTGGTCCACAAATTCATTTTTTGTGGACTAGAGGATGATCCACAATGTAATCTGTCCATCCTTGCTCGTATACTAAATGGCTAGTGATCCTGTCGGGAAGCTGAGAAGACGAATCTACCGGTGTGACGTGTCTGGAAGGTTGACCGCATTCCCATAACCCGGAGGTTGAACTATATCCCGTGTTGACCAAGTCGCCCGGAGTCCTCTGGTCAATAGTATCTGTAGCCAGCGATCAGGTTGCCCCGGTCTCTGGTACCCCGATGCTCGAGGCAGATCCCACGAATGTATAAGCAATCAAATAATAGCAGGACAATAAAGTAAATGTAGAACAAGTGCGATGACGTACCCTGACCCCGGGGGGCACCCTCGGATGGATCGGTGAGCTGATCGCGGTGTCGATCGAGTCGTAGCAGGCCAGACGAGTAGATGGGTGTGAGCTAGCTGAGGAGTCGGATATGAAGGTGTCGACACGAAATCCGATGCAACATGGATCCAAGAGGATGACACACGGGCCGAATATGATAGCGGCTCGCAGGCCGGCACACGACACGCAGGCCGGATAATGCTAATAACTCACAAGCATGATAACGATACGAAACGAGATAGAACGGCTCAATGGTCGGAACATAACACAGATCATGGTGGCAGAACGCAATAGCAGCGGCCCCGAAGGCCGGATCAGCAATGGCTTGAACAACGAGTCAGCGTCGAAATCGTACGTCGACATGGAGTTTGCGGCGGCTCCCGCTGGAGCCTGCGGCGGTGGTGGCGCTCATTGGAGGCAGCGATGGCGACGTCCGCTGGAGGCAGTGGTGGCGACGGTGGCGCCCGCTGGAAGAGAGCGCATTGGAGGCGGCGCCTGGCTGCCAACTAGAGGGCTGATTCGTCAATAAGAGTGCAGCCAAAGAGGACCGGCGTGTGAGTTAAGGCGCTAGATGCTGCCAGCGCTGGGGAGGCGGCGGTGGCGACCCCAGTGCTAGAGATGATGCTCGGGCGGGTTACCGGCGAGCGAGTAGGGAGAGGAAGAAGTAGTTCCATTGGAAGCGGTGTCGTAGGCGTGCGTGAGGCGGAGAGGAGGTGGCTTCCGGAGGTCCATGCCAACGGGAGGAGAGGAGGGAGGAAGAAGTGGCTTGTCGGCCCCCTTCTCGAAGGTGACGGCGAGCCATGAAGAAGAATAGGTGGCTACTCCTCATGGTGGTGGCGGCGTCCAGCAAAAGCACGATCCGGCCCCCTCCTGCATGAAGAACAGTGCTCCTCTTAAGAGCAAAAACTCTCATCATGTGAAAATACCCCTTTGCCCTTCCCTTCCTTCCTAATCCCTCCTATGTCCTAAGCTTCGTCCACATCAGCTAGAATTTAAGAGAAGATCCTTTGGTCCAATTTTTTGTGGATCAGAGGATGATCTACAATGTAATTACGGTTGAATAAAGGCCGCAATCCAACCATAATTGTTTTGTGGATCATCTTTAGTTAATAAAAAGTAGACCAAATGATCCAGTCTCCTAGAATATGGGCCGCTCGAATGAAATATTTTATATTCAGTTTTTTTGACTGACATGCATTACTTAAGATGACATGTATTAATGAAACATTTTATGTTCATTTTTTGAGTGATGGTCATTGAGATTTGGACAGTACTATATCGCTATTGCTAGAATCTAATCAGATAGAATGAAACATTTTATATTTATTTTTTTAACTGACATGCATTAGTTAAAATGACATGTATTAATGGAATATTTTATATTTATTTTCTCATATTGTGGTCATTGAGATTTAAAGAATGAAATACTTTATATTCAGTTTTTAGTTGACATAATTTAGTTGACATGTATTAATTAAGATGACAGATATTAATAGAATACTTTATATTTATTTTTTGATTGATCAGATTTTGACTATTGAGATTTGGACAGTGCTAAATGGTTAATGGTTAGAATTTAGCTAGCTAAAATAAATACACTTTATATTTAGATTTTAGTTGATATGTATTAATGAAACGCGAATATTCATTTTTTAGCTAATCATATTCTAGGATGAAGATTTATCGAAATATTAATGTTTCTACACATTATTTAAAACTATCCTTAATCTATGTATAATTAACTTATAATCAAACTCTCTCACTCTTCCTCAATAATTAATTTAGAACTTATAAATGTAAAAGAAATGTATGATAGATGTGTTTGCAACTCTAATTCTCGGCATAATCCTTCTTGATTAACAAGGTGGAATTGTACCGTAGGTACATGAATAACAAGTGAACGGTTCCTTTGGGATGGTCTAGTGGCTAGCACATAAAATATTGTCATCATAAGATCTGAGGTTTGAATTTCGATAAAATCAAAGTAAATATCTCTCTTATGTGTTAGTCACTATTCCAAAAATTAGTAGCCGCTCATGATTTACCTCTTCTATTAGCTCTGGAACGGATTGATGAAAGCAGGGGCGTAGCCAGGATTTTCGATTAGGAGGGGCAATTTTCAAAAATTCATGAAATGAGAAAGGAATAACTTACAACTCTTGGAAGATCATTGCTTTTGAGAAAAATAGAGAAGATAAAATAGAGAGGAAGAAGTAAAAAAAAAAAAGAACTTTACTTTCTTCGTTAGCAACCTTAACTAATTTCGATGAGCTCGACAATAATACAAAGAGAGCAAGCTAAGACAAAACATGACTATTTTGCCGTGCTAATAAAATTATAAAAAATACTAGAAGAGGAAGAAGATAGGGGGGTTGATGGCTGCTTGATCTTGTTGTTAGAAGAGGGCAGCAACTGGTGTTGTATTTCTTGCTTGCTGGAGAAGAGAAAGGTGAAGAAAAAAGCTTATGTGCTTTAGAAGAGGAGAGGAAAAAATTATAGGTTTACTAACATTGGAGAAGAGGAGAAGAAGCAAATGAGGAAGAGGAAGAAAAAAAATAAAAGAGAGGAATGGGCGAAGGGGTGGCATACGGTACGTTAGGATGTAACATGTGGCAAAAGGTGATTCGCTCGCCCCCAGCACCCCCGCCAACCCGTCCTTAGGCCAACACGGAGGAGGTAAATCATGGGTGGCTACAACGTTAGGATGTAACATACATAGGGAGAAGAGGGAGAGAAAAAAAATCAAAGGTTTCGTCAAAAATATCCTAATTCTTTTTAAATCGTTCGAACTCTTTTAAACATTAAACTTGGTTCGGTCATAATTCAACTTCAAATCAATTCTAATTTGAACCAACATAATTCTTATCTCCATATCTACCCGTTGAATTTAGTTCAAACTAGATTCAATTTTAATTTAACTTCCTTATTTTGTGCCCTACGATTTAGTTCATCCGTTTAATTATTATATATTTTATTTTTAAAATTCAATACTTAATATTTCAAATCATGATATTTCCTCGTATAAGTGGTACCAATGGATAACTTAGGTCATGAACTTTCCAAATATGTGATCAATTTCAGTTTTAGGCATTGAATGGTGATGAATAACTACTCAAAGTGACGATAAGGACTTCCAAATATATATATATATATATATATATATATATATATATATATATATAATTTTTAATAAAATGTGAGAGGGGGCGATCGCACCCCCTCTCCTTAAGGTGGCTACGCCCCTGGATGAAAGTACTGAAACGAATGTATTCATCTTTTACCATCATGAATAATAAATGAACGTCTTTCTATGCACTATAGTCTCATGCCTCGACATAATCATCTTTTTGTGATAAAAGGCGAATACGCTCGCCTCCAGCGCCCCCGCCAACCCGTCCCAGGGCTAACACGGAGGAGGTAAATCACGGGCTGCTACTAACCTTTGGAATAGTGACTAGCACATAAGGGAGATATTTATCTCGGCTTTACCGAGATTCAAACCCCAAATCTCATTATGATAACACCTCATATGCTAATCACTAGACCCATCCGAAGGGACCCTCTACATAATCATCTTGAACCATTCATTTATCAATTAATTAATATTTCCTCTTGAACAATTATCGTTGGACACTTACTTCAATATCTATTTTATTAAATGTTCTTTTTCAATTTAAAATTTTCTTATGCCCATTGAAATTAAAACACGTAAATAACACAGAAAGAAAGATTAAAGTGTTTATGGGAACTAGAACCCTGCATACCAAAGGGTCACGGATCCTTTAGACCATAAAATACGGTCTAAAAGATAGATTATATTATTTATAGGTGAAATTTTATAGATCACATCTATTATTATATAAATAAGATCCATAAACTTTAACCTATAAATGACAATGATCTAAAAACAAATCAAAGGTTATGATCCAGATAATCTTAACCATAGCAAAAAGGAAGCATGAGACTGAAGATCGAATTACTACCGTTGAGTTATGGGAACTAGAATGATGCATACTTTTATTATTAAATGGGGGTAAAAGATAAATTTCACTGAAAAAAATTCTCTCACTCTCTAGTCACTCAATGGTCCATTATAAACTTATTTTTAATAGTTAAATCTTTAAATAAGATTTTTTTTATAATTTTTAATATATTACATCAATACCACATCAATAATATAAAAATTTATCATTTTTTTAACAATCAAAAAATCTCTATACAATTTTTTTTATAATTTTACATTAAAAATCGTGTATATATATATATATTATCCCTATATAATTTTCATTTAATATTTTAATTAATTATCATCTTTAATTAATTTATTTATAATTTATAATTAATATATTAATTAATTTATAATTTAATTAAATATATAATTTTCATTTAATATTTAATAAGCCTATGAATTTTAATTTAATTATAATTATTTGTATTTTTATATTTATTTTTAAAATAATAATTTATTAATAATTTTATTAAAAATTTATATTATATAAAAGAAAGGAATTATTACTAACAAATAAAACATTATAATTAAATACTTTATAAAATTAACTTATTGCTAAAATAATTCACTTTAAAATTGGTTTGAAAGGGTCGGGGATGTGTCACTCGTATTTGAGGTCGGATTGTGACTACGATCCGGTCGCAAATAGTTGTGATCCCTTCTTGGGTTCACCGTCCCCATCAGATATAGTTTTTGTTCGGAACGAACGGTCGGAGGCCGCCCGAAAAACACCCTCGCTCGATGCCCAGTAACCTGGCCACTTATCCACCACTGGAGGCCTCCGGACGGCCTCTGGCCATCCGCTCCGAACAAAAACTATAACCTAGTGGGGACGGTGAATTCAGTAAGGGATTGCAATCATTTGCTGCCGGATCACGATCATGATCCGACCACAAATACGAATGACACATCCCCTGTAAAAAAAAAATTGATCCAAGAAATCTATGCTCTTAACATGCAACATTATTTGGTCATTAATCATTGGCTCATTTCCAAGTGAAAAAAAAAACAGATTTAATTTTTCGCAACGGCTCTTGAACTAAAAATCCAAAACCTCATCTTCACAATGATTAAAGATTTTTTATTTTTTTTAAATTTTACAAACCTATTAAAAAATTAGCATTAGAGATACCCTAAGTTGATCGTATAATTTACCTCAATTCATATAATTTAGGGGACAGAATACGAGAAACATCTGGAAGAAATATAATTATCTTTTATTACCATGCATACTTTATTATTAACATGTGTATGTGTTTGGAAAAATAAGAATTTTTATAGTGTTTATTCAATGTTCAATGTTTACTAATAGATTAACTCTTGAAGTGGACAACACGTTCCCACTGATAGTTCATTAGGCAAATTTGAAAATGCGCATGACTTCTCGTCCAACAATTAACATCTTAAATTTTTCATCCAACTGGAGCAAAATATCTTACAGTGCACTATAGTTGAGATTCTAATAGTGAGTGTTTGACTAATCCACTTAGCACCTTATTATTGCACCATTACATGGAGATGTTTATGTGTGTCTTAATTTTTTTTCGATAATCTAGTTATTTGAACCTTTGGTCCAACTAATCCAAGTGGTGGACGGTCTGACCTCACAGACCGACCACCCGATAAATTCAAAAGCTCAAACGATTTCTCTCGCTGGTAGCCAACATCCTAACACTTCAAAAATATTCTAGTTTACCGACGGAATTTTTTGTTAGATTAATAGCATTCTGAGGGAATCTCATTTGTCGGGACCGATTTTGTTGACGGAATTTAAATTTCTGTCGTTATAATTTTCGACGGAATACATATTTCACCAGTAAATTCCAAAAATATTTGTTGATGGAAACAATGTCTCCTTCTGTATACACCGCTGGGAACACTATTTCTGGATTTTGAACAACCAACATATATTGACAAAAACTTGTTTCCGTCAATAATTACAAACGGAAATATTATTTTCCGTTGGTAATTACTGACGAAAATAGTATTTTCTGTCAATAGTCTTTGTGTCGGTAATTACCAACTAAAACAATATTTTCGTCGGCACCTAATAAATGGATGTATCGATGGAAACCCTATTTTCGTTGGTACTTACCAACGAAAACCATTAATTCCGTTGATAAATACCAACGGAAATAGTGGTTTTTGTCAAAAAATATTAAGATACAGTAATGATACGAAACTAGGAATACCGACGAAAATAGTGTTTCTGTTGGTATTACATTGGTTAAAAAAAAATAAAAATGAATATTTTGTATTGTGTAAAATCATCACAAGCAATGACATTTCATACATACAAGCATCACATTTTACAATTCATACATAAAATCACATTTTACACATCCTAACAATCCTTACATACAAACAAACACAATTCTAATAATACATATATCCTAATAATTCATATATCACAAACACAAATAAACTTGTATAAACAAATAGTCTTGTGGATTAAAACAAATAAAAATAAATACAATCTAAACAATAAGCAAGCACAATAATAGAAACAAATATCTATATCTAAATCTAATTGTATATAATCAAATATATAAATTCATATCATGATAGAAAATGTTCCAAAAAATACTAGTAATATAAAATCCAGAAAGTTAAATACGATAGATTATGATCAGATTGATATATAATTTAAAATTTTGTATATATGTATCACTAATTTTATATGTAATAAAAAGATACCTGGATAGAAAGATTATAGATGACGACGATGATCATGATGAATATGTAAATAGGGACTCTTGAAATATATAGTAATATAATATTTAGAAATGAGCATATTAGAATATCAAAACTAAATATATTTTGATGATTTATGCATGATAAATAAAAAATTAAATTGTAGTTGAACAAATCTCAAAAAAACTAATCACTATGGTCTAATGAGTCTTGAGTCCCCTGTGACTCAAAATCATATGGTGTTTGGGTGTGGGAGAAATTAGCCACGACTGCTTGTATATAGGCAAAGAGAGCTTTATTATCCGCATCACATTTGACCCTCCTTCGATCCTCCTCGGCTCTCCTATGCTCCTCAGCAGCCCTCCTATACTCCTCAGTGACCCTCCACTGATTCATAGTAGTCATCCTCTCATCCATTGACTTCAGTTGAGTGCGTAGTTTTTCGTTTTCGCGTCTTAAATGTTAGAACCCCGGGTAGTTTTGATGTAGTGAACCAAGTTCAATTAGGTTCTGTTATATTTGATCCTTGTGTCTAAGTGTGCAAGAGCTTAGGAATGCAAGAAGTCGACCAGAAGATGCAGCTAGTGAGAAGGACGGTACGAGGGAGAGCTAACGGGCTCGGTGCGTCCGAGGAACGAGGTGCTGTGGAAGAGTATACCAGTGGACGAGAAGGACGTGAGTGATGTTCGAGAAGTCGGGGAGGAGGCTTAGCTTGCTAGAGGAGAAGGCCAGAAGATGGGTTCGGGTGAGCCCAATTCTGGATGAACGAAATCACCCAAACGATCAGAACAGCAAAAGAGCAAAGGGAGTGCTGTAAGAGTTGTTGGAGGCGCCTTCAATAGAGTTGAAGGCGCCCTTGGACTTCTCTGTAGAAGGTGCCTACCATGGCTGGAAGGCACCTTTGATGAACAATATGAAGGCCCCTTCAAAGGCTACAGATAGGAAGGTACCTTGGATCTCTTTGGAGGCGCCTTCAAGTTACGGATAGGATTTTCTATGAGCTATAAAAAAACCCCTGGAGCTAGGAAATATTCAACAACTTCGGTATTCATTTCCTAGTAACTTTATGAGCATTCAAAATATGTAAAAGCTTCTCCGCCTTCAACGAAGGAGATCTACTAGTTCTTTTTCAACTTCTTGGATTAAAAATCACCTAGGTTGTAACCAAGTAAACCTCTAGTCTTTCACTTATTCTTTATTTATTAGTTGTTCATTTATTGTTATTATAATTGTTGTCGTGCTACTAATATATGTTGAAAGAACAAGAAGAGTTTTTCCATTTTTAATTTACAGGCAATTCACCCCTCCCCTTTTGTCGGTCGCACGGGCGTTAACAAGTGATATCATAGCTCAATCGCTTCAGAAGGATTAATCACCAACTGAAGTATAAAGACGATGGTCGGACCCAACATCTACCCACCTAAGTTCGAGGGGGAGTTCGCGAAATGGAAAAGAAAAACGGAGGTATTTTTAAAACTAATTTTGATTTATTGTTAATATTAAAATATGGATTTGTAGTACTGAAAGATAAAGAGGAGTATCAATGGACCAAGAAGGAGCAAGCATATTTTGTGGTAAATGGATGAGCTGAATTCCATCTATTGAGCGTGTTACCTTCACAAGAAGTTAACAGAATCGACGCCTACGAATCAGAAAAGGAACTTTGGGAGAAATTCCTAGAACTATATGAAGGTACATTCGAAGCCAAACTCATGAGACGGGATCTGCTTCAGAACTAAATCAACAACCTCCGGATGGAAGAAGGTGAATCAGTTGCTCACCTACACGGAAGAATCAAAGAGCTAATCACTGATTAACAAACCTCAGAGAAATGGTAACTAATCAGGACACACAAAGGTATACTTTAAATGTGTTCTCGAGGACACTAGAATGGACATCTATAGTAGACTCCTACTATATCTCTAAAGACCTTGAGGTAAGTATATTAAAAAGTCTCTTTTCTACTTTCGAATTACACGAGTATCGATGTGTAAGACAAAGAAAGGGACCAAGTCAGAACCTAGCACTACAAGCTCAGAAAAGCGGACCAGACTCAGACTCCAAAGCATCCATCGACGTAGATGAAACAACATTATTAGTAAAAAAAATTAATAGACTTATCAGATCTAACAAATTCAAGTCGCAGATGAAAAAGGACTTAAGAAGCAAAAGGAAGATTCGATGTTACAATTACCAAGAAGAAGGACACATCAAGGACGACTACCTTAAACTGAAGAAAGACAAGGGCAAAAGACCAACAAGAGTGAAACTCAAGAATTTAAAGGCAACATGGGATAAATCTTCATCCTTCGAATTCGAGATCGAGGCCTACGCCGGACTAACCCTATTGGCCGGCCACCAAGGAGAAGATGAAAGCAGCTTATAAATGAGTATCGATGAAGGGAGAGGATCATCAGAAAAAGCTACGATGAAGAGGAAATATCAGAACACGGGGTAAGTAAGATATACACCTTAACTCCTAAAGAGTCATTTCAATTTATTAAATTACTTTCAAGGATTTAGTAAAACTAGAAAGAGAAAATACTGAATTTAAAACAATCTTAGCAAAAATCTGTCCTTTAGAAATGTATGATAAGTAAAAGGAAGAAAATAAAAAATTGAAGGACCAAATCAAAAAATCTAGAAATTCTGCATGTCTTAATCAAAATATTTGGAAAAATGATAAAAGTCTAAATTGGTATTTTAGAGACCATAAGGGACAAATTAGAAATATGTTCCTAAAAGATTCTTAATCAATCAAGTAGTAAGAAACCTATATTGGGTTTCCAAATCCTACTTAGAATAAATTATTTTTTTAAAAAAATAATTACAATTTGCAGAAAAAAATTAAATATTTATTTTTTTAAAAAATATTTTGTTTAGAAGTGGTTGTTGTTTCAATATCTACGAAGGCCTAGTGCCTCGCCACAGTCTGAAGTCAATTATTGAAATAAATGTTTAATAGACTAACTGTTAAATAGTTAACTGTTATAATCTTTTAATAAAAAAATTATTATTTGTTAAAAAGGTAGTTTTTAAATTAAAGTTTTTTTAAATTTAACTCCTTTGTGCAAAATTTTAGATTTGCCTTATATATATTCAACTCCTATATTTAGATTTTTTCAATACTCGAAAATATATGTTTGTAAATTTTTGATAAATAATGAATTTTTTTATGGATTATTTGCCAAAAACTTCATTTCTAAAACTAAAAAAAATCTTAAAACTTATTTTTGACAAATTTAAATTATGTTGACCCTTAAGAAAATTTTTCCTTAACCCTTAGAAAATTTTAATTCTTTATCTAACTTTGCCTTTTTCACTTTATTTTGGATGTGATCAACGAGGGAGAAATTAGTACAAGTTCGGGGAAGTTTGGATATTTGCATAATTATACAATTTTTTAAAACAAAGTTCTTTAATTCATTGTAGTGCAATTGTTATTTGCAATTTACTTATGTTATTGCATTTGTTTAACTCTAACTTGAACTTGAGTTGATGCACATCAAAAAGGGAGAGATTGTTAGAACCCCGAGGTAGCTTTGATGTGGTCAACCAAGTTTAGCTAGGTCCTGCTGTATTTGATCCTTGTGTCTAAGTGTGCAGGAGCTTAGGAACGCAAGAAGTCGAGCAGAAGACACGACTATAAAGAAGGACGGGACGAGGGAGAACCGATGGGCTTAGTGTGTCCGAGGGACGAGGTGCTACAAAAGAGTACATCGATGGACGAGAATGACATGCACGACATTCGAGAAACGAAAAGCCATGGAGGAAGCTTGCTCGAGGAGAAGACCGGAAGATGGGTTCGGGTGAGCCCAATTCTGGATGGACAAAATCATCCAAACGATCGGAGCAGCAAAAGGGTAAAGGGAGTGTTGTAAGAGCTGTTGGAGGTTCCTTCAATAGAGTTGAAGGTGCCTTCATCGAAGGCGTCTTCCAGCCTTTGAAGGCGCCTTCCGATAGCCATTAGCCGCAGATACGATTTATCCTCAGTGGATAAAACTTATCTAATGGAAGGCGTGTTCAACTTCTTTGGAGGTGCCTTCAAGCTACGAATAGAATTTTTCAGGAGCCATAAAAAGATCCCTAGAGCTAGGAAATATTTAACAACTTTAGTATTCATTTCCTAGCAACTTTATGAGAGTTCAAAGTGTATAAAAGGCTTCTCTGCTTTCAATGAAGGAGATCTACCAGTGATTTTTCAACGCTTTGGATTAACAACCACTTAGGTTGTAACTAAGTAAACCTTTAACCTTTTACCTATTCTTTATTTTATTAGTTGTTCATTTATTTTTATTTATTGTTGTCGTGCTGCTAATCTACGTTCAATTTTTATAATAGATTTTGGTCGAACCCCATTGAAGGACCTAGAGAGTTCTGATTGCACTCATTTTAGTACCTGTGGATTTATGGGGTTACAAGGAGTTTTAATATGTTATCCATTGTTTATTTCAATTTCTCAAATAATAAGTAAGAATCATCAAAAATTTTCACGTTGGGACTGATATGGAATCATATCGGGCTCAATGTGGGCCTTATATCATTCCATATCAGGCCCACGTTGGCCCTGATACGATTCTATATCAGGCCCAACGTGGACCTAATATCATTATATATCAGACCCACATTGGGCTTGATATGATTCCATATCAGACCCAACGTGGAGAATTTTGGTGATTTTTTCTTATTATATTTTAACACCTCTAAGAAGTCGAAAAAACAATAGATAGCATATTTGAACTCCTTGCAATCTAGAAATCCATAGGAATTGAAATGGATGTAATCGAAACTCTCTAAGTTCATCAGTGAATTTTGATCGAAACCCACTGATGGACTTAGAGAACTCTGATTGCACTCATTTTAATTCCTATGGATTTATGGGGTTGTAAGGAGTTCAAATATGTTATCCATTGTTTATTTAAATTTCTTAGATAATAAGTAAGAATCACCAAAATTCTCCACGTTGTGTCTGATATGGAATCATATTAGGCCAAATGTGGGTCTTATATCATTCCATATCAGACCCATGTTGGGCCTGATATGATTACATATCAACGTAGAGAATTTTGGTGATTTTTTCTTATTATATTTTAACACCTCTGTGAAGTTGAAATAAATAATAGATAGTATATTTGAACTCATTGTAATCCAGAAATCCATGGAATTAAAATGGATGTAATCGGAGCTCTCTAAGTTCATCAGTAGATTTTGATCGAAATCCACTGATGGATTTAGAGAACTCCGATTGCACCTATTTCAGTTCCTATGAATTTCTAGAGTTACAAGGAGTTTGAATATGTTATCCATTATTTATTTCGGCTTCTCAGATATGCTAAAATGTTTTTAGAAGAATCAACGTTCAAAAGAAAGAAAAAAAGGAGAGAAAAGAGAAGAAAAGTTGTATGCATAAGAGAAAAGAGAAGAGAGAGAAATGACAAAGAAAATAAAAAGAAAAGTGATCAGGAGGGTAAAATGAGAAAAACACTATAAAATGATACTATTCTTTGATAAATAATAAAGTAACATGCATCTTTTTATAAATTCAAAAATTTAGATACATCTTTGATTAAATTACTATAAATTTAATAAAATAATTTACTTTCACATGAGGATTCGGACGAGGATACTCAAATTCTCGACATAATCCTTCTTAATAATTAATTTATCAATTAATTAATATTTCTTCTGGAACAATTAATGTTGGAAGTTTACTCCAATCTCTTTTATTAATTTTTCTTTTTAAATTTAAAATTTTTTTATGTCCATTAAAATTAAAGCACGTCAATAACAAAGAGAGAAAGAAAGAAAAATTACAGTGTTTATGCATGGGAACTAGAGCTGTGCATACTTTATTATAATAATGAAGCACGAGATTGAAGATCGAAAGGGTATCTCTAATGTAATTTACAATAGATTTGTAAAATTAAAAAAATCTTAATAAAAAATTTAAATAAAGGTAAGATGAGATTTGGGGTTCGTAGTTTAAAAATAGTATTAAAAATTTAAATCTAACTTTTTAAAGATTATGCTTGTAATTAATGATAAAATAGTATTATATTACGATTTGTGGTTTATAATATAGAAAGATATATGATTTGTTATGTAAACTCATAAAAAAAATTCTAAAGTTCTACTATTCTCTCACTATCAAAAAAACATCTATATAACTTTATTCTCTCACAATCAAAAAAATATCTATATAACTTTTCTTATAGATCTTACATTATAAATCATATATCTTTATTTATTATTTTTTTATTTAATATTTCTATATAATTTTTATTTAATATTTAAATTAATTATAATTTTTAATTTAATTTATTTTATACTTGTTAATTACTAAATTAATTAACTTATAATTTTAAATTTAATTAAATTTATATTTTTTTATTTAATATTTAATTAACTTATGAATTTTAATTTAATTATTATCAAATATATTTATTTTATAAGAAAAATGTACAATTTTAATTATTGCTAACCATTTAAAAAATAAAATATTATAATCATTCAAACTTTTTTATTGTCCCTAGGTTATAGTGTCGCGATAAGATATCCAAGATGTCACTCAGGTACCCACAGTTTGAACTTCAGTTATGACATATTTGTAGGAATTTTTTTTCCAAATGGAGGACACAATCAAAAGATGATGAGCTTTTAGGTTGGACGTCGTATGCGCTTCCTGATTTATCCTAATGGTCGATGAAAAATTTATGTGGGACCAGATCGATCACTTCTAAAGATAATCAATGAAACAACTAACTACGATTTAGGGGTGAGCAGTCAACCCGTCAAACCGATCAACCCGCTTATATCGAACTGAACCGAACCGAAAAAAATAATCCATCGGATATAGGGCCGGATGTAAGATCCTGATATTGCATTATCTGATCTAGTAGGGCCGGATAGTTTTTCATCCCAATAACCGAACCAACTCGATCCGCGATTACCCCTACTTGTAGCAACTACTGTTCATAAGCTGCTACACATTGTAGCACCTACTGTCGTTAAGCTGCTACATGTTATAGTAGTTATTTCCAATTAACTACTACAACGTATAATGAGTAATGTCTATTATCATTTTAAAATATTTTATTTTTTTGTTGTACTTATATTTATATTTTATACTTCATTGGATATAGGGTCGGATATTCAAATAACTGACAATCCGTCGAATATCTGATACATAAGAACCGTCGGATATAGGGTCGAATGTAGGTCCTGATATTATATTATCTGATCTAATAGGACCAGATAATTTTTTATCCTAATAATTAAATCAATTCGATCCATGATCATCCTATTACGATTATATATGTTTTTATTTAAAATTTTTTGTCAAGAATTTTTAATTTTATAAGCCTACGACAAACTAAATCTTTAATTAGAGAGGCTCTTAAAGAGATGCTTTCAAATTACTATTGTAGCTTGGATTTATTGGAACCAGAACCATGCCTACTTTTGTAGCATGGTTTCCGTATTTTTTTTTTTATGATTCCTTTTCAGCCCACCGACAAATCGTCAAAAAAAAAAAACATTCTTAACTATAGCTGAGATTTTAACCATGGAGGCTTGGCTAATCATTAATCAAATAGCTATTTCACCGTTGCATCATTAGATGAAGATATTTATATATTTCTCATTTTTTTTATAATTTAGTTATGTGAGCCTTTTGTCCAACTAGTCAAGGAGGTGGAGAGTCCGATCCCACGTATTGATCACCCCACAAATTTACCAGAGAATGATTTCTTACCTCGACAGCCAACGTTCTAGATTTATTGTCTCTCGATAATAATAAAAGATAATTACATTCACTCTAGATATTCTTTATCGTCCGTCTCTAAATTTTCCAAAGGAGATAAATAATCCCCAGAAATTTAAAAACGTTGTTAATGGAACCTAATTACAATTAGTTAATTAAATGCATGGATCCATTAATTTTCGACATATTACGCTAGCTGCTCTATAAATTCTCATCGCTTCTCGCCATCTTTTGCCATCAACTGAAATTGAGTCGAAGTGGCATTTCGTCGAGCAACAACATGGCATTCTCCAGATCTGCCGCCGCTGCGGTTTCCTCTCCCTCGCCTTGCTCTGCTCCGCCCTGTTCACAGGCGGCGAGGCCCTGTTCCTGCCCATACTGCCGCCCTCCGGCAGCTGCCCCGTCAACGCGCTAAGCTGAATCAGCGTCTGCTCCAGCCTCATCAGCGGCCTCGTCAACGTCAGCTTCGGGAACCTGCCCAGGCGACGCCGTCGACGTGCTGCACGCTCATCGCCGGCCTCGCCACCTTCGACGCCGAGACGTGCCTTTGCGCCGCCTTCAACGCCAGCGTCTTCGGAGCCTCTTACGCCCTGAATGCCACTAACGGCGTCAGTTTGCTCCTCAACAACTACGGCCGGAACTCCACCGGCTACCAGTGCTAATTACTGATACATCAAACAAGATCCTCTCTCTCTCTCTCTCTCTCTCTCTCTCTCTTATATATTGTTCGTAGTGTTGTATCTGTGTATGTGTGTATTGTTAATTAATATAGATTGTGTAATATAAATAAGTTTACATAAATATAAAATCACATTTATTCAAAATGTAATAAATATTTTTGAACACCAATGTCACTAAGGCCATGAAAGAGAACATTAGCACGACGATAGCTAGTTGTCAAGCCATAAAAGAGAACATTAGTACGATCGATGATAGCTAGATGTCACATGTTTGAATCACCAAATAACCTTTTGTAATACAAGATAAAATTATATATAATAGATTCAATATGATCTAATCTTTAATTGAGATTCCGCATTGAGTAGAACTTTGTATACCTGATTGTCCATTAATGTCACTCAAGGCCATGAATATGAGTAGAAATATAATCTCATGATTCATCCAGATAAGAACAAGCTTAAATTTAATGGAGTGATTTGGAATCAGCATCCCATCATGATTACATCACAATTTCAAACGATTGGTTTAAGTTCAACATGAATGATTCTTAGATTAATAAACAGAAACCATTAACATGAATCACCTGTATTATTATAACACCAAATAATGTTACCAAACAAAAACTGTATACATCAAAAACAAAACATCAGATAACAAGGTGCATAAACAAGAATAGCTGCCTAATTAACAAGATTAATTTGAAGAAATCCTTCATACACACAGACACACATCAAAAGAACATCATCTTAATTGATTCATCATGCTCTTCTATATTATAAGATGAACGTGCATACAGAATAATGGAAAGAAGTCATATTTGGCTCTTTATATCAAAGATCATATAGGTTGAAGGTAACTTCAGAAGAAAAAACAAATTATAAAGAAAGATACAGACTCATTCCTTGATAATTATATTCATTATATATATGGACAAGCTGTATAGCTTTAGATAAATTTTCTAGAGCTAAAAGCTCATCTTCATATATCAAGTAGCGAATTATATCAATCTATAACTCTTCTATGTATAATATGAACTAGTCTCTTTCATTCCAGCAAATCAACATCATGATGCATCTCTTTCATTCCAGCAAATCAACATCATGATGCATCGCCGGAGGATGTAGAACCTTGCCCTTTGCTCACTTACTAGCAGCCGGCACCGGTGGGTGAAAGATAAGGATTGCAGCTTCTTCTCCCTCTTTGCCATTGCCAGCAACTCTTCTCTCTTTTCTAAGCTCAAACTGATGCAGACGAATGAAAGGAAAAGGTCTGATGGTGCTTCAATATGAGATCCTGCTTGTGGTTGGCTCTTTTTGGATTTGAGATCTCATTTAAGTATTGATGGCTATGAACTGAGAGCTTTATAGTTAGCAATAGACAGTATCTGAGATTGGTGGGGTCAGAGGTGTGGGGGCAGATGAGATTATGGTAATTAGGTTTTGGCCCCTTCCTTGACATGATAAGGAATTGAAATGGATAGGCTTCATAATGGCAATCAACTAGTCACTAGCTGAAACCAAGAACAGGCACTGAGCTGCTATTCCTTTTCTGATGAAGAATTGGCCTCCACCTATTTTCTTTCTCCAAAAAAAGAAAAACATGTGTTTCTAGTAAAGTAATCAAACTTGTGCTCATCCTAGAATTTGTATTCATGCACAACAATTAGTAGCACTAGCTATTCAGAATCCACATAAATCTAATCACATCATTGCGCTAATCATGCCTAAAGCATATTTCAATGAGAAATGATGGCATAATGGTAAAGCAACATACAATTAAAATTCCTATTCATAACTTTTTGACATAATTTATGCAACTCTCCATCCTTTTCATGACATAGAAGGTGGTAATATATTCTTCTTTTTGGTAAAAAACAGATGCTAAAATCCTGCAAAGATAAAAAAAAAATCCACATGTATATCATTGTCATATTTGCCTAATGTGGATAGTACAAACAAGTATTTGTAATGAGAAACAGGACAAGAAAGAAAAATATAGTGTTGCTGAAAATAATAATGAAAGGTCCCACTCACTTTGTTGAATTGTGCCTGAAAAGCGAATAATTAATTTAGGGGCATAAGCTGAAAATAATAGTGCAAAACTGAAAAATGCGAGTTGTATACAGAGCATGGCATGCTGAAGCTAAATAATTCTCTCACTAGGATTCTATCCTCAAATTCCACAAACACATGGGTAGAATACTCTCTGGCTTGACTGGATAAGGTTTAGTTTTGTCTATGGCCAAACACGCAAAAACACTAGGCATTGTAATGACAAAGGCCAACCTAACATACACATGAGTAACATACTGCAAACAAAAAAAAAGGAAAAAGGTGTTTTGCAGGAAGGAACAACACTTCTTGCATTCAGAATATTTGATCCAGAATTAAATAAAATGAGTTCAACAGACCCTGTGCAACTGAAAAGTGGGGATTACTTATCCAATGATAACAACCAAAGCCACCAGTTCTCCTGAATATGGACTGACTAGCCATGGACGAATAAGGATTCAGTGTTCATGATCACCTTCTCTGGACCGGCTTATAAAGAACAACAGTAACATATTTAGATAAGAAACGATGGGTTATCCCAAGAGCAGCAGCAGATCTGGAGACATCTCGATTTTCAATGTAGAGGTGGTTAAGAATCACATTTTGAGGCACAGAAAGACTACTTGGATCATCTTGGCTGGGTAGATAGTTCAGCAAGGTTTGCTGCAGATGAGGAGGGACAAGCAGGGGGTCTCGAGCTTCATCCTCAATTCTTGGTATGGGATTGTTGTAGCTTGAATCGGGCGATGTGGGAACTTCAAAACCCATGACACTGACTCCTTCCTACGGCATGAATTTCCTCTTCAGGTTACAAAAGGGCTGATCGATGTAATACCAAACAAAAAGTTATCACTTACATGGTCATCTCCATTTGTTCGATCCATGGTTTAGTTAAACTGATCTGGTTTCAGTAATAAGCCTGTTAGGAAAACAATTACTAGAAAACCTTACATGAGAACAAAGAAAGCATCCAATTTCTTATATATAGACATAAATATATCAAAATTAAAACAAATATTTTATTGAAACAAAAATGATTTTTTGGCCACAACTAAAGCATGAAAACATCAGCTCAAAATTATGCTCCATTTCCTTTGAACTCCAAATGACCAAGATATTATGATCATCAATCCTAGTCAAATACATTTTCAGAAATCAACACAGATCTTTTTGGCACCTAATCCTCCCTACTATGTTTCATGAACTCGTTACCAAAGCTTTAACTAAGATCAGCCTTACAAACTCATGTGAACCCTGAGTCAATCTTGATGTCCTCTTTCTAGTGGTAAGAGTGACATTAAGAGTCATTTGGTGGAAAGTATTTATTATATAATAATGTGGATTATTGTACAGGTAAATTGCCAATTATAAAATCATTCATAACCTTGTATTATAATGTTTACTAAATGTAATTATATCATTGCAAAATTACAAGAAATCTTACATTGACATGTTTGATAAAATAAAGATTACCAGAAATTATAATTCAATTTCCATAAAACCCCATGGAACCAACATATTCCTGAACTCTACTCAAAAGTCATAACATTAAGCACTCTTTCAAATTTGCAAACTCTCAAAAGATAAGATACATGCTACTCTAACTCATACAGCTTGTTTGGAACAAACACTAGAAAGAAAGAAAAGAATTTCAGTTCCTAGATAGAAATGAACTCTAAGAAACTAAGACTTACAGTTGTGCTTCACATTAACGTTGAGGTCATATATATAGCGCAAGTTAACAAATTAGTAAATTGTGGGCATAATAAGTAATAACAACAAAATGAACAGGAATTGCAAATTTCAATACAGAAATCCAAAGTTACCGAAGAGTTGGAATTCACATTCCTAAACTCTATCATTCCAAACTAAAGGAATTCATTGAAGACAATGGCGAGACACTGAGTATTGTCAAGGATTTTCCAAGTCCAAATTAAGCGGTGATGCACAACTCATTGTGAACAGAACACTGATAGTTCAATCACTCTTTGAAATAAAGTTGGAATTTTTAAACCAGAATTAAAAATGTAGACTAACGATCTACTGCTAGAAGATACCGCAAGAAATCAAAACAAGGATAAGTATATAGAATCACAGTGTCAATAACTAAATACAAGATCGCTTATCGCGCCGACGGTCTACTGTTTCAGCAAGGAAAAGTTAATGGGAATCTACCCCTTGATCTGGAAAAAGAAGAAAGAGAACAAGAAGGAGAGGAATACCAGATAACTTCGGTCAAATATGGAACGAAATCCCTTGTCGTCTCACCGCTATTAACGTCTCCGTTGGCCGGCGATGGCTGAGTAAGAACACCCGTTCTTCGCCTTTCGTTTCCTTCGTCGGGTTAGGGCCAAAGATGGGGGACGAAGAAATTATTACGACAAGTAAAATGTTCACTCTGCTCCGTGTGATCTTATTTTTATCAATTTGCCCCCCGTTAGCCAAGTGCATATAGCCACTCAAATAGTGTTCTTGGAGGGGTCTAATGACTAACGCATGATATATTATCATCATAAGATCTGGAATTTAAATCGTGATAAAATCAAGGTAAATGTCTTCCTTATGTGCTAGTCACTGTTTCAAAGGCTAGTAGTCACCCATGATTTACCTCCTCCATATTGGCCCTGGGACGAGTTGACGAGGGGGCGTTGGGGACGAGCGTATTCGTTTTTTTTTATCACCATATAGTTACTCAAATATATTGTCCGTTCGGATGGGTGTAGTGGCTAGCGCATGAGGTATTGTCATCATGAGATCTGAGATTCGAATATCGGCAAAATCGAGGTAAATACCTCTCTTATGTGCTAGTCACTATTCCAAAGGCTAGTAACCGTCTATGATTTATCTCTTCCGTATTGACCTTAGGACGAATTAATGGAGATATTAGGGGCGAACGTATTCACTTTTATTGTCATCATATAGCCATTCAAATATACATTACAATATTAACTGAAAATTTTATTCTAAATTTTAGGTTGAATAATTAAAAAAAATTATTATTTTTTAAATTATATATTTATAAATAATATTTATTTTTAAATTTAAAGAATAAATTTTATTCATTAAATATTCAGAAAATAAATAAAAAAAATTGATATATGATATTTTAAAAATTAGATATCTAAATTTAATAAAATAATTTTTTTATTCTAAATTATAGATTTAGATAAGAAAATTAATATTAATCTTCTACGAAGAAGGGGAGCTTGACTTTTGTTTTAGGAACTCTTACAATAATATAATACATGATATTAACGGATCGGTTCTTAGGTGCATGTGTAAGGTTGAGAGATCACTGGAGATTACATCATCCGCTGGACTTTCACTCGGATATTTATCAGTTTGGATTTTTATATTTGTCTCCGTTCATATTTTATCTTAAATAAATAAATAAATTATCTCCGTAATGCCAAGTAATAGAAATATCATCCGGCTCTATCTGAGACCTCCTATTGATAGAAACTATACTTTAAAATCATGAATCCAAGTTAGAGAAATAATCTCTTTCGTTTTATAGTAACTCTACGAGACATAATATGGATGGAAACTTTGTATACCGAATTGTTTTTTGTCAAAATATACATTATAATTTAATAATAATTAAAATATTAATAAATGATCAAACTCAAACGAAATAACCAAGCAATCTTTTAATCTACTTTAATTAAGACATTTGATTATTCTCCATGAATACAATTATAATTGATTTAATTTTAAAGAAATACAATCGTAGCTAACTTTTAATCAGTTATATATATCTTACTATTTTATTAAAAATCTCCCCCTTTTACTAACTAACTGAAGCCTAAAATGAATTTACGTTAATATCTTTTTTTCTATTCACACTAAAAAATATTCCAAAGTTTATTAGTAATTTCACAAGCGAAACAATCAGTGATCTAGAGTTCGAGACTTAGTTGCGGCATATTATTATGAATTTTTCTCATCATTAATTTTCTCTGATTGTTTTATATAAAAAAATATAGTTCTCTTTAGTCCCATATCTTAAAATTGACAACACTATTATCAAAGAAGTTTCTATAAATATTTTAGGCCGACAATGTTAAAAAAATACTTTTCTTAGTTTTTTTACCAAGATAAGTATAATATTAAATTAAATTAAATTTTTTTCATAGGGAAGCCGTAAGGATAATATTTGAAAATCCAAACAATTCGAATTTTCAAAGACCCAAATAATTTAGATTTTCAAAAGTAAGGTACTTTACCCTAATGACTTTCTAATGACTCTACTTTAGTATTTTAGCATAACTTACTATTTTATTAAAAATCTCCCCCTTTTACTAACTAACTTTGGTGAAGCCTAAAATGAATTTACGTTAATATCATTTTTTCTATTCACACTAAAAAGTATTCCAAGGTTTATTAGTAATTCCACAAGCGAAACAATCAGTGATCTAGAGTTCGAGACTTAGTTGCGACATATTATTATGAATTTTTCTCATCATTAATTTTCTCTGATTGTTTTATATAAAAAAATATAGTTCTCTTTAGTCCCATATCTTAAAATTGACAACACTATTATCAAAAAAGTTTCTATAAATATTTTAGGCCGACAATGTTAAAAAATATACTTTTCTTAGTTTTTTTTTACCAAGATAAGTATAATATTAAATTAAATTAAATTTTTTTCATAGGGAAGCCGTAAGGATAATATTTGAAAATCCAATTTAGATTTTCAAAAGTAAGGTACTTTACCCTAATGACTTTACTAATGACTCTACTTTAGTATTTTAGTATAAAATACTTTAATTAATATAATTTCATTATAAAGGGTCAATATGATTTCAATATATTATATTACACACGCGACGCGTGTGCACGATCACTAGTATATATATATAGAGAGAGAGAGAGGTATGATCTCCTGCGCGCTCGCATAGTGCGCGACTGTGCGCGCGCGCAGGAGATCGCTCGGTTTTTTTTTAAAATATTTTAAATTAAAAAAATCAATTAAAAAAATTAACATTTCCTTATATAAATTTCTAATACATTAATATATCCCCTCAACATATTACAATACTCAATAACTACTTAAATTAATTTTATTTTAATTTTTTTTAAAAACCAAACACTATAACCTAATTGGGAAGTCTGAACCCTAGAGGTAAAATCTAAAAAAGAAAATAGCTTTAACACTATAACCCAAAGCCTGAACCCTAAAAATAAAATTTTTAAAAAATATTTTAATTATTTTTTAATTCATAAATTAAAAAAATAAAAAAGAAAAAATAGTTGATATCCTGCGCGACGCGCACAGTCTCGCACTGTGGCGTCGCGCAGGATAACAATTTCGTGTATATATATATAATCATTATATAAATTTTAAAATTACTAAGTCGCATACCTGGTACTCATTTTCCCCCTTTTACTCTTCCTAATTAATTGGTAGTTTTACCAATCGAGTGCATATCAATCGATTGAAAATGGTTTTCTGATCCTAAATCTAAACTCAAAATGGTTTTCTGACCCTAAATCTAAACTCTAAAATATGATTCGTGTTTAAAAAATTACTATTCTCAATATAATGGATCAAATTAATATTTGAAGATAAAATATAATCAGAAGAATTAAACGAACATACATGATCAAAATCGGCTAATGAATCTAGAGAAGTCGAAATGATATGAAATCAAATCTTGTGTGTTCGTCTAATTCTCCTTATTATATATTCATACACTTAAACATCAAATTGACACATTATATTAAGAAAAGTGATTTTTTGAACATAAATGTGTCTGAAAAATGTATTTCGTATTAAAAAAATTATTGTTCTCAATATAATGAGTCAAATTGATGTTTGAGAGTATGAACCTAGTGTTGGAGCAATCTTGCTCTAGACATTGCTCACTATTGATGTTTGGTTAAATAAGTTTAAGTTTGACATTATTTGTGATCTAACATAAATGTTGAGTAAGCAGGTACGAAGAAAAGTATAAAGACTTGGCAAGGAAAGTCCAAGAAGATAGTCTTAGCGGATGAAGTCCCGGAGGTGCGGTCTCCTAGCAAAAGGAGACTTAGCATGACAAAGCCGAAAGTAGCACTTGAATGCAAGCGCAAGGATGAGGAGCCATGGAAGCGGAAGCATCCTAAGAGCACAAGGCTGACGGAAGATGCTTAGAGGCATAAAGTCTAAGCTAAGGGAATGTTTTAAGTGTAAAAAAGAAATATGTAAAGTGTTGTAAATCTCAGGTTGTAAAATGTTGTAAATCTCAAGCTATAAGATACAAGTCGATTGGTACTTATACCAGTCGACTGGTACCAGGTAACAATGAACAGAGAATAGCCAGATGGATTGCAGTCCAGTACCAGTCGACTGATACTGGTACCAGTTGACTGGTAAATGATCGTTATGGAATGACGGTAGAAAATCTCACCAAATCTTAAGTACCGTTGAAGCTCATCAGTCGATTGATTGGTACATCAGTCGATTGATGTCGAGAAAAACTATAAAAATAATTTTTGGAGCTTGGAGAAGTAAGTTAGTATTCTAATCGAAAGTGCTCTCCAAGTGATTCCTAAACTGACAGAATCTCAGTCTCCTCCTAAGCTTAGCTCTCATCTTGTAAGAGGAAGAGATAATCGTGTAAAAGTTTCTCCACCTCTGTTCTTGGTTTGAAAAGGAGAAAGTCTTAGTGAAGCTTGATCATGTGGGTGTGTGCCTTGTATTAGTGACCTCAAGGAGGTGGAGACCAAGTAAATCGAGGAGTTAGCATTATTTTTTTAGTATTTCACTATTTCTATTCTATTCTATTTGCTTCCGCTAACAAGTTGTAGGTGAAAATCGAAAAAAAAACTATTCACCCCCTCTAGCCGGACGCAAAGGTCCTATCAATTGGTATTAGAGCCCAGATCGCATCGGAAGAACTCATTGTCAACCGAAGCATCAAGATGGCATTTCAAGAGGGATATAGCACCGCTCAACCACCTTTTTTTTTATGGCAACGACTTCGCATATTGGAAAGGTAGGATAGAGTATTACTTAATGAATGAAATTGAAAATTGGTTTAGTGTTGTAGATAGATTTGGGAACCCAAAAGATGGGTCGGGAGCACCTCTTCCAACCAAGGATTGGACAAAAGAGATGGCAAAGAAGGCTCAAGCAAATGCAAAGGCCATAACAACCCCACAATGTGGACTCTCAAAGTGTTGGTTGCTACTCGGAAAACCGATAGGTTCCACTGTACAAAAAATTTTGTACAAAGGTCTGAACCTTTTCCTAGCTACCATGTGTTCTTTTAAATTAAATTTTGGATCGCCTGCGGAACTTAACACGTTTGATCCAAAACTTAATCTATTTGTTCTTTTAGGTTTTGACTTGGATCTCCTGCGGAACTTTACACGTTCGACCCAAGTATCCTTAAGTTATTAATTCCATTAAATATTAATTTCCATAATTGGTTCCCAGTACTGACGTGGCGAGGCACATGACCTTCTTGGATATGGGAGCAACCACCACCGACTAGACAAAACCTTTTATAGAAAGCTAATATTTAATTTCCTAAAATAACTTTAGGTTAACCAAAGAGAACAATCAAATCACAAGGAAAAGAAAAACAAAAGAACACAAGATCGAAAAATATATTCGAAATTCTAGAACGTAAGCCTCTTGTATTTGGTATTATTTCCATAAATAACTAGCATGATGCGGAAATAAAAATTACTAGTTATACCTTGTAGAAAAACCTCTTGATCTTCTACCGTATTCCTCTTCTAACCTCGGACGTTGTGTGGGCAACGATCTACCGAGATGAGAAACCACCAACCACCTTCTTCTCCTCCAAGCAAGGTTCGGCCACAAAGGAAAACTTCACCAAGGAGAAAAACCAAAATACTAACCAAGCTCCAAGAGATGTTAGCTTTCTCTCCTTCTTCTTCTTCTTCTCCAAGTAGTATCCGGCCACCACAAGAACTCCAAGGGAGAGAGAGAGGTTCGGCCACCACAAGAGGAAGAGAGGGAGAGGATGGCCGGCCACACCAAGGAACAAAAGAGGGAGAGAAATAATAGATGTTGTGTCTCATAAAGGCACCCTCACCCCTTCTTTTATATTCCTTGGCCTAGGCAAATTAAGAAATTTAATTACAATAAAATTTCCTTAACATGATTTAATTGAGAAAAATAAAATAAAATTTCCCAAATTAAAATCAAGTGGCCGGCCACATCAATGGGAAGCAAATTGGACAAGTTTCAATCAACAATTAAAACTTTCCTTATTTGTTTCCGGAAATTAAAAAAAAAAAAATTCTCTTCAAAAAATCTCTTCATGGTTAATAAAAAGAAATTTCCATAATTTTAATTTTACAATATGTGAATAATTTTTAAAGATAAAATAAAATATCTCACCAATCTACAAATAAGGAAAGAGATCTAATCTCTTTCTTTAATCTTTTGTAAATTTTACAAGTGAGATAATTTAATTTAAATTCTCTTTAATAAATTATTTCTTCCACATAATAAAAATTAAAATTAAAATTCTTTTTAATTTATTTTGGCCGGCCCTACTAGCTTGGGTTCAAGCTAGGGCCGGCCACCCAATCTTATACCTAGGCCGGCCCTAGCTTGTTCCTAAGCTAGCTTGGCCGGCCCCTATTGGGTGGGTATAGAAGGTGGGTATAGGTGGGTATAGAACTCTATAAATAAGAGGCTACGATAGGGACCGAGAGGAGGAATTGGTTTTGGTCTCTCGATAAAATTAAGCATCCCGTGTTCGCCCCGAACACACAACTTAATTTTATCAATGATAATTCATTCCACTAGAGAACTATCATTGAACTACCGCACCAATCCCAAATTACATTTTTGGGCTCCTTCTTATTATGAGTGTGTTAGTCTCCCTGTGTTTAAGATATCGAATGTCCACTAATTAAGTGAGTTACTGACAACTCATTTAATTAATATCTAAGTCCAAGAGTAGTACCACTCAACCTTATCGTCATGTCGGACTAAGTCCACCTGCAGGGTTTAACATGACAATCCTTATGAGCTCCTCTTGGGGACATTATCAACCTAGTATCTCTAGGACACAGTTTCCTTCTATAATCAACAACACACACTATAAGTGATATCATTTCCCAACTTATCAGGCTTATTGATTCATCGAACTAAATCTCACCCTTTGATAAATTAAAGAAATAAATATCAAAAATATGTGATTGTTATTATATTAGGATTAAGAGCACACACTTCCATAATAACCGAGGTCTTTGTTTCTTTATAAAATCAGTATAAAAGAAACGACCTCAAATGGTCCTACTCAATACACTCTAAGTGTACTAGTGTAATTATACAATCAAGATAAACTGATACTTAATTACACTACGACCTTCTAATGGTTTGTTCCTTTCCATTTTGGTCGTGAGCTTCTGTTTATAATTTATAAGGTACTGATAACATTATCTTCTGCATATGACACCACATGCTATGTTATCTACAATATAAATTAATTGAACAACTACAAACAAATGTAGATAATTTGACCAAATGTGATTCTTTATTCAAGACAAATGTTTACAAAAGCTTAGGCTTTCAGTATACACTCCAACACAAAGGAGCAATTAAGCAAAGTAGAACAATTCAACTCCGCCAAAGAGTTTTGGGAAAAACTCATTGAGTTAAATGAAGGATCAAGCGAATCAAGGAGGGTCAAGAGAGATCTCTTGTTAGGGCAACTTCAAACCTTCACCATGAAGACCAATGAGACCGTGAGTCAAATGCATGGTAGATTTAAGGAGATAGTAAACGAGCTTCATGTAATATGTCACGCCCCAGAGGAGTCCCTGTCCGAGAAAATTTCGGCAGCATCTCCCCTGTACGGTGGACAATCTGAAACTTTTCTACATCTCACAAATACCTCAGCCACAGGCGGCTGGAATAATAACAACAAAATAAAACATCACCACGCAGTTATATATAATCTATTCAGCCTCTGGCTGTCACAACCACGCAGTTAAGATAATTAAATAGTAAAATAATACTCTGACTCGAAACCTACCCTACTCCACTACACTCGTAAACCTCAAATCCGACGAACTCACCTCTACTGCCATCCAAGCAGGCATGTAGTAGAATAAAATCCAAATCCAAATCCATCGCAATAATAAAATCCATACAACATCCATAAGCAGAATAATCCAAAACATAACATGTTCAAAACAGTCTAGAACAGAAAAGAAACCAAAGAAAACCAAACATATCCTCGAGGTCTGCAGGGACCAGCACTACGTGCAGTGAGGACTAGCGACTGGAACTCCCTCCGGACAGCATCAACCTGAAAATATCAACAATGGAGGTGGGGTGAGTCCAACACTCAGCAGGCACAATTGATATACAAAGTAAAGAAACAACACCTAGCACTAATCATGCGTACAGTCTCCTGATAAGAAAGATAAAAATGCATCTGAAGTAAACAGGAGAATACTGTACTAACCAGGTCCTGAGTATAAGGTCAAACAGTCCGAGGGATAAGGAAATCCTGTATGCATGTCAAACATAGGTATCCAACAATATGCAGCATATAAATGTAGCAACCACAAACACAAGCAATAAATGCATCATGCATATGATGCCAATGATGCATCTTGGTCACCCCTGACGCCAGTCGATCATCTCACACACATAGTGAGGCCGAGTGGGTAGGGCTGTGACAACCGTGCACTCTGTCGTCACTACTCCTTATGAGTGACCGAGTGGACGGGATGCTGTCGGAGTACACCTATCCTCCTACCCCAAATCATAGATGGGGGAGCGCAATGCTCTCAACTCCCGGTACACGATGACGGGGAGGAATCCCTGTCGGATAACACGTTGTGTCACACTACCCATGAGCGGACCAATGGTGCCTAACAGAGTCCCTGCTGCAACACACTCTACCTGAATCGACCACTAACCTATGAGTGGTGGTGTGTGCAGATCCATGTAACTGGCGATGTGCTCAACAATAATGGAGCGGACTATCGCACAGCATGCAATCATGCAAATGATGCATGGCAATAACCATATAAACATCCTGACCTAATCCATATATATAGAAAAGTGCACCCTAGGTCAACGAATCATACAGAATCAAAGGTACACAAAAGGTATAAAAACCTAGGTCCTGAACATGGTGAAGCATGGTATATCACTACCCCCTATAAGCATGTATAAACAGGTAAAATATACATGAGATGCAAATCAATCAATCAATCAAGCACGTACCAAGATTTGGGTAGTGATTAACCGAAACAGATAAGAAACACAATTGATGCAATATGTTAATTTCATTACTAAGCATATCAAAGACAAAAAGTCAAAAGTACCCGCCTCCGATAAAATAGAAAGGTCCAGTCCGACTCCGAGACACTCGTCTCGCGTCACAGTCCTGTGTCAAACAATAAATCTTTTTATTTAGCTACACTTCTCGTAAATAGCTAAATACAATCTCTAATCCTAAAATTAGAGTAAAACCCTAATCGAATATAACTCAAGTTAACTAGAGTTAGTTTCCTTAATCTTAACCATTCTACTATTCGGTTTCAATTGAAACCTACACACGATTCCAAATTAACATATAATGCCAACACAACTAGCAAACATCTACAACAAAGTCCAAAACCCTAAATCTTACCTCAAACTCACAGCCAGATAGTTCCTACCGGAGAAGGGTTGTTTTGCTGCTGTAAACAAAAACAAGCAAACCTCACAATTGTTACGCAAAGCTTACAACCTCATAAAAACTTCCACTGACAGCAACCTAGAATCACCAAATCCTTACCTTGTTGCTGCTGGATCAAGACTTGTGGCCGAATTGGGCTGTCCGCCACTAGAAGGTGACTGCCTGTTGCTTCCTCATTCCCTCTCTGTCGGTGGCTGATGGAAGAAGAAGTCGGCAGTGAAGAAACGAACCAGGGCACAGCGTCAACAATCAACCGATGGGGAAGAAGGCTCGGCAGAACCTGGTGGCCGGAATGCAGAGGTGCGGCGGCGGCTGGGATGCACACACTGTGCTGGCGATAGTGCTAGGGCACAAGGGTCGGCGGTAGTCTGAGGGCTCTCGGTGGCTGGCGGTTAGGGCACAGGGAGTTAGCCGGCGACGAGAGCTCGGGTGGCTAGCGACCGGCCGCAACGCTGTGGCGTCGGAAATGGGGCGTCGACGCTAGGGCACAGCGCACAGAAAAGGGGAGAGGGAGGCAGTGGGGTTTGCGGCGCCGGTTAGGGCAAGGATCGGGCGCAAGGGGGGGAAGGAAGAAGGGAACGGCACAGTAACAAGGAAAAGAAAATAAATAAGGAAAAAGAAAAAAAAGAATTAAATATATAAACTTTTCCTCATTTAAATGGGGTATCATAAACAGGCTTTTCCGGACCCCGTTTTTATCCCCGACAACTCGTCCGTACGAGCTCCGAAAAATTCCCGAAAAATGTCCAAAAATTTCGGAAAATTCCTTTATTAATATTCGCCTATTTTCGGTATTTTACATTCTCCCCCACTTATAAAAATTTAGTCCCCAAATTTCGTTATCTACCATCAGCAAGTACTAACAATAGACAGGAAGTATAAATGTTGAACGGTAAACTGAATCACATACCTCAAGTGAAAAGATGGGGATATCGAGCTCGGATCGTATCCTCGAGCTCCCAAGTAGCCTCCTCGTCTGAATGATGCTGCCATCCGACTTTAACCAGCCGGATAGTCTTGTTCCGCAACTGACGCTCTTTCCGGTCGAGAATCCGTACCGGAACCTCCTCATATGTAATGTCAGGCTGAACTGGAACCGGAATATCTACCAGCACATGTGTCGGATCAGGTACGTATCTCCTCAGCATCGATACGTGGAATACATCATGAATACCTGACAGGGACGGTGGTAGTGCCAGTCGGTAAGCTACTGCTCCGATCCTCTCCAAGATCTCGAAAGGACCAATGTACCGCGGAGCTAGCTTACCTCTGAGGCCAAATCTCTTCACCCCTTTCGTGGGTGAAACTCGTAGAAATACATGGTCGCCAACAGAGAACTCTAATGGTCTGCGTCTCCGATCAGCATAACTCTTCTGGCGATCCTGCGCCTCTGACATCCTCCGTCTGATAGTACGGACCAACTCTGCATCCTGCTGAACTCTATGAGGTCCCAACAACTGGGCCTCTCCAACCTCATCCGAGGGGAGGGTGTCCGGCAAGGTCTACCATACAACGCCTCAAACGGTGCCATCGGATAGCCGAATGGAAGCTGTTGTTGTAGGCAAACTCTATCAACGGCAGATGGTCCTCCCAGCTGCCTCAAAATCCATAACACATGACCTCAGCGGGTCCTCTAAAGTCTGAATGGTCCATTCCAACATCCACGGATGGAAAGTCATTGAAACGGAGCTATGTGCCCAAGGCCTGCTGCAGACCCAGAAGCGAGGCGTGAACCGTGGATCTCTATCCGAAATGATACTCAATGGAACACCATGTAGTCTGATAATCTCTCGGCAATACAGATCTGCCAATCGATCTAGGGAATCAGTCCTCCGAATCGTTAAGAAGTGCGCGGATTTGGTTAATCGATCTACGATTACCCAAATCGCGTCATGGCCTCGTTGTGTCCTTGGCAATCCTACCACAAAGTCCATGGTAATGTGATCCCACTTCCACTCAGGAATAGGAATCCGCTGAAGTAATCCTGCAGGTCTCTGGTGTTCAGCCTTCACCTGCTGACAGACAAGACATCTAGCTATAAAATCCGCGATGTCCTTCTTCATGTCGTTCCACCAATAGGAACGCCTCAAGTCTCGATACATACGGGTCCCGCCTGGATGGATCGTAAATCGAGAACGGTGTGCCTCCTGAAGTAGCTCCTGTAAGACCGGATGAGACTGAGGTACGCATAATCTGCCTTGGAAGTATATAACACCCTCCTCGTCTCGTGTAAACTCGGTCTGCTGCCCGGAAGCTATCTGACTGCTAATGAACTGCAAATGCTGATCACCAGCCTGGGCCTCTCGGATCCTCGTCCTGATCGACGACTGAGCAACCATGGTAACAAGAATACCCTGCTCTGTCGGTCCCTGCTCCTCCAGGTCTAACTCAGAAAAACTCTGAATCAAATCCGTAACCGAAATCCGGTGGCAAGCTAAAGTCCCTCTGGACTTCCTGCTGAGCGCATCGGCAACCACATTAGCTTTTCCCGGGTGGTAGCTAATGGTACAATCGTAGTCCTTCAGGAACTCCATCCATCTCCTCTGTCGGAGATTAAGCTCCTTCTGAGTGAAAATGTATTTGAGACTCTTATGATCAGTGAGAATCTCAAATGTGATACCGATAAATGATGGCCAAAGCTTGAGCAAAGATGATGGCTAACTCCAAGTCATGAATGGGTAGTTTTCTCATGCTCCTTCACCGACGAGAAGCATAAGAGACTACTCTGCCGTGCTGCATCAGTACAAACCCTGAAGAGATGCGTCGGTGTAAAGTACAAATCCATCCTCTCCGAAGGTAAAACCAAAACTGGAGCCGACACTAATCTCCGCTTCAAGCCGGTCTCGCAATCCTCGGACCATATGAACTTCACGCCTTTCCGGTAAGACGTGTCGTCGGCATAGCAATACGCGAGAAGCCCTCGACAAAACGCGTCGGTAATATCCGCCAATCCGAAATCTGCGGATCTCCGAATCGACTTATTGCTCCCAACCGTCTCGATCTTCCGAGGATCAATGAAATACCTCGCTAGAAACCACGTGTCCCGAAAACCGATCGAGGATAACCGAATGCACACTTGAACTTCGCGTCTGGTGATGTCGTCGAAGAATCTCCAAGACTATGAAGATGTCGTGCATGCTCCTCCTCGGAGCGAGAGTAGACCAATATGTCATCAATGAAAACGATAACAAACTGATCCAAATACTCCGGAAAGATGCGGTTCATCAAGTCCATAAACATTGGAGCATTGGTAAGCCCAAATGGCATTACCAAAACTCATAATGACCGTATACGGTACGGAAAGCGTCTTCGAATATACGAGTCTCCTCTCACCGATGATATCCGGATCGCGGATCAATCTTAGAATACACCGATGTACCTCCGAGCTGATCAAACAAATCCTCAATCCGTGGTAATGGATATTTATTTCGACGGTCTTCAACTGTTTGTAGTCAATACATAACCTCATGGTGCCGTCTTTCTTCTTGACAAATAGAACTGGAGAACCCCAGGGTGAAACACTAGGGCGAATGAATCCTCTGTCTAAAAGCTCCTGGAGTTGAACCTTCAGCTCGTTCAACTCTTTTGGTGCCATACGATACGGAGCTTTCGATGTCGGCGCGGTTCCCGGAATCAGCTCAATAGCGAACTCCACTGGCCTTCTGGGAGGCAAACCTGGCAGCTCCTCTGGAAATACATCTGGGTACTCCCGGACAACAAGAACGTCGGAGAGCTGCGAACTACTACTGTCCTCAGTACTGATCAACGACAACAGAAAACCATGACAGCCGTGAGACAGCAGCTTCTGCGCCTGAATCACCGAAATAATCGAGATGTTGTCGTCTCTGATGCCAGTGAAACTCCACGAGGGTTGGTTCGGAGGCCGGAAGGTGACCACCCTCGTCTGGCAATCAATGGTAGCATGATATACTGACAGCCAATCCATGCCAAGAATGATATCAAACTCGACCATCTCCAATACTAGAAGATCTACCGTAAGTATCATGTTGCCAAAGTCTAACGGGCAACCTCTGATCTCCTGGGTGACGTCTAAAGTATCACCGGACGGTAGGGAGACAGTCAATCGCCGCAACCTAACAGTAGGTAATCTACCAATCTCCCGCATAAAGGTACGGGATATAAAAGAGTGCGAACTACCAGTATCAATCAAAATATCAGCAGTAAATGCATAAATGGAAATCGTACCGCGGAAAACCGATCGCTGAGCATCCTCTCTGGTAATCGCATGAACACGACCAGTCTCTGGCGGAGGAGGAGGTGGTAACACTGCCAGCGGCTGCTGCGGCTGGGCAGAAGTCTGCCACTGAGGCAGATGAGGCTGCATCTGATACTACCCCTGGTCGGATAATAAGGTCCTGGAGCAAAACTCTGAGGTGCTATGGAAGCACTGGAGTACTCCTGTCCAAGCATGCCAAATGCTGCTGCTATAGGTGAAGCTATCCCCTGCTGACGTGAAGATTGGGCTTTCTGCCCTCCTCGATATGCCCCTGACTGACTAGACTGTCCCCTCTGACCTGACCCTCCGGAAGCCGTGTGCTGAGCCTTCAGCTGACAATCTCGGCTCTGGTGCCCAGGCAGTTTGCAATAAAAGCAAACTGGCTGTCCCAGAGAGCAAGCTGGGGTAAGGTGATCTCTGGATCCACATCGGAAACAATGAGTATCACCGGAAGGTGGTTGCCGGTTCTGCTGAGAAAACCGGGAACGTCCTGAAGAAGACCGCCCTGATTTCTGAGGCCTAC
Organism: Zingiber officinale; assembly: GCF_018446385.1. Lineage (NCBI taxonomy): Eukaryota > Viridiplantae > Streptophyta > Magnoliopsida > Zingiberales > Zingiberaceae > Zingiber > Zingiber officinale. The sequence goes on from NC_055988.1 coordinate 87,384,368, forward strand.
GAGACGCCCCAGAAGTACCCTGACCTGACTGTCTGCGACTACTCTGAGGCTGTCCTGTCGCCTGAGTCTGCTGGACCTGCCCTGATGTCTGACCCGTATGCTTTCTTTTCCTGTCCGGATATGCTGTCTGCCGAGCTAACTCTATCATCAAAGCTCGATTCAATGCATCAGAGTAAGATGTAATCCCTAATCCGGCAAGCTGTACATGCAGATAACCATCCAATCCCTGTATAAACTGCATCATGCGAGTTCTGTCCTCCGCAACTAACTCTGGACAAAACTGAGCCAACCGGAGGAATTCAGTATTATACTCGGTCACTGAGCGATTATTCTGCCTCAGACTCATAAAATCCTGTCGGCGAGACATCTGATAGGACAGTGGAAAGAAACGGCTCTCAAAAGCCTCTCTGAACCTGGTCCATGTGACGTTGCGCTCACCAATAATAGAACGCTGAGTAACCCACCAGGCATTAGCTTCATCCCGTAAATGGTAAGCAGCCAGCTCTGCTTTCTCCCACTCGGAGCAAGCCATATAGAAGAAAGTCTGCTCCATAGTCTCTATCCATGACAGAGCCATACTCGGATCGAGATCTCCGCGGAAAAGAGTGAAACGAGTCTTCATCGACTCGGCCAGTGCTGGAATCCTAGCTCGTGCAGCGACAATATCAGTGAGCTGTGTCGGGGCTCTCGGAATAAACCGGAGGAGGAACTCCCGGTGCTGCTGTATATACCGGAGCATAAGCCGTCGGTGGTACTGACTGGGGAACAAAAGTGGTGGCAGCTGGAGGTACGGTAGGTAATGGTACCGGATATGGTGCAGCTGCTGCTACTGTAGGCACTGGGGGCACAGGCGCCACTGGTGTCGGGTACACTGTAGGTCCAAGTGGCGGTGGTGCCGAGTACGTCGTAGGCTGCTTTGGAGCAAATGTCGGGTACGCCAATGGTACACCTGATGATACCGTAAATACGGTAGGAGTGGATACCGTCGGTGTGGCCAAAGTAGGTATCTCTATAGGAGCTATCGGGATTTGAGAGCCCGATGCTCCCGCTGCATCCTGAATCTGTCCCTGACTGACAGGCTCACTAACAGTGGGCATCTCTGGCATATCCAGAGATCCCGTGGTCCTCACACGTGGTCGTCCAGCACCACGTCTCGCAGCAATACGAGTAGATCGTCTCATATCTGTTAAATTAAATTACAGATATCAATACCAATATAACAAACATAAAATAACAACATACCTATTTGCCGTCTGAAGATGTTCCGTCGCTGTCCAGTCCCCAATTTGACCTCAAAATTCCGAACGAGAAAATCGTCGGAAATCCAAATAAATCCGAAACGGAAATCCGAAACATAACCTAATCAAAAATCCGAAAATTCCCAGTTTGCCTCGCAAACCTGGCTAACCCAAATATCTAGAACATCAAAAACAGGTATCATAACCCTGCTCTGATACCAATAAATTGGTATCAGATAAATCTCAAAATCCAATACACGGAAACCAACCAAGTATCATCAAACCTTGGTATCAGGTTATCCCAAATATCCAAAATACGAAAACAAAGATCGTAAAACTGTGCTCTGATACCACTAAATTATCACGCCCCAGAGGAGTCCCTGTCCGAGAAAATTTCGGCAGCATCTCCCCTGTACGGTGGACAATCTGAAACTTTTCTATATCTCACAAATACCTCAGCCACAGGCGGCTGGAATAATAACAACAAAATAAAACATCACCACGCAGTTATATATAATCTATTCAGCCTCTGGCTGTCACAACCACGCAGTTAAGATAATTAAACAGTAAAATAATACTCTGACTCGAAATCCACCCTACTCCACTACACTCGTAAACCTCAAATCCGACGAACTCACCTCTTCTGCCATCCAAGCAGGCATATAGTAGAATAAAATCCAAATCCAAATCCATCGCAATAATAAAATCCATACAACATCCATAAGCAGAATAATCCAAAACATAACATGTTCAAAACAGTCTAGAACAGAAAAGAAACCAAAGAAAACCAAACATATCCTCGAGGTCTGCAGGGACCAGCACTACGTGCAGTGAGGACTAGCGACTGGAACTCCCTCCGGACAGCATCAACCTGAAAATATCAACAATGGAGGCGGGGTGAGTCCAACACTCAGTAGGTACAATTGATATGCAAAGTAAAGAAACAACACCTAGCACTAATCATGCGTACAGTCTCCTGATAAGAAAGATAAAAATGCATCTGAAGTAAACAGGAGAATATTGTACTAACCAGGTCCTGAGTATAAGGTCAAACAGTCCGAGGGATAAGGAAATCCTGTATGCATGTCAAACATAGGTATCCAAACAATATGCAGCATATAAATGCAGCAAACACAAACTCAAGCAATAAATGCATCATGCATATGATGCCAATGATGCATCCTGGTCACCCTTGACGCCAGTCGATCATCTCACACACAATAGTGAGGCCGAGTGGGTAGGGCTGTGACAACCGTACACTCTGTCGTCACTACTCCTGATGAGTGACCGAGTGGACGGGATGCTGTCGGAGTACACCTATCCTCCTACCCCAAATCATAGATGGGGGAGCGCAATGCTCTCAACTCTCGGTACATGATGACGGGGAGGAATCCCTGCCGGATAACACGTTGTGTCACACTACCCATGAGCGGACCAACGGTGCCTAACAGAGTCCCACTCTACCTGAATCGACCACTAACCCATGAGTGGTGGTGTGTGCAGATCCATGTAACTGGCGATGTGCTCAACAATAATGGAGCGGACTATCGCACAGCATGCAATCATGCAAATGATGCATGGCAATAACCATATAAACATCCTGACCTAATCCATATATATAGAAAAGTGCACCCTAGGTCAACGAATCATACCGAATCAAAGGTACACAGAAGGTATAAAAACCTAGGTCCTGAACATGGTGAAGCATGGTATATCACTACCCCCTATAAGCATGTATAAACAGGTAAAATATACATGAGATGCAAATCAATCAATCAATCAAGCACGTACCAAGATTTGGGTAGTGATTAACCGAAACAGATAAGAAACACAATTGATGCAATATGTTAATTTCATTACTAAGCATATCAAAGACAAAAAGTCAAAAGTACCCGCCTCCGATAAAATAGAAAGGTCCAGTCCGACTCCGAGACACTCGTCTCGCGTCACAGTCCTGTGTCAAACAATAAATCTTTTTATTTAGCTACACTTCTCGTAAATAGCTAAATACAATCTCTAATCCTAAAATTAGAGTAAAACCCTAATCGAATATAACTCAAGTTAACTAGAGTTAGTTTCCTTAACCTTAACCATTCTACTATTCGGTTTCAATTGAAACCTACACACGATTCCAAATTAACATATAATGCCAACACAACTAGCAAACATCTACAACAAAGTCCAAAACCCTAAATCTTACCTCAAACTCACAGCCAGATAGTTCCTACCGGAGAAGGGTTGTTTTGCTGCTGTAAACAAAAACAAGCAAACCTCACAATTGTTACGCAAAGCTTACAACCTTATAAAAACTTCCACTGACAGCAACCTAGAATCACCAAATCCTTACCTTGTTGCTGCTGGATCAAGACTTGTGGCCGAATTGGGCTGTCCGCCACTAGAAGGTGACTGCCTGTTGCTTCCTCATTCCCTCTCTGTCGGTGGCTGATGGAAGAAGAAGCCGGCAGTGAAGAAACGAACCAGGGCACAGCGTCAACAATCAACCGATGGGGAAGAAGGCTCGGCAGAACCTGGTGGCCGGAATGCAGAGGTGCGGCGGCGGCTGGGATGCACACACTGTGCCGGCGATAGTGCTAGGGCACAAGGGTCGGCGGTAGTCTGAGGGCTCTCGGTGGCTGGCGGTTAGGGCACAGGGAGTTAGCCGGCGACGAGAGCTCGGGTGGCTAGCGACCGGCCACGACGCTGTGGCGTCGGAAATGGGGCGTCGACGCTAGGGCACAGCGCACAGAAAAGGGGCTGGCGGCACCACTGGGACCTCCACGGCGAGGGCACGGGGTGGCCGGCGGTGGCGTCGGGCTGAGGAGAGGGAGGCAGTGGGGTTTGCGGCGCCGGTTAGGGCAAGGATCGGGCGCAAGGGGGGAAGGAAGAAGGGAACGGCACAGTAACGAGGAAAAGAAAATAAATAAGGAAAAAGAAAAAAAAAGAATTAAATATATAAACTTTTCCTCATTTAAATGGGGTAGCCTAAACAGGCTTTTCCGGACCCCATTTTTATCCCCGACAACTCGTCCGTACGAGCTCCGAAAAATTCCCGAAAAATATCCAAAAATTCTGGAAAATTTCTTTATTAATATTCGCCTATTTTCGGTATTTTACATAATAAGTGAGAAAATTAACAATCGGGACTTAGTAAGGTATGTTCTTCAATCTTTTCCTAGAACCATCTTATCGGCATCAATGGTTGATGTGTATAAGGTTTCTAGAGATCTTTCTTTAGTTAAGCTTGATGAATTATTTTACGAATTTGAACTTCATGAACAAGTTAATATGTCTTTGAAAGAGAAGGGTATAACTCTCATTGTAGAAAAGAAGGAAAAGAAAAAGAAGAAAGAAAAAAGGTGGAATCCTCATCATCCGAATCCGAGCAAGAGTCATTAGATAGTAATGATGAAATGTCAGCAAGTGAAGTGACTCATTATGTTAAGAAAATGATGGGAAGAACAAGAAGATTTACAAGAAAGGATGTGAAGAAGATGTTTCAACCCTCAAAAGGTAAAACTAGTCAAAGTTCAAGTTTTAACACTAATGTCATTTGTTATATATGTAATAAGAAAGGACACATCTGTTGGTTGCTACTCGGAAAGCCTAGAGGTTCCACTGTACAAAAATTTTGTACAAAGGTCTGAACCTTTTCCTAGCTACCATGTGTTCTTTTAAATTAAATTTTGGATCGCCTGCGGAACTTAACACGTTTGATCCAAAACTTAATCTATTTGTTCTTTTAGGTTTTGACTTGGATCTCCTGCGGAACTTAACACGTTCGACCCAAGTCACCTTAAGTTATTAACTCCATTAAATATTAATTTCCACAATCGGTTCCCAGTACTGACGTGGCGAGGCACATGGCCTTCTTGGATATGGGAGCAACCACCACCGACTAGACAAAACCTTTTATGGAAAGCTAATATTTAATTTCCTAAAATAACTTTAGGTTAACCGAAAAGAACAATCAAATCACAAGGAAAAGAAAAAATAAAAGAACACAACATCGAAAAACATATTCGAAATTCTAGAATCGTAAGCCTCTTGTATTTGGTATTATTTCCATAAATAACTAGCATGATGCGGAAAGGGAAAATAACTAGTTATACCTTCTAGAAAGACCTCTTGATCTTCTATCGTATTCCTCTTCTAACCTCGGACGTTGTGTGGGCAACGATCTTCCGAGATGAGAAACCACCAACCACCTTCTTCTCCTCCTAGCTAGGTTCGGCCACAAAAAGAAAAGCTTCACCAAGGAAGAAAATCAAAACACTAACCAAGCTCCAAGAGATGCTCGCTTCCTCTCCTTCTTCTTCTTCTTCTCCAAGTAGTATCCGGCCTCCACAAGAACTCCAACCAATAGAGAGTTTCGGCCACCACAAAGAGGAAGAGGAGAAGAGATGATGGCCGGCCACAACACCAAGGAAAAGAGGGAGAGAAAATAATAGAAGTTGTGTCTTGTGAAGGCACCCTCACCCCTTCTTTTATATTCCTTGGCCTAGGCAAATTAGGAAATTTAATTACAATAAAATTCCTTAATTCTCTTGACATGATTTAATTGAGAAAAATAAAATAATATTTCCCCAATTAATCTCTAATGGCCGGCCACATCAAGAGGAAATAAATTAGACAAGTTTTAATCAACAAATTAAAACTTCCTAATTTGTTTCCGGAAATTTTAAAAATAAAATTTTTCTTTAAAAATCTCTTCATGGTTGATAAAAGGAAATTTCTATAATTTTAATTTTATCAACATGTGGATAATTTTAAAGAGAAAATAAAATATCTCACCAATCTACAAATAAGGAAAGAGATCTAATCTTTTTCTTTAATCTTTTGTAGATCTTTTACAAGAGAGATATTTTAATTTTAATTCTCTTTAATAAATTATTTCTTCCACATAATAAAAATTAAAATTAAAATCCCTTTTTAATTTAATTTGGCCGGCCCCCACTAGCTTAGGGCCGGCCACCCAATTTTATACCTAGGCCAGCCCTAGCTTGGTTCCCAAGCTAGCTTGGTCGGCCCCTTATTGGTGGGTATAAAAGGTGGGTATAGGTGGGTATAGAACTCTATAAATAAGAGGCTACGATAGGGACCGAGAGGAGGAATTGGTTTTGGTCTCCCAATAAAATTAAGCATCCCGTGTTCGCCCCGAACACACAACTTAATTTTATCAATAATAATTCATTCCACTAGAGAACTATTATTGAACTACCGCACCAATCCCAAATTATATTTTTGGGCTCCTTCTTATTATGAGCATGTTAGTCTCCCTGTGTTTAAGATGTCGAATGTCCACTAATTAAGTGAGTTACTGACAACTCATTTAATTAATATCTTAGTCCAAGAGTAGTACCACTCAACCTTATTATCATGTCGGACTAAGTCCACCTGCAGGGTTTAACATGACAATCATTATGAGCTCCTCTTGAGGACATTATCAACCTAGTATCTCTAGGACACAGTTTCCTTCTATAATCAACAACACACACTATAAGTGATACCATTTCCCAACTTATCGGGCTTATTGATTTATCAAACTTAATCTCACCCATTGATAAATTAAAAAAATAAATATCAAATATATGTGCTTGTTATTATATTAGGATTAAGAGCACACACTTCCATAATAACCGAGGTCTTTGTTTCTTTATAAAGTCAGTATAAAAGAAACGACCTCAAATGGTCCTACTCAATACACTCTGAGTGTACTAGTGTAATTATACAGTCAAGATAAACTGATACCTAATTACACTACGACCTTCCAATGGTTTGTTCCTTTCCATTATGGTCGTGAGCTACTGTTTATAATTTATAAGATACTGATAACATGATCCTCTGTGTGTGACACCACACACCATGTTATCTACAATATAAATTAATTGAACAACTACATTTATCATAAATGTAGACATTTGACCAATGTGATTCTTATTTCTAGATAAATGTTTATACCAAAAGCTAGGCTTTTAGTATACACTCTAACAACATCAAGCCAAATTACCTGAATTGAAGAAGAAAGAAGAAAAGGAAAAGAAGAAGAAGGAGAAAAAGAAGAAGGAAGCCATGGTGGCCCAAGCTACATGGGATACACCAAGCATTGACTCATCGAATGAAGATGAGCTATGTCATGTTACCAGACATATGGCATTTATGGCGTTTGAAGATGACAAAGAATGATCAAGCCAAGAGGAAGTGTCAAGTGAAGAGGATTCGTCAAATGAAGAGGAGTCAAGTGATGAATCATCATCAAGTGACGAATCATCATCAAATGATGATGAGGTAAATATCTTCCAAAGTAGAATTTCTTTATAAAACTATTTGCTCATCTCAAGAATGCTTTTATTAAATCACAATCTAAGATGAAGACCTTGAAGGGAAAACTTAAGTCTATTAGAAATAATGCATGTATATCTAGTAAGTCAAGTGTGCTCAAGGAAGAAAATGAAAAATTGAAGAATGATGTGATTGAACTAAGAGCATGTTTAAAGAAATTCACAACTAGATCCAAATATCTAGATATGATCATTAGAGACCAAAGAGCTGTTTACAACAAAGCCGGAATAGGATATAGACCTAAGAAAAAGAAAGTTGCATACATGTCTTTTATCAATGGTGCTAGAAATGATGCACTTAGAAACAAAGTCAAGAAGAATCTTAAAGGCAAGGTAAAACAAGGTTGGGTGCCTAAGAAATATTTGAATGATATTTCCGAATCAAGTGCATGGATAACAAAGAGTTGTGTGTTTTATGTTGCTTAGGTAGAAGAAAAGAAGGATGCAAGTATGTGGATTGTGGATAGCGGTTGCTCAAGACATATGACTGGTGATGTGAGTAAGTTCTCCATAATAAATTATATAAAGAAAGGAACGGTATCATTTGAGAATAGTGGAAAACTCAAGATTATAGGTAAAGGTACAATTGAGGTATCATCTACAATTACCATTCATAAAGTCCTATTGGTTAAAAATATGAAGTTTAATTTGCTTAGTATTAGTCAATTATGTGATGTCGAATACAATGTAGAGTTTTACCCCGATAAGTGCTTAGTTAAGCACAAGAGTCTTGAAAATATTGTGTTAAAGGATATAGAAAAATAAATCTCTATTATGTTGACATTTCATATGTTTCTAGCTCTTCTATTAAGTGTTTGATATCAAAAGAAGAGGAAGAATGACTATGACATAGAAGACTTGGATATATCAACATAAAGAACATAGCCAAGGTAGTCAAGATGGAGCTAGTAAAGGGACTATCAAAAATCAAGTACATCAAGAACAAATTGTATGATGCATGCCAAGAGGGTAAGTAATCAAGATCACACATAAAAGTAAAACTTTAACTAATACTTCATTACCATTAGAATTATTGCACTTGGATATTTTTTATTGTCATAGAACACCTTCCTTGATAGGTAACAAATATTGTTTGGTGATAGTTGATAATTACTCTAGATATGCTTAGATTTATTTCTTGAAACATAAGGGAGAAACTTTAGAAACAATCATAAGATTTACCAAGAGGGTAGAAAACGAAAAGAACCTAAAAATTGATAGAATTCAGAGTGATCATGGTGGAGAGTTTGAGAATTTGAACTTCTCTAAGTTTTGTCTAGAAAATGACTATAAGCATGAATTCTCTTGTCCAAGAATACCTCAACAAAATGGGGTAATGGAAAGGGAAAATAGGACTTTACAAGAGGTGGCTAGGATCATGCTTAATGCATACTCCTTACCTAGTTATTTGTGGGTCGAAGCGGTTAATACCGCTTGTTATATCCAAAATCGTGTCTTGATTCATAATTTTTTTAGGAAAAACACCCTTTGAATTATGAAATGGAACAATTCCTACAATTTATTATTTCAAAGTCTTTGGTTGTAAGATCTATATTCTTAATACTAAAGATGATTTAGGAAAATTTGATGTCAAGTCAAATGAGGGAATCCTAGTTGGGTACTCATTTACTAGTAGAGGATATAGAGTATACAACAAAAAGACTCAAACGGTTAAGGAATCATCCAATGTTGAATTTGATGAGTCTACTAGCACTTATCCTAGGAAATCATCTATTGATAAAGATATAATTGAACAAAATCAAAACATTACTCAAGGAATACAAGACCTACATTTAGGGGTATTGATCAAGGGGGAGAAAGAGATGTTTCGGATGATGAAAGAAGCAATGGAACCGATAAACATCATGAAGGTAATGATCCCATAATTTCTAGGACCTTAAGGCATCATCAAGATCATCCTATTGATCAAGTAGTTGGAGATGTTGCTCAAGGGGTAAAGACTAGATCCTACTTTAGGGATCATACTAGTCAAATTACTCTAATATCATAAATTTGAACCAAAAAAAAATTGATGAAGCCTTATTTGATACGGATTGGATTCTAGGAATGCAAGAAGAGTTAAATCAATTTGAAAGAAATAACGTATGAGAATTAGTTCTAAGACTCAATGATAGTACAATTGTTACAACAAAATGGATTTTTAGAAACAAATTGAATGATCAAGGAAAAGTCACTAGAAACAAGACTAGGTTAGTAGCTAGGGGTTTTAATCAAATTGAATGACTTGACTATGACGAAACCTATGCTCCGATTACTCGATTAGAGTCCATCCGGATCCGATTAGCATATGCCACTCATATGGGTTAGTAGCTCTAATATCAGAAATTTGAATAAAAAATAATTGATGAAACCTTATTTGATACAGATTGGATTCTAGCAATGCAAGAAGAGTTGAATCAATTTGAAAGAAGTAACGTATGAGAATTAGTTCCAAGACCCAATGATAGTACAATTATTACAACAAAATGAGTTTTTAGAAATAAATTGGATGATCAAGAAAAAGTCACTAGAAACAAGATTAGGTTAGTAGCTAGGCATTTTAATCAAATTGAATGACTTGACTATGACGAAACTATGCTCTGATTACTCGATTAGAGTCCATCCGGATCCTATTAGCATATGCCACTCATATGAGTTTCAAACTTTATCAAATGGATGTGAAATCGGCATTCCTTAATGGGTTTATTAAGAAGAAAGTCTATGTAGAACAATCACCCGGGTTTGAAACCATAGCTTACCCAAATCATATTTATAAACTTAAAAAAGCCTTATATGGGTTAAAACAAGCTCCCCGGACTTGGTATGAAAGACTCTCATCTTTCTTAATTTGCAAGGACTTTAGAAGAGGAACAATTGACCCAACTTTATTTTTAAAATATAAGGATAAAGACATTTTTGTTGCACAAGTTTATGTTGATGGCATCATTTTGGTTCAACAAATAATGAACTTCTTCATGATTTCATTAAACACATGGAAAGTGAATTTGAAATGAATCTAGTTGGAGAATTGAGTTTCTTTTTGGGATTACAAGTCAAACAAACTAGTGAAGGAACCCATGTCTACCAAACCAAATTCGCTAAGGAACTTATCAAGAAATTTGGATTGGAAAATGCTAAAGGAACATCTACTCCTATGGGAACTAATACCTAGATAAATAGTGATCAAAAAGAAAAATTAGTAGACCCAAAGCAATATAGGAGTATGATTGCTTGTTTGTTATACCTAACCGCTAGTAGACCGGATATACTATTTACGGTAGGTATGTGTGCAAGATACCAATCTTGTGCCAAAGAATCTCACTTAGTAGCGGTAAAAAGAATCTTGAGATACATCAAGAACACTCTTCATGTAGGTATTTGGTACCCTAGGGCTTGGAATTTTGACTTGATTGGGTACACCGATTCCGATTATGCGGGTTGCAAATTAGATAGAAAAAGTACTAGTGGCGGATATCAATTTCTCAGATCCTCCCTAGTAAGTTGGAGTAATAGAAAACAACCTTGTGTTGCCTTGTCTACCACCGAGACCGAATATGTAGCTATGGGTAGTTGTGTAGCCCAATTACTTTGGATGATGCATACCTTAGAAGATTATGAGCTTCACTACTCCAAAGTTAAAGTATTATGTGATAATGTAAGCACCATCAACTTAACCAAAAATCTGGTGCATCATTCTAGGACAAAGCACATTAAAGTAAAACATCACTTCATTAGAAATCATGTGATAAGAGGAGACATTGTACTAAATTATGTTGACTCTAAGTCAAATCTTACCGACATATTTTCCAAACCACTACCCGAAGTGGAGTTCACCTCTCTTAGGAGAGAACTCGGTATGTGCTTTGTAGAATAATGGGTATAATATTGCATGATCCCATATAACATCAAGAATATATACCTCAATGTATCTCACAAATGACCTAGGAAGCCTTGCTTGTGTATTTCTTCACTTAGACATTATGTGAGATGTTAGGATGATGCATTTGGCTCATCATGTTCGTTATGATACATTACTTTGAGCCAATATGACATCTAGCAACATTAATCCTTAATTAGACCAATCATTGGGAAGACTTGTGCAAAATTAATGTGTACATAGCTCCTTGAATAAGATTGGAAATTTACCTCAATGGCACAAGTTTCATGCATGTGAATTAGGATGAGATGCATAAATACCATACAAACAAATGCAAGGAATGCATTTTGCTTCAGTATAAATGGAGACATTATAAGGAAGTCTGAATTAGGACTTTTGCTCAAGAATATGCTCCATCACTTTGCTAGTTTTGAAACATTGTGTCAAGCTTGGGATCTGCAATATATATTTTTACATATATTTTTTCCAAGTAGACACTGCTAAAACACACCTCTCCACAAAGTTTAGCGATTTTTGGAGGTCCGTAGAATTCTTTGTAGATTTCTGAAATCGTTTCCATTTTGTAGAGTTAGGCTGAAATAGGGTACCAGCCGATTGATAACAGTGATTTTTGCAAACAAAGGGCTCTGTGTATTTTTGTTTCGGGTATCAGTTGACTGATAGCTACATCAGTTGACTGGTAATCGAGGTTTTATAACCTTCCGCGCATCAGGCAGCTCGACGGAAACCCGGCCCTAATTCCACCAGCTACCCAGAGCATCTCCTCACCGCCTCCAGTCACCTCTAGCCACCTAAAACCCCTCTACTTCCTCGATCTACCTCCCATTTCCTTCTTTGCCGAGGTTGGCTTCCCGTTTTGCTTCTCGGCACCGTAAGCATTGAGACATTATGGCTATGATTTTTTTGTAGCTAACTCGTCTCTTCTTCACTCATCCTTCACATTCGGTGGAAATGGGACGAAGGTAACATTTTCTCACAAATATCTTTCAAGTTTAGTTGTGATTTAAGACTAATCCTTCCTCTTTGTGTGTCTATCCCATTTCCCTCCTCTGATTGGGTTCATATTGCACATATTTGCATTGTATTCACATGACTAGGGTTAGGCAAAAGCGCAGGGATGGCGAGGGAACCTCCCGGCAATCCGCCTCAGTTCCTTCGGCAGATTGGCGTTCCGAGGCTAAACGACAACGGTTCACAAATACCAACTTTTCTATGATTAATTGTCAGTATCTCAACCAACCGTATTTTATTGAGATAGTTTTTGATACCATGGAGACCATTATGTACTTTGGGTTAGATAGGTTGGTTCATTGCACTCATACAATGAATTTGGACCTGTGCAAGGAATTCTACAATAACCTACATCTTAGCACCAGTACAGGTCGGGCATGGGTGTCTCGTGTTGGAGAAGTAGACATTGAGTTAACTCCCAGTATGCTTCAGTCATTCTTAGGGTGTAGGGGTTCAGATAGCACATTCACATGCTTTCCTACTGTTGTTGAGCCTTTTACTGATTCATTTTCTCATTTGTCGGTCGAGGTGATCCATCAGTATTACTTCAATGTTCCTAGGGCTCCACTAAGGTGCATCTTTGATGTCACGCAGATGTCCGTCCACAGTAACATTCTCTACAAAATTGTCAATGCATGTATCTTACCTATTGTCACTAGAGGGCAAGCAAAGATTAGGTTGTCCCATCTGGTCCTGATGTATGTCTTAGAGCAAAGGATCGATATCGACATTGCTCTACAGGTCTTTGAGTCCATATTGCATTTCTCTAGCCCTATCCAAGGGAAGTTATACATGTCATTTTGCCACATCTTGACTTCATTTTTTGCAGCTAGAGGTATAGATATCACTAGGGGTCAACAACATCAGTTATCTAAGGATTATGATCAGATCAGGTCCTGACAGCTATCTCTAGCAGAGATTGAGATGACACGAAGTGATGGTTTGGCGTGGTCAGGCTGCAGAGGACGACGAGGAGGAGGAGGCAGATGTTCCTGCTCCAGCACTAGATCCAGTTCCTGCTCCTATGACCGTCGAGGATCGATTGACTCGGTTAGAGGAGACAGTGCGTCAAGGATTTCAGGAGTTTCATGGTTTCCAACAGGATTGGACCGCCTCTCAGCAACGTCAGACAGAGATGTACGAGATGATGCAGCGCTGGGATTTGACTTACCAGGCCCCTCCGCCTCCTTCTAGTGATGATTTTTAGGCATGTTGCCTAGGTTCCAGTTGGTGTCGAGATTTTTTTTGGCATAGACATAGTTCTCTCTTATTTATCTCGAACACTATTGTCACTATTCTAGTTTGCTATTTTTCTTTGTATGTTAGTTGTATGCCTCCTATGACATTGTATGATAGCTATGCATTGCAATAGTTCTTATCATTTTGGCTATGGTTATCTATATCTTTCCTTCTTGCTTATTGATAAGTACGTTTATTTCAGGATATAACTTATTTGGTTGTTTTTTAATTGTTTGCATTTTCTGACTCTTAATCTTGGAAGAAATTTTGGATTCAGGGGGAATTTAGATTCATGCTGTCGTATGTTTTCTCTATCTTTTTGTAGTTTAAGTTAGATACTTCATTATGCCTATGCTTTATGAATATTACCATATTATTATGCTTCATGAATATCACCATATTACTATGCTTTATGGTTGTTGTATATTTAAAGACCTAACATAAATAATTTGTCAAACATAAAAAATGAGAAGATTATTGGAGCAATCTTGCTCTAGAGATTACTCACTATTGATGTTTGGTTAAATAAGTTTAAGTTAGGCATTATTTGTGATCTAACATAAATGTTGAATAAGCAGGTACGAAGAAAAGTATAAAGACTTGGTAAGGAAAGTCCAAGAAGATAGTCTTGGCAGATGAAGTCCCGGAGGTGCAGCCTCCTGGCAAAAGGAGACTTAGCATGACAAAGCTAAAGGTAGCACTTGAAGGCAAGCATAAGGATGAGGAGCCGTGAAAACAAAAGCATCATAAGGGTGCAAGGCTGATGGAAGATGCTTGGAGGCATAAAGTTTAAGCTAAAGGAATGGTTTAAGTGTAAAAAAAAAATATGTAAAGTGTTGTAAATCTCATGTTGTAAAATGTTGTAAATCTCAAGCTATAAGGTACCAGTCGACTGGTACCTATACCAGTTGACTGGTACCAGGTAACAAAACGAACAGGAAGTAGTCAGACGGATTACAGCCCAGTACCAGTCGACTGGTATCAATACCAGTCGACTGGTAATTGACCGTTATGAAATGACGACAGAAAATTTCATCAAATCTTAAGTACCGTTGCAACCCATCAATCGACTGATTGGTACATCAGTCGACTGATGTCGGAAAAAACTATAAAAGCAATTCTTGGAGCTTGGAGAAGTAAGTTACTGTTCTAATCGGAAGTGCTCTCCAAGTGATTCCTAAGCTGACAGAATCTCAGTCTCCTCCTCCTAAGCTTAGCTCTCATCTTGTAAGATGAAGAAATAATCGTCTAAAGGTTTCTCCACCGTCGTTCTTGGTTTAAAAAAGAGAAACTCTTAGTGAAGCTTGATCGTGTGGGTGTGTGCCTTGGATTAGTAACCTCAAGGAGATGCAGACCAAGTAAATAGAGGAATTAGCATTGTTTTCTTAGTATTTCACTATTTCTATTCTATTCTATTTGCTTCTACTAATAAGTTGTTGGTAAAAATTGAAGAAAAGCTATTCACTCCCTCTAGTTGAACACAAAAGTCCTATCACCTGATTTCATATCTTTCTGAGCTCTCTAAATCTATCAATTAATTTTGATCAAAATTGATCAAAATCGACTAATGGATATAAAGAACTTGACGTGACATAAAATTATATCCTATATATTTTGATTATATTAATGACATCATAATATATTAAAAATAATAATTTTTTAAACTCAAATTAAATTTTTTAAATGTAACAATCAGTTTAGGATTTACTCTTGATGAATACTATTCCAATTAGGATAAATGTCGAGGGATTTCAGCAAATAGATATTAGATATGTGATTTGATAATTTTAAAACTTGGATTAATAATTTGAATATTTCATAACTTCATCTAGGTTGAGCATATATATATATATATATTACAAGGAAGAATCATGAACAAGTATATCAGTGAATATAGTTGATGCAAAAATATAGCTACAAGATACAAACCCTAAACCCTGAAAATATTTAGGTGGTCAAATCCAACACTAAATAATATTGATTTACTTAATCAACACCATCATCTCCACTCCCTTAGCTATGTTGTGATTATTATACTGATCTCTAGGTATGTTGTGATGGTTGCTGATCTCACTGCTTGCAGCGTAGGCATTAAGGGCACCCTTAACTTCATTCAAAGGATTCATCATCTCCCTTGCCAAGCTGTGTGTCATCATCACCATGGTGCAAAGAAGGGGAAGAAGAAGAAGAAGGTGATGAGGGATTGAATACTTCATCTGAATTAATTACTGATCAATCTGCTGCATGCTCTGCAAAAAAATGGAGATAACAAGTACTTACTGTCTGTGATTATTGTTTAAAGCAAGAAGGGAAAAGAAAACAACTTACCTCTGTATAGGAAGAAGAGTTGGGAGATTACTGGGGAATTGATTAAGAGAAGTGGTAGCATTTTATAGTGAGAATCACAGTGGAATTGTGCCGACAAGGTGAAGTGGATGGGCTCATATTTCCTCAAATAATGCATGTTGATTTATTTTAATTGAGTGAAAGGTTGATTCATGAGATTTGTTGGAATGAAGTCAAAGACTATTCTACCTACTCGATTTACTGTTCTTGGTGAATGGTGATGTAAGAAGTTGCTCTGAAGACTTGAGAGGCAAAATTTATAAATGATATGCCAAAGAACCTAAATATTGATACTAATTAGCTTATTTAAAATTCTAAATCAATTTTAAATTATTAATAACTTCTATATATAGCATTATTAACACAACTTCCAGAACAAAAGATTTACGATCTGAAGGTGTATACTTATTCTATATGATGAAATTATAGATTCTCCTCTACCAAGCCAATGATCAATTTAAGAGTGATTCACTATCATAAAGAGCACAAAACTTGTAGATTTCTGGCAAACTAACCTCCATGGAAGTTGGTATATGAAGCATCAAACAGGCTTTTGGAACTTTCCATGAACCCAAACCCTCTGCATCGACTTTCCTTTCTGCCGATTCACGGATGTTATACAACAATATGTGAGCTCCACCTACAATTACCACAGGAAAAAAACTTCATATTAATGAATATATATATATATATATATATATATATATATATATGCATAATGAATTATCATGGTCAAAATTCAAAAATAGAAGGATTCTAATCACTAAATATTACATGCAGTAATAGCAGGAAAAGAAACAAGAACCTAAATTGCAATAGGATATCTGTTACCTCAGTGAATCCAGCAGCAAGGAAGAGATTTCTTGCAGTATCCAGTGAGAAGAAGTATGAAAAAGTGCCATCAGATCGCATGTATTCACAGAATCCCACTCTTTGCTCCGACAAAAATCGAAGCATGGTCATATCATAAAGACCTGCAACCGGCAAAAAAAAAAAAAACTTTAGTAAAACATCACAAAATTTCAAGCTAAACAGTTGGAGGATATGGGTAATAATTTTGATCAATTAGACGAGAGTACCGTAGTCTCTGAATAAAAGCAAGCCTCCAGGTCTCAAAACAGAAAGACATTTCTCAATAACCGAGGGCATTCTTTTGAAAGGAATTGCTGAGAGTGTAAATATCTGTAAAACAACACCATATAATACCTAATTTGTATAGAGAATACAAAATGCTCAGTCGAAAAGAATTAACAGATACCACTATTTCTTTTTACTGGCTTTTAAAAATTAAGAAAAACAAAACAGATATATGGATTCCTAATAATATACAAATGAACCGAAACAGTAGATGAACTAATGTGATCAAAGCTCTAATCATTATTCAGCTAGAAGCGAATGCAGAAAAGGCCCCCAATGCTCTAAATCAGTATTATTACGTTTACAGTGATGGAGGCAATCTATCAATCTCAGAAATTGTGGGTAGCCGATATGTTTCTGCTAAGGATCAAAAAATGATACGAGAATATGAGTAGGAAGTAAGCATTGGTCACTTATTATAGAAAGGGACATGTACAGAGATTAAAAAGCCCAACAAACGTGTATAAATAATTGACTGTTTTATCATTGCAACTGGAAATCTAAGACCAACTTACCATTGTTACGAAATCAACTCCACCAATGCAACACTGATCTTCTCTTAAGAAGGCTGACATGTGCGACATTTCCAAGTTTTCTCCTCTAGAATCTAAAATGAAGGAAAATAAAATTCTACATAACAAGATGAGGATGAGATTAAGGTTCCATGCTACAAGTTGAAATCTAAGACCAACCTGATGAGAAATTAGCTGGCTCTGGAGATGAATTCCTTCGACAAGAAGTGCAGAATAACCAATCAGGGAAATCATTTACAGAGACATCAAGCAAGAAAGTGAAGAACCGAGGCACTAGAGAAATAGCACTTCCAGTGGCTATAATCTCTTCTGCTTTTCTAAGGATCTCTTCACTACAATCGCAAGCATAGACTGTAATATTCTGCTTTGCACTGAACAACAATATTATTATTGGTATAAGTGAATAAACTTAAACAAACAGAAAGGAGACTAAAGTCAAATGCTATAGATAATGATTACTATTCCAATGATTCAAAGTATGCGTGCAAATTAGATTATGGACTTTCACTAATGGGTCTTAACTGGGATAATGCTATCTATTAATACAGAACAAAAAACACCTGACAAAAATTTGCAAATAATTAAATATTAAAAAGTGAACATGAATTATTTATTAAATATGTAGTGCTAACTGCTAAGCACATAATTTACATTCTCATAATCAAGAATAGATGGTATTTAAAGTTTGAGGACCCATTAGCATAACATGAAATGACATAATACAACTAACTCATTCCAGAAACATGCCAAAAATAGAATAAGCTGGTCGAGTAATTTATAATATGCCATAACTTGTGTTTTGTCATCATAAAAAAGAAGGTTGACATGTTTATAACAAAAAAATGAACACACATGGAACTGTGGTGAATTTAATGACAGTGTGTGAAAGTAAATGGATGCCTAAAAATGTTGAACTCTTCCCAAACAATACACCCACTTCTTGCAATTGAGTGAAATTTTAGACTCATAAATATTTAGCTGAGTTGCTAAGATTGTCTACAAATTACTAAAAAGAGTCAAGATGAAGTCATTTGAACTATGAATTAGCATACAGACTGTGCATCATGTAAAATAAGGCTGAGATCATGTCATTCAGTTACCAGACCATTCCTCAGGCTAGTAATGGCTTTCCCTATTTGGGATTTGAGGTCCAAATCCGCAAAGAATGCTTACAAGTTACATCTACTATTTTATTAATCAAAAAATAAAAGGGAAGAAGGAGAATGTTTTAGGTGATGTGAACAAAGAGAATCATTTTTCCTAAACCAAAAGGCTCCATTCTGATTTAATATAGTTTGCACCATTTTCCTGAATCAAAGCAGTTTAGCTCGCCATGGTTCCCATCTAAGTTCAAGACCAAACTCTAGTCCAACCTGAGTTCAGGAGTCAAACATCTCAATCCTTATTCTCATTTTGGATTTATTTCTATTTCTCTAAAAGGCATAAAAGAAACCTAATTTGCAAAGAAAAAGATGATAAAGACAAAGAATCATCACCGTAAGATAGGAAGGACAGTGCTCCCATTTCCACATCCCACCTCAAGGACCTTGACGGAATCGCTAATGCGAATAAGCTCCGGAAATTCTTTCAGCAAATACCTTCTTTCCTTAAATCGCAAGCAAAGAACATACAAATAATCCAAACACAAAATGTCAGTCTTGTTCGGTACCATTTTTTTCCGGCAGCACATGAATTTCATCATCATCAACAGATACAATTCAGCAATATCCCGAGCTAAAGAACATTAACGTGTCTTAATCAACCCAATGGACGGACATTTCCATTGAGAGGAACCAAGGATACGGCACCATAAAACCCTTGGTCATTTCAGTGGTGAAACCGTCGTCGAACAAAAAAACTTCAATTTTTTTATGCCCTAGCGTAGAATTAATAATCAAGACCTTGAAGAACTTCCCGGCGGAATGGCGACGATGGAAGCTACGCCAGGCGTCTGCCTCCATGGCGGGAGCAGCACAAGACGAAGAAGACACGAAAGGGGTGAGATGGTAGCGTAGCGAGGAATCGTTCTCCACCACGCGACGTAGATCCTCCCATTCGAAGTCCTTCGAATGGTACTCCGCCTCAGCCTCTTCAGCCATCCGCCCTAGTCTTTACTGTCGCCGCCGCCGCCGCGGGGTGGCCACTCCACGCTTGAAGAGCAACAAAGTTAGCGGACCTTCATTTTATAAAGAGCCCATTCTTTCTGGCTCATATTACGCCCAATAGAATTTAAAATTGCACGGAAAATAATTTGTTTGATTATTTTTTTAACAAAAATGAGGGGGAAAAAAAAATAATCAAAGGGCTTCCAAATTATACATATTGTCAAAAGCGCGCTCTTTAAAAAAAAACAAAAGAGGGCTCTATCAGATTTTTTTTTTTTTTTTTTTTTACTCCAGAATACTCTTTATTTTGACATTGCTAGAACCTATAAAAATTATTTTGTATCGTCTATAATATATAGAAGCTACTCTATAGTTGTCAATTTAGGATTTAAAATTTATGTTTTAATTTAACTAAAGTAAACAATAACTACTCGATAGTTGTCATATATTTATAATAAAATCTTAAAATTTTGAAACATAAATTTTAAATATTAATTATATTAAAATATTTTTTACTAAATTGATCAAAATTATTTAAATTTATTAAAATCACTTTAAATTAATTTAAACTATTTTACCAATATTAGAAAGTATTAAATAATAAGTAACTGCTATAATATTACTGGCGTCGTCTGTGGGAACGCACTTGGTCTGGAACGTGAAGATGGACGCCCCGAAAAGTTCCGTCATCCTCATGGCCTTGATGAGTTTCGACGAGTATATCGTATCCTCCTCACTCCACGGGTATTCGGGAGTCGAGAAATTCAGTCAGATCCCCTGCTGGTCGGCAGGTCAGTTTTTTCGTTATATTCTCTTTCGGTCATAAAATTTATCATAGTTTCTCAAGCGAGGACTTCCGTGCCAATCGGTCGGGTTCCATCATATCCAAGCCACCGGCTCGATGCCAAAGGCCCCCGAGCCGATCGGCCGGGTGGGTATTATATCCGAGTCACGGGCTCGATGTCAAAGACCCCGTGCCGATCGGTCGGGCGTATATTATCCGAACCACCGGCTCGATGTCGAAGACCCCGTGCCGATCGGGCGGGCATATATTATCCGAGCCACCGGCTCGATGTCGAAGACCCCGTACCGCTCGGCAGGACGTATATTATCCGAGTCACCGGCTCGATGTCGAAGACCCCGTGCCGCTTTGCCGGGCGTATATTATCCGAGCCACCGGCTCGATGCCGAAGACCCTGAGGCGATCGGCGGGGCGTATATTATCTGAGCCACGAGCTCATTGACGAAGACCCTGTTGGTGCAATATCCCTCAGGTCAAGGTTGACCTGGGTAACCAAGCTGAGTCTTGGTTTAGGTTTAGATGTTTGACAATAAGATATTGATTGAAGAAGAGTCAAGTAGGTCAAGGTTGACTGGATACTTGACTGGGAAGTCCTAACTGGGATGTTAGGCAAAATGAAAGTCCTGGTGAGTGAAGCCAGGCAGAAGAAAAGTCCTGGTGAGTGAAGCCAGGCAGAAGGAAGTCCTAGTGAGTGAAGCTAGGCAGATGGAAATCCTGGTGAGTGAAGCCAGGTGAAAGTCCTAGTGAGTGAAGCTAGGCAGATGGAAATCCTAGTGAGTGAAGCTAGGTGAAAGTCCTAGTGAGTGAAGCTAGGCAGATGAAAGCCCTGGTGAGTGAAGCCAGGCAAGGGAAAATCCAGATGGATCAAGGATGATCGGACATCTGGTGCTGGGAAGTCCAAGTAGGTCAAAGGATTGACTGGATACTTGGCATGAAAGAAAAGTCCAAGTAGGTCAAAGGGATTGACCGGATACTTGGCACAGAGAAAAGTCCAAGTGGGTCAAAGGGATTGACCGGACACTTGGTAAGGGAGTCCTAGCAGGTCAAGGGAGTGACTAGATGCTAGGCATGACATACCAACAAGTCAAGGTTGACCGAATGTTGGTTAGGGATGTTTGGGACTTAGTTTTAGACAAAAACCAAGTGCTGGATCGATCAGTGGATCGATCCAGGCTCTGGATCGATCAGTGGATCGATCCAGACCTGTCCCAATGACGAGGCTCTGGATCGATCCGTGGATCGATCCGATCAGTGGATCGATTGGGACGCGGCTGCTTCGCGCGATAAGCGCTGGATCGATCCGTGGATCGATCCAGGCCCGTTTCCAGAGCACAGAGGCGCTCTGGATCGATCCGTGGATCGATCCAAAGCCTCCCCGATCGATTGGGAACATTCGAATCGATCGGGATCCGACCGTTGGCGTCGTTTATAGCTGCAGGCGTTCGATGGCTGCAAAAAGAACTTCACCGATTCACTCCAGAGCTCTCGCCTACTCCTCCACAGCGCTCACAAAGCTCAGATCGCCAGTTCTTGAAGGATCTTGGAAGCTCTCCAAGTCAAGAGGCGGATCAAAGGCAAGAAGAGAAGCTAGGGTTAGGGTTTTCTGTACTCATTGTAAGCTTTGCGCTTGTATTTTGTTTCTCTTTCCTTTCTTCTTGTACTGAGAGTCTTGTAGGGCTTCTCCGCCCTCGGTAGTTACCGAAAAGGAGTGTTTTCATAGTGGAGGGTGTGTGCGTGGTGTGGATCCTTGGACTAGTCACCTCTTGTGAGGTGGATACCAAGTAAACCAACCGTGTTAGCGTTGTTGCATTTGTTTCTGTATTTTCCGCTGCATATTCTTGAAGAAACAAGCAACGCCAAGCAACGCCGAGCACCGAGAGAACGCGACGAGCTATTCCCCCCCCCCCCCCCCCTCTAGCTACTTTTGGTCCTAACAAGTGGTATCAGAGCGAGGCCGCTCTTCACCGGAATCATCGCCGGAAGGGTCAAGCATAACAAGAAAAGCTAGAGGGTGAAGAAGTTGGAGCAAATTCTTCAAGTTCAAGATTTTAAGAAGCTCAACTTCAAGATGCAATTCCAAGATGGACTTGGATTTGATACAAGGGTGGCTCCACCATACACTTCTACGAGTTTCGATTCTTGGAAATCAAGAATCGAAAATTTTCTTATGATGGAGATAGAGCAAATGGTTTGCTCTAATGGAAGGCTTCAAAGCTCCAACAAACTCCAAGGGCAAGCTTCTAAAGAAAAGCAGATGGAGCTCAGAGCAAATTCAAAGGGGCGAGGCAAATGACAAAGTGACCAAGCTTCTGGTCAACTTATTGCCTAGCCACATCTTGGCTCGAGTTGGAGAATTCGAAGATGCCAAGGAGCTTTGGAGCAAATTGGCCAAGCTTCATGAAGAGATCCCCTCCACTGTACAAGATCATGAAGAATCCAAAGAGGGTGACTCTTTGGAGCAAGACCAAAAGGAGGATTCCGAGGTTGATAGATGCTCAACCTCCCAAGAAGAGGAAATCCAAGAAGCTTCATCCTCAAGGGAATGCAACGAAGGGAACAAGGAGGGAGCATACTCCTTGTTTCATATTCAAGATGATGAAGCCTCCACCTCTAGGATTGAGGGGGAGCAATCCTTGGTGACGCCGGATCAAGAGGAAGGAGAAGCTTCTACATCCGGGTCAAGAGACGAAGAGGAGGAAGTAGATTCTACCTCCACAAGTCAAGAAAAATCAAATGGAGGAGAATCAAGGTCCGATCAAGAGGAAGCTTCTACCTCCGGATCCAAAGAAAAAGATGCCACCCCTACAAGCAAAGGTATAAATGTTTCAATTAAAAATAAAAATCATATAATATGTTTTGAGTGTAGGGAACATGGGCACTATAAGAGCAAGTGTCCCAAATTGGCCAAGAAGAAGGGCCAAATGGCACAAAAGGGCAAGGAGAAGCTCAAGGAGACCACCCCCGGGACAAAGAAGAGCAAGGAGCACATTGTGTGCTTCTTGTGTCAACAAAAAGGGCATTACCGAAGTCAATGCCCCAAGGGGAAGAAGATGGTCAAGGCTCAAGGAGGCACTAGTCAAGGGGGAGCCTCCAAGGTAAAGAAGAAGGTAACATTCATTGAGCCTATTCCCTTGCAAAATGGTAAAAAGCATGCTAGGTCAAATTTTTATCATCTTAAAGCGATTTACCATAAGAATAGGAAGCATGAGGGCTTTAAGGAAAAGCATGTGGCCCTACATGCCAAAACTACTATCCCAAAGGCTAGGAATGTAGGTAAAAACCTAGGCGATAACTCTAAGGATGTAAGATACAAGCCTAGAAACAAAAATGCTCATGAACTTAATGGAAAACCAAAAACTAAGGACTTAGTGATGGAAAATCAAGTCTTGAGGTCAAGACTTGATAAAATTGAAAAGACCCTAAAAAGGATGGAAAATATCCTATTAGGGCAAAATGAGCATAACCTAGGTTTAGGGGTACAAACGCCATCCAATGGCCATAGAGGTTTGGGATACAAACCAAAGGCTAAGAAGGATGTGCCCTCTTACCATAGAGTTCCATATAGTTATGGAACAAACCCTAGGTCTAGTGGTCAAGCCAAAAATACTAGGGAAGTCATCCCTAAGAGTATTTTTGCAATAAATGTGACTAAGACTTCTAAGAAGTCTAAGAAAGTCACAAACAAGGTCACAAGGGAGGTCATCCCTAGAGTTGACCTAGAAAATGTGACCAAAGCTTCTAAGAAGCCCAACAAGGTCACTAGAAAGGTATCTAGGGAAGTTATCCCTAGTGAGTACCTAGAGCATCCAAGGAGCACCAATAGGTGTTGGGTTCCTAGGAGCATCTTCTCTACCCCATAGATGAGTTAGAGAGTGTCAACTCCGATTAGAAGGGTAGTTAACCCAACTTTGAGGAAATTGACACTCAAGGAGCATTTTCAAGGTTTTTGTTAACCTTTGAAAATGAAATGGAATTATTGATTACTCCTTGAAAGAGTAAATGTGCCAAATTGGAGAAGTATTGATTTTATCTTAAATGGCACATATTGAAAAATTAATAAGAACTATCAAGTTGGGTTTGTGGTATGTTCTTAGGCAATTTAAGGCAATCCGGGCCTTAAATTTAAAAGTGCTACTTTTGAGAAAAATGGAATATGCCAACATTTGAGGACATGTTTATTTTAATTGGCATAAATTAATCAAGGGAATAAGAAATGCAAACTTAGGCTTTGGCATTTTCTTGAAGCACTTTAGGGCAATCTAGGGTTTAAGTTTTAGGATTAGCTAAGATTAATGATACTTAGATAGGTAATCTAGGTATATTTTATTTATGCTAAACCATGCCATGATTGTTTGCTCATAATATGCCATGACATCATATTTTATCTTATTTGGATTTTGCATTCATGACTTATCATGAAAAATACAAAAATACCATGTCATGCCATACATACATCATGTAGTTATAGAAATCTTTCTTTTGAAAGCTATTTTATTTTGATGTATGCCATAACATAATCATGCATTAAGTTTAATTCCTTGTAATTAAGGACGAATGGCATTTAACGACACTTATTGACAAGTGACATCCTAGGTGGATGTCTAACATTTCTAAAATGTCTAGATAGATATGCATGATCCCTAGAATAGGGCAAAACCAAAATTTTACATCTCACAAAGACCTCTAAGGTGACTTGTATGTGTTTTCCCATCATTGGGAAAGCTAATGTACAAGTCATGTGCATTATGCCCAAGGAACATGATGGGATATTGGTTTTGAAAATGTTTTTAAAATGTTTTTGGAAAACCTTGGTGAAGGCTATCTTTTGATAGTAATCACCATTGAATAGTTAGACACAAACTTAAAGAAAAACACTAAAGTTTTTGCAAGTTTTCAAGTTTGTGTCAATCTTTGAAAATATGATGTATTTTCATAGAAAACTATTTTTCCATGATTAAGTATGCCCTAAATAATGTCTACACGAAATTTCATAATTTTTGGATTTTTGTAGAATTTTCTAGGGGTTTCTGAAGTTGACTGAAATGGAATTTCAGCAACTATCAGAGCTCCGATCGATCCATGGATCGATTGGAGTGCCTGAATCGATCCATGGATCGATTCAGAAGGCATTTCCCGCGAGCAGAAGCTCGCTGGATCGATCAGCCGATCGATCCAGGTAGTCTGAATCGATCAGTGGATCGATTCAGAAAGGATCAATCGATTGGAACCCAACTCCAATCGATCCAAGTTGCTGATTTTGGCTGGGAAAGCCTGATTTCAGCACTTTGAACCTATTTTAGTCTAGGTAACCATTCCAAACCCTTAAAATACATTTGTATACATAAAAAGGGGTGTTTTCGTGATGAAACCAAGGATGGATTGGTTAACGAAGACTAAGTAGAAGTTTAGGTTGAGGTTGTTTCAAATTTTGAATATTTGAACCTCAAAACTTCAAATTTGGGTTTCCTAATGTTTTAGGGATTCCAAGTCATTGTTGGTGCAATGACGAAGTTACCACCATGTCTTTAGGGAGGGACTCTTTAAAGACATGAAAGTTATTTTCATGAACCTTGGAAGGTGGTTAACCTTCATTGTGAACTTGCTCAAGGTTGAGCATTTAAACTTGAAATGGGAGAAATGGGAGTGGATATCCTCATTATTTCAAGTGGACACTCAAGTGGTAGATAATGCTCAAGGTTGGGTAGTTGTCTACATTGAGGAAGAAGTTAAGGATAAATGAAGGGTATGGGACCTTCATTATCGTGTTGATCACAATGAGTGATGTTGTGAACAACGATGAGCAACTCTTCAGGGGGAGAGTCTTCAACAAATGGATTTGTTGAAGTGTGCCCAGAATTGGAGCATAGGTTGATGTGTGTCCAACGATGGGTTGATGTGTGCCAATAGGGGGAGAATGTATGGTTAAGTTTAGGCTTTCATTACCTATGGGAAGGTCTTATGGGGAGAATGAAAGGACTCATGAAAGGGAGTAAGTTAGGCTTTCATTACCTAGAGGGAGTTTGCCCTCTTAGGGGAGAATGAAGAGCTTAATTTATGCTCTCATTACCTAGTGGCATGAAGAAGGAGGCTATGGGATTAGCCTAACTTACATATGGGATTGTAAGTGTTATTGTGGTATTGTCAAACATCAAAAAGGGGGAGATTGTTGGTGCAATATCCCTCAGGTCAAGGTTGACCTGGGTAACCAAGCTGAGTCTTGGTTTGGGTTTAGATGTTTGACAATAAGATATTGATTGAAGAAGAGTCAAGTAGGTCAAGGTTGACTGGATACTTGACTGGGAAGTCCTAACTGGGATGTTAGGCAAAATGAAAGTCCTGGTGAGTGAAGCCAGGCAGAAGAAAAGTCCTGGTGAGTGAAGCCAGGCAGAAGGAAGTCCTAGTGAGTGAAGCTAGGCAGATGGAAATCCTGGTGAGTGAAGCCAGGTGAAAGTCCTAGTGAGTGAAGCTAGGCAGATGGAAATACTAGTGAGTGAAGCTAGGTGAAAGTCCTAGTGAGTGAAGCTAGGCAGATGAAAGCCCTGGTGAGTGAAGCCAGGCAAGGGAAAATCCAGATGGATCAAGGATGATCGGACATCTGGTGCTGGGAAGTCCAAGTAGGTCAAAGGATTGACTGGATACTTGGCATGAAAGAAAAGTCCAAGTAGGTCAAAGGGATTGACCGGATACTTGGCACAGAGAAAAGTCCAAGTGGGTCAAAGGGATTGACCGGACACTTGGTAAGGGAGTCCTAGCAGGTCAAGGGAGTGACTAGATGCTAGGCATGACATACCAACAAGTCAAGGTTGACCGAATGTTGGTTAGGGATGTTTGGGACTTGGTTTTGGACAAAAACCAAGTGCTGGATCGATCAGTGGATCGATCCAGGCTCTGGATCGATCAGTGGATCGATCCAGACCTGTCCCAGCGAACAGAGAGCTTCTGGATCGATCCGTGGATCGATCCAGAGGTCCCAATCGATCAGTGGATCGATTGGGACGCGGCTGCTTCGCGCGATACGCGCTGGATCGATCAGAGCACAGAGGCGCTCTGGATCGATCCGTGGATCGATCCAAAGCCTCCCCGATCGATTGGGAACATTCGAATCGATCGGGATCCGATCGTTGGCGTCGTTTATAGCCGCAGGCGTTCGATGGCTGAAAAAGAACTTCACCGATTCATTCCAGATTCAACACAGCTCCTCCCCAGCACTAACAAAGCTCGGATCGCCAGTTCTTGAAGGATCTTGGAAGCTCTCCAAGTCAAGAGGCGGATCAAAGGCAAGAAGAGAAGCTAGGGTTAGGGTTTTCTGTACTCATTGTAAGCTTTGCGCTTGTATTTTGTTTCCCTTTCCTTTCTTCTTGTACTGAGAGTCTTGTAGGGCTTCTCCGCCCTCGGTAGTTACCGAAAAGGAGTGTTTTCATAGTGGAGGGTGCGTGCGTGGTGTGGATCCTTGGACTAGTCACCTCTTGTGAGGTGGATACCAAGTAAACCAACCGTGTTAGCGTTGTTGCATTTGTTTCTGTATTTTCCGCTGCATATTCTTGAAGAAACAAGCAACGCCGAGCACCGAGAGAACGCGACGAGCTATTCACCCCCCCTCTAGCTACTTTTGGTCCTAACAGACCCCGCGCTGATCGGCCGGACGTATATTATCCGAGTCATGAGCTCATTGACGAAGACCCCGTGTCGATCGGTCAGACATATATTATCCGAGTCATCGGCTCGATGTTGAAGACCCCGAGCCGATCGACCGGGCGTATATTATCCGAGCCATGAGCTCATTGGCAAAGACCCCGTGCCGATCGACCGGGCATATATTATTCGAGTCATCGGCTCGATGTCAAAGACCCCGTGCCGATCGGTCGGACGTATATTATCTGAGCCACGAGCTCATTGACGAAGACCCCGCGCCGATCGGCCGGGTGTATATTATCTGAGCCATGAGTTCTGTCAGAGACTCTCGCGCCGATCGGTCGGATTTTGAGTTATATTTGAAGACCGTCGAGCGGCGACGTTAAATCCCAGAGTTGAACCGGCGAATATAAAACCCCGGCTTGAAGACCGTCGAGCGGCGACGTTAAATCCCAGAGTCGAACCGGCGACTATAAAAACCCCGGCTTGAAGATCGTCGAGCGGCGACGTTAAATCCTAGAGTCGAACCGGCGACTATAAAAACCCCGGCTTGAAGACCGTCGAGCGGCGACGTTAAATCCCACAGTCGAACTGGCGACTATAAAATCCCCGGCTTGAAGACCACTTCATGTATCAATTCCTCGGATGTCCTTTCTCCCCCGTTCGAGATCAAGCTTATCAGAGCATTTATCTCTCCCGTTGGGGGTCGAGCATTCTTGGCGAACATCGATCTCCCCCGTTCGGGGTCGAGTAGTCTTCGCGAGCATTTATCTCCTCCGTTCGGGGTTGAGCAGTCTTCGCGGGTCTCGGGCCAGCATATCGGATCTTATATCTCACCCGTCCGGGTAGAGATGTATTCATTAGTCACGGTGTATCAGAGCAGCTTATCTCCCCCGTTCGGGGTCGAACTATCTCCAATGGTCGCGAACGAGAGTATCTCCGTTGGTTTCGGACCAGGATTTCTCACGAGCTCTATGCACGCTCGGCTAAAGACTTTCGCGTCCATGCGCCTGCATTTCCTGGGCTACGCTTCCATTCAGTTCACAGGTGATGCGTCCGCTCGGCATCATTCGCCCGACATCTATTCACCCGATTGACATTCTTCCGATCGTCTGGTCGATATCTTCGTGGTCGCACGCCCGACATCATCCGCCTAGTATCTATTCACCCGATCGACATCCTTCCGACCGCTTGATTGGCCTCTTCGTGGTCGCGCGCTTGGCATCGCTCGATCGCTCAGTCTGCTCGGCATCTCGCTTGTCGCTCGATCTACTATCATTTTGCTCCTCGCTTGCTTGACGCTCGATATCGGTCCAGTGGCCGACTTGGCATCATTTCTCGCAGTTCGCTCGGTGTCGCTACCATTCCCTGCGCAACGCGCTCTCGAATTACTCGGTTCGTATTTTTTCAGTTACCTGATCGACACCTTTTCGATATTACTTGAGTCGCTTGCTCGATCTCGACACATCTACTCGTTCGACGTGACAAGGCGGGCTCAGTGATTTGATTTCACGTTCGGTAGCGATTCTGTTTTGGGCTTGGTATAGTCAGTCGGACTTGCGCCTCCTTCGACTAGACTTGAAGGAGGAGCTTGTGATGCGGATATATGGGGATGGCTCAAACGAAATTAGGGAGGGGAGAGAGGGTATTTTGGTCTTTTGGCATGTGAAGGTTAGGGTTTGGAGAGGGATGCGATTCGCGTTTTAAGGGAGCCACCGGGGGGGGGGGCGGATGGGAGAGGTTTTGATCGGCGGGGACCCTCCTTCCCTTGCTCCGATGATCGCCACCAACTTCCAGCACTACCGCCTTTAGCGAGCACCTCTGCCTTCGCCATTAGCAGGCGCTGCCGTCGGCGGGTCTCCGCCTCTAGTAGTCGCGGACAGCCGCCAACACCTCCTTCGTCGACAGCGGTCCTTCGTCGACAGCGGACCTCCGTCGCTCGCTAGCCTCCGTTACCAGCAAGCCCAGTCACCAGTGAGCCTGTGCCGCGAGCGAGCTTCTGCTGGTCACCGCCCGTCTACATCTCTAGCGGTCGCCGATGGCATCTCGCCTCCAGCCGTCGTGTAGCACCGCCATCCCTGGCTGTCATTATCGCCGCCACCTCCGGCAGTCAACACCCAGGCGGCCAACGCCATCTCCCGCTGCTGCCGATGTCTACAGTGTCCGCCGGCACCCCTCGCTACCACCACTGCCGCAGCCGCCTCCTGCATCCGGCGTCGCCGCTCTCGGCACTACCTCCTCCGGTCTACAGTGGCTGCCGTCACTCTTTCCAGCGCCCGCCGCCGCCTACAGCGACTGTCGCCACTTCCCGCTGCTACTACCTGCCTCCAACAGCTGCGGGTGCAGTCGTCGTCACCATCCGAGAAGCCGTTGTTACCATCCGAGCAACCGTCGTCGCCCTCCGAGCAGTCGTCGTCCGAGGGCTCAGGTATCGTACTATGCCTATATTCCGGCCTGCGAGCCGAGAGTGTGTTCGACCTTCGTGCCGCTATTGTATCCTGGCCCGCGAGCCAATGGAGTGTTCGACCTTCGTGCCGCTGTTGCATTCCGGCTTGCGAGCCAAGGTTGTAGTCGAATAGTGCGTCATCCTACGGATTCATATAACGTCCGGCTCCGAGTTACCGGAGCTAGCTACTCACCTGGTGGTCATTTATCTACTATTCAGGGTCGCGACGACTCGGTCAGTATCCCGTCCAGCTCACCCATCCATCCGAGGGCGCCCCCGGGGCCAGGGTACGTTCTCGCACTCCTTATTCATGCATTTATCTTTCTATTATTATCTGGTTGCTCATATGTTCGCGGGACCCACCTCGAGCATCGAGGTACCAGGGATCGGGGCAACCCCGGTCGCTGGCTGCAGATGTTGTTAACCAGAAGACTTCTGACAGCCTGGTCAACGCAGAAGACAGCTCACCACTGAGTTATGGGGATACGGTCAACCTTCCAGACACGTCACGCCGGCAGGTTCGTTTTCTCAACTTCCCGACATGATCAATTACAATAATATTATATTAGATTTTACATATTATAACAATTATAAAATATTTTTTATACATTGTACAGTTGGTTGAGATTAATTTATTTTAACATAAAATAAAAATAAAGGGATGACTTAGTCGTGCTTTCCATTTTTATCAATCATCGACGTCTCGACGACTTATTTTATATTGTTTTAATTCGAAGGAAATAAAAATAAAAATAAAATTGATTCTTTATATCAAAAGAAAAAAAAATGCATTCAAAACTCACGTCACGTTGTCTACAACAAACCGTGTGAGTCAATGAAATATACATTTTTTTTTCTAAATCTTATCATTTTAAAAGTAAAAGTAGTTTTACTCTCATTTCCACCAATTTATCTTTATTTACAATTTACAACCAATAAATAATATAGCAAAGCAAGAAAGTTTTAAGAACAATTTTGCAAAATGAAGTATATTCTATGAGACCATAAAATGGCCCTTTTTATAAATGATATAAATGGCAGAGGCAAAATAAAAATTATCACAAAGCTTCTCTAGATATAAACAAAGAAATAAAGGAGGAGAAAGGGAAATCTCACCTACAAACTAATTATACAGCCTTTTTTTCTATATAATAATAATAATAATAATAATAATAATAAACAAAGATTATTCAAAGTTTAATGTATTTATTATTATATTAATGAATTATTGGTTGTTTAAGATATATAAAATTTAATAGAAGTAGTTCATATTAGTATGTAAATTTATTTGACTTTAATCTATTCGGTTGTCCAACAAATCAAATACTTAAATTATTATTGATTTTCTATATAAAAGGAGGTTGGTGATTTGTTAATGTCTTAAAAGTTTTAGTAGAACGTAATTTGTTTAGTAAAAAAATTAATTAGACGATTAAAATAAATCTTCTAGGGGTATTTTACGAAAATAAACAAATTACATCTATCTAAATGCAGGGGCTAAATGGAAAATGCTCACAGTTCGCTTCGCCTCTCGCGTACGAGAGCTTCATCGTGTCTTAAGCGGCGACGTGAATTTGCCGTGTGATGTCGTCGCGGCCGCCTCCATGGACTGCATCGAGAGGCGGATCCCTCCTCCTCGCAGTTTCAGATACCTCATTCCTCCCTTTCCCCGCACCTGTCGGGAATCCATGGCAGAAAGGTTCTCATTCTTCTCTTTCGAATCCGTGTGAATCATCCGCATCCGAGACCAAAAGTAGAAGAAAAGGAGAAAAAATAAATCCATTTTTCTCTCCTTTCTTCTCTTCCTTTTCCGTTCCATTCCTGGGATGGCTACTTTGGGTCATGGTCTCCTCCTTCTGTGGCTCCTTTGCTTGTGGGTTTTGACAATGGCTGGCTTGTCTTCGTCCCAGCAGCCTTCAGTTATCTCCAGCTTCAGACGTCCCAGGATCTGGCTCGGTCCCTACGACTGGACGTACTTGAGAGGTACGATTGTTCCTCTTGCGTCAATGAGGAGGATATGTAATATGTTGTTTGCGTCAACCTTTCTGTTGGGTTTCAATTGTTTGTCGCGGAAGTTGCGATTTTGTTTGCTTTTCCGGTGGTAGTTTTATTGGAATCGATGATCGGGAAAGCTTGGGACTGATGCATAGAATGAAAAAATGGTAGTCATACTTGTGATAAAAACGTGCGTTTTGGAGGTATTTGGGCGGAGTTTTATGAAGGATTTCCTTTTTTAGGAAGGCGTATCGTTTTGCTTGTGGGAGTTTCGTCTTCTGTTGATCACACTTTTGTTTTGTTTTTCTCATAAAAATCGAAATTTGAGAGGATATTTTAGCTGCTATTCAGTTGGCAATTCATTTGTTCCTCTCAGAAACCTTTCTTCTCTGAATCGCAAGCCCCAACCATGAAGGCTTAAACTTAGTGAGAATTAAGTTATGCCTTATGATACCAATCATGATCGTCTCTCCCAAAATAAAGTTGAATCCTGGCGATTTTTTTTTTTAAACATTTTGAAGCTTCTGAAATGATTATACTACAGGTCTAGTGACGGACGTTACTTGCTCGAACCATTTTAGTAGGTTGTGAAAGTAAAATTTTCATTTATTTCATTTACTCATCTTTCTTCAGTCAATCTTCTTTTGTTTGCTGAATTTCACTGCTATTTTGATGAACAAGGAAGACAGATGGTTTAGACGGTCACTTAGCATCCTTTATTAGCTTAGACTTTGTGCATTTTCTATGATTTTTATTACTTAAACTTGTGTAGTTGAATGGCAAATGCATGGAGGAATCTATAATCATATTTTATGCTTATATGCAACACAAATAGGTTGGAAGGTACATGAATTTACTGACAAATGAACCAAGTTATTTATCTATTGTATTCCCATGGACACCGATTCAAGTGTCCAATACAAGTACAAACCTAATGATTATTACATGCGATCAACCGGAATGTCAGCTTCATAATCATCCAACTTGATGCTAGTGTCAGAAGTACAAAGGGGTAGATGTAGAAATGAATCAGTTGATTATTGTGAGTTTGTCCAGATATACTTGTTGTCATTATCTATGCTCCAAATCATACTTAAGGATAGGGATAATGTAGACCAACTTTGAATTTCTTCTAAGAGAGATATTTCATCCTTGTATATCAATTGTATATGTGTCTTACACACATTCCTCATTGCAGTTGAACTACCACCTTGGTTCTCATCAGTCGCCATCAATTTTGTGTCTGATGTTGACATTGTGAGTTTGTTTCTTTCATTGTTTTGTTTGCTTATTTTTTCATCTTTTAAATTTTTTGTTCAAATTCTTGCATTTTGCTATGCCTCCATAACATCAATGAAGAACTTCAAAGTAACATCTCACAAATTCTTTACATCAAGAATGTATTGGTGTGGATTAAACTATTTACTAATAGCTTAAACTTTTGGGATATCTGATTGCCATATCAAATTTATGATTGTTTCACAATAAAAGATCATTTTTAACTAATCATGCTAGTGTAAATGATAAAAAGAAATGCACTCAGGAAATGAACATAACAATCAAATTCTTTTATGGGTGGGGCTTTATTATGTGATAGACTAGGATGGCAATAATTTAAAGATTTCAGAACCCTCTAAAAGTCATTTTATGCATAGGGATGACAACTACATAATTGATGAAAAAGGAAAGCCACTTGATTGCTCACTTGTGTGAATTCCTAAACATTATGGCTCTTTGTTATCTCTATGTTTGAGTTCTATAGGATCTTTCAGTCTATTTACATTTAAAGATAATACTAGTTTGGGCATGCAGTAAAGAGAAAAGTTGAATGAACAAACTCGAGGCTCTAGAATTCACCTTACTTGATTATGACTTCATAAAAGAACTAGGCAGTCATTCATATAGGGGAACTTTGCAATGAAGATTGCAAAGGAAAAACAATTCTTAAGTATACTCTAAAGTCTAAATTAAAATGCCATTCTCCTCCTAGGTTCGGTGTTACCTGGTTCATCATTTTGTTTTAAAAAATTTAAATGTCATTCTCCTTCTGGTCTATTTCTTTCCTTAATTTCTTGTTTCCTTTTATTTGTAATATTCCAAATTTCACAAACTAAGATTACAGTCTATGCCTTCATCGATATCATACAACTGAAGAATTTGTTACTAGAAAGAGTACACTGACTATGGCCATACAAAATAGACAAGTCTGTTTATTTTTGTTCTCCATAGATTATTCATGAATTTTCAACACTTCATACGGCATGATGACCTCATATCTGAGCTATTTTTGATGTCTTTTTGATGTCTGAGACTCTGAGTTTTTACAATCATGCCAAGGGCAATAAACACTCTAAGCTATAAGATTTTATCTTTGTCATTGAATATTGTATAACTCCAAGATCTGATTTCGGATCATGCAGGATAAAGCACAAGCAAAACACCTACCAAAGAGTAATCTTCCTTTGGTATGCTTTAGAGGTGGCAGTCCTCCTATTCCAGATGTATCGGACATGTACTTGGATAACTCATGTATGGGCACTTATTTTTGCTACCATTTGGACTATGACTGATGAGTTCTTTTATTTATTATTATCAGAGTCCACCTGAATGCCTAGAGTCATTGCAATAAAACATCTTAAAATGTTTAGATGATATGCTTGCCTCTTTTACAGAGTCATTAATTTGAAGTGCATGATTTTTTTTTTTCTTAACAAGCTCTTAAGCTTGCTATCCTTTATGCAAATCATTTGTTAGAAATAAGATATTTCAATGGCTTAGTTCCCCTTAGTAATGCTTGCATTATCAAATATTATGTTCAATAGACATATTTGCCTTGCAGTGTCAATGGCTACATCAAATGAATCTTTCGGAGGATCATGGCTTGTTTCTGATGCAGACCAATGCATTCCATTTCAGAGAAACCTGTCAGTAACTTTGACAAATGATCAGGTATGAAATGGAAGCAATAGCTTAGTTTTGTGCTCTTGTAATTGCTACTGTTCTTTGTTTGTTCTGAACTTTGTCTAAGAGCATCTCCTTTGGAAAATAACCTGCCATCTACCGTAAATGTCAACTATCTCGTTTAGAACTTTCTTAATTCACTGATCTGAGAGCTTCTTCTGAAATCTGAACTCCGTGAATCTGTGTCCTTTGCATCCATTTCTATAGATTTTCCCTTTTTATGACTATCTTATACATAATAGCATTATATATTTAATAACGGAACATTAACTTGACAGAAAATTGTGCCATAATTTCTACTTGAGCGCTCAATGTTCATGTAGGATTAAAGTATCGTTCTGTGATGGATTTCAGTCTCCATCTGGAACTGCACAATCAGTACGCTTTGCTTGAAGCATAATGAGAAAAATCAAGATGTGTTTTACTCCTTTCTCCTTTACACTTAATTTATTTAATTTTATAAATAAAACAATAGCAGTTTTGTAAATGGAGATAGGCGGTGGCAGGCGGTCAGTGAGTTCATTGGTGAATTCAAATGAATTTTAGTCTTTAAATCTGCTTTAACTTACCTTTTTTATTCCTAAGTGGAATAATTAGATAGTCAATTGAGTTAAACATTTGTGATACCATGCTATGTTACACTCAATATGCTTCAAAATGTGCCAAAATGAATTCAAATGTGATTTTAATCTCTTTTTTTTTCACTTAAATTGTTTTCTTCTGCAACATAAACTATAGCATTGAGATAATTGAAAATTAAAATTTAGAAGGAAAAAGTTGCAAAAATAAAACAAGCGTCTCAACTAACAAATATTGGTCGAGATATCCTTAGTTGAATTATTTTGAATTCATGTTGTCAGATTTCAATGCATCCTGAGTGTTGACATGTTTGGTGCTCATTGGCATGGGCAAGATAGATCCCCTATGCTAACCAATACTTGGTTTGATATTTATTGGAATGATACATTTTTGCTTTTGGGCAATGCAACACAAAATTTCAAACCATGGATATGACTTTGGGTTGGTGATAAACAAGAAACTTTGCCCATCTTAATCTGAGACATTCAGATATATTTTGTATTTTTTATGATAGAAGGATAACTCATGTCTATAGGGAAGGGAACCAGGTAGCTGACTGGGCTGCCCATTTTGCTTATAGCTCAAAACAACACTTTTAAATAGTCTAATGATCTTCCTGGTTGATTGCAGAACATTTTGTTGCCTAGCGGAATGGGTCCTTAATCATTTAATTTCAATAATGTATTATTATTTAGACTCTAAGCAGAGTGACTGACAAAGTATGTTAAATTCCCACCGGGTTCTCTTCTGTATGCTTTATGTAAAATTATTATACCAATTTGTCAGAGGTTTGAATTCTACTTTCACTTTCTAAGTTATGTTTATCGGAGTACTGATCTTTATGTTGAATATTGGAGCTCTTTTTGGCATGCTAATAGCATTTTCTTTAACTATCAATATCTCTTGAAAATACTTGACTCTCAGTCCTTATTTCTGTTGTTAAAAAAAAATGTATGAATAACATACTCCGAAGTACTTTGTCCAGATATCTCCAGGAATATGGTACTTTGGATTTTTCAATGGACTTGGACCTGCTCGTA
Organism: Zingiber officinale; assembly: GCF_018446385.1. Taxonomy (NCBI): domain Eukaryota; kingdom Viridiplantae; phylum Streptophyta; class Magnoliopsida; order Zingiberales; family Zingiberaceae; genus Zingiber; species Zingiber officinale. Next base: position 87,421,668 of record NC_055988.1, read on the forward strand.
CACAATCAAAAATGGTAGGCTCAACAAAACTTGTGAAGATTGTGCGCTTTGTACAACATTGGAAAGTAAAGTTTAGAATTAGATTAATACTTCTCTATTAAAATACACCTATAAATCGGCTCATCTTATTGCAGATTAACCGGGGTAAAGCATACTTGTTCAGCATCAGCATCATTGTTGAAGGCTGCTCCACCATGGGTATACTTGGTCCTTATTGTAACCAGTCAGTTAACATGATTTCTTGTACTCAATCTTCCATAAACAAGTATTCTAGGAATCTACTGGACTCAAAAAACATTACGGCTCAAGCTGGTGAAAATAAGGAAACCAATAATAGTTCATCATCTGAAACAATGACTTTTGAATATAAAAATATAGATACGAATGCAAGTGTCTTCATTACAGCAAACGATTTTATGACATGCAACAACTCAATTGAGTCTTCATGTCTTGCAAACGGAGATTGGAGTATCTATTCTATGGACTTAGTGTCGGTAACATCCCAGTTTGTCATTTCTCTTACTGACTTAAGTTTCAACCAAACTCCTTCGATGGGAAATTCTAGTGGAATTATGCCAATGTGTTATGTTCGTTACAATGCTATGCCACTGAAGTCTTTGCATGATTATTCTTCTGACTTAAGTGTGGCCCCTTTAATCGTCAAGTCACCAAAAATTGGACGGTGGTTCATTGCTTTTCAAGCTGTTAACCAGACAGAATCAAATGGAGTAATGCATGAAACATTTTTTGGTGGAACTCTGTGCTTCTCCTTTTTGTTACAAGTGCCCGAGTGCAAGTCTGGGAAGGCTGGGTTGAACTGCTCATGGGAAGCGCACACACTTCAGGTAACTACTATAAACATAGTTTTTTCTTCCATCTGGAATTTGAACAGTTTTAAAGTTTTAATGGAAATTTCCTCTCTGATTCACGGCACAAGTTTCTTTCATTCAGTGCCTTCAGTAAAATTGCCAGACTGCAAATTTAGGATCTTGGAATTTGATAAGGTTACCAAGGAAATAATTATACTTCTGGTAAAGTCATAATGCATTATAAATTTCTCGAAAGAAAAACTGATACAATATCTGTACTTATTGATGTTATATTTGAAGCAGTTTTTTGGGTCCCTCAGGACAGACAACTAAAACGGCCTGTGATGATGGTAAAAAAAAAAGTTTGACACTTAGGTTAAAATGTTTTTTTCTTTTCTACTTTTTAGCTAATATATCTTTAATTTGAATAATCTATTAAGATGGAGTTCATCATCTGCTATTTCAGTATCTTTTTCAACTGCTTTCTGAGTAAGCAAGAAAACTAATTCATATTTTGTAATAAGAGTTATTTTCTTGTGTTAATGCTATATCTTTAGGTGAGGTACATATGGCTCGGCCATAGACAATATATGTGTCTGAATCTCATCGCCTATAATCTACTAACATATTGTAATCTCAGGGGAGGAAAATCATTAGCATTAGATATAGATGGTGGCAAGTTTATTTGTTGAACAATTACTATAATAAATGGTTTTCTGCAGAGAGCTTTGAAGAATTCAGCTGTTCCATTCACATCTTATTATCACCCAGATGGTGAACTTGGGTCCACAGATACTGATTTTTCAATTGGTCAACTCTTAAGCAACTCTTCAGTCGAGCAGAGTGCATGGACTTACTTCCTTTTGGATATTCCTACTGGTGCAGCAGGAGCGAATATTCACGTTCGATTATCATCAGATTCAAGATTGAATTATGGGGTATACACACAGTTTGGTAGCTTACCTTCTATTCATATCTGGGACTATTATGCAGATAGTACAAGCAGTACAAATGGTTCCATGTTTTTGACATCAAATGATTCAAGTGGGAAAACTATAGAGTTTTATGTTTTGTCAGCAAGTGAAGGAACTTGGTGCATTGGAATAATGCATCCTCCAAGAAACGACAACAGTGATCGAACCACTATGTCTATTTGGCTTGAGGGATGCCCTAGTCACTGCAACCATCATGGAGCATGTCGAAATTCTATTGATGAGACCGGGTTGACATTTTACAGGTTATCTCATTTGTTGTCTGGCGTGATTGTCTTAGTTGACTGTAGATGAATCTCTGATGGAAGTAGCATTATTTTTTTTAATGCAGCTACTGTGAGTGTGATCGTGATCATGGAGGTTTTGATTGCAGCCATGAACTTGTTTCGCATCAAGGTAACTGCTTTATATCGATGTTTTGATATACTGTGCCCTTTGGATGGTGAATAGGCTACAGCTCAAACACGCATTAGCTACTAAAATGAACCGACATTATTAAAAACATAATGTCATGACGAATTTGAAATGGTAGACAGCTCTAGATCCAGACTGTAGGAGTAGAGAGGTTCGGTGGAAGAAATATAGGATCCTTTGCACCTCGACGAAACAGTGACATAATTGTGATAAACATTCACCTTCCTTTCTTTGAGCTTGGGAATTACAAACAAGTGGTTTGAACTGTTTGGCTGACTAACTTTTGTATAGCATCCCAGGTTGTAGGAGTGGAGGGTTGGTTGAATGTGTAACTGATAGTTGGTTTGTTTGTCTAATCATGTTATACAGGTATTGAATGGAACACTGTGGTGCCAAAATGAACCTGAATTCGTCATTGTTCGTAATCTCATATAAGATTCACCATTTCTGTGTTTATGCTATTTTCTCCTTTTAAAACTTCTTTACTATAAATGCAGACAGCTAGTCTGACCTGTCAAAACTGTTATTGCTATCAATCTGAATTAGAGTATATACTTCAATAGTTCAATATTCTCAGCCATTGTTTCAGTATCTCTCGTATGCATCATAGTGATACTATATGACATTCCTTTTGATGCTTACCATGTAATCTATCTGACAAACAACTTTCTATTTTGAAGGGCATATTTGGCAAACAATATTTCTTGTTGCTTCTAATGGAGCAGCTATCTTACCTGCATATTGGGCACTGAGACAAAAAGTATGCTGAAATCCTGAAAGACCACAACTTCTTTATAACATTTGTAAAGTTATCTTTAACTCATTAACTACTCAAATTTGGCCTTGTAATTTAATTTGGTACTTGTGCTTACCCAAAATTTGTATCACCATACAGTCGGCTAATTAGCACATCACAAAAAAAATGCTAACACGATATGTGTGTGTGTGTCCACGCGTGCGTGTTATCTCGATTCTGTTTTTCAATAAAGATGCTTAGCTCCACACACACACACACACACACACACAAAAGCAGCCAAAGAGATCAGAATGCTAAGATATGTGTGTGAGAATCATCAACTCTAATGTACGATGTGAAAAGTAGGTTGAGATGGCATTGACTTGTACAAAGGCAGATGATAGTTTTTATAATTAGACAAGAAAAGTAGGTTGAGATGGCATTGACTTGTACAAAGGCAGATGATAGTTTTTATAATTAGACAAGATGAATCGATCAGAGGAAATGTGAAGCACAACGAGAGGAGGCCCTGCAAGCTCATTGGTGGGGTGAGCTGGACCCCACTTGTTTAATAGGTGGGGTACAGTCCACCCTACCAATGAATGGGCAGGGGTCTAGGATTGATCCAGGATCCCTGGACCAGAGGATCCCTGCCCCAACGAGAGACCAAAGAAAACTCTAGTTGATGTAAGCAAAATTGATTATGACAATTTCCCCCTTTCCAGAGGCTGATGAAGGGATAGGATTCATGTATTTGACTTGAAATAGTTGGAACAAATATCGATGTTCATGAATGATAGCTTCTGTTCGATAAAGAGCTAACGCCCCCCTCCAAACATACGCAAACACAAACACACACATAAACAACTGAGATGTCATTAAGTATAAATTTGCATTTCTATGTGCTGAATGAATAGGTGTTTGTGGTCATTATTATCTGAAATTGTTCCTTTGGTGTTTTCTATTGTTGTTCCAGTTAATGGTACGGGATTACTCGCTCAATTTGTTATGATGTAACTATGGAAATTTGAGAAGTGCTTCGCTTCTTTGTGGCAATTTGCATATTTTTTTCTTTGAAAAACAATAGCTCCATGTTAACTGCCTAGTTTCTTTAATCAGGCATTTGCTGAATGGGTGATCTATACTGCTAGTGGAATTTCGAGCGGTTTGTATCATGCATGCGACAGAGGCACTTGGTGTGTACTATCATTTCATGCATTACAGGTTAGACCTTTTCTTACCATTTTACTAAATATTAAAAGCATCTAATATTAATAATTAATATTTTATCTCATGTTGGGCCGAGCACTCTAGTTTCAAATTGTGACCCATGTGCTTGGACTGGATACCGCCTGTCTTGTACCATTTGCTTACGAGTCGTGTCAAATAAGGCTCATAGCATACCTTGTCGAGCCATGGGATGTTTCATTTTGAAGAATGAAGTGGAAGTGCATATTTTTCTTTCAAGAAAGTATAGTGAGTCGTTGATTAGCTCCAGAAGAAAAATAAGAGAAAGGTAAGGAATAGTCGTAAGGTTTAGGCAACCCAACCGAGGGAAATTATACTCGAAATGATGTCTAATTCTTGGTCGTATAATTCGAAATCCATCTTGGAGTTTCAAGCACAGAAAGTTAAGTGAAATGCATAGAAATGGCTCGTGAGATCAATTTAACAATTTAGTTACTGACAAAAGGTTCATTCTGACTTCCAATTACGAAATCTTATTTTGTATAGTTTCTGGACTTCTGGCTTTCTTTTATGGCTGTGGTGAGCACTTTCGTATACATGACAACTATCGATGATTCTTCAAAACGAGCAATCCACACAAGTGTATCAATTTTCACTGCCCTGTTGGCTGAGACTGGTGCGACAAGGTGTGTGTGTCATTTGTGCAAATGATTTGTATTTTCCATATCAACTCTACAAGAGTAATGTCATCATGGATAATGTCACAATTTCAGATCAGAGAATATCGCTATAGTCTTAGCGATAGGAGCTGCTGGTCTCCTCTTGGGGTGGTTTTTGGAGTTCTCCACAGTGCGCAGAGCCATTCACTGCCCACCTCGGTTCGACTTGAATATGCCTGAAAGGTATTTAGTCCTATTCTGTTGCCAACGCATATCAGAGTTCTCTTTTGTCCTTAACTCAGCATTGCTGCAGATGGCAAAGTATCAAAAGCTGGTTCCAGAATCTTATAGGAACATTGCGGAAAAGATTCTATTGGCGATTTCTAATCTTAGGCTTCGTTACGTTAGCCATGGCCGCTACTTGCTGGACACTCGAATCCAACAAGGACTACTGGATTTGGCATAGGTATGCACATGTCTTCGATGTAGTTGATTCAATCAGGATCTGAAAGTTATTTCTTCTGTCATACGAGTACTTTCGCTCGTTCAAATGAAGAAGATTCTATCGTCCTTCATTTGATCATCAAGCTTGTGGTTAAACCAACAAGAGTGTTTCATTTTGCAGCCTATGGCACATTACGATATATACGTCGTCCTTCTTCTTCATCTACTCAACCTGCACTATGGAAAGCAACGAGCATCAGGAAGCCGTCTACGAGCTGACTCGACAGAACTCGTTGCCGAGGGCCGAGTCCGAGGCCCAGTGCGATTAGCCTAGTCGGTAAAATAGCCCGAGGATGCTTTTGCCAAGTTACTCTTTCTTCTTCAAGTTGTGGTAGCAATTTTTTTGTTTTTATTTTTCCCCATTTATTTAAAATATAGAGAAATTTGTAGCAACTGTAAATTGATAGTTATCAAATGTAACATAGCATCAAAAAAATATGATCAATGCCATGGAAGATGATGTTGTAATTTCATTTTTTATTGTAATGTTTGTAATAAGACGAGACAACCTTCCCGATCGAGTTTTCGTTCTTCCTCTACTCGATCGAAAAGCCTTGTGTAAACCCTTTGTGATCCTTTCGCGAGTCTTCTATGAATCTTCGAGTTCCCTTTCACATGTAACACACGATCAATGACAAATAATGCAACTTGTTAACGCTTTTACTAGGTCGAGTTTCGACTCATCTTTACAAAGATAATTTCGATGGGAAAACAATTGGGTTGATAATTGTAAAAGAAGACGAGGAAGATTGAAATATTATTTGGATATGTACAAAAAAAAAGGGAAATTTTTTTGTTCAAAATTTAATGATGTGATAAGAATCCAAAGATTATAATGGTAAATTACAAAGAGCAAAGACAAGAAAAAACGATATGGAAAATTTAAGGGAGTATTGTGTTGTTTAGTTAAAGAGTACCAATGAAATAGGAAAGCAAAGGAATTGAAAATAAAGTTGCAAGTAATTTTTTTTTTGAAAAATGCAAAAATAAAAAAAACCTTTATTGAAATCATATATATATATATATATATATATATATATATATATATATATATATATATATATATATATATATATATATATATAGTGATATCATAGCAACTACAATTTAGCTATTTTAAAAAAATTGTATTGTAACAAATATAGTTAATAGTTGCTCCTTCAATTCTAATCGACACTTATAAATTGTATTATAGCAGCACTTCATTTCTTGTGAATATTATATTATAGCAATAAGATGATAACTCTCATCTTGAAATCTCTCTAGGGCTATTATAATACAAAAGAGAGGTAAATTATGAAGGACATTGCTCAACACAATGACCATTTGTATAGAGTTAGGTGATCTTTTACACATGCTAGGAATAACCATGTATTGTAACAATTTCAATATGGATGCTTGATCTTTCATTAACATGATCAATATTAGTCAAGTAAAAATCATGTTATAATAGAGGATTTTTCTCTCTAATGAGAAGTCTAAAAATACTAGTCATTTGGATAGATCTTCATGAATACTTTCAGATTTATCTGATGATCGATAAAAATATTTTATATGACCAAACCAATTACTTCCAATTTAAAGAGTTGAATACATGTCTTCCTTATGTGTTAGTCATTATTCCAAAGATCAGTAGTCGTCCGTGATTTATCTTTTCTGTGTTGGCCCTGAAATGGATTGACGGAAATGCTGGGACGAACATATTCACCTTTTGTCACTATGGATACATGTATTATTTAAAAAAAAACCCTATAAATTTTGTTACAACGTAGATTTTATTCCTGATTAATCTTAATTAATATTATACTATAACAATTACGTCAGTAAATATAATTGTGTAACAACTCATTGATATAATTAAATAACAGTTACAATTATAATAATATAAAAATATAATAATTTAAAAAAAAATAAAATATACGTAGGTGATAATAAATAAGAAAAATGTCTTTTTAACAATTCCAATAAACATATATCAAAAAAAAAATTATGTGATGGAATCCAATCAACTGTTTTTACTTTTTTTTTTATTTCTCCAATGCCTTTCCCATAATCGACCTTGCGGCGGAGGAGAAAGGCAGAAATTTTTAGAGGCGCCGCCTGCCTTACTCCGCCTCATCCCCCTCCATCTCCGCCGGAGCCGGCCGAGGAAGCGCGATCGAGATGTCTTCTCCGAGCAAGCGCCGCGAGATGGACCTCATGAAACTGTAGATCGCTGGCAGAAAAAAAAAATCCCTACTTTGTTCCCAAAATCTTGCTTTGTTTACCTTCTTACTGAAAAGAAACAAATTTGTTTTCTCCTTTTTCTTGTTTCTTACAGGATGATGAGTGACTACAAGGTGGAGATGCTGAACGATGGGATGCAAGAGTTCTTCGTGGACTTCCATGGCCCAAATGACAGTACATCATCTGCCAATAATAAGGCTTTGTTCTTGTTTTCCTTTTGTCTGTTTCTCTAATTTGTTCATGTGTTCTTGCTTATCAGATTTAGTTTCCATTTCTCTTCTTTTCTTCTTCGTTTAGTAGAGAGAGGTTTTCGACATGCTTGATCTTCGATACAGACTTCCAAATTTGTGAAGGGATCAGTCCCGTTTAGCTGACCTCTAATAAAACCCCAACTACTAATTTCCTTTAGTTTGTTCCACCTTAGATGAACATTCAGAATTGATGTACTTAGGTGATCAATAAATATCCTACTTAGGCGACGTGAGAACATGACAAACACACATTAATATAGGAAGAGTGATTCATTTAGATATAGATGACGATATAGTAGGGGATTGAGCCTATTGGCATAGGAGAATCCATATAATCGACCTCACTTAGCGGGATAAAGGCTTGGCTGTTGATGTTATGCTTAAAAAAAAAGGTTGCTTTGGCTTTGCAGAGCTTAGTCCCTGTTGATTTGTATATCTCATATTGGTTCACTTGTCATAAGTTGATAGTATTTTCTCTTTCATTGTTGTTCATGGAAGGTTTGTATCAAGGAGGAGTGTGGAGAATAAGAGTGGAACTGCCAGATGCTTATCCTTACAAATCTCCCTCAATTGGCTTTGTTAATAAGATATATCATCCTAATGTCGATGAAATGTAAGTCTGTTTACTTCTTCACATTGTTAGTCCATAATCATGGACGTCGATTTCTCACTTGGCCTTTCTAGGTGTCCATTATTTTCTTCAATCTAAAAAATCAAATCACTTTATTTTTTTCTTCGAATGACTCAGGTCTGGTTCAGTTTGTTTGGATGTTATCAACCAAACTTGGAGTCCTATGTTCGGTATTGAACTTTCCTTGAATACTTTTATTGATGAACTTGGTGGTGGCATAAGCTTGGCCTATTCAGTTCGAGTATTCTTTTGCATTTCGTGTTGCAGATCTTGTCAATGTGTTTGAAGTTTTTCTCCCGCAACTTCTTCTATATCCAAACCCTTCAGACCCACTGAATGGGGAGGCTGCAGCGCTTATGATGCGGGATAAACCTGCTTACGAACAAAAAGTGAAAGGTGATAGATTGCCTATCCTATGTTTAATTATGTTTCAAAAGTCACATGCTCGGATTGTTTCTCGTCTACCTTATTCCTCAGCTTTAGTCAAGTTCATTATTCTCTGTGAAGACTTTCGTCCACCTGATGTTGTTTATTGATTGAAACAAGCATACGTTGCATAAGAAAAATGAGAAAAGCCTTAAAAAATTGCTCAAAGAGCCCAAATAAATGTTATAGTGCAAGAGTTGAATCTTTTTTAGTGGAAGGTGAAAGGGATAGGAGCAAACTATAAAACCATTCCTCTAGTGATTTAGCCTTGCGTAGAACTCGATAGAGAAATTAGATTCATGTAGTTAACCTTAAATAGTTGGAACACAGACAATTTCATTTTTCTTATATTCGAAAACGAATCCAGAAAGTTTACTATGTGAATCTCTCGGGATTTATTAAGTTTGATTTTTTATTTCTGTACTATGTTACTCGTATTCAGATATATCATCATACAAGTACCCAACACACTATTTCTAACTCTTTATCCTTTTATATCAATTGAGTTTGTTTCTTCACTGTCATTAATATTCGACTCATTTAGGTTCTCATTCTGTGTGTTTTCGTTCGTTTCCAGAATACTGTCAGAGATATGCAAAGCCTGAAGATGTGGGGAATGATTCAGATGACAAATCTAGTGATGAAGAACTGAGTGAAGATAATAATGAGTATGATTCTAGTGATGAACAAGTGGTGGGAAAACCTGATCCTTGATTAGGGTTTCATGTAAATCTTTGTTTCAACTACTTGCAAAAAAGAAATTAAAAAAAAAATTAAAACTTTTTTCTTTCATTTGTCATTGTAAATAAGTATTGCTCAATCAAGATGTTTATTTTATGGGATTGCAGTGTTTGATTATAAAAACAAGTGAATGCAGTCCCATAATTCTGATGATTGAATTGAGATGAGTTCTTATTAAGATTTGAAATCTCATTTTGAGCTGAGGTTTTTGGTCATCGATTGAATTAGGAGTACAAACAAATCAAGCCTCCTCTTGTGCTTTTCGAGTCATCTCAAAGAATATTTAATTCATATTTGAAATTATCAAATTTAACTTGAATTTGAACATGTTCATTATTATTAATTTTTTTAATCAAATTCGAACTCAGAATTTTGTTCGATTGCTTATGAGCAGATCATAAGTTGAATTTGAATTGAACTTTTTTTTTTATATGATTCCAATTTAAATAGCTCAAGATGCGAATAACTGAATTCAAATTCAAATCATTTTGATTTATAATTTGATTTTATCCGAATCAAAATTCCAACAACTCAATTAAACTCGAGCTCAATTTTTATTTCAAACCGAACTAGAGCCAAAATTAAACATTATATCAAAACAAACCTTCCAGTGAAAATTAATGAATATACACCATTAATTTACAGAATGAACAAATTAAATGGTATAACACACTACCAAGCAACTATATCTATACATCACATGAACAGAAGGGATATTATACAACAAAAAAAAACTTTGGACTAGTTATTGAACTCGAGTAAACTGAAGAACTGCCATGGAGTTTTTTTACTTTCTTTACCTTTGTCACTTCAATGGGATGTGAAATCTAGCAACTTATTCGAAAACATTACTTCTACTGGAGTCAGCACGATCGAATGGTTGTTGTGTTGCATAAGCGAGTGGGTTGAAAGCCTTTATCAAAATACCCAGTGCAAAAGAGCATGATGCTCGGACAGTCGCATCTGTCGATTTACTCATCTTGTTCACTAATGCCCCCAATGCCTGGGAAAAAAGATGTCATTCAGTCTCTTTAGTACAAACAACTATGATGACACAGTTGGGATCCCTTCACTAAACCTGTGAACAGTATGGAGCCAACGAACGTTGATCTTCGGCGAGTGACAGCAAGCAACTAGAGAAGTACACTGCATTTGCTTGTATCACTGGCCAAGGCGAATCAAATGCCTGCACGACAAAATTATGGAATTAGGAATGTTCAATTAAAGTGAATGTGAGAAGTTTCCTTGCATTAATACCTGGATCAATGATGCCAAATAACTATTAACTCTGGGAGACAGGAGTTGATAGGCATGCCTCGAAAAATCTCTTATGAAATCCTCATAATCGCTTCTGTGGCATCAAAGGAATAGGCTTGCCTAATGTTACTTCATCCATGTGCTCAAAAATCAAAAGTGTAATATGTTACCTCCTTTCGGAACTGAAAACTTGTTTGTTAAAAAGGTTGGAGAAGCCATCGACTTCGATCAAGGGTGCAAGTTGTCGAAGGGTAACCTAAGCAGGTTAAGAAAAGGATGCAGTCAGCTTTACTAAAATAAAAAAATAATCAGGAAATAAAAACCATTGCAGAATTTATACCCTGCATGCCTGACGAACATTGAGATCATCATCATGAAGATGGAGAATGAGGCGAGGGATGGTGGCATGAACCTGAAATCTCGTATGGTGCCGGACACCATGGTCAAAACATATCACTTCAATAAATAATCAAAACAAAATACTACTAGGAACAAATAATATCATGTGATTATATATTCTAACTTATAGTTGTCTTCTTTTTCATCTCCTTCCTCCTACCCCTCTTAACTCTCCAACGGCATCATATGTCGAAGCATTAGCATGGTACTGTAACAATATTTGTTCCAGAAATTTTGGCATGGCTTGAAATTTTAAAACTTGGTTCGTTTTTGTGCATTAATCCATATCTAATGAGCATAAAGAAACACATACAAACTGAATCTGACATAAGCTTTCCCCGTTATGTAGAATGTAGATAGATACTAAGTTAAGCGTTTGTTTTCCAAAATTCAAAATACATGAGACAAACTATATAATTTTTTTTATTTCAATCACACAGTATTCAAGAACTTTTTAGGTGAGTCATTTTTGAAGAATATGGCACTTGCTAGCATTAATAAATGTAACTTGCAAGGAACCAAGTCACTGCCTCTAATTGATTATCAATAATTCCAATCACAAACATTTATCTAGAGATACTTCATCCATATCATCAATAAAAGAAAACATTTGCAACTTATCCACTGCCGTGAGGGATATTTTCAACTCTGCAAATCTAAGGGTGAAAAGCAACTAGGTAAAAAGTCCTATAGAAGAAAGCACCAAAAAAAAAAAAACGGTATGCCAGTAAAGCACTGAACCAACAATCCAAGTAATTTTGTTTTATGTTTGTCAATTTGATCTGTTTAGAAACTGTAAAATTTATTATTGAGATTTCTATCTTGGAACAAACAGTAGTCAATCAAAAGCAAATTTGACCAAGCATATAACCCAAAAAGGATGTGAACATTGAATTGTGATTATTTCATGATAGCATATCGTACCTGCTCCACAAAAGCCTGGTGCTGCGAACCCTTTGCATACTTGCTCAGTGCTCCATAGGCAGCAAAAGCTTTGGAACGCATTTTTTCATTCATGCAGATCTAATCATGAAAGCAATATGATCTACTATGAGAACAAACTTTATCAGCCATGCCAGAAACAAAATTTTAGCCCATGTATATGCATAAATATATTGATATAGTCATACGTACATGCCAGAAATTCAACATTTGCACTGTGATTAGCATATGATAGCGAAATGGGAATGCCATTTTGTTTGCTGCCAGTATCATCATGCTATAGCAGCTTGGCTGCTGGTGATGAAGGTGCCAAAAATAGCCACCCTCAAGGGAAATAGCTTTTGAGAACACCATAACTCTAATGGCATAGTTAGCTTTATTTAGAAGGTTGTTTAGATTTAGTTGAAAGTTTGTTAAAAAATTTCAACAAATTATTTAGATATTTTAAAATTTGTTTAGATATTTAAAATGTCATTTAAATTTATTCGAGAATTTATTAAAGTTTTTGGGTAACTAAGTAGTACAATTTTTTTTTTTTACAAAGAATAGGTCTTATACTGATTTATATCTATATAAGAAGTTAGGATCCCTCGTATTTGTTAATAATACTTTTCCTCTTTCAATAAGTTGAGTTGTTCCTCCTGCTATATTAGTTGGTATCAGAAATTTGTTTCTTAATGCTTTCCCTCCCTTAAATACACCATTCCCATCCAACTCCACTGCAAACCATCAATAAGGAAGTTGTGTACGCCTCCCCATGAAATAAAGTATATTAATAGGATTAATTTCACAACTCTACTCCTAAAAAAGCAACATATGGGTAAGCCCACCACACTGATAACCTATTAATACTAATAATCTTAATTCTTTGGGATGTATAAGATAAAAGATCTAAAAAAGAAAAAACATTTTTTGTGTCAATGTTGATGGAAGCATGAATCCTTTGCATAAATTTGGTTGCTCATATTTACAACTAATTTGGTGCATCTGAAAATAATAATAAAAAATAATCAAGGAGGCACCTGCAGATTGCGCAGTCGGACAGACAGATTTATTAAAATGTGATTCACAGCCTCTTCAGGTGCTGTGTTGAGAACCTACAGTCCCAGTTAATTAATAATCCATATAAATGAAAACATAGGCTTAAAAAATGATAGAAAAGTAGAAGTCCCCAAATATGTAATATCCTACACTAAGCAGGCATTGCACTGCTGTCAATTGAACAGATTCATCAGGGTCTTCAAGTAAAGCTACAATAACTCCAAGAACTTGTGCAATATAGTTATGCATGTGACTCTCTGGTATCTGCAACAAGGAAAAGCAATTGAAATCAAGTGGTACTTAGTCTAGTGGTCTAGAATAGTGAAAAAAGAATTTCCATTAGAAGAAAGAAGAGAAGTATGATTCAAATCAAATGCAAAAATTATTTATTTCAAAAACACATGCAATAAAAGTCACATCATAACAATCATAATACTCCAATGGTGACGTGGGAACAGAAGAATTTTATTACTATTTTGATAATTTCCATTTTTTGGTATTTTGGGATTTTTTTGTATTTAGGGTATTTTTTTGTAGATTAGGATTTTTGATCTATATAAGGGTATGTTTAGTTGATGTTAAGGGGAGTCTTTGATTAATAATAATTGGGCCACGCTGTTCTTTTCCCCAAAGCTTTATGTAGTTTTTGAATGCTTATTTCCTAGTATTCTTTTGAATCAACAATTTAGAAGATCGCTTCTCGGTATTTGTGCACGAATCAACGGAACTGATAGTTATCTATTGCATCAGTTGGTATCAGAGCTAAGTTGATCTTGTGAAATCATGCCACTGCAACATGTCGACAATGCTTTTGATTGTGATATGGAGCAACGATGTCTCGAGATGGTTGATTAGTTTCTCTTGTTTGTGGATCAGCAAACAGAAAGGATGACAGCGATGTTGGAAACTTTGAATATAGTAAGTCCTATTCAACACAATAACAATCGCCGGACAAACACAGAGGACGAGGATGTTTTTGATGAGGAGGAAGATGATGTTCTTGATGAGGAGGAAGGAGTTTTTATGTATGAGGAAGATACGGACGACAAAATTGAAATATTCGGTGATCTAATTTATGACAAGGAAGAAATTGATGACGATGATAAAGTAGAAGATCATCCAACAAAAACTGTTGAATATTTAGATGCATATGGCAATGATAAAGGTTCATTAAGGGAGGAGGCAGCTTCTGAAAATTGGCAAGCATATCAAAATTTCTTACTAAATGCTGGAGCCAAATCAAGAAAAGCTGATGAAGACATGTTCGCAGGAGAGAAAGATCTTCCATCAAAGAAAAAAGAAAGCAAACTTGAAGGTGATCCCATGGTTCCTCCTGAGCAAGATTATGGTGAATTTGATAGCCACAAAATGGTAAGAATGGATTCCATTAATGAGAAGTGTTATGAAAGAAATCCGTGTGATCTAGACACTATGGAGTTATTAACTTATATAGAGGAGGATATACAGGGGTATGTTACAATATTTTAACACTCCCCCTCAAGCTGGAGAATATAGATCATATGCACCAAGCTTGTTACACATATAGTCAATTCAGGGACCTCTCAGTGACTTAGTGAATATCTCTACTAGTTGATCATGTGAGTTGACAAAACTAGTAGATATTTCTCCCGATATGACTTTCTCTCTAACAAAGTGACAGTCAACTTCAATATGCTTTGTCCTCTCATGAAAAACTGGGTTTGAGGCAATATGCATGGCGGTCTGGTTGTTACATATAAGTGACATTTGTATAACCTCCCCAAACTTGAGTTCCTGAAGCAACCGTTTTAGTCATATAAGCTCTTGACTAGTTATGGTCATAGCTCGATACTCTGCCTCTGCACTAGATCTTGCCACAACATTCTGCTTTTTGCTTTTCCAAGAAACAAGGTTACCTCCGACAAATATACAAAATCCAGAAGTGGATCTTCTATTAGTGGGAGATCTTGCCTAATTTGCATCAGAGTATCCTACGACTCGAGTATGTCCTTCGTCCGCATACAAAAGACCCTTTCCTTGTGCGCCTCTGATATATCGAATAATGCGAGTCACAGCATCTCAATGTTCTTTGCATGGAGAATTGAGAAACTGACTTACTACACTTACCGCAAATGAGATATCTAGACGAGTAACAGTAAGGTATCTTAGTTTCCCTACTAATCGCCTATACCGTTCAGGGTCAGGAAGAGGCTCCCCTGATTTGGCATGAGCTTGACATTAAGATCCATAGGGTTGTCGACTGTCTTTGAGTTTAACATTCCTATTTCTTCCAAAATATCCATTGCATACTTACTTTGGGATATGACGATCCCCTGCTTAGACTGTGCTACTTCTATCTCCAAGAAATATTTGAGTTTGCCGAGATCCTTTGTCTGGAAATATTTGAAAAGATATTGTTTCACCTGTGAAATCCCAAGATGATCACTACTTGTGATGATAATATCATCAACAAAAACCACTACGTAGATACAACCAGTAGATAAGTGGTGATAAAAGACAGAATGGTCAGTCTTGCTCCGAGTCATGCCAAAATGTTGAATAACAGTATTAAATCTACTAAACCATGCTCTGAGTAATTGCTTGAGGCCATATAAAGATTTTCGTAGGCGACATACAAGACCAGAAGACTCCCTTGAGCAACAAAACACGGAGGTTGCTCCATGTAGACTTTCTCGAGCAGATCACTATGTAAGAATGCATTTTTGATGTCCAATTGATAAAGAGGCCAATGGTGAATCGCAACAATTGACAGGAATAAGCGTACAGAAGACATCTTGGCAATAGGAGAAAAAGTATTCCCATAATCCAATCCGAAGATCTGAGTATAGCCTTTAGCGATGAGACGCGCCTTAAGTCTGTCAGCCATACTGTCTGGACTAACTTTACTGTATACATCCATCGACAACCAACCACTGACTTCCCAGGTGGTAGAGGAACGATGTCCCAAGTCCCACTACTCTGTAAAGCACACATTTCATTGAGCATAGCCTGTTTCCATCCTGGATGGGCAAAGGCATCACCTGCAGTCTTAGGAAGAGAAACAGAAGACAAGGAAGAAAGACAAGAATAATAGGAAGGAGAAAGACGATGATAACTCAAAGAAACATAGTGAGGAGAAGGATTACGAGTGGAACGCATACCCTTTCGAAGTGCAATAGAAATATCCGAGTCTAGAGACAGGACCGGAGGAAATGGTGAAGGACTTTGCTCCAAAGATGTATCCACAACAGTATCAGTGCTAGTCGGCGGCAAAGCAGGACGAGGACGACGCTGATAAACCTGCAAAGGAGGAAACGAGGCCGGGGATGATAGAGGCGCCTCCGGAGGACAAAAGATAGTCACTGGTGCATGTAGAGAGGGAGAAACCTCGGACTGGGAAGCGGGAGACCCAAAAAAATGAAACCGAATCAAAGAATGTGACATCAGCAGAGATGAAGTACCAACGAAGAGTAGGGGAATAACACTTGTACCCTTTCTGAGACCATGGGTACCCAAGGAAAACACACTTATGAGACCGGGGAGAGAGTTTATCAATGCTAGGATCAAGATTATGAGCAAAACATATAGAACCAAAAACCCGAGGTGGTAAAGGATGAAGAGGATGATGAGGGTAGAGGATATGATGAGGTATTTTACCCTGGAGAGTGGAGGAAGACATGCGATTGATGAGATAATATGCAGTAAGTACGACATCACCCCAAAACTGATTAGGAACATGAGAATGGAGAAGAAGAGTCCGAGTGGTCTCAAAGAGATGACGATTCTTGCGTTTTGCATCCCCATTCTGTTGAGGAGTATGAGGGCAAGACGTGCGATGCAGCACACCATGAGATGCCAAGAAGGAACAAAACTGACTAGAAAGATATTCATGTGCATTATCACTTTGCAAAGTTCGAAGAAAAATACCAAACTGAGTTTTGATTTCATGAAAAAAAGATTGAAAAATAGAAAATAATTCTGAACGTTCCTTCATCAGATATAACCATGTACAACGGGAAAAATCGTCTATAAAAGTAACAAAATATCGTGATCCCAATGTAGAAGAAACATGACTCAGACCCCAAACATCATAGTGAACCAAAGCAAAGGGGGGTGTAGCCTGACTTACAGTGCGAGGAGAAAAAGAAATACGAACATGCTTACCTAACTGACACGACTCATAAGACAAAGACTCTAAGTGAGAAAGACTAGGATGTAATTTTTTTAACTTATCAAGACTTGGATGACCCAACTGAGCATGAATAAGAAGTGGAAATGCTGTCGCCGAACCAATAAGAGAGGGTTGTTGAAGCCAATAAAAGCCATGAGACTCACATCCGAAGCCAATCATCCTCCCCGTACTCCGGTCTCGTAAGGAAACAGACATTTTAGTAAAAGAAATGATACAATCAAGAGACCGAGTAAGTTGACTAATTGACAATAAATTAAAGGGAGCTCCGGGAACATAAAGAATATTATGAATGGAAAGAGACGGAGAAGGATGGACAATACCAATACCCTTGGATTCAGTTTGGGAACCATTGGCCATTGTGACAATTGGTAAATAACCAGAAGTAGTGAGAGAAGAAAATAGAGATTTATTACCAGTGATATGATCAGTAGCTCTAGAATCAAGAACCCAAGGATCTGAAGAGCAAGATATGCTAGCAAAGGAATTACAAGTGTTACAGTAGCAGTGGAATTAGAAGCCTGACTATCTTCAAACCATTTCAAAAAATCATTATAGGAAGGTTGTGGGTCTCAATCTGGTGTTAACTGTGAAGTGGAAGCTGAAGAAGCAGCAGAACTCTGAACGATCTGAGCAGCGCGAGAAGGTCGACCATGCAGACCCCAACACTTATCAATCGTGTGGCCCGAGCGGTGACAATGATCACACCAAGGATGACCTTTGCAACCCTTGCGAGGCGGAGGTCTGTTGTTGTGTTGAGAGACCAAAGCTGACGCGTCAACAGGAACGGAAGGAGGCATCGTCAAGACTTTAGCCGGGACACGAAGGAGAGTCGCCCAGGTATTGTCCATAGCTTCTGTGGGACTGTCCAGGATCTGATCACGAACATGAGAATAATCTGTGGGCAGGTCATATAAAGCCAGAGACATAAAAATTTTCTTCCGATTTTCAAGCTCTTCAATAGGACTGACGACAAGTGGTAACAGTTCATTGAAGTCACAAAAAAGACTAGAGACAAAACCCAGATAAGTTGACATTGAATCCTTGATCTGATGGGCACTGAGAATGGTCATAAGATCTTCACACACTTGATAGAGTCGCCGAGAGGTGTTTGTAAAGAGTTGTTGAGCCTGTGTCCAAACAACTTTGCAGGTTTTTTGAGTACCGAATACATTCCTAAGAGATGGATGGATGGTGGCTCGGATAATACAATACAACTGAGCGTCAACCTTATTCCATAAAGGACGATCGACGACTTGAACATCTTCTTCAATTTGAGTGAGATGTGTCTCGTAACCCTATCCAACAAGCCAAAGCTCAATATGAGATGCCCAAGAGATATAACTTTTACCATCCAACTGCTCAGAAGAGAGGGGTGCGGTGATATGGTTGGTAAAGATTGAGGTATCTAGTTTTAGGGTGCCAGATGTAGCCACTGATTAGGCTCCGAACTGTCGGAGAAAGAACCCTCTACCCTTGCAACCACATCACAAGGGATTCTCTGAGGAAGAGATGCAGAAGGGACACCTTGCCGGAGCAAAATCACTCAGACAAGGAAACCCTAGATTGAGCCGCCTGTTCCTTGAACTGAGAGATGTGCAAACTCACCCCTCCGGTAGAGAACCTTAAGAAGAGGTCGTTATCACTGTTGTCGCCAGGTTCTGGGGATACACCAAAATAGCTAGGAGGTCATGTCTTCAAGCCACCTCGGGAGAGAGATTGAGAGCGTCGGGGCGACGAGGCTTAGAGGCGGGTCCAGATAGTGGCGTCCTGCCTAATGGAGGGAGGCGAGGCGAGGGTGCGGCAAAGAGGCAGATGCGGAGGCAGAGCAGAGATAGCGGTCGCCCGTTGAGAACGATACGTCGGAGATGCCCTTAAGGTGAAGAACTCACCAGAGAACCAACTCCGATGAGATGAAGATCGAAGCTCGGCGCTACTGCCACTCACTGTGGAAACCCTAGCCCTTGTAACCCGCCTTTCGTCGCCGCTGGAGAAATCGCAAAGGAGAGGGGCGTCGGGAGGAAGAATGCGCACAGTGAAGGAGAAAAGAAAAACAAGCCTTGTGCGTGTGCAAGAGAGAGAGGACCGACGGCGGAAAGAAATTAGGATTTCTTAAAAACTTGGCTCTGATACCATATTATGAAAGAAATCCGTGTGATCTAGACACCACAGAGTTATTGACATATAGAGGAGGATATATAACATAATTACAATAATACCCCTAGTTATGTTACAATATTCTAACAAGAAATACCTAAGGGACACGAAGATGGACAAGAACAGTGTTTACGATGTCATGCTCATTAGCTGAACAACGAGGATTCCCAAAGTCCAACGGCTACTATTAGATTTTACCGATTTATTATCAGATGAACTTCCTCCTAAGATACCACCTGATACTGTTCTAAATTCGAGAACGAATTTTCTCCACCTTGGAGAGAATGATGCGGGAACGGAAGAATTTTATTACTAATTTTGATAATTTTCATTTTTGGTAATTTATGGGTTTTTTTTAGTATTTAGGGTATTGTTGATACTTTCTATTTTTTACAAAATAGGGTTTTGGGTCTATATAAGGGTATGTTTAGTTGATGTTAAGGGGAGTCTATGATTAATAATAATTTGGCCACGTTGTTCTTTTCCGCAAAGCTTTGTGTAGTTTTTGGATGTTTATTTCTGGGTATTCTTTTGAATCTACAGGTTTAGAAGATCACTTCCTAGTATTCGTGCGCGAACCAATAGTTATTCGCTATGTCAAATGGCTATTAAAAATGCCTTTCACCAAGTTATAGAAAATAGCTACATCAATAATTTTCCGATTTCAATAGGTATAGTCATAAAAGGAGAATCAACAAAAAAAAACTCAATCAAAATGACAACTTAAAAATTTAACATAAGAAATCATCCTAAAAGCCCAAGCAGTTAGAAAAGGTACAAATTTATAATCTATGTTCTTACTCATCCTTCACCTTCAAAGCCAAACTACACTTGAGCTATGGACATAATTGAATGAGAGTGGAAATCAGAGACATGAGCTTTATGTGAATAGATTAATGTATGATTGAATGATAGAGAGGGTGGGTCGTGATAAGTCATGAGCTCACTCCTATATGAGTTAAAGATTGATCAGCCACTTATCAAATGCACTCCAAATACAGGCAATACACCTGGAATTTGGCCCATTTAAATGGTAAACCTGGTATTCATGAAAAACCATACAATCCTGGTATGGCCATTGTTTCCCATGTAAGTTATGCATTAGGCATATTGCATGGTATTATACAACTTCTTAATCCATGATTGAATTAGTTTATAGAGATACTTGACTAAGGAAAAGAAAGAATATGTTTAAGAGAAAGTGATGGGGAATTCTTGGAAAGCATAGCAAATGAAGAAAGAACCAATACTTGATTTGACCCAGCCAAATTCATAGCCAGATTCACAGATTAACTGCAGAGTCTTTGTTTGCTTTCCTTGCTTAGCTTACTTTGAGAATTTGCTAGTTATTTTTTTTGGCAACTTCTGGTGGGGCTCCTGCTCTAAGTGGGAGCACAGTTCGCCTTCCATCACTAAAGAAGGGGTATGTAGAGTGCACGGTGTGTTGTTTCATGAATTATTTTTCTTGCATTTAAATTCTTATTCTTGCATCTTCAGCTGCAGTTTATATAGGTGAATCCATGTTAGGCACTTATTAACTAGCTTTGCAAAGTATTTTATAAGCAAGCTTATCCCAGTTCACGCATGAATCAAGATGATCCAATTGATGAAGATTAGCCTATGATTATATAATCTAGAGTTGTAGAAAAAAGTTACATATTCCAAAGAATACGAGGAAAAAAAGATTTGGGAGGTTATATTATATATATAGTGAAGGGGAGCCTTGGCGCAATGGTAAAGTTATTGCTTTGTGACCAAAAGGTCACGGGTTTGAATTCTGGAAACATCCTTTTGCAAAAAAGCAGATAAGGTTGCGTACAATAGATCCTTCCCAGGGACCCGCATAGCGGGAGCTTCGTGCACCCGGCTACCCTTTTTTATATTATATATATAGTATAGATATCTAATGTCTGGAATGGAGGTGATAGAAGTTAATAGTAGCAACAAAGGGAGCAGGTATTCTGTCATTTCCAAAAGTCTGATGGGTTTGGAAAAGGCTCAAAAGTATGAGACTTATTCTAAAATTTTCCCTAAAAGATTTCAAATGGCTTAAATTGTAGAAGAAAAGTATGGATATACTAGAATCAGATCCTCAGTTTTAAGGGGTATGAAGAACTCATAAAAGGTTTGCTTAGTCAGTTTGGTCGGGTGGAGTTAAAGTGAAAGCTCAGAAAAAGGATATCCAGAGAGTTCTTTTGTTACTTAGTTGTGCTGGATCCACCTTCCATGAATGCTACTCAAAATCTGATATTTCTCCATGCTCTTGTTCTGCATACCATAGGAACCTCCTACTAAATTGCTTGCCCCTGTTGTAAAAGGCCATGCACCCTCCATTTACAAGTCGCCAAAGATGAAGCCTTCCTTTGGAAGCAACCTTGCTTTTTGCAGCAAATGGCACCTCGTAGAGTCTTTTGGTCAAGTGCTTGTGCATGCTATATTACCTACCTACGACCTCTGACCTCATGGCAGAGTGAGTTCTGCTCACAAACAATCCACAAGTGAAGGACAATCCTTTAATGGCAGTGCTCTTGTGAGATTGGTACTTAGTGGTTCCTGAGCAATACATAAACTAAGGTTTTCCATCACTTGGTAGAGAGCTGATATGGTAGCACACTGAGTTCAGCTCACAAACAATCCACAAGTGAAGGACAATCCTTTAATGGCAGTGCTCTTGTGAGATTGGTACTTAGTGGTTCCAGAGTAATACATAAACTAAGGTTTTCCATCACTTGGTAGAGAGCTGACATGGTAGCATACTTATCAAACAAAAGGACAGTATCAACTTCTGGCTAATATCTTAAACCATCAGAATAAATTATAATAAGGAAAATGACAGGATTACATGAGATGCTACTTTTATACAATTGAATAAAAATATTAAGTATCTGAAAAATAACCTGAACAAGTCCACACAAACAAAGGCTTCTCACAATCGGTGATTCATCGGAAACATGCAAGCACATTACTTCTACAATGTGTTCCAACACAGAAGACAATCCGTCACTGCAAGGATCAATTTTTAATTGTTAATCAAATTGTGGCAACACTGAACAATAATGATTTTGCTCAAAAGAACATAAGTATGAAACAACATAATTTTAGTGAAATATGAAGTATTTTAAAAAATATTCTTAGTACTTATGTATGTGCATCCGAATCTTCCAGCAGAACAAAATAATATGAAGAAGACCTGACCTGAGTAGCACAGATATTTGGTTTGGTTGTTGCATTCATGATATGTAAGGTGAGTTGCTGATAATGTCAATGCTACATCTCATTGCCAGTTCTTAGTATACCTATGCTCATATTCTAGTTGTCCTATTTAGCATATGTCACCATTCCTTGTTTTATGTTGGGTTGGTTATCTGTGCTAGTTTTCATGGATGTTCTTGTTGCCTCTAAGTTCCACGCTAACACTCTTAGTTGTAGTCCTCTTCAGAATGGTACAATTTCGGTGTAGTATCATGCTGAAATTTGACATGCATTGGCATGCTTGAGAGTGTGTCATGATCAATTCAAATAAGTATTAATCATATAATCCTCATACAGATAACTTGTTTACTTTAAAATGCAAGTTTACAAAAATTAAAAATCATTTAAATTAAATTTTTAGAAAATTAAGTTATAAAATGTTACAAGCATCTCAATTATAAATCAAGTGTCATGCACTGAGTGCAAGCAGGTTTAAGATACGTTTTGTGCTAGAGTTGAAGTTCTCAGATTTTACTAATTTAATCATTCTTTACTTAAATTTCTAGTATTAATAAGAATATATCAATTAGATAGTTGGACTAAAAATGATTTTCACTCATTTTTATTTCAATGTGTGTCAAGATAAATTAATATAAATTTTATTCCAATATCATTCTTCTGCTAGCTTATTTACTTCTAAAGAAAAATATAGCCATTAGATAACAAGAAATAAAAAAAAAAAACATTTTTTGCATTCATTTCACAGGTCAAAATAGATCAAAGCATGACCAGTGTTAGCACAATACAATAGTCATCAATGTCACTAGAACAAGTAGCATGTGAGAGATTACATCAATGACTATCAAGTTTTATTAATTTATCAGAAGAGTAATTTCAACCGTCTTATTTGGCATGTCACAATTCAAAGCATGATTATTTCATCAAGATTACATGCATCTAGGTGTTATCTACCCATCCATAGATTGACCCTAGGTGGAACATCACAAATGCTATCACAATTTTCCGAGAACTTCATTCTCAACATATAAAATTTAGAAAAGAGATAAGTTAATTAACAAAGTACCTATGACGGATAAATTCTGATAAAGCAGCAGCAGCAGCTTCCCTTTGAAACCTTTGATGCCTATTTAATGCTTTACTCAAGATCATGCTTATTGGTGAAACCTATCAAACACAAATATCGGAGAATTCAAAAGAAAGATGCAAAAAAAGGACAGCCCAGTGCACGAAGCTCCCGCTATACGGGGTCCTGGGGAAGGATCCATTGTACACAACCTTACCCTGCTGTTTTGCAAGAGGCTGTTTCCAAAATTCGAACCCGTGACCTTTTCGTCACAAAGCAACAACTTTACCATTGTGCCAAGGCCCCCCTTTAGAAGAAAGATACAAAATGGATCTAAAATGTAGATAGCATGCAACCTATTTACTAATCTTTGCATAACTGAGAAATAAGGAACAAGTGAAGGGTGTTCATATATTTCTGCAAGAAAGCAAAGCATCACACATAAAATACACAGGTTTAGGCCCTAGCAAAACTTAACAGGTGTACTTTGTCAAAGTAGTACAAATATAGACACAGATAAGTTAGAAGGCTGAGAAAGGTTAAATAAAAAATAACTCCACGAGTGGAGGTTACGTGAGGGCATTCTATTCTTAGACAATGTTATCAATATTAGCTGAGTCAAGTGCAAGGGCATTTTATAAAAGATAAACATGGCATTATGCCACTAACATTATTCTTTTCTAGACAGGAGATGCGTGCAGTCCATCCATTCACATTGACTGGAGAGAAGAAAAGAGATGACAACACAGTTTGATACATAAAAAGAGCAAAAGAGTTAGCATTATCCTTATCCAAGAAAAAAGAAGCTTGCAACTTGACGCCGGGCGGGATCCTCCTGCATCACAACTCTTTCAGATTGGAAAGATGATGAATCCAAATCTCATTCAGTACAGCTACAGATTAAACAAGATCGACTATTATATTTATTAATATTGCGGGAAAAGAAATAAGGGGGCAGGGGTAGTATTTGACTATCTGTCAAGTTTGTGTTTTTATCAAATCAGTTCAATCTCGATTGTTAAAATTTTGGTTAGTTCATTGTCAACAAAACCACATCGGAAAACCAATTTTATTTTTTTGAATAATAAAAAAATGACAATGAGATTCATTTTGAATCACCCAAGAATTCATGTTAAGGAAAAGGTCCATAATATTACAAATAAATTAAGTTGGTTTTCAATTTGGTTTACATGATAATTCAGTTCAATTTACATAAAAAATCAATATGCAAAAAGTTGAATTAATGTAATTTGGTTTGATTCAAATGGGTTCAATTTCTACTGATTAGGCACCCCTAACCTCTTCCCCACTCTTATGAATTGTCATCACATCTCCTTCCTGCTCCTCACAGTTGAAGCATCGCCAACATTCCCTGTCATTGAGCTGCATCCATTATCAACCTCTGCGGCCCACACCACTTGCAGCAGTAGCCTGCACATAGCTTCCATGTGCATCACATATGAGTGCAATGCTCACCTTTAGCTTTTTCTTGGGTGCACATCCTCATGCACTTATCACACGCAAATATAGTAGCAATTCAGGTGGTTTTGTGTCGTGGTCTATTTGAATGCTAGTCGATTTGGAACTGTTGAATAAAAAAAGGATGATTGTGAAAGTCAAGGGTCAGAGTTTTTAAGTATAGGATCCAATATGGCGGCAACCTTTGTTTCCTTCTTTTACATTAGTTTTCCTTCATGGCTCATCCAGGCATAATGTGCTGGACAACATAACAAGTACAGATCAAAGACACTTGTGGGTGATATATTCACTCTTAGAAATTATTTAACAGTCACTTCTATGGTTCACCCAGATTTTTTATAGTCAATATGTAGGGCAAGTATAATATTAGATATGAAGACAAGCATATGTTGGAAACACTCTGTAATGATGTTTAAGAACACATACATAAAAATTTTCAAAATATTTATAACAGACTACCTCTTTAGGCCTTTTCATGGAGGTACATGAAGCAACCTCCTGAATCAAATCAATCAACTTCTCTTTGTCCTTGTTTTCTCCATCTCTAGCCAATATCTACAGATTAAAAAGATTTTTTCTTCAATTCTTTATATAGAATTGAAGTTATAGATTGTATATAACAGGAATTCTACCTTTCCCATCTCAATGTCTCCAGCACAATCACAGAATGACTGAAATGCTAATAGCAACCGTCTCCAAAGTAATATAAACAATATCAAGGGTCAGTGCCTTGATCACATGCATCAAGTAAAATGAGTTTCTGGAGGAAAAGTTTTTACCGCAATGGTTCAACTTGGCCAAGACCAGCAAGCCCATGGCAACTTCCAAGCTGCAGTGTAAGCACAGAGAAGGCAGTTGAATAACTTTGCTCAACTGCCCTTTTTCCAGTTTTGCCACCACCTCTGCCATACAGTTAATTCCAAAATAAGTTTGGAACCAATAGAAATGATATTGCAAGAATAGAGGTTCACCAAAAGAATTTACATCCTAAAGAACACACCTGAAAAATGCAGTGATAGCAAGAATGGCTGCTTGCTGAAACTGGCAATCATTTTGAGCTTCAATAGAGTGATTAGAATGCTGTCCTTTATCTATATCAGTCTTAGGAAGAGGTGTATCAAGAACAGAAACAACATACTCCAGAAATGAATATGAAAGGACAGGATGCTGGGAGAATGCCTATCAAGAGAAAGACAACATAGAAACCAGAAAAAAGCTAAAAGACCAAGATCTAGAGATAGAGTTCAGTGAGAAAACAAAAGTTAATTGTGGAGGCTCTCGAGCTTTAGCTACAAACAACTCTAGTAAGAACCAAGGTGCAGTATTGCAACAGAAATTGAATTGCAATTTGATTTGTGCCAGAATGTTTATCCAATTAGATCCCACATTTCAGTCATCTATCATCATGTTTATAAATTCTAATTTATTTTTTTTCCTTCAAGGGATTATTTAACATTTTATCTAATCGTATTGTAACTATTGAATGAATTTCCTCAGTTTGGTATATCAACCATCATAAAATGTAGTCATATCCCTCGAACTAACTTCTATTAAACATACAGCTGGAAATATTTTGAGACAAAAATGATTTAAATAGTTTTCTCCAGACAAAAGCAATTATGTATCTCCAAATCAGCTTTCTTTGTTATTGAGATAGATGCTATATGGCTCATCTACAGTGGAAGAGAGAGAGAGGTGAGTAATATGGGTCTGAATCTGTCATATTGCATTACTAAGTAAACAGAAATCAAATGAAAAGATACCCACAACAAATGCATCTTGCATTGGCCATCCACCTCGAATCCTCGAAACATCCTTACTAGCTATGTCCCTTCCAGCAGCAGCCAAGATTTCATTGAAGACAGTGCTTGAGTTAGTACTCTCCGCCAAGCATGATATCTTGTGGAGTCATGGAAAAAAGAATGCCTGAAAATAGAGTAAGCACTTCTTCTAGTCTAGTAATCGTACATCAACTAATAAGGATACAGCATTCAGTACTTCCTGGCGTGTATGTTTATCAGTTGTGGTGACAGTTGCTGAAAGCAAAGATTGTGTTGTCCTAAAATGATAAATACAATTAGATTAGGAAGTGCAACATTTGAAATGCAAACTGATAGATAATGCAAATCCAAACCTTGAAATATCCAATTCATGCAATTCATTGCCTCGCTTAGTGATGAAATCAGTGACAGCCTGAATAGCACCGTCTGCTGATTGCTTAATCTTGTCACAAATAGCCGAGGTGCATGTGTTCAATGAGATAACTAGCTGCTCAAAATATCAGTGCAGAATGAAATAGAGCAACAAGAGACTAGAATGAATGATCAACAAGAAAGTATATTATGTCACCTCATCTCTCATTAGCAGAACACAAACAGATGAAATAACCCTATTGAAAGTTTCAGACTGATCTATAGATGCATCCTGAAAAAACAAAAGAGAAAATGATTGCGAATTGATTATTACCTGAACAAACTAATATATTAGACAGTATATAATTCCTACCCTTCTTAAAATGGAAATAACATCTTCAAGAGAGGACAAGGCACTGTATGAAACTTCAATATCGCTATAATCGACAGATGCTGCCAGTTTTGGAAGTGATAATGCCATGCTGAATAATAGACCAAGAATCTACAAATGCAACAAAATTGACTTAGTTTTGCTGAAGAATAGGTCAATAATCTACAAAACCAACAAAATTGACTCAGTGGTCTATAGAATTTCTAGAAGTCAAATGTACATTTGTACCTGAGCTGCTAATTTTCGAACTTCAGAGCTTGTATCTGCACATCGTGGAAGATAAGTCATTACTCTTTCACCCAGGCTTAGATAGTTCCGACTCGGCAATACAAATGCAGCTGAAAATATGCAAAGAGACTGAATTAGAGAAAGGTATATAAAATCTATAAAGTTAATTGTCCTTACATGGTAAATTGGAAAATTTTCTTTGTGTCACTATGTCAATCTGTTTATTGTGAGTACAACTTGAATGGCAGCCTAGACCACAAACTCCTCCAGAAAAAAGGTTTCGGAATTTTAGAAGCAGTTCATACACAGCAGTACAACCTCTTCTTCTTTGGTGCTCCACAGAAGATGAAACAAATGAATCTACCTGTCTAAGAATATGCAGCAACTGATCGGCTCGACTCCGCCCATCTTCACCACTGGTCAAGCATGAGTTTAATGACATCTCAAACAGTTATAAAAGAACAAGTTGAAATCAACAAGTTTCAATTCGTAAGAAGGGTCTTGGAAGCTAACTATAAATACACACACATATAGATAGATAGATGTAGATAGATAGTTGCTTGGCAGGAATTCCCCCCAAAAAATGCTGGACCATAATATGCACAACACAACATGACATAAATATTAACAAAAAAATGTTTATAGAACTCTGTTCCTCAATTTCGAATAAATAAAGGATTAAAGCAATAAGAGAACTTGGAAATCAAAAATTGAGAGAGATGAAATATAGTAATTATTATTGTAGAGATACAACACATGTACTTATATCACTTAAGCATACCTCACTCTATATAAAATTAAGGCATAAGACTAAGTATGCCTTAGACTAGATTCAATCTAATAATTTTTAACACTCCCCTTAAGCTGAAACACATAAATTATCTATCTTAAGGTAGTAAACTAGAAAATGCCTCACAAAAAAAGGGGATAAAACTAAGACAACGAAAACAAAAAACACGATAATACCACAACAACAGGTATATGTGAGGTTCTATCTTGATCTTTTAAGAGTTGACAACTCAGGTATTTGAAAGGTATGTTGTGACAATCTTCAAAGGACTTGATAATAATCTATTTAACAAACACCTTAAACTACATAATTTGCAAGACGTTGTCAAGTCAAATAGATAGATTAGGGTTTCAACACCAACTTTTGAAGCAAAGAGTTAATATCAATTGACATGATAAAATATCCAGCAAAAGAAAACTTCAATTCAATCTCAATCCCAACACTACCTAAGCAAAAAGGAAATTGAAAAAATTGACATGTTAAAACCATTTCACAATTACAAATCACCCGATAATACATTGAAAAACACTACAATTTCACAAGTAAAAGACCAAGCAAGAAAATTTCAGATCCATCATCTAAGATTGGACCAGAACAAGTCAATAAACTAAAATCCAAGGAAAATTATACAAATCCGAGCAAAATAGACCTGCTCAGATATCAATAAATTGTCATGCTCCACGTGGGTCTTCATGGTCATAAGCATGGAATGACATATTTGATCACCAAACGACAATTTCTTTGACACCTGCTAGGTCAAAATCAACTATGCCACAAAAAAGAACCGAAGAATTTCAAACTGATTATTTTCATAACTTCCATTTTCAAAAATTAAGCAAGCTGTAAAAATAAACCAGAGAAAAATCCAAGTTTCATAGTCAATCACAAAGTTTACATCACTAGCAACATATTAAAAGAAGCACTAACAAGCAAGTGAAGTAAAAGAAACACGAAGAAACGTGATATATAAAACCCCAAACTACTAGATAGAAAATAGGTCGTAGAAGCTTGAAATACTCAAGAAGTCTACAAAGTGTCCTCATGTATGCTTCAACGCATGCATGCCTGCCAACATTAGCAACACGTCACACTCACCAATGTGACTATTATATGACAGGTGAGTGGTAATAAGACCAATATAACTGCTACAATGATCTAGAAATCATCCAATAGGCCCAAGACCACAAATATAATCAACATCCTGTATAAACATCAACATCCACAAGAAAGTCAATCAATGCAAGTTATGCCCTATGTCCATGTTCAAACCTATTGTATTGTCCCACAAATATAGCATAGAATACCTCAAGTAGACGACAAAAAAAAACTGCATGATCAACCCAGGCTATATATTAGGGTATGATAATAATGGCATAAATTAGTAACACCTAATTAGCATGCAAGTACATTATAATTTGTAAATGACCTACTCGTTATATATGAAATCCTCTAGTGTGATGGGCACCCAACAAAACAAGTAGAACATGTAAATTTAAGCAATACAAACAAAAGAGTGATAAGTTAATATAAGGATTTCAAAAGGTTAGGTACTCTGAGACACAATTACCCCATCCTCATGAATCTTCCCAAGTCCATGAAAAAGAGAAGAGAACTCACCTCCTATATGCTGTGATTACTGAAATTAATGTCAAATAGACCACTAAAGATTGGAGAATAAGGCTTCCTTCTACAAAATGTTGTCGCTCACTCAGGGCTGATGAAGAATATGGACAGGGAGGGAACGTGTTACTATTTCCATAAAAAGAAAAAGTTCATACAACCACAACGGGAGTGGATAGACACCACGTTTCTCTCTGTTCCTCTCTCTCCCATTTCCCATATTCAACCCCTATAACCACCTTAGACTGCAAATATCTCTAGGCACTCACTTCAAACTGTAGAAATTGTTTTTCTGGACACAATTATAGGGAGTAAACAGTTTTATCAAAATTGAAATTTTCAGTGATCTCTTTAGATGTATCAAAGTTCACACTGCATATCAGCTTTTTTTTCTTGGAATCTTGCTTGACTAATGTCATCCAGTCATATTTGATATGTTAAGCTAGTAAATTGTATTTGCAAAGACAAAACTAGCTTTGTTTGTGTAAGCACTTTTTGGTTTTGGTACTCTCCTTTGTTTACTGATGAACATTAACACTACCTACAAAATTCAAGCATGTGATTTCGTATTGCTTCTTTATTCTCTACAAGAAGCTCAAGTCATATTAGTTTCCTACTCTAAGGAGCACCTGGTTAGTTGTAAGTACACTAGAAATAGATAATCTACTTATGTCTTATGGGAAAGTTTGATCAACTGTAGTAATCCACTACTAACAAATCCACTTAGAGTCAAGGTTAGACTTTTGGATTTAAAATCAGGACAGAAATTACAGCTTATTCATGCATATGGGAAATTGTAATATAGACAAAAAAAAAACAGAAACTTAAAGAAGAATTAAACAAAGTATCAAAATGAAGAAGAAAGCAGCACTTTCAAGTGATAGGGTTTCACCTGGTCGAAAGAATAGCACACAACAAAGAAATTAGATTGTCCACAAGTGGACTGATAATATCTGAAGGATCACTTGATAAAGCAAAAAAACCTAAAGTTGCCTGTAAGATGTTATCATAAATTCAGAACAACAAACTTAGATAAGGACAAGGTCAAAGGACTGGTGAAAATAAAACACCTCTTAAGCAAGCTACCTTCAGAACACGGTTTCTGGCTTCAACTGGCAATCTTGGCTCCACTAAAACCAAAGTCTTACATGCACTCAAAGCAAGACTCTGCAAAAGAATTGACTCAAAATTCTCCACATAAAGGAGGGCAAAGACATCTTTATTAACCCTATAATGGAAACTCCTGTCCGATGAGAAAAAAAAACATCCACCTGAGTATGAAGATGCTCAGTACTTGAATCAACCAACCCCTCATTCTCATCTCTTCCCATCAATGTCAGGACATAATCAAGCATTTGATCTCTCCGTTTCAAAGGGAATGAAATGCCCATTTCAGCGGCATTGATGACAGCACGACCTGCACAGGAAGTGATAAAGTCAAATAATATTATACAATGTACAAACCATGGGTTGAAATGTCATTCCGTGCCACTCGGCACGGACAGTTTTTACCGTTCCGTCGAGCGGCCGAAACCGGCACAGGAGGCGTCCCTGTCTCAGCGGCGCCAGAGGAGACGCGAGACGCCTCCAACGGCGTCCCACGATGCCTTCAACACCGAAGGCGTTGTGCCCGACGCCTTCTACGGCGCCAAAGGCGTCGCGTGAAAGCGTCCGGCGACCCTACTAGCGTCACCGGATGCTTCTGGCGACCCTTCCAGCGCCGCCGGAAGCTCCCCGAGAGGATCGTGGGCGATGTTCGTGGGCGTCAAGCAATCTCGCATCCGTGAGGTTTTTTCTTTTTTAATAATTAATTATTTTATTTAATTAATTTAAATAATTCCTAAGGAGGATATGTGATATTTCGAAGAAGCTTTGATAAACCCTAATAAAATTATCCTAATAAAATATATAAAAAATATATTTAAAATTAAAATAAATTTTATTAATTAATATTTTGAAAAAAAAATAATGTTTTAAATTTCATTTTAAAATTTTAAAAAATATAATAATTCTTATTTATATTTTAATATATTTTTTATTATTTTAAATTTCATTTAAATTTTTTTAAAAATTCTAAAAAAAATTAATAAATTATATTTATATTCTGATTTTTTTTATTATTTTAAAGTTTTTACTTAATATTTTTTTGCTATTTAAAATATATATTATTTAATCAATAATTAATTAAATGAATAAATAGTTAAGTTATATAATAATAATAATAATAATAATAATTATTATTATTATTATTATTATAGATAGTTCCATTTTAATTTGAATTATTGATATATTAATTCTATTTAAATAAAACTATTTTTAATTATTTTTTCTAACAATATTAAATTATTCAAAATGGAGAACTTATAATAAATCAATATATAACTTATTTTTATATACACCATAAACATATTTATCTTATAATTACTATATATAAATAAAAAAAAATACCGAAACTATATCGGCACGGCACAATACGATACTGAAACCGTATCGTTCCAGTCTGAGACTGAAAGGTCGACACGGGTCGAAATTTTAAACCTTGGTACAAACAAGTTTTACTGATAACCAGAACGAAAAAGTTGAAAATGTCCAAACTGAGCATATGAAAGAGTAAACAAAAAATAAAATTTGCACAGGAAAAAGAAGGAAATATTTGACAACGGTGTGGCTGCAGGAAAAAAAACAAGTACAGCAAATTTTCACATTAATTGATCTAGGATAAGTTCAGATGAACTTTTGTGGTTATTGACCTAGGAACATGTGTTGCAAATGTTTTCTACTGACCAACACATCATTGGGATTCTGGTATTAATCAGACTTATAAGCATAGAAATAAAAAGGCAAGCATAAATAGTGGTCCCTGGAGGGATTCTCGTATTTGAGACCTAATCTTCAAACTGGCTCCGGCATAACCTAACCCAAAGAAATCTAGAATCTACTTTAGTAAAATTGCTCTAGTGTTGACAAACCTGGTTTTCAGGAGACAACATAAGTAGCAAGTCCATGAATTATTAGGCTCTCTTAGCTCATTTGTCATCACATATTGCTATTCTTCTTCCAGATGAACCTATTGGCCGTTTTTTAATGCATCTTTCTTAAAGTGCTAGGCATAGAAAGTCTAGCTTTTACTAAATGGCCAATACTTTGAATATCAAAACAATGAACATTCAAGATCTCACACCACCAAATTCTAGCATTTACATTCATGGAATCCATTTTAGCTAGTTAAAGACTAAAGAAGTTCATTAGGCTTATCTTCGTACTATACTTAATAGATGTTTGACCTGCTCCAAAATCTGAATATCCATCAAAAATCAATCATACACCTAGCAGTCTAGCTGCTTATATGATTGTCACGCCTAGCAGTGGAAATTTTAAATTTGGCATAGGAATAAATGAATAATGGTTAAACAGACACTTGATAGGGAAGCCCTTGTCAAACTTGAGGTTAAAACTGAACTCAACTTCAAACAAGTATAGTTGAAAGAATCATGCCATTGTTTTGTATTTTCCTGGCCAAAGTTATCCAAAATCCTGTGAGCAAAGGAGATTCTTGCTATTTCTTAGAAATCCAAGTCTCTGATTGATTTGAATATTGTCAAGTGAAAGTTAACAGTGAGTTGATGTGTTCTCCATTAATTAAGTTAGATTATCAATGTGAACAAAAAAATATGAATGCCCCAATCACTTGTTTCTTGGTTCAGAGGGCAAATATGGATCATGTTATTAGAAATGATAGGAATAGGACACTCAGATCCACAGCAATTGTTTTGATCAATTAGTTAGACATATAGGCTCTATATGCATGGGTTTTAATTGTCTTTGCACAACTCCCTTTATTCAATGTCTCCTATGTTGCTTGTCACGAAATACACTTCCAAGTTCCACCACTACAAGCCCTTTGTTCCATAGTATTTTTGCTGCCCAACCATGCTATCAAGTATCAACCACCATTCTTCCAAGACCAAATGTGTTCTAATTGTGACCAAAGCCCCCATCCAATTTTGGGTAATATCTCGACCATGTGCTGAAATCTCATTAAAAACAAAAAAAAACAATTAGAATCACTCTGGTTTATGGTGGTAATTGCTCAAATCGAGTGAGAAATAAAATGAATCAATGGGTTTAATTTGAAATTAGACGATTTCACATTCAAATCTTGTTTTGACACAATGATCCCAGTCGATAGCAGTAGTTGAGGAGAAAAAATCAAAGAGATATATGAGAAAGAGAAGAACTATACAAAGCACATAATAGTTGCATTCCGCTTTGTTGGGATTGCTTGCAGAAACCCAACTACGTGAGATGCTGGCAATTTCCTCAATGCATTTGTATGTCTAGGACGATGAAGAGATCTTCTTTGTGTAGGGAAGGAGTAGATCCACAAGTTTTGTCTTCTCCAGTCCAAAGGATAATAAAAATATATTTCCCCTCATTGATGTAAAAAGGATTAATTTATTAGTTTTTTGAAACATAAAGTGTACAAGGCTGTAATTTAAATTGAACATGTAATAAGTACAATTGTTAATAATAATAAGATATGTTTTCATGGTAAGCATAATTGTTACTAAATAATAAGGTAGAGTTTAATGGTAAACATAATTGTTAATAAATAATGTGCTAGGGTTTAATGGAATGATACCATATTAGGACAGCTCGGTGCACGAACCTCCCGCTATGTGGGGTCCCGGGGAAGGATCCATTGTACGTAACCTTACCTGCTTTTTGCAAGAGGCTGTTTCCAGGATTCGAACCCGTGACCTTTTGGTCACAAAGCAACAACTTTAACGTTGCGCCAAGGCTCCCCTTCCAATGATACCATATTAGTCATTAAGAAATATCATTAAGAAATATGCAATAAATATGCGATCATTATTAATAGTAAAAGATACGAAATTTGATGATTTGAAATAAGTGATGGACATTTGATAATGATTATCAATACTTTTTATTAATGTTCTAAATTGTAATATCATCATTAATATTTAAATAATTATATACAATAATAAGATAATTAATATTACTTGGAAGATACACAAATAATAATATCATAAACTATATATTCTTTAACAATTGATATTTCATTATTATTCATATAGACAATATTTACATCAATCAAGTTCTATTTGATTACTGCTAGAAATAAGAAAATTATTGTTCAATTATGTAATCTGTTGTAAGATTGATTATTCAATATAATCTTCTATTTTAAGATATCATCAACTTGTTTTGTTCTTCTAATTTTCTTTACTTTCTTACCTTCGAATCTCATGGACACTACCAATCTAATATGGTCAATACCTAAATTTTTGGAACTTCTGTAACAAAATCACTTTAAAAAAATGGAGAACAGGTAGAAATTATATGTCAAACCCAAGATCACCTAATAGATCAATTGCAGTTATAACAGCTTGCTTTGCAGTAGGATGCTGAACATGAAGGAGACGTGAAAGCATATTGGTTCCCTGTAATAAAACAAGAAAATAGATATCTATTAGTTGAAACAATAAAAGAAGTGCATTGCCAAATAACTGATAAAACTGTTTCATTAATGGTATATCATGTTTCATTAATGGTTTATAATGTGCAGTAAAAGAAGTCAAATCATGTTTCAATCAAGTGAGAAACCCAGACCCCATCCCTATGTATGGTTCATCATAACATCAAAATCAGTTTTCAAACAAGTAACAATCAGAGATCATACCACTAGTGCATTTATTCTAGCCTCAATGACTGTTGAAGGAGCATATCTAGCAGCATAACCATACATTAGTGCTAAAGCTGCATATGTATCATCTGCATCCTCCAAAACTTTACCAAAAAAGTAGGACAAAATCCTACAAAAATTTTAGAGAAATGAGATTATTGCTAGGATTCTCACAGAATAATTATTAGAAAACTTAACAAAAATTGCAAATAACACAGTGAGAACCTCAAACAGTTGAGGCTAATTTAGGTTTGTTGAGGTCAAGGTTGAATAAAATAAGAATAAATATTTAGACTTGCAAAAAAAAAACAATAATTAGAACCATGGTCTCCACTATTTCTGACACAAACATTGGTTGGGCAGGACCAAGACAGTACTAATATAACAGGTAGAATTAATTCTAAGCCATATTGCAGGGTATAACCATATGACCAGTGCAAGAAGTACTAGTCCTTAATGAGATCATATCTATCAGGCAGTAACTGACGCATATAATTAAGAATTTATAAGATTGCCTAAATAATTTAGAATATGAACCACAACTTGATAACCTTGTTTTGAATAACACCCTGTGCCAACGGACGAAACACATCAAAAACACAATACAGTGTACCTTTGGAATCTGCTATGTCCAACATTGTCTAAAATAAGCTTTAACTTTTCCAAAACAGTATCGAGATGAGAAGCAGCAATCTGCAAGAAGCAAAATCTTGCGATTATAGAATAATTCACAACAATAAAATAATACAATTTTGCTTAATCAACATACCAGTCCCATCCCTTTAGCAAGTCCAAGCCTATTTACAGGGACAGAGATGTTTGCACGATCATACATCCACTCTATCTTTCCATGAACATATATCCTATCATCAACTTTTTGAAGAAGCATTCCAAGACATCTGTCAAATAAAAGGATCACTAAATTCTTGAGTATCATAACAAACTTTTACTAGATAACTTGAACTGGAGATCTAAACAGTTTGGAAGTCCCAAATGTCTTCATGAACATTCTCAACTTTGAAGGGCATCCATCCCATCAATGATGATAGCATATAGTCCTCACAGTTTATTGTAGATAAAACTGAACTGTGGAATGATGGGATCCTCTAGATTTGTACCTATGAAGGAGAGCCAAATGCTCATCATCATCATCATAAAGGGCATACTGTCTTGCAAAAGCATTGCCCAAAGAAATGATCCATTCATTGTCTTGGACAACATCCAAAGATGCAGCTAAAAACTGCAAAAACTCAAACTCAGCCAAAGTTGTAGAATTAATATGAAAAAGAAAATTAAAAAAAAAATTGTAACAAATTATATGAGACTACCACTTAAATTGCTTGCGATTGCATAAGGTGCTTGATTAAGAAAAGAAATATGTTGATACAAAAACCAATTTACGTTAAATTCCAAGCCCGTAAACAAAAGAAAAGGCTGGAAATACGATATATCACCAAAAACAATGATCTACAAGCAGAAAAGCTTCCAAATTGACACTTACATTGACTATCATGTCATCCCAAGTCTCTTGATAAGACAAATCCTGCCTCAGATCATCAAGATCACTTATATATGCCTTCATTTTTGGAACCTAGTACTTGCCAAAAGAAATACTTCATAAGATGCTTCCCAGAACCAATATCCAACAAGGTGATAATAAGAATACTCTAAAAAGTTTGTGAGGAAATTTTTTCTAAATTTCTTCTAAAAAACAAACAAACTGGTTCTGAAAATGTGTGGTAAGTGAAGAAAAATAGATGTGCTCAAAATGTTCAAAATGAATGAAATTTGTTCCCATTTCTAGGGAATGACTTTTGCCCTTTGTGTAAGTGATAATAAAACTTGCTCTTTTAACTTATCTTTAATTTCCAGATTCAATTTTTTTCCTTAGAAAATAAAGACTGAAAAGGAAAATAGAAAAAGGAAACAAAGCCTCGAGATGTTAAAATTGTGAAAAAAAAACACCAAACTAAAAATTTGCCAATATGCACATTTCGAACGTGAAATCTTAAAGAAGATAAAAGTATAAGCACTTGGAGTCCACAAGGAAACTTAAGCTTTTGCACAGAACATAAGAATATATATTTAAACACATGTTTCCGAAATCTGGATAGGCTAGCTAAGAATATCTAAGTATTGATGGTAGCAAGCCGAATTGCTGAAATCTTATATGAAAATTTTAAAATGAAAACAACAACAACAACAACAACCAAGTCTTATCCCACTAGATGGTCGGTTATATGGATTCTTCTATGTCATTGAGCTCTATCCCCTACTATATCATCATTTATATTTAAATAAATTTTATATTGTTTTATTGTTGCTAACCAAGTCTTCTTTGGTTTTCCTCTTCCTTGTTTTAAAATGAAAAATGAAATAAAATTATTACACATGGCATTATAAAAGATTTTTCAAAAATCCTTAGAAGAATATATTTTATGAATCATTAAAAGGCTAATTATTAATAATACATTAGATAATAACATTCATAGATTAGATTAATAGCAGATAATATAATATCATAAATATCAATTTTTATCATTATATTAAAAATATCATATATTATGAAAATGAAAGATATAATAACTTTTTAGCCTGATATCTATTAGCTGATTTAATAACAAAACGAGTTATTAATATAGGTTATATTTATTAGCTAATTCAACATTATCTGAATGTTACACATGTTTCTGCTAGCTAACATTGTATCTCTTTTGTTTTTATATATGATCTCATCTTTCAGTACAAGATGCTTGTTCTCTATTTTCATGTCTATTGCTTTTGCTGCAAATTTGTAGTTTTCCTCTTTGTTCTTTCTTTTGTTCTAATCCACAGTCAAACATTCAAACCTCCATGAAATTAGTAGATTAAGATTGCCCAAAAGGGCATGAACGACATTTCCAACAATTACTAGATTCCTTATATATAGGCAAATTCTGCACTAAGAGCATGCAGTTACTATTGACATGAGATTGCCAACAAAAGTAGGTGTTACCATTCTAAGACAACGATTTCCAGCAATGAACCTTATGAAAAGCTTTCTCATGCTGTTTGTAAATCTATTGGGTATATGGAACATCAAATTACAATAAAAAAAAATCTTCACATAACCAAACTTGGTACAATTTCCCACGTATATTATTTTTGTATGATCATTTCTATGGCATCCAAATAATAACAATGATAAGTGGTATATTGCATTCATCACACAAAATGTTAAATCAAAAAATCAATAGAACAGGCAAAAATGGCTATCTTCTTGAATGACAGTCAGAAAATGATGATGACTGTAAAACCCATTTAAAGAATACCTTACAAGTTCTATACCTCATCATGCCAAAGAAAACTGAGGTTCTTGGGGAACAAAGGTACTAAATAGCATATGACCTGCAAACAATAGCAACCGTAGATAAGCTTAGTGACCATGGTATATAGACATTAGACAATATAGCTGCTCCACAGATATTACATTTTTTGTCATACACGATCAAGCAATCCCATGACCCATGTCTTTGTTAATAATAAGATCTCAGCAACAATTCACCAGATACAATATGTTATTGATCTTGCATACCAAACTTGACAAATGACATAAAAAGGGTATGTAGGCTAGAAATTTTTCATTTAAATATATATATATATATATACAGCCTTATAAGATTATTCTTACATCTGCGACCTTGATCAGCTAAGGACAATGATGGGGGTAAACAACAAAAATCAATGGTTTTTGCATAATTATAATTTGAAAACATGATGTATTTACTTAATAATCTTCATAAGCCTTATATGCATCTTCTAACCCCTGTTTCAATCACTGCTAGCATAACTGCTGCTACCTTTACAAAGCTCATACACAACATGATGGTTTCATTCTGGTCCACCATTTTATCACGAAACTTGGCTTTTGTCTTTTCTTTTATGCCAAATCTTACCTTGACAGCCAGCCCCATCAACCAGAAAAAAAAAGAGCGATAGGTTGAATCTTATTCAAAAAGTGTCAGCCGACTTAAACAGGTTGATGGTGCATGTGTTAGGTTGCAAGTGTTAAAGAATTACTGAATAAGACATGAAATTTACAAACGGAATGGATATTTGATATGTTAATAAATCAAAGAATCATTACTTTCAAGTAAGCATGTATTTATTAATAGTTTCAGTTGATTGAGCATGCAAAAATGCTGGATAATAGCTACTTTGATATAGGAAGCTTGTTCAAACTGTTTGTTATAATTCATAAGAAGTAAATCAGTTGCCAGATGCGCAAAGTAGTAGTAGAAACTAACCGTCAGAATTTGAGTCGCCAGTTGCTCCCTTGCAAAAGGATCATGCATGAGCACCATTAAACGAGCAAATAGATCCTGCACAGAACAATAGTGCAACAGCTAATAAGGATTACAAAGTAATTTGGATATGTTTAGCAACTAGCTTTACCACAGAGCTAGGAATATCATTTGAAGTGTTGAATTCACAAGACAATGGACTTGTCTGGAATGATCTGTGCCTACCCAACTCAGTTATGCACTTGCAAACCTGCAAGGTCATAAATTTAAGATAACAGATAGCACTGTATTACCAAATCTGTAAGTAACTAGCAAATAAGTAGGTGTAATCTGACATCATGACTGAAAACTCCAAGGAACTGAATGAAAAAAAGGACAAGTTCTGAAGCATCAGAAATTCTACAAGGAAAAAAATGGATCACATACTGTTGCAACTGCGCCAGTATACTTTTTAGGCAAAAGCATCCTCAAGATGAAAGGCCAAAGTACATGCTGTAGAACATTGTAGACAATGGATCATCACAAATAAAAGTGGAAGAAATGTAGGAACCTCAAAGAAGTAAAACCATAATAAAAAAATGAAATTTATATGGTTCACATCCAAGTGAAAAGTGTTGAAGTAATACTAATCCTCTTATACCTCCATCTCAGGAATGGTGATAGCTAGTAAAAGGAGACCTTTTCCACAGATTGCCCTTAATTCAGATAGACTAACTGGATCAATCATTGCCTGAAAATTTGGAAGATGTTAAAATACCAGATGACAATTAAAAAAAGAAGCAAGTAGTATTAAATTACAATACAAGCTTAGCTCAAATTAAACCTTCTTATTCTGAAATGCCTGGAACGGGATGCTTTTAGAAGAGGTTTCCTCAGAAGCCTTGTGCATTCTTATTTCATGATCTGATATAGCACAATGGCGTACAAGGTACTCCACAAAAAGTTGCGCCGGAGGTCCAATCAAGTAACAGTGCGAAGCCATGACAACAATTAACTGACAGAACAACAATTTGCATGATGAATATTTGACTGAGTAGAAATAAAATCTAAGTAAATAATTGAATTAAATATAAACAGAGGAGGCCGGAGTAGGGAGCACCTCTGCAAGTGCTTTTCTAACACCTAAACTTTGCTCATCTACCAACAATTTGACGACTTCAATAAGTGATGATCTTTTTCCATGCCAAGCTTCCAACAACCTAGATGGTTTAAAATTGTGGAAAAGATGTGTTATGGAATTCCAGTCTTGAAACCAAAAAGCTGAGTCATTCCAATCCAATGTCTTTCCAACACAAAAAATTTCAAAATGCCGATTTACTGTAAAATAGCATCCAGATTAGGGATCATAAAAACTTCAGAGAACATGGATAGAGAATGCTATTTTCACAGGGAAATAGTTTGGATTGGTGAATTGCAAAAAAATACCATTGCACAAAAAATTAACTTGATTAAACTAGACCTGGGAAGTAAATGCTTTATTGCACAGAGTGCTCCAATCATTGGTAGTTCCTCATTTGATTGACATTTCTGAAATATAAGGAAAAGGAAAGCTGATTAGAGACTAAGAAACTATATTGCTTCCAGTGGCTCAGGGTAATGATGAGGGATTTTTTTGCATGATACGCATTACTAATTTAATTTCCAGTAGCTTCAAGAAAGGTTGGGCTTAGGATTGAGTATGTTGAATTTTATTATTTAACTATTTGTCCCAAAAGCTTGAGCTATTAGGAAAGAAGTATTTACATTAAAAATTCTCCCTTTCATGTGTGAGTAGATATAATTCCTTGATTGGGTCAACCCCTACACATGCATAGATGAGAAAACGTATTTTGACACCAGTAGCTTTGTACCCTAGACTTCTTGCTTTGATACACTGTTTTTGGCAAATACAAAGTTGTTAGGAAAAGAACTAATATTTTTAAATCCGGTATAAAATCCCTTCAATATCTGAAAGTTATTCTTTATAATCCAGATCAAATATATTTTTGAGTAGAAGATAGTCAAAAAATAATTGAAGTAACCTTGAGATGGATCATTTCCAA
The DNA here is from genome assembly GCF_018446385.1 of Zingiber officinale. Lineage (NCBI taxonomy): Eukaryota > Viridiplantae > Streptophyta > Magnoliopsida > Zingiberales > Zingiberaceae > Zingiber > Zingiber officinale. The sequence continues at coordinate 87,464,157 of NC_055988.1, forward strand.
GTTGTACAATCTTGTAATTAAGCTTTCCTATTGACAATTACATCAAGTATGTTTCAGAAATCTAAGTAGTTCAGAAGTTTTATCTTCATAAAATTGCAATATTAAACCTATTTTACAAGTATAAGAAGGGTTGGAATTCAAAGACTATGATTTTCGGATATCAAATAGTACAAGAATTAAATCAGTGAATCATGAGAATAATTATTTTTATTGCCAGGTAAGTTTCATATCTCATAACTCTAATTTTCGTAATAATATCTTCTACAACCATGTTTGGAAGCATTGCCTCAGAAAATACATTTGCAATTTGCAAAAGCAGGTTCCTTTATGCACTAACAACCTCGAGGAAGAATATGCATGTCACCACTTGAGGTGAGGAACCCAGAAACCAGAATATTTCTGTTATTTTCTTTTCGGTTCACGGTGAAACTAAAAAGGAGCACTATTGCATTGAAAGAAGGCACGGTGACTAAATTTTTGTTCAACACTATCAACTTTCACAAAATGTTGTCACTTACCAGATTAATTGAAGCCCTAATGATTATAATTCTACTTTATTGCCTTTAATTTTATGACATTGAAAAAAAATTGTGTTCTGATTTAGATTATGTTACATGTTAAATGATTCCATAAGGTCCTTCCCTCGATCTTTAATGGGGTTGAATAATGTATGAAGACCAAAGCTTACAAGTTTCATTGTACAAACCAGTGTCATCCATGAGTTAAGTTTCGGAGGTGTTTTGTGATATGTCAATTATCCAAAAAAAGTACAGCTATTTAGATCTAAAGGCAAAAAAAATGATACGGAAACTATTTATTTTTATTGTTAGCCAACAATAAAAGAGAATTCTAATTTAAAATTGGACTCACATTCAGAAGGAAGGCACAGAGATCATCAGGGTATACCAAGCCAATCACAAGAAAACAATGTTGAATTTCATTATATGTCTGAAAATGAAAATATACTGATTAACTTCCAAGTTCAAAAATAAAAGGTTCCATGTTAAATAAATAAGACAAAAAAAGAATTGAATAAGAAAAGTTGTACTCCATCAAGAGAGCTTAACAAATTATTAGCAATCATGAGAAGCAAGAAAAATTGCATTTTCATAGAATTTCTGAGAGTTTAATCATGCAGGCATGTAATTAATCAAGAAATGGAATGTAGCAGAAATTCCACGTTGGCTACATTGAATCTTATTCCTCCATTGAGCTTTATCAAACACAATATCACTAGTAATATTCAAACTAATTAAATATTTTTTACATTAACAAATATTCTTTTTGCTCTCCTTCTGCCTGTTAAACAAACATTCCACTTGTAAATTCAACTCTTACAACTAGAATTGGTTATCTTTAAACATCTTCATGTTATCAAGGTCTACAATCTCAAATCATGCAAAAGTTTTAGTTCTACTACTTCCTAGTTCGTTGCCTTATATGAGAATGTCACATGCTTCAACTATCGCTACCCCTCCCTCTAGTGTTATCACATGTTTCAACTAGTGCTAGATTGATATGCACCTGTTGTCCAACCACAACCAGATCCTACTGCTAGATAGGGTCATGGGAGTGGTGAAGTTCCATATTAGCTGTTACGAACATTGAGGTCGTCAAATATGTTCCAAGTGTGCTTTTAAAGGAAAACATAATAGTGAGTAACTTAATAAGTCATTCTTTTATGATTTAAATATTTTAAACGACATAGAACAAGTACCTAAAACAAGTTATAAATCCAAAAACCAAAAGATAACTGTAGTCATCTCTGTGACGGACTCACATAGCTTGCTGAGATTTCAGATCACATGTTTCATAGCATGAGGAAAAACATTGAAAAATATTTGTGAGATTTCAGAAAAACCACTAAGATCCAAACTACAATATGCTTGGTTATATGAGAATTGTAAAGTGTCAAAGACAACCACAATGACTCCTGCTACCATACTGCAATGAGAATCTCTTGAAGTTGAACAGGATAGACCCTGTCTAACGAGCTTATGTACTAACTTGCTAAAAATCAATCCCACAGGAAAAACAAATTGAAGTTAAATAATACAATATTAAGATTGGAAATTTCACTCCCAGACATGATTATTCATCACTAATCAGACATCAAAGGACATACCTTTAGTCCCAATGAAAAATTTGAACTATGAGTTTGGTTGTTGATGCAAGAAATTGGAAGAAGACTGCATAAGATCACAGTGAGTTCCTGCAGGAAAAGCCAAAAGAAACTAAACTCACGTTCAATTATGAAAACTAGGGCAAGGAACGTAGATTCAAAAATTTTAGTATTGCAATAAATCCAAATATGCATGTCATAAAATATCTTACTCTATAACAGAACCAAAAAGAACTGTGAAATCTCAACTATTTGGAGTTGTATTAAGTCACTGCTAACTATATTGAGCACAAGGTGGGGAAAAAGTGAGAAAATGGGAGCCCTTAGGAATGAGACGGAGGACGAGGTGGCTGGTGGGAGGAAGGGGAAGTGGGAAGAAACAGATAAGTGAGAGGATTTGCCCAAGTGTAACAGAGGAGCAGGTTGTGGATGATGGATTATAGGAGAGGAAGAAGTGTAGAATCAAGAGGGATGAGAGCTGTATGCATAATTGGTTCTGCCGATGTCATGCCAGAATGACTAGCCAATTCAGAGAGGGTTGTCTTGATACATGCACATCATGGACTGACACATATGAGACTATGGGCATGGAGCATTTTAATTTTGACTTCTTCAAAGAGGAGAATCCCTGTTAGAAGGGCCAGTTTTCTAGTAATTATAAATAACTTAGTTAAAACTGGATGTCCACAGTAAGACAAATGTAAAGAGGAAAATCAAGCTAAGTTTTACTCTATAGACAGTGGTATAAAAAAAGAGTAGTTTGTGCACGAAGCTTCTGTTAATGTGGGTCCCGGGGAAAAGTCTATTGTACGTAGTCTTACACTACTTTGCAAAAAGCTACTTCCGAGACTTGAACCATCTCTAGGCCACATGGCAGCAACTTTACCGTTGCGCCAAGACTCCCCTTCATACTAGTGGTATAAGGTCATGCAAAATCATCATGAATCCTTAGATAAGTAGTACCTCAAAATCAAGTAGGGGAGGGCCATTTTCAGATAGGAGACAAGCGGTGAGAAGATTGTGCAAACTCTGTGTGGCAAGAAAAGCAATCTCTTGATCTTTTCTGTATCTGTGCAAAACAAACATATAATAATCATATTTGATGTTGTTGGCTCGACACTGCAAAACAATAAAAAGAGAACAATCACATAAATACACTTTACACACAAGTCCAAGATTGTAGGGATAAGCCTAGGTAACCCTGCCTTCAACTGTGAACGGGTAATAAGACCAACCATCTGCCCTAAAGCATCTACTGCAGAAAGTCGTACCTGTGCCAACAGATTCGCAGGTTAACTGAAAGAAAGATGACTTTTGCCCTCTTGAAATGTTGAGTCATAGAATTGGGCAATAAGATTACAAACTCCCAAAAAATAAAAAATACAGTATGTGCACTGAACTTCCTGTGTTTGTTTGAAGTGTATGCCTTTTGAATATCAATGTACAAATTTGAACACTTAGAATTTAGATATTATATTCAATAGATACCTTTAGGTCTCGTGAATTAGCCCAAACTCTCAACAGTAATTCAAAAACAGAGTTCATAAATGACCTGAGATACATTAAAATGTCGGGCTGAAAAATGCATCTGATGACTGACAAAAAGATAGAGAAATGAGAACATACATGACATCAGTATCAAAAAGCGGATTAGAAGGGAAATCTCCAACATATTGCCAAGCAGCCTGACACCAACATTTGAATGCTAAAATAAAAAAAGAAAGAACCATCAGCCAACCATAAAGCCATCGAGATTGATCAGGTATGTCAAGAAACACATTTTAGTGTGCACGATAGCAAAAAGAATAGATACCATTTGCAAAAACTGGTCGTTGGGCATCCCGCACACTTCCAAGAATAGGTAATACACGCAGAAAAACATCTTTCAAATGTGGAGCGAATTTCAGAGCTTCCCACGTGACAAAAAAAATAGAAAGAAAAATAAGTTGAAAATATATAGACACCTGATAAATATAAAAGAAAAAAAAAATGATGCGCAAAGAAGATAGATTCGACACCTTCAGTCGTAGCAAAGTCCGCAAGTATCTGAACCATGGATTGCAAAGCTAAGTTAGGTCCAGATAAATGGAGAAAAACTTCCTCCATCATCTGAAATACAAGATTACAACTTGAATAATAAGCAAGCACAAACAATTAAATAAATGAACAAATGTCAGTAACCTTCTATTAATAATATAAAACTCAAACTACTAAATTTGAATAACAAAACATATCAGTCTCATTCTACAAACCCAGAGATAAACTTAGTTCAATCCAACTACAATTAACAACCAAAACCCACATGTATAACTATAAGACTAACCATGTCATCAAGTACTGGTAAGATTTTTGTGTATCAATTTGTCATGCTTCAAATGCTACTCAACCCAAAAAGTCTGGCCATCTCTACAAGCTCAATGAAGAAAAAGCAAAGGGCCTGCCCCGTCACCACTAGTCAAGGCAAGCAACTCACCAAACTATGTCTAGCCACTTAATTAAGACTTCCTATCTCCAAAATATCACCCCTTCTAGTTAAGACTATTAAATATCATTTGCTCTCTTACAAGCCTTGGAGCAAAGGGAAAGGTGCAATTGATTGTTTGTCAGCCCAACAGATACCTTATTGCTTGGTCCACCTTTTCTAATGATACTGAGCCGTATGTAAATTTGATCACTCAGTAGCACCATACAAGGCATATCAATAATATGCAGGTCGTCCAGATATTTCAGTTTTTTTTCTTTTATGTCCCTTAAATTTCACACCTTTACCTCTAATTCATTTGACTGGTCTAGAATCCATCAATTATCTTCGAATATATCTATATTATCCCAAGTTATTCACTCGCATTTAATTATATATTGTGGCTACAGTGTATTATAAGTTAATAACACTTTTTTACTTCCATTTCTTTTCAATATTCTCATGGTTGCTATATTAAGCTTTTGCTATCTTTAACTGTGGCTATAGTGTGGTATTGTATAACTCTTCATTCTCCGCAAAAGAGCTTAAAGACACAGGATTTCATTTTCTATTCTAATCACTTGACTTTATCTAAATTCCAATATATGTATATATATATAGAGAGAGATAAACAAACTCACCTTATTATCGAATAATAGATAGATTCCTAGGATCTCTCACCCATCTTGTTCAAACAAGGTTGTAAAAATGATGCAGTCAACCCGCTGCATAGTCATATATGGTATGAAAGGACATACATGTGTGTGTGTGTAATGCTTAATATTTATAGCAAAGTAAACTAATCAGCTATAATTCCACATAAAATTATGTGTGTGTGGTTGTTAATCATACATGCATTGTAAAACACATGATATTGTAATATAGGTTATTAATTCAATTTGCTTTGTCTCAAACTATTTTAATGCACCAGAATTTCAATTTTATAGATCTCTGCACATGAAAACCACATATGGCGCATATGTGAGTCCCATAGACTGTTTGAGCCCACCTGATAAAGCCAGTTGCATATGGCTGATAAAATATGTTATATGAATTGTTTTCCCATTCACCTAATGTATATGCAGACACCTCAACCATTTTTTAAAAAACATTGTATTTTAAGTGTACCTTTAATGTTTCTTTTAGAATTGTATAGTTCAGGGTTAGCAATCATAAAATACCTAACAAAAAATAACAAAAACCCTATACTCAACAAAGTATGGAGCCACAAACAATTCCTTTAGATATCCAAAACCTAACAGATTAAGAAACCTTTAAACAGTAGATGAGCAAACCACCATAGAATAGAAATGACCAAAGTTGACTAATTTGAAGCATCGGAAAAGCAATGAAACATACATACAGACCATTTAACATGGTAAGCTGAACCACTTATATGTTGCTGAATGTTAGTTAATGATAGTTAAACCATTTAAATTTATAAAGCATTTTATTAGCCACAACTCTCCATCTGGTACTAAACTGGCGTGCCATAAAACATAACTACAGTAAATTTTCAATAGACACTGTGAATAGAAAAAACAGAGTAAGCCAGTCTATTAAATACTCAGTCTCACTAAAAAGTTACCAATTCAGGCGCATGGGATCCAATTGAGACAAGTACAGCAGCTGCCGCCCTTTGCCAATCAGCATTAAAATCCTATAATTAAGCAAAAGAAAACAAAAGAATAAATTAACCAGAAGTACAAAAAAAAATGGTACAACTTCAATTTGCTTCTTTAATTATCATCTTTTCTACTAGAGAACGGTTTTTTCACACTGTTGAAATCTTGCATGGAAAGGGGAAAATTATCCTGATCCATTCAAATTTCAAGCATTGAGGAAGCTTCCAATCTGTTATACTATAGTATTGTGATTGTAATGGAGGAGCGAGGAGATTGAATGGTGAATTATATGAGAGATAGTGCCACCAAGTTTTGAGGAAAGATGAGAAGCAATTGGTAGTTTAGGGTTTTAACTTAAGCGAAGTGTATGGGTTTGATGTGTGTTATGTACAAATTTGTAGGGTATGACAATTGATCTTTGATTATGTTAGGGATGACATTTGATGTTGTTCAGAGTTTAGTTTTGTGGAGTTTTATCTGAATTTACATTTTAGTTTTGGGTGTAAATTTGGGCACTCATTTGCATGTGTTATTTGCATCTATTGATTTAGAGTTGTGGTTTCCCACTTGTTTTTTTGTCAAAATTTAGCAACCTTTTCATGTGTAATTGTGATTAATGTTGTCAATGCACTTGTTGTTAATTGTGAGGTAACATTAGTTTTGTTGTCATAGCACCTGTGGTAGTTTAGTTGTTATATTCATGTTGATATAGTTTTTAATGCACTTCTACTGATGCTCACAGCTTCTAACATTCCACCTTTGTATTATTTTTCCAACTCCTTACTCCAATTTCGATGAATGTGATGTTGCTCACCCACATTTTTAAGGATTGTTGTGATAATATGACAAGAAAAATATCATGATTTGCTCTAACAATAGTTTCGTATTTATTCATTTGATTACATGTGTATGTGCTATATCTACCAGTCAGTTAAACCCAGGTGGCACCTGATAATAACTTAAGAGTTACAACATTCAAAAACTAATGTGGCAAGAGAGAACAATCAAACAAAATAAACCCATTAGCTTTGAGACATCCATACCTTAGAGGTGATCATCTCTGAGGTAGCTATCTTTGCAAGTTTAACCATATATGTAGAATCGACATCCTTCTGTTCCATTGCCCGGACAGCGCGTGCCATTACCAGGAACACTCCAGCCATATTACCAAAACGCTAACCATCAAACGACAAATTTCAAACCAATTCCATGCACGTGATAACAAAAAATGGTATATCATTGTTAAAAACGAGAGTCACGTACCCGGCGCCCTCCTTTTGAGATTGCGACACAGCAATCGATCACTAAAATAGGATTCCTGGAGAGCAAACCTTATCAGATTCGAAAAGCAACACACGCGAAGAAGGATCTATAGCAAAACAAACGAGGGAGGTCGAGTTGTTACAAAGGGGCGATTTCTTTTAGGGATGCCAGAGATGATTCTCTTACGACCGGCGATTCGTCGGCCAAGGACGAAACCAGCACCTGCACTGCCTCTGTCATGAAACGTACGAAGGAGGTCCACAGATCAGTCGAACGTGCGAGGGGGAAACTAGTGGATTAATGACGAGGATCATCTTACCAAGCCCAGGTAGAGAGGCAGAGGAGGACGCCATGGCCGTGGCGGAGGAGTTGGCGAAGCGATCGGAGTCGGAGAAGGACGACGAGCACAGGAAATAAATATGAATTTAATAAATTAAAAACTAATACCAAGAATAATCAATAAATTGAAGGCGGCTCATTGTATAACCCATTTCTTAAAATAGACAAATAAAAAACATCTAACTGATCCTGACCGTCGCCTTCCGCCATGGGATCAAGCTCAGCCGATCATTTTGTTTGATTTCGCCTCTATGCCCAGTTTATTCCGACAGTCAGATGAAGAAAAAGGATAAGATTGTACGAAATTTGGAATTGTGTTCTTCTTACTTTGTCTAAATGGAAAGGAAAGGCCAATTTCCTTCCTCCGATGTCAGATCCGGGCAGCCAACAACAATTACCTTCTTCTTTCGTCCAGTGTTTCCTCCGGTGGCAAATCCGACGAACCAACTTCCTTCCGTGTTAGCCGGTCAATAGCCCGCGCGATCGGCGAGCTCATTAGGCAAGCTTGCGGTCGCGGCGGGGCAGCCGTGAGTGGCGATCGTTGCCAGGCCGTCTCGAGCTCACGACCGAGGCTTAGGCCACCGTGAGCCCGCGGCTGCGGCCAGGCCGCTTGAGTTACAGCAAGCTGCTGCGAGCTCGTGGCAATGCCGGACGCGAGTTCCTCTCCCTTGTTTCCCTTTTCGTCCTGCATTCTTCCCTGATTTTTTGCTCAAGTATAATCGAGCTCGTATTTTGAATTTATTTAATTATTTAAACTTTTATATTTTTTATTTAATTGGTTAATTTGATATTGTAAAGTTATTTGTTTAATTTAAGGGTAAATTTGCATGCCTTCTGTTGTTTTATTTATAAACTTGATGAAAAAATTGTTGATAAATATAAATTATAAATTTTATTTATGAATATTATTAATAAATATTATAATAAAAATAACAACCAAGCATTTTCCCATAAGGTGGAATCGGCTGTATAAATCCTTTTACACCATTGAGTTCTATCTCTTATTATATCATCATCGATATTTTTATTTTATTGTTGCTAACCAAGTCTTTTTTAGTCTTTCTCTTCCTTGTTTGATATGCATATTTATCATAGTTTCACATTACCTAACTGGAGCATTTATTGGTCGTCTAAGTACATGCCCATATCATCTTAAACGTGTCTCTCGGAGTTTTTCCTCAATAGATGCAACTCTGACTTTCTCTATAATGCTCTCATTTCTTATTTTGTCCATCCTCGTATATCCACACATCCACCTTAATTTCCTCATCTCCGCAACTCTCATCTTCTGCTTATGTGCTCGAGTCATAGCACAACATTCAGTCTCATATAACATAGCAGGTCAAACTGTGATTTTATATAACTTACCTTTAAGTTTAAGAGGCATTTTATGGTCACATAAAACACTCGACGCTCCCCTCCATTTCACTCATCCTGCTTATATTCTATGTAAGACATCTCTCTTAATCCCTCCATCGTTTTGCAAAAATGATCCTAAATATTTAAATCTCTCAGTTTCGGACAACTCATCATCTCCTATCTTAACAATTGTTTCATTACTTCTAATATTGCTAAACTTAAATTCCATATATTCTGTCTTTAATCTACTAAGCTTAAAACATTTTCCTTCTAGTGTTTTCCTCCAAAATTCTAATTTAGCATTTACTCCTTCACGTATTTTATCTACCAAAATAATATCATCTGCAAATAACATGCACCACGGTACTATGTTTTGAATGTACGCAGTGAGTTCGTCCATAATTAGTGTAAAAAAATATGGACTTAGAGCTGATCCTTGATGTAACCCTATCTTTATTGGAAATACTTCAGTTGCTCCGCCTGAAGTCTTTACGTTGGTCATTACATCCTCATACATATCCTTAATTAGTTAAATATATGTTACGCTAACACCTCTCTTTTCTAAAATTCTCCATATAATTTATCTTGAGACTCTATATAAGCTTTTTCTAAGTCAATGAATACCATGTGTAGATTTTATTTTTGTTGCCGATATTTTTCAATTAATTATCTAAGAAGATGTATAGCTTCTATTGTCGACCTTCCATGTGTAACGCCCGCCCTTCTTACCCAACCAAAGGCGGCGCTACGTTCTTATACTACTTACGTACATGTTTTACTATAACAGCGGAAGAATAAAAACTTTAAAGAATTTAATTTATTAAGCATGATATCACAGATGAAATATGCATATATTGATTCTATAACTAATCATATTAATCTGTCCGAATCGTTCTTTGCCGAGCCACCACCACACACATCCTTATCCGCTCCTCCTGTTGCTCCTCTAGTTCATCCAGTTCTTTGATCTGCGGTACAAGGAAAGTAAGCTGTGAGCACTCATGGCTCAGTAAGTTCCTTTCCTACTCACTAAAACCGAAAGTCATCGTATATTAATATCATGCGTAATATCATAAGCATATAACATACAAAGGTATCATATTCATATCATCATGGCATCATATCAAATCATTAGCTAATTCAAGCACATATGCAGGCAATGCATCATGAATTTGAATACTTATACTTGTAAGTACTTGAAATTAATATCATCATCATTGGGGATCCCGGTTTGTACCACATACATCATACGTAGGTCCAAGATAGCAAGTCTTGAACCCTACCATACATACATACTAGGCCCGAGTCTTACTCCATAAACCTAGGGCATCAAAAGCCCATTACTGACGAGGCCCGAGTCTTATTCCATCGACCCCGGGGCGTTTACGGAGCCCACCCTTGGTACAAACCATACAAAGTAATTTATCATGCATAACTATCATATCATATCCTTAACAATCTTTCATGCATTTCATTTTTCATTCTTCTCATTATGTATAGCATTTCATATGCTATTACATATCATGGCATTCACATAATTTCATTCTTCTCATTATGTATAGCATTTCATATGCTATCACATATCATGGCAATTACATATATTTCATTCTTCTCATTATGTATAGCATTTCATATGCTATCACATATCATGGCATTACATAAATTTCACATAAAAACATATAAAAAAAAGCCTTGTACCACAGGTGAGGGGAAGCTTACCTTCTTCGCTTAAGTTTCCTAGAATTGAGAACTTGCTTGGACCTTTCTTCTTGCTTGCTAGGTTCGGCACCAATGGAGGGAAAAGAGTGGTTGGGTCTTTTGGTGGAGAGGGGAGGAAGAAGAAGCTTCTCCCTCTTGTGTTGCTCGGCAACAACAAGGAAGAAAGAAGAGGGAGGGAGTGAGGAGGAAGAGGAGCTTCCTTCCTCTTGTGTTGCTTGGCAACAAGAAGAAGAAGAGAGGGGGTCTCGGCACAAGAGGGAGGAGGAGAGGGAGAGGAGTGGAGGATGAATTTGAAGTCACCCCTCCATGCCTATTTATACTAAAATGAGGGGAGGAAATTTGACTTGATTCATCCTCCCCATTTATTCCTCTTCTTTATGATAGGAATATTCTAGAGATATGCCTTGTGAGTTCTCTCTTAATCTCTCTCTTTTCTCTCCTTTAATAAAATTTTCTATCTCTCCTCTTACAATATCCTCTCTTATCCCACTTGGTTAACACATGCATGCATCCACAAGAGAACCAAGGTTCAAAACTTGGTTATGCATATTTTTACTTCTTTTTCTTTTTAAGTAGAAAGAATTCTTTCTTATTCTTAACTACTTAATCCTTCCTCTCTTTACTAATAATTCTCCTATCCCCTTTGGTATCCTATACATGTTCCCTACAAGAGATCCAAGGTTCAATCTCTCTTCTAACATTTTATTTTCTTTTACACATAATAATTCATATATATTATGCATTATGCATAAATATTTCATACATGTACATATTATCTCTTATTTCTTTCTTTTGTCCACATTAATTCCATACATTTTAAATCATGTATAGATGATTATATTCTCAACTTTATTTTTCTTTCATAAAGTTTTAATCATCTAAATCCATCTTAATATTTAACATAGAGTATTTACATCCTCTTTTCATTCATACTCCCATTACCCTTCTAGGCTTTCTAGGGGTGTTACAATCTCCCCTACTTATTGAAAGTTCGTCCCCGAACTTAGAATGACAATTTCTGCTCAGATTCCCTTAGATGTTGGTGGAGCTTCTAATCTCCCTTGACTTATTGAGGGTCCCTCAATGGAAGTCTGCAGTTGGTGTAACCTTGCGGGACCGCCTTGATTCGAAACATACTGTGGTGCTTTAGTAGGGCAGTCTCTAGATAGATGTCCTTCTAGTCCACAGTCGTAGCATTTAATTTTGCCCTTACGACGGTCTTTTGCTTTATGACTCTCTATCCCACAGTTGTAGCACTTATTAGTGCCCGTACGACATGTCCCTGGATGTTTCTTCCCACATGTATTGCACTGAGAAAACTTGAGCTGCTTGTTGGACGGACCAATCTCAGTGTCATTCCGTCGTTTTCCCTTTCCGCCGTGGTTCCCTTTCCAGTTGGCTTTAACATTTTCCAGTTCTTCCTTCTGAGCTTGCTTCTTGTCCTTGTCTAGTGCCTTCAGGTAGTGTTCAGTATTCAGGGCACTGCTAACTAACTCTTCTGTGGTCCGTGGTCCGTTAACTCCGCCGGCCACATTAAGTGCTATCTCGGGTCTGAGCATCTTTAGCATAAGCCTGACCCTTTCTCCCTCCGTCCTAACTAATTCCGGGCATAATCGTGCCAGGCGGTTGAATCTTTTCATCGCTTCTTCCACCGTTAGGTCACCTTGCCGAAATTCGGTGAATTCATCATAGTGCCTACTTGTCACCCGAGTGTGGAAGAATTCTTCGAAGAATTCCGTCTCAAAATCTGCCCAACTCATTTGGTTCACTGGTCTTTTCACTTTCACTCTGTCCCACCACATTCGGGCGTCTCCTGTGAGACAGAAGGATACGCATTTGACCTTTTCATGCTCAGGCCAGTCCAATAGTTCTACCATGCTCTCCATCGTCTTAAACCAAGCTTGTGCGTCCCATGCTTCACAATTTCCAGAGAATTTCTCCGGCCTCAGTCTTTGCCACTGGATTATATACGCTTCCGGACGAACTACCGGTGCCAGATTCACTGGTGGTACCGGTGCTGCCACCGGCTCCGGTTCCACTACTGGTATGTTTGGCGTATTATTCTGATTTGGGGTAGCGAAATTCCCTTGTTGATTTATCATGGCAGCAATCATTTGTTGCTGTTCCGTAAGCTGTCGTTGTAGCTCAGTAACTACTTGTGCCCAATCAGGTGGAGGTACTGTCTCCTCCGTTCTGGCATTTCGTCTTCTAGCCATACCTGATTTCCTAAATGATGACAAGATTAGCCTAAGTTATCATTCATGCATGAATATCTTAACACATCATGTCTAGGTTTCATGCCATTTTTGGGTCATCATTGAGGTATTCTTTCTTAGGTTGTCATATCACCTTTAGATTACCTTATCTTTCTTACACGTCAAGATCTAGCCGATGGTATTATCATCCTTATACTTAAATTGATACCATTTCTACTCTTTGTATTCATCAAAAAGCTTTTATTACATAACTTCTTCTCTTAAACAGCCAGGTAGGTTGCGACTACTCCTGCCATAAAGGACATGAGAGCAGTAGTCATTATCAACCCAACCTGTATCGACTTGCCCGGACCATCCTGGGGTGGATCAGGCATTATCGGAGGTTGAATCTCCGGTGCCTCTTCCGGGTCGATTATTGTCTCTTCATCCATTCCCTCGTCTTCTTCAACAGGTTCGTCCAGTTCCATCGGGTCTTCGTCTAGTTCCTCCTCGAGGTTGTTCAGTCCCCACTCAAAGTCTATTATATCGTTGGGGTTGAAACCCATTTCCATGTATTCAGCAAGGTTAACCTCATCCTCGACTATCTCAGGAAGCTCGTTCTCTTCTTCATAGTATTCCATAATTTCTTCATTTTCATCTTCATAATCGTTCAAATTTCCTTCCTCGATTTCCTCGAGATCTTCTTCTCCGAACTCGCCGTGTTCCGGAGATCCCGCGGCGAAGTATTCCAGCATCTCAGGTTCATCCGCGAACTCGAGGTATTCGCCAGAATATTCCACATCCTCGGAATCGTATTCGAACGGGATATAGTCCATTTCTACAAGATTTTAAAGATTCATTATTCCTCTTATGTTATAGCCTAAGGTTCTTGTATCTAGGCTACCATTCATGCATCCTACTTATCATCATGCACCATTCTCTAGGGTATAGCTTAAGGTATCCTTCCTAGGCTACCATTCATGCATCCTAGAGTATCATACTATTTTTGCATACAAATAAATTATGCAACTGTACTTACTTGGAGCGACAGGAAGGAGCTTGATGTGTGTGTAGTGAGCTAGCAAAACTTCGCTCTGATACCAACTGTAACGCCCGCCCTTCTTACCCAACCAAAGGCGGCGCTACGTTCTTATACTACTTACGTACATGTTTTACTATAACAGCGGAAGAATAAAAACTTTAAAGAATTTAATTTATTAAGCATGATATCACAGATGAAATATGCATATATTGATTCTATAACTAATCATATTAATCTGTCCGAATCGTTCTTTGCCGAGCCACCACCACACACATCCTTATCCGCTCCTCCTGTTGCTCCTCTAGTTCATCCAGTTCTTTGATCTGCGGTACAAGGAAAGTAAGCTGTGAGCACTCATGGCTCAGTAAGTTCCTTTCCTACTCACTAAAACCGAAAGTCATCGTATATTAATATCATGCGTAATATCATAAGCATATAACATACAAAGGTATCATATTCATATCATCATGGCATCATATCAAATCATTAGCTAATTCAAGCACATATGCAGGCAATGCATCATGAATTTGAATACTTATACTTGTAAGTACTTGAAATTAATATCATCATCATTGGGGATCCCGGTTTGTACCACATACATCATACGTAGGTCCAAGGTAGCAAGTCTTGAACCCTACCATACATACATACTAGGCCCGAGTCTTACTCCATCGACCTAGGGCATCAGAAGCCCATTACTGACGAGGCCCGAGTCTTATTCCATCGACCCCGGAGCCCACCCTTGGTACAAACCATACAAAGTAATTTATCATGCATAACTATCATATCATATCCTTAACAATCTTTCATGCATTTCATTTTTCATTCTTCTCATTATGTATAGCATTTCATATGCTATTACATATCATGGCATTCACATAATTTCATTCTTCTCATTATGTATAGCATTTCATATGCTATCACATAACATGGCAATTACATATATTTCATTCTTCTCATTATGTATAGCATTTCATATGCTATCACATATCATGGCATTACATAAATTTCACATAAAAACATATAAAAAAAAGCCTTGTACCACAGGTGAGGGGAAGCTTACCTTCTTCGCTTAAGTTTCCTAGAATTGAGAACTTGCTTGGACCTTTCTTCTTGCTTGCTAGGTTCGGCACCAATGGAGGGAAAAGAGTGGTTAGGTCTTTTGGTGGAGAGGGGAGGAAGAAGAAGCTTCTCCCTCTTGTGTTGCTCGGCAACAACAAGGAAGAAAGAAGAGGGAGGGAGTGAGGAGGAAGAGGAGCTTCCTTCCTCTTGTGTTGCTTGGCAACAAGAAGAAGAAGAGAGGGGGTCTCGGCACAAGAGGGAGGAGGAGAGGGAGAGGAGTGGAGGATGAATTTGAAGTCACCCCTCCATGCCTATTTATACTAAAATGAGGGGAGGAAATTTGACTTGATTCATCCTCCCCATTTATTCCTCTTCTTTATGATAGGAATATTCTAGAGATATGCCTTGTGAGTTCTCTCTTAATCTCTCTCTTTTCTCTCCTTTAATAAAATTTTCTATCTCTCCTCTTACAATATCCTCTCTTATCCCAATTGGTTAACACATGCATGCATCCACAAGAGAACCAAGGTTCAAAACTTGGTTATGCATATTTTTACTTCTTTTTCTTTTTAAGTAGAAAGAATTCTTTCTTATTCTTAACTACTTAATCCTTCCTCTCTTTACTAATAATTCTCCTATCCCCTTTGGTATCCTATACATGTTCCCTACAAGAGATCCAAGGTTCAATCTCTCTTCTAACATTTTATTTTCTTTTACACATAATAATTCATATATATTATGCATTATGCATAAATATTTCATACATGTACATATTATCTCTTATTTCTTTCTTTTGTCCACATTAATTCCATACATTTTAAATCATGTATAGATGATTATATTCTCAACTTTATTTTTCTTTCATAAAGTTTTAATCATCTAAATCCATCTTAATATTTAACATAGAGTATTTACATCCTCTTTTCATTCGTACTCCCATTACCCTTCTAGGCTTTCTAGGGGTGTTACACCATGCATGCACCCAAATTGATTTTCGGTCACTATGTTCTCCTTTCTTAATCTTTTTTCTATTACTTTTTCCCAAAGTTTCATAATATGACTCATTAATTTAATATCTCTATAGTTTGCACAATTTTGTACGTCTCCCTTGTTCTTATATAAGGGAACTAGAGTACTTATCCTCTATTGGTCAGACATTTTTTTCATTTTCAATATCATGTTAAATAATTTTGTAAGTCATTCAATATCTTGTTTCCCTAAACACTTCCATACCTCTATTGGAATATCATTTGGTCCAACGACTTTTTCATTGTGCATCTCATTTAAAGTTTGCTTTACTTCTGAAGTTTGAATTCTATGATAAAAATTAAAATTTCTATGCTCATTTGACCTACTTAAATTACCTAAGTTAAGTTAGTCGCCTAAATCTTCATTAAAAAGTTGATGGAAATACCTCTTCCACAGCTCTTTTATTTCTCCATCGTTTACTAATACCCTATTACATTCATCTTTAATACATTTTATTTGGCTAAAATCTCTTGTTTTCCTTTCTCTCACTTTAGCTATTCTATAAATGTCTCTTTCCCCTTCTTTTGTATATAATTTTTTTATATAATCATTCAAAAGTTTTATTTTTTACTTCACTCACTACATTCTTAGCTTCTTTCTTGGCTATTCTATATTTTTTTAAATTTTCCTCGTTCTTACAAATATATAATTCCTTATAAGTTATTCGTTTTTCCTTCACTTTCTTTTGTACTTTCTCATTCCACCACCAAGATTCTTTACTCAGTGGTGCATGCCCCTTTGACTCACCGAGTACACTCTTAGCTACTATTTTCAACTTTGATATCATCTTATCTCATGTTGTATTAGAGTCATCGTATATTTTATCTAATGCTTGTATTTTTACCTTATCCTTAAATATATTTTGCTTCCTATCTTTTAACTTCCACCACTTAATTCTAGGAATCGTATATATTTTCTTTCTATTGATATTATGTTTGAAGCGTATATCCAACACTACTACCCTATGTTGGGTAGTTAAGCTTTCTCCAGGGAAGACTTTGCAATCTTTACAAATCTTTCTATCCTTTTTCCTAACTATAAGAAAGTCAATTTACGATTTATTATTCCCACTTTTGAATGTGACTAAGTGTTCTTCTCTTTTCTTAAAAAACATATTAGCTAATATAAGGTCATATGCTATCGCAAAATCTAATATAGTTTTCCCTTCCCCATTCCTCCCAAACCCATAACTCCCATGTACTCTCTTATATTTCTCATTTTTCACTCCGACATGCCCATTTAGATAGCCTCCTATTAAAATAATTTCATTTGGTAGAATATTTTGTAATATTTCATCTAAGTTCTCCCTGTTGATACAGTCTGACCTGGCTATTGTTTTGATGTTGACACTGATTTAAGTTTGTATCAGATATTAATCAAACTCAGACTGACTACTGATCGAGGTTGATCCGTTGGAGGGAAAGTCCTGGTGAGTGAGGCCAGGCAAGGGAAATCCAGATGGGTCAAGGTTGACCAGACATCTGGTGAAAAGTCCAAGCAGGGAGCTTGGCATGGGAAAAGTCCAAGTATGGAGACTTGGCACGGAGTGGTCAGAGAGGGCTCGGTAGCTCGTTCTCTGGACCGGACGAAGTCGGAGAGGACTCGGTAGCTCGTTCTCCGGACTAGGTCAGAGAGGGCTCGGTAGCTCGTTCTCAAGACCAATCCTAATATCACATGGGCGTTGGATCGGTCAACAGACCGATCCAGTGGGATTTTGATTGCCTGATCGGTGCACAGACCGATCTGGTGAAACTATGTTTGCTGATCGGTCTGGCGATAGCACACTGAGTGTAATCTGATCGGTCTGTGGACCGATCAGGAAACACTCAGTAGCCTACTGAGTGTAATCTGATCGGTCTGTAGACCGATCAGGAGATGATGTCACGAGAAGGAAAAAGGCAGTGGATCGGTCCGTGGACCGATCCATATAAACCCTGATTGGTCTGTAGGACCGATCAGGTCATATCCTGATCGGTCTTGAGACCGATCAGGTGACGATCTCAGGAGTGCGAGGAACCGCACCCATTAAGCCCTGATCGGTCTGCAGACCGATCAGGGTATCTGCAGACCGATCAGGCCATACCCTGATCGGTCCTCACGACCGATCAGACATAAATCCAAAGATGTGGATCGGTCCACTGACCGATCCACCACACTGTCTGCACACACTGTCAGTTTCTGCTGATTTCTGATTCGTTTCTGATGCGTCTGATCTAACATCTGCTTGTGAGCTTTTTGAGTAACAGGTTGCAGGTACCATGGTGATGCTTGAATTCAAATCAATGACTATCAAAGGAATAAAACAAAATGGTTTTTCCACTGGTTATCGCTGCAAATTGTGCAAAAGAAGCTTCAACGTTCACTGGCTTGTTCAGTTGGCTCACTGGCTGCAATCAGTTTGACTCTTCCTTATTGGTTCGAGCTCAGAGACACCAGTGAAGACCAAGGATGGTATTGGTGTGAGCTCAGATAATCAGATGAGGAAGAAGCGTGATTGGCGACGCCTGGATCGGCGACAGTGATACGTTACTGGTTGACGTGATTCGATGCAGTGGTTTGGCTCTGGCTGAAGACAGCAAGAGAGCAGAGAAATAAGAAGGAGGTAGAAGAGAGGTTTAAGGAGAATTCTTTCTTTGGTAGCAAACTCTCGGTTGACGTTCAAGCAAGGGTGTTCTGTGAAGCTCTTGGCTGTGAATCTACTTCGTCTTCACTCTCTGCATTCATTGTGGCTGTAAGTTGATTGTGCATTCATTGTAGCCACAAAATTCTGTAAGTCTAAGTCTTGTGCTTCATTCTAAATCTGTCTTGAGACTTTGTGGGAGGTTTCTCCACCGAGAAGGAGAAATACTTAGCCGGAATCTGTCCGGGGGTTGATCTACCGAAAGATCAAGGGATCGTCCACCTTACGGACACGCCGAGGAGTAGGGGCAAGTTATCCCCGAACCTCGTACATCATTGTGTTAGTGGTGGTGTGTTTTCTTCTTTGCATAAGTGTTAGTTTTGATTATTTCCGCTGTGCTAACAAATCTCTGTGTAGAAATTTTATTTTTAAGAGGCTATTCACCCCCCCTCTAGCCATCTAAGATCCCAACAAGTGGTATCAGAGCCTGGTGCTCTTCATTTCGGCTTAACAACCCAAAGAGCTAAACAATGGCCATGAAGGAGGGATTCAGCACCAACCGTCCACCTTATTTCGAGGGAGCAGATTTCCAATACTGGAAAAGCCGCATGGAGTATTACCTCAAGACCGATATCTCCATGTGGTTTTCCGTCAAGGAGGGTTTTACACCACCAAAAGATGAAGAAGGTAAGGAACTTGATTCGTCTAGGTGGTCTACCGAACAACTACGCAAAGCACAAGCCGATGCCAAGGCTATGGTCACCTTGCAATGTGGAATCGCCAAGGACCAACTCGTCAAGGTAGGTCCGTTCTCGAGTGCAAGAGACCTATGGAACAAACTCATCGAGCTCCAAGAGGGAACTCGAGATTCTCGGATTGCCAAGAGGGACCTATTCTTGAATCAACTTCAAAATCTAACCATGAAGGACAGTGAAACGGTAAGTGAACTTCATGGGAGATTCAAGGAGATCATCAACGGTCTACACTCTGTGGACGAACGAGTGGAGAATCACGATCTAGTAAGGTATGCTCTAAAAGCTTTTCCTAGGAATGCCTTGTGGTCATCTATGGTAGATGCCTATAAGGTATCCAAGGATCTTTCCATTGTTAAATTAGATGAATTTTTTTGTGAGATAGAACTTCATGAGTTTGCTAACAAAGGTCAAAAAGAGAAGGGTATTGCTTTGTTTGCAGGACCAAAGAGCAAGGATGGAAGAAGGAAGAAGGAAAAGAAGAAAGAAAAGGAGATTTCCTCATCCACCTCTTCCTCAGAATCCGATGATGAAAGTGGATCATCATCAAGTGAGATGGCAAATTTCGTAAGAAGAATCATGAGAAGGAGCAGGAGATACAAAGGAAAAGGTAAACCTAGTGAACAAAATATTGACAAAACTAATGTTACATGTTATGAGTGCAGCAAAAAGGGACACTATCGAAGTGAGTGTCCAAAACTTGAGAAGAAGGAGGAACGAGCCAAAAAGAAGGAGGAAAGAGCCAAGAAGAAGAAGACTCTCAAGGCCACTTGGGATGAGTCCTCATCAAGCTCATCGGAGGAAGAAGAGAAGATGGAAAAGAGCACACGACAATTAGCACTCATGGCAAGGGAGGTTTCGGACTCCGGAAGTGAGGAAGATTCGAGCGACGCCTCAACCGCGGCTTCATCATCGTCGGATGATGAAGAGGTAACCTCTCCTCATATAGAAAAGTGTTATAAGACTATCACTCATTTATCTACATTGCTTAAAAAGTCAAAAACAGAAAATAAATTGTTAAAAGAAGAAGTAAAAACCTTAAGGACCCTTAGGGAAGATGAGGTCGATGACCTACATCTAGAAGTCCTTGAGGATGAGAACAAGGCTTTAAAGGGTGAGGTTGAGAAACTCAAGAAAATGCTTGAGAAGTTCTCAACTAACTCTAAGACTCTAGACATGATTCTAAATGCCCAAAGGGCAGTTTACAACAAGGCCGGGCTAGGGTATCAACCCAAGGAGTCGAGTTTCATTTCTCTAATGTCTAGAACTCAAGATAGTAGATTACATGTTTCTAGGACTCATGGAACTAGGAAAGGTATGACCAAGGCATGAGTTCCTAGGTCTTTCGTTGTAGAAGCATTAGGTCCCAAGATTTGGGTACCTAAAACCTCTATCTTCCGTGTCTTGTAGGCATTGGTCGAGGGGGAGCATCTATCAACTTGGTTTGTTGATAGTGGATGCTCCAAGCACATGACCGGGAACAAATCACTGTTTACAACCATTCAAAACAAAAGTAGAGGTAATGTGTCTTTTGGTAATAATGGTAGCCTTAAGGTTGTAGGAGTTGGAGACATTCATATATCCGAATGTCTCCATATCAAGAATGTCCTTCTAGTCAAGGGGATGACTTTTAATCTCCTAAGTGTCAATCAATTGTGTGATACGGGTTACACAATTGAATTTCATTCAAGTCAATGTTTGGTTAAACACATTGACACACTTGACACGGTACTAGTAGGCACAAGGGTTGATAATATTTATCAAGTATCGTTTAAAAGTGCTACTAATGCTTTGATTAAGTGTTTCATGTCAAAAGAAGAAGAGTCTTGGCTTTGGCATAGAAGGTTGGCACATGTAAACATGAAGAACATTCGGAAGTTGGCCAACAAAGGACTAGTACGAGGCTTACCAAGCATCAAGTACCAAAAGAACAAACTATGTGATGCATGTCAAATGGGTAAGCAAACAAAAGCACCTCATAAAGGTAAAAGCACTGTGAGTACATCTACTGCATTAGACTTATTACATATGGACTTGTTTGATTGTAACAATGTTATTTCATTGAATGGTAGTAGATATTGTTTAGTAATTATTGATGATTTTACTAGATACACATGGACTTTCTTTTAGAAAACTAAGGATCAAACCATAGATATTTTTATTTCTTTTTGTAGAAGAACTGAAAATGAAAAATCAACAACAATTAAGACCATTAGAAGTGATCATGGTGGTGAATTTCAAAACCATAGGTTCTTAGAATTTTGCCAAGCAAAAGGGTATAGACATGAGTTCTCAACTCCAAGGACCCCACATCAAAATGGGGTTGTGGAGAGAAAGAACCGAGTCTTGCAAGAGACTGCACGAAGCATGCTTAATGAGTACTCACTACCGAGTTACTTGTGGGCTGAAGCTGTAAATACAGCGTGCTATGTGCAAAACCGAATATTGATACATAGGTTTTTAGGAAAGACCCCCCATGAACTTTGGTTTGGGAGACCCCCTACAATTAAACATCTTAGGGTGTTTGGTTGTAAGGTGTTTATCTTGAACACAAAGGATCATCTTGGGAAGTTCACGGCTAAGGCTGATGAAGGGATACTGGTCGGGTACTCTCTCACCAGCAAAGCCTATCGAGTCTACAACAATAGGACTAAATTGATTGAAGAGTCCTCAGATGTAGCGTTTGAAGAAATCCCCAACTCAATTGATCAATCAAGGGATGTAGGAGAAATTCAATTTGAACTTAGAAATCTAAGTTTGAATGATCAAAATGAAGAAAGAGTCGAGGTTGACTCTGATGACGATGAGCAAAGGCAACAAAGGGCTCCAGTTGATCCCGTGCCCGATATTGAGTCCTTGCCTGTGCCTATTGAGACCATTCAGGAGGCACCACCAACACCAAGACAATCTAGGATAACCACTAGTCATCCCCAAGACCAAATTGTGGGAGATATCCAACAAGGGTTAGGACTAGGTCATTCTTTAGAAATGAGTCTAATGAAGTCGCATTGATTTCAGAGATTGAACCAAGACTAGTTGATGAAGCATTGCACGATCCTGATTGGATCATAGCTATGCAAGACGAATTAGGTCAATTTGAAAGGAGCCAAGTGTGGGACTTGGTTCCTAGACCGAAAAAGACCACCATTATTGGAACTAAATGGGTCTTCAAAAATAAGTTAAATCAAAAGGGAGAAGTTGTAAGAAACAAGGCAAGACTTGTAGCCAAGGGCTATAGTCAAGTCGAAGGTCTCGATTATGATGAGACTTATGCTCCCGTGGCACGATTAGAGTCCATTCGTTTGATGCTAGCTTTTGCTGCACATAGAGGTTTCAAACTCTATCAAATGGATGTTAAATCTGCCTTCTTAAATGATTTTATTAAAGAAGAAATCTATGTTGAACAACCACCGGGGTTTGTGAATACCGAAGTTCCAAACAAAGTGTACAAGCTCAAGAAAGCACTTTATGGGCTTAAACAAGCACCACGAGTTTGGTACGAAAGGTTGTCAACATATTTACTGGAAAAGGGTTTTGGGAGAGGCCAAATAGACCCAACACTATTTCTGCGTAGAGATGGTGAAAATATTTTTGTAGCCCAAGTTTATGTCGATGACATAATTTGTGGCTCAAATAACAAGGGCTATTTGAATGAATTTATTTCTCACATGGAGAGTGAGTTTGAGATGAGTCTAGTAGGAGAATTGACATTCTTCCTTGGGCTTGAAATCAAACAAACTCGAGATGACATTTATATCCATCAGATGAAATACACTCAAGAGATGCTCAAGAAATTCAACATGAGTGACTCTAAGGAAGTATCCACTCCTATGGCGACAAACACTCGCCTTGACAATGATGAGAGTGGAAAACCAGTTGATCTAACGCAGTATAGAAGCATGATTGGTAGTCTTCTATATCTCACAGCTAGTAGGCCTGATATACTTTTTGCTGTGGGCATGTGCGCTAGATATCAAGTCTGTGCCAAGGAATCTCATTTAATTGCAGTTAAGAGAATATTGATATACCTTAAGGGCACAATTCGAGTAGGTCTATGGTACCCTCGTACAGAGTCTTTTGACTTGGTAGGCTATACCGATTCCGATTATGCTGGGTGCAAATTGGATCGGAAAAGCACTAGTGGGGGTTGTCAATTCTTAGGTTCATCTTTAGTTAGTTGGTCAAGTCGGAAGCAACATTGTGTTGCTCTCTCCACGACCGAGACTGAATACATTGCCATGGGAGAGAGTGTATCACAATTGTTGTGGATGATACACACCCTAGAGGATTATGAACTTTCTTATAAGGGTGTACAAGTGCTATGTGACAACATTAGCACGATCAACCTAACTAAAAATCCAGTCCATCATTCAAGGACCAAGCACATTGAAGTGCGTCATCACTTCATTAGAGATCACGTAGCTAGGGGTGACATTGTGCTCACATATGTGGAGTCAAAGTCAAACCTAGTCGACATTTTCACCAAACCCCTTCCGGAAAATGAATTTAGTCATTTAAGGAGGGAGTTGGGGATGTGTTTGGCTCATTAGGTCCTTAGGACTTCATCATGATCAATAAGGACAATTAAAATGACAAGAGAAATTGGGAATGATTTTCGGCAACTTGGGAACATCTCACACAAACTATAAGGTTTAACAAAATATTTTTGTTTGCTAGAAATGGGGTGAGATGATAGGAACAACCAAATTATTCAAAATGTATCATGCATCCCTTGAATAATTAGGTTGAAGAGACATTAATTGAGTATGGGGAACACCATTACATAATTAATGTGTAATTGGTTCCTTGATCTTACTCATATATTCCAACCAAGGAATCTTGGTTGGACTTTTGCCTAGAAATTTTCTAATCATGGTTGATGGTTGATGTGTTGATTGGTATTGTTGTTTGGTTTATGTCATGACTTTGATTGATAAAACGATAGGTTGTTAAAGAAAATAATAACAACTTGGATATATTTTGACAAACTTGAAACTAAATATAACAAGGATAAAAAATTTCAGCTTTCATGCCTTGATTGAAAATTAGGACAAGTTGTTTATATTTTGACAAACTTGAACCTGATCGTAGAGATGAGTTTAGCAAAAATATGTTTTGAACTCTTAAGGACCAAGAAGACAGAACTCCATATGGTTGGAATTAGAGTGAGGTTTTTGTTTGATAAGAATCTGAAACTTTAGGGCTATAAACATGTTCAGACCATAACTTTCAGGTAAGAGTTATGCTCGTAGATCCTCCAGGTTCTAGGTTCTGAACTTGGAAGTTTTCCTAGAGAAACTTCCACGAATTATCGAACACAAGTTACTGAAATTACAACTTTCAGTTACTGAAATTACGGGAGAAATCAGACACTGATCGGTCTACGGACCGATCAAGTCAGCCTGGCACGCTCGAGCCCGCTACTGATCCCTTTCTGATCGGTCTACAGACCGATCAGAGAGATCCCTGATCGGTCCGGAGACCGATCATTCCCTGATCGGTCCGGAGACCGATCAGATCAATTCGGCACAAAAGCCACCGATCGTCTCCTGATCGGTCCGTGGACCGATCAGGATGTTCCTGGATCGGTCCAGGGACCGATCAGGAGGCTTCTGATACCTTCGGATCGGACAACCGTCCGATCATTTCTTCACTGTTCACCCACCTAAACCCTTAAAATCTCCCGATCCCTTCTTTTCCTCATTCATGCGAAACCCTAGCCGACTCTTCCCACCAGCTCACCCTTTCTCTTCTCTTAGCACGCCGGAAGCTCTAGCCCTCCGACTAGTCGCAGTTCTAGCCCTCCGAAGCTCTAGCCAAGAGTTCAATGGCACCAAGGTAACTCCTATTTCTCTAGAACTTTGGCATTTCGATTTCATTTCTCACATATCTGTGGCTTTGTGTTTCGGGTGGCTCCTGTGCTCTTCTTTTTCCCATTGTGTCCCATTAGAAAGAAACCAGTAGGTGAGGGTACTTCCAAGTCCAAAGATAAATCCAAAGCTCCTGCTCCCTCTCGACCTCAACCGTCCAGTTCGGGGAGATTCCCCAACCAACAGTTTGAAAAATCCTTTAAGGAAAGAACCTTCAAGTTGCTCCCATGTAGATCAGTCGATAAAAACTACATGAATGAATTTTGTCCAGCGATTATGGAGACCATAGCCTACTATAAACTTGATTCCTTGGTATATTTAGAGAGGGATATCAACCTTGACTTAGTTTCTGAATTCTATAACAACCTTCATCAGACTATTGATGGTAGTTATAGATCAAGAGTGGCTAAGCAAAACGTTGATTTCAGCTTAATTGCTTTCTTTGGTTATTTAGGCTGTCGTATGTGTTCGGGGACGGTGTTCTCATTCTATCCTGCTTTGCCTGAACCCGTGCCTCATCCTCTTGATGTCTCATCTGACTCGATTTATGAGTACTTCTTTGGACATCCGAGACCGGATGGATTAGATGAGTTAGATGTCGATTTTCCTACATTTGCAGCCCTTGGCCTTTCTGCTCCTGATTACATTCTTTTCAAAATTGTCACAAACTGTCTTCTACCTATTACCTCTAAACCATTGGCAGAGATTCGACCGTATCATTGTCTGATGCTTTATGGGTTGCGTAGGCGTCTTGACTTTGATATCATGTCGAGTGTCTATACTTCTATCATATCCCATAGCGAGCCAAGCGGTTACACCATCTATATGCCTTTTGGGCATGTGATTACTGACTGGCTTGAGACCCTGGGTATTGACGTCTCTAAGGGGAGGATAGTAAAGATGGTTAGGCAGGATTGTCGACTTGGGAAATGTGCATTTTCCAAGTCTGGAATCTTAGGACAGGCTGGGGCGGTTAGGTGGAAGGATGGGAGGGCACTAGGTGAGTTACCTCGACGACAGGCTGCTCCTCTTGCTGCTGACGATGGAGAGGCCGATCCTGATCTGCGCTGGCAGATCGCCGAGCTGGAGAGCCGCTTTGATCAGCACGAGGAGATGATATCTGCTGAGATGGATGGCCTACGTATTCGTATAGACCAGCGCTACGATGACCTGCGTAGGCACATTGACCAGCGCTTCGATGATATGCGCAGTCATCAGGTGGTGACACAGCAGTTGCTACTCGGATGGATGGCACGCTACCCGCCTCCGCAGTCTTACCCAGGCTATCCATCCTCCAGCGTGCCGCCTCAGGATTTCACCCCTCCTGCCGATGATGGTGATATTCCTCAGTGTGAGGATGTTGATTGATACAGTTTGTTTGTTGATTGTCTGTATTTTGGATGTTATTTGTTAGTCTTTATGACTGACCTGGATGTTTGCACTTCTGATGCTACTCCTGTATTTATGCTACTCAGTTTTATATTTGCTTGCTCTTTATTATGCTTCATTTTCTATCGGTTATTAATATGCTGTTCACTTGCATGTCTTGTTTGTCCTTTATTTCCTTATTACTGTCTTATAATACACTTAGAGGGAATTCTAAGTCCTTTAAGAAACAGACAGTAAGGGTTAAGGGGGAGTTCTTTAAGTTATCTTACCTTATTCGCACCTTTTCGGTGTTTGACAAAGGGGGAGAAGATAACTAAGTTTAGATGAATGAAAATTTGAAGACTCTCATACAGTGTAGTATCCGTCTTAGGGGGAGGATCTTGATTTGATTCCCTTAAAATTATGAAAATTTGAACAATTCTGATCTAAACTTAAATCGTGTTGTCAAACAACAAAAAGGGGGAGATTGTTGATACAGTCTGACCTGACTGTTGTTTTGATGTTGACACTGATTTAAGTTTGTATCAGATATTAATCAAACTCAGACTGACTACTGATCGAGGTTGATCCGTTGGAGGGAAAGTCCTGGTGAGTGAAGCCAGGCAAGGGAAATCCAGATGGGTCAAGGTTGACCAGACATCTGGTGAAAAGTCCAAGTATGGAGACTTGGCACGGAGTGGTCAGAGAGGGCTCGGTAGCTCGTTCTCTGGACCGGACGAAGTCGGAGAGGGCTCGGTAGCTCGTTCTCCGGACTAGGTCAGAGAGGGCTCGGTAGCTCGTTCTCAAGACCAATCCTAATATCACATGGGCGTTGGATCGGTCAACAGACCGATCCAGTGGGATTTTGATTGCCTGATCGGTGCACAGACCGATCTGGTGAAACTATGTTTGCTGATCGGTCTGGTGACCGATCAGGAAACACTCAGTAGCACACTGAGTGTAATCTGATCGGTCTGTGGACCGATCAGGAAACACTCAGTAGCCTACTGAGTGTAATCTGATCGGTCTGTAGATCGATCAGGAGATGATGTCGCGAGAAGGAAAAAGGCAGTGGATCGGTCCGTGGAATGATCCATATAAACCCTGATCGGTCTGTAGGACCGATCAGGTCATATCCTGATCGGTCTTGAGACCGATCAGGTGACGATCTCAGGAGTGCGAGGAACCACACCCATTAAGCCCTGATCGGTCTACAGACCGATCAGGCCATACCCTGATCGGTCCTCACGACCGATCAGACATAAATCCAAAGATGTGGATCGGTCTGCTGACCGATCCACCACACTGTCTGCACACACTGTCAGTTTCTGCTGATTTCTGATTCGTTTCTGATGCGTCTGATCTAACATCTGCTTGTGAGCTTTTTGAGTAACAGGTTGCAGGTACCATGGTGATGCTTGAATTCAAATCAATGACTATCAAAGGAATAAAACAAAATGGTTTTTCCACTGGTTATCGCTGCAAATTGTGCAAAAGAAGCTTCAACGTTCACTGGCTTGTTCAGTTGGCTCACTGGCTGCAATCAGTTTGACTCTTCCTTATTGGTTCGAGCTCAGAGACACCAGTGAAGACCAAGGATGGTATTGGTGTGAGCTCAGATAATCAGATGAGGAAGAAGCGTGATTGGCGACGCCTGGATCGGCGACAGTGATACGTTACTGGTTGACGTGATTCGATGCAGTGGTTTGGCTCTGGCTGAAGACAGCAAGAGAGCAGAGAAATAAGAAGGAGGTAGAAGAGAGGTTTAAGGAGAATTCTTTCTTTGGTAGCAAACTCTCGGTTGACGTTCAAGCAAGGGTGTTTTGTGAAGCTCTTGGCTGTGAATCTACTTCGTCTTCACTCTCTGCATTCATTGTGGCTGTAAGTTGATTGTGCATTCATTGTAGCCACAAAATTCTGTAAGTCTAAGTCTTGTGCTTCATTCTAAATCTGTCTTGAGACTTTGTGGGAGGTTTCTCCACCGAGAAGGAGAAATACTTAGCCGGAATCTGTCCGGGGGTTGATCTACCGAAAGATCAAGGGATCGTCCACCTTACGGACACGCCGAGGAGTAGGGGCAAGTTATCCCCGAACCTCGTACATCATTGTGTTAGTGGTGGTGTGTTTTCTTCTTTGCATAAGTGTTAGTTTTGATTATTTCCGCTGTGCTAACAAATCTCTGTGTAGAAATTTTGTTTCTAAGAGGCTATTCACCCCCCCTCTAGCCATCTAAGATCCCAACACTCCCAAAACCTTGATTTGATAGTTTCATCTAATCCTACCTGTGGCGCATATACGCTAATTATGTTCATAGTTTCTTTCGCCACTATTATCTTAAAAGATATAATTCTATCCCCTTTTCTAACTACTCATAGAACTTCATTCTTTAACAAACTATATACAATAATACCCACTTCATTTCCTATTTTACTCTTTCAAGTGTACCATAACATAAAATCCGAGTTCTCTATCATCTTTGCCTTCTCGTCTGTCTATTTTGTCTCTTGTACACACAAAATACTAATTATTCTCATAATCATCATATCTACTACCTCAATTGATTTACTAGTAAGAGTTCCTATATTCCATGTTCCAAATATTAGATTATTAGTTTTTCTATCATATTTGTTCTTATCCAACCAATGGTGTGAGAACTCTTGCATATTTAACACTACACCCAATGTCTCATGGAGATGTAGCGGTTCTTGCTGAGACATTACAGTCGGATTGTAACGCCCCGCCCCTCCTGCTAAGGCGACGGTGGTTACTTGCGACACATACATACTTAACACAGCGGAAGTC
Source organism: Zingiber officinale (assembly GCF_018446385.1). Taxonomy (NCBI): domain Eukaryota; kingdom Viridiplantae; phylum Streptophyta; class Magnoliopsida; order Zingiberales; family Zingiberaceae; genus Zingiber; species Zingiber officinale. The sequence goes on from NC_055988.1 coordinate 87,493,785, forward strand.
TTACTTAGAGAATTAAAAAAAATATTTTCTTACTTAAAAATTCACCATAGATATAAAAGAACCACAAAGCATACCTATCATATTTTTGAGTCTTAAATACCCAAACACATACTTAAGGTCATGGAGTCATAAGGTAAAAACATCAGCATGGTAAATTTCTTATTAAATAAAAGCAGGTCATTTCTTTTAGCCAGTCCACTACCGCACACATCCTTCTAGCCCCTCTTGCTGCTCCCCTAGTCCATCCATTTCTTGCCTTTATCTGTGGTACAAGAAAGTAAGCTGTGAGCACTCATGGCTCAGTAAGTTCCTTTCCTACTCACAAAAACCGTAAAGCATATTAAAAACACAAGTCATAAGGCATAAAGACAAATGTATCATGTCAAGAGCATATCATGGCATATCATAACATAACATAAAGTATCATGGCATAATCATAAAGTATAAGCATGGTAAATTCCTAAACATATATCATGCTGTAGGATTGAAAAGAATTTAGATATCTCCACAATGACATGATATTGTCCACTTTGGGCCTAAGCCCTCATGGTTTTGCTCTTGGGCTCTACCCACGTCCGATCCTCGACCCACCAAGTCTTCCTGCCCCTCGGTCTACTCGACCTACTAGGACTTCCTGCCCCTCGGTCTACCCGACCTACTAGGACTTCCTTGCCTAGCCGCAACTAGGACTTCCTGCCCCTCGGTCCACCCGACCTACTAGGACTTCCTGCCTGGTGTCTGGTCCTCTTGATCCGAACATAGGAGCCCCCACTTTCTTTGTTCGAGGTCAATATTGTACTCACATGGTTCAATCAGACCATAGCTCTTGTGCACAGTCGGCGGTTAAACCTTCTGGCAGTCCGGGCTCTGATACCAATTGTAGGATCGAAAAGAATTTAGATATCTCCACAATGACATGATATTGTCCACTTTGGGCCTAAGCCCTCATGGTTTTGCCCTTGAGCTCTCCCCAAAAGGCCTCAAGCCAATGGAGATATCTTTTTCTTATAAACCCATGATCTTTTCCATGTGTTTTCAATATGAGACTATGTTTGCAACCTTGCAATCCCAACACATGCAACATATGCAACATGTCTTTTGAAAACTTATACAATACATACTTAAACATAATCTCAACATGATTGGGGCCCCGGCTCGTACCACATACATAAATGCGCGCGTCCTATGTAGGTCCAAGGTAGCAAGTCTTGAACCCTACAAGGCATACATACTAGGCCCGTTTCTTAGTCCATTGACCTAGGGGCACTTAGGAGCCCATCCCTAACGAGGCCCGTTTCTTAGTCCATCGACCCCGGGGCTCTTATGGAGCCCACCCTTGGTACAAGCCATACATAAAGTAAAGTAGCATGTCATACATATCGTAGTTCTTATTCTTACATGCATATCATGTTTCTTGACATATCATAAAACATGCATTTTTTTGGGCACACAGCACATGCATGAATCATAGCATACATCATGAACATATCACTTAGCATATCATAAGCATGCATATTTGGGCACACAGCACATGCATGAATCATAAGCTTGCATAATGAACATATCATTTTTATCATATCCTAAATCATGCATGATTGAGCACATAGCACATACATGGATCATAAGCATACATAAGAGAGCATATCACTTATCCTAAAAGACATAACCATTCATGGAATCATTAAATAACATCTCTTGATTCATTCATAACATGTGAGGTACATCTATGTCACTAAACCCATATGACCAAAAGTCATGAATAGAGGCATGATATTTAGACAACATACAAATATAAAAATCTCATGATATCTTCACATACTAGCATAATAAAGGTCATAAGCATGTTAACCTAAATTTTTAAGCCCTCCTAGGTTTCAAATTCTTCATGGCCGAAACCTTTCATGTAGAGCAAACAAGTTCTAAATAACATGCAAACATGTAAACCCTAAGCTCATATCATATCATATTTCATAAGGAACCACTTAAGCATATTTAGTTTGGGTTCTAAGTTCCTTAAGCTCCCAAACTTATCATGGCCGAACCCTAACATGTCTCCTTCTAGGTTACAAGTAGCATGGAAGTATTGAACCTTAAGCCAATATCTTATACATTTTCATGAAAAACAACATAAGCATATTTGTTTTAAATTCCAAACTTCCTAGACCCCTTAACTCAAGGTGGCCGATACCTATAACTCATGGAATTAGGTTTTTAGTGGCATAAGAGCATGGTAACCACAACTACATTTCATAGCATATATCACAAGACATCATAAGCATATATTGTTAGTACCAAAAGTAGCTAGAGGGGGGGGGGGGTGAATAGCTCGTCGCGTTCGCTCGGTGCTCGGCGTTGCTTGTTCCTTCAAAGATGTGCAGCGGAAATACAAAGAAACAAATCACACAACGCTAAAAAGGTTGGTTTACTTGGTATCCACCTCACAAGAGGTGACTAGTCCAAGGATCCACACCTACGCACGGACCCTCCACTAATAAAACTCTCCTTTATGGTAACTACCAAAGGCGGAGAAGCCCTACAAGACTCAGTACACGAAGAGAGGGAAAGGATACAAGAAATACAAGCTTACAAGCTTACAATGAGTACAAACCCTAACTCTAGCTTCTCTTCTTGACTTTAATCCGCCTCTTGACTTGGAAACCTTCCAAGATCCTTCAAGAACTGGCGATCTGAGCTTTGCAAGTGCTGTGGAGAAGCTGGCGAGAGATCTGGAGTGAATCGGTGAAGAGATGCTCGACCAACGCATGCCTGCAGCTATAAACGACGACGGTCGGATCCCGATCGATTCGAATATTCCCAATCGATCGGGAGGCTTTGGATCGATCCACGGATCGATCCGGGCGCTCGCTCTGGAAATGCCGGATCGATCACGGATCGATCCGGCGCTATCAGCGCCAAGCGGTGGCGTCCCAATCGATCCATCCGATCGATTTGGACATCTGGATCGATCCACGAATCGATCCGGAGGCTCTTTGTTCGCTAGGAAAGGCCCGGATCGATCCATCGATCGATCCAACGATTTTTTGCCCAAAACCAAGTCCCAAGCCTCTCAAACCAACATCCGGTCAACCTTGACTGTTGATACATCATGCCCAGCATCCGGTCACTCCTTTGACCTGCTAGGACTTCACCAAGTGTCGGTCAATCCTTTGACCCACTTGGACTTTACTCGTCGTGCCAAGTATCCGGTCACTCTCTTGTCCTACTTGGACTTCCACGGATGTTCGATCATCCTTGATCCATCTGGATTTTCCCTGCCTAGCTTCACTCACGGGACTTTCACCCCTGGCTCACTGATTTCCTTCTGCTAGCTTCACTCACTAGGACTTTCACCGGCTTCACTCACCGGGCCATCTGCCTAGCTTCACTAGGACTTTCCACCGGCTTCACCAGGATTTCCAATCCGCCTAGCTTCACTCACTAGGACTTTCACGGCTTCACTCACGGGACTTTCACCGCCTAGCTTCACTCACTAGGGCTTTCCTTCTCGGCTTCACTCACGGGACTTTCACCTGCCTAACATACCGATTAGGACTTCCTGTCAGTGTCAGGTCCTCTTGACCTACTTGACTCTCCTTCAATCACACTGATCAATCCCTGATCAGAATCTCCCCACATGAACAACTGCACCTGCATTGTCCATGTGTCTACATGTATTGTCAAACATCGAAACTATGACCAAGACCCAAGCTTGGTCAACTCAGTCAACCTTGACCTAAAGGATATTGCACCAACAATCTCCCCCTTTTTGATGTTTGACAATACCTTTAAGTTAGGACCATTCTGAGTTAAGCTAGTCCCATAGCCTTAACTCCATTCATGCCAAAAGTATGAATGTTGGTTCCCTTCATTCTCCCCCTATGAGCTCCCCCATAGGTAATGAAATGTTGGTTCCCTTCATTCTCCCCCTATGAGCTCCCCCATAGGTAATGAAAGCCTAGCTTAAACCACACATTCTCCCCCTATTGGCACACATCAACCCATGCCTCAATTTTAGGCACACTTCAACAAATGCCCCATTGTTGAAAACTCTCCCCCTGAAGAGTTGCTCATCGTTGTTCACAACTTCACTCGTTGTGGTCAACACGATAATGAAGGTCCCATACCCTTCATTATCCTTAACCTTACATTCTCCCCCAATGTAGGCAAATGCCCATCCTTGAGCATTATCCACTAGAACCCACTTGAACAATGAGGATATCCACTCCCCATTAAAGTTCAAACGCTCAACCTTGAGCATGTTCTTAACAGAAGGTTAACCACCTTCCAAAGTTCATGAAAAATAATTTTTCATGTCTTTAAAGAGTCCCTCCCCCTAAAGACATGGTGGTAACTTCTATCATTGCACCAACAATGACTTGGAATTCCTAAACCTTTAGGAAACCCAAATTTTAGAAGTTTTGAGGTTTAAATGTTCAATATTTGAAACAACCTCAACCTAAACTTCTACTTAGTCTTCGTTAACCAATCCATCCTTGTTTTCAACATGAAAACACCCTTTTTATGTATACAAATGTATTTTGAGGGGTTAGGAATGGTTACATTGACTAAAATAGGTTTAGAGTGCTGAAATCAGACCTTTCCAGCCAAAATCAGTGTCCTGGATCGATTGGAGTTGGGTTCCAATCGATTCAACCTATTTGAATCGATCCACTGATTGATTCAGGATGTGTAGATCGATCGACTGATCGATCCAGTGAGCTTCTGCTTGCGAGAATTGCCTTCTGGATTGATCCACGGATCGATTCAGGCACTCCAATCGATCCATGGATCGATTGGAGCTCTGAAGTTGGCTGAATTTCAAATTCAGCCAACTTCAGAAACCCCTAGAAAATTCTACAAAAATCTAAAAATCATGAAATTTCGTGTAGACATTATTTAGGGCATACTTTATCATGGAAAAATAGTTTTCTATGAAAATATATCATATCTTCAAAGATCGACACAAGCTTGAAAACTTGCTAAAACTTTAGCGTTTTTCTTCAAGTTTGTGTCTAACTATTCAATGGTGATTACTATCAACAGATAGCCTTCACCAAGGTTTTCCAAAAGTTTTTTAAAATAATTTTCAAAACCAATATCCCATCACATTCCTTGGGCTTAATGCACATGACTTGTACATTAGCTTTCCCAATGATGGGAAAACACATAACTATGTGTTTTGATGAACCTAAAACTCAAAAGAATGCACTAAATCAACATGTTGAGTTTTGTTCATCATCCTAACATCTCACTTGTATCTATTGTGGACAAAACACATACAAGTCATCTTATAGTCTTTGTGAGATGTAGATTTTGATTTTTGCCCTAATCTAGGGATCATGCATATCTATCTAGGCATTTTAGAAATATTAGACATCCACCTAGGATGTCACTTGTCAATAAGTGTTGTTAAATGCCATTTGTCCTTAATTACAAGGAATTAAATTTAACGCATGATTATGTTATGGCATACATCAAAATAAAATAATTTTCAAAAGAAAAATATTCTATAACTACATGATGTATGAATGTCATGACATGGTATTTTTGGATTTTTCATAATAAAACATGAATGCAAAACTAGACATGATGTCATGGCATATGATGGGCAAACAATCATGGCAAGATTTAACATAAATAAAATATACCTAGATTAACTATCTAAGTATCCTTAAAGTCTTAGCTAAACTTACAACTTAACCTAGATTGCCCTAAAGTGCTTCAAGAGAATGCCAAAGCCTAAATTGGCATTTCTAATTTCCTTGATTTAATGTATGCCAATTGAAAATAAACATGTCCTCAAATGTTGGCATATTCCATTTTTCCTCAAGAGTGATTACATAAATCAAGGCCCGGATTGCCTTAAATTTCCAAGAGAATACCAAAATCCCAACTTGGTATTTCTCAAGGTTTTCCCAATTTGTGCCATTTTAAGATAAAATCAAATTTTCACCATTAGACACATTTTACTCTTTCAAGGAGTAATCAATAGGTCCATTTCATTTTCAAAGGTTAACTAAAACCTTAAAAATGCTCCTTGAGTGTCAATTTCCTCAAAGTTGGGTTAACTACCCTTCTAATCGGAGTTGACACTCTCTAACCCATCTATGGGGTAGAGAAGATGCTCCTAGGAACCCAACACCTATTGGTGCTCCTTGGATGCTCTAGGTACTCACTAGGGATAACTTCCCTAGATACCTTCCTAGTGACCTTGTTGGGCTTCTTAGAAGCCTTGGTCACATTTTCTAGGTCAACTCTAGGGATAGCCTCCCTTGTGACCTTGTTAGTGACTTTCTTAGACTTCTTAGAAGTCTTAGTCACTTTGGTTGCAAAGATACTTCTAGGGATATCTTCCCTTGTATCTTTGACTTGACCTCTAGACTTAGGGTTTATTCCATAGCTATATGGAACCCTATGATAACTAGGCACATCCTTTTTAGCTTTGGGTTTGTATCCCAAACCTCTATAACAATTGGATGACCTTTGTGCTCCTAGCCCTAGGTATTGCTCATTTTGCCCTTTAAGGATATTCTCCATCCTTTTTAGGGTCTTTTCTAGTTTGTCAAGTCTTGACCTCAAGACTTGATTTTCTATCATTAAATCCTTAGGTTTTGGTCCATGAGCATTTTTGATCTTGGGCATGTGTCTATTTTCCTTAGTGTTCCCGCCCAAGTGTCTATCTACCTTCCTAACCTTAGGTTGGGTAGTTTTGGCATGTAGGGCCACATGTTTTTCCTTAAAGGCCTCATGCTTTCTATTCTTATGGTAAATTGCATTAAAATGATAAAAGTTAGAACTATCATGCTTTTCACCATAATGTAAGGGGGTAGGCTCAATAAAAGATACCTTCTTCTTTACCTTGGAGGCTCCCCCTTGACTGGTGCCTCCTTGAGCCTTGACCACCTTCTTCTCCTTGGGGTATTGACTTCGGTAATGCCCTTTTTGATTGCAAGAGAAGCATATAATATGCTCCTTGCTCTTCTTTGTGTTGGGGATGATCTCCTTGGGCTTCGCCTTGCCCTTTTGTGCCACTTGGCCCTTCTTCTTGGCCAATTTAGGGCACTTGCTCTTGTAGTGCCCATGTTCCCTACACTCAAAGCATATAATATGATTTTTATTTTTAATTGAAATATTTATACCTTTGCTTGTAGGGGTGGCATCTTTTCCTTTGGATCCGGAGGTAGAAGCTTCCTCTTGATCGAACCTTGATTCCCCTCCATTTGATTTTTCTTGACTTGTGGAGGTAGAAGCTTCTTCCTCCCCTTCTTCTCTTGGCCCGGATGTAGAAGCTTCTCCTTCTTCTTGATCCGGTGTCACCAAGAATTGCTCCCCCTCAATCCTAGAGGTGGAGGCTTCGTCATCTTGAATATGAAACAAGGAGTATGCTCCCTCCTTGTTCCCTTCGTTGCATTCCCTTGAGGATGAAGCTTCTTGGATTTCTTCTTCTTCAGAGGTTGAGCATCTCTCAACCTCGGAGTCCTCCTCTTGGTCTTGATCCAATGAGTCGCCCTCTTTGGATTCTCCTTGATTTGGTACAGTGGAGGGGATCTCATGAATTCTTGCCAATTTGCTCCAAAGCTCCTTGGCATCATCAAACTCTCCAATTTGTTCCAAGATGTTGCTTGGCAATAAATTGACCAAAAGCTTGGTCACTTTGTCATTGGCCTCACATCTTTGGATTTGGTCTTTGCTCCACTTGCTCCTTTTGAGTACTTTGCCCTTGGAATTTATGGGAGCTTCAAAACCTTCCATGAGAGCAAACCATTGCTCTATCTCCATCATAAAAAAATTTTCGATTCTTGATTTCCAAGAATCGAAGCTTGTAGATGAATATGGTGGAGCCACCCTTGTGTCAAATCCAAGTCCATCTTGGAATTGCATCTTGAAGTTGAGCTTGATAAAATCTTGAACTTGAAGAATTTTGCTTCAACTTCTTCACCCTCTAGCTCTTCTTGTTATGCTTGACCCTTCCGGCGATGATTCCGGTGAAAAGCGGCCTCGCTCTGATACCACTTGTTAGGACCAAAAGTAGCTAGAGGGGGGGGGGGTGAATATCTCGTCGCGTTCGCTCGGTGCTCTGCGTTGCTTGTTCCTTCAAAGATGTGCAGCGGAAATACAAAGAAACAAATCACACAACGCTAACAAGGTTGGTTTACTTGGTATCCACCTCACAAGAGGTGACTAGTCCAAGGATCCACACCTACGCACGTACCCTCCACTAATAAAACTCTCCTTTATGGTAACTACCAAGGGCGGAGAAGCCCTACAAGACTCGATACAAGAGAAGGAAAGGATACAAGAAATACAAGCTTACAAGCTTACAATGAGTACAAACCCTAACCCTAGCTTCTCTTCTTGACTTTGATCCGCCTCTTGACTTGAAACCTTCCAAGATCCTTCAAGAACTGATAGCTTCAAGAGCGCTGTGGAGAAGTTGGCGAGAGATATGGAGTGAATCGGTGAAGAGATGCCGCAGCCAACGTCGCCTGCGGCTCAAATACGCCTCAACGCGATCGATTCGAATATTCCCAATCGATCGGGAGGCTTTGGATCGATCCACGGATCGATCCGGAGTGCTCTGCTCTGAAAACACCTAGATCGATCCACGGATCGATCCGGCGCTTATCGCGCCAGGTAGTCCCAATCGATCGATCGATTTGGACATCTGGATCGATCCACGAATCGATCCGGAGGCTCTCGCTGGAAGGCTGGATCGATCCATCGATCGATCCGGTGGTTTTGCCCAAAACCAAGTCCCAAGCCTCTCAAACCAACATCCGGTCAACCTTGACTGTTGATACATCATGCCTAGCATCGGTCACTCCTTTGACTGCTAGGACTTCCCACCAAGTGTCGGTCAATCCTTTGACCCACTTGGACTTTACTCGTCGTGCCAAGTATCCGGTCACTCTCTTGTCCTACTTGGACTTCCAGATGTCCGATCATCCTTGATCCATCTGGATTTTCCTGCCCGGCTTCACTCACGGGACTTTCACCCTTCACTCCACTGATTTCCTTCCGCTAGCTTCACTCACTAGGACTTTCACGCTTCACCAGGATTTCCAATCTTCCTAGCTTCACTCACTAGGACTTTCACCTGGCTTCACTCACCAGGATTTCCAATCTGCCTAGCTTCACTCACTAGGACTTTCACCTGGCTTTACTCACCAGGACTTTCACCTGCCTAGCTTCACTCACTAGGGCTTTCCTTCTGCCTGGCTTCACTCACCAGGACTTTCACTTCTGCTGCCTAACATACTAGTTAGGACTTCTTAGTCAGGTATCCGGTCACTCTTGACCTACTTGACTCTCCTTCAATCACACTGATCAATCCCTGATCAGAATCTCCCCACATGAACAACTGCACCTGCATTGTCCATGTGTCTACATGTATTGTCAAACATCGAAACTATGACCAAGACCCAAGCTTGGTCAACTCAGTCAACCTTGACCTAAAGGATATTGCACCAACATATATAAGTTGGGTTCTAAGTTTTCTCTAGGCTTTTAAACTTGTAATGGCCGAAACATATAAATCATGGAACTAGATTTTTAGTGACATAAGAGCATAGGAATCACAACTACATTTCATGGTACTTATCACAAAAACATCATGAACAAATGTAAGTTGGTTTCAGAATTTCTCTAGGCCTTTGCACTAGTATTGGCCGAACCCTAACAAGCATGAACTACATTTCTAGTGGCATAAGAGCATGGAACCACAACTACATTTCATAGCATATATCACAAGACATCATAAGCATATATAAGTTGGGTTCTAAGTTTTCTCTAGGCTTTTAAACTTGTAATGGCCGAAAGTTACATGTACTCAAAATTCTATGTAACAAGCAACCATAAAAACATCCACTAGTTCCATATTATTTTATCAAGAAAGTCATGAGCTTCCTAGCCTTGGTTTAAACTTTCCTAGACTTCAAATCTCATCATAACCGAACCTTTATAAGCATGAAATAAGATTTATAACTAACATACAATCATGGCATAAAACTTCATACCTTGTCTTAGGAACAATCTTAGCATGCTTAGCCCTAGATTTAAAACTCTCTTAAGCCTTTACTTCTTACATAGCCGAATACTCATGGGCATGAAAAATGGAGTTTCAACAATATACAAGTAGGAGAAAAAGTTAACAACATCATTATCATAGGGTACATAACTCAAGAATAAGGAAACATGCTTAGTTTGCGTCTTAAACTTACCTAGTCTTCTTGTTCATGCTTGGCCGAGAGTTTAAAGCTTATGGATTTAAGTTTTCATCATTTATTCTAGCATGGAAACCTTAGATTAACTTTTTACATAAAATACATATCACAAGAAAGATAGTAAGCATATCTAATTACAACTTTCTTAAACTCTTCTTCTTCTTTTGGCCGAATTTTCTTAAGGAAAGTCCTAGGTTTTTAAGCGATCTAACTCCATGAAAAACCATACAAACTATTGTACCACAGGTGAGGGGAAGCTTACCTAGTAATCACTTGTTAATCTTTAAAGAAATGGTACCCTTGGTGAAGAGGAAATAGGGGGCTTCTTCTTCTAGCACTCCTTTTGATTTTCTCTTGCTTGGAAGGGTACACCTTGAAGGCTCCTTCTTGTAGTTTAGTTTTCTCTTAGGGAGAAACCTAAACTTGGCTTGTGGAGATGAGGGAGGAGGCTTAGAGTCTCGGCAAGGGTGAGGGAGAAGGAAAAAAAAATGAAAACCTTTAGTTCCTTTCTTTTTTATGCTAAGTAGGTGGAAGTTACCAAAATGAACTTTGCTTCCCTTCCTCCTTATCTCATGCATGTATTTTCTTAATGAGAATATGCCCTCATTCCCTTCCCTAAATTCTTCTCTTTATTATCCTCTTAAACCCCACGAAAATAGAGAAGGAAAGGGAGAAGGACAACTTGTCTTTTGCTACTCTTTTTCCTTAACCAAGAGGTAAACAAGAGAAAGAAGCCACTTGATTTTCCCTTTGTTCCTTCACTAAATTTTAGCTTTAATTTTAACTATAATTCCCATCATTTCCCATTCACATATTATTCATTATCCTAGTGGTTATCATACATAATTTTATTTCTATCCTTTGTGAGAGGTTCAAGGTTCAAACCTTCACCTCGTCTTTTATTTCTCTTATTTTTTTTTCTTTTTGATTCTTCAAATTTTTAGGCTCTAAAGCAAATAACACCCATATACTTATCTCATAATTTTGTGGGTGTTACAGTACCCCATACCTCATAGAAAGTTCGTCCTCGAACTTAAAATAGCTTCGTCAGGTAGTGCCGGACTTCCTGCTGAGTGCATCGGCTACCTTGTTTGCTTTACCAGGGTGATAAAAGATTTTGCAATCATAGTCCTTGACTAGCTCGAGCTATCTGCGTTGTCTCATATTTAGGTCTTTCTGCGTGAAGAAATATTTCAGACTCTGGTGGTCTGTATAAATCCTGCACTGAGCCCCATATAGGTAATGCCTCCACGTCTTTAGAGCGAAGACCACCGCTGCTAACTCTAAATCATGAACGGGGTAGTTCCTTTCATGTTCTTTGAGTTGTCTAGAGGCATAGGCAATGACTTTGCCATCTTGCATGAGTACAGCTCCGAGTCCTAAGAAGGAAGCATCGCTATACATATCAAAGTCCTTGTTGCTTTCCGGAAGAGTAAGAATCGGAGCACTGGTCAGCCTCCGTTTCAGTTCCGTAAAACTTTTCTCGCAGTCGTCCGTCCATTCATACTTTTTATTCTTCTTGGTGAGAACGGTCATCGGGGCTGCTATCTTGGAGAAGTCCTCTACAAACTTCCTGTAGTAGCCTGCCAGTCCAAGAAAACTTCTGACTTCACTGGCGTTCTTTGGCCTATTCCAGTTGCTTACTGCTTCAATCTTATTCGGATCCACCATTACTCCGTCCTTGGAGATAATATGACCCAAGAATGATATTCGATCAAGCCAGAACTCACATTTGGAGAATTTTGCATATAGTCGCTTTTCTCGAAGGATCTGTAATACCGTATTCAGGTGTTTGACATGCTCTTCTTGGGTTCTCGAATAGATGAGAATATCGTCAATGAAGACAATCACAAATTTATCGAGATACACCGAAAAGACCCGATTCATCAAATCCATGAAAACAGCCGGAGCATTTGTCACTCCAAAGGGCATAACTACAAACTCATAATGCCTATATCTTGTTCGAAAGGCTGTCTTTGGTGTATCCTCTTGTTTCACTTTCACTTGATGATAGCCGGACCTTAAATCAATCTTTGAGAAGACAGTTGCTCCCTTCAATTGGTCAAATAGATCATCGATCCGCGGAAGGGGGTATCTGTTCTTGATTGTCGCATTGTTCAGTGCTCGGTAATCTATACACATTCGTATAGACCCATCCTTCTTTTTCACAAATAGTACCGGAGCTCCCCATGGAGAGTGACTAGGACGAATAAATCCTTTGTCGAGTAATTCTCGTAGCTGTTCTTGAAGTTCTTTCAACTCCGTCGGCGCCATTCGGTAAGGTGCTTTGGAAATTGGTTTAGTACCCAGGACTAACTCAATCGTAAATTCTATTTCTCTGTCGGGTGCTAATCCCGGTAGTTCATCAGGAAACACTTCCGGATAGTTGCACACCACTCTGACATCTTCTAGTTTCTGACTTCCAGTTTGTCTTGTGTCAACCACTTGCGCTAGAAATCCATTACAACCTTCGTCTACCATTCTTCGTGCCTTTATCGCTGATAAGAATCTTTCAGTTTCTTTCCCAGATTCCCCAATATATTCAAACATCGGTTCAGCTTCGGATCGGAATACTACCTTCTTATTACGACACTCGATTGAGGCGCCGTACTTGCTCAAGAAGTCCATGCCCAGTATAATGTTAAAATCCTGCATATCAAGTACTATCAGATTGCAGTAGAGTTCTCTGTCTGCGATTCGGATAGGTACGACCCGCAGCATTTGCTCCGACGGCATAACTTCCCCGGATGGTAGGGTTGTTAAGAATGTACCATTTAGGGTTTGAGGTGGTATGTCCAATTTCTTTGTAAATGGGGTTGAGACGAACGAGTGTGTCGCCCCAGTATCAAATAATACTAAAGCATGCTGATTAAAAATAGGCAGCTGACCTGTAACGACGATAGAGGCATTTGTCGCATCTTCACTAGTGATCGCAAAAACCCTGGCATTCGTCATTGCTGGTGGGGCTTCCAATCTCCCCTGGCTGATTGAAGTCCCTTCTATAGCAGTTTGCATCTGGTGTAGTTGTGAAGGGGCACCCCTGTAACGCCCGAAAATTTTCAAAACTATATTAGAAATATTCTATAATTATTCTGAAATTTTTAGATATTTCTCCGGAATTTTTAGGGCAGCAGAAGTAGCAAAAATAAATAGAAAACGAAAACGGCCTAAGCGGGGATTGAACCCGAGACCTATGGTTTACGGATAATACTAGTAACCAGTTGAACCCAGCAGGCCCGTGCTGAAAGGAAAGGGAGGCAATTAAATTTATATTAGAGTTAGGCCGGAATTATCACTTAATATAAATAGAAAATAATTAAGTGAGGGTGATATTTTTGGTTTCCACCGTGAACTTCTTCTCCTTACCCTAACCTCACGTCGCCCCTCTCCTTTCCTCCTCCTTCTCTCGGCGCACCAAGCCAAGGGCCCTAGGAGCACCTCCCGGCAACATCAAAGGCACGAGGACGCTCCCCTCCGCGAGAGGAACGCATAGACGCGAGAAGATCGTTGAAGAGATCTCTCCTCCGTGAAACCTAGCGATTATAATCGTAAGAAATTACGAACAGGAGGTAAGAAACCCCTCACCTGAAGTATAAGTAGCTTTCGTTTGATTGCATGCCTTTAGTTTAGCTATATGCAGATTTTTCGGCGCCCAGGGTGTGTTTAAACCCTCCTCGCAGACTAGGGATCTAGTTGAGCACCTCTAGATGGGCCAGACACGTTATTCTCCTTCAGTTGGAGGCTCTAGACATTGTCGGGTGCCTAGAGGTGGTCTCCCTATTAGAGGGGAGAGTTGGGGCACACCAAGTGTTCGACAAAATGATTAGTGTAGCTAAATACCACCTCAGATATTTTTAACAGCTCAGTTAAATGCATTAGTAGCATTTAAATCAGTATATTAGTCTAGTTTCAGCTTACATGGGATTACGGTCCAATGGGTGGGCTCCCACAGTCGCCTCTAGGTTCAGATAACCTAGCTCTAGGTTCAGATAACCTAGAAACAGCAAAATAAGCAACTAGTAACTATATTCAGTATTTTATTTTCAGTGGCACTGTACTGGATTAGATATCCATTGGGTTGGGCTCCCACAGTCGTCCCTAGGTTCAGACAACCTAGTAACCCTACTAAATTCGGGACTTGCAAACCCGGGTCTAGTTAGGGATGTGCGCACAGCAAAGTACAGTTGCCGGACCCACTAGCAACATGATTATGTATTTTCACTTATTACGATAATAGCTTTCAAACTCATAATCTAGTTATGTGATTATAATTTAAGATCAGCACTAGCTCAGTTTTAGCTCAGTTTCAGTTATAGTTTCAGCTTATTTTCTCTCATGAGATAGCTCCATGCTTAGATTTTATTCTGCATGCCATGTTTCAGTGTTTATGCCATGTAACTCCAGTATGCCATGCTTTAACAAATTCAGTGCATGTTTTCAAATAGCATTCTTTAAAAACATGTTTGCATCGTTGCATGTTTTAGTGAGGTAGATGGTTTCTTACTAAGCTTAAAGCTTACAGATACTATTTTTCCTTATACTGCAGATAAGGGTAAAGGAAAGATGGACTAGCAGAAGAAGTTGGAGGTCAATGCAGTGATGGTGTGTGTGGCAGGAACCTGGAATGAAGATCCTTAGGGAGTTTAGCAAATTGAGAACTTAGTTTCTTTTCTCAAGTACCTTTATGCACTTTCAGACCTTAGAATGTTTAAACCATGGAAGATTTGTTTAAGTTGTTAGTAATTATGTTGGAATGCTAGTTAATAGATGTTAGAACTTATTTCAATTACTTTTAGAACTCTCATATGAGATTTTGGCACGAACTAGTGCTGAAATCGAGGTTCATTCGAAATCGAAACCCGGATCGATCTACGATCGATCGGAGTTGGGTTGTGCCTCTGGATCGGTCAGCCGATCACGAACAGAAAGTTTATGGATCGGTCAGCCGACCGATCCAGATGCGAACAGTGAGTGCAGAAGCTCACTGATCGGTCAGCCGACCGATCAGTGAGCCACTGGATCGGTCTACCGACCGATCAGTGTACTCCTGGATCGGTCGGTAGACCGATCCAGCCGCATACAGAAGCGAGATGGGTTGTGGATCGGTCAGCCGACTGATCCAGAGCTTTCTCCGTGCCAGTATTAAGCTGGATCAATCACTGGATCGATCCGACAGCCCAATCGATTCATGGATCGATTGAAATGCCTGATTACAGCTAGCAGGACATCCGAGAGGCATAGATTATCTTCCCTAGCATGTGTACAACTCCTAGGTACACCTAGAGTATTAAGTTCAGATTTTACAGTAATCAGTTTAGTAAACTTTTAATCAATCCAGATTTCCGCAATAGTAATTTAGCACAGCATAATGTAGCGATCGACCTTACAGCTTAGTAGTAGAAGGCGGGTCGTTACAGAGTGGTATCAGAGCAGTTTCCATACTTCCTACACACACATCAGCATTGTACATGTAGCTTCCAAGTAAGAACATCTCTCACTTTCTTTAGGTTTCTTGTTTTCATGTTTAGATATAACTGAAGCATGCTTGTTTATGATAGTAGTTAACATGATAACAATAGTTACTCTATTATGCTTGTGCTAGTCATGTATGTCCTTCATGTCTTTAGAAATGGCACGAGGACGCCCAGCTAGAAGGGCAGCAGCCACTGAGCCCCAGCATGAGGCAGGCAGTTCAGTGCCTCCCCCAGACCTTACAGCACTAGTGGCTCAGTTACAGCAGCAGCTAGCTGAACAACAACAGGAAATAGCCACCTTAAAGGCTAGTCAGCAGAATACTCCCACTGTCACCCCGGAGCCAAACTTGGCAACACCAGTAGTCTTAGAGGTTCCACCAGTCCAGCCTACGGCACCAGCAGGGGCAAAGAGAGAAGCCTATCTGATCCAGTGGTAGAGAGTCAAGCCAGAGAACTTCCCAGGCACTAGTGAACCATGGGATGCACAAGCCTGGTTCAAAACACTGGAAAGCACGATGGAGCTTCTGGACTGGCCAGAACACGAGAAGGTGAAGTGTGCCTCCTTCTGCCTGACAGGGGATGCACGCATGTGGTGGGAGAGAATCAGAGCGAAGCGCCCAGTGAACCAGATGTTGTGGGCTGACTTCGAGAAGGAGTTCTTTGAGGAATTCTTTCACATGCGGGTCACGAACCGCCACTACGACGAGTTCACAGAGTTTTGCCAAGGCAACCTATCAGTTGAGGAAGCCGTGAAGAAATTCAACAGGTTGGCTCGTCTATGCCCAGAATTAGTCAGCACAGAAAGGGAACGAATCCGGTTGATGCTCAAGATGCTGAGGCCGGAAATAGCGATGAACGTGGCTGGTGGCGTTCATAGGCCACAAACCACCGAAGAGTTAGTGAGCAGTGCTCTAATCACTGAGCATTATCAGAATAGCATCAGGCAGCAGAAGCAAGTCCTCTCAGAAGCTAAAGGTCAAGGAGGCTCAGGCACTCAGAAACAGCAGGGCCACAACTCCCATGGCTTTAACTGGAAAGGGAACTCCAGCAACAAGCGCAAACCAGGGAGTTACCCAAAAGGAGGACCAGCCAGCAAGCAGCCCAGTTATCCAAAGTGTGATACTTGTGGGAAATTCCATCCTGGAGTTTGTCGTAAGGGCACACGAGGATGCTTTGAATGTGGACAAGAAGGGCACATGGCTAAGCAGTGCCCAAACAAGACCAGTCTTCCTTAGCTACAGTCGATTCAGTACGGAGGCTAGCCAGCTCAGTTACATCAGATGCAGGCCGCTTTAGATGGTCCACACATCAGCCAGGGTAGATTAGAAGCCCCTCCAGCTATGACCAATGCGAGGATTTACTCACTCACCAGAGAGGACGTAGCAAATGCCTCGACAGTTGTTACAGGTCAGATTAATATTTTCCAGCAAATAGCAACTGTCTTATTCGATACTGGGGCAACCCATTCATATATATCCAGGGCATTTGCCGAGAAGTTAGCAATACCTCCAGAGGTACTCAGTCACTGCCTTCAGGAGAAATTATGGCATCCATGCACTGGCTCAGAGCAGTGCCAGTCATTATAGCAAACAGAGAACTCTTCTGTGATCTGATCGTGCTAAATATGACTGACTACGATGTCATTTTTGAAATGGACTTCTTGATCAGATACGGTGCTTCCATCTAGTGTCGTAAACAGAAAGTCATATTCCAACCCGAAGCAGAAGCACAGTTCGAATTCGTCGGAAAACCCAGGAGAAAGGCCAAGAAGTTTCTCTCAGCTATGAAGGCACAGAGGTTGATGGATTCAGGATGTACGGGGTTCTTAGCACACGTAGTCAGTACCAGTCAGGACAAGGACCAACAGCTAGCAGAGGTCTGAGTCGTATGTGACTACCCAGCAGTCTTCCCTGAAGAGTTACCAGGCCTAGCACCAGACAGGGAGATCGAATTTGAGATAGAGCTCATTCCCGGTACAAATCCTATCTCCAAAGCACCTTACCGCATGGCTCCAGCAGAACTGAAGGAACTTCATGAGCAATTACAGGGCTTCATACGTCCTAGTCACTCACCATGGGGAGCACCTGTATTGTTCGTGAAGAAGAAAGACGGGAGCATGCGCCTGTGTATAGACTACCGGGCACTGAACCAAGTCACAATCATGAACAGGTATCCTCTTCACAGAATAGATGACCTGTTTAATCAGCTAAAGGGAGCAGCAGTGTTATCTAAAATAGACCTCAGATCAGGTTATCATCAGGTGAAGGTTAAAGAAGGGGACATACCCAAGACAGCATTCAGGACTAGATACGGACATTATGAGTTCGTAGTCATGCCCTTTGGCGTGACAAATGCTCCAGCTACTTTCATGGACCTCATGAACAGGGTATTCAGGGATTACCTAGATAAATTTATTATTGTATTCATCGATGACATTCTTATCTACTCAGGAACTCAGGAAGAACACGCAGAGCACCTGAAAATAGTACTGCAGACCCTTCAGCAGAACCAGTTGTACGCCAAGTTCACAAAATGTGAATTTTGGTTAGATCAGGTGTCCTTCCTGGGTCACATCATCTCAAAGGATGGTATCATGGTAGACCCCAGTAAGATAGAATCTGTGAGCAACTGGAAAAGACCCAAGAACGCCAGTGAGATCAGAAGCTTTCGGGATTAGCAGGTTACTACAGAAATTCGTAGAGGACTTCTCCGGATAGCCTCCCCAGCAGCTCTTACGGAAAGAAGAAAATTTCGGTGGACGGAGGGCAGTTTATTGAAAAGGAGATTGACCGATGCACCTATTCTAACTCTACGAGAGCAGATAGCTTTGACATATATAGTGATGCCTCGAAGTTGGGACTAGGAGCGGTGTTGATGCAAGATGGCAAGGTGATTGCCTATGGCTCAACACAAGGATTATGAGAAGAACTATCCTACTCATGACCTTGAGCTTGCAGCAGTGGTGTTCGCTCTCAAGATTTGGAGACATTACTTGTATGGAGCTCAGTGCAGAGTGTATATAGATCATCAGAGTCTGAAGTACTTCTTCACTCAGAAGGATCTGAATATGCGACAGCGCAGATGGCTAGAACTGGTCAAAGACTACGACATAGATATCCTCTACCACCCAGGAAAAGCGAATAGGGTAGCAGACGCCCTCAGCAGAAAGTCCAGCGCTACCCTATTTTCTCTAGCAGCCATGTCACCGCCCCTACAGAAGGAGATCTCAGATTTCGATCTCGAACTCATAGTCGGACAACTCTCTACTATGACATTAGAGTCTACCTTGCTTGGTGATCTCCAAACAGCTCAGGAGCAGGATCATGAAATTCAGAAAATCAAGCAAGGATTATCAGAATCAGAAAGTGAAGAATTCAGAGTGTCTGCTAGGGGGGTGTTGTACTTTGGCGACAAATTATGCGTTCCAGATCAGGAGGAACTACGAAGAAAGATTTTAGATGAGGCTCACAAGACTCTCTATGCGATGCATCCTGGCTCCACCAAAATGTATCAGGACTTGAAGAAACGTTTTTGGTGGTCTGGGATGAAAAGAGACATCGCTAAATATGTTAGCACATGTCTGACCTGTCAGAGGGTTAAGGCAGAACATCAGAGACCAAGAGGAGTTTTGCAGCCTATTCAGATCCCAGAATGGAAGTGGGAAGACATTTCTATGGATTTCATAGTGGGATTACCCAGAACCATGAATGGTTTTGATACCATCTGGGTAATAGTCGACAGATTGACCAAATTAGCCCACTTCTTAGCTATCAGGATATCCTACTCTATGGAACAGCTAGCACAGTTGTATCTCAAGGAGATCATTAGATTACATGGAGTCCCACGAACCATTATTTCAGACAGAGATAGCAGATTCACATCACACTTCTGGGAGTGTGTACAGTCAGCTTTGGGCACAAAATTGAAGTTTAGCACAGCTTTCCATCCTCAGACAGATGGACAGACGGAGCGGGTAAATCAGGTATTCGAAGATATGCTCCGAGCATGTGCCCTAGATTTCAAGGGAAGTTGGTGCAAATATCTGAGTCTAGCAGAATTTGCATACAACAACAGCTATCAGGCCACTATCGGCATGGCACCTTACGAGGCTCTCTATGGGCGGAGGTGTAGATCTCCAATCTGCTGGTATGAGAGTGGTGAACAGAAAGAACTAGAACTTCAGACAGATCTAGTGGCAGATACCACAGCAGCGATACAGCAGATCCGCCAGAGGATAGAGACAGCTCAGAGCCGCCAGAAAAGCTATGCTGATACACGGCGTAGACCTTTAGAGTTTTTAGTTAGGGATTCAGTGTTCCTCAGAGTAGCTCCTATGAAGGGAGTAATGCGTTTTGGGAAGAAGGGCAAGCTAAGTCCCAGATATGTGGGACCATACCTTATCAGCAGAAGAGTGGGCAAGGTAGCATATGAGCTAGAGCTACCCCAGGAAATGTCAGCTGTCCACAATGTATTTCATGTCTCTATGCTGAAGAAGCATACCCCAGATGCCACCCAGGTGATTGAGCCCCAGTCGGTACAGATCCGCGAAGACCTCAGCTATGACAGTCGGCCTATTCAGATAATAGACCGAGCAGTTAAGAAATTGTGGAACAAGGAAGTACCATTAGTCAAGGTTATTTGGCACAGTCACACAGCAGAAGAGGCAACTTGGGAGACAGAAGCCAGCATGAGACAGAAGTACCCAGAATTATTCTAAGTTCGAGGACGAACTTTTTATAAGGTATGGGGGATTGTAACGCCCGAAAATTCTCAAATTATTTTTATAAATATTCTATTATTTTTCTGGAATTTTAGAATATTTTTACGGAATTTTAAGTAGCGGAAATAGAAAACGAAAACGGCCTAAGCGGGGATTGAACCCGAGACCTATGGTTTACGGATAATACTAGTAACCAGTTGAACCCAGCAGGCCCGTGCTGAAAGGAAAGGGAGGCAATTAAATTTATATTAGAGTTAGGTCGGAATTATCACTTAATATAAATAGAAAATAATTAAGTGAGGGTGATATTTTTGGTTTCCACCGTGAACTTCTTCTCCTTACCCTAACCTCACGCCGCCCCTCTCCTTTCCTCCTCCTTCTCTCGGCGCACCAAGCCAAGGGCCCTAGGAGCACCTCCCAGCAACATCAAAGGCACGAGGACGCTCCCCTCCGCGAGAGGAACGCATAGACGCGAGAAGATCGTTGAAGAGATCTCTCCTCCGTGAAACCTAGCGATTATAATCGTAAGAAATTACGAACAGGAGGTAAGAAACCCCTCACCTGCAGTATAAGTAGCTTTCGTTTGATTGCATGCCTTTAGTTTAGCTATATGCAGATTTTTCGACGCCCAGGGTGTGTTTAAACCCTCCTCGCAGACTAGGGATCTAGTTGAGCACCTCTAGATGGGCCAGACACGTTATTCTCCTTCAGTTGGAGGCTCTAGATGTTGTCGGGTGCCTAGAGGTGGTCTCCCTATTAGAGGGGAGAGTTGGGGCACACCAAGTGTTCGACAAAATGATTAGTGTAGCTAAATACCACCTCAGATATTTTTAACAGCTCAGTTAAATGCATTAGTAGCATTTAAATCAGTATATTAGTCTAGTTTCAGCTTACATGGGATTACAGTGCAATGGGTGGGCTCCCACAGTCGCCTCTAGGTTCAGATAACCTAGCTCTAGGTTCAGATAACCTAGCTCTAGGTTCAGATAACCTAGAAACAGCAAAATAAGCAACTAGTAACTATATTCAGTATTTTATTTTCAGTGGCACTGTACTGGATTAGATATCCATTGGGTTGGGCTCCCACAGTCGTCCCTAGGTTCAGACAACCTAGTAACCCTACTAAATTTGGGACTTGCAAACCCGGGTCTAGTTAGGGATGCGCGCACAGCAAAGTACAGTTGCCGGGCCCACTAGCAACATGATTATGTATTTTCACTTATTACGATAATAGCTTTCAAACTCATAATCTAGTTATGTGATTATAGTTTAAGATCAGCACTAGCTCAGTTTTAGCTCAGTTTCAGTTATAGTTTCAGCTTATTTTCTCTCATGAGATAGCTCCATGCTTAGATTTTATTCTGCATGCCATGTTTCAGTGTTTATGCCATGTAACTCCAGTATGCCATGCTTTAACAAATTCAGTGCATGTTTTCAAATAGCATTCTTTAAAAACATGTTTGCATCGTTGCATGTTTTAGTGAGGTAGATGGTTTCTTACTAAGCTTAAAGCTTACAGATACTATTTTTCCTTATACTGCAGATAAGGGTAAAGGAAAGATGGACTAGCAGAGAAAGTTGGAGGTCAATGCAGTGATGGTGTGTGTGGCAGGAACCTGGAATGAAGATCCTTAGGGAGTTTAGCAAATTGAGAACTTAGTTTCTTTTCTCAAGTACTTTTATGCACTTTCAGACCTTAGAATGTTTAAACCATGGAAGATTTGTTTAAGTTGTTAGTAATTATGTTGGAATGCTAGTTAATAGATGTTAGAACTTATTTCAATTACTTTTAGAACTCTTATATGAGATTTTGGCATGAACTAGTGCTGAAATCAGAGTTTCGATCGATCGAACC
Source organism: Zingiber officinale (assembly GCF_018446385.1). Taxonomy (NCBI): domain Eukaryota; kingdom Viridiplantae; phylum Streptophyta; class Magnoliopsida; order Zingiberales; family Zingiberaceae; genus Zingiber; species Zingiber officinale. The sequence goes on from NC_055988.1 coordinate 87,516,057, forward strand.
CGGATCGATCTGATCATCGAAACGTTACCTAGATGTTTCGAGCAGTTCCGATCGCGAACAGAAAGTTTATGGATCGGTCGGCCGGCCGATCGGATCTGGCGATGGTCGAAGCTCAGCGATCGGTCGGACCGTCGGTGTGCCCTGAATCGATCTACCGACCGATCGGTGTACTCTGGATCGGTCGGTGACCGATCCATACTGAAGCGAGATGGGTTGTGGATCGGTCGGCCGACCGATCGAGCCCGGTATAAGCTGGATCGATCACTGGATCAATCCGACAGCCCAATCGATTCATGGATCGATTGAAATGCCTGATTACAGCTAGCAGGACATCCGAGAGGCATAGATTATCTTCCCTAGCATGTGTACAACTCCTAGGTACACCTAGAGTATTAAGTTCAGATTTTACAGTAATCAGTTTAGTAAAATTTTAATCAATCCAGATTTCCGCAATAGTAATTTAGCACAGCATAATGTAGCGATCGGCCTTACAGCTTAGTAGTAGAAGACGAGTCGTTACAACCCCTATTCTGGTTGTTCTGCTGGAATGGTGCCTGCATTTGTGTAGGACAGTCTCTGGCCAAATGTCCCTCCTGTCCACAATTATAGCATTTTCGTGTACCTTTGTGACACAATCCGGAATGCAGCTTCCCACAAATAGAACACTGGGGGTATCTCGGTTGCTTATTTACTGACCCACTTTTTGCATTGTCCCACTGCTTTCTTTTTCCGGTAGACGTTCCTTTCCAGCCTGTTTTAGTACTCTGAGGTTTCTGTCCCTCGGCTCGTGTCTGACCTTTATTCTCCTTCATCGCTTTCTGATAATGCTCCGTAATCAGTGCACTGCTGACTAATTCCTCTGTAGTCTGCGGCCTATTAACTCCGCCGTCCACATTTAGTGCTATCTCGGGTCGAAGCATCTTCAGCATCAGTCTGACCCTTTCTCTCTCTGTACGCACTAATTCAGGACAAAGGCGTGCTAGTCGGTTGAAGCGCTTTACTGCTTCGTTCACTGATAAATCACCTTGCCGGAACTCGGTAAACTCGTCGTAATGCCGATTCGTCACTTGCGTATGAAAGAATTCTTCGAAGAACTCTGTCTCGAAGTCCGTCCAATTCATCAGATTAATTTGCCTCTTCGCTTTAACTCTTTCCCACCACATTCTCGCATCTCTGGAGAAGCAGAAGGATACATATTTGATCTTCTCTGATTCAGGCCAGTCCAAAAGTTCCACTGTGCTTTCTACGGTCTTGAACCAGGCCTGGGCATCCCACGGCTCGCAAGTACCCGAGAAGTTCTCCGGTTTAAGTCTCAACCACTGAATCATATAGGTCTCCTGTCGAACCACTGGGGCAGGGGCTACCGGTGGTACTGGTGCAACTAGTGGCACAATGGGCACTGCATTCTGAACTACTGGTGGGATAGTAGGGGTTCCTTGTTGACCCATCAAAGTCGTGATTATCTGTTGTTGTTCCGTGATCTGGCGTTGAAGGTCGGTGACTACCTGAGTCAGATCTGGTGGAGTTACTGTCTCCTCTGCTCGGGTAGTACGTCTCCTAGCCATGCTTATCTTCATTAAACAACAACAAATTATCGTTATCCCTATTCGCCGTCATAAGGTTATTACTATTCCTATCCTACCATCATGCATGCCTATCCTAATTCAAGGTATAACTAAACATGCAGAATATTAGAGTATTGACAAAAGTTAAATTAAACTAAATCAGAGAACATGCATAATATTAAAGCATCAAAAATTAAATTAAATCAAGAATAAGTAAACATGCATAATATTAAAGCCTCAAACATTAAATTAACTAAAACAACAAATAAGTAAACATGCATAATATTAAAGTATCAAACATTAAATTAACTAAAACAAAGAATAAGTAAACATGCATAATATTAAAGCATCAAAACATAATTTTACATTAAGCATATAAAATCTTACTTGGAGCGGCAGGATAGAGGCTTGACATGTGTGTAGTGGAAAGGCTAACCTGGCTCTGATACCAAACTGTAACGCCTCGCCCCTCCTGCTAAGGCGACGGGGGTTACTTGCGACACATACATACTTAACACAGCGGAAGTCTTACTTAGAGAATTTAAAAAAACATTTTCTTACTTAAAAATTCACCATAGATATAAAACAACCATAAAGCATACCTATCATATTTTTGAGTCTTAAATACCCAAACACATACTTAAGGTCATGGAGTCATAAGGTAAAAACATCAGCATGGTAAATTTCTTATTAAATAAAAGCAGGTCATTTCTTTTAGCCAGTCCACTACCGCACACATCCTTCTAGCCCCTCTTGCTGCTCCCCTAGTCCATCCATTTCTTGCCTTTATCTGTGGTACAAGAAAGTAAGCTGTGAGCACTCATGGCTCAGTAAATTCCTTTCCTACTCACAAAAACCATAAAGCATATTAAAAACACAAGTTTTAAGGCATAAAGACAAATGTATCATGTCAAGAGCATATCATGGCATATCATAACATAACATAAAGTATCATGGCATAATCATAAAGTATAAGCATGGTAAATTCCTAAACATATATCATGCAACATATGCAACATGTCTTTTGAAAACTTATACAATACATACTTAAACATAATCTCAACATGATTGGGGCCCCGGCTTGTACCACATACATAAATGCGCGCGTCCTATGTAGGTCCAAGATAGCAAGTCTTGAACCCTACAAGGCATACATACTAGGCCCGTTTCTTAGTCCATCGACCTAGGGGCACTTAGGAGCCCATCCCTAACGAGGCTCGTTTCTTAGTCCATCGACCCCGGGGCGCTTATGGAGCCCACCCTTGGTACAAGCCATACATAAAGTAAAGTAGCATGTCATACATATCGTAGTTCTTATTCTTACATGCATATCATGTTTCTTGACATATCATAAAACATGTATTTTTTTGGGCACATAGCACATGCATGAATCATAGCATACATCATGAACATATCACTTAGCATATCATAAGCATGCATATTTGGGCACACAGCACATGCATGAATCATAAGCTTGCATAATGAACATATCATTTTTATCATATCCTAAATCATGTATGATTGAGCACATAGCACATACATGGATCATAAGCATACATAAGAGAGCATATCACTTATCCTAAAAGACATAACCATTCATGGAATCATTAAATAACATCTCTTGATTCATTCATAACATGTGAGGTACATCTAGGTCACTAAACCCATATGACCAAAAGTCATGAATAGAGGCATGATATCTAGACAACATACAAATATAAAAATCTCATGATATCTTCACATACTAGCATAATAAAGGTCATAAGCATGTTAACCTAAATTTTTAAGCCCTCCTAGGTTTCAAATTCTTCATGGCCGAAACCTTTCATGTAGAGCAAACAAGTTCTAAATAACATGCAAACATGTAAACCCTAAGCTCATATCATATCATATTTCATAAGGAACCACTTAAGCATATTTAGTTTGGGTTCTAAGTTCCTTAAGCTCCCAAACTTATCATGGCCGAACCCTAACATGTCTCCTTCTAGGTTACAAGTAGCATGGAAGTATTGAACCTTAAGCCAATATCTTATACATTTTCATGAGAAACAACATAAGCATATTTGTTTTAAATTCCAAACTTCCTAGACCCCTTAACTCAAGGTGGCCGATACCTATAACTCATGGAATTAGGTTTTTAGTGGCATAAGAGCATGGTAACCACAACTACATTTCATAGCATATATCACAAGACATCATAAGCATATATAAGTTGGGTTCTAAGTTTTCTCTAGGCTTTTAAACTTGTAATGGCCGAAACATATAAATCATGGAACTAGATTTTTAGTGACATAAGAACATAGGAATCACAACTACATTTCATGGTACTTATCACAAAAACATCATGAACAAATGTAAGTTGGTTTCAAAATTTCTCTAGGCCTTTGCACTAGTATTGGCCAAACCCTAACAAGCATGAACTACATTTCTAGTGGCATAAGAGCATGGAACCACAACTACATTTCATAGCATATATCACAAGACATCATAAGCATATATAAGTTGGGTTCTAAGTTTTCTCTAGGCTTTTAAACTTGTAATGGCCGAAAGTTACATGTACTCAAAATTCTATGTAACAAGCAACCATAAAAACATCCACTAGTTCCATATTATTTTATCAAGAAAGTCATGAGCTTCCTAGCCTTGGTTTAAACTTTCCTAGACTTCAAATCTCATCATAACCGAACCTTTATAAGCATGAAATAAGATTTATAACTAACATACAATCATGACATAAAACTTCATACCTTGTCTTAGGAACAATCTTAGCATGCTTAGCCCTAGATTTAAAACCCTCTTAAGCCTTTACTTCTTACATGGCCGAATACTCATGGGCATGAAAAATGGAGTTTCAACAATATACAAGTAGGAGAAAAAGTTAACAACATCATTATCATAGGGTACATAACTCAAGAATAAGGAAACATGCTTAGTTTGCGTCTTAAACTTACCTAGTCTTCTTGTTCATGCTTGGCCGAGAGTTAAAGCTTATGGATTTAAGTTTTCATCATTTATTCTAGCATGGAAACCTTAGATTAACTTTTTACATAAAATACATATCACAAGAAAGATAGTAAGCATATCTAATTACAACTTTCTTAAACTCTTCTTCTTCTTTTGGCCGAATTTTCTTAAGGCAAGTCCTAGGTTTTTACGCGATCTAACTCCATGAAAAACCATACAAACTATTGTACCACAGGTGAGGGGAAGCTTACCTAGTAATCACTTGTTAATCTTTAAAGAAATGGTACCCTTGGTGAAGAGGAAATAGGAGGCTTCTTCTTCTAGCACTCCTTTTGATTTTCTCTTGCTTGGAAGGGTACACCTTGAAGGCTCCTTCTTGTAGTTTAGTTTTCTCTTAGGGAGAAACCTAAACTTGGCTTGTGGAGATGAGGGAGGAGGCTTAGAGTCTCGGCAAGGGTGAGGGAGAAGGAAAAAAAAAAAAATGAAAACCTTTAGTTCCTTTCATTTTTATGCTAAGTAGGTGGAAGTTACCAAAATGAACTTTGCTTCCCTTCCTCCTTATCTCATGCATGTATTTTCTTAATGAGAACATGTCCTCATTCCCTTCCCTAAATTCTTCTCTTTATTATCCTCTTAAACCCCACGAAAATAGAGAAGGAAAGGGAGAAGGACAACTTGTCTTTTGCTACTCTTTTTCCTTAACCAAGAGGTAAACAAGAGAAAGAAGCCACTTGATTTTCCCTTTGTTCCTTCACTAAATTTTAGCTTTACTTTTAACTATAATTCCCATCATTTCCCATTCACATATTATTCATTATCCTAGTGGTTATCATACATAATTTTATTTCTATCCTTTGTGAGAGGTTCAAGGTTCAAACCTTCACCTCTTCTTTTATTTCTCTTATTTCTTTTTTTTTTCTTTTTGATTCTTCAAATTTTTAGGCTCTAAAGCAAATAACACCCATATACTTATCTCATAATTTTGTGGGTGTTACACGGATCCTGTAGCGTGAACTCTTGCTTATTTAGCACTGCACCCGAGTTCTAGAGATGTAGCGGTTCTTGCCGAGACGTTACAGTCAGACCCTGTAATGCGTTCCTTCCGGGGAACAACTTAGCATTAGCATAATAGTTTAGTGGATCAATTCATTGAATATTTGTTATAGTTTTGACGCTGGTTGACAACCTAACGCAACCCTCCTCCTTTATCCGAGCTTGGGACCGACCATGATCGGTCGTCTTGGGCGGAGTTTGAATTATTAATAAATATTATTTACACAAAAATTATAATCTCTATTCATAGATATTAACAAATTGTCTAGTGGAGTTGATTCATATAAGGGTATTGTTATCAATAGATTTTGATTTCCAACAGATGCATAATGTCAGTTGCTTGGATTGAATGGATCAACTAGAAGGGGTAAATAGACAACCTGTAATTAAAATTAGAATTTCTCTTGCTTTCTACTTAGACACGCAATTAATTCAAAACAAATAAATACATAAATAAGTAAGAAACGGAATGATTACTTGGTTTATAATCGGAGAGGTTGCTAATCTAATACAATTGAAAGCGCACTAAAGATATCATTTTTCTACAAGGGTTGGAGGTGTAGAAATCTCTTATAATGGTTGAAAGTACAAACTTTAAAGAACAAGGATAGAAATGCAAGTACATGCCTGTTCTTTACAAGGTTTTAAAATTCGCAAGGTGCTAGTCAGGTGTCAAAACAGTGCCTAGGTCACCTAAGCGGGGACTAAGTACCGCTAGACAAATTTCACAGTATTAACATAAATTACATAATTAATCACTTCATCAATTAATTGTAATAAACCAAAAAAGATTTAAGAATAAAATCAACAACTTTAAAAGTTATGTGATTTAATCATCTGATTCATTTTATCCACCATTTTCTCATAATTTTATTAAACCTTCGACAAGTAAAAGACTAATGCTCCAACTCCAATTGGATTTGTAAATCACTTAAATTTTTTTTTTATCTCATGCTCCAATATTATTAGCAAAAAAAATAAAATAAAAGCCTATTTTCTTTTCATTTAGTAAAAAAAATAGAAATGACAGACTCATGTAGAAATCAAGTGAAGAGAAATTAACAACAACAACAACCAAGTCTTTTCCCACTAGGTGGGGTCGGCTGTATGAATCCTTTTACGCTATTGAGCTCTATCTCCTATTATATCATCATCTATATTTAAATAAATTTTATCTTGTTTTATTGTTCCTAACTAAGTCTTTTTTGGTCTTCCTCTTCCTCGTTTGATATGCATGTTTATCATAGTTTCACATCGCCTAACTGGAGCATTTATTGGTCATCTAAGTACATGTCCGTACCATCTTAAACGTGTCTCTCGGAGTTTATCCTCAATAGATGCAACTCCGACTTTCTCTCTAATGCTCTCATTTCTTATTTTATCCATCTTCATATGTCCACACATCCACCTTAACATCCTCATCTCTGTAACTCTCATCTTCTGCTTATGTGCTCGAGTCATAGCACAACATTCAGTCCCATATAACATAGCAGGTCTAACTGTGATTTTATATAACTTACCTTTAAGTTTAAGAGGCATTTTACGGTCACATAAAACACTCGACGCTCTCCTCCATTTCACTCATCCTGCTTATATTCTATGTAAGACATCTCTCTTAATCCCTCCATCGTTTTGCAAAAAAGATCCTAAATATTTAAATCTCTCAGTTTCGGACAACTCGTCATTTCCTATCTTAACAATTGTTTTATTACTTCTAATATTGCTAAACTTAAATTTTATATATTCTGTCTTTAATCTACTAAGCTTAAAACATTTCCCTTCTATTGGTTCCCTCCAAGATTCTAGCTTAACATTTACTCCTTCACGTGTCTCATCTACCAAAATAATATCATCTGCAAATAACATGTACCACGGTACTATGTTTTGAATGTACGCAGTGAGTTCATCCATAATTAGTGTAAAAAAATATGGACTTAGAGCTGATCCTTGTTGTAACCCTATCTTTATTGGAAATACTTCAGTTACTCCGCCTGAAGTATTTACTCTGGTCGTTACATTCTCATACATATCCTTAATTAGTTCAATATATGTTACGCTAACACCTCTCTTTTCTAAAATTCTCCATATAATTTCACTTGGGACTCTATCATAAGCTTTTTCTACGTCAATGAATACCATGTGTATATCTTGTTTTTGCTCCCGATATTTTTCAATTAATTGTCTAAGAAGATGTATAGCTTCTATTATCGACCTTCCAGGCATGAACCCAAATTGATTTTCTGTAACTGTGATCTCCTTCCTTAATCTTTTTTCTATTACTTTTTCCCAAAATTTCATAGTATGACTCATTAGTTTAATACCCCTATAGTTTGCACAATTTTATACGTCTCCCTTGTTCTTATATAAGGGAACTAGAGTACTTATCCTCCATTGATCAGACATTTTTTCGTTTTCAATATCATGTTAAATAATTTTGTAAGTCATTCAATACCTTGTTTCCCTAAGCACTTCCATACCTCTATCAGAATATCATTTGGTCCAACGACTTTTCCATTATACATCTCATTTAAAGTTTGTTTTACTTCTGAAGTTTGAATTCTATAATAAAAATTAAAATTTCTATACTCATTTGACCTAATTAAATTACCTAAGTTAAGTTGGTCACCTAAATCTTCATTAAAAAGTTGATGAAAATAGCTCTTCCACCGCTCTTTTATTTCTCCATCATTTACTAATACCCTATTACATTCATCTTTAATACATTTTATTTGGCTAAGATATCTTGTTTTCCTTTCTCTCACTTTAGCTATTCTATAAATGTCTCTTTCCCCTTCTTTTATATCTAATTTTTGATATAACCGTTTAAAAGTTTCATTTTTTACTTCACTCACTACTTTCTTAGATTCTTTCTTAGCTATTGTATATTTTTAAAATTTTTCCTCGTTCTTACAAATATATAATTCCTTATAAGCTATTCGTTTTTCCTTCACTTTCTCTTGTACTTTCTCATTCCACCACCAATATTCTTTACTTAGTGGTGCATGTCCCTTTGACTCACCGAGTACACTCTTAGCTACTATTTTCAACTTTGATATCATCTTATCTCATGTTGTATTAGAGTCATCGTATATTTCATCTAATGCTTGTATTTCTACCTTATCCTTAAATATATTTTGCTTCCTATCTTTTAACTTCCACCACTTAATTCTAGGAATTGTATATATTTTCTTTCTATTGATATTATGTTTGAGGCGTATATCCAACACTACTATCCTTTGTTGGGTAGTTAAACTTTCTCTAGGGATGACTTTGCAATCTTTACAAATCTTTCTATCCTTCTTCCTAACCATAAGAAAGTTAATTTGCGATTTATTATTCCCACTTTTGAATGTGACTAAGTGTTCTTCTCTTTTCTTAAAAAGACATATTAGCTAATATAAGGTCATATGCTATCGCAAAATCTAATATAGTTTTCCCTTCCTCATTCCTTGTTCCAAACCCATAACTCCCATGTATTCTCTTATATTCCTCATTTTTCACTCCAACATGCTCATTTAGATCACCTCCTATTAAAATCATTTCATTTGGTGGAATATTTTGTAATATTTCATCTAAGCCCTTCCAAAACCTTGATTTGGTAGCTTCATCTAATCCTACTTGTGGTGCATATACGCTAATTATGTTTATAGTTTCTTTCGCCACTATTATCTTAAGGGTTATAATTGTTGGACCGTGAATTTCGATAGAGGGGGGGGGGAGGAGTGAATATCGATTTAAAAAAAATTCTAAAAGAGTGAGCATAGCGGAAAAGTAAATGCAATGCTAACACAGAACCTTTTTACTTGGTTCGGAGCCTGTGTCGACTCCTACTCCAAGGCCCGTACTCGTTGAGTACTTTCGTTGGACAATCACTAATAATTCGGAAGAATGTTTACAAAATTGACGTACAAGAATTAATTAGTAAAATAAAACAATACCGACAAGAAAATAAATTAAAGGAATGGCGCGTTGTCGGAGATTCGCAGCGTCGCAGGAGCACAAGTGAGCAGATCGTTCGTTCTGAGTTGTTGTGTTAAGCTCCACCCCTGACCCTTCTTTTATAGGATGCTCGGGGCGCCCGCAGCCCTTCGGGGCGCCCTGGTGTAACGTAGCTGACCCAACCAACGAGCTCCACGTGTCGATGCCGCGAACTGGATAAATTTTACCTCCGGGTGCCCGGACCTCCGAGCGCCTGGATCCCCTCCAGGCGTCCGGACCACCTTTCTCCAGAAACTCCTTCTCTTGTAAGACAAGGTAGTCTGAGGCAATGTATATCCTGCAAAACAAAGTGTTAGCACAGTTTATAATTTGACAAAAAGAGTATGACTTAGATTCCGTCTTTCCGAGACCGAAATCTAGTCACGATCTCAACTTAGATTTCCGAAATGGATCTAAGTTGGATCGACGCCTAAGTTCCCTTCCTGGGAACGCGTCCTCACAATCACTCCTCTCCAGTGACTTACCTTTACTTACCTGCCAGACGCCCGGCCAGCCTTTCGACCCTTCTGGACTTCGTGCCAGCTATCCGGTCAGCCCGTCGACCTAGCTGGGCTTCGTGCCAAATGTCCGGTCAGCCCTTCGACCCATTTAGACTTCGTGCCAGCTATCCGGTCGGCCCGTTGACCTAGCTGGGCTTCGTGTTAGACATCCGGTCAATCCATCGACCTGTTTGGACTTCGCCTGCACACTCGGTCAGAGTGTTAGATCAACAACAAAACTAACTTAACATAATTTATCATTCATCAAAACTCGAGTTAGACCGTTAGTGCTAACCGCACCAACAATAATTCTATCCCTTTTCTAACTACTCCAAGAACTTCATCCTTTAACAAACTATCTATGATAATACTCACTCCATTTCTTGCTTTACTCTTTCCAGTGTGTCATAACTTAAAACCCGAGTTCTCTATCATCTTTGCCTTCTCGCCTGCCCATTTTGTCTCTTATACACACAAAATACTAATTTTTCTCCTAATCATCATATCTACTACCTCCATTGATTTACCCGTGAGAGTTCCTATATTCCATGTTCCAAATCTTAGATTATTAGTTTTCCTATCATATTTGTTCTTATGTAACCTATGATATGAGAACTCTTGCCTATTTAACACTACACCCAAGTTCTCATTGAGATGTAGCGGTCCTTGCTGAGACATTACAGTCGAACCCTATAACGTGAACTCTTGTATATTTATCACTACACCCGAGTTCTAGAGATGTAGCGGTCCTTGTTGAGACGTTATAGTCGGACCCTACAACGCATTCCTTCCATGGAACAACCTAGCATTAGCATAATAGTTTAGTAGATCCATTCATTGAATATTTACCATAGTTTGACGCTAGCTGGCAACCTAACGCAACCCTCCTCCTTTATTCGAGCTTGGGACCAGCCATGACCGGTCATCATGGGCGGAGTTAGTGAAGAGAAATTAAAATTAAAATAAATTATCTTTCAATTTACAAGTATCAAAATTAAAATAAATAACCTTTCAACTTCAATGAATATTACAAGTGTATGATGAAATGACATTTCCAAAGGATGAGGCTTTGACTAAACTTCAATTCAATCTCTTCTAAGTCGCTCAGTTAATGAAAGATCAAACAATAATTTTTTTTAAAATCAATTTCACTAGCTTTTTGACTCTCTGATTTTTTCAAAATATGGGTTTCTTCATTCGCTCTAATTTTTCATCTCTAGTTACTCAGTATGATAAAGATGAAGTTTGGTGCTAGCCACTAGAACAAATTGATTGTTAGTATTAGCTCTTAGTACCAATTATGAGATGATTGACAAGGATATTTTTATATCATATTTCATTAATAAAGAGGTAAAGTTAGTTATTATATTTACTTCAGTTTATTGCCAAATGAATAACTATAATAATATCCTAGGGTAGTAGGTTCTAATCACATATCAATTGGTTGAATTGATAGTGGGATGTTGTAGATATATGTAGAATACTACTCTTAAATATTCCTAGTCAAAAATTAATATTCAAGGACAATATTAATGTATTGAGACTAACATGTAAGTCAACAGATGATTTAATCTCATAAGTCACGGATATGAGATATCAGGTTGACACATGGATATATATTAGAGAATATGTACTGAATGACCTGCCACGAGAATGTTTCATGAATCATTATATGAGCATCATAAACATTTCATAGCGACTATTAGTATGAATAGTCCTTAGACATGAAGTCACTATGGTTCCCCACATAAGGAGTTATATACTTTGGTATCGACAAATATCACCTATAACACGGTGGATTATATAGTCGATTACTGGTATGCAATAAGTTATGCAGAGGGATGTGAGTATTGTAAATGAGATCTATCCCTTCCATATGACGGAAATGATATTTGTGGAATCCTTGATTAGTAGGACATAAGAATGCATGGTCATACTCAAATGAGTCAATATGTGATATTGAACTTATTTGATTAAGTGTGTCTACTTAAAGATCGAGAAACACAAAGATTGATAAGAGAATGACACAGTCTATGTCTCATTGATCAATATAGATATCAAGGATAGAAGGATTGAGTCATACAAGATAATAGACACTGAAAGGTTAAGTAAGATCTCGACATTCTCGCCGCTTGGGTAGCAATGATGTCTTGCTAGATGCCCACTCATTGTTTATATATCTAAAATAGTTTTAAAGATATTGCCAATATTACGAAAACCTATTGGGTTACACACAAAAAAATAAATTGATTTAGAGATGGGTTCATATAATGGATCATTGAGTTAAGTTTAATCTGAATTAGACTCATTGAGTTAAACTCAATTTGATCCAATTATTAAATTTAGTCCAACTCAAACTAGACTTATTAAGTCAATTCGAATTAATGAGATAGTGACTTATTGTGTAAGATACAACAATTAAAAAATAAGTGTTATTCGAGAAATAATCTTATGGAATTTTCTGAATATTTTTAGAATTTTTCAAGATTTAAACAGAGTTTGTATGACAAATTTAAGGGGATGAATTGGTTGGGTTTAGAGAAAGCTTGTTTGAAACAGCAATTAAGAGAGAGTTGATTGAAAAATTAACTTAGGTTTAATTATAAAGACCTAACTTTTATTTTCTTCCCTCAATCTCTCCGCCCGATCCCCCTTTCCCTTCACCACACGCACGTTGTCGATTCTCATCCCCTCTCCCGATCTCCTTCCATTACCTTTCTTCATCGCCGTCGATCACCGAGCCCTGACGTCGACAGCTAGCCGTCGATCTTGAGACGCCGACGCCCTATGATGCAGTTGTCGTCGATCTTCGGACTGCCCCCTCCACCCTTCGATCGGCTTAGCAGTGCCCTAGCTGCAATCCATCATAGCCTTCTTTTGTGCGAGCCTGGATTGGCGATGCTACAACCACCGGTTGAGTAACAATCTCGATCATCCCTTCTTTTCCTCTACTGCGCCTCTACCGTAGACATCTCCGACCAAGCGGTTGTGTCGTTGGCCATTTGCATCACTGCCCATGCTAGCATGGGAGGTGGATGATGGTAGTAGTAGTCGGGTTGTCCATCCTTTTATTGGCCGAGAAGAGCAACCGTGGTGATTCCCTAGCACAACTAGCAATTCCCCAGCACCACTGCTTCACCGAAGCTGTTTCGACCACAAGTAAGATTCCTATACACTGCTAGCTTTGCTCCGACCACTATAGCTCCACCAGTAGCTAGTCTGGATGGGCACCCCATTGGCCACAGTGAGTTACTGCTGTAGAGAAAGGAAGCCTGATGTTTGGTTTGGGCAACAAATCTCTTTTGGTAAACCTAATCCAGTAGTGATTAGTTCTTCAATTAATAGGTGATTTGTAGATGAGTTGATCAATAAGTAAAAGGTTAATTGATAGATTAGTTGATTTGGAATTGTTAGGTTAGCAAGAGAAGGAAGGGTGGGCAGTAGACCATCTTCCGGTCGTGAACCCCTCCGGTCGTGAGTCACCATTAGCCATCACGAATTTGGTGAGTATGTGGAATGACTAGGTTAATTCAATTAGGGTTTCCTAACCCTAATTAGGATTATATTTGGTTAATTGTATTATGGTAAATTTGTATGATTTGTATTTTATGTTGTAAAGTTTTAATTCGATTTAAAGTAAACTCTTGGACATGAGGATAATCAGTGCAACTTACAATAAAGGCGGTGTTGGGATCTAGCGCGCCAAAGACGCGGAAACGTAGCGGAAAAATAACTACTAGATCCTCTTATCCAGCAGATTCATACGAAGGGAAGAAACAATTTCTATTCATAATCTATACTAAGCTACATGATAGGATTATACCTTTGTTGCCTGCCCTTCGCAATCCCGACAACAACCTCTTCTTGTTTAGATGTAGATCTCAGTGCGTTCAAGCGTCCGCACCTCTACGGTATCCACACGAACAAGCCTTGTCTTTGATTGTCTCACAAACAAAGCAAGATGGAGAGGGAAAACACACAAGGTTGTGCTAGCAACCTATATGTGTGTTTCGGCCAAGAAAAGGGAAGGAGGAAGAAGAAGATCAAGGGGACTTTTCACCTTCTCAAGCTAAGAAAAACTTATGAAAAAAATATCATCCAAATGATATTTATAACCATCTCATGGTATACCAAGAGTCTCCACCCTTTCATCTTCTAATCACCATTTCATCTTCTAATCCAATGACTCAAAATCAACCATTCAATCTAATGGTTGAATTTTGACCATTCAACTTCCTTTGTGAACTCAAATTCACCCAATGAATCTAACCCATTGATTCCCATGTAATTAAACTTAATCCAACAATCGGATCCCTTTGAGTCTAACTCAATGAGTCAAATTCGAATTACACTTAATCCATTGATTCATCACATGAATCCATCTCCATATCAACTTGTTCTTAGTGTGTGACCCTATAGGCTCTCGTAACATTGGCAATGTATCCAAATCAACATTTGCGATACATAAACAATGAGTGGCATCTAGCAAGGCATCATTACTACCTAAGTGACGAGAAAGTCGAGATCCGACCTAACCTGTCTATGGCTATCATCATGTATGACTTGGTCCCTCTATCCTTGATATCTAGATTGATTAATGAGGCATAGACCGTGTCATCCTCTTATCAATCTTTGTGTTTCTTGATCTCCAAGTAAACACACTTATCAAATAAGCTCAATATCTCATATTAACTCATTTACACAAGGTCATGCTTTCTTGTGTCCTACTAATCAAGGGGCCCATAGATATCGCTTCCGTCATATGGAAGAGATAGATCCCATCTACATCACTCACACCCCTCCGCATAATTTATTGCATACCCAGTGATTGACTTTATAGTCCACCCTGTTACGGGTAACGTTTGACAATACCAAAGTATACAACTCCTTATGTAGGGAACCTAGTGACTTCAGGTCTAAGGACTATTCATACCAAGAGTCACAAGAGAATGTTTATGACACTCATACGACGATCCATGAAACATTCTCATGGCGGGTCATTCAGTATATATTATCTAATATATATCCATGTGTCAACCTGATAACTCATATCCATGACTTGTGAGATCAAGTCATCCGCTGACCTACATGCTAGTCTCAACACATTAATATTGTCCTTGTATATTAATGCTCGATTATGAATAGTTAAGAATAGTGTTCTCTACAATATCTCACTATCAATTCAACCAATTGATATATTATAGATAAGAACCTACTACCCAAGGACATTATTATATTTATTCAATCGACACTGAAGTGCAATAAATATAATAACAAACTTTTGCCTTTTATTAATAATGATATGTGATACAATATAAGCCCTTTACAATCATCTCATAATTGGTACTAGGGCTAATACTAACTTGGCCTCTATAGTTTTTTGAACTTAGTGCATGGATTATCTGATGGATTAGGTTGTTTTATCTTGACTTCACTCGTATTTTATCTACGCTTGATACTTATATACTTGATCTTTGAGATGATCTGTTTATTATCTATACAGTCTCATCTTTGGTTATTCCTACTCTGTAGTGTACATACGTGTATGATGTGTATTGTAGGTGTTATCATGTTGATTATGCATATATTAGTGTGCACACGTGTATAGGTGTTGCTACGTATTGTAGATGTTGGTAGACACATGTTAGATCTTTTCATGCATATAGGTATATATATGATTTATGGATCATGTTTCTGGATATATGTATATTTAGTGTGCACACATATCTGATATGTATTATTGGAGGATTATGCTGATTATACTTGAGTTGTATGTATATACATATATGGTGAGTATTATTGGAGGTATCTTGTTGATTAAACCTATGTTGTGGAGTGTGTACACGTGTCTAGTGTATTATTGAAGGTATCTTGTTGATTATATCTATTTGTGTATGCACTCGTGTCTATTATGTTTTATTGGAAGTATTATGTTGATTATATTCATGATATATGTGCATATATGTCAGGTGAGTATTATTGGATGTGTATTGTCGATTATACCTATATTGTTATATGCACATGTGTCCAGTGTGTACTATTGTACGTATCATGTGGATTATACCTTTGTTGTGTGTGCATCGGGTGTGTACTATTAAAGGTATCATGTTGATTATACTCATATGGTGTATATACACGTGTCTAGTGTGTACTATTGGACGATCATGTCGATCATACCTATGTTATGTATGTGCTCACATGTCTGTTGTGTGTGAACATGTGTTGAGTGTATTATTGGTAGTATCATGATGATTTTACCTATGTCGAGTGCCTATATTGTGTCGTTGACTGTATATCCTATCAACTAAGTCTCCTACTAGTGAGTAACCCACTACAATGTTGAGAGAATTTATAGTGATTGTGATATGTATGTCTTGTCAATTAAGTCTCCTACGAGTGAGTGACCGACTATAATGTTGAGAGAATTGACAGTGATCTATCAACTAATTCTTCTACTGGTGAATAACGCACTACGATGTTGAGAGAGTTGACATTAGAGCTGATATGCTTGCTGGGTTATTATACCCTTGGCTGCCCACAGTGATCTATGGTAGAGTGATCTTATGCAGTCCGTAGCTAGATAGGTACTTCCTATTTGCCCACAGTGATCTATGGTAGAGTGATCTTGCGCAGACAAGGACCCTAACATTTCAAACTGCCTATAGTGATCTGTGGTAGAGTGATCTCGTGTAGTCCCTAGCTAGATATCTAGATGTTTTGGTCACTTGCGGATTGTTTGTGGTGGAGCGTTGTTCCCACATATTGCAGATTGTTTTTAGCGGAGCGCTGCTCCCACATATTGCGGATAGTTTGTGGTGGAGCGTTGCTCTTACACACTGTGGATTGTTCGTGGTAGAACGTTGCTTTCACATACTATGAATTTCTTGTGGTGGAGTGTTGGTCCCACATATGATAGATTGCTTATGGTGGAGCGTTGCTTCCACATATGACATATTCTTGTAATAGAGCATAGCTCTCACGTTTGATAATCTATTATTGTTTATCATATATGGCTTATGTCTCACATATATATATATATATATATATATATATATATATATATATATATATATATATATATATATATATATATATATATATAGCCCAGGTGCTATTAATAGGTTTATTGCCGATCCCTAGTGAGTTACTGATTATTATATTGTTTATGTTAGACAGGTACGGGTATATATATTTGTTATGTTATATATATATATGATCATGTTCTTATTTCCTATTGAGACTATATATCTTTGATCGTCTTATACTTTTGTCCATGCACTACCATGTTCTTATTACCCACTGAGTGATCTGCACTTACCATCCCTTGTACCGATTTTTCTTTAACTAGGTAATAGGTAGATGATAGAGGAGTTGCTTTGGGGATCCTGGCTGCTAGTCTCATGTCACATCTGAGATCAGTTTTCCATGCTATTTCGTATTACGCTATTGGTATTTTGTATTTGGATTTAGTAATGTGTTATGTTATTTTGTATATGATTTTGAGCCTTGTGGCCACTTTTATTCATTTTGGATTTTATTGTGGTGTTAGTCATGCCGACATACAGTCAGTCTATTATGTTCTGTTGTTTTTATATTTTGCTTATGTCTTCCGCTGTGTTTTGTTTCAGCCGTGTGGGTTGTTTATCAACTGTATGGTTGTGTTTACTTATAGTCGTGTGGGTTGATTATAAACTATGCGGTTGTGTTTACTTCTAGCCGTGTGGGCTGTTGATAACTTTTCAGTAGCCATATAGCATTGTATACATGTTTCATTTGTCACTGCTATAGGGAGGTGTTGCCTGTTTTTCGTCGGACAACCTTACCCTCGGGGAAGAGGAATAATCAATTTCGAAATTGACCATTCACTCATGAAGAATTTGAAATGTTGATTTGAATTCTTGAATGAAGACCATAAGGCTCTTGTCTTAATGGAGTGTTAAGGCTCATTAAGTGTATTCATTGGATGAAATACAAAAGGCCTTTTTCGTCTCATTTTTTAAGAGAGCATCTTCTTCTTCTCTCTTTTTCCTTTGGCCGAAATTTCCATTGGGGTTCCTAGCACAATCTTGGTTGGTTTTCTTCTCTACTTCGTGAGTTAATGAGATGGACGGAAGGCTTGTTTATGTGAATACCGAAAAAGGCACGGACACGAGATTTGTTGAGATCCTTGTTGTCAGGAATTTGTGTTTACGCAACAAAGGTATAACTCCCTTTCAACAAATTTAGTATATGGTTTTCTCCTTCTCATAGATCTTCTGAAAGGAGAGTTAGTTTTCCACTATGCTTTTTGTGTGTTTAGCATTCTAAATCCTTACACTAACAGATCGATTTTTTTGTTTGACCAAAGTTTAGGGCTTATAAAACTTAAACTCTTAAGCCCAACATAAAAAGGTTACATTTTAATTTTTTTTTAATTGAGCTTTAAATTTAAAAGTCCAAACTAAAAAAAATCATAAAAACCTTGTATTATTTCTGCGACGCCTAGATAATTTGATCGATTAGTCGGTGCCTTGGTCACCTAATCTCACCTAGGCACCAAGCCCGCCTAAGCTAGCCGACTAGTATGTTTTTAATACGGCTGGCTGGCTCGTAGTGCCTAGGTGTATACCTAAGACGATTTTTAGAACACTAATTCTTTACAACTGGCTTCAAGGCTCTATTTATAGCCTATTGATTAAAGTGATTGTTTTGATGATGTGGCAATTAGGGGCACATTGATTAACTAAAGGTGCCTCCAATCGGATAAAGTTTGCCAACATTCGACTGATATAACTGAGTGGAGGCACCTCAGTGTAGGATCAGAAAGATACTAGGGGTGAATAGTAATCGTCAAAAATTGATAGCAAATTAAATCGAAGTACGCAACGGAAGAATAAAACAACAATGCTAACGAACCAAATTTTACTTGGTTCGGAGCCTTCGACAACTCCTACTCCAAGGCCCACACTCATCGAGTGCTTTCGTTAGGCAATCCACTATCAATTCATAGATGTATTATAGGAATTGGTTACAAGAACTAAAAAGAATAAAGTTATCAACACAAAAAGGAAATTTGAAGGACTCTTCATTCTTCGAACTTTAGAGCGGCCTTTCAGTGTCGTCAGGGCTTTTTTGGAGTAGTACACAAGAGAGACGATCATAGTAGTTGTTGTTCTAAAGCTCCCGGTCGAAGGCCTTTAAATACGTTCATTCCGGGTATCTGGACCATGTGGCTCGACCAATCGACGTGCTCCACATTAGCTTTTGAATGATTTTTACTGTCCGGTTGTCAGGTCCCACGAACCTAACTAGACTTCCTGCCAGATATCAGGTCTCATGGACCTATCTGGAATTCCCACCAGTTATCAAGTCCTATGGACCTAGCTGGAATTCAGCCTTGTGTCAGGTCCTTCAGACCAGTCAACTCCTACACACTTGGTCAAAAGTTTAGACATACACTACATCTAACTTTAACCTATTTGTCATACATCAAAACCAGATTATTAGTGCAACCTACACCAACAATCTCTCCCTTTTTGATATAATGACAACTTGATTAAAGTTAGAAAAAAATACAATAAAGTAATAAAGCAAGCATTAAGCATGAAATGTTTAAAGTAAGTTGATTTTTCTAACCTAACCCACTATCCTCCCCCTTTGGCATACATTAAAACATAAATGCATAAATAATAAAGGTTTAGCACAATAAGCACTTCAAATAATATTTTTGACAAAGGTAAAAACTCAGGTTTATTTGAGGGAGGAATAAATATTTTTAAGAAAAAAATTTTCCAAGACTCTTTTTTAAAATAATTTTCAAAGTATTTTTGTAGGACATTTACAAAAAAACTTCCAATGAAGTTTTTAAAACAATTTCCAAAATAAGTTTCAAAATATGGTTTTGAAAATAAACTTTTCAAAATACAGTTTCCTTAAAAAAAATTTTTAAGGAAGATTTTCAAGGTAAGAAAAAAATTTTAAGGCTCTTTTTTAAAATAAATTGTAAGTAAAGTCCAAGAAAACTTTAAAAATTTCTAAGTAATTTTTTCTAAGAAAACTTTTGTCAAAGATTTTTGAGTAAACTTTTTTAAGTAAACAGTAAAGATTTTCAAATAAAATTTTTGGCATGTAAGACTTTTGAAAAGAACTTCAAGGAAATTCCTTTATAATTGTTGAGTAATCTATTTTCAAAAAAAAAAATTCGAAGTTAAATTTTTCAAAGAAAAAAAATGATAATTCTTATAAAACCTAAGCCGCATGAATTCTACACAATCAAAATAAGAATTCTAATAGGAAAAATAAGAACATGTGAGCATGGATTTTCGTTTCATCGAAGACATGACATAAGAAATATAAATACATAAACAAATATGACAAGGAACCTGATTAAAGAGTCATTCTTGTCTTTAGCGTCGTCCAGAAATAATCCCTGTGAAAGAAGATGCAATGGAAAGAAAAGAAAGGTCTTCCAAGGGGCTTAGGGGTAACGACGTCGAAAAGCTTTAGGTCAATGGGTAACCAAAAGCTCTATCAAGATTTTCATGCTAAGACAAACCTTATATATAGTGAACATTTATTGTCAGCCCATAGATAATAATAGATGCGGGACTATAGGTCCATATATATACTGAACATCTATTATCAACATATAGATAATAATAGATGCGGGACTATAGGTTCTACACATACAAGGTCTACATCCAACAACTGAAACAAAATAAGCCTAAGTTAGATCAATTTAATGGGTTCAGTTTGTACTCATATGCATAATTTATAATTAAACCCACCAATTAGAGATAATAACCAACAATCTCTCACTTGGGCTATTTATGAGTTGTATATGGAATACAAGTAAAACTTTAGTTGATATCAAACTTTATGGATATAGAATACCCTGTAAACGATCTGGTCCATTAACTTTATTAGTATAGGACTAAAGAGGTTATACTGTATATGATTATAACAAGCCACAATAGTAATCATAATACTAATGTCATTAATGACATAGATCAAGATGTAGATATTAATTTTCAACTGGTCCTAAGATGACCTCAAAAGAGGTTAGATCATATTTACGAAATACTGTATGCTAAACTGCAATCGCAAATCATGATCAACTTTATGATTTCAAAAGAAATCTATATTATATTTATAAACACCAAATGCTAAACAACAACAGTAAATGATGATATCACAGTCAGAGTGTCAGACAAACATATAAATTCTCATTAATATTTTAAACTTTAAGTACGTACAATAATCAAAACAAAATATTTGTCTTTATTATCAAATATAGAGCAATAAAATAAATACAAACTCTCACTAGATGAGTTCTTCCATAAGAAGGACTTTCATATCCACAACATGTGCATGAAACACCTTAGACACTAAGCCTTTAGTGAGTGGATCGACTAACATGGAATCTATGCTGATGTGCTCTACCATAATTTGACTACTCTGAACTCTTTCTTTAACCGCTAGAAATTTGATGTCGATATGCTTGGACTTCGATGAACTGCGGTTGTTCTTGGCATAAAGTTTTGTAGCTTTATTATCACAGTAGATTCTCATTGACTTGTCAATGCTATCAATGATATGTAATGTTGTGATGAAGTTTCGCAACCAAATCCTATGATTAGATGCTTTATAGCATGCGACCAACTCTGTCTCCATATAGTAGAAGTAGCTACTAGCGTTTGCTTGACGCTCTTCCAAGATATAGCCCCTCTAGTAAGCATGAAAATATAGCTCGAGGTAGATCTCCTACTATCCAAGCATCCAGTAAAATCGGAGTCTGAATATCTAATCACCTCCAGATGATATGATCTCCGATATGTGAACATATGTCCTTTAGCTCTTTACAAATACCACATCACTCGCTTTACCACTTTCTAGTGCGATGGTCCTGGTTTACTTACATATCTGCTTAACATCCCCACTATAAATGCTATATCTGGTCGAGTACAAACTTGTGCATACATGAGACTTCCCACTGCTGACGCATATGGAAATTGTTTCATCTCCTTTATTTCAAGTTCAAGTCATGGACACTGTTGCAAGCTGAACTTGTCACCTCTTGACACAGGTGTATCACCAGGTGTACAGTTCTGTATACCATACCTTATAAGCACCTTTTCAATATAGGCTTGTTGTGAAAGTCCAAGAATGTCTCTTGAATCATCACGATAGATCTGCATACCTAAAATAAAGAATGTTTCACCAAGATCTTTCATTTCAAAATTATCAGATAGAAATGACTTGGTTTGATGTAGCATACCATTATTATTGCTCGTAAGCAATATATCACCCACATACAAAACAAGTATAACAAACTTGCTCCCACTGAACTTGACATATATGCACTGATCAATGGGGTTCTCTTTAAATCCAAATGAGGTAATCACTTGATCAAATTTTTGGTACCACTGACGGGACGCCTACTTAAACCATAAATGGACTTTTTTAATCTACATACTAGGTGCTTCGAGTCTTTAGACTCAAAGTTCTCTGGTTGTACCATATATATAGACTCCTCTATGACTCTATTGAGGAATATAATTTTTACGTCCATTTGATGTAACTCTAAATCATAATGAGCTACAAGTACCATGATTACTCTAAGGGAATCTTTCGTTGACACAGGTGTGAAAGTCTCCTTATAATCAATGTCTTCTTTCTAAGCAAATCCCTTGGCAACAAGACGCGCCTTATACTTTTCGACATTACCCCTTGAATCTCGCTTGATTTTAAATATCCATTTATAACCAACGGGATTCTTTCCTTCAGACAATTCGATAAGTTCCCAAACATCATTGTTTGTCATAGACTTCAACTCTTCTTACATGACATTAATCTACCTTTCAGAGTTAGAGCATTGTTTGACTTTTAGAAAGATGTAGAATCACCTTCCAACCATATGTCAAAGTTATGCTCTTGGAGATAAACATAATCACGAAATTTACGGTTCTCCTTTCCCTTATGGATCGCCTTAAAGGTACTTGTGTTTCAGGAGGTTGAGGTATTTGCTCATCAATATGAGACAATACTTCAATTTTAATGGCAGACTCCTCCAATTGCATTGGAGATGTCATGGAAATATCCTGGTTCACTACGCTCACTAGATGTGTAATGCCCATAATGTGCAGTATGGTAACCACGTCGCTACTGATCGCACTAGTAGTGACCACAGGAGGATTGTCAATGCATTTCTCAAAAGATATTTCCCTTACCTTATCACTCCCACTATCCTCAATGAACTTAGCATTTCCCGTTTCGAAGAAGGATCTATAAGAGGATCATAAAATTTATACCTTCTTGACTTCTTAGAATAATCTATAAAATTGCAGCTAACTGTTCGTGAGTCTAGTTTCCTTTCATTAGGCATGTAAGGCCTAGCTTCAGCTGGATAACCCCAAACATGTAAATGCCTAATTCTAGGTTTTCTACCCGTCCATATCTCGAATAAGATTTTAGTTACTGTCTTACTAGATAATCTATTGAGTAGGTAAACTGTAGTCTTGAGTGTTTCACCCTACAAAAACTCTGGTAGAGAAGTGAAAGTCATCATACTTTTTACTATGTCTTTTAGGATTCGATTGTGACGCTCAGCTATACCATTCTGACTGAGTGTACCAGGTATGGTATATTGAGGCATAATCCTACACTCTACAAGATACTTCGCAAAAGGTCCTGAACATTGTTCACCTGATCTATCATATCGACTGTAATATTCACCTCCATGGTCGGATCAGACAGCTTTAATTTTCTTATCTAGTTGAAGTTCAACTTCGGCTTTGAAAATTTTGAACATGTCCAAAGATTGTGATGCCTTATGAATAAGGTACAGATAGCCAAATCTGAAATAGTCGTCTATGAAGCTAATAAAATATGTGAGTTCATTCTAAGATGTCTTAGGGAATGATCCACAAATATCCATATGTATTAGCTCTAAAACGTCATTACAATGGCTAGCCCCCATATTCCTTTTGTTAGTGGTCTTTCCCTTAACACACTCTATGCAGATATCAAAGTCTGACATGTTAAGGGAATCGAGAATTCCATGTGATATTAACCTTTCTAAGCATTGTTTGGATATATGTCCTAAACGCCTATGCCACAACATGGAAGAATTCATGTCGGTCAATTTACGTTTCGTACCTATACTATGTATTATTACATTGTCAATCATAAGAGTAAAGGTATTCAATTTATAAATCTTATCAACCAACGAACCATTGGAACCAACACTGAATTAAAGAAAATATTGAAAATTCCATTTCTAAATAAACAAGAATAACCTGATTTGTCTAAACAAGAAATTGAAATTAAATTTCCTCGAAAAAACAGTACAATAAATATATTTTCTAAATCTAGAAAAACATTGGTTCCTAATCAAAGCCTAAACACACCAATCGACTCGACTTTAACCTTCTTTCCATTTCCTGTATAGATGTATCTTTTGTTGGATCGAGAAATTCTCTAGAGGGGGAGGGGGGGGTGAATAGCGATTTAAAAAAAAACTATCGTATCGAGAGTAAGCAACGGAAGAAATAAAACAACGCTAACACAAACCAATTTGCTTGGTTCGGAGTCTTGGTCGACTCCTACTCCAAGGCCCGCACTCGTTGAGTGCTTTCGTTGGGCAATCACTAATAGTTCATAAAATCATATTACAATTTTGAGTACAAGAACTATTAACAACAATATCGACAACAAAATAAAGGAAAGAAAAACTCTTTAGCAGTACGTTGTTGGTGTAGCGTCGCAGCGTCGTCAGAGCACAGCGCAGTAGAGCAGATATCGTTGTTGTTGTCTGAAGCTCTAGAGAAGACCTCCTTATATAGGAAGCTCCGGGTGCTCAGATCCTTTCCGGGCGCCTGGACTGTGACGTAGCCCAGCCAACCAGAGCGCTCCACGTTACGACGTCGCTTGGGGATAACTTTTGCATTCCAGGCGCTCGGATCCCTTTCGGGCACCCGAACCTTTATTTTCCAACTACCTGCAAGAAAACGTTAGTCTGAGGTAAAATACAAATTATATTACCCTGCAAAATAAATTGTTAGTACAGTTATATAAGAAATGAGTAGTAATTAGATTCCGTCTCACCGAGATCGAAATCTAGTCAAGATCTCAACTTAAAGTTCCAAAATGATTCTAAGTTGGAACAGCGCCTAAGTTCCCTTCCCGGGAACGCATCCTCACAGTCACTCCCCTCCAGTGACTTATCTTAACTTACCTGCTAGGCGTCCGGTCAGCCCTTCGACCCGTCTGAACTTCGTGCCAGCTATCCAGTCGGCCCGTCGACCTAGATGAGCTTCATGCCAGACATCTGGTCAACCCGTCGACCTGTCTAGACTTCGTGCCAGCTATCCGGTCAGCCCGTCAACCTAGTTAGGCTTCGTGCCAGCTATCCGATCGGCCCGTCGACCTAGCTAGGCTTCTCCTGCACAATTGGTCACAATGTTAGATCACAATGAAACTAACTTAACTTATTTTGTCATTCATCAAAACCTGAGTTAGACCATTAGTGCTAACCACACCAATAATCTCTCCCTTTTTGATGCAATGACAACCTGATTAAGTTAGTGAAAAAATATGCAATAAATAAGCACTTACAAGCAAAGAAATGATGTTAAGTTAGTCTTGTTTTATTTTTGGTAATTTTTCATTGCTAACTAACTTAAACCACATAACCCTCCCCTTTTGATATTTATCAAAAAAAAATGTAGGATAGATAAAAATAAGTGAATAAGAAAAATAATGCAATAGAGAATTCCAACTAAAATTAGATTGACTTGGGGAGTTTAAAGTAGAAAATTTTGCTTTAAAATTTTTCTTTTAAGTTTTTTTTAAATAACTAAGTTTTGAAGAATCAATTTAACTTTCAAAATAAGCTTGCAAATGGAAGACAATATTCAAACATAAGCTGTATAGAGGCTAATTTTCAAAAAGTAAAATAAACAAAGCCAATTTTAAAGCTAACTTTGTAACATTCAAAAAGCTAAATTTTTATAGTAATTTTCAAGTATTAAGTTCTGAAACAGTTAGTTTTTCTAAAATAAATTTATATAAATTTTTAAAAATTAATTTGTATAAAATTCATCTTTAGATTATAAAAGGTAAGTTTACAAACTCTAATTTTTAAAGTCAACAAAATCTAATTTTCAAAACTGAGTTTGTAAAATTCAATTTTCAAAAACTTAGTTTATAAAAGTTCATTTTCAAGAGTGGGTAAAAAAATATTTTTCAAAACTAAAGAAAAGAAATTTGAATTAATCCTCCCTCTGAACCTGACATAAAAATCTGTCTAACCAGTTAGTTACTTACTGACTATCAGAGGATAACAGCTTTCACTTGGTTAGTCAGGTTAAGTCAATTGTAATCAGTTAGTGTTTTACTAAACTGAGTAACTTAACTTGATTGATATGTGTTTTGTATTTAGCGCGCAGACTTGTGTTGATGCTCTGACATAAGCATCTTAAGTCTAGGCAATCTGCCTATGCATCTCACACCTTTCTAAGTTTAGAAATACACAAACAAGTTAGCCCTAGTGTGTTCGTAAGATGCTCAAACCTTAGATCTATAGGAGCATGCTTTCTAAGGGATTGATCTATTCTAAGGCTAAAGCTGATTTTCAAAAATTCTAAAAATAGGAAATTTGAAAACATAAAAGTTTTATCCTAGAATTTAAGAAAAACATTTTTGGAAACGATTTCTGTAATTTAAGAATCCTAGTCTATTAAACACATTCTTAACTTCCATCGTAGATTGCTAAACTCACTTTCAGGGAGAGGTTTAATAAATATGTTAGCTAAATTAGACTTGGACTCAATGTATTTGAGTTCAATATCTCCTTTAGTGACATGATTCATGATAAAGTGGTGCCTAATTTCAATGTATTTTGTTCTTGAATGATGCATAGGATTTTTTGTTAAATTAATTGAGCTAATATTATCAATTAATACTTTTACATTTGTGTGGTTTAAATTAAAATATTTTAAGGTGTGTTTCATCCATAGTAGTTGTGCGACACTCTCTCCTATAGCTATATACTCTGACTCAGTTGTGGATAGGACAACACAGTATTGCTTTCTACTAAACCAGTTGACAAGTGATGGACCTAGTAATTGACATCCACCACTTGTGCTTTTGCGGTCTAATTTACACCCAGCATAATCTGAGTCAGAATAGCCTATTAACTCAAAATTATTAGTTCTAGGATACTAAATTCCTACATTTGACGTTCCTTTAAGGTATCTAAAGATTCTTTTGACTTGAGTCAAATGAGATTCTTTAGCACAAATTTGGTATCTAGCATATATACTAACTGCAAATAAAATATCGGATCGACTTACAGTTAAGTACAGTAGGCTACCTATAGTACTCATATAGTATTTTAAGTCAATTGGTTTTCCATTGGGGTCGTCATCTAGGATTGTGTTAACTGCCATAAGTGTCTTTATTTCTTTAGTATTTTCCATCCCAAATCTTTTTAGTAACTCTTTGGTGTATTTTTGTTGATAAATGTAATTACCCTCATTTGTTTGTTTGATTTGTAGTCCTAAAAAGTAAGTTAATTTTCCTACTAGACTCATTTCAAATTATTGTTCCATTAGATTGTAAATTCTTCTAGGAATTCTGAGTTGGTTGAACCAAAGATTATGTCATCTACATAGATTTGGGCTATAAAAATATCCTCTTTTATTGTTTTAACAAATAGGGTTGGGTCGATTTGACCTTGGTTAAACCCTTTTGATATTAGGAAAAAGGTTAACCTTTCATACCATGCCCTAGGTGCTTACTTAAGTCCATATAAGGCTTTCTTTAACTTAAAAACATAGTTAAGGTGATCTAGACTTTCAAATCTAGGTGACTGTCCTACATAGACTTCTTCTTTTATTAGTCCATTTAGAAAGACGGATTTGACATCCATTTGATACAACCTGAACCCTTTATGGGCTGTATAATTGAGTAACATTCTAATGGACTCCAATCTAGTAATTGGGCCATCAGTTTCATTATAGTCAAGCCCCTCTACTTGACTAAACCCCTTAGCAACTAGCCTAGCTTTGTTTCTAGTAATTTTCTAAGTTTTGCTTAATTTATTTCTAAACACCCATTTTGTTTCTATTATCTTCTTATTTTTGGGTGGTGGTACTAAGTCCCAAACTTCATTTCTTTTAAAATAAGCTAGTTATTCTTACATAGCTATGACCCAATCTAGGTCAAGTAAAGATTCAGTTATGGTTTTGGGTTCGATTTTTGAAATCAGAGATATTTGACTCAGGTTTCTAAAGGATGACCTAGTTTGAATCCTTAGGTCTGGATCACCAATTATTTGGTCAATTGGATGATTTAGGTTGACTCTAATGGTTCTAGGAGGTTGATTTTATTGAGGTTCTTCTTCCTCTTCATAATTTAAATATTGATTGGTTCCTTCTTGATTAATGTTGCCTTGAATAAACTCAATTAGTTGAAGTTGGGTTTATTCTAGGTTTTGTTTCGATTCCTCAAACTTTACATTGGTGGTTTCTTCAATTCTTAGTGTAACCTTATTGTATATTCTGTAGCCCCTACTATTTAGTGAATATCCTACAAAAATTTCATTTTCTATTTTAGACGTGAATTTTTCTAAGTGTTCTTATCACGCCCCAGGTAGTCCCTGCCAGAAAAAATTTCGCCAGCATCTCCCTTGTACGGGTGACAATATGAAGCCAGAATACATATATCCATACATCGGCCCACACGGCTGGAACAATACTATACAAATAATAACCAAACCACGCAGTTTATATCAACATTCCACACAGTTTAATATGAACAATCCATGCATTTTAATATAAAGAAAAAAATGATATAGAAATCATCGCAGATATATGTATAACATCCTACTCCACTACAACGAAGAAAACGAAATCCACGAAGTAATGAAAATATCCGCAACAGAAAACAAAAGTAGCAAACCCAAAGGTTCAACATAAAGTCCACAATACAAAACCCACATCACCAGTATATGCATAGAAACCATACCAGAAACCAATAATAAGGAATCCTCGCGACAAGGGGGGCTAGCGACTGGAATATCTCCCGACGGCATCAACCTGAAAGGTAGTAATATAACGGTGTGAGTCCAAAGAATTCAGCAGGTAATCCAATAGATATGTACAACAATATATAACTACTAGTAACAATCCTATGGTACAACATCCTAACAGTACAACATATAGTACAGTCTCCTAACAGTATAACAGGTATGCATAACTGAATAAACTGCAGTAACCAACAATAAGCATGTAATACAGTCTACTGCAAGAATAATAAGAAATGCATAACTGAAATAAATTGTACTCACCTGCGAGGCTTGTGCAACTGACTGTGAACATACACAGATAAAAATAGTCAGAGCAAAAGCATATAACCTGTATGCATATCAATCATATGCAATCACCAAAATGCATCAATCACAAATAATGCAATCTGTGCATATGATGTAAATATGACATGGTCACCCCTAACGCCAGTCGACCATCTCACACGCGATGGTGAGACCGAGTGGATAGCGCTGTGACACTGTGCACTCTCCCATCACTACCCCTGAAGAGTGACCGAGTGGATGTGATACCGTCGGAGTACACCTATCCTCCTACCTCAAACATAGTGAGGGAGCACAATGCTCTCATCTCCCGGTACGCAATGACGGGGAGGGACCCCGGCATGCTACCACGTTGTCATCGTACTACCCATGAGCACCCCAGCGGAGCACTACCGAGCAACCTACCATACACACCCTGAGTGTTGTGCCACGACCCATGCAGTGAACATGCTGTGTGCAGGCCTATGTAGCTGACCGACGAGCTTAATAATAATGGAGTTGTCAATCGCCCAGTATGCAATCATGCAATATGGTGCATGCGGCTACAGTATGCCATACCTGAACATATCCTCCTTCATATGTGTAGGTGCCAAAAAGATAAACACATATATAACAAGGATAATAAACAACATGAATCCAACATCACATATCCAACATATCTATCAACTAATCCAGTATCGAGGGAATCACAATAAATTCCTCTATCTCTATGAACACAGATAAACATAGCCAGAAAGAAAAACATGCCAGACTAATGTATAGCAGCTAACAGTAGAAGCATGTATCAGGTATCAACTAAACTAAACCCAGGGAAAGTGCTAAACTACCAATCACTAGTAATTATATATAAACTATACATATCATAAGACAATATCGAAAAGATAAGTCAAAGGGTACCCGCCTCAAATAAAAGGTACTATCATGCCAAATCCAAAGTCGAGACGCCTGTCTCGAATCAGAGTCCTGTATCAAACAAACAAACAATATATATATATATATATATATATATATATATATATATATATATATATATAATTTAGCTAAATCCAAATGAATAGCTAAATAAAATTCCTAAAACTAAATTAAGGTAAAAGCCTAATCAACATAATCTCAACCTACCTAATTAAATCTAACGGTCAATTAGGGTTAGTTACCTAATCCCTAATCACCAATTAGATTAGAAATCCTATATACACATAAACCTAATTCATATAGTAATACAATTTAACCCTAAACCAATACATCATGTATCAACTAATCATGTATTAATTACTCCTACACTTATCTCAATCAAGCTACTGGAAAGACCTCACAATCCCAATTCTTGCTAACACTTTAACAATTTCAGCTCATAGAAAATAGAACTCACCTCACTGAAATCAACCGGATCAAGAAGGAGAAAGTGGTGATCGACAACAGTAACTATCCACAGCAAACAACCTACTAGAATCAAGAACAAGAAACCTCACAGCCGAGTCGGTTGATCCACTGCACAAGTATGTTGCTGCCAGGAAAGGTAGCTGCTGTTGGAGAGTTGTCGGAACCAAGAACAACTCCACAGGACATATCTCACTGCTGGAATTGATCAGATCAAAGTAGTAGATCAAACAATGGAAATCACATATCAATATTGAAATCCAAGAATCAAACAACAGCTTATCTAACAACCAAATCTTACCTCACTGATCCCCAATGTCTCTAAATCCGTAACCTAATCCAGCTGCGAAGAAAATGAGACTCAAGAACAGAGAAGGATTAGCATCAAAGGGAAAGAAAGAAATGGGCGACTGTGCTAGGGCACGAGTTGGAGGAATAGAAGAAGAAGGTTCGGTTACTTACCACCGGAGCCCTAACTGCCTCCTCCACACCGGTGATCGAGTGGATCTTGCTCGATCCAGTAGCGTCGGTTCATCCCCGTGAGAGAACTAGTGGCGAGGAGAAGAGATCAGAGCTAGAAGGAGAAGGGCCTCTACTGGATCTGGGCTTACTAGGCGTCAATGCCGGCAAAGGAAGATTGCCGAAGGTCGAAGCTCCGTTCCTATTGGTGTCGATTCGTCCATGAGCGAGAGGCAGCGTGAGCAGAGCGGATTGGGGCAGATTTAGGGAAGAGAGGAGGAAGGCTCGGGTTCGGGCGTTTGGGAAATAAAAAGAAAAAGAAATGAAATTTATAATATAAACATTTCCTCACTTAAACCGGTATCCCAAACAGGCTTTATCCGAACTCGAAATTGATCCCCTCAAAACCTGTCTTACGAGCTCCGAAACATTCTTAGAAAATTTCTAAAAATTCTGAAAAAATTCTATAAGGCTATTTCCCAAATAACCCTATTTATTTAAATTTTCCAATATCTTACAGTTCTCTTGTGTTTAGTATGAAGGCAGGATAACCAAATATTTTAAAGTATTTTATATTGGGTTGTTTATTATAATATATTTTGAAGAAGGTTTTGTTATATGTTTTATTTAATGTTATTCTATTTTGCATATAACAGGCTGTACTAACAGCTTCTGCCCAAAAGTACTTAGGTAGATTATATTCATTTAGCATTGTTCTAGAGGTTTCAAGTAGAGTTCTATTTTTTCTTTCTACAATTCCATTTTATTGAGGTGTTTTAGGACACAAGAATTCATGATGATATTCATTTTCAAGACAATTTATTAAAGTTATGATTTTTAAATTCTCCCCCATTGTCACTTCTGATTCTTTTAATTTTAAGGTCTTTTTCATTTTCAATTTTCTTGCAAAAGTTTGTAAATATTTCAAAAGTTTCATCCTTATTTTTTAAAAAATTTACTCATGTGAACCTAGAATAGTTGTCTATTATCACTAGATAGTATAAACTTCCATTTATTGATTTGACCCCATGGGAGTCAAATAAGTCTAAGTGTAGAAGTTTTAGTATTGAGTTGGTTTGAGATTGATTAGTTGGTTTGTGAGTAGATTTTGTTTGTTTTCCTTGTTAACATACATTACATATTGTTGAGTCTAAGTTAGGTAATTTCGGTAATCCTCTAACTAATCCTTTTAATTTGCTTATATTTCTAAAATTTGTGTGTGACATTCTTCTATGTCATAACCAAGTTTTTTCTTTTTGTGTTAAATAACACTTAATTGAAGAAGTGATTAAGTTAATTGCATAGATGCTGTCTTTTCTAAACCCTTTTAGATTTATCGAAGGATTATCTAAGTGCTTTATTAAGCATTCTGAAGATAAAAACCTGACCTTATATCTAGTGTCACATAGTTGACTAATACTGAGAAGATTATACTTGAAATTTTCAACAAGTAATACATTTGTAATAATAAATTTAATTTTAAGTTCAATGTTACCTATGTCAATTACCTTGAGTTTGCCGTTGTTTCCAAAGATAAATATTCCTAAGCTTTTGTAGGTAAGTTGGGTGAATTTGGTGTGATCCCAATCATATGTTTGGAGCAACCACTGTCCAAGATCCACTTGATTTCCTAAAATGGGTAGGAGTTAGGGTTAGTCTGAGTTTGATTTTAATTTTACTTAATATGATTCTTAAGGATAATTTTTTGAGTTAAAAAGATTTTTAAAGTAATTTTTTAAGTTAAAATATTTTTTTAAAATATTTTTTAAGTTAAAATAATTTTTTAAAATAATTTTTAAGTCAAAATAATTTTTTTAAGTCAAAATAATTTTTTTAAGTTATAATAATTTTTTAATTTAAAATAATTTTTTAAAAAATATTTTTTAAGTTAAAATAATTTTTAAGTTAAAATAATTTTTAAGTTAAATTAAAATTTTTTAAGTTAAAATAATTTTTTTAAAAAATATATATATATATTTTAAGTTATAATAATTTTTAAGTTAAATTAATTTTAAGTGAATTTTAAAGGTAAACTGAAATTGAATTTTCAGTTTTAATTTAATTTATGATTTTGGTCCTTAGTTATTTCACCCGATCTAAAT
The DNA here is from genome assembly GCF_018446385.1 of Zingiber officinale. Lineage (NCBI taxonomy): Eukaryota > Viridiplantae > Streptophyta > Magnoliopsida > Zingiberales > Zingiberaceae > Zingiber > Zingiber officinale. Next base: position 87,549,406 of record NC_055988.1, read on the forward strand.
TTTCAATCTGGGAATCCTATAATTTTGAGAGATGAGTTAAATTCGATATTTAGGGTTTGGTTTTAACTTTGTGTTAGATTCAGGTTTAGCTTTGGGCTCAATAAACAAACATTTCTTTGGATAAACTTCTGGGCTATGATGAGCCACTTGGACATCATTACAGTAACCATGCCTTCGAAGTTTTCCAAATAGTCCTATCTGTTGGTGCAACCTTAAGTCAAGGTTGACCTGGTTGACCCGACTCGAGTTGACCTGACTCGAGTTGTATTTTGATGTTTGACAAGAACAAAAGAGTTGTATTTTGATGGGAGATTGTTGGTGCAACTGTAGGTCAAGGTTGACCTAGTTGACCAAGCGTAAACCTTGGTCATGGTTTCGATGTTTGACAATACAGAAAGACATGTAGACATGGACAATGCAGGTGCAGCTGTCCATACGGAGAGATACTGATCAGGGTCTGATCAGGTTGGATGAAGAAGAGTCAAGTAGGTTAAGGTTGACCGGATACTTGACTGGGGAGTCCTAACTGGGATGTTAGGCAGTTCGGAAAGTCCTGGTGAGTGAAACCAGGCAGTCGGGAAATCCTGGTGAGTGAAGCCAGGTGAAAATCCTAGTGAGTGAAGCTAGGTGAAAGTGAAAGTCCTGGTGAGTGAAGCCAGGCAGTTGGAGAAAGTCCTGGTGAGTGAAGCTAGGCAGTTGGGAAATCCTGGTGAGTGAAGCCAGGTGAAAACCCTAGTGAGTGAAGCTAGGTGAAAGTCCTGGTGAGTGAAGCCGGGCAAGGGAAAATCCAGATGGATCAAGGGTGATCGGACATCTGGTGTTGAGAAGGTCAAGTAGGTCAAGGGAGTGATCGGATACTTGACACGAAGAGAAAAGTCCAAGTGGGTCAAAGGGATTGACCGGACACTTGGTGGGGAGTCTTAGCAGGTCAAGGGAGTGACCGGATGCTAAGCATGATGTACCAACAGGTCAAGGTTGACCGGATGTTGGTTTGGAAGGTTTGGGGCTTGGTTTGGGCAAAAACCAAGCTCTGGATCGATCAGTGGATCGATCCAGTGATACACTGGGTATCTGGATCGGTCTGGTGACTGATCAGTAACCAAACAGAGTGTTATCTGATCGGTCTGCAGACCGATCAGGAAACAACAATCAGAGGCAAGAAGTTCGGGAGAAAAGCATGCTGATCGGTCCCTGGACTGATCAGAGGAAGCTCTGATCGGTCCCCATGACCGATCAGCAGCACTCTGGACCGATCAGGGTGGAGCCTGATCGGTCCAGCCCTAGCCATTGGGCTTCTCTGTTCTGGTCTTTTTGCTTGCAGGTTCGCAGGTTAGCCAGGATATCAGGGGATATAAGAAGAGATCGAGGGTTGCTGACAACTACTCTTCTTCTTCCTCCTCGAGCTGCTGTTCTTCTGAAAGCTGTGCTTGAGCTTTGCTGAGCTCCGAAGCTTCGGGGGAGCTTCTTTGACTGAGTTGCTTGTTGGCATTCGTCCGTGAAGTTGGTGCTTCATCCGGGACTTCAGTCGACGAGAAGGCAAGCGAGTATTTGTACATTTATTGTGTATTTTGTTCTTGCTATTCTTTGTACTCCTTATTGCTGTTGCAAAGTTCTTGTGGCGAGGTTTCTCCACCCATAAGGAGTTTATATTAGCCGGTTTTCCGGGGACTCATCCACCGACGGATTGATAGGCTTCGTCCACATTACGGACACACCGAGGAGTAGGAGTTTCATCTCCGAACCTCGTTACATCATCGCGTTGAGGTTTGATCTTCTTGTCTTTGTTTCTATTGTTTTATTTTCCGCTGCGCTAACCCTAATTTGTAGAAAGAAACGAAGAATTTGGGGTCGGCTATGTTGGAACCCCGAGGTGTTTTGATGTGATCAAACAAGTTAAGTTAGGTCCTGCGTTGTTTAACCCTTGTGTCTAAGTGTGCAGGAACTTAGGAACACAGGAAGTCGAGCGGAAGACGCGGCTAGCGAGAAGGACGGCACGGGAGAGAGCCGACGGGCTCGGTGCGTCCGAGGGACGAGGTGTCCGCGGAAGAGTACACCGGTGGACGAGAAGAACGTGCGCGACGTTCGAGGGACGAGAAACCGGGAAGGAAGGCTGCTCGAGGAGAAGGCCGGAATATGGGTTCGGGTGAGCCCTATTCCGGATGGCCGAGATCACCCAAGCTAGTGGAGCCGGAACAGAAGACCCGGACCGAGACGAGCTGAACCGAAGCGAAGGCCCGGACGAAAAAGTCAACAGAGTTGACTTTGGGGTCCGGCGCCCGGAACCATCCGGGCGCTCGGATTCTCCGGGCGCCCGGAATGAGGTTTTGACCGATCGAGTCAAACTCGATCCAACGCGTTGGGGATAAAGTTTTATCCCCAGGGCGCACCCTTCGGGCACCTCGACCAAGGCTATAAATATAGCCTTGGTCCAGCATCAATTAATCAATCATAACTTGTAATCAACTTCTGTGTGCTTTACTTTTCTTCTTGTACGTTCAACGCTGTAAGAGGATACTCCGCCCAGAGGAGAATCAGATAGTGCGCTTACATTCCTTGGATTAGCAATCCCCTGATTGCAAACCAAGTAAAACTCTGGTGTCTGTTTTTCTTTACTTAGTCTCTTTTATTTATTTATTACAAGTGTTCATTATATAGTTGAAATCCGAGAAAGGTTCGTGTTTTAATTTGTAGGGCAATTCACCCCTCCCCTCTTGCCGGCCTCCAAAGGGACCAACAAGTGGTATCAGAGCAAGGACGCTTCAGGAGGACTAACCGCCGATCGAAGCAACAAAGATGGCCGGACCAAGCATCGTTCCACCAAAATTCGAGGGGAACTTCACAGACTGGAAGTGTCGTATGGAGGTATTTCTAAAAACCGAGATTGAAATTTATTTTATTATGAAATACGGTTTTGTAGCTCCAACAAATCAGAACGGTGAAGAAAAAGAAGAAAGCAATTGGACAAAAAAAGAGCAGAATGAGTTCGTAGCAAACAGCCGTGCGGAACATCACCTGCTAAGCGTATTACCGCCTCAGGAAGTAAACCGCATCGGAAGCTACTCATCAGCTAAAGATCTTTGGAAGAAGTTTCTAGAACTCCACGAAGGCACATCCGAAGCGAAGCTCGCTAGAAGGGACATCCTCCGAAACAAACTAATGAACATCCGCTTGGAGAAAGGTGAGAAAGTAGCCGGTCTACATGCAAAGGTAAAAGAACTAGTTACTGGTCTCGAGAACCTCGGTGAAAAGGTAACAAATCGGGACGCCTTACGCTACGCACTCAACGCCTTTCCCAGAACTCCAGAGTGGACGTCAATCATCGACGCCTACTACATCTCAAAGGACCTGGAGGTAAGTACATTAGAGGAATGTTTTTCTACTCTTGAATTACACGAAACTAGATGTGCAGGAACGACAAAGGATACAACCCAGACTATAGCGCTGAACACAACTCAGAAGGATGAACTCGAGTCAGACTCCGAAGACGATCAAGAAGCGCACATGGTAAGAAATTTTAAAAAATTCTTTAGGTCTAATAAATTTAAAATGCAGAATAAAAAGAATCAAAAAGGAGGAAGAAAGGTGCGATGCTACCAGTGTCAGAAGGAGGGACACATAAGAGAAGACTGCCCAGAACTCAAAAAGGACAAAAGGAAGTCTCCCAAGAAACACAACCTAAAAGCAACTTGGGATGACACTTCTTCATCTGAATCAGAAACTCAAGAATACGCCGGGATAACACTGATGGCAAGTTACGATGGACAAAGTATATCAGAATCGAGCAACGATGAAGAGGGAGTGACCTCGGATGAAGGCAGCGAAGCAGGGGGAGATTCAAGCTTTAAGTCTGACATGGTAAGTGAGGTATGCCTCTTACCCCCTGATCAACTTTACTCTGGCATTAAGGCAATGACTAAATCCATGTATAAATTAGAAAAAGAAAATGCCAAATTAAAAAATGAAATTTTGGAAACAAAAGGAATCTTAGCAAAATCATGTCTAATAGAGGATTTTGATAAATTGAAAATTCACAATGAAAAACTAAAAGAAGAAATAGAAAGATTGAAAAAATATAAAAGTTCAAATATTTCTACTTTTAGAAATTATAGAGGTTTAAATTGGTATTATAGATTTCATCAAAGTCAAATTAGAAATATATCAAAAATCTATGTACCTAGAAAATACTTGGTTAACCCTGTAGGTAGGAACCTCTACTGGGGTTCCAAAAACCTGTTTAATTTAACTGAGCATTTTCAGCAAGGAAATTAAACGACTAATTTCATTATGAGGCTTTGTCTAAGGAAGTGGTTGTTGCTCCAATAACCAAGAAGGCCTAGTGCCTCGCCACGACCTGGAAGCCAAGTATCGAAATGAAAAGTTTAATTGACTAACTGAAAAAGCATTAATTTAATTTACCTAATGCTTTAAAAGAGTTATTCAATTTATATAATTTATAATATTTTTTTTTTGAAATTAAAATTTTTTTTAATTGACTTAGAAAATTTCTTAAAATTATTGACTTAGAAATTTTCTGAAAATTTACTTAGAAATCTTTTATAAAAATTCACGTTAAAATTTTCTGAATATTGACTTAGAATTTTTTTTACTAAATATTCTCTTTTGAAACATTGCCTTAGAAATTAATATTAATTGCCTTAAAAAGTTTTATGAAAATTCACTTAAATTTTTTTTACCTTAGACTTGTTTAAAGAACCCCTAGTTTTAATGTGATCAAAGGGGGAGAAGAATGTTAAGTCTAGGGGGAGGTATATAAACTTTTTTATGAAATATCTTTGGACTTAATTACAAATAAATTGTTTTTATTGCATCTGTTTTTCCCTAGCTTAACTTGGGTTGCTCACATCAAAAAGGGGGAGATTGTTGGAACCCCGAGGTGTTTTGATGTGATCAAACAAGTTAGGTTAGGTTTTAACCCTTGTGTCTAAGTGTGCAGGAACTTAGGAACACAGAAGTCGAGCGGAAGACGCGGCTAGCGAGAAGGACGGCACGGAGAGAGCCGACGGGCTCGGTGCGTCCGAGGGACGAGGTGTCCGCGAAGAGTACACCGGTGGGCGAGAAGAACGTCTGCGGCGTTCGACGAGAAACCGAAGGAAGGTCGCTCAGGAGAAGGCCGAACATGGGTTCGGGTGAGCCCTATTCGGATGGCCGAGATCACCCAAGCTAGTGGAGCCGAAACAGACCCGGACCGAGACGAGCTGAACCGGCGAGCGATCAGACGGAAAAAGTCAACCAGAGTTGACTTTTGGGGTCCGGCGCGCCCGGAACCCTCCGGGGCGCCCGGAATGAGGTTTTTGACCAGATCAAGTCAAACTCGATCCGAACGTTGGGGATAAAGTTTTATCCCCAGGCGCCCGGAACCCTTCCAGGCGCCCGACCAAGGCTATATATAGCCTTGGTCCGAAGCAAATCAATTAATCGAACGACGAACTTGTAATCAACTTCGTGTGCTTTACTTTTCTTCTTGTACGTTCAACGCTGTAAGAGGCTACCAGAGGAGAATCAGATAGTGCGCTTACATTCCTTGGATTAGCAATCCCCTGATTGCAAACCAAGTAAAACTCTGGTGTCTGTTTTTCTTTACTTAGTCTCTTTTATTTATTTATTACAAGTGTTCATTATATAGTTGAAATCCGAGAAAGGTTCGTGTTTTAATTTGTAGGGCAATTCACCCCTCCCCTCTTGCCGGCCTCCAAAGGGACCAACAGGCTATTCACACCCCCCCTCTCTAGCCGCGATCATCGATCCTAACAAGTGGTATCAGAGCGAGGTCGCTCTTCACCGGATTAACACCCGAGGGAGCACAAGCTAGAGATGGATCAACTCGGAGACGACATCACCATTCCACCCTTCTACGATCGCGACGACTTCGCGTTTTGGAAGGTAAGAATGAAATATTTTCTTATGACTAATCTTGAGAATTGGAGTTGTGTCCAATTAGGTTTCAAGCCTCCGACGGACAAGAAAGGAGAAACCCTAGAGAAGAAGGAGTGGACCAAGGAACAAGTCCACCAATCCCTAGTCAACGATGAGGTATTGAAGATTTTTGAATTTTCTTTACCTAATGATGTTTTGTGTAGGATAGGTGGATACAACAATGCCAAGGAGTTGTAGAACAACTGGGCTAAGTTCCATGAGGGGAACTCCACTTCAAGCCATGAAGAGGAGTCAAGTGAGCCAAGTAGCTCACATCATGGAGGAGAGGAATTAGAAGTTGAGGGCTACTCAACATCTAAGGAAGAAGAGAAGGAGAGTTCTTCTTCAATATTGGAGCAAGAGGAAGAAGCTTCTACCTCCGGAAGGGATGAAGAAGAAAGTCTTCATACATCCTCAACCCTAGGTAACTCAAGCATTTCAATTTCAAATAAATTACATATAATGTGCTTTGAGTGTAGGGAGTATGGACATTACAAGAGTAAGTGTCCAAAGAGGATTAGAAAGTCTCCACCGGCGCCAAAGGTCAAGAAAGCCGGAGTCCCGATACGCAAAGGCAAAGAGCACGTGGTGTGTTTTCAATGCAAGCGAAGGGGACATTATCGGAGCCAATGTCCGAGGGGGAGGCAACCTCACAAGGACAAGAAGACGAGCACATTGATAGGGGGAGCTAAGGCAAACCCTAAGGTAATCTCTAAGGCTCATTTTTGCAATTCAAATAGAACACATGCTAGTAGCCTTATTGCTATTGCTAATAATGATAAGCATGTTAATTATAGAAATTGATACACATGCTTAGGTGCCAAACATGTGAGCCTAGATAAGGATAACACTAGGAAAGCCAACCCTAGGACTAACTCATCTAAGGCTAAGGAGAACCTAGGTAGAAATCCCAAATCAACTAGACACATGCCTAGGAATACCTCAAAGAAAAATGAAAAATTAAAAATTGAGGTATTAGAGAAGGAGAATCAAGTCTTGAGGTCAAGACTTGATACTTTGGAAAAGGCTCTTAAGAACTTGGAGAAGTCATCTCTAGGGTTTAAGGGTCAAAAACCAATGTCCAAGGACAAGAAAGGTTTGGGTCACAAACCTAAGTCTCAAGTGGTCAAGCCCACTTATCACAATGTTCCATTCGATTATGGAACAAAATCTAGGGCTAGGAAGACCATCACCAAGGTCACAAGGGGAGTCACCCCTAGAGTTGATCTTGATGAGTCCCAAATGACCAAGGCTTCAAAGCCTAGGAGGGTCATTAGAAGGGTTGCTAGGGAAGTCATCCCTAGTGAATACTTAGTGAACCCAATGAGCTCAAATAGGTATTGGGTTCCTAGGAGCGTGATTTCATCACGCTAGATGAGTTAGGGTGTGCTAACCTTACTTGAATAGGTAGTTAACCTAATCATGGCAAAAGGTGGCACTTTAGGAATTTTCAAGGTGTGATCAAGCCTTGAAAATGAAATTAAGAGTTATTCCTAAGGTGATTAGAATGTGCCAACTACATTTGAGGAGTTCTCTTAGGTCAATCTAATTGGCACATAATGATCTAAAAGTCTTGAGGATATGACTTTAGGTCTATTACACTTAGGAATATAGAATTTTATGGCAAAATGATAAAAATTATCAAAAATGGCAACTAAGGCTAGAATTAGGTATTTTCTATACCTTTACATGTTATTTGCCATATATTGTTTGCCATATGTCATGTCATGACATCATATTTATTTTATGATCATTTAAAATGTCATGATAATACTTAGGTTAGTTTAAATGTCATGCTTTATTTAAGTTTCATACTTTATGCCATGACATCATGACATTGGCACATGTTTCCATTTATGATATCATTTTATGTCATGTCATCATTTCTTGCATTTATAATCAATGAAATTGATATAAGGATAAGAAACACAATTTGATATGGAGATCAAATTGTTGTTTAGAAAAATGCATGAGAACTTAGAATAAGCTAACCTAAATCCATATCTCACATCAAAATTGACTTGGATGTGTTTGATACACCTTAGATGTGTGTGAGATATTAGGATGATGAGTTAGGATCAAGGTGCATAGTTCTTGTGCCTAGATGAGCCTAATTCGAAATTGAGGATCATAGGGAAAGCTTGTGTACAAGTCATGTACATTTAGCCCAAAGATTGTGGTCCTAAATTAAAGGGTTTAAAATCATTTCAAAATTGATTTGAAAAACCTTGATGAAGCTTTTCTAGTAATAGCATTCATCATTGAACAAGTTGATACAAAGATAAGTTAACTTTGAGCTATTTCAAAGACTTTTGAACTTTGTATCAAGATTGAAAAATGGAAGTTATTTTCATAGAAAACTATTTTTCCATGATAGTATATGTTATGAGGAATGTATCCTCAAAATTTCACAATTTTTCGAATTTTCTGTGATTTTCTAGAGGTTTCTGAATTTCGGGAGAAGAAAAATTCAGAAATCAGAGATCAGAGGTCGTGGACCGATCCAGGTCTGTGTGGATTGGTCACTGGACCGATCCAGAGGGAGCCTGATCGGTCTGGTGACCGATCAGGGCGTGCCAAGTTGCTGAAATTCGACTGGTTGTCTGAAATTTCAGCTCGGGAATTGGTGTTTTAGAGTTCTAAAGGTTTGAAACTCTCCAAGACATTGTTGGTGCAATGGTCAAGGGGGAGTTGACCTCTAGGGGGAGTTGACTTTTAGGGGGAGTTTTTACTCCTAAAAGACTTAAGTGATATGGGATTATCACTAAGTTAATTGTTGACTCTAGTGTCAAGGGGGAAATTAAGGGTTTCAATGAAAGGTATGGGACTTTCATTAGGAAGAAACTCTTGACCTTGATTCACTCCTTTTGATGTGTGTCAAAAAGGGGAAGAATGTCTAGAGAATGTTCAAGGAAGAACATTGGAGTTAGTGGGAGAGTTTGTTGACCACGACGAGTGAAGTTGTGAACAACGATAACTTACTCTTCAGGGGGAGAGTTTGTTGATGTGTGCCAATAGGGGGAGAATGAAGGGCTTAAGTTAGGCCTTCATTATCTAAGAAGGAGGTTGCCTTCTTAGAAGGAGAATGTAAGGTTGTAACTTATGTTTCATTACCTAGTGGCATGAGGAAAGTTGAGGCTATTGGATTAGCCTAACTTAAAGGTATTGTCAAACATCAAAAAGGGGGAGATTGTTGGTGCAACCTTAGGTCAAGGTTGACCTGGTTGACCCGACTCGAGTTGACCTGACTCGAGTTGTATTTTGATATTTGACAAGAACAAAAGAGTTGTATTTTGATGGGAGATTGTTGGTGCAACTGTAGGTCAAGGTTGACCTAGTTGACCAAGCGTAAACCTTGGTCATGGTTTCGATGTTTGACAATACAGAAAGACATGTAGACATGGACAATGCAGGTGCAGCTGTCCATGCGGAGAGATACTGATCAGGGTCTGATCAGGTTGGATGAAGAAGAGTCAAGTAGGTCAAGGTTGACCGGATACTTGACTGGGGAGTCCTAACTGGGATGTTAGGCAGTTCGGAAAGTCCTGGTGAGTGAAACCAGGCAGTCGGGAAATCCTGGTGAGTGAAGCCAGGTGAAAATCCTAGTGAGTGAAGCTAGGTGAAAGTGAAAGTCCTGGTGAGTGAAGCCAGGCAGTTGGAAAAACCTGGTGAGTGAAGCCAGGTGAAAACCCTAGTGAGTGAAGCTAGGTGAAAGCCCTGGTGAGTGAAGCCGGGCAAGGGAAAATCCAGATGGATAAAGGGTGATCGGACATCTGGTGTTGAGAAGGTCAAGTAGGTTAAGGGAGTGATCGGATACTTGACACGAAGAGAAAAGTCCAAGTGGGTCAAAGGGATTGACCGGACACTTGGTGGGGAGTCTTAGCAGGTCAAGGGAGTGACCGGATGCTAAGCATGATGTACTAACAGGTCAAGGTTGATCGGATGTTGGTTTGGAAGGTTTGGGACTTGGTTTGGGCAAAAACCAAGCTCTGGATCGATCAATGGATCGATCTAGTGATACGGCTGATCGGTCTGGTGACCGATCGGTAATCAAACAATAGCTTCGGTTTTATCGATCGGCAGACCGATCAGGAAACAACGATCGAGGCAAGAAGTTTGGGAGAAAAGCATCCTGATCGGTCCTCGGACCGATCAGGAGACGCCCGATCGATCAGCAGCACTCTGCACCGATCAGGGTGGAGCTTGATCGGTCCAGCCCTAGCCGTTGTGACTCAACGGCTAGGTTATTTCGGGCTTCTGTGTTCTGGTCTTTTTGCTTGCAGGTTCGCAGGTTAGCCAGGATATCAGGGGATATAAGAAGAGATCGAGGGTTGCTGACAACTACTCTTCTTCTTCCTCCTTGAGCTGCTGTTCTTCTGAAAGCTGTGCTTGAGCTTTGCTGAGCTCCGAAGCTTCGGGGGAGCTTCTTTGACTGAGTTGCTTGTTGGCATTCGTCCGTGAAGTTGGTGCTTCATCCGGGACTTCAGTCGACGAGAAGGCAAGCGAATATTTGTACATTTATTGTGTATTTTGTTCTTGCTCTTCTTTGTACTCCTTATTGCTGTTGCAAAGTTCTTGTGGCGAGGTTTCTCCACCCATAAGGAGTTTATATTAGCCGGTTTTCCGGGGACTCATCCACCGACAGATTGATAGGTTTCGTCCACCTTACGGACACGCCGAGGAGTAGGAGTTTCATCTCCGAACCTCGTTACATCATCGCGTTGAGGTTTGATCTTCTTGTCTTTGTTTCTATTGTTTTATTTTCCGCTGCGCTAACCCTAATTTGTAGAAAGAAACGAAGAATTTGGGGTCGGCTATTCACACCCCCCCTCTCTTGCCGCGATCATCGATCCTAACACTATCCATTGAACTTAATACAAAACCTTGGTCTAACTAGTTAGGATCCGTAAAGGGTAGCTTCGGTTAGTTCCACTAAACCAAATGCACCAGGTCAAAGCCATATCTTCCTAGACATGCATAGACAAAGTTTCCTTAACGTACTATCATCCAAAACTTCACCAGTACCGTTGATCAAGTTAAACTATTATCCCTTTAAACTAGTCCTAATTACCCTGCCGGGTATGTTAGTTTTAGAGGTGTCAGCTATTTTGGAGCCTCTCCCTGAATTATTGGCCTGTATTTTCAAGTTTTAGTTCTAGGTTTATGGCCTGTATTTTTGATGGGTTTTAAAATATTTTGATTTTAATTTAGTTAGTCTAGGTTTGTGTTTTGAGTTTTGATTTGGTTTATCAGATTTTATATAGTATATTTTATCTTTGGGTATGTAATATTGGTTAATTCTTACTTGCGTGGTTAAGCACACTTTTGGAACCCAAGCTTTAGTTAGTTGTTTGTGTTGGGTTATTAATGATTTAAACGTTTTATTTAAACTTGACTTGTAGCCAAGTCCGGTTTTATTGTAGACGACTTTTTGACTATTTAAAATAAGATCTAAATTTTTAGATCTTGTTGTAAATTTTTCTAAAAGTCCTTTTAATTTATTAAATTTTGTTTTTAATGTTGAATTTTACTCCTTAAGTGTTAGGTCTTGAGTTGGATTAGAATTTTTGATTTGTTCCTTAAGGTTCTGGTTTTTCTCAAGGAGTAATTTATTTTCATTTTCAGTTACAGTTAATTTCTTATCTAAACAAGCAATAAATTTTTTTAAAAATCTTATTTAAATTAAGATATACCTCTTCGAGACCTTCGGAAATGAGTACGAACTCGTGGCTCAATTCAGGTTTGGACCCATCTTCCGATTCGTCCTCCGATTCTTCTTCGCGAGTCATCAACGCGAGGTGGCTTTGATGCTTCTGATCTTCGGCCTCCGATTCTTCTGAGGATGAGTCGTCCAAGGTCACTTTGAGAGACTTCTTCTTTGATGTCTTTGACTTGTCGCTCTTCAATCTTGGACACTCGTTCTTGTAGTGGCCTTTCTTATTGCACCCGAAGTAAGTCATGTTCCTTGGTTCAGTCGGGGAGTTAATCTTCTGCAGGTCCCTTTTGCTGAAGTTCTTCTTTCTCCTGGTGAACATCTCCTTACCAAATTCACCAGGTACTCTTCATCTTCAGAATCTTGGTCGGACTCATCTTCAGGTTCAAGCTTAGTTTTTGTCCTTTCCTTGGAGGAACCTGCAAACAAAGCGATACCTTTCTCGGTTCTGGCGTTAGTCTACTCGTGTAACTCTAGTTCGCAAAATAACTCATCTAATTTCAATTTAGAGAGATTCTTCGAAATCTTGTAGGCATCCACGATGGATGCCCACAATGTATTTCAAAGAAAGGCATTTAAGGCGTACTTGATTAAGTCCCGATTCTCCATTTGGTGGCCTATCGCATGAAGTCCGTTGAGGATGTCTTTGATCCTCGCATGAAGTTGACTTGTCGTTTCTCCTTCCTCCATTTTAATATTAAATAATTTATTTAGAAGGAGATCACACTTAGTAGTTACCTTAGCGTCGCTCGTTCCTTCGTGTAGTTCGACCAGCTTGTCCCATAATTCCTTCGCATTTTGGTGTGGTCCTACTCGGTTCAGCTCTTCCCTTACTAGCCCGTATTTGTAACGCCCGAAAATTCTCAAAATAATTATTAGAAATATCCTAGTATTTTTCTGGAATTTTTGGATATTTTTACAGAATTTTTAGAGTAGCGGAAGTAGCAAAAATAAATAGAAAACGAAAATAGCCTACGCGGGAATTGAACCCGAGACCTATTGGGTCCTACGACTTATAGCGGACTCTAGTAACCAAGTGAACCCAGCAGGGCCGTGCTGAAAGGAAAGGGAAATAATTATATTTATGTTTTAGTTGGCCGAAATTACCACTTAATATAAATAGGAAATTATTATGTGGGGTTTTATTTTAGATCGGGATTTCTTCTCCTCAAACCCTCACCGACGCCACCTCTCCCTTTTCTTCTTCTCTCGGCACCAACCACAAGGAAGCTAGGGTTCCGTTCCAAGGGACCATAGGAGCACCTTCCGGCGACGACTCCAGCACGAGAACGTTCCTCTCCGCAAGAGGAACACGTAGACGCGAGAGGATCGTCAAGAAGACCGTCTCCTCTGGAAATCTAGTGATTAGAATTGTAAGAAAATCCGAACAGGAGGTAAGAAACCCCTCACCTGCAGTATAAGTAGCTTTCGTATGATTGTATGTATTGTTTTAGTTGTATGCAGATTTTTAGCAATAGGGTGTGAATTAGCGCACACCAAGCGTTTGATTAAATGCTTAGCTTAGTTAAATGTCATCCTAGGCATTTTAATAGCTTAGATAAATGCAATAGAAGCATTTTTTTTTTACAGTTCATATGGTCTTGCTATAGCTTTTATGGAACTAGATGTCTAATGGGTGGGCTCCCACAGTCGCCTCTAGGTTCAGACAACCTAGCTCTAGGTTCAGATAACCTAGAAAGAGCAAGACAAGCAATAATTAGCTATGTTCAGTATTTTACTTTTCAGTGGCACTGTACTGGATTAGATATCCATTGGGTTGGACTCCCACAGTCGTCCCTAGGTTCAGACAACCTAGTAACCCTACTAAATTCGGGACTTGCAAACCCGGGTCTAGTTAGGGATGCGCGCATAGCAAGTACAGTTGTCGGGCCCAAATAGCAGCTTGATTATTATTTTAATCTACTTATGAATATAGTTTTCAAACATCACAAATTAGTCATGTGAATTCAGTTCAGTTTTAGCATTAGATTAGTATTTGCTTAGCTCAGCTTTAGTATCAGTTTAGCTTTCTGTTGATACAACATGATGGTTTATAATTAGCTTTATTGCCATGACCAGTTTTGCTTTCTATGTGTTGTATGTCATGTCATGCTTAGCATATTTAGTATGTATGTCAAATAGCATGTTTTAAAAACATAATTTGCATCGTAGGCATGTTTTGTGAGGTAGATGGTTTCTTACTAAGCTCTCAAGCTTACAGATACTATTTTCCTTATACTGCAGATAAAGGTAAAGGGAAGATGGACTAGTGGAGGCTGGAGGTCAATGCAGTGATGAAGATGTGTGTGGATGGAACTTGGAACAAAAATCTTAGGGGAATCTCAGCGAGTTTTGTTTTGAATATTAGAACTTTTTAACATTTTATTATTCCGCACCTTAGTATGTTAAATGCCATGAACTAGTAAATTATGCACTCTACCATGCTTAGAATATTAGTTATGTGATGCTAGATCGTTTCCTAGTCATTTTAGAACTTGTACGTGTGATTGAGGCACGAAACAGTGCTGAAATCAGATTTCTGGTACGAAATCAGAAATCTCAATCGATCGGCCGATCGATTGGAGGCTTCTCAATCGATCAGCCGATCGATTGAGAAGTTCGTACCGTGAACAGTAAGCTCCTGGATCGATCAGCCGATCGATCCAGCAAATTCTGTCGCGAACAGAAGGCTCTGGGATTGATCACTGGATCGATTGGCCAGCCTGGATCGATCAGCCGATCGATCCAGAATATTGCCCCGAGCACAGTAGCGTGCTGGATCGATCTCTGGATCGATCCAACCTAAGTTCCGTATACAGTAGCCACCTGGATCGATCAATGGATCAATTCGACCATTCCAATCGATCCGAGGATCGATTGGGAGGCCTGATATCAGCAAAAAACTTTTAGTTAAGTTCCTTGACCATTGAGGGATGTAATATATGTCATGAATAGTTTAGATTATACCCCTTAGCACATATAGAATCAAGAAATGATAATAGTTTAGCAAAGTTTTAATTAGTTCAGCTTCCGCACCTAGATTTAATGATGGTCATGGAATAGTTAGCACAGCATAATGTGATGGTCCGGCCTTACAGCTTAGTTAGTAGAAGGCGGGTCGTTACAGTATTGTAGTGTGTTGAGAGTTTTGAAGTCTGTCGAGGATTTCTTTTTCATATCCAGAGTCCACTGTTCCGGGTCCAGTGGATTTCCGAAGTTGTTGATCGACACCTTGTAGCCTCTGGTGACACTGAACCATTGGTCGAAGTTGGTCTTCGAGTAAACCTCCATTCACTTCTTCCAGTAGGGGAAGTCATCCCCGTTGAATAGATGAAGACGAACTGTGCTGAAGCCTTCAACTTGAGACATTTTTACCTTGCACACAAAAAAAAAAAATCCCAAGACTTGGTCTTGGATTAGTAGTGCGGTGTTTAAAAAATATCTAAGACTGAATTAGTGTTGCACCAATTAAGATTAATTGCTACGAGAAAATTTCCAAAAAGGTAATGATACCATTTTGGATTAAAACGCAAAATTAAAAATTGAAAAAAAAATGAAAAAGAATTTAACCCCTTTGTCTGATTGGTGGTTGCACCAAATCAGAGCGGTACCTGCTTTGATACCACTTGTTGGATCGAGAAATTCGCTAGAGGGGGGGGGGGGGGGAATAAGGATTTTTAAAAAAACTATCATATCGAGAGTAAGCAGTGGAAGAAATAAAATAACGCTAACACAAACCAATTTACTTGGTTCGGAGCCTTGGTCGACTCCTACTCCAAGGCCCGCACTCATCGAGTGCTTTCGTTGGGCAATCACTAATAGTTCGTAAAATCAGATTATAATTTTGAGTAAGGGAACTATTAATAACAATATCGATAACAAAATAAAGGAAAGAAAAACTCTTTAGCAGTACGTTGTCCGAGAAGCATCGCAGCATCGTCGGAGCACAGCGCAATAGAGCAGATATCATTGTTGTTGTCTGAAGCTCTAGAGAAAACCTCCTTATATAGGAAGCTCCAGGTGTCCGGATCCCTTTCGGGTGCTTGGACTGTGACGTACCCAGCCAACCAGAGCGCTCCACGTTGTGACGTTGCTTGGGGATAACTTTTTGCATTCCGAGCACCCGGACCTCTATTTTCCATCTATCTGCAAGAAAACGTTAGTCCGAGGCAAAATGCAAATTATACTACCCTGCAAAACAAATTGTTAGTACAGTTATATAAGGAATGAGTAGTAATTAGATTCTATCTCATCAAGATCGGAATCTAGTCAAGATCTCAACTTAAAGTTCTAAAATGGTTCTAATTTGGATCGGCGCCTAAGTTCCCTTCCCGGGAATGCGTCCTCACAATTTACCTGCCAGACGTCCGGTCAGCCCTTCGACCCGTCTAAACTTCGTGTCAAACATCCGGTCTGCCATTCGACCCATCTAGACTTCGTGCCAGCTATTTAGTCGGCCCATCGACCTAGCTGGGCTTTGCGCTAGACATCCGGTTAGCCCGTCGACATGTCTGGACTTCGTGCCAGCTATCTGGTTAGCCCGTTAACCTAGCTGAGCTTCGTGCCAACTATCCAATCGGCTCGTCGACCTAGCTGGGCCTCTCCTGCACACTTGGTCACAACGTTAGATCACAATGAAACTAACTTAACCTACTTTGTCATTCATCAAAACCTGAGTTAGACCGTTAGTGCTAACCACACCAATATCTTTCACCATCAAGTGAAAGTCGGCTCTTGAGACAACCCTACATAGTAACACTTATGTGAGTAGTAGCACCTGTATCTATCCACCAAGTGTTAATGGGTATCATAGTTGGATTGACTTCCGAACTAATAAAGTGGAGAAAACTCCCAAAATCTGCAGTTTGTTTTCCTTTTCCTTTGTTATTGATCCTCTTTCGTTTCTTGCTTGTACTTTGAGAACCAGATGCTAAGTGAGCACTCTCAGATGTCTCAATCTTTAATCTCCCTTCCTTTTGCATGCATTGAGCAATGAGCTCATTCAATGTCCACTTTTTCTTTTGAGTATTATACGATATCTTAAAAGGAGTGAACCATGCAGGCAGAGACATCAAGATGAAAGCACTAATATACCCTTAGACATATCGAGTTTTAGTGCTTTCAGACTTGTCAATATATTAAACATCTCCATAATGTACTCCCTTATATTTCCTTTACCATTGTACCACATGGTTACCAACTTTATAAGAAGTGTGGTAGTCTCGACATTTTTCATTTGAGGTGAATCGGTCTGCTAATTGGTCTAGGAAACTCCTAGCATCTCCTCCCTCTATTATTGAGCCATTTATTGATGTCGGTATGAAAAGCTTCATAATACTTAGACACATGCGATTTGATTTCTCCCATAGTTGAAATTCAGTCCTTTGCTCTATAGTGCTAGCACTGGTCAGAGGTACAGGACGATTATTCCTTAATGCATAGTCTAAGTCCATGCAGCCTAAGACTATGATCACATATTCTTTCCATTCAATAAAATTTAAGTCAATTAATGTTGGGATGTTATTAATGTTGGCAGTTATAGATTGCACTGAAATTAAAGAGAGAAATTTATTTAAGCTCATGATTTAACTAAAGCCAAGAACATATAAGTAATATAAAATTATGCAAATAGAATAAAATTTTAAATGCATATAAATGGGCTCTTTATGAGATACCAAGTACAAGATAATATGTCTTCCTTTGGGGCGACACATTATTTGTTAGTGATACTGTAAGATATCGGAAAATTTAATTAATAAGGTTATTTTGGAAATAGCATTATAGAATTTTTTCGAAATTTTTAGAAATTTTTTGGGAATTTTTCGGAGCTAGTACGACGGGTTTTGAGGGGACGGATTTACGGTTCCGGATAAAGTCTGTTTGGGATACCCATTTAAGTGAGTAAAAGTTTTAATTATAAATTCTTTCCTTTTCTTTACCCAAACCTATCGTCGAACCCTTTTCTCCTCCTCCTCTTCCCTGATTGCGAACTCTCTTCCTTCTCTGTTCTCTCTAGCAGACGAGCGACGACGACGGGAACGGAGCTTCGACCTCCGGCGATCTTCCTCTGCCGGCATCGACATCCTTAGCTAAGATCTGGTCGGTGTTTCTCCTCTCCAGACTGTCGTCGGCAGAGGAGTTGCTGTTCGGCAGGTTTTGCAGTCGATCGCCGAAGGTGCTGTGGCTAGGGCGCGGTGAGGAGCAAATTTACGTCGTCTCCCAGCCAATCGGCCTTCCCTTTCCTCTCCTCGCGCTGCTCATAGAGGGATTCACCGTCGGATCGGACCGAGGTGTTGGTTAATCCTAGGAAAACGTATCGGTTCCACTGTACAAAATTTTTGTACAAGTGTTGAACCTTTCCTTAAATAACCTATTGTGTTCTTTAGAAGTTAAATAAGGAATCACAGACGGAACTTAACATCATTGATTCCAAATTTAACTTATCTGTTTTTAATGGTTTAGATTTGAATCGCAAGTGAAACTTAACACTATTGATTCAAATCTACCTAAGTTATTAATTCCATAAATATTAATTTCCAAAATTGACTTCCAGGACTGCATGGCGAGGCACATGACCTTCTTGGATATGGGAGCAACCACCACCGCCTAGGCAAAACCTTTTAAGGAAAGCTAATATTTATTTCCTTAAATAACTCTAGATTAACCGAAAAGAACAATCGAATCACAAATTCGAAAAAGAAGAAAACACAAAATCGAAAAATAAATTCGATAAACTAGATCTAATTGCCTCTTGTATTTAGAATTCTTACAAAGAAAATAACTAGTATGATGCGGAAGAAAACTACTAGTTATACCTTCTCTTTATAAGCTAATGACCTCGAGATCTTCTGCCGTATTCCTCGTCTCGCCTTGGACGTCGTGTGGGCGACGATCCTCCAAGATGAACACCACCCAAAAGAGTCCTTCTTCTTCCTCTAGAATTCGGCCACCACCACCACCAAGGAGAAGAGAGCAAAGGGAAAGGGAGAAAGGAGAGGGCCGACCACCAAGAGATCACCCAAGCAAAAGAATAAGAGTTGTGTCTCATGAAGCTCCCTCACCTATTATTTTATATTACTTGCCCAAGGCAAATAAGAAAAAACCTTTTACAAAAATAAAATCATCCAAGAGTTTTTTCTTTTCCCTTTTTATTTTTCCTTTTCTTTCCTCTTGATTGAATCAATCATCAATCAATGATTGAGATCAATCCTATTTGGTTTAAGATTTAAGCTTGGCAGGTCCCTTGCTTGGGCACCAAGCAAGGTTGCCGACCACCATATTTAGGAAAGGAATAATAATTTTTTTTTCAAAATTTTATAAGAGAAAAAAAAAACTCTTATAAAATTTTACAAGCTCTCTTTCCTAAAGAAGGGGTTAAAAAAGGAAAGTTTCTAAAAATTAAAACCATGTTTTAAATTTAAAAACTCTCTTAAAAATTTCCTTCTTTAACATGATGATAGAAAATTTTAATTTTAAAACTTATCTCCCTTTTCCTTAAACCATGAGGATGGTTAAAAAAAGAAAGTTTTAAAACTTTTAAAACTCTCTATTAAAACATGTGGCCTAATTCAAATAAAGAAAGTTTTAAAAATTAAAATATCTCTTTTAAAACTTATAGTTTTCTACAAAGAGAAGATTTTAAAAATTTAAAACACCCCTCCTATTTGAATTAATCTTGGTCGACCCCTACAAGCTTGGTCATCAAGCTATAGGGTCGACCCCTATAAGAGGATGTGGCCGGCCATTGCTTGGTCACCAAGCAATGGTCCGACCCCCTTCTTGGACACCAAGAAGAGCCTTACATTTGGATGGACTTGAGGCTATAATGAGGCTACGACAGGGACCTAGAGGAGAAATTGGTTTTGGACTTCCGATGAGCTTGAGTATCCCGTGCTCGCCCTGAACACACAAATCAAGTTCATCGATAATAACTCATTCCACTAAAGAGTTATTACCGCACTACCGCACCAATCCCAAATTACATTATGGGCTCCTTCTTATCATGAGTGTGTTAGTCTCCCTATGTTTAAGATTACGAATGTCCACTAATTAAGTAAGTTACTGACAACTTAATTAATATCTAGCTCCAAGAGTAGTACCACTCAACTTTATTGTCATGTCGGACTAGGTCCACCTGCAGGGTTTAACATGACAATCCTTATGAGCTCCTCTTGGGGACATTCTCAACCTAGATAGCTAGGACGCAGATTCCTTCTATAATCAACAATACACACTATAAGTAATATCATTTCCCA
Source organism: Zingiber officinale (assembly GCF_018446385.1). Taxonomy (NCBI): domain Eukaryota; kingdom Viridiplantae; phylum Streptophyta; class Magnoliopsida; order Zingiberales; family Zingiberaceae; genus Zingiber; species Zingiber officinale. The sequence goes on from NC_055988.1 coordinate 87,569,308, forward strand.
ACTTATCGGGCATATTGATTTATCGAGCTAAACCTCACCCTTTGATAAGTCAAAGAAATAAATATTAAATATATGTGCTTGTTATTATATTAGGATTAAGAGCACACACTTTCATAATAACTAAGGTCTAGTTCTTTTACTAAGTCAGTACAAAAATAACATACCTAAATGATCCTACTCAATACAATTAAAGTGTATCAGTGTAATTTATTAGTCAAGATAAACTAATACTTAATTACACTACGACTATTCTGATGGTTTGTTCCTTTCCATCTTAGTCACGAGCAACTGTTTATAATTTATAGAAAACTGACAACATGATCTTCTGAGTGTGACACCACACTCCATGTTATCTACTATATAAATTAATTGAACAATAACATTTAACAAATAAATGTAAATATTGACTAATGTGATTATTTTATTTCAACAAATAAATGTTTACAAAAGCTAGGCTTTTAGTATACACTCTAACAATCTTCCACTTATACTAAAAGACTAAGCTGCCATATCTGTTGCCTTACATCTGATTCCCATCCCCTCCACATGCCGATCAAAAGCTTTCGCTGGAAGGGCCTTTGTGAAAGGATCTGCTAGGTTATCTTCTGATGCAATCTTGGCGACGACAACTTCTCCTCGCTTGACGATGTCTCGTATCAGGTGGTACTTGCGCTCTATATGTTTACTTGCCTTATGAGCTCGTGGTTCCTTTGAGTTTGCAACTGCACTGCTATTATCACAATAAATTGTGATGATCTTGGGCAAACCAGGAATCACATCTAAGTCCATTAGAAAGTTCCTGAGCCATACGACTTCTTTTGCTGCCTCAGAGGCTGCAACATACTCAGCTTCCATGGTTGAGTCCGAGACGCATTTCTGCTTAACACTCCTCCATGCAATGACTCCACCTCCTAGAGTAAACACATAGCCTGACGTAGACTTACTATTGTCCCTATCTGATTGAAAATCCGAATCCGTGTAACCCACAGGGAGCAAATCGTCTGCTTGGTAAACTAGTATATAATCTCTAGTCCTTCTCAGGTACTTTAATATATGATTTACTGTAGTCCAATGTCCTTGTCCAGGGTTACTCTGATATCTGCTAACAATGTCCATGGCAAAACAGATATGAGGTCTCGTACACAGCATTGCATACATAAGGCTTTCTACAGCCGAAGCATAAGGAATTGCCTTCATTTCCTCAATCTCCTTTGATGTCTTCGGGGACATCTCTTTAGATAAGGCTACTCCATGTCTAAAAGGTAAGAAACCTTTCTTGGAGTTTTACATGCTGAAACGAGCAAGGATCGTATCTATATATAAAGCTTGGGATAGACACAACATTCTTTTCTTGCGATCCCTTATAACTTTGATCCCAAGAATGTGTGCACATTCTCCTAAGTCCTTCATATCAAATTGTTTGGACAACCATACCCTTACGTATGATAATACCTTAACATTGTTGCCAATTAACAAAATATCATCTACGTATAGTACAAGAAATACCACCACGTTTCCATTACACTTCTTGTATACACAAGACTCATCCGGACACTGAATAAATCCATATGACTGGATTACTTCGTTAAACCGGATGTTCCAAGATCTTGAAGCTTGCTTTAGTCCATAAATGGACCGATTGAGCTTATACACTAGATGCTCTTTGCCCTTTTCAATGAATCCTTCTGGTTGCTTCATATGGATGTTTTCTTCAAGGCTTCCATTAAGGAAAGCTGTCTTGACATCCATTTGCCAAATCTCATAGTCCATATGAGCGGCAATGGATAAGAGTATCCGGATAGACTTAAGCATGACTACCGGTGAAAAAGTCTCCTCATAATTGATTCCCTCTTTCTGAGTATACCCTTTCGCAACAAGCCTTGCTTTGAAGGTTTCTACCTTCCCATCTATCCCTCTTTTCCTTTTGTAGATCTACTTGCATCCAATGGCTTTTACATCATTAGGTGGTTCTACAAGCTCCCAGACCTTATTAGAATACATAGATTCTATTTCGGAATTCATTGCCTTTTGCCAAGATACTGCATCTAAATCTTGGAGTGCTTCGTCATATGTTCGGGGGTCTGGTTCATGTTTACCTGGGATCAAGTCCGAAGACTCACCCAAAAACATGAATCTCTCAGGTTGCCTTACAACCCTCCCACTACGACGAGACACTGTCTCTGGCTGTGTATCATGTGTGACACGTGTTGCAGTTTCTTGTGGTACTTCATCTTGTACTGTTGGTACTAAAGTGGACGTGTCCTCTCTAATTTCTTCTAGAACTATTTCACTCATGGGCTTATGGTTCATTACATAATCTTCTTCTAAAAATCGAGCATTGATGCTAACAATGATCTTCTGATTTTTAGGATTATAAAACAAACCACCTTTCGTTCCCTTTGGATATCCCACAAATAGATAAACTTCTGTACGTGATTCCAACTTGTCAGTATCTCCCTTCAGCACATGTGCTGGACTACCCTATATCCGGATATGATTCAGACTAGGCTTACGCCATTCCATAATTCCATGGGAGTAGAAGGAACTGTTTTAGAATGTACCATATTCAGAATGTACACTGCTGTTTCTAAAGTATATCCCCAAAATGAATTTGGTAATTCTGAATAACTCATCATCGATCTAACCATTTCCATAAGAGTCCTATTCCTTCGTTCTGCCACACCATTCTGCTGGGGTGTACCAGGTGCAGTCAATTGGGATTGAATCCCGACTTCTGATAAGTAATTCCTAAACTCTCCAAAGAGGTATTCGCCTCCACGGTCAGACCGTAGTGTCTTGATACTTTTACCAAGACGTTTCTCCACATCAGCCCTATATTCTTTGAACTTGTCAAAGCATTCAGACTTGCGGCGCATCAGGTAAATGTATCCGTATCTTGAATAATCGTCTATAAAGGAGACGAAGTATTCAAAATCACCTCTTGCCTGGATAGACATAGGACCACACAAATCAGAATGAACCAGTTCTAATGCATCTTTGGCTCTATACCCCTTGGCCTTAAAAGGTTTCTTGGTCATTTTACCTTCCAAGCAAAATTCGCATATTGGAAAGTTTTCCAACTCTAATGAACCCAAGAGTCCATCGGCTACAAGCCTTTGAATCCTACTTAAGTTAATATGTCCAAGTCTTAGATACCAAAGATATGTTTAGTTCATTCCCGAAGGTTCTTTTCTCTTATTAGAGTTAGAAGATGTGTTATTAATTTCCATATTTTGCTTTGTGGGAGAAACTAGATTTAAAGTGTATAAATTGCCAACCAATGCACCAGAACATATAATCACCTTATTTCTCTTTATAACGACATTGTTACTAAAAGAGACTGAATATCCATCCAAATATAGTTTAGAAACTGAAATTAAATTCTTTCTAAAACTGGGTACATAAAGGCAATTTCTTAAAATCAAATTTCTATTCCTATCAAAAGATAAGTAGATGTCTCCCACTGCAACAACCGCCACCTTAGTAGCATTGCCCATGTAGACAGTTATCTCTCCATCAAATAGTCGCCGGGTTTCCTGGAACCCCTACAAAGAATTACAGACATGATCAGTGGCTCCCGTATCTACACACCAGGTGCTGGTAGATAACACCGCTAAACATGTTTCAACTACTAGAGTATGATATATACCTTTATTGTTCTGGTTCCTACGAGGACAGTCCGCTTTCCAATGTCCAGACTGCTTGCAGATGAAGCATTTTCCCTTCGGCTTCTTCATTCCAGCTTTCTGTCCTGTACTCTGAGGTTTATTCACCTTCTTTGCTGAAAAAACATGTTTCTTCTTCTTCTTGCCTTTCAACTTAGAAGTAGAACCATTTTCAGCATAGTGAATCTAAGAACTTTGACGAAAAATACCTTTTGCTGCCTGTAGTTCTGTCAGAAGTTCCGCCAATGTATACTCTCTTTTGTTCATGTTATAGTTCAGGCGGAACTGCTCAAAACTTCTGGGTAGCGTTTGGAGAATTATATCGACCTGGGGTTCCCCATCGATTTCTCCTCCAAGAACTTGTATTTTGTTCAGATAGGCCATCATTTTGAGGATATAATCCCTTACGGGTGTTCCCTCAGACATGGTGTCATTAGCTTTCTCATTGTCTCTTGCCTAGCAGTCCGACTCTGGTGCCCAAAGAGTTCTTTGAGATTGTTCATTATATCATAAGTTGTTGGTAAATCTTGATGTTGATGTTGCAATACATTTGACATAGATGCTAAAATGTAACATCGCGCCATCTCATCAGCTTTTACCCATTTCTTATGATACTCAATCTCCTCTAGGGTAGAGTCACCGTCAGGTGCATCAGGGCAAGCCTCAGTCAGTACAAACTTATAGCTTTCAGCAGTAAGAACAATGTCCAGATTTCTTTTCCAATCAATATAGTTGGGACCAGTAAGTTTGTTTTCTTTCAGTATAATGGTTATTGAAAGTCATCCTAAGAATCACAAAAATAAACTTTGGTCAAGACTCTAAATTTAGAATAATATTGATTCCTCAAACAATACTATTTTAAATTAACCAACACCTCAAATCACCGTGAATATTACATGTCACGTTAGTGTGGACGTATACAAATTCATCATTTGTAAGAGGAGGGTGTGACCCATTAATTTTATTATCTTGTCATCCTCACTTTATGACAAATAAAATTAATAGTTGGTTTCACTTTGGTCACACAAGATAATAGCAGTGACTCTGTTGGGGAGGATACTATTGAATGCGTTTAAGTGTATACCATTACTTGATACTAAGTCCATTAAATAGGATTGTGCCCCTTCAGTTGGAGAAGATCACACGCTCCTAAATAATTTTCTATAACCATCCATAAAAGGAAGTTTGATCTAGTGATCCGCAACAAACCCATCCGTTGTGGAGGGAGGCACTCAGAGCCAACACGCAAGCTTGTTGCATCACTTACAAACCAGTAATGGAGACCATGTGATTTATTAAAATCCCTCTCCCACTTAGTTATTTAAAAATGAGGATTTTAACCTATGCTAGCATACATCACATGCATATAAACATCACAGTAAATAAAAGCAATAAATTTGGAAATTAATTTTCCAACTATTATGGCCTTTTCTATTACTGTCTTCGGTATGTTCCAACCCTAGCTGCTGCCATCTTTAGCCACCACCATCGGGTCGAGTTGTCGCATCCATCTTGCTTCTTATTTTGCTGCGTCTCTGGTGCTCCAAAAGTATCATGCCTCGCAAGAATCCGATCCGCAACAAAAATAGAATTTTACATATATCAATCCTATATTCCACGTGGGAATGTACATGTATTCTAGATCGAACAAAAATAAAATTCTAAAAATAATACAGCTCCTGCTGTATTTTATATATACAATCATGCACACAAATAATACCCTTGACATGTCCAAGGGTCCAATCACGCACAATATCAATAAGTCATAATAGTTGGAGCCTGCAACCAAAGAGTTAGCACATCCTACTACTATCCTGCCTAAATTATGTATGATATGTGCATAACCTATTTGAATTCTAAAAATACACAGAGGCAAACCCTAGCTCTGATACTAATTGTTGGATAATCCTAGGAAAACGTACCGGTTCCACTGTACAAAATTTTTGTACAAGTGTTAAACCTTTCCTTAAATAACCTATTGTGTTCTTTAGAAGTTAAATAAGGAATCGCTAACGAAACTTAACATCATTGATTCCAAATTTAACTTCTCTGTTCTTAATAGTTTAGATTTGAATTGCAAGCGAAACTTAACACTATTGATTCAAATCTACCTAAGTTATTAATACCATAAATATTAATTTTCAAAATTGACTTCCAGGACTGCATGGCGAGGCACATGGCCTTCTTGGATATGGGAGCAACCACCACCGCCTAGGGAAAGCCTTTTAAGGAAAGCTAATATTTATTTCCTTAAATAACTCTAAATTAACCGAAAAGAACAATCGAATCACAAATTCGAAAAAGAAGAAAACACAAAATCGAAAAATAAATTCGATAAACTAGATCTAATTGCCTCTTATATTTAGAATTCTTACAAAGAAAATAACTAGTATGATGCAGAAGAAAACTACTAGTTATACCTTCTCTTTGTAAGCTAATGACTTCGAGATCTTCTGCCGTATCCTCGCCTCACCTTGGACGTCGTGTGGGCGACGATCCTCCAAGATGAACACCACGCAAAAGAGTCCTTCTTCTTCCTCTAGAATTCGGCCACCACCACCACCAAGGAGAAGAGAGCAAAGGGAAAGGGAGAAAGGAGAGGGTCGGCCACCAAGAGATCACCCAAGCAAAAGAATAAGAGTTGTGTCTCATGAAGCCCCCTCACCCCTTCTTTATATTACTTGCCCAAGGCAAATAAGGAAAAACCTTTTACAAAAATAAAATCATCCAAGAGTTTTTCTTTTTCCATTTTTATTTTTCCTTTTCTTACCTCTTCATTGAATCAATCATCAATCAATGGTTGAGATCAATCCTATTTCGTTTCGGATTTAAGCTTGGCCGACCCCTTGCTTGGGCACCAAGCAAGGTGGCCGACCACCATATTTAGGAAAGGAATAATATTTTTTTTTTCAAAATTTTACAAGAGAAAAAAAAACTTTTATAAAATTTTACAAGCTCTCTTTCCTAAAGAAGGAGTTAAAAAAGGAAAGTTTCTAAAAATTAAAACCATGTTTTAAATTTAAAAACTCCCTTAAAAATTTCCTTTTTTAACATAATGATAGAAAATTTTAATTTTAAAACTTATCTCCCTTTTCCTTAAACCATGAGGATGGTTAAAAAAAGAAAGTTTTAAAACTTTTAAAACTCTCTATTAAAACATGTAGCCTAATTCAAATAAAGAAAGTTTTAAAAATTAAAATATCTCTTTTAAAACTTATAGTTTTCTACAAAGAGAAGATTTTAAAAATTCAAAACACCCCTCCTATTTGAATTAATCTTGGTCGACCCCTACAAGCTTGGTCATCAAGCTATACGGTCGGCCCTTATAAGAGGATGTGGCCTGTCATTGCTTGGTCACCAAGCAATGGTCCAACCCCCTTCTTGGACACCAAGAAGAGCCTTACATTTGGATGAACTTGAGGCTATAATGAGGCTACGATAGGAACCTAGAGGAGAAATTGGTTTTGGCCTTCCGATGAGCTTGAATATCCCGTGCTCGCCCTGAACACACAACTCAAGTTCATCGATAATAACTCATTCCACTAGAGAGTTATTACCGCACTACCGCACCAATCCCAAATTACATTATGGGCTCCTTCTTATCATGAGTGTGTTAGTCTCCCTGTGTTTAAGATTACGAATGTCCACTAATTAAGTAAGTTACTGACAACTTAATTAATATCTAGCTCCAAGAGTAGTACCACTCAACTTTATTGTCATGTCGGACTAGGTCCACCTGCAGGGTTTAACATGACAATCCTTATGAGCTCCTCTTGGGGACATTCTCAACCTAGATAACTAGGACACAGATTCCTTCTATAATCAACAATACACACTATAAGTAATATCATTTCCCAACTTATCGGGCATATTGATTTATCGAGCTAAACCTCACCCTTTGATAAGTCAAAGAAATAAATATTAAATATATGTGCTTGTTATTATATTAGGATTAAGAGCACACACTTCCATAATAACTAAGGTCTAGTTCTTTTACTAAGTCAGTACAAAAATAACATACCTAAATGATCCTACTCAATACACTTAAAGTGTATCAGTGTAATTTATTAGTCAAGATAAACTAATACTTAATTACACTACAACTATTCTGATGGTTTGTTCATTTCCATCTTAGTCACGAGCAACTGTTTATAATTTATAGAGAACTGACAACATGATCTTCTGAGTGTGACACCACACTCCATGTTATCTACTATATAAATTAATTGAACAATAACATTTAACAAATAAATGCAAATATTGACTAATGTGATTCTTTTATTTCAACAAATAAATGTTTACAAAAGCTAGACTTTTAGTATACACTCTAACACGAGCGACACCATCGGGAGGTGATCGAGAAAGGTAAGGCATCACCAATTCTTACTCTCTATTCCTTGTTGTGTTCTTCTTCCGGTTTTGGACTAGGAGGGAAGTGTCGGATCTATGTCTTGCTGTATCCCTTGATCAGATCTCGGTCCTCCTCTTCTTGCGGCCAATTGGGGGATTTGGTTGAAGAAATTGGGATCAGTGAGGCATTCTTGAGCTGTCGGGTAGAGGCTAGAAGGATTGTTGTGTGATCCATGATCTCCACTTGTTGATTCCTCTACCTGATCCGATTGATTCCAGGGAGGTGAGGTTCTATGATCATTGAGGTGGTATCCAGCAGCTTTCCCTAACCGACATCAACATCTTCAGTTGTTATCTCTTGGTGATCACCTTGGATTTGGGGAAGTTGTTGGAGGTCAATTGTTACTTTGTTTAATGATATGAATTAGGTTTATGTGTAGATTTAGGTATGATTTGATTACATGATTATATGTAGATTGGTTAGGTTTATGTATTGAATTGAATATTGATTTTGTGAAATTTATTTAGATTTGGATTTCTAATCTAATGGATGATTAGGGATTAAGTAACTAACCCTAATTAATCGTTGGATTAGTTTAGGTAGGATAAGGGTGATGTGATTAGGGTTTTACCCTAATTTAGTTTTAGGGATTTTATTTAGTTATTCATATGAATTTAGCTAAATAATATATATATAGTGTTGTTTGACGCAGGATTCTGATTCGAGACGGGCATCTCAACTTCGGATTGGATTGATACTACCTTCTATTTGAGGCGGGTACCCTTTAACTTATCTCTTGATAGTGTCTTATGATATGTGTAGTATATATATAATTACTAGTGATTGGTAGATTTATCACTTCCCTGGTTATAGTTTATTTGATATCTGCTACATGTTTCTGTTGGATCGAGACGCGCTAGAGGGGGGGGTGAATAGCGCTCGTGGCTATTTCGTTCGATTCGTAAAACTATCGGAGTAATTAAGCAGCGGAATAAAACAAAGTAAGCACACAGAGACAAGAGGATTTTTACTTCGTTCGGAGCCTTGATCGACTCCTACTCGAAGGCCCGCGATCCTTGATCGCTTCCGGTGGGCAACAACTATAAGCTCGTTAAAAGATTACACTTATGAGTACAAATAAAAGCTATAAATATTATACCGACAACAAGAAATGTTAAATCTGAAGCTTCGGGTCGTCGGACACTAGTAGCAGCACTTCGGAACGTCTTTTGGAGCAGCACGTTGATGAAAGATCACTTGGAATTCGTTGTCTTGAAGTGCTGGTCGAAACCCTTTATAAAGGGTGTTCAAGGCGCCTCCATGCTGCCTGGTCTTCCGCGTGGATCAAAACTGACCTGGTCGAATTTCATCCATTCAAGGCGCCTTATGGCCCTCTCAAGGCGCCTTCCAAGGCGCCTTCCAGCCTCTGGTGTGCAAACTCTTCTCCTTTGCTCCCGAGGCGCCTCACTCCATGGGGGCGCCTCGGACACTGTTCATCCGGGGCTTTAGGTTGCTCCTTTGCTCCTGCAAGATCGTTAGTCCCAAACACTATCCCGCAACACAAAGTTAGCACAATAAACATTATTTAAAGAAGTATAGAGTCTGACTTCGGGTTTCCAACCGGAAACCCTAGGTCGACCCGACACCTACTGTTCCCTACGGGAAACGCGTCCTCACCTACTCCTCTCGGGAGATATCCTCCAGATCGACTGGACTTTTGCTCGGCACTCGATGCTTCCGGACTTTCTGCTGGACATCCGCTTCCCGGCTAGTCCAGACTTTCACCTGGTTCGCGACACCAGGACTTTCCACCTAGGGTTACCACCCCCTAGGACTTTTGCCTGAAGCCATCGACCTGCCAAGACTTTTCGCATAGGGTTACCACCCCCTATGACCTAGGGTTACCACCCCCTAGGGTTTTCCCTTTGCCTAACCGCAGGTAGGACTTTCCTGAAATCCTCAAGCAGACTCGTTAGACTACAAAAACATCTTAACTTTGAATTCTTTTGTCGTTATCAAAACATGAGTTCGATCGTCGGATGGTCCCCGCACCAACAGTTTCTACTGTTAGCTGTTATACATTAGACTTATATGCTCTTAGTTATTGTTATGTGTACCGATGCTCTTAGAGGTGATGATATGTTGTGCTTCTGTATACTGGATTAATTACTAGACATATTGGATATGTGATCTTGGATTTATGTTGCTTATATCATTGTTATATATGTGATCTTGGACTACAAAAACATCTTATATACTGGATTATAGATGCGAAACCAGCAGCTATCTCAGATCGCATAGTCCGAAGAAAACGATGATTGTCTAACACAGCTCGCCGCGTCTGTGTGGACTGGATCTCAAGTCGAGTGAGTCTATCCTCGACAGAGAGTGGTGCTGAAGATGATGGCCCGACTGAAGAGGAGGGTCCGACAGAGGTGGAAGGATCTGTGAAAAAGTCCTCTGCCAAAAAATCAGGTCACTCCTCATCTGCATCAGGTACGCCCTCGGCCTCTGGAGCACCAGGGGCAGCAGCTGGTGGTGGTCGGCCCTTCCAGGCCAGAATCCCCTCGGCAGTGACCTCTGCCCCTGCTAATCTAAGGCTACGCTGACCAACCTCATCATAAAGGGTAAGTGGGATGAGAACCCCTCTAGTAATGTCTATCCTAGAGCTGGAGAATATCTGGGTCAGGATATGACAATAAGGCATATGAACTACTCCAGATGTAACTGTGCTAGATGCAAGGATAATGTTATGAAACATATGGAGGGCTATGTCTATGTCCAGGCGCTGGGTAAGGGCGTATAAAAAGAACGAATGGGGCGGTCGCATCGTCGAGACATCTCGAGATGATAAGGGTAGAATACAAGCTGTCAGGACTCTGTACATAGTATAATCCTGAACTCGTAGAAGAGTGGATCTGAACTCAGTCAGGCCTAAGGGTCTCTCCTCAAAAAAGAAGTGCATGTAAATGTCATCTAATGTAATGTGGGAATAGGGGGCACCAAAGGGTAGGGATCTACTCGGATAACATAAAAATGTACACTCAGACTCCCTAATCTCTAGGCTGGTGCGAAGTAATGATGGAGTGAACTGAAGGTCAGTACCTCCTACTCTGGTAGTATAAGTTCTATCATCAACCTTTTCAAGGTTGTGATAGAACTGGGCACATAGGTCTTGGTTGACAGTCGTGGTGCAATCAACCAGTTTATCTAAATGATAGTGGGTTATCATTTGGATAGTAGGTTGACAATATTGTGACAAAAACTCCCTACCAATATATCTAGGTTTGATTGACTCAAAGGTAAACCTAGAGAAATCTATCCTATGCTGTTCCGAGGGGAATCTCGGGTCTGTGGAAGGGTCCCTTGCTGGTGTGGTATCCACAATACGACGCTTCCTAATTTTGACATTATGCAAGAAAAATTGTAAAAACTAGCAAAGAATATAGGATTTAAGCAGTTAAAGAAGGGTTTAGAGTGTACCAAGGAGGCATAGCTAGAAATGAAAGAGAAGAAAAGGTGGAAGGCGCCTTGGTTGGGAATGGTCCGGAGAGATCGGCGGCTTACGGCGAAACACGAATAGAAGCAAAAACGCTTCTGTTCGTGACAAAAGAGCGATTTTAAGGCGCCTTAAGATCCCTTTAGGGCGCCTTCGGAGGCGCCTTAAGGGCTTCTTAAGGCGCCTTAAGTGGGTGGCGGGAAATTTCCCGCCGCTGATTGAGGGCGCCTCCTCTTAGATGGAGACGCCTTCGGATACTTACGTGTCCCTTTTTTTTTTTTTAAACGAATTTCTTATAGATTAGATTTGATAAAAACAATATGGTTTTAGAGTTAAATAATTTTGAAATTTTAGGTTAAAAGAATTTTGAAATTTAAGTTTTTAAAATAATTTTGAAATTTAAGTTTTAAAATAATTTTGAAATTTAAGTTTTAAAATAATTTTGAAATTTAAGTTTTTAAAATAATTTTGAAATTTAAGTTTTGAAATAATTTTGAAATTTAAGTTTTAAAATAATTTTGAAATTTAAGTTTTTAAAATAATTTTGAAGTTTAAGTTTTTAAAATAATTTTGAAATTTAATTTTAAAATAATTTTGAAATTTAAGTTTTTAAAATAATTTTGAAATTTAAGTTTTAAAATAATTTTGAAATTTAAGTTTTTAAAATAATTTTGAATTTTAAGTTTTTAAAATAATTTTGAAATTTAAGTTTTAAAATAATTTTGAAATTTAAGTTTTAAAATAATTTTGAAGTTTAAGTTTTTAAAATAATTTTGAAATTTAAGTTTTTAAAATAATTTTGAAATTTAAGTTTTAAAATAATTTTGAAATTTAAGTTTTAAAATAATTTTGAAATTTAAGTTTTAAAATAATTTTAAAATTTAAGTTTTAAAATAATTTTGAAATTTAAGTTTTTAAATAATTTTGAAATTTAAGTTTTAAAATAATTTTAAAATTTAAGTTTTAAAATAATTTTGAAATTTAAGTTTTTAAATAATTTTGAAATTTAAGTTTTTTAAAATAATTTTGAAGTTTAAGTTTTTAAAATAATATTGAAATTTAAGTTTTTAAATAATTTTGAAATTTAAGTTTTTTAAAATAATTTTGAAGTTTATGTTTTTAAAATAATTTTGAAGTTTAAGTTTTTAAAATAATTTTGAAATTTAAGTTTTTAAAATAATTTTGAAATTTAAGTTTTAAAATAATTTTGAAATTTAAGTTTTTTTTAAAAATAATTTTGAAGTTTAAGTTTTGAAATAATTTTGAAATTTAAGTTTTTAAAATAATTTTGAAATTTAAGTTTTTTAAAATAATTTTGAAATTTAAGTTTTTTTAAAAAATAATTTTGAAGTTTAAGTTTTTGAAATTTAAGTTTTTAAATAATTTTGAAATTTAAGTTTTTTAAAATAATTTTGAAATTTAAGTTTTGAAATAATTTTGAAATTTAATAATAGAATTATAGTAACAAATTTAATTTTGAAATTTTAAATTTCTTAGTCATCTCACCTGATCTAAGTTTTCAATCAGGTAATCCTATAATTGTTGTGAGATGAATTGTGGTTCTGTTTAAGGGTTTGGTTTAGTTTTGTGTTAGATTCAGGTTTAGCTTTGTGTTCAACAAGTAAGCATTCTTTAGATAAACTTCTGGGCTATGGTGAGTCACAAGGAACTCATTAAAGTAACCATGCCTTCGAGGTTTTCCAAATAGTCCTACCCATTGAACTTAATACTAACCCTTGGTCTAACTAATTAGGATCCATTTAAGGGTAGCTTCATTCAGTTCCACTTGGCCAAATGCACCAGGTCGAAGCCATATCTTCCTAGACATGCGATGCCCAAGTTTCCCTAACGTACTATCATCCAAAAATTTCACCAGTACTATGTTTCAAGTTAAATCTAACCCTTTTTAATCTATCCTTAATTACCCTACCGGGTAGTCTACTCTTGTTTTACCCATTCCGGGTAAATTAGGTTCAGTTACCCTGTCGGGTAGTTCTGTTGGGGGTGCCAGCTAGTTTGGATCCTCTATCTATTTTTCAATTTATAATTTTGAATTTAATTTCGAATTTTGAATTTTTAACTTATTAATTTTGAATTTTTAATTTAATTTTGGATTTAATTTCGAATTTAATTTCGAATTTTGACTTTTTAATTTTGAATTTTAAATTTAATTTCAGATTTTGAATTTTTAAATTTTAAATTTTGAAGATCGTTTTCATTTTGGCTTTCCTTGGATCATGGCCTCGATACGGTCTGTCGATGTAGTATATTTGATCCTTTGGAACCCAGTATTGGCCAAGTCTGACTTGATTGATCAATTTGGACTTGGGGACCCATGCTTGGACTGATTTGCTATTTTGTTTTATTAATGATAAATAAGATCTATATTTCTTTTTACTTTTATATCCCAGTCCAGTTTTGTTGTAGACGGCTCTTTGTGTCCCAAGAATTAGATCCAAATTCTTGGAGCCCAGAGAGAACTTTTCTAAAGTAATTTTTAAATCTTTTAACTGATTTTTCAGATTTGAATTTTCTTTCTCATGTTGTTGTACTTGAGTTGAGTCTTCAATTTGAACTTGATTAGGTAAAGATTTTGAGTTAGTTACTTCTTTAAGAATGGTTACTTCTTTTAAAAGTGACTTAATTTTCAAATTTGACTTGGGTAATTTGCGAAGTAAATAATTGACTAAATTATTAAGTCTAGGAATACTTACAGCTGAGTCTGGCCCTTCGGAAACGGATGCGGATCCGTGGCTTTGCTCGGAGTCGGCTTCTGACTCGCTCTCGGATTCGATAATCTGGTCCCGGGCCATCAATGCGAGTAAACTCGTTTGGTCGAGTTCGTCGTCTTCGTCCTCCGAAGAAGATTCGTCCCAGGTTGCCTTTAGGACTTTCTTTCTTCTTTGCTTCTTGGCTTCCTTTTGGTTGGGACAGTTTGCCTTGATATGACCCTTCTGGTTGCACCCGAAACATGTGACTTCGAATTTTACCTTTGATTGGGCATCCTTAGATTGAACTGTCTTCTTCAGATCTTTCTTGTTGAAGCCCTTCTTCTTCTTGTAGAGCTTCTTTACAAGATTCACAAATTCGCTGGCCAGTTCATCTTCTGAATCTTCTGAATTGGGTTCGTCTTCTGATTCCGATTCAATTTTTCGTCGTCCTCTTGATTCCCGTGTTCGACTCGTTCCTGCAATCAAAGCAATACCTTTCTCGGATGGTTGTGCATTAGTTTGTTCATAGAGTTCAAATTCACTAAATAACTCGTCTAATTTTAAGGACGAAAAATCCTTAGAGACTTTGTAGGCATCTACCATTGATGCCCACAATGTACTCCTAGGAAATGAGTTAAGGGCATACCTTATTATATCTCTGTTTTCTACCTTCTGCCCGATTCCATGTAGAGAATTCAGGATATCTTGAATTCGGGCGTGTAAAGAGCTTGCCGTCTCACCTTCCTGCATTTTCAAATTGTATAGTTTATTTAGTAACAAATCACGCTTACTTACCTTGGTTTCCGAGGTGCCTTCGTGAAGTTCGATCAGTTTCTCCCATAGTTTTTTTGCGGAGGAGAATGGACCGACTCTGTTGAGCTCTTCTTTGGTAAGACCGCATTGGATGGTGCAGGTGGCTTTGGCGTCAACTTCCACCTTTTTGATAAATGCTGGCTTCCAGTTTTCACAGGATGTAGGCTTACCGTCGGTACCAATTGGTAGTTCCAGTCCTGTTTTGACGATCATCCAGGTGTCGAACTGGATCTTTAGATATATCTCCATTCGCCCCTTCCAATATCCGAAGTCCTCTCCGGAAAATAGTGGGGGACGAACGGTGCTATATCCTTCTTATTGGGCCATTTAGATCTACGAAAACAGAAACAACAAGATCTATTCCAAGACTAAGTCTTGGATTAGTAGTGCGGGAGGAAGGAAAAAAAAAACAGGCTCAAGTGGTATTGTCCAACTTTGAGCAGAAAATCGATTCGTGAAAAGAAATTAGAATATAGCTATGAGGCTAAATTCTAATCGACTCCGAACAAAACCACGAAAAAAAAATTGTCTCGAATAGTGGTTGCACTGATTCAAGACGACCCCGCTCTGATACCAATTGTTGGATCGAGACGCGCTAGAGGGGGGGGGGTGAATAGCGCTCGTGGCTATTTCGTTCGATTCGTAAAACTATCGGAGTAATTAAGCAGCGGAATAAAACAAAGTAAGCACACAGAGACAAGAGGATTTTTACTTCGTTCGGAGCCTTGATCGACTCCTACTCGAAGGCCCGCGATCCTTGATCGCTTCCGGTGGGCAACAACTATAAGCTCGTTAAAAGATTACACTTATGAGTACAAATAAAAGCTATAAATATTATACTGACAACAAGAGATGTTAAATCTGAAGCTTCGGGTCGTCGGACACTTGTAGTAGCACTTCGGAACGTCTTTTGGAGCAGCACGTTGATGAAAGATCACTTGGAATTCGTTGTTCTGAAGTGCTGGTCGAAACCCCCTTATAAAGGGTGTTCAAGGCGCCTTGAAGGCTGTTCAAGGCGCCTCCATGCTGCCTGGTCTTCCGCGTGGATCAAAACTGACCTGGTCGAATTTCATCCATTCAAGGCGCCTTATGGCCCTCTCAAGGCGCCTTCCAAGGCGCCTTCTGCCTGCTTCAAGGCGCCTCCAATGGTGTTTCGCAGCCAACTCAGCCTTTGCACCCGAGGTGCCTCCAAGCTCCATGGAGGCACCTCGGACACTGTTCATCCGAGGCTTTAGGTTGCTCCTTTGCTCTTGCAAGATACGTTAGTCCCAAACACTATCCTGCAACACAAAGTTAGCACAATAAACATTATTTAAAGAAGTATAGACAGTCTCCGGACTGTCCGAGTCTGACTTCCTAGGTCGACCCGACGCCTACTGTTCCCTCTACGGGAAACGCGTCCTCACCTACTCCTCTCAGGAGATTTACCTGTTGCCAGTCGATCCTCCAGATCGACTGGACTTTTGCTCGGCACTCGATGCTTCCGGACTTTCTGCTGGACATCCGCTTCCCGGCTAGTCCAGACTTTCACCTGGTTCGCGACACCAGGACTTTCCACCTAGGGTTACCACCCCCTAGGACTTTTGCCTGAAGCCATCGACCTGCCAAGACTTTCCGCATAGGGTTACCACCCCCTATGACCTAGGGTTACCACCCCCTAGGGTTTTCCCTTTGCCTAACCGCAGCTAGGACTTTCCTGAAATCCTCAAGTAGACTCGTTAGACTACAAAAACATCTTAACTTTGAATTCTTTTGCCGTTATCAAAACACGAGTTCGATCGTCGGATGCTCCCCGCACCAATAGTTTCTACTGTTAGCTGTTATACATTAGACTTATATGCTCTTAGTTATTGTTATGTGTACCGATGCTCTTAGAGGTGATGATATGTTGTGCTTCTGTATACTGGATTAATTACTAGACATATTGGATATGTGATCTTGGATTTATGTTGCTTATATCATTGTTATATATGTGTTTATCTTCTGGCACATATATATAGAGGAGGATATGTTCAGGTATGACATACTATAGCATTATGCATCATCTCGCATGATTGCATACTGGGCGATTGACGACTCCATTATTGTTGAGCTTCTCGGCCGGCTACATGGGCCTGCACACAACGTGACCACTGCATGGGTAGTGGCACAACACCCAGGGTGTGTATGGCAGTTAGCTTTGTAGGGCTCCATTGGTCCGCTCATGGGTAGTGTGACGCAACGTGGTAACAGGACAGGGATCCCTCCCCGTCATCGTGTACCGGGAGATAAGAGCATTGCGCTCCCTCACTATGTTTGAGGTAGGAGGATAGGTGTACTTCGACAGCATCCCGTCCACTCGGTCACTCTTCAGGAGTAGTGATGGCAGAGTGCACGGTTGTCACATCCCTACCCACTTGGTCTCACCATTGTGTGTGAGATGGCTGACTGTCGTCGGGGTGACCAGGACATGTCATTTGCATCATATGCACAGATTGCATTTATTGTGATTATTGCATATTGGATGATGCATTTTGGTGACTATATATGATTGACATGCATACAGGATACATGCTTATTTGCTCTGACTATTTTTATCTATGTATGTTCACAGTCATATACTCAAGCCTCGCAGGTAAGTACAGTTTATTTCAGTTATGCAATTCTTATTATTCTTGCTGTAGACTGGATTACATACTTATTGTTAGTTACTATAGTTTATTTAGCTATGCATACCTGTTATACTGTTAGGAGACTGTACTATAGGTTATTACTGGTAGTTGTATGTTACTGTACATATCTATTGGTTATCTGTTGAGTTCTTTGAACTCACACCGTTACATTACTACTTTTCAGGTTGAGGCCGTCGGGAGATTCCAGTCGCTAGCCCCCTTTGTCGCGAGGATTTTTGGTTGTAGACTTTCGTATTCGATTTTATGTCTTTAGGCACTTATGATGTGGGTTCTTGTATTGTCGACTTTATATCGACTATTTGGGGTTGCTACTTTTGTTTTTTCGTTGCAGGTGTTTTCATTACTTCGTGGATTTCATTTGGTCGTTGTAGTGGAGTAGGATTTACATATATCTACGATGATTCCTTTATCATCTTTTCTTTTAGTAATTTCTGTGGTCAGCCGGAGGTTATATATTAAACTGCGTGGATTGTCTATATAAACTGCGTGAATTGGTTATATAATTGCGTGAATTGTTTGTTATTTGTATTGTATTGTTCCGACCGTGTGGGTCGAGGTATGGATATATGTATATCAGGATTCATATTGTCATCCGTACCGGGGAGATACTGTCAAAATTTTATCGACAGGAACTACCTGGGGCGTGACAATATTTTTGGTATCAGAGCGGTTTTCTGATACTTGTTTTTATGAGTTTTGCGAGTTTATCTGGATATTTTCAGATTATACGGATTTTCATCGATTTTTCGATTCGAAATTTCGAGGTATATTTGACGAGGTTCTATTTGGGGGACTAGCAGCGACAAGACATCTCCGGACGATAAATAGGTAAATTAGGTAATTTTATAGCTCTCATACCTGTAGTGATATCTGGGTAACATTTTGTTTACAGATATGACACATACACGTATTCAAGTACCGAGACGTGGCTGACCATGTAAGAGGGCGATAGATCCTTCGAAGAAAGAGTCTCCAGAGAGATCTGCTGGGGTCGAGCCTGTCCGTCAGGGACAGACTCCTCAGGGTATTGTGAGCACGTCAGGTTATCAGACCCCGACGATTCCGACTTCAGAGGTACCTACCTCGATAGTACCACCAGTGGTACCACCGTTGGTATATTCGACGCTTCCCCCATCAACAGTATCTATGGCATACCCGACACCCCCTCTAGCCGTGCCTGCTACTGCGTATTTGGCACCACAGATACCTATGCCGGTTACTACATACTCGACACCCGTACCAATAGTACCGATTGTTTCTTACCCGGTACCACCCATCGTACCTTCAGTCACCCCTACTTATGTCCATTCTGTAGTTCCACCAGCAGTACCACCCATAGAATCAACCCCAGTGGTTCTGCCCAGTTCCGCGGTGATCCCTACTGATATGGTTGCGGCACAAGCACGGATCCTACCCTTGGTAGAATCGGTGAAAAGTCGATTCACATTATTCCGCAGGGAGACTGATCCGAGCATAGCTCAGTCCTGGATAGAGGCTATCGAGCGGGCATTCTTTTACATGGCTTGCTCCGAGTGGGAGAAGGCAGAGCTGGCTGCTTTCCACTTACGAGATAGGGTAGAGCTCTGGTGGGACACGCAACGCTCGATTATAGGCGAGCAGCATATTACATAGGCGAGATTTAGGGAGGCATTTGAGAGTTAGTATTTTCCCTGGGCGTATCAGATGACACGTCGGTAGGATTTTTGAGTCATTGGCAGAATAACCGCTCAGTTATTTTCCCCTGTGGAAGAAAATACAGCGGAAAGAAAATGAAGGTTTTCCAAGTGGTTTATGGGTGACGCCGCCGAAAAGCTTTAGGTCAATGTGGAACTAAAAGCTCTATCAAGATTTTCACCCTAAACCCTTGGAGACCAACCTTATATATAGTGAACATCTATTATCAGTCCATAGATAATAATAGACATGGGACTATAAGTTCATATATATACTGAACATCTATTATCAACATATAAATAATAATAAAAGCGAGAATATAGGTTCTATACATACAAGGTCTACATTCAACAATTGAAATCCAATAAGCCTAAGTTAAATTATTTTAATGGATTCAGTTTGTACTCATATACATAACTTGTAATTAAGCCCACTAATTAGAGATAATAACCAACAAAAAAAATTCTTAAGTGAATTTTTTTTAAAGTAAATCATTGAAAAAAATAATTTTGAAGTAAATAGTTTTCAAAGAAAATTTTTTAATAAAGATTTTCAAAGGAAGTTAAAGAAGTATTAAAGAAATTCCATAAATTTTTAGGTAACCATTTCCTAAAAAATCTCTAAATAAATTTGTCAAAATTTTTAAAGTAAGTTTGAAAAATATTTTTCTAATAAAAATTATCAAAAGTAGTTTTAAAGAAAATTTTTCAAAAAAATCAATAAAAAATGTTTTCAAAATAATTTTCTAACTATTCAAGAAGGTCTGATTTTTAAAAAACTTTCAAAGTTATATTTTTTCAAAATAATTATTGAAAACATTCTTAAGTTGTCCAAGTAAATCCTCCCTCTTAAGTTAACATTCCCCTTTAATTTAACACCCTTCCTTAATTAATACTAGGTTTTGAGTATGTTAAATTTTAAGGTCTAAGTTTGTCACCTTCTGATTATCTTTGTTAGATATAAGAAGTTTTACATAAGTGTTTAGAGGAATTAAAGTTAGTAATACTTATGTTCAGTAAATATATTATTTACATAAGAATTTCTCTATACTTATTATAGTTATTCATTTAAGTTTAATTAATTATTTAAAATAATCATCAATCAATTATTTTTAAAACAATTAACTTTGGATTAAATTAATTAGGTTAAAATTAAAAAGTTATTTTAAACTAATAAATTTAATCAAGTGCAGGGTAAAAGAAGGAAAAGAAAGGTAAAATGCTATCATTACAATGAAGAAGGGTACGTGAAAGATAACTGTCAAAAATTGAAAAGCAAGAACATAGAAAAGAACAAGAAGTCATCTCAGACCAAGTATAGAAATCTAAAAGCGACATGAGACGAAACAACGTCTGAATCAGAGATCGAAGCTCTTGCTGGACTTGAGCTAGTGGCAAGTCACCAAGAAGATGAAGACAAAGCAAGCTCGTTCGAAATAAGCATCGAGAGCATTGATGAAGGGGGAGCGACATTAGAAGGAAGCGACACTTCAGAGGGAGTTTCAGATTATAGGATCAACAAGGTAAGTCAGGTATGGTCTCTATCTCCTGATAAAATATTTCAATTTATAAAAATATTATCAAAAATTTCTATAAATTAGAAAAAAGAAATGATGAATTAAAAGGAATTCTAGCAACATCTTGTCGATTGGAAGATTTCAACAAGATAAAAATGGAAAATGAAAAATTGAAAGTAGAAATAGAAGATTTAAAAAATCATGCATGCTCCCATATTGAATAAGTTACAAAAGATAATGGGCTGAATTGATAGTTTAGATACCATAAGGGTCAAATTAGAAGAATATCACAGAAGTATGTTCCTAGATAGTTTTTGATTAATCCGGTAGGAAGAAATCTGTTTTGGGTTCTAAAGTCATGTTTAAATTAAATTATCATTTTTTTGTATGCCTTATTTTTTCGAAAGGTAGGCCTAGGACTTTCAGAAAGAAAATTAAATATTTAATTTTTTTAAATTGCTTTGTCTAGAAGTGGTTGTTGTTAACTCTGCCCATGACAATCGGTCATGACTTGTCCCATGCCCGGATAAAGGAAGAGGGTTGCATTAGGTTGCCAGCTAGCGTTAAAACTATGACAAATATTCAATGAATGGATCCATTAAACTATTATGCTGATACTAGGTTGTTCCCCAAAAGGAACGCATTGTAGTGTTGAACTGTGACGTCTAGGCAAGGATCGCTACATCTCCAGAACTCGGGTGTAATGCTAAATATGCAAGAGTTTGCGTTACAGGGTCCGATTATAATGTCTCAACAAGGACCGCTACATATCCATGAGAATTTGGGTGTAGTGTTAAATAGGCAAGAGTTCTCACACCATAGATTAGATAAGAACAAATATGATAAGAAAACTAATAATCTAATATTTGGAATATGAAACATAGAAACTCCCACTAGTAAATCAATGGAGGTAGTAGACATGATGATTAGGAGAAGCATTAGTATTTTGCGTGTACAAGAGACAAAATGAGTAGGCGAGAAGGCAAAGATGATAGAGAACTCGGTTTTTAAGTTATGGTACACTGGAAAGAGTAAAGTAAGAAATGGAGTGGGTATTATTGTAGATAATTTGTTAAAAGATAAAGTTGTAGGAGTAATTAGAAAAGGGGATAGAATTGTTGGTTGCTACTCGGAATATCGTACCAGTTCCCCTGTACAAAAATTTTGTATAAGTCCTGAACCTCTCCTAACAACCTATTGTGTTCTTTAAAAATTAAATTTGGAATCGCAAACAGAACTTAACATTATTGATTCCAAATTCAACTTATCTGTTCTTAGAGGTTTAAACTTGGATCACAAACGATGTTTAACATTATTAATCCAAATCCACGTATGTTGCAAATTTGATTAAATATTTATTTCAAATATCGACTTCCAGGTTAAACATAGCGAGGCACTAGGCCTTCTTGGTTATGGGAGTATCCACCACTTCCTAGACAAAGCCTTTCAACGAAATTTAATATTTAATCTCCTTATAGTAACCCTAGGTTTAACTAATAAGAACAATCGAATCACAAGATCGAAAAAAAAAGAAACACAAATTTGAATCATAAATCCGAAACCTAGAAATGTTAGCCTCTTGTGTTTGGTATTTCAAGATCTAAACAAAAAAGATGAACTAGTTATGATGCGAAAACTAATAACTAGTTATACCTTTTGTAGCTTATAGACCTCACGATCTTCTATCGTATTCCTCTTCTTATCTCGGACGTCGTGTGGGTGACGATCTACTGAGATGAGAATCCACCCAAGCTTCCTTCTTCTCCAAGCAAGTTTCGGCCACCACCTATCTTCAAGAGATGAAGAACTTTCGGCCACCAACCAAGCTCCAAGGGATGCTAAGAAACAAAGCCTCCTATCTCTTCTTCTTCTCCAAGCAAAATCCGGCCACCAAGATCTCTCCAAGAAGATGATGCCGCCGACCACTTAAGAAGAAGAATAGGGGAAGAGGAGGAAGAGAAGGGCCGACCACCACGAAGGAAGAAAAGAGAGGAATACTAGATGATATGTTGTATTGAGGTGAGACACCTCTACCCTCTCTTTTATATTCCTTGGTCTTAGCAAATAAAGAAAGTTTTAATAAAAACTTCCTTATTTTCCTTACCTATGGTTAATAAGGAGAATTTAATTAAAAAAAACCTTTTAACCCTTTAATGTGGTCGGCTCCTACATGTCCTCCATATAAGGAAAGTTTTAAAGACAAAATTAAAACTTCCTAATTTGTTTCCGGATTTTTTTTTAAAAAAAATTCTCTTTTAAAAATTCCCTTCATGGTTGGTCATAAAAGGAAACTTTTATAAATTAAAATCTCTCTATTAAAACATGTGGATGATTACAAAAAGGAAAGTTTTCTCCAAAATTAAAATCTTCCTTTTAACTATAAATAAGGAAAGATATCAAATCTTTCTTTTAATCTTTTGTAGAAAGCTATAAAAGGAAAGATTTAAATTTTAAAACTCTCTTTTAAAACCATGAAGATGGTTACAAAAAAGGAAAGTTTTATCAAAAATTAAAATCTTCCTTTTAACTATAAATAAGGGAAGATATAAAACATTTCTCTTAATCTTCTGTAAAAAGCTATAAAAAGAAATATTTAAATTTTAAACTCTCTTTTAAAATTATGGTTTCTACATAAGGAAAGATTTTAAATAAACTCCTTTTATTTTTTATGTGGCCGACCACCTAAGCTTGGCTCCAAGCTAGGGTCGGCCACCACTTGGTCCATCCAAGGCTTATCTTGGTCGACCTTTGCTTGGGCTCTAAGCTTGACTTGGCCGACCACCTAAGGATGGGTAAGAAGGTGAATATAGGTGGGTATAAGACTTTATAAATAAGAGGCTACAACAGACACCGAGAGGAGGAATTGGTTTTGGTCTCCCGATGAACTTGAGCTTCCCGTGTTCACCCCGAACACCCATCTCGAGTTCATCAATAATATCTCATTACACTAAAGAGTTATTATTGAACTACCGCACCAATCCCATATTACTATATGGGCTCCTTCTTATCAGAGTGTGTTAGTCTCCCTGTGTTTAAGATATAGAATGCCCACTAATTAAATGAGTTACTGACAACTCACTTTAATTAATATCTAGCTCCAAGAGTAGTACCACTCAACTTTATCGTCATGTCGGACTAAGTCCACCTACAGGGTTTACATGACAATCCTTATGAGCTCCTTTTGGAGACATCATCAACCTAGATTCCTAGAACACAGTTTCATTCTATAATCAACAACACACCATATAAATAATATCATTTCCCAACTTATCGGGCCATTGATTTATCGAACTAAATTGCACCCTTTGATAAATTAAAGAAATGAATATTGAGTATATGTGCTTGCTATTATATCATGATTAAGAGCACACACTTCCATAATAACAAAGGTCTTATTCTTATATGTAGTCAGTATAAAAAAAAAAACTTACCTTAAATGGTCCTGCTCAATACACTCAGAGTGTACTAGTGTAATTTTATAGTCAAAATAAACTAATATCAAATTACACTACGACTATTCCAATGGTTTGTTCATATCCATCTTAGTCGTGAGCTACTGTTTATAATTTATAATGAACTGATAACATGATCTTCTGTATGTGACACCACATACCATGTTATCTACAATATAAATTAATTGAACAACTACACTTAGTATATAAATGTAGACATTTGACCAATGTGATTCTTATTTCTAAATAAATATTTATACAAAAAACTAGGCTTTTAGTATATATTCCAACAAGAATTATAACCCTTAAGATAATAGTGGCGAAAGAAACTATGAATATAATTAGCGTATATGCACCACAAGTAGGATTAGATGAAGCTACCAAATCAAGATTTTAGGATAACTTATATAAAATATTCCATCAAATGAAATAATTTTAATAAAAGGTGATCTAAATGGGCATGTCGAAGTGAAAAATGAGGAATATGAGAGGGTACATGGGAGTTATGGGTTTGAACGAGAAATGAGGAAGGGAAAACTATATTAGATTTTGCGATAGCATATGGTCATATATTTGCTAATATGTTTTTTAAGAAAAGAAAAGAACACTTAGTCAAATTAAAAAATGGGAATAATAAATCACAAATTGACTTTCTTATGGCTAGGGAAAAGGTTAGAAAGATTTGTAAAGATTACAAAATCATCCCTGGAGAAAGCTTAGCTACCCAACATATGTTAGTAGTGTTGGATATACACCTCAAATATAGTATCAATAGAAAGAAAATATATACAATTCCTAGAATTAAGTAATGGAAGTTAAAGGATGGAAAGTAAAATATATTTAAGGAAAAGGTAGAAGTACAAGCATAGGTGAAATATACGATGACTTTAATATAACATGGGATAAGATGATATCAAAGTTAAAAATAATATCTAAGAGTATACTCGGTGAGTCAAAGGGGCATGCACCACTAAGTAAGGAATCTTGGTGGTAGAATGAGAAAGTACAAGAGAAAGTGAAGGAAAAAACGAATAACTTATAAGGAATTATATATTTGTAAGAATGAGGATAACTTAAAAAAATATACAATAGCCAAGAAAGAATCTAAGAAAGTAGTGAGTGAAGCAAAAAATAAAATTTTTGAATGATTATATCAAAAATGGGATACAAAAGAATAGGAAAGAGACATTTATAGAATAGCTAAAGTGAGAGAAAGGAAAACAAGATATTTTAGTCAAATAAAATGTATTAAAGATGAATGTAATAAGATATTAGTAAACGATGGAGAAATAAAAGAGTGGTGGAAGAGGTATTTTCATCAACTTTTTAATGAAGGTTTAGGTGGACAACTTAACTTAGATAATTTAATTAGGTCAAATGAGCATATAAATTTTAATTTTTATCGTAGAATTCAAACTTCAAAAGTAAAACAAACTTTAAATGAGAGACACAATGGAAAAGTCGTTGGACTAGATAATATTCCAATAGAGGTATGGAAGTACCTATGGAAATAAGGTATTGAATGACTTATAAAATTATTTAAGATTATATTGAAAACAAAAAATATCTGATCAATGGAGGATAAGTACTCTAGTTCCCTTATATAAGAACAAGGGAGACTTACAAAATTATGTAAACTATAAGGGTATTAAACTAATGAGTCATACTATGAAACTTTGGGAAAAAGTAATAGAAAAAAAGATTAAGAAAGGAGACCACAGTGACTGAAAATCAATTTGGGTTCATGCATGGAAGGTCGACAATATAAGCTATACATCTTCTTAGACAATTAATTAAAAAATATCGGGAGCAAATACAAGATCTACACATGGTATTCATTGACTTAGAAAAAGCTTATGATAGAGTCTCAAGATAAATTATATGAAAAATTATATAAAAGAGAGTTGTTAGCGTAACATATGTTGAACTAATTAAAGATATGTACGAGGATGTAATGACTAGAGTAAAGACTTTCGGTGGAGTAACTAAAGTATTTCCAATAAAGATAGGGTTACATCAATGATCAGCTCTAAGTCCCTAGCTTTTTACACTAATTATAGACGAACCCACTGTGCACATTTAAGACATAGTATTATGGTGTATGTTGTTTGCAGATGATATTATTTTGGTAGATGAAACATGTGAAGGAGCAAATGCTAAACTAGAATCTTGGCGGAAAACACTAGAAGGGAAAGGTTTTAAGCTTAGTAGATTAAAGACAGAATATATGGAATTTAAGTTTAGCAATAGTAGAAGTAATGAGACAATTGTTAAGATAGGAGAGGACAAGTTACCCAGAACCGATAGATTTAAATATTTAGGATCATTTTTGTAAAATGATGGAGGGATTAAAAGAGATGTCTTACATAGAATACAAGCAGGATGGTTGAAATGGAGGGGAGCGTCGAGTGTTTTATATGACATAAAGTACCTCTTAAACTTAAATGAAGTTCTATAAAATTGCAGTTAGACCTGCTATGTTATATGGAGCTGAATGTTGAGCTATGACTCAAACACATGAGCAGAAAAAGAGAGTTACAGAGCTGAGGATGTTAAGGTGGATGTGTGGATATACGAGGATGAACAAATTAAGAAATGAGAGTATTAGAGAGAAAGTCAGAGTTGCATCTATTGAGGAAAAACTCTGAGAGACACATTTAAGATGGTACGGACATGTACTTAAACGACTAATAAATGCTCCAGTTAGGTGATGTGAAACTAAGATAAACTTGCATATCAAACGAGAAATGGGAAGACCAAAAAATACTTGGTTAGCAAGAATAAAATAAGATAAAATTTATTTAAATATAGATGATGATATAGTAGGAGATAGAGCTCAATGGCATAAAAGAATTCATACAGCTAACCCCACCTAGTAGAAAAAGGCTTGGTTGTTGTTGTTATTGTCTAGAAGTGGTTGTTGTTCAATAACCAAGAAAGTCGAGTGTCTCGCCACATCTTGGAAGTCAATTACTAAAATAAATGTTTAATTGACTAATTATTAAGCATTTAACTATTATAAAATTATCTAATGCTTTAAAAAAATTATTTTGTAAACTTTCTTATTCAAATTAATTTGATCTTAATTTTTTGGAGAAAGAAGAGTTCAATTTAAAACTATTTTTCAAAATTCGCTATAAGAATCCAGATTTTTCAAAATTTACATTTTCCTAAGTTTCTGGATAATAGTCATTTTAGACTCTGTTTCCCTTATACTTTGTTTTAGTTTTATTTCCAAGTCATTTTAAAGTACCTCATTTTTAATGTGGTTAAAGGGGGAGAATTATAAATGAGTCTAAGGGGAGGTAGATTTTTTTTTTTTTGCATATTTTTATTAAATGCAAAATATCTCTATTTATTTGTTTTTTTACCCTAACTTAACTTGGACTTCTCACATCAAAAATAGGAAGATTGTAAGTATTCAAAGGTAATTTTGATGTGATTAACCCAGTTAAGTTAGGGCTTATTGTGGTTTAACCCATGTGTCTAAGTGTGCAGAAACTTAGAAGCACATGAAGTCGAGCGAAAGACGCAGCTATCGAGAAGGACGACATAAGAGAGAGTCGATGGGCTCAGTGCGTTCAAGGAATGAGGTGCTACGGAAGAGTACGCAGGCGGACGAGAAGGAGGCGCGTGATATTTTCAAAGAACGAGAAACCGGAGAGGAAGGTTGCTCGAGAAGGCCCAAATCGGGTGAGCCCTATTCTGGATGGTCGAAATCACCCAAGAAAGTGGAACCGGAATGGAAGACCCGGACCAATATGAGTGGAGCCGGAGTGGAAGATCGGGACCAAAAGTCAACAAAATGTTGACATTTCGGTTTAGGCGCCTAGACCCCTAGGACGGCCCGGGGGCGCCTCGGCTCTGCGGAGTCGTGGATGGCAGTTCAACCTGGTCCAGGCGCCCGGAACCCTTCCGGGTGCTTGGACCAGAAACTTTATCAAAACATGACGTGGCGCGATTCATTGCGACGGGGATAAAATTTTATCCCCCTCCAAGCACCTGGAATCCTTCCATGTGCCCCGATCAGGGCTATAAGTACAGTCCTGATCCCAGTAACTTAGAACAATCACTTGTAATCAATTCCTTTATCTATTCTACTATTGTATGAGCTGTCAACACTGTAAGAGGCTTCTCCGCCTAAAAGAGACTTTGATAGTGAGCTTTAACTGCCTTGGATTAGCAATCATCTTTGGTACAGGTTGCACTAATAATATGATTTTGATGTATGACAAAGGTTAAAGTTAGATGTAGTGTGTATCTAACCTTTCTACCAAGTGTGCAGGAGTTGACTGGTCTGAAGGACCTGATACCAGGTTGAAATCTAGCTAGGTCCACGGAACCTAATAGCTGGTGGGAAGTCCAGATAGGTCTGCGGGACCTGATATCTGGCGGGAAGTCTGGTTGGGTTCGCGGGACCTGACAACCGGCCGATGTCCAGTTGTGTCTGCGGACCTAACAACTAGCTGGAAGACCCGGTGGGTCAAAGGCAAGTCAAGTGACTATTGTTGGTAAGTGAAGGTAAGCAATTGGAGGAGAGATCTAGTGAAGACGCGTTTCCCATTGAGGGAACTGTAGGTGTCGATTCAACTTTGGTCCATTTAGGAAATCTAAGTTGAGATCTTGACTAGATCCTGGTCTCGAGGAGACATGATCTAATCACTACTCCTATCTTCTGAGTTGTACTAACTCTGTTTTGTAGGATGAACCTATTTTTATTGCCCAGGACTAATCTTTTTTTTTTTACAGGAGAAGAAGTGCTGAAAAAGTGGGGTCCAAGCGCCCATACCAGCTCGCCCGAGAGGCTGCCAAGGGCGCCCAAAGTCGGTCCAGGCACCCAGAACGCAAAAATCATCCAAAAGCTTATGTGGAACGTGTCGACTGGCCGAGCCACGTGGTCCAAGCGCCCAGAGGTGTTCTAGGAGCATGAAATGGACCTATTTAAAGGCTTTCGACCATGAGTGTAAAATACCGGGAAATAGGCGGATATTAATAAGGGAATTTTTCGAAATTTTTGGAAATTTTTCGAGGCTCGTACGGACGAGTTGGCGGGGATAAAAATGGGGTCCAGAAAAGCCTGTTTAGGCTACTCCATTTAAATGAGGAAAAGTTGAATTTCTTAATTCCTTTTTCTTTATTTATTTTGCTTTTTTTCTTTATTTTTCTTTCCGCCGTTCTCTCTTCCTCGCCGAACCCGAGTGCTCAAATCTCGCGGCGCCTTCTCCCGAGCGGTTCCTTCTCCCTCTCCGCGTGCAAAACCTCCCAGCCAAGGGCTTCGCTTTCTTCTTCTTCTCCTTTGCCGACGCCGATTTTTTTTTCCCTGTGCCCTAGCCGCTAGCCGCCGAGACATCCTTCTTCCTCTTTCGAGCGCCGGAGCCGATCCCTAGCCGCGTCGCCGGCACTACGACTAACGCCACTGTCGTCGGCGACGCACGGAGCAGCGCCTTACCTCTGGTGCCCCAACATCGACCACCACAGTGCCGCTGCCGTCTCTTGATCCGAACCAGTATCGCTATTGCCTATGCCCTAACGCCGGCGGCCGGGTTTTATTCGTGCCCTAGTTCCGAGCCTTGGCTCCTCCTCAAATCGGTGGTGATCGGCTTTCTGGACCAGAGGCTCTTCCTTCCGCGACTTAGCTTCCACTGCCGATCTGTCATTTTTTTTCTTTCTCCGCTCACAGGTGAGTGAGGTGAGCAACGGATCCTTGTTGTTCCTCCTTGTAAGTAGTATTCGTTTGATCTGTGTTGGATTACAGATACAAGTAGTGACACCAGAACCTGTTGAGTCTTGGCCAGCAAGTGTTGATTTTGGGGCTCAGATTACAGAGGTATGAGTTGGGTTCTGGGTTAGATTTATGTGATTGTTGATTAGGGTTTGTGCCCTAATCTAGTGTAGGAGATTTTTATTTAGCTATTTATTAGGTATGTGATGAGTTATGATTTAGGGTTTTGCCTAGATAGTTTTAAGGATTCTATTTAGCAATTCATTGGAATTTTAGCTAAATAAAATATATCTCTATTGGTATTACAGGACCTTGACGCGAGACGAGTTTCTCGACGTCCGAATTTGGATTGATTGGACCTTTCTATTTTCGGAGGCGGGTACTTTTGACTTATTGTCTTTGATATGCTTAGTAATGAAATTAACAATTTGCATTAATTGTGTTTTCTTATTTGTTTCGGTTAATCACTGCCCGATACATGTTGCCTGCTTGATTGATTGTTTGTTTGCATCTCGTATTGATACCTATCTGATTTCACATGCTCATGGGTAGTGATATAACCATGTTTTACCATGTCAGGACCTAGGTTTGATACCTTATTTGATCAGTATACCTTGATATGATTTATTCACTATGGTGCCCATTGTTATATGTCCAGATTGGTTTCGTATATTACCATGCTTAGTGACATGCACCATTTGCATGATCGCATGCTGTGCGATAGATTTCTCAATTATTGTTGAGCACTTTACCAGTTTTCATCACTGTTCGGTGCTCCGTTGTGACGCTCATGGGTAGCGTGACACAGCGTGGTAACACGTCAGTTTGGCTCTTCCGGTGCTCCGTTGGCAGTGTGTAGCACGTTAGAGATCCCTCCCCGTCATAGCGTACTGGGAGATGAGAGCATTGCGCTCCCCCATTTATGATTTGGGGTAGGAGTACGTGTGTACTCCGACAACATCCCGTCCACTCGGTCACTCATCAAGGGTAGTGATTGCAGAGTACACGGTTGTCACAGCCCTACCCACTCGGTCCCACTTTTGTTATGAGTTGGCTGACTGGCGTCAGGGGTGACCATGACATTGGCATCATATGCATGATGCATTTATTGTTTGTGATTGTGTTTGCTGCATTTATATGCTGCATATTGTTTGGATACCTATGTTTGACATGCATACAGGTCTTCTATACCTTTCGGACTACTTGTCCTTATACCGGGTCCTGGTTAGTACAGATTCTCTCCTGTCTACTTCGGTTTACATTTATCTTTATTTTTATCAGGAGACTGTATGCATGATTAGTGCTAGGTGTTATTTCTTTACTTTGCATATCATTTGTACTTGCTGAGTGTTGGACTCACCCCGCCTCCATTGTTGTTATTTTTCAGGTTGATGCTGTCAGGAGAGAGTTCCAGTTGCTGGTCCCTGCAGACCTCGAGGATATGATTGGTTTTCTTTTGGTTTCTTTTTTGTTCTAGACTGTTTTGAACTTGTGATGTTTTAGATTATGTTTTGATCTTGTATTGTTTAGATACTTGGAGCTTGTATGGATTGTATTTGTCGATGGATTTTGGTATGATTTGGTTTTGTTCTACTACATGCCTGCCTGGACGGCAGAAGAGGTGAGATTATCGGATTTGAGCTTTACGATTGTAGTGGAGTAGGGTGGATTTCGAGTCAGAGTATTATTTTTTCTGTTTAATTATCTTAACTGCGTGGTTGTGACAGCCAGAGGCTGAATAAATTATAATAACTGCGTGATGCTTGCTTTTACATATTGTTATTATTCCAGCCGCCTGTGGCTGATGTATATGTGATATGTAGAAATTTTAGATTGTCCGCCGTACAGGGGAGATGCTGCCGAAATTTCTTCAGACATGGACTCCTCTGGGGCGTGACAATTTAGTGGTATCAGAGCTTAAGTTTTATGATCGTTGTCTTTGTATTTTGGATATTTGGGATAACCTGATACCAATTTATTTGGTATCAGAGCGCCAAAGTTTGGCGATACTTGGTTGGTTTCCGTGTGTTGGATTTTGAGATTTAACTTATACCAATTTATTGGTATCAGAGCAGGGTTATGATACCTGCTTTTGGTGTTTTGGAGATTTATCGGATACCTGTTGTTGGTATTCTGGATATTTGGGTTAGCCAGGTTTGCGAGTCAAACTGGGCATTTTCGGATTTTCGATATGGTTATGTTTCGGATTTCCGTTTTGGATTTATTTGGATTTCCGGCGATATTCTCGTTCGGAATTTTGAGGTCAAAAGTTGGGGACTGGATAGCGACGGAACATTTCCAGACAGCAAATAGGTATGATGTTTATTTTATGATTGTTATACTAGTATTGATATCTGCGATATAACTTAACAGATATGAGGAGGTCTACACGTATTGCTGCGAGACGTGGTGCTGGACGACCACGTATGAGGACCACGGGATCTCTGGATATGCCAGAGATGCCTACTGTTGATGAGCCTGTCAGTCAGGGACAGACTCAAGATGCGGCGGGAGCGGCGGGCTCTCAAATCCCGATGGCTCCTGTAGAGATACCTACTTTGACCACACCGACAGTATCCACTGCTACTGTATTTCCGGTACCACCAGGGGTACCATTGGCATACCCGACACCTGCTCCAGTGCAGCCTACGGTGTATCCGGCACCACCGCCACCTGGACCCACCGTGTATCCGGCACCAGCAGCCCCTGTGCCCCCAGTACATACGGTGTACCCAGCAGCACCTGCATTAGGGATACCGGCTACTCCGCATCCGGTACCATTACCTACCGTACCTCCAGCTGCGGCCACTTTTGTTCCCCCGGTAGTACCACCGACGGCTTATGCTCCAGTTTATACAGCAGCACCGGGAGTTCCTCCTCCGGTTTACTCCGCGGTACCACCTGTAGCACCAGCTCCAGTAGTTCCGCCAATTCCTGCTGCCGTCCCGACACAACCCACTGATATTGCCGCTGCACGAGCTAGGATTCCAGCATTGGCTGAGTCGATGAAGACTCGTTTCACTCTTTTCCGCGGAGATCTCGATCCGAGTATGGCTCTGTCATGGATAGAGACTATGGAGTAGACTTTCTTCTATATGGCTTGCTCCGAGTGGGAGAAAGCAGAGCTGGCTGCCTACCATTTACGGGATGAAGCTAATGCCTGGTGGATTACTCAGCGTTCTATTATTGGTGAGCGCAACGTCACGTGGACCAGGTTCAGAGAGGCTTTTGAGAGCCGCTCCTTTCCACTGTCTTATCAGATGGCTCGCCGACAGGATTTTATGAGTCTGAGGCAGAACAACCGCTCAGTGACCGAGTATAAAACTGAATTCCACCGGTTAGCTAAGTTTTGTCCAGAGTTAGTTGCGGAGGACAGAACTCGCATGATGCAGTTTATTCGAGGACTGGATGGTTATCTACATGTACGGCTTGCCGGTTTAGGGATCACATCTTACTCTGATGTACTGGATCGAGCTTTGATGATAGAGTTAGCTCAGCAGACAGCATATCCGGATAGGAAAAGGAAGCATACGGGTCAGACATCAGGGCAGATCCAACAGACACAGGCGACAGGACAGCATCAGAGTAGTCGCAAACGGTCAGGTCAGAGTTCTTCTGGGGTATCTCGTAGGCCTCAGAAGTCAGGACAGTCTTCCTCAGAATGTTTCCGGTCTCCTTGGCAGGATCGGAAACAGTCCACCGGCAATATACAGTGTTTCCGATGTGGTTCTAGAGACCACATCTCTTCAGCCTGCACTTTGAAACAGTCAGTTTGCTTTTATTGCAAACTGCCTGGGCACCAGAGCCGAGATTGTCAGCTGAAGGCTCAGCACACGGCTTCTGGAGGGTCAGAGCAGAGGGGACAGTCTAGTCAGTCAGTGTCTCGACGAGGAGGGCGGAGATTCTCACCCTCACAGCGTCAGCAGGGAGCAGCTCCCTCAACAGCAGCATTTGGCATGCTTGGATAGGAGTACTCCAGTGCTTCTGTAGCACCCCAGAGTTTTGTTCCAGGACCTTATTATCCGACTCAGGGGTAGTACCAGACTCAGTCCCAGCCAGCTGCACAGTATCAATCTTCTCTGGCTCGTTGTCCAGCCGCAGCAGCCGCTGGCAGCGTTACCACCTCCTCCTCCGCCAGAGACTGGGCGTGTTCATGCGATTACCAGAGAGGATGCGCAGCGAGCTGACGGATCCGTTTTTCGCGGTATGATTTCCATTTATGCATTTTCCGCTGATATATTGATTGATACTGGTAACTCGCACTCTTTTATATCTCGTACCTTTATGTGGGAGATTGGTAGATTACCTACTGTTAGATTGCAGCGATTGACTGTCTCCCTACCGTCCGGTGATACATTAGACGTCACCCAGGAGGTCAAATGTTGCCCTTTAGACTTTAGCAACATGATACTTACGGTAGATCTTTTAGTATTGGAGATGGTTGAGTTTGATATCATTCTTGGCATGGATTGGCTGTCAGTATATCATGCTACCGTTGATTGCCAGACGAGGGTGGTTACCTTTCAGCCTCCGAACCAACCCTCGTGGGATTTCACTGGCATCAAAGATGACGGCATATCGATCATTTCGGCGATTCAGGCTCAGAAGCTGTTGTCACATGACTGTCAGGGTTTCCTATTATCTTTGATTAGTACAGACGACAGTAGTAGTTCGCAGCTCTCCGACGTTCCAGTAGTCCGAGAGTATCCGGATGTGTTTCCAGAGGAGCTACCTGGTTTGCCACCTAGAAGGCCAGTCGAGTTCGCTATTGAGCTGATTCCGGGGACCGCACCGACATCGAAAGCTCCTTATCGTATGGCACCAAAAGAGTTGAACGAACTGAAGGTTCAACTCCAGGAGCTTTTGGATAGGGGATTCATTCGTCCTAGTGTTTCCCCATGGGGTTCTCCGGTATTATTTGTCAAGAAAAAAGATGGCACTATGAGGTTATGTATTGATTACAGACAGCTGAATGCAGTGACCGTCAGAAATAAATATCCATTACCACGGATCGAGGATTTGTTTGATCAGCTCAGAGGTACATCAGTGTATTCTAAGATTGATCTGCGATCCGGATATCATCAGCTGAGAGTTAAAGACTCAGATATTCAGAAGACAGCTTTCCGTACCAGGTACGGTCATTATGAGTTTTTGGTAATGCCATTTGGGCTTACCAATGCTCCCGCGGTGTTTATGGACTTGATGAACCACATTTTTCTTGAGTATCTGGATCAGTTTGTTATCGTTTTTATTGATGACATATTGGTCTATTCTCGTTCCGAGGAGGAGCATGCACAGCATCTTCGTACAGTTTTGGAGATTCTTCGTCGACATCAGCTGTACGCGAAGTTCAACAAGTGTGCGTTCTGGCTATCCTCAGTTGGTTTTCTGGGACACGTGGTTTCTAGCAGAGGTATTTCAGTTGATCCTCAGAAGATCGAGGTTGTCACCAGTTGGGAGCAGCCGAAGTCAGTTCAAGAGATCCACAGTTTTCTGGGACTAGCAGGATATTACCGACATTTTGTCGAGGGTTTTTCGCGTATTGCTATGCCGCTGACACGTCTTACCAGGAAGGGCATGAAGTTCACGTGGTCCGAGGATTGCGAGACCAGCTTTCAGGAGCTAAAGCGGAGATTAGTGTCGGCTCCAGTTTTGGTTTTACCTTCTGGAGAGGACGGATTTGTACTCTACACCGACGCTTCTCTACAGGGTTTGGGCGCTGTTCTGATGCAGCACGGCAGAGTAGTCTCTTATGCTTCACGTCAGCTGAAAGAGAATGAGAAGAACTACCCAGTTCATGACTTGGAGTTAGCTGCCATCATCTTTGCTCTGAAGCTTTGGTGGCATCATTTATACGATATTACATTTGAGATTCTCACTGATCATAAGAGTCTCAAATATATCTTCACTCAGAAGGAGCTTAATCTCCGACAGAGGAGATGGATGGAGTTCCTGAAGGACTACGATTGTACCATTAGCTACCACCCAGGGAAAGCTAATGTAGTTGCAGATGCACTTAGCAGGAAGTCCAGAGGGACTTTGGCTTGCCACCGGACTTCAGTCACGGACTTGATTCAGAGTTTTTCTGAGTTAGACCTGGAGGAGCATGGATCTACAGAGCAGGGTATTCTTGTTACGATAGTTGCTCAGTCGTCGATCAAGACGAAGATCCGAGAGGCACAGGCTGGAGATCAGCATTTGCAGTTCATTAGCAGTCAGATAGCTTCCGAGCAGCAGACCGAGTTCACACGAGACGAGGAGGGTGTTATATACTTCCGAGGCAGATTATGCGTACCTCAGTCTCATCCGGTCTTACAGGAGCTACTTCAGGAGGCTCACCGTTCTAGATTTGCGATCCATCCAGGTGGGACCCGTATGTATCGAGACTTGAGGCGTTCCTATTGGTGGAACGGCATGAAGAAAGACATCGCGGATTTCGTAGCTAGATGTCTTGTTTGTTAGCAGGTGAAGGCTGAGCACCAGAGACCTGCAGGGTTACTTCAGCGGATTCCTATTCCTGAGTGGAAGTGGGATCACGTTACCATGAACTTTGTGGTAGGGTTGCCGAGGACACGACGAGGTCACGACGCGATTTGGGTAATCGTTGATCGATTAACCAAATCTGCGCACTTTTTAGCGATTCGGAGGACGAATCCCCTGGATCGATTGGCAGATCTGTATTGTCGGGAGATTATCAGACTACATGGTGTTCCGTTGAGTATCATTTCGGATAGAGATCCACGGTTCACGTCTCGTTTCTGGCAGAGTCTGCAACAGGCCTTGGGCACACAGCTCCGTTTTAGTACAGCTTTCCATCCACAGACAGATGGACAGTCAGAGCGGACCATTCAGACTTTAGAGGATCTGCTGAGGTCGTGTGTTATGGATTTCGGAGGCAGTTGGGAGGACCATCTGCCGTTAGTAGAGTTTGCTTACAACAACAGCTTCCATTCGGCTATCCAGATGGCACCGTTTAAGGCGTTGTATGGTAGACCTTGTCGGACACCTGTCCTCTGGGATGAGGTTGGAGAGGCCCAGCTGTTGGGACCTCATAGAGTTCAGCAGGATGCAGAGTTGGTCCGTACTATTAGACGGAGGATGTCAGAGGCGCAGGACCGCCAGAAGAGTTATGCTGATCGGAGACGCAGACCACTAGAGTTCTCAGTTGGTGACCATGTATTTCTGTGAGTTTCACCCACGAAAGGGGTGAAGAGATTTGGCCTCAGAGGTAAGCTAGCTCTGCGGTACATTGGCCCTTTCGAGATCTTGGAGAGGATCGGAGCGGTAGCTTACCGACTGGCACTACCACCGTCCCTGTCAGGCGTTCACGATGTATTCCACGTATCGATGCTGAGGAGATACGTGCCCGACCCAACACATGTGCTGGCTGATATTTCCGTTCCAGTTCAGCCGGACATTACTTATGAGGAGGTTCCAGTACGGATTCTCGACCGGAAGGAGCGTTAGTTGCGGAACAAGACTATTCGGCTGGTTAAAGTCGGATGACAGCATCATTCAGAGGACGAGGCTACTTGGGAGCTCGAGGATACGATCCGAGCTCGATATCCCCATCTTTTCACTTGAGGTATGTGATTTATTTACCGCTCAGCATTTATACTCTCTATCTGTTGTTAGTACTTGCTGATGGCAGATAACGAAATTTGGGAACCAAATTTTTATTAGTGGGGGAGAATGTAAAATACCGGGAAATAGGTGGATATTAATAAGGGAATTTTTCGGAATTTTTAGAAATTTTTCGGGAATTTTTCGGGGCTCGTACGGACGAGTTGGCGGGGATAAAAACGGGGTCCGGAAAAGCCTGTTTAGGCTACTCCATTTAAATGAGGAAAAGTTGAATTTCTTAATTCCTTTTTCTTTATTTATTTTGCTTTTTTCTTTATTTTTCTTTCCGCCGTTCTCTCTTCCTCGCCGAACCCGAGTGCTCAAATCTCGCGGCGCCTTCTCCCGAGCGGTTCCTTCTCCCTCTCCGCGTGCAAAACCTCCCAGCCAAGGGCTTCGCTTTCTTCTTCTTCTCCTCTACCGACGTCGATTTTTTTTCCCTGTGCCCTAGCCGCCAGCCGCCGAGACATCCTTCTTCCTCTTTCGAGCGCCTGAGCCGATCCCTAGCCGCGTCGCCGCCACTCCAACCGACGCCACTGTCGTCGGCGACGCACGGAGCAGCGCCTCACCTCTGGTGCCCCAGCATCGACCACCACAGTGCCGCTGCCGTCTCTTGATTCGAAC
This sequence comes from Zingiber officinale, assembly GCF_018446385.1. Classification (NCBI taxonomy): domain Eukaryota; kingdom Viridiplantae; phylum Streptophyta; class Magnoliopsida; order Zingiberales; family Zingiberaceae; genus Zingiber; species Zingiber officinale. The sequence continues at coordinate 87,607,627 of NC_055988.1, forward strand.
CAGTGTCGCTATTGCCTATGCCCTAGCGTCGGCGGCCGGGTTTTATTCGTGCCCTAGTTCCGAGCCTTGGCTCCTCCTCAAATCGGTGGTGATCGGCTTTCTGGACCAGAGGCTCTTCCTTCTGCGACTTAGCTTCCACTGCCGATCTGTCGTTTTTTTTTCTTTCTCCGCTTATAGGTGAGTGAGGTGAGCAACGGATCCTTGTTGTTCCTCCTTGTAAGTAGTATTCGTTTGATCTGTGTTGGATTACAGATACAAGCAGTGACACCAGAACCTGTTGAGTCTTGGCCAGCAAGTGTTGATTTTGGGGCTCAGATTACAGAGGTATGAGTTGGGTTCTGGGTTAGATTTATGTGATTGTTGATTAGGGTTTGTGCCCTAATCTAGTGTAGGAGATTTTTATTTAGCTATTTATTAGGTATGTGATGAGTTATGATTTAGGGTTTTGCCTAGATAGTTTTAAGGATTCTATTTAGCAATTCATTGGAATTTTAGCTAAATAAAATATATCTCTGTTGGTATTACAGGACCTTGACGCGAGACGAGTTTCTCGACGTCCGGATTTGGATTGATTGGACCTTTCTATTTTCGGAGGCGGGTACTTTTGACTTATTGTCTTTGATATGCTTAGTAATGAAATTAACAATTTGCATTAATTGTGTTTTCTTATTTGTTTCGGTTAATCACTGCCCGATACATGTTGCCTGCTTGATTGATTGTTTGTTTGCATCTCGTATTGATACCTATCTGATTTCACATGCTCATGGGTAGTGATATAACCATGTTTTACCATGTCAGGACCTAGGTTTGATACCTTATTTGATCAGTATACCTTGATATGATTTATTCACTATGGTGCCCATTGTTATATGTCCAGATTGGTTTTGTATATTACCATGCTTAGTGACATGATCCATTTGCATGATCGCATGCTGTGCGATAGATTGCTCCATTATTGTTGAGCACTTTGCCAGATTTCATCACTGTTCGGTGCTCCGTTGTGACGCTCATGGGTAGCATGACACAGCGTGGTAGCACGTCTGTTTGGCTCTTCCGGTGCTCCGTTGGTCCGCTCATGGGTAGTGTGACACAGCGTGTAGCACGTTAGAGATCCCTCCCCGTCATAGTGTACCGGGAGATGAGAGCATTGCGCTCCCCCATTTATGATTTGGGGTAGGAGTACGTGTGTACTCCGACAGCATCCCGTCCACTCGGTCACTCATCAGGGGTAGTGATTGCAGAGTGCACGGTTGTCACAGCCCTACCCACTCGGTCCCACTTTTGTTATGAGTTGGCTGACTAGCGTCAGGGGTGACCATGACATTGGCATCATATGCATGATGCATTTATTGTTTGTGATTGTGTTTACTGCATTTATATGCTGCATATTGTTTGGATACCTATGTTTGACATGCATACAGGTCTTCTATACCTTTCGGACTGCTTGTCCTTATACCGGGTCCTGGTTAGTACAGATTCTCTCCTGTCTACTTCGGTTTGCATTTATCTTTATTTTTATCAGGAGACTGTACGCATGATTAGTGCTAGGTGTTATTTCTTTACTTTGCATATCAATTGTACCTGCTGAGTGTTGGACTCACCCCGCCTCCATTATTGTTATTTTTCAGGTTGATGCTGTCAGGAGAGAGTTCCAGTTGCTGGTCCCTGCAGACCTCGAGGATATGATTGGTTTTCTTTTGGTTTCTTTTCTGTTCTAGACTGTTTTAAACTTGTGATGTTTTAGATTATGTTTTGATCTTGTATTGTTTAGATACTTGGAGCTTGTATGGATTGTATTTGTCGATGGATTTTGGTATGATTTGGTTTTGTTCTACTACATGCCTGCCTGGACGGCAGAAGAGGTGAGATTATCGGATTTGAGCTTTACGAGTGTAGTGGAGTAGGGTGGATTTCGAGTCAGAGTATTATTTTTTCTGTTTAATTATCTTAACTGCGTGGTTGTGACAGCCAGAGGCTGAATAAATTATAATAACTGCGTGGTGCTTGCTTTTACTTATTGTTATTATTCCAGCCGCCTGTGGCTGATGTATATGTGATATGTAGAAATTTTAGATTGTCCGCCGTATAGGGGAGATGCTGCCGAAATTTCTTCAGGCATGGACTCCTCTGGGGCGTGACAATGAGCTTGAGAATAATAACTACTATGATCATCTCTCTTGCGCGCGGCTCCGAAAAAGCTCTGACGACATCGAAAGGTTACTTCGAAGTTAAAAGAACGAAGAGTCCTTTAGATTTCCTCTTTGTGTTGGTAACTTTATTTTTTTTAGTTTTTGTAACCAATTCCTGTAATTCATTTATGACCTGATAGTGGATTGTCCAACGAAAGCACTCGACGAGTGCGGGCCTTAGAGTAGGAGTTGTCGAAGGCTCCGAACCAAGTAAAATTTGATTTGTTAGCATTGTTGTTTTATTCTTCCGTTGTGTACTTTGATTTAATTCGCTATCGATTTTCAACGATCGCTATTCACCCTCCTCCTCTAGCGTCTTTCCGACCCAACAAGTGGTATCAGAGCAGGTATCGCTCTAAATTGGTGCAATCACCAATCAGGCAAGGGGTCCTTTTTAAAAGAAAGATCATATATCGGTTTTGATTAAAAATTATTCTTATGTCTTTCATCTTTCCCTCTATTTTTTTTTGAAAAATTCACTTTCATTTTTTCACTATTAGTTAGAATTGGTGAAATAATTCTTTTAACAAAATTTGTCATAATATTTTTTATTATTATTTTTTCAAAATTGGTAAAGCACCTTCATTCCTTTTTCCACACTACTAATCCAAGACTTAGTCTTAGGACTTCTTTCCTTTTCTTTTGTGTGTGCAAGGTTCATGGCCCAAAATGAGAGATATAATATTGTTCATCCTCCCTTCTTCAACGGTGATGATTTCCCATTGGAAGAAGCGGATGGAAGTATACCTAAAGATAGACTTCGACCAATGGTTCAACATCTACAAGAGATACAAGTCTTCGATTGACAACAACACCGGAATTCAGATGGACATTGAAAACTGGACTCTGGAAATGAAGAAGAAGGTTGAGATAGACAACAAAGCCCTAAACACCCTCCAATACGGGATGATGAAATAACAATTGAGCCGAGTCGGGCTTGTCAAAAATGCAAAGGACCTTTGGGATAAAATCATCAAGTTACACGAAGAAACAAACGATGCAAAGGTAACCAAACTAAACTCACCTATGAATAAATTAGTTAACACTGAAATGCAGGAAAAAGAAAAGATGACTTGGGATGATGAAGATCGAAAGCATCACAACTACCTTGCACTGATGGCAACGGAACTGGAATCAGAAAGCGAGACAGAATAAGGCGATGAGTCCGAAAATCAAGCCACGAGTCTACACTCGTTTCTGAAGGTTTGAACGAGGTACCTTATATCCTAACCTCTAAATTTTTTAGAATAATTGCATGTTTAAATAAAAAATAATTAAGTATGAAAAACAAAATAAATAACTTCTTGAGAAAAATCAATGCCTCAAGGAACAAATTAAAAATAAAAATCCAAATCAAGATATAAGACTGAGAAGGAAAACACAAATTTAAAAAATAAAATTAATAAACTTAAAGGATTATTATAAACTTTCATCACTAGATCACAAAACTTAGATTTAATTATTAAAATCCAAAAAGTTGTATACAATAAATCTGGACTCGAATACAAGTCTAGCTCAACAAACAAAACATTTATATCACTCATAAGCCAAAACAAAAACCTAATTAAAGCTTGGGTTCCGAAAACATATCTAACCACGCAAGTAGGACTCAATCAATTCTATGTGCCCAAACACGAAATGCATCACCTAAATCCATCTAAACCTAACCCAAACCCAAATCTAAAACATAAAATGAAAGCAAATAAACTAAATTCAAATTAAAAAAATAAATTTAAATCAAATAACTACGAAACCAACTCAAACTCAAATTACCATTAAGTCTATTATAACTATAAAAGTAATCGACATAAATCTAAAACCCAAACCTAAAAATTCAATAATTCAGGGGGGGAGGCTCTAAATTAGTTGACACCTCTAAAACAATAGATTACCCGGCAGGGTAATTAAAATTAAATTTAAAAGGGATAAAAGTTTAACTTGAAAAATAACACTGGAAAAGTTTTAGATAATAGTAATCAGGGAAGCTCTATCTATGCATATTTAGGAAGATATAACTTCAACCTGGTGCATTTAGCTTAGTGAAAATAATTAAAACTATCTCTTACCAATCTTAGCTGGTTAGACCAAAATTTTGTTATTAAGTTCAGTAGATATGACTATTTGAAAAATTTTGAAAGCATGATTACACTAATGATGTCTAAGTGACTCACCATAGCTTAGAAGTGTAGGACCGTTAGATTCGATAGAGGGGGGGGGTGAATATCGATTTGAAAAATAAGAGTATAAATACGCAGCGGAAAAGTAAATGAACACAGTTGTTTTTTACTTCGTTCGGAGCCTGTGACGACTCCTACTCGAAGGCCCGTGGTCCTTGACCACTTTCGTTGGGCAATCACTAGCAATTCGAATATAGTTACAAGATGAATACAGAAAATGCTAATGAAACAAAGTAATACCGACAAAGAAGTAAACTAAAAACCGAATGAGCACTTTGTCGTAGCTTTATCAGCGTCGCAGGAACGTAGAGCAGCAAGACCAGCAGTAGAAGAGTTCTCAGATTAATTCATTCTGAAGCTCCTGTCTGGGGCTTCTTTTATATGCTGTTCCAGGCGCCTGGATCCCTTCCGGGCGCCTGGAATGTGACGTAGCTGCACAAACCATGATGCTCCACGTGGCGACGACTCGGCTGGATAGAATTTGCCTTCAGGGCGCCCGGATCCACTCCGGGCGCCCGGACCACCTTGTTCCAGAAAACTCCCTTTTCCTGCAAAACAAAGTTAGTCCGAGGCAAATGTATATCCTGTAAAACAGATTGTCAGCACAGTTAAGGTTCAATAGATAATTAAAAAGAGTATGACTTAGATTCCGTCTTTCCGAGACCGGAATCTAGTCACGATCTCGACTTAGATATCCGAAATGGATCTAAGCCGGATCGACGCCTAATGTTCCCTTCCCGGGAACGCGTCCTCACAGTCACTCCCTTCCAGTGACTTACCTTGCTTACCTGCCAGACGTCCGGTCAGCCCGTCGACCCGTCTGGACTTCTCGCCAAGCGTCCGGTCAGCCCGTCGACCCGCTTGGACTTCTCGCCAGCTATCCGGTCAGCCCGTCGACCTAGTGGACTTCTCGCCAAGCGTCCGGTCAGCCCGTCGACCCGCTTGGACTTCTCGCTGTTGGTTGCTACTCGGAAAACCTAGAGGTTCCACTGTACAAAAATTTTGTACAAAGGTCTGAACCTTTTCCTAGCTACCATGTGTTCTTTTAAATTAAATTTTGGATCGCCTGCGGAACTTAACACGTTTGATCCAAAACTTAATCTATTTGTTCTTTTACGTTTTGACTTGGATCTCCTGCGGAACTTAACACGTTCGACCCAAGTCTCCTTAAGTTATTAATTCCATTAAATATTAATTTCCATAAAAGGTTCCCAGTACTGACGTGGCGAGGCACATGACCTTCTTGGATATGGGAGCAACCACCACCGACTAGACAAAACCTTTAATAGAAAGCTAATATTTAATTTCCTAAAATAACTTTAGGTTAACCAAAGAGAACAATCAAATCACAAGGAAAAGAAAGAAACAAAAGAACACAACATCGAAAAACATATTCGAAATACTAGAACGTAAGCCTCTTGTATTTGGTATTATTTCCATAAATAACTAGCATGATGCGGAAATAAAAATTACTAGTTATACCTTGTAGAAAAACCTCTTGATCTTCTACCGTATTCCTCTTCTAACCTCGGACGTTGTGTGGGCAACGATCTTCCGAGACGAGAAACCACCAATCACCTTCTTCTCCTCCTAGCTAGGTTCGGCCAACAAAGAGGAAGCTTCACCAAGGAAGAAAATCAAAATACTAACCAAGCTCCAAGAGATGCTAGCTTTCTCTTCTTCTTCTTCTTCTTCTCCAAGTAGTATCCGGCCACCACAAGAGCTCCAAGGAAGGGAGAGAGGTTCGGCCACCACAAGAGGAAGAGAGGGAGAGGATGGCCGGCCACACCAAGGAACAAAAGAGGGAGAGAAAATAATAGAGGTTGTGTCTCATGAAGGCACCCTCACCCCTTCTTTTATATTCCTTGGCCTAGGCAAATTAGGAAATTTAATTACAATAAAATTTCCTCAATTTCCTTGACATGATTTAATTTAGAAAAATAAAATAAATTTTCCAAATCAATCTTCAATGGCCGGCCACATCATTGGAGAACAAATTGGACAAGTTTTAATCAACAATTAAAACTTCCTAATTTGTTTCCGGAAATTTTAAAAAATAAAATTTCTCTTTAAAATCTCTTCATGGTTGATAAAAGGAAATTTCTATAATTTTAATTTTATCAACATGTGAATAATTTTTAAAGAAAAAATAAAACATCTCTCCAATCTACAAATAAGGAAAGAGATCTAATCTCTTTCTTTAATCTTTTATAGATCTTTTACAAGAGAGATATTTTAATTTTAATTCTCTTTAAATTATATCTTCCACATAATAATAAAAATTAAAATTAAATTTCTTTTTTAATTTAATTTGGTTTAGCCGGCCCCCACTAGCTTGGGTTCAAGCTAGGGCCAGCCACCCAAATTCATACCTAGGCCGGCCCTAGCTTGCTTGGCCCGCCTATTGGGTGGGTATAGAAGGTGGGTATAGGTGGGTATAGAACTCTATAAATAAGAGGCTACGATAGGGACCGAGAGGAGGAATTGGTTTTGGTCTCCGATAAAATTAAGCATCCCGTCGCCCCCAACACACAACTTAATTTTATCAATGATAATTCATTCCACTAGAGAACTATCATTGAACTACCGCACCAATCCCAAATTACATTTTGGGCTCCTTCTTATTATGAGTGTGTTAGTCTCCCTGTGTTTAAGATATCGAATACCCACTAATTAAGTGAGTTACCGACAACTCATTTAATTAATATCTAAGTCCAAGAGTAGTACCACTCAACCTTATTGTCATGTCGGACTAAGTCCACCTGCAGGGTTTAACATGACAATCTTTATGAGCTCCTCTTGAGGACATTATCAACCTAGTATCTCTAGGACACAGTTTCCTTCTATAATCAACAACACACACTATAAGTGATACCATTTCCCAACTTATCGGGTTTATTGATTCAACGAACTAAATCTCACCCATTGATAAATTAAAGAAATAAATATCAAATATATGTGCTTGTTATTATATTAGGATTAAGAGCACACACTTCCATAATAACTGAGGTCTTTGTTCCTTTATAAAGTCTGTATAAAAGAAACGACCTCAAATGGTCCTACTCAATACACTCTGAGTGTACTAGTGTAATTATATAGTCAAGATAAACTAATACCTAATTACACTACGACCTTCTAATGGTTTGTGCCTTTCCATTTTAGTCGTGAGCAACTGTTTATAATTTATAAGGTACTGATAACATCATCTTCTGTATGTGACACCACATACCATGTTATCTACAATATAAATTAAATGAACAACTACAAACAAATGTAGACAATTAGACCAAATGTGATTCTTTATTCATAATAAATGTTTACAAAGCTTAGGCTTTCAATATACATTCCAACAATCTCCCACTTATACTAATGACTAAGCTGTCATATCTTCTACCATACATCTGATTCCCATTCCCTCCACATGCCGATCGAAAGCTTTCGCCGGAAGGGCCTTAGTGAAAGGATCTGCCAGGTTATCCGCTGATGCAATCTTGGTGATGACAACTTCTCCTCGCTTCACAATATCTCGTATCACGTGGTACTTGCGCTCTATATGTTTACTTGCCTTATGAGCTCGTGGTTCCTTCGAGTTTGCAATTGCACCACTATTATCACAATAAATTGTGATGATTTTGGGCAAACCAGAATCACATCTAAGTCCATTAGAAAGTTCCCGAGCCATACTGCTTCTTTAGCCGCCTCAGAGGCCGCATATTTAGCTTCCATGGTTGAGTCCGAAACATATTTGCTTAACACTCCTCCATGAAATGGCTCCACCTCCTAAAGTAAACACATAGCCTGATGTAGACTTATTGTTATCTGATTGGAAATCTGAATCCGTGTAACCCACAGGGAGCAGATCGTCTGCTTGGTAAACTAGCATATAATCTCTAGTCCTTCTCAGGTACTTCAATATATGCTTTACCGCAGTCCAATGTCCTTGTCCAGGGTTACTCTGATATCTGCTGACCATGCCCACGGCAAAACAGATATCAGGTCTCGTACATAGCATTGCATACATTAGACTTCCTACAGCCGAAGCATAAGGAACTGCTTTCATGTCCTCTATCTCTTTTGATGTCTTTGGAGACATCTCTTTAGATAGAACTACTCCATGTCTAAAAGGTAAGAAACCTTTCTTGGAATCCTGCATGCTAAAACGAGCAAGGATTGTATCTATATATGAAGCTTGGGATAGACACAACATTCTTTTCTTACGATCCCTTATAACTTTGATCCCAAGAATGTGTGCACATTCTCCTAAGTCCTTCATATCAAATTGTTTGGACAACCATACCCTTATGTCTGATAATACCTTGACATTGTTGCCAATTAACAAAATATCATCTACGTATAGTACAAGAAATACGGCCACCACGTTTCCGTTACACTTCTTATATACACAAGACTCATCCGGACTTTGAATAAATCCATATGACTGGATTACTTCATTAAACCGGATGTTCCAAGACCTTGAAGCTTGCTTCAGTCCATAAATGGACCGATTGAGCTTGCACACTAGATGCTCTTTGCCTTTTCAATGAACCCTTCGTTGCTTCATATGGATGTTCTCTTCAAGACTTCCATTAAGGAAAAGTCTCTTGACATCCATTTGCCAAATCTCATAATCCATATGAGCGAATGGATAAGAGTATCCGGATAGACTTAAGCATGGCTCCGTGAAAAGGTCTCCTCATAATCGATTCCCTCTTTTGAGTGTACCCTTTGCAACAAGCCTAGCTTTGAAGGTTTCTACCTTCCGTCATCCCTCTTTTCCTTTTGTAGATCCACTTGCATCCAACGGCTTTTACACCATCGTGTGGTTCTACAAGCTCCCAAACCTTATTAGAGTACATGGACTCTATTTAAGAATTCATTGCCTTTTGCCAAGATCCTGCATCTATATCTTGGAGTGCTTATCATATGATAGGGGAGTTCATGTTTACCAGGATCAAGTCCAAGACTCTCCCAAAACATGAATCTTTCAGTCGCCTCACAACCCTCCCACTACGACGAGGCATCCGTGGTTGTGTATCATGTGTGACACGTGTTGCGGTCTCTTGTGGTACTTCATCTTGTCCTGTAGTAGACATGTCCTCTCTAAGTTCTTCTAAAACAACTTTACTCTCGGGCTTGTGATCCATTATATAGTCTTCTTCTAAAAGCGGGCATTGGTGCTAACAATGACCTTCGGTCTTTAGGACTATAAAATAAACCACCTTTCGTTCCTTTGGGATATCCTACAAACACGCGAACTTCTGTACGAGATTCTAACTTATCAACATCTGGTTTCACATACATGGACTACCCCAAATCCGAATATGTCTTAGACCGGGTTTTCGCCCATTCCACAATTCTATGGGAGTAGAAGAAACTGATTTAGAAGGTACTAAGTTCGTAACGCTATTTCCGGAGCATATCCCCAAAACGAATTTGGTAATTCTGAATAACTCATCATCGATCTAACCATCTCCATAAGAGTCCTATTCCTTCGTTCTGCTACACCATTCTGTTGGGGTGTTCCAGGTGCAGACAATTGGGATTGAATCCCAGCCTCTGATAAGTAATTCCTAAACTCTCCTAAGAGGTATTCGCCACCACGATCAGATCGTAGTGTCTTGATACTTTTACCTAATCGTTTCTCCACATCAGCCTTGTATTCTTTGAACTTGTCAAAGCACTCGGACTTGCGGCGCATTAGGTAAATGTATCCATATCTTGAATAATCATCTATGAAAGAGACAAAATATTCAAAACCTCCTCTTGCCTGGACAGACATAGGACCACACAAATCAGAGTGAACCAACTCTAACACTTCTTTGGCTCTATACCCCTTGGCCTTGAACGGCCTCTTGGTCATTTTACCTTCTAAGCAAGATTCACAAGTTGGAAAATTTTCCAACTCTAATGAACTCAAAAGTCCATCGGCTATAAGCCTCTGAATCCTACTTAAATTAATATGACCAAGTCTTAGATGCCAAAGATATGCTTGGTTCATTTCTGAAGGTTCTTTTCTCTTTTTAGAATTAGAAGATGAGTTATAAATTTCCATGTTTTGCTTTGTGGAAGAAATTGGATTTAAAATATACAAATTGCCAACTAATGCACGAGCAGATAATCACTTTATTTCTTTTAATAACTACATCGTTCTGAAAGAAACCGAATATCCATCTATAAATAGTTTAGAAATTGAAATTAAATTCTTTCTAAAGCGGGTACATAAAGACAATTTCTTAAAACCAAATTTTATTTCTACTAAAAGACAAGTAGACGTCTCCCAACAGTTGCCACCTTAGTAGCATTGCCCATGTAGACGGTAATCTCCCTTGAGATAGTCGTCGGGTTTCTGGAACCCCGCAAGGAATTGCGAGACATAATCGATGGCTCCGTATCTACACACCGGTCTGATAGATAACACCGCTAAACATGTTTCAACAACGAGCATGAGATATACCTTTGTTTTGGTTCCTACGAGGACAGTCCGCCTTCCAATGTCCTGCCTGCTTGCAGATGAAGCACTTGCCCTTCGGCTTCTTCAGCTTTAAATCCCGTACTCTGAGATTTATTCACTTTCTTTGTTGAACCGACTTGTTTCTTCTTCTTCTTTCCTTTCGGTTTAGAAGTAGAACCATTTTCAAAGAAAGTGAATTTGAGAATTGTGACGAAATAATCCTTCACTGCTTGAAGTTGTCAGTAGTTTCCCTAATGAATAAATCCTTTTATTCATATTATAGTTCAGTGGACCGCTCAAAACTTCTAGGTAGCGTTTGGAGGATCATATCGATCCGGGTTTCCCATCAATTTCTCCTCCAAGGATCTGTATCTCGTTCAGATAAGCCATCATCTTTAGGATATGATCCCTTACAGGAGTACCCTCTTGCATGGTGGCTGTCATTATCTTTCTCATAGCTTCTTGTCTAGAAGCCCTATCCTGATGACCAAAGAGCTCCTTGAGATTGTTCATAATATCATAAGCTGTTGGTAAATCTTGATGCTGATGTTGCAATACAGTTGACATTGAAGCCAAAATGTAACACCGCGCCATCTCATCTGCCTTTACCCATCTCTTATGATATTCAATCTCCTCTTGGGTAGATTCACCAGTAGGTGCATCAAGACAAGGTTCAGTCAGTACAAATTTATAGCTTTCAGCAGTTAGAACAATGTTCAGGTTCCTTTTCCAATCTATGTAATTAGGTCCAGTAAGTCTATTTTGTTGAAGTATGATGGACAGTGGGTTGAAAGTCATCCTAAGAATCACAAATAACTTTTGGTCAGAACTCTAAATTTAGAATAATATTGATTCCTCAAATAATACTATTTTAAATTAACCAACACCTCATCACACCGTGAATTTTGTATGCCACGTTAGTGTGGACGTATACAAATTCAACATTTGTAAAAGGAGGGTTTTAACCCATTAATTTTATTATCTTGTCAACCTAACTTTTTGACAAATAAAATTAATAGTTGGTATTATTTGGTCACACAAATAATAATAGTGACTCCGTTGGGGAGGATACTATTAGATGTGTCTAAGTGTATACCATTACTTGACACTAAGTCCATTAATAAGATTATGCCCCTTCCGTTGGGGAAGATCACACGCTCTTAATTAATTTCCTATAGTCATCCAAAATGGAAGTCTGTTCTAGTGATCCACAAACAAGCTCACTCAGAGCCAACGCGCAAGCTTATTTGCATCACTTACAAACCAGTAATGGAGACCATGGGATTTACTTAAAAATCCCTCTCCCACTTAGTTATTTATAAATGAGGAATTTTAACTATGCTAGCCTACTAAATATGTAAACTAACATGCACACACAGCACAATATAAAAGCAATAAATAGAAAATCTAATTTTCAACTATTATGGCTTTTATCTCTAGTTGTCCTCCGTGTGTTGTCATCCCAAGCTGCTGCCATATTTGGCCACTGCCACTGGGTCTAGCTGTTGCATCCATCTTGCTCCTAGTTCCACTGCGCCTCTGGTTCTTAGAAGGTTCCACGCTTTGCAAGATTCGATCCGCGACATAAATAGAATTTTACATTTTGATCCTATATTCCATAAAAGGAATGTACATGTATCTAGATCAAAAAGTAAAATCCTAATAAAACTAAATACAGCTCCTGTTGTATTTTATAATACAATCATGCACACACAATAAATGCCCTTGACATGTCCAAGGGTCCAATCACACACATAATAACTATAAGCCATAATAGTTGGATCCTGCATCCACAAAGTTAGCACATCCTACTATTATCCTGCCTAAATTATGTATGACATGTGCATAATTAAACTAATACCAAATACACAGAGGCAAAACCCTAGCTCTGATACTAATTGTTGGTTGCTACTCGGAAAACCTAGAGGTTCCACTGTACAAAAATTTTGTACAAAGGTCTGAACCTTTTCCTAGCTACCATGTGTTCTTTTAAATTAAATTTTGGATCGCCTGCGGAACTTAACACGTTTGATCCAAAACTTAATCTATTTGTTCTTTTACGTTTTGACTTGGATCTCCTGCGGAACTTAACACGTTCGACCCAAGTCTCCTTAAGTTATTAATTCTATTAAATATTAATTTCCATAAAAGGTTCCCAGTACTGACGTGGCGAGGCACATGGCCTTCTTGGATATGGGAGCAACCACCACCGACTAGACAAAACCTTTAATAGAAAGCTAATATTTAATTTCCTAAAATAACTTTAGGTTAACCAAAGAGAACAATCAAATCACAAGGAAAAGAAAGAAAATAAAAGAACACAACATCGAAAAACATATTCGAAATACTAGAACGTAAGCCTCTTATATTTGGTATTATTTCCATAAATAACTAGCATGATGCGGAAATAAAAATTACTAGTTATACCTTGTAGAAAAACCTCTTGATCTTCTACCGTATTCCTCTTCTAACCTCGGACGTTGTGTGGGCAACGATCATCCGAGACAAGAAACCACCAATCACCTTCTTCTCCTCCTAGCTAGGTTCGGCCAACAAAGAGGAAGCTTCACCAAGGAAGAAAATCAAAATACTAACCAAGCTCCAAGAGATGCTAGCTTTCTCTCCTTCTTCTTCTTCTTCTCCGAGTAGTATCCGGCCACCACAAGAGCTCCAAGGAAGGGAGAGAGGTTCGGCCACCACAAGAGGAAGAGAGGGAGAGGATGGCCGGCCACACCAAGGAACAAAAGAGGGAGAGAAAATAATAGAGGTTGTGTCTCATGAAGGCACCCTCACCCCTTCTTTTATATTCCTTGGCCTAGGCAAATTAGGAAATTTAATTACAATAAAATTTCCTCAATTTCCTTGACATGATTTAATTTAGAAAAATAAAATAAATTTTCCAAATCAATCTTCAATGGCCGGCCACATCATTGGAGAACAAATTGGACAAGTTTTAATCAACAATTAAAACTTCCTAATTTGTTTCCTGAAATTTTAAAAATAAAATTTCTCTTTAAAATCTCTTCATGGTTGATAAAGGAAATTTCTATAATTTTAATTTTATCAACATGTGAATAATTTTAAAGAAAAATAAAACATCTCTCAATCTACAAATAAGGAAAGAGATCTAATCTCTTTCTTTAATCTTTATAGATCTTTTACAAGAGATATTTTAATTTTAATTCTCTTTAAATTATATCTTCCACATAATAATAAAATTAAAATTAAAATCCTTTTAATTTAATTTGGCGGCCCCACTAGCTTGGGTTCAAGCTAGGGCCGCCACCCAATATACCTAGGTCGGCCCTAGCTTGGTTCCCAAGCTAGCTTGGCCCCCTATTGAGTGGGTATAGAAGGTGGGTATAGGTGGGTATAGAACTCTATAAATAAGAGGCTACGATAGGGACCGAGAGGAGGAATTGGTTTTGGTCTCCCGATAAAATTAAGCATCCCGTGTTCGCCCCGAACACACAACTTAATTTTATCAATGATAATTCATTCCACTAGAGAACTATCATTGAACTACCGCACCAATCCCAAATTACATTTTGGGCTCCTTCTTATTATGAGTGTTTTAGTCTCCCTGTGTTTAAGATATCGAATGTCCACTAATTAAGTGAGTTATGGACAACTCATTTAATTAATATCTAAGTCCAAGAGTAGTACCACTCAACCTTATTGTCATGTCGGACTAAGTCCACTTGCAGGGTTTAACATGACAATCTTTATGAGCTCCTCTTGAGGACATTATCAACCTAGTATCTCTAGGACACAGTTTCCTTCTATAATCAACAACACACACTATAAGTGATACCATTTCCCAACTTATCGGGTTTATTGATTCAACGAACTAAATCTCACCCATTGATAAATTAAAGAAATAAATATCAAATATATGTGCTTGTTATTATATTAGGATTAAGAGCACACACTTCCATAATAACTGAGGTCTTTGTTCCTTTATAAAGTCAGTATAAAAGAAACGACCTCAAATGGTCCTACTCAATACACTCTGAGTGTACTAGTGTAATTATATAGTCAAGATAAACTAATACCTAATTACACTACGACCTTCTAATGGTTTGTTCCTTTTCCATTTTGGTCGTGAGCTACTGTTTATAATTTATAAGGTACTGATAACATCATCTTCTGTATGTGACACCACATACTATGTTATCTACAATATAAATTAAATGAACAACTACAAACAAATGTAGACAATTAGACCAAATGTGATTCTTTATTCATAATAAATGTTTACAAAGCTTAGGCTTTCAGTATACATTCCAACACTCGCCAGCTATCCGGTCAACCCGTCGACCTAGCTGGACTTCGTGCCAGACATCCGGTCAGCCCGTCGACCTGTCTGGACTTTTCCTGCACACTTGATCAAAGTGTCAGACAACAACATAACTAACTTAACCTATTTGTCATTCATCAAAACCTGGGTTAGACCGTTAGTGCTACCCGCACCAACAAGAAGTTTATCCAACGAAGACTTGTTTTGAACCCAAAGCTAAACTTGAATCTAACGAAAGTAAAAAAAAAAAAAAAACCTTGAAATTCAACGTAACTCATCTCACAAAACCATAGGATCCCTTTGTCAGAAAAACTTAGACTAGGTGGATGATTAAGGATTAAATCAAAATAAAATTAAAATTAAATTGAACTAAAATTAAATAGAATTATATTAAGTTAAAATAAATACCAATATTAATTAAATTAAATGTTAAAATTAAAGATACGATAATTAATATAACACATAAAAATTATTTTAGAAATTCTTTTTAAATTATTTTTTAAAAAAATCTTTAAAAAATTATATTAAAAATCCTTAAAAATTATTTTGAAAATTCTTTAAAAATTATTTTAAAAATTATTTTTGAAAAAAAAATCTAAAAATTATTTTAAATATCCTTTAAAAATCTTTAAAAATTATTTTAAAAAATCTTTTAAAAATAATTTTAAAAATATTTTTAAACTAACATAAAAAATATTTTAAATTATTAAAAAACATATAAAAATAATTTTAGAAATTCTTTTTAAATTATTTTAGAAAAATATTTTAAAATCCTAAAAAATTATTTTGAAAATCCATTAAAAATTATTTTAAAAATCTTTTAAAAATTATTTTAAAAAAACTTCTAAAAACTATTTTAAAAATTATTTAACAAAAACTTCTAAAAATTATTATTAAATATTTTTAAAAATATTTTAAAAATCTTTTAAAACTTATTTAAAAATTACTTTAAAATTATTTTAAAAACCTTTTAAAAAATTTTTAAAAATCCTTTAAAAAAACCTTTTTAAAATTATTTTATCCCTTAAAATTATTTTCAAAATCCTTTTTAAAAAATCTTTAAAAATTATTTTAAAAATATTTTTGAACTTATCTTAAAAATCTTTTTAAAAACTTTTAAAAGTTATTTTAAAAATCTTTTAAAAACTTAGACACTTAACTTAAAACTTAAACTTTAATTAATAAATAATTAAATCAATTAAAATTTAATTAAAATAAACTTTAAACTGAATTAAATTAAACCTTAAATTTACTTAACTTTATTTAATAACTTTAATAAATTCAACTCAGAATTAATACTGGCTTTAAACTTAGTTAATTCTAACTTAAGTTAAGTCTAATCAACACTTAAAGATGAAGTAAATAAAAAAATACTTGTCAATTAACTCAATGAATTGATACAAAATTTAAAGTATTTTAATGAAATAAGTATAAAATTACTAATTAAGTTAAGTTAATCAATAAACTTGTAATAATGATTAACTATTATTGAGTTAGTAACAAATCATTGCATTAACTTGAAACCATCATCGAGAGAAGTTTCGGATTCCAGTTCATCCATTTTTGCCTTTAAGGCAATGTTGTGCTTGGGCTCCTTCTTTAGATCTGCACATCTTATTTCATGAACTTTAAATGTCGAAAATAACTCTTCTAAAGTACTTACCTCTAAATCCTTAGAGATATAATAAGCATCTACTAAGAATACCCATTCAGAATTCCTAGGAAAAATGTTAAGCGCATACCTTAGCGAATTTAGGTTGGTTACCTTTTCTCTGAGATTTGCGAGTTCAGTGATGAGCTCCTTGATCTTTGAGTGAAGGTGTGCAATGGTTTCACCTTCTTCTAATCGAAGGTTGCTGATATAATTCTGGAGCAGGTACCGTCTGGCTAGTTTAGCTTCGATACTATC
Organism: Zingiber officinale; assembly: GCF_018446385.1. Classification (NCBI taxonomy): domain Eukaryota; kingdom Viridiplantae; phylum Streptophyta; class Magnoliopsida; order Zingiberales; family Zingiberaceae; genus Zingiber; species Zingiber officinale. The sequence continues at coordinate 87,624,653 of NC_055988.1, forward strand.
TGTTCAGTTTAGCTTCGAACGTACCTTCGTATAGCTCGGTCCGGCTATCTCTTATGTTTCGTTCAGCAGTTAGTCCTCATGAAGCATCCTAGATCTTATACCAATTGTTGGTCCCATGGTGGGCGACTAGAGGGGGGTGAATAGCCCTGCACAAAAATAAAAGAAACAACAATCCTTCTCAAACTTTATAGCTTTATTAAACTAACACTTGCATAAAAAGTAATTAACAAACTGATTAGAAAGAAAGTGTTGGTGCAATATCCCTTAGGTCAAGGTTGACCAGTTTGACTAAGCTTGAGTTGGCTCAAGCTTGAGTTGGCTCAAGCTTGAGTCTTGGTTTGGGTTTCGATGTTTGACAATACAATACATGGAGACAATGAGACGTGGAGATTGCAGGTGCAATTGTCCGACTGGGTCTGATTAGGGTTTGATCAGACTGGGTTGTAGAAGAGTCAAGTATACTTGACTGGGAAGTTCTGGTGAGTGAAGCCAGGTATTTGGAAAGACCTAGTGAGTGAAGCTAGGCAGAAGGAAAATCCTGGTGAGTGAAGCCAGGTGAAAGACCTAGTGAGTGAAGATAGGCAGAAGGGAAGTCCTTGTGAGTGAAACCAGGCACGAGGAAATCCATATGGATCAAGGTTGATCGGACATCTGGTGTTGGAAAGTCCAAGTAGGTCAAAGAGATTGACCGGATACTTGGCACGAGGAAATACAGGTGGATCAGGTTGATCGGACACGTGGTGGAGATAAATCTAGATGGGTCAAGAGTGACCGGACATCTGGTGGAAGGAAGTCCAAGTGGGTAATGAAGGACCGGACACTTGGCATAAAGAGAAAGTCCAGATGAGTCAAAAGTTGACCGAAGTCTTAACGGTCGTAAGTCCAATAGGGAGTTGACATGGAACTAGGAAGTTCGGACGTAGTAAACTTCCGAAGACCATAACTTTTGACTCGGATATCGGAATGAGGTGATCCCAGATGCAAAACGAAGCTAATTTCAAGCTCTACACAGATTTCTGCTTCCCAATCGATTGGCTGATCAATTGGGGGGTTCAATCGATCAGTGGATCGATTGGTTGACGTGAATTCATGCAGAAATTGGCTGAATCGATTGGGTAATCGATTGAAACTTCCCCAATCGATCGGTCGATCGATTGGGAGAGTTTCTGAGCGAACAATAAGCTTCTGAATCGATCAATTGATCGATTGAAACCTCCAATCGATCGGGCGATCGATTGGAGCGCTGGAAATTGCTCGAGAAGCCTTGAATCGATGGGGCAATCGATTCAGGACGATTCCAGAGAGCACAGAGGTGCTTTGGATCGATCGGTCGATCGATCCAAAGCCTCCCCAATCGATTGGGAGTAATTCAATCGATTGGGATTCGACCGTTGGCGCAAATATAGACGTTGGCGAGCATTTTCTTCGGTTCTACTTCCTCTCTTCTCCACAGACGAACACAGAACTTCTCCACAACGATCTTTACTTCCTCACCGCCAGTTCTTGAAGGTTCTTGAAGGCTCATCCAAGTCAAGAGGCGATTTGCAGCAAGAAGAAGAAGAAGCCAGAGTTTTCATTGTAATCTTGTAAGATTCATTTGTATTTTGCTTCTTTCTTTCTCATTGTTGTATTGTGAGGTTGTAAGGCTTCTCCGCCTTCGGTAGTTACTGAGAAGGAGTGTTTTCATAGTGGAGGGTGCGTGAGTGTATGGATCCTTGGACTAGTCACCTCTTCTTGAGGTGGATACCAAGTAAATCTACGTGTTAGCGTTGTAGTGTGTTGTTTCTTATATTTTCCGCTGTACATCATCACAAGAAGCAAGCAACGACGAGCACGAGATCGCGCCGAGCTATTCACCCCCCCCCTTTAACTACATTTCGGTCCCAATAAGTGGTATCAGAGCGAGGTTTCTCTTCATCGGAACCATCGCCGGAAGGGATAAAGAGCTAGAGGGTGAAGAAGTTGGAGCAAAATTCTTCAAGTCAAAGATTTCTTCAAGCTCAGCTTCAACATGGAATTCCAAGACGGACTTGGATTCGACACAAGGGTGCCTCCACCATATGTATCTACAAGCTTCGATTCTTGGAGATCAAGAATCGAAAATTTCTTGATGATGGAGATAGAGCAATGGTTTGCTCTATTGGAAGGCTTCGAGGCTCCAAGAAATTCAAAGGGCAAAATCCTCAAGGAGAGCAAATGGAGCCAAGAACAAATTCAAAGGTGTGAGCCGAATAACAAGGTAACCAAATTATTGGTTAATTTATTGTCAAGCACCATTCTTTGCAAAATTGGAGAATTTGAAGATGCAAAGGAATTGTGGAGCAAGTTGGCCAAACTTCATGAAGAACCCTCCATCATACCAAATCAAGATAAATCCAAAGAGGGTGACTCATTGGAGCAAGACCAAGAGAAGGAGGACTCCGAAGTTGAGAGATGCTCCACTTCCGAAGAAGAAGAATTCCAAGAAGCCTCATCTTCAAAGGAATGCAACGAAAAGGGCAAAGAGGGTGCATACTCTTTGTTTCTTGTAGAAGATGAAGATAAAGAAGCCTCCACCTCTAGGATTGAGGGGGAGCAATTTCCGATGACACCGGATCAAGAAGAAGGAGAAGTCTCCACATCCGGGTCAAGAGAAGAAGAGGATGAAGAAGCTTCCACCTCCACAAGTCGAGTCGAATCTATTAGAGGAGCATTATTATCGGATCAAGAGGAAGCCTCTACCTCCGGATCAAAAGGAGAAGATGTCATCCCTACACATGAAGGTATAAATGTTTCAAATAAAAATAAAAATCACATTATATGTTTTGAGTGTAGGGAATATGGGCATTATAAGAGCAAATGCCCTAAATTGGCCAAGAAAAAGAGCCAAGTGGCACCAAAGGGTAAGGAGAAGCCCAAAGAGATCGCTCCCTCAACAAAGAAGAGCAAGGAGCACATTGTGTGCTTCTCTTGCAATCAAAAGGGACACTATCGTAGTCAATGTCCCAAGGGAAACAAGGCGGTCAAGGCTCAAGGAGGAAGCACAACTCAAGGGGGAGCTTCCAAGGTAAAACGAAAGGTATCGTTTATTGAGCCTATCCCCTTGAATAATGGTAAAAAGCATGTTAGTTCCAATTTCTATCATTTTAATGCTATTTACCATAAAAATAGGAAGCATGATGCCATTCAAGAAAAACATGTGGCTCTACATGCTAAAACTACCACACCTAGGGTTAGGAAGGTAGATGAAAATCTAGGCAAGAAAACTAAGAGTTTTAGTTATAGGTCTAGAAATAAAAATGCTCATGGATTTAATGAAAATCCAAAAACTAAGGACTTAATGATGGAAAATCAAGTTTTGAGGTCAAGACTTGATAAAATGGAAAAGACCCTAAAAAGGATGGAAAATATCCTAAATGGCAAAATGAGCAAAACCTAGGTTTAGGACAACAAAAGTCATCCAATGTCCATAGAGGTTTGGGATACAAACTTAAGGCTAAGAAGGATGTAATTTCTTACCATAGGGTTCCATATAGCTATGGAATTGAGTCTAGGTCTAAGGGTCAAGTCAAAAGTACAAGGGAAGTTATCCCTAGGAGTATTTTTGCAACTAAAGTGACTAAGACTTCTAAGAAGTCTAACAAAGTCACTAAAAAGGTCACAAGGGAAGAAATCCCTAGGGTTGACCTAGAAAAGGTGACCAAGGCTTCTAAGAAGCCAAACAAAGTCACTAGGAAGGTATCTAGGGAGGTTATCCCTAGCGAATACCTAGAGCATCCAAGGAGCACAAATAGGTTTTGGGTTCCTAGGAGTATTTTCTCTATCTCATAGATGGGTTAGAGAGTGTCAACTCAAATTGAAAGGGTAGTTAACCTAATCATGATGAAGTTGACACTCAAGGAGCATTTTCAAGGTTATTATTAACCTTTGAAAATGAAAAGGATTATCATTTACTCTTAATTGGAGTAATATGTGCTATGAGTTGAGAAGTTATGATGTTTTTTCAATGGCACAACAAAATATGAGTAAAAGAAATGCCAATTTGGGATTTTGGCATTTTCTTAGAAAGTTAAGGGCTATTTAAGCCTTATTTTTAAATGGTTACTCTTGGAAGAGTAGATTGTGCCAAAATTTGAGGAATATAGTTAATTTCAATTTGCACAACAAATTAAGAGTAAAAGAAATGTCAAGTTGGGAGTTTGGCATTTTAGTAGGGACTTAAGGGCAATCTAAGACTTAAATTTTAAGTTAGCCAAGGTTTTAGGATACTTAGATAGGTAATTTAGGTATTTTATTTATGCTAAAACTTGCCATGATTGTTTGCCTTTTATATGTCATGACATCATATTTATTTGCTTTGGCATTCATACCTTATTATGAAAAGCACAAAAATATCATGTCATGTCATACATACATCATATAGTCGTAGGAAATTTTCTTTTGAAAATTATTTTTCTTTGATGTATGCCATAACATTATCATGCATTAGTTTATTTCTTGCAATTAAAGACTAATGACATTTATTAACAAGTAACATCCTTGGTGGATGTTCATAACCTCAAAATGCCTAGGTAGATATGCATAATCCCTAGATTAGGGCAAAACCAAGACTTACATCTCACAAAGAACGATAAGGTGACTTGTATGTATTTTTGTACACATTAGATGCAAGTGAGATGTTAGGATGATGAACAAAACTCAAGATGTGATTTAGTGCATTCTTTTGAGTTTTAGGTTCATCAAAACACATACTTATGTGTTTTCCAATCATTGGAAAAGCTAATGTACAAGTCATGTGCATTGAGTCTAAGGAACATGGTTGGATATTGGTTTTGAAAATCATTTTAAAATGCTTTTGGAAAACCTTGGTGAAGGCTATCTTTTGATAGTAATCATCATTGAATAGTTGAGCACAAACTTGAAGAAAACACTAAAGTGTTTACAAGTTTTCAAGTTTGTGTCAATCTTTGAAAATATGAAGTATTTTCTTAGAAAACTATTTTTCCATGATACTATATGCCATAAATAATGTCTACAATGATTTTTATGATTTTTGGAATTTTATAGATTTTTCTAAGGGTTTCTGAAATTGACTGAAATGGAACTTCAGTTTTTTCAGAGCTTCAATCGATCACCCGATCGATTGAAGGGTCTCAATCGATCGGGCGATCGATTGAGAGCAAGCTTTTCGCGAACAGAAGCTTCCTAGATCGATTCACCGATCGATCCAGCCCTCCTGAATCGATCAGTGGATCGATTCAAGCAGGTTCAATCGATTGGGGCCCAACTCCAATCGATTGGGAATGCTGATTTTGGCTAGTAAAGCCTGATTTCAGCATTTTGGACCATCTTTAGTCTAGGTAACCATTCCTAACCCCTCAAAACATATTTATACACATTTAAGGGGAGTTTTCATGATGAAAACAAGGATGAATTGGTTAAGGAAGACTGAGTCGAAGTTTAGATTGAGGTTTGGTTTCATTATTGAATTTATGAACCTCAAAACTTCTAATTTTGGGTTTCCTAAAGGTTTAGGGACTCCAAGTCATTGTTGGTGCAATGACAGAAGTTTCGTGCATGTCTTTAGGGGGAGTTACTCTTATGAAAAATATTTTTCATACACCTTGGAAGGTGGTTGACCTTCTTTAGCGAATATGCTCAAGGTTGGGCATTTGAATGTAATGGAGAGTGGATATCTTCATTATTCAAGTGGTCTATGCTCACAGATGAGCTTGTGATGATAATGAAGGGAATGTGACTTTCATTTGAGAATAATGAATGGTATGGGACCTTCGTTATTGTGTTGTGAACAACAAGTGAAGTTGTAAACAACGTTGGGAAACTCTTCAGGGGGAGAGTTTTTGATGTGTGCCAATAGGGGGAGAATGTAGGGTTTAAGTTAGGTCTTCATTACCTAAAGAGGGATTTTTCCCTCTAGAAAAGGGGGAGAATGAAGGGAACCCCCATTCATATATTGGCATGAGGCTATGGGACTAGCCTAACTTAAAGGTAATTGTCAAACATCAAAAAGGGGGAGATTGTTGGTGCAATATCCCTTAGGTCAAGGTTGATCAGTTTGACTAAGCTTGAGTTGGCTCAAGATTGAGTCTTGGTTTGTGTTTCGATGTTTGACAATACAATACCTGGAGACAATGAGACGTGGAGATTGCAGGTGCAATTGTCCGACTGGGTCAGATTAGGGTTTGATCAGACTGGGTTGTAGAAGAGTCAAGTATACTTGACTGGGAAGTTCTGGTGAGTGAAGCCAGACATTTGGAAAGACCTAGTGAGTGAAGCTAGGCAGTAGGAAAGTCCTGGTGAAAGACCTAGTGAGTGAAGCTAGGCAGAAGGAAAATCCTGGTGAGTGAAGCCAGGTGAAAGACCTAGTGAGTGAAGATAGGCAGAAGGGAAGTCCTTGTGAGTGAAACCAGGCACGAGGAAATCCATATGGATCAAGGTTGATCGGAAATCTGGTGTTGGAAAGTCCAAGTAGGTCAAATGGATTGACCGGATACTTGGCACGAGGAAATCCAGGTGGATCAAGGTTGATCGGACACCTGGTGGAGATAAATCCAGATGGGTCAAGAGTGATCGGACATCTGGTGGAAGGAAGTCCAAGTGGGTAATGGAGGAACGAACACTTGGCACAAAGAGAAAGTCCAAATGAGTCAAAAGTTGACTGAAGTCTTAACGGTCGTAAGTCTAATAGGGAGTTGACATGGAACTAGGAAGTTCGGACGTAGTAAACTTCCGAAGACCATAACTTTTGACTCGGATATCGGAATGAGGTGATCTCGGATGCAAAACAAAGCTAATTTCAAGCTCTATACAGATTTCTGCTTCCCAATCGATTGGCTGATCGATTGGGGGGGTTCAATCGATCAGTGGATCGATTGGTTGACGTGAATTTATGTAGAAATGGGCTGAATTGATTAGGTAATCGATTGAAACTTCCCCAATCGATCGGTCGATCGATTGGGAGAGTTTCTGAGCGAACAGTAAGCTTCTGAATCGATCAATTGATCGATTGAAGCCTCCAATCGATCGGGCGATCGATTGGAGCGCTGGAAATCGCTCGAGAAGCCTTGAATCGATTGGGCAATCGATTCAGGACAATTCTAGAGAGCACAGAGGTGCTCTGGATCGATCGGTCGATCGATCCAAAGCCTCCCCAATCGATTGGGAGCAATCCAATCGATTGGGATTCGACCGTTGGCGCAAATATAGACGTTGGCGAGCGTTTTCTTCGATTTTACTTCCTCTCTTCTCCACAGATGAACACAGAACTTCTCCACAGCGATCTTTACTTCCTGACCGCCAGTTCTTGAAGGTTCTTGGAGGCTCATCCAAGTCAAGAGGCGATTTGCAGCAAGAAGAAGAAGAAGCCAGAGTTTTCATTGTAATCTTGTAAGATTCATTTGTATTTTGCTTATTTCTTTCTCATTGTTGTATTGTGAGGTTGTAAGGCTTCTCCACCTTCGGTAGTTACCGAGAAGGAGTGTTTTTATAGTGGAGGGTGCGTGAGTGTGTGGATCCTTGGACTAGTCACCTCTTCTTGAGGTGGATACCAAGTAAATCTACGTGTTAGCGTTGTAGTGTGTTGTTTCTTATATTTTCCGCTGTACATCATCACAAGAAGCAAGCAACGACGAGCACGAGATCGCGCCGAGCTATTCACCCCCGCCCCCTCTAGCTACATTTTGGTCCCAATAGAAAGAAGAGGCACAAAGAGGTCACTTGGCTTGCAATCAGATGATTGCTAATCTAAGGCAGTTAAAGCTCACTATCAAAGTCTCCTTTAGGTGGGGAAGCCTCTTACAATGTTGACAACTCACACAGTAGTAAAACAGACAAAGGAATTGATTACAAGTGATTGTTCTAAGCTATTAGGATCAGGGCTATATTTATAGCCCTAACACTACAAAAAAAACACCCATATAGGGACAATTTTTTTGACTTTTAAGAGCGGCTTTCAACCACTCCTATACTTTTACCAACGGTTTGAAAACCGCTCCTCTTGTCGCATTCCCTATATCCTATCGAAGCGATTTTCGTAACCGTTGGTAAAAATTAAAAAATCGCTCTAAAACTCTTTAAGTGTTAGAATGGTTTTAAACCGCTCTTACAACCATGGATATAGGAGCGATTTCAAAATGCCTAAATGTCATGATTATAGGAGCACTAATCCTACAGGTAGACTCGCCGACCTCAGACTCTTAACCGAGTCAATAGGTCTACCTGACCTCAGACTCTTAACCGAGTCAATAGGTCAAGTGCCCGTTGACCCTATTTTTAATTTTATTTTATTTTAAAGTTGGAAAAGAAATTAGTTGTTACTGGGATTCGAACCTAGGTCTCCTAAATTATAACCTAATACCCTAACCAACTAGACTATAGCTATTAGGGTGTGTTTGGTTCAAGTTATCATGTATAACCTTGGTTATGTGATTACCAGGTAATCACATAACCAAGGTTATGGGGAATAAAACATAATCAAATGTTGTTTGGTTCATCTAGGTAATGCAACAAAAGCATGTTTGTTTGAAGGTTTTAATGAATAACCTAGTTTAGTATTTTACTAGATTACCCTTAGTTACAAAATCAACTATACATAATAATAATAATAATATTGATCCGGTGGTAAGGACGAGGGACCCTCGTTGGCAGGAGGTCGATGACATGTGGAGGTCAATGGTCAAGAGGGTCAACCCCAAGGTCAGGCCGAGCGGACAAATGCCACGCCGAGTGGACTGGCGGGCCAACCAAGCATCCGGTCGACCGGACATCCGGCCAAGGGTCTCCTGGACCGGACGAAAGATAGCCCGACCAGGGGTTGGGTTTCCGATGCTCAAGGTAAAAGAGTCTATGGCCGGGCAGACAGTCTGCTCGGCCGAGCCGCAGAACAGTAAAGCGCAATTCCATCCGAGCACATGAGCAGGGCTTCCCACCCCGAGGTATGTGCATTCCCGGAGGCCATGAGCGCCGAGCGGCTGGTCCGCTCGGCCCGGTAGCAGACAAGAGCGCTAGGAGACAAAAAGGACAGCTAGTAACTTCATCCTCGAGACACCTGCCGCCGACAAACAGCATGGTCGGCGGCCGGAGCAGACAGAGTATCGTACGGTGGAAGTTTCCACTGTCACATCCGAGATATGCTCGGATGATTGCGAAATGGCGTCAGGCATACTTTTCTGACACAACCCTACTGAGGTATGTTTGGGGAAGCGTGCATGCATCGAGAAGCGTGCCCGCGCCTCCCTGGGGTCCTATATAAGGACCCCCAGACTTTGACGGAGGGAGGAGATCTTGATCACTGTAGTCACAGTAACGTTACTCTGCTTCTTCGTTGCCTGACTTGAGCGTCGGAGGGTCGTCGCCGGGAAACCCCTCCCGACTCGGCTTCTTTGCAGGTTTGCCGGAGGTCCACCTCGACACCAAAGGACAGAGGAGAGCGCCACGTCCCCAGCGTCTGTCAACTTAGAGCTCGGACAGGATCAAATTAGCGCCGTCTGTGGGAACGCACCTAAATCCGAGCAGAGACGATGGAAGAAGCTGGACGTCAACTCATGGTGACGCTCTCTCCCGAAGAACTAGACACACTCATCCAAGCGCAGGCGGCCAAGATAGTCGAGCAACAGCAAAAGGCTCATGTCGATCGGCTAGCGCAATAGGCAACGTCGGCATCAGGCGGTCGGGCGGCACCAGACGACTGGTCGGAGCAGCTCTCAATATGGGGGCAGAACAAAGGCCCAACCGGCACTCAGGTGGAAGCTTCGCCCGCCCCGATACCGTTCCATCGGGCTTTATTCCAAACGCCGTCAGAAGTCGCTCAGGCCAACCTCGACCGAGGATCTTCGTCTGACGAAGCCCCCGCGCGAGACAACAGAAAAGGCAAGGCGCCCCGAGCGGATTTATCCCCTGAGCGGATCAATCGACAGTTCTCCGACGCCATCCTAAGAGACCCACTACCAAGGCATTACGCGCCCCCGGCAATCGGGGAATACAACGGGACCACCGACCAGGATGACCATCTGGGTAAATTTGACAACACAGCCACTTTACATCAATATACAGATAGGGTGAAGTGCCGAGTGTTCCTCACCACCCTTTCTGGGTGGGTCGGCACAACGGTGGTTCTGGAGGCTGCCGGACGGATCAATAACCAACTTCAAAGAATTCCGCACGGCCTTTCTCCACCACTTCGTGAGCAGCAGACGATATCAGAAAACCAGTGTCAGTCTGTTCGCCATCAAGCAAGGATCGAGGGAGTCGCTCCGAGCTTACATCCAACGCTTCAACCAGGTGGCCATGGATATCCCGACGGTCACCTCGGAAACCATGATGAACGCGTTCACACAGGGGCTTGTGGATGGTGAGTTCTTCCGATCACTTATCTGAAAGCCGCCTCGCAGCTACAACCACATGCTGAACAAAGCCAACGAGTACATCAATATGGAGGAAGCTCAGATGGCGAGGAAAAAGGAAGCACTAGCCGAGCCACCAACTCAAGCCAAATGGAAGCCGCCTTCTAATTATCAACCATCGAGAGGACCCCGCGCAGAAGTCGCCCAGCCTCATCCGCAAGTAAGGCCGCACGCCATCCAACAAGTAGCGGCCGATCGGCCTAAACTGAAAGGGAAGGTATAGACTCTCATGTTTTGTTCACTCCATCAGTCGGCAACTCACAACACCCGCGACTGTTGGAGCCTCCCCCCAATCGTCCATCCTATGCCGAGGAGCTATCGTCGTCGGTCACCTTCGCCGAATCGGCGACATCAACACCAAAGTCCCGCCCGGCGTATAGAAAGGAGATCCCCCTGTTGGTGCAATTTCCAGTAGGTCAAGGTTGACCTAATTGACCAAGCGTAAACCTTGGTCATGGTTTCGATGTTTGACGATACAGAAAGACTTGTAGACATGGACAATGCAGGTGCAGTTGTCCATGCGGAGAGATACTGATCAGGGTCTGATCAGGTTGGATGAAGAAGAGTCAAGTAGGTCAAGGTTGACCGGATACTTGACTGGGAAGTCCTAACTGGGATGTTAGGCAGTTCGGGAAATCCTGGTGAGTGAAGCCAGGTGAAAATCCTAGTGAGTGAAGCTAGGTGACAGTGAAAGTCCTGGTGAGTGAAGCCAGGTAGTTGGAGAAAGTCCTGGTGAGTGAAGCTAGGCAGATGGGAAACCCTGGTGAGTGAAGCCAGGTAAAAGACCTAGTGAGTGAAGCTAGGCAGTTTGGAAGTCCTGGTGAGTGAAGCCAGGCAAGGGAAATCCAAATGGGTCAACGTTGACCAGACATCTGGTGAAAAGTCCAAGCAGGGAGCTTGGCACGGGAAAAGTCCAAGAATGGAGACTTGGCACGGAGAAGACCAAGATGGAGACTTGGCACGGAAAGTCAGAGAGGGCTCGGTAGCTCGTTCTCTGGACCGGACGAAGTCGGAGAGGGCTCGGTAGCTCGTTCTCAGGACCAAGTAGGGTTTAGGGCTGAGCTCTAAACCTGGATCGGTCTGGTAACCGATCCAGTGATACGCTGGATTATCTGATCGGTCTGGTGACCGATCAGTAACCAAACAGAAGTATTCTGTTGCTTATCTGATCGGTCAGCAGACCGATCAGTGATCGTAGATACTGATCGGTCCAGGACCGATCAGGATGATATCGATCGATCTCAGACCGATCAGGAGAGGTCACCTTCTGAACGAATCTGATCGGTCCTGGGACCGATCAGGAGGCCCTGATCGGTCTCCATGACCGATCAGGACCCTCTGTGACCGATTAGGATGAAGCCTGATCCACATCCTACGCAACGGCTAGTTTCTTCTGTGTCTTCTTCGCAGGTTATAAAAGGAGTTCGAGGGCCTGTACAGTACTTATTCCTTCTTCTTCTTCCTGCTGAGTTCTGCTGAGCTCTCGCTGCCGAAGCTTCGGGTGAGCTTCCTGCTGGTTTTCTAGCTGAGCTTGGATCCGAGAAGTTGCTGCTTCATCAGGATTCCAGTCGGCAACGAGAAGGCAAGCAAAGGGTTTTACATTTCGATTGTTCTTGTTTGCTTTCTCTACGGTTGTACTCCTTATTGCTGTTACAAAGAGATTGTGGCGAGGTTTCTCCACCCACAAGGAGTATTTATTAGCCGGTTCTCCGGGGACTCATCCACCGACGGATTGATAGGGCTCGTCCACCTTACGGACACGCCAAGGAGTAGGAGTTTATCTCCGAACCTCGTTACATCGACGAGTTTGAGGTTTGCTATTCTCCGTTGTCGTTTCTATTGTTTATTTCCGCTGCGCTAACCTTGATTTGTAGAAAGAAACGAACGATTTGGGGTCGGCTATTCACACCCCCCCTCTCTAGCCGCGATCATCGATCCTAACAAGTGGTATCAGAGCGCGGTCGCTCTTCGTTGGATCAACACCCGGGGGAGCACGAGCTAGAGAATGGATCTATTTGGAGAAGACGTCACAATTCCACCCTTCTACGATCGCGAAGACTTCGCGTTTTGGAAGGTAAGAATGAAGTACTTTCTTATGACTAACCTTGAAAATTGGAGTTGTGTTCAATTAGGTTTCAAGCCTCCGATGGACAAGAAAGGAGAAACCCTAGAGAAGAAGGAGTGGACCAAGGAACAAGTCCACCAATCCCTAGTCAACGATGAGGTATTGAAAATTTTTGAATTTTCTTTACCTAATGATGTTTTGTGTAGGATAGGTGGATATAACGATGCCAAGGAATTGTGAAACAACTTGGCAAAGTTCCATGAGGAGAACTCCACTTCAAGTCATGAAGAGGAGTCAAGTGAGCCAAGTAGCTCACTTCATGGAGGAATGGATTTAGAAGTTGAGGGCCACTCAACATCTAAAGAAAAAGAAGAGGAGAGTTCTTCTTCAAGTTCGGAGCAAGAAGAAGAAGCTTCTACCTCCGGAAGGGATGAAGGAGAGAGCGTTCATCCATCCTCAGCTCTAGGTAATTCAAGTCATTTAGTTTCTAGCAAATTACACATAATGTGCTTTAAATGTAGGGAATTTGGACATTACAAGAGTAAATGTCCAAAGAGGGTTAGAAAGACTCCACCGGCGCCAAAGGTCAAGGAAGCCGGAGTCCCAACACGCAAGGGCAAGGAGCACGTGGTGTGCTTCCAATGCAAGCGGAAGGGACACTATAGGAGCCAATGTCCGAGGGGGAGGCAACCTCACAAGGACAAGAAACCAAGCACATCGATAGGGGGAGCTAAGGCAAACCCTAAAGTAACCTTTAAGGCTCATTATTGCAATTCTAATAAGACACATGCTAGTAGTTTTATTGCAATTGCTAATAATGATAAGCATGTTAATTATAGGAATCAATATATGTGCTTAGGTGCTAAACATGTTAGCTTGAATAAAGACAACTCTAGAAATGTCAACCCTAGGATTAACTCATCTAAGGTTAAGGGAAACCTAGGTAGGAATCCCAAATCATCTAGACATATGCCTAGGAATACCTCAAAGAAAAATGATAAATTAAAGCTTGAGGTATTAGAGAAAGAAAATCAAGTCTTGAGGTCAAGACTTGACTCTCTAGAAAAGGCTCTTGAGGATTTGACTCTAGGGTCTAGGGGTCAAAAACTCAAGTCCAAGGACAAGAAAGGTTTGGGTCACAAACCTAAGTCCCAAGTGGTCAAGCCCACTTATCACAATGTTCCATTCGATTATGGAACAAAGTCTAGGGCTAGGAAGACCATCATCAAGGTCACAAGGGGAGTCACCCCTAGAGTTGATCTTGATGAGTCCCAAATGACCAAGGCTTTAAAGCCTAGGAGGGTCATTAGGAGGGTTGCAAGGGAAGTCATCCCTAGTGAATATTTAGTGAACCCAATGAGCTCCAATAGGTATTGGGTTCCTAAGAGCGTGATTCCATCACGCTAGATGGTTTAGGGTGTGCCAACCTTACTTGAATAGGTAATTAACCTAATTATGGCAAAAGGTGGCACTTTAGGATTTTTCAAGGTGTGATCAAGCCTCGAAAATGAAATGAAAAATTATTCCTAAGGTGATTAGAATGTGCCAATCAAATTTGAGGAGTTTTCTATAGTTAATCTAGTTGGCACATAGTGATCTAAAAATCCTTGGTATATGATTTTAGGTCTATTACACTTAGGAATATAGAACCTATGGAAAAATGATCAAAATCATCAAAAATGGCAACTAAGGCTAGAATTAGGTATTTCCTATACCTTTACATGTTATTTGCCATATATTGTTTGTCATATGCCATGTCACGACATCATATTTAATTTAGTATCATTTGAAATGTCATGATAATGCTTAAGTTATTTATATGTCATGATCTAGTTAAGTTTCATACTTTATGCCATGACATCATGACATTGGCACATGTTTTCATTTATGATACAATTATATGTCATGTCATCATCTTGTGCATTAATGATCAATGAAATTGATTTAAGGACTAAAACACGATTTGATATGGAGATCAAATTGTTATTTAGAAAAATGCATGAGAACTTAGATTAAGCTAACCTAAACCCATATCTCACATCAAAATTGACTTGGATGTGTTTGATACACCTTAGATGTGTGTGAGATATTAGGATTGAGAGTTAGGATCAAGGTGCATAGTTTTTGTACCTAGATGAGCCTAATTCAAATTGGGGATCATAGGGAAAGCTTGTGTACAAGTCATGTACATTTAGCCCTAAGATTGTGGTCCTAAATTAAAGGGTTTAAAATCATTTTAAAATTGATTTGAAAAACCTTGATGAAGCTTTTCTAGTGATAGCATTCATCATTGAGCAAAGTGATACAAAGATGAGTTAACTTTGAGCTATTTCAAAGACTTGTGAACTTTGTATCAAGATTGAAAAATGGAAGCTATTTTCATATAAAACTATTTTTCCTTGATAGTATATGTTATGAGGAATGTATCCTCAAAGTTTTATAATTTCTGGAATTTTGTAGGGGTTTCTAAATTTCGGGAGGAAATTCAGAAACTGATATCAGAGGTTGTGGACCGATCAGAAGGGAGTCTGATCGGTCCAGGCAGTTGTGGATCGGTCACTGTGACCGATCCAGAGGAAGCCTGATCGGTCTGGTGACCGATCAGGGCGTGCCAACTTGCTGATTTTCGACTGTTTTGTCTGAAATTTCAGCTGGGAGTTGGTGTTTTGGATTTCTAAAGGCTTGAAACTCTCCAAGACATTGTTGGTGCAATGGTCAAGGGGGAGTTGACCTTTAGGGGAGTTTTACCTATTAGTCAAGGAGGAGTTGACTTTTAGGGGGAGTTTTTACTCCTAAAGACTTGAGTGATGTGGGATTTTCAAGGGGGAAATTAAGGGTTTCAATGAAAGGTATGGGACTTTCATTAGGAAGAAACTCTTGACCTTAATTCACTCTTTTTGATGTGTGTCAAAAAGGGGGAGAATGGAGAATGTCTAGAGAATGTTCAAGGAAGAACATTGGAGTTAGTAGGAGAGTTTGTTGATCACAACGAGTGAAGTTGTGAACAACGATAACTTACTCTTCAGGGGGAGAGTCTGTTGATGTGTGCCAATAGGGGGAGAATGAAGGGTTTAAGTTAGGCCTTCATTATCTAAGAAGGAGGTTGCCTTCTTAGAAGGAGAATGTAAGGTTGTAACTTATGTTTCATTACCTAGTGGCATGAAGAAAGTTGAGGCTATTGGTTTAGCCTAACTTAAAGGTATTGTCAAACATCAAAAAGGGGGAGATTGTTGGTGCAATTTCCAGTAGGTCAAGGTTGACCTAGTTGACCAAGCGTAAACCTTGGTCATGGTTTCGATGTTTGACAATATAGAAAGACTTGTAGACATGGACAATGCAGGTGCAGTTGTCCATGCGGAGAGATACTGATCAGGGTCTGATCAGGTTGGATGAAGAAGAGTCAAGTAGGTCAAGGTTGACCGGATACTTGACTGGGAAGTCCTAACTGGGATGTTAGGCGGAAATCTGGTGAGTGAAGTCGGTGAAAATCCTAGTGAGTGAAGCTAGGTGAAAGTGAAAGTCCGGTGAGTGAAGCCAGGCGGTTGGAGAAAGTCCGGTGAGTGAAGCCAGCGGATGGAAAGGCTAGTGCAGCGGTAAAGACCTAGTGAGTGAAGCTAGGCGGTTTGGAAGTCCTGGTGAAGCGCAAGGAAATCCAAATGGGTCAAGGTTGACCAGACATCTGGTGAAAAGTCCAAGCGGGGAGCTTGGCACGGAAAAGTCAAAATGGAGACTTGGCACGGAGAAGACCAAGATGGAGACTTGGCACGGAAAGTCGGAGAGGGCTCGGTAGCTCGTTCTCCTGACCGTGGGAGAGGGCTCGGTAGCTCGTTCTCTAGGCCCGGGCAAGTCGGAGACGCAGCTCGGTAGCTCGCTCGGGACCAAGTAGGGTTTAGGTGAGCTCTAAACCTGGATCGGTCCGCAACCGATCCGGATACCGGGGTTATCGATCGACGGTGACCGATCAAGAACCAAATGTTATTGCTTATCTCGGTCGTGACGGAGACCGACGGTGATCGATCGTAGTATACGATGAAGTTCCTGATCGGTCCGCGGACCGATCGAGAGGCGATCGAAGGAGATCACCTTCGGGAGGAAAGGTCTCGATCGGTCATGGGACCGATCAGGGAAGGACCTGATCGGTCTCCATGACCGATCAGGGAAGGGCCTGATCGGTCTTGTGACCGATCAGGACCCTTGTGGACCGATCAGGATGAAGCCTGATCGGTCCACATCCTAGCCGTTGCGTAGCAACGGCTAGTTTCTTCTGTGTCTTCTTCGCAGGTTATAAAAGGAGTTCGAGGGCCTGTACAGTACTTCTTCCTTCTTCTTCTTCCTGCTGAGTTCTGCTGAGCTCTCGCTGCCGAAGCTTCGGGTGAGCTTCCTGCTGGTTTTCTAGCTGAGCTTGGATCCGAGAAGTTGCTGCTTCATCAGGATTCCAGTCGGCAACGAGAAGGCAAGCAAAGGGTTTTACATTTCGATTGTTCTTGTTTGCTTTCTCTACGGTTGTACTCCTTATTGCTGTTGCAAAGAGATTGTGGCGAGATTTCTCCACCCACAAGGAGTATTTATTAGCTGGTTCTCCGGGGACTCATCCACCGACGGATTGATAGGGCTCGTCCACCTTACGGACACGCCGAGGAGTAGGAGTTTATCTCCGAACCTCGTTACATCGACGAGTTTGAGGTTTGCTATTCTCCGTTGTCGTTTCTATTGTTTATTTCCGCTGCGCTAACCTTGATTTGTAGAAAGAAACGAACGATTTGGGGTCGGCTATTCACACCCCCCTCTCTAGCCGCGATCATCGATCCTAACACCCCCGAGAGACAACATAACCACCAGCACAGGGCCATTCCTCGGGCATCGCATGAACGACCCCGACCATCTGCTCGGGAGGAGGAGAATAGAGGCAACGCGTCGAGGGGTGAAATCAACATCATTACTGGAGGGCCGACCAGAGGCGACTCCAACAGGGCACGGAAGGCGCATGCAAGTCAACTCACGATCCATACAGTCGGCTGCAGTCAGGAGCGAGCGAACGGGCCTGAGATCAGCTTTGGGCCTAGGGACCTCGAAGGAGTCGAAGTCTCGCATGATGACGCCCTCATCATCCGAGCGGTAATAGCTAACTACACTATTCACCGCATCTTTATTGATACAGGCAGCTCGGTCAACATAATCTTCCGGAAGGCATTTAACCAATTGCAAATTGACCGAGCCGAGTTGCTGCCAATGACAACCCCCCTCTACGGGTTCACCGGTAACGAAGTTTTGCCGGTCGAACAAGTCCGGCTGGCTATCTCGCTGGGGGAGGAGCCACTCAGGAGAACGCGGACCGCCAACTTCATCGTGGTCGACGCTCCCTCCGCGTACAATGTTATCCTAGGGCGACCGGCTCTCAACAAGTTTCGAGCGGTTGTCTCCACCTTCTGCTAGAAGATCAAGTTCCCAGTGGAAGATCAAGTTGGGGAGGTTCGAGGAGATCAGCTGGTCGCTCGGCGATGCTATGTAGAGATGGTCCGAGCCGAGGCTAGATCCGCTCGGAAAGTGCCACGAGTCGAGGTAAACGCTATAACCGAAAAGCCACCTTCTCTAGTTTATGAAGAAAAAGAGGAGGTACAGATCCACCCTGCCCGACCGGAGGCCACGACTTTCATAGCAGCCGACATGGAAGCAAGTCAGAAAGAGAAGCTGATCGGATGTCTCCAGAAAAATTACGACATTTTCGCTTGGTCGACCCATGAGCTGCCAGGAGTCTCGCCGAGTATAGCGCAACACGAGCTTCACGTCCGACCGGATGCTCGGCCGGTAAAGCAAAGGAAGAGGGACTTCAGTGCCGAACAGAATATCATCATCCGGACGGAGATGGAGAAGCTCTTGGAGGCCGGCCACATATGGGAGGTGCAGTTCCCGAGCTGGCTCGCAAACGTAGTGCCCGGGATCTGAACAAGGCCTGCCCGAAGGATTTCTACCCTTTGCCCCGGATCGATCAACTAGTAGACTCCACAACCGGGTGCGAGCTGATATGCATGTTGGATGCTTATCAGGGCTACCATCAAGTGCCGCTCGCCCGAGAAGACCAAGAGAAAGTCAGTTTCATCACTGCAGACGGCACTTACTGTTACAACGTAATGCCGTTCGGACTGAAGAACACAGAAGCTACCTACCAGCGCTTGATGAATAGGGTATTCCGGGAGCAGATCGGGTGCAACTTGGAAGTGTACGTAGACGATATACTTATCAAATCCTTCCGAGCAACGGACCTTTATGCAGATTTGGAAGAAACTTTCCAGACACTAAGGAGATACGGGGTCAAGTTGAACCCCCAGAAGTGCTTGTTGGGAGCAAAGGGCGGGCGTTTCTTGGGCTATATTGTGACCGAGCGAGGCATAGAGGCGAACCCCAGCAAGGTAAAAGCATTGCAAGATATGCCTCCTCCTAGAAATCTTCGAGAAGTACAGCGCCTCACCGGTCGGATAACGGCACTATCACGATTCATCTCCCGAACGGTCGATCGAAGCTTCCCTTTTTTCAAGATTCTGCGCAAGGCTACCAAGTTTTAATGGGACGAGGAATGCGATCGGGCGTTCGAGGAGCTGAAGACTTATCTCAATTCTTTACCCGTGCTGGCCAAACCGGCTGTAGGAGAGCCACTCTGTATTTACTTGTCTTCGACCGAGCATGCTGTGGGCTCGGCATTAGTAAGGTCGAACGACGAAGAGCAGCCTGTGTACTTCTTAAGCCACATTCTAAAGGATGCTGAATCTCGCTACACTGGTCTCGAGAAATTGGCTTTTTCCTTGATCCTCGCTGTGCGGAGATTGCGCCCTTATTTTTTGGCGCATACAATCATCGTTATGACGAATAGCCCACTGGGAATGGTGCTCCTGAATCCAGAAGCGTCCGGGTAGCTCATTAAGTGGATAACCGAGCTGAGTGAATTCGACATTCAGTATCAACCCCGATTGGTGATTAAGGCGCAGTCCTTGGCAGATTTTGTGACTGAGGTGCAAAATCCTGAGCCCAAAGCTATATGGAAAGTATTTGTGGACGGATCGTTCACTCGGCTCGGAAGCGGAATTGGTATCTTATTACTTTCCCCTCAAGAAGAGCGGATGCACTTGTCCGTCCGGCTCGACTACCGAGCGACCAATAATGAAGCGGAGTATGAAGCCCTCATAGCCGGCCTGCAGGCCGCGCGACACGTGGGAGCCAGCAGGGTGACGCTATTCTCAGACTCCCAGTTGGCCGCTCAACAACTTTCAGGGTCCTTCGAGATAAACAACGCGAGGCTCAGGCTCTACGCGGAGGCCTTTGAAAAGCTCAGGACCAACTTCGTAGAAATTGTCATACAGAAGATCCCCCGAGCCGAGAACCAGTCTGCGGACGAGCTAGCCAAGCTCGCCAGTTCGATATCGCCGGTTGTCATCTAGAAACCAATCGAGCAAGTGTCCCTGGTGGCGCACATCGACCGGATGGAAGGTCTCACATTCTCGAGCGATTGGAGGATATCCATAATAGAATTTTTGCGATCGGAGGCCACGCCGTCCGATCGGAAGGAAGCCCAACTATTGAGGAGGAGAGCCGGCCGGTTCACGCTCATCGGGGACCAACTCTACAAGAAGGCATTCTCCCGACCGCTGCTAAAGTGCGTTAGTTCGGAGGATGCAGAGTACATTCTCCAAGAGGTACACCAAGGATCTTGCGGAGGTCATCCGGGCGGCGGGTCTTTGGCGAGGAAGATCCTGCTGGCCGGATACTTCTGGCCCACCCTACAGGAAGACACCGCTCGGACCGTCGCTACCTGCTTTTCCTGTCAGAAGTTTCACAACTTCTCCCATAGGCCAACGGAGAAGATGAAGGCATCTGTTGTGTCCTGCCCGTTCGACCAGTGGGGTATGGACATAGTGGGACCTTTCCCTATGGCGACCGGGCAACAGAAGTTTTTATTGGTGGTAGTCGACTATTTCTCCAAGTGGGTCGAATCTGAACCACTGGCCAAAATAACTTAGCAGATGGTCAAAAAGTTCATCTGGCAGCATATAATCTGTCGGTTCGGCATCCCTCGTCGGCTCATTTCGGATAACGGGCGGTAATTCGTTGGTCAGGAGCTCGGAGAATGGTGCAAAGGATACGACATCGAACAACACTTCACTTCCGTAGCGTATCCTCAGAGCAACGGTCAAGCCGAAGTAGCCAATCGGGAGATCTTGCGAATACTTTGGGTTCGGCTCGATCACACGGGAGGAAGCTGGGTGGACGAGCTACCGGGCGTGCTATGGGTCATTCGCACAACCCCAAAGGAGGGAACGGGGGTAACACCGTTCCACTTGGTGTACGGAGGCGAGGCAGTCGTCTGAGTCGAGATCGGAGTAGAGTCCGATCGGATCAAAAGCTACGATGGGGACAATGTCGAGCGGAGGCAGCTGGAGTTGGACCTGGTGGACGAAGCAAGAGCTAAAGTAGTCGTCCGGCTGATGGAGTACAGACAAAGAATAAAGCAGAATTACAACAGGCGTGTAATTCCCAGAGCATTCCAGGTCGGTGATCTTGTGTGGAAGAAGGTGAAGCTGGTCGGCGATGTGAGCAAGATGGCAGCTCCCTAGGCGGGGCCCTTCAAAGTCGTCGAGAAGCTCCGATCAGGTGCATACTACCTGGAAGATGAGGACGGGCGGCGACTAGATCGGCCATGGAGTGCAAACCACCTCTAGCCGTACCATGCTGGATAAAAGGTGCACCAGTGTAATTCATTTCATGTATGTTCCGTTCGTTTGTATCCTTTGGCTGCATGATTGAAGATAAGAAAAATTGCGCAAGAGTTTGAGTGTTATTCGTCGAACGACAAACTACTTGAAGACCGTTGAGCGGCGACGTTAAACTCTAGAGTCAGACTGGCGACTATAAACTCCCCGGCTTGAAGACCGTCGAGCGGCGAAGTTAAACTCTAGAGTCGAACCGGCGACTATAAACCCCCCGGCTTGAAGACCGTTAAGTGGTGACGTTAAACTCTAGAGTCGGACCGGCGACTATAAACCCCCCGGCTTGAAGACCGTCGAGCAGCGACGTTAAACTCTAGAGTCGGACAGACGACTATAAACCCCCCCGGCTTGAAGACCGTCGAGCGGCGACGTTAAACTCTAGAGGCGGACCGGCAACTATAAACCCCCCGGCTTGAAGACCCTCGAGCAGCGACGTTAAACTCTAGAGTCGAACCGGCGACTATAAACCCCCCAACTTGAAGATCGTCGAGCGGCGACGTTAAACTCTAGAGTCAGACCGACGACTATAAACCCCCCGGCTTGAAGACCGTCGAGCGGCGACGTTAAACTCTAGAGTCGGACCGGCAACTATAAACCCCCCGGCTTGAAGACCGTCGAGCGGCGACGTTAAATTCTAGAGTCGGACCGGTGACTATAAACCCCCCGGCTTGAAGACCGTCGAGTGGCGACGTTAAACTCTAGAGTCGGACCGGCGACTATAAACCCCCCGGCTTGAACACCGTCGAGCGACGATGTTAAACTCTTGAGTCGGATCGGCGACTATAAACCCCCCGACTTGAAGACCATCGAGCGACAACGTTAAACTCTAGAGTCGAAAACCGACGACTATAAACCCCCCGGTCGGAAGATTGTCGAGCTGGCGACTATACACCTTCGGACGGGGCATCGCGTAGATGCACCTCAGCGAAACACTGGCAAAAATCCCATGTGGAGTAGAAAGTCGTTAGACGGAGCAGCGAAGTTAAGAAAAACACCTAAACAAGAATGTTGTGTAGAACGGAAGGTCGCTCGTCCGGTCGACATAGTTACAAGGAGCATTAAAACGAAAAGCTAACAAAGCAACAGTGGGTATTCCCGCCACACTTAAAAGTTCGCCGACCAGAACAGTCATGTCTTCATTAAATCAAGGTTGTTTAAGCCGACCGGGAGAAGTACAGAAAAAAGAGTAAGTCTTCATTAAATCAAGGCTGTTTAAGCCGACCGGGTGAAGTACAGAAAAAAGAAAGCAAGTCTTCAGTAAAGTTAAGACTGTTTAAGCCGATCGAGAGAAGTACAGAAAAAAGAAAGCAAGTCTTCATTAAAAGTCAAGGCTGTTTAAGCCGACCGAGAGAAGTACAGGAAAAAGCAAGGCTTCACTCAAGAACGTCAAAAATAGGCTCGGGAATGTGCTCCAGCAGCCCGACCAGATCCTGGGGGGGATATAAGTCACCTTCGGAAGCGGGCCCTTAGCCTTCAAATAGGTAGTGGTGGCTTGGATGGCTTCTTCAAAGGCATGCAAGGACCAGCCGATCGCTGAATTTGTTACCAAAGTCATCCGACCGAAAGTAATTGTGCCTCATCGCCGCGAAGCACCCTGGTTCGCCATCTTGGTATTCTCTGAAGGCGGCTCGGGCGACTTCTAAGGCGTCTTGGAGATCTTTCTTGTCTCCTTGAAGTTTAGCCTCAGTAGTCGATCGGCCCTCTCGCTCGGCGGACAATAGGTCGGTCAACTCATTTACACGCTGCTCCAGCGCCCGGGCCTGCAGATTCTTGGCCTCTAAATCGAAGATGGCTGTATTTTTTCTATTGGTCTCCAGCTTCAACTCCCGGTCATGAGACTTGACCTAGGCCTCAAGGCCAGCTACCCTGGTCTTCAAGCCAGAGGACTTGTGTCGTTCGGCCTCCAGTAATTTCTCCGATTTGCGCAGTTCGGCTCGGAGCGTGGCATATGATGGCCCCTGAGCTGGCGCCCCTCCGGAAATTTGAAGTTTTTTTAATTCTTCCTCCAGGGCAGCCAAGCGATTACTGACCGCAATGTTCTCCACCCAGTACTGTTCAGACGGAATAATGTCAAGAACCAAGATTAAGCATACAGTAGGTTAAAGAGCATACCCCGGTTGCTTGTTGCAGATGGTTGTCCCCCAGCTGCTTGGGGGTCATCAGGGCAACGCGAGCCCTCGCATCTTTCCATACTTTGGCGAGTGGTCCTCGGATGGTGATCTGATGCTCCGGAGCAGTTGGCCGATCAGCGACCAAAAGGAACTTTTCAGTGGAAAAATGGAGGACGGCCTTGATCGTTCGACGGCTGCTCGGATCGGATTGGGAAGAGATGGATCGACCGGATGACTCGCCGAGTGGAGCAGAAACTATTCCTGAGCACCTGAGTCGAAGATGAACCCGAGGCAGGGAACTAACGGGTCGCGCTTCGAAGGAGGCCGCTGGTTGGTCGAGCTGGGAAGGCGTTCGGTCCGGAGAGGTGGCCTTAGCTGGAGCAGGGACTGGGTTGGCCGCTTCAGAGGGGGCGTCAACTGGCTCGGTCACTGGTTCCACAAATGTGAGATCCGTTCGGTGCCGTTTGCGTATTATCAATGGGGATTCGTCGGCCGACTACCCCACGTCTTCTGAGGTAGGCTGACCGGCTGACGAGAGAGCATCATCGATCGCTCCGGTTGCAGGGATCCGAGCGGTAGACTCCCGGGCCTCTGTTGGAGCTTCTTCACTCTCGCCCTCATGCGAGCCGACCGGCGCGATTCCCCGATCGACCATCTCCTTAGCCGATGCTGCTTCTATTTTGGCGGCCTTCAATTTCATCCGCTCGGTGGCCTTGGCGCGCCACATGATGTCAGCTGCATAAAAGAAGAATAAATCAATTAGACCAAAAGGAGTGGGGACAGGGAAAGCGCTTACCCATGCTGCTCGGAAGCTTCGTTCAGATCGGGCTCAATCCGAATATGTACAACACCCCCTCGTGAAGTAGCTTATTGATATTGAACCTCTGGCCAGCTAATAGATTGGCTGCATGAAGATAATCCGGTTGGCTCTTGTATTTACCGAGGTCCGGCGGGCTCGGCACAGTGGTCTGCCATTTGGTGCGAAAGGATGGTCGTTCGGGAAAGCGAAGGTAAAAATAATTTTCCTTCCAATGCTTATTCGAGGTCGGCATCTTGTCGAAAAAGACAAGACCGATCCGCGATTGGAAGAGGAAAGTACCCCACTCGGACTGTTTGAGATAGTAAAAATAGTGAAAAATTCTGGGGACTAAGGGAATGCTGTGCAGCTTGAAAAGGACC
The DNA here is from genome assembly GCF_018446385.1 of Zingiber officinale. Classification (NCBI taxonomy): domain Eukaryota; kingdom Viridiplantae; phylum Streptophyta; class Magnoliopsida; order Zingiberales; family Zingiberaceae; genus Zingiber; species Zingiber officinale. Next base: position 87,649,164 of record NC_055988.1, read on the forward strand.
ACTACGCCGCACAGCAACCTAAAAGAGTTGGGGACAAGTTGGTCGAGCGGGAGGCGGAAATAATTACAAACCTCATGGATAAAAGGATGTAGAGGGAAGCGTAGACCGACCACAAATTGGTCGCGAAAGAAATAAACAGTGTCGGTCGGCGGATTGTGGGTCCGATCGGAAGAGGTGGCCAAAACTAATCTATGGTCAGGAGGAAGTTCGAATTCGCGAAGGAAGCGTACCGCGTCATCCTCGTCAAACCGGCTTACCATGGTCATTTACCATAGGCCAGGAGAAGGATCAGAAGGTTGTGAGGTGCTAGCCATCGCTGGGACAATACCGAGAAAGAAAGGACCGAGGGAAGAACGAAAGGGTTGACGGAGGAGGTCGGAACTGTATTGAACGGGCGCAAAGGCCACCGGAATGGAGAACACATAAGAAGGTAAAGATAGGAGAAGGCTTACTGGGAGGCGAAGCGTGAAGAAGAGGGAGGTCGAAAGTTCGTCGGGGCGCCGAGGCAAGCGAGCGTCGGGAAGCTGGACATGAGAGGAATCACCAAAAGCACGAAGGCAAGAACGATAGAAGGAAGATCAGCGTCGGCACTTCATAAGCCCAGGGCTCAGTCCACGGCAACTGTTCGATCCAGGTCATCGAAAGGAACGTTGGCATCAGACCGTCGGATTTGAACCGGCATCTGTCCCATCGAAGCTGACGCCCTCGCCGTACGATGACGGTGGACTTGCCAAGTGGCGATCAGTGATGGGGCAGCATTTAATGAACATCATTACTCACGCGTGGGCAACTTAATGAGGATTGGCACGAACTCCGAGGAGACCTGACGACTCCGACCGTCCTTAAAAGCGGTAGCGCGACAAGCGGCGATTAGAAATCAAAACTACTGAAGGCATAGCCATCAACTCGCCGGTTGGCGGAATGGACCTCCCTAGAGCCGAATGGAGGTACACTTTCAGGAGCGGCAGAGTGGATGTCGCTCAACCCAACTCATAGTCCAGTCAGTCGGACTTAGCGCCTCCTTCGACTAGACTTGGGGAAAAGGCATGTGATCCGGTGGTAAGGACGGGGGACCCTCGTTGGCAGGAGGTCGATGACACGTGGAGGTCAATGGTCAAGAGGGTCAACCCCAGGGTCAGGCCGAGCGGATAGATGCCACGCCGAGTGGACTGGCGGGCCAACCAAGCATCCGGCCGACCGGACATCCGGCCAAGGGTCTCCTGTACCGGACGAAAGACAGCTCAACCAGGGGTCGGGTTTCCGATGCTCAAGGTAAAAGAGTTTATGGCCGAGCAGATAGTCTGCTCGGCCGAGCCGCAGAACAGTAAAGCGCAATTCCATCTGAGCACATGAGCAGGGCTTCCCACCCCGGGCCGAGGTATGTGCATTCCCGGAGGCCATGAGCGCCGAGCGGCTGGTCCGCTCGGCCCGGTAGCAGACAAGAGTGCTAGGAGACAAAAAGGACAGCTGGTAACTTCATCCTCGAGACACCTGCCGCCGACAAACAGCATGGTCGGCGGCCGGAGCAGACAGAGTATCGTACGGTGGAAGTTTCCACCGTCACATCCGGGATATTCTCGGACGATTGCGGAATGGCGTCAGGCATGCTTTTCTGACACAACCCTACTGAGGTATATTTGGGGAAGCGTGCACGCATCGAGAAGCGTGCCCGCGCCTCCCGGGGTCCTATATAAGGACCCCCAGACTTTGACGGAGGGAGGAGATCTTGATCACTGTAGCCACAGTAACATTACTCTGCTTCTTCATTGCTTGACTTGAGCGTCGGAGGGTCGTCGCCGGGAAACCCCTCCCGACTCGGCTTCTTTGCAGGTTCGCCGGAGGTCCACCTCGACACCAAAGGATAGCGGAGAGCGCCACGTCCCCAACGTCCGTCGACTCAGAGCTCAGACAGGATCAAATATTATTATTATTATTATTATTATTTAAACTCTATTCTATTTTACTATATTTTCATGTTTTTTTATTTTTATATATATTTTTATTTTTTTATTTTGTTGTTTAATGTTTTTAAATTTTTATTTTTTAGGGTTTTTTTACATTTTTCCATTTTTAATTTTTTTTTATGTTTTTTAACATTTTTTATTATTTTTTACTTTTTTATTTTTTTAACGTTTTTTCTATTTTTTATTTTTTTATGTTTTTTTGTATTTTTTTAATTTTTTTAAATTTTTTTTCTATTTTTTTATTTTTTATTTTTAATGTTTTTTCTATTTTTAAAATTTTTAAATTTTTTTTATTTTTTTAAAGTTTTTTTTACCATTTTTTTATTATTTTTTAATGATTTTTTTAAAAAAAATTTACATTTTTTTTATTTTTTATTTTATATTTTCCTTTTTTTCTTTACATTTTACTTTTTTTCACATTTTTTTTTATCCGAGGATATTTTGGGTAAAAAAAATTCGATAATCCTGGAATCAAGAAAAACCTCAGTTTTCTGAGGTTTTCCGATTCCTGGTTGCATGCCCTTTTTGCTGACATGTCGGGCATGGAACATTACTCAGGAATCATCGATTACCTAAACCAAACAGGATTTTTATTGATAACCTTGAATGGATAACCAAGGTTATCAAGGATGACCCCCAACCAAACACACCCTTAATGTTTTTATGTGTTAGTTAATTATTTAATAACTAGTCAATAATTTCTTTTGTTATATTGTTATTCTTAGTAATTAGGAGGAGATTAAGAGACATATTTATTCATTTATTTATTAATTTATAATTGCTTACTGATAGATAATTCTATATGCTAGTTAATTATTAAATAATTAATTAATAATTTTCTTTTACTATATGTTTATTCTTAATAAGTCCAACAATGTCAGGTTTAGTAAACGATTTTGATTACCTATGAAAATATGAGACTAAAATGATCTATGGAAAGGACTTGGTTTTAGTTGATGCTGAAAAGTGGAAAGGAAAAAAATTTAGGCTAGCGTTACTTGCTATTAGAGGCTAATAAAAGCAAAAATTTAAGAGAAAAAATAATAAGGTTAATATGTTTTAAAAATAATGGTTCTATATAAATAATAATAATATTTAATAATATTCTGATCATAAATAATCTAATATTATTTTTTAATTTTTAAAAAAATAATTTTTAATAAATGTCATTATAAAATATTTATAAAAATATCAAAGTTATATTCTAGTAGTGCGAATTGGAGGATGGGTAAAATCGTATAAAGAAAGAGATATATTTTTCAGAGTGAGATTTAGGATTTTGGAGTTGAATAGAGGAAGAAGAAAAGTTTTTGGCATGAGATCTAGGTTTGGAGTTGAATAGAAAAAGTGGAAAGATTTTTGACATGAGATTTAGAATTTCGGAGATAGATAGAGGAAGATGAAGGTGTGGAGGTTGTGTGCGATGCCGGGAATGAAAGTTATGTGTTTAGGGAAAAAATATTAAGGAAAAAAATTTAAGGAAAATACATATAAGAAAAGAAAGAAAATTGGTATATATAAAATTAAGAATTTTCTTTTAACAAAAATAAAAATAAGAAAAGAATGAAAATCGATATAAATAAAATTAAAATTTTATAAGTTATTTAAAGAATAATTTGTTTGATTAATAAATATTTATATTAAATAAATAAATTTAAATTTGAGATGTACAAAATAAAATTACATTAAGTAAATTGTACACTTTAATTATTATTTTTTTAAAAAAATATTGATCAATTTTAACTTTGATAAGAGTGGTTTACAGAACGGCTGCTAAAAGTGTACTGTTTGATAACTGTTATTAGAAATTAGAGCAATAGAAACAGTTAGTAGCAGCGTTTAACACAGAGACGCTGCTAAATATACCCAATATTGCTTTTAATAGTTAGTAGTAGTTTCAAGATTGCTTTTAATAGTTGAATCATTAAAAGTGGTTTCAACAGCGGTTTATTCAAATCGGTGTTAGAACATTCAATAAGAGTGGTTGCAAAATCGTTCTAAAAATGTAAGACATTAGAAATGATTTAGTTCAAACTGTTTCTATTGTTTGATTTTCAAGAGCGGTGTTAAAATCGCTCCTAATAAACCGCTCCTATACGGGTATTTTTATTTGTAGTGTAATCGGGGCATTTGGAAGGGTTCTAGGTGTCTAGAGGGGGATACAATTTTATCCTCATGGTAACGGATCGCGCTATATCATGTTTCTATAAAGTTTCTGGTTTGAACGCCAAAAAGGGTTCTGGGCGCCCGGACCAAGTTGAACTGCCATTCATGACTCCGCATAGCCGAGGCGCCCTTAGGTTGTCCCGGGGTCCGGGCACCTGGACCAAAAAGTCAATATTTTGTTGACTTTCGATCCTGATCTTCCGTTCTGGTTCCGCTCGCATTAGTCTAGGTCTTCCGCTCCAGTTCCACTTGCTTGGGTGATTTCAGCCATCTAGATTAGGGCACACCCGAACTCATTTTCTTGTCTTCTCGAGCAACCTTCCACTCTAGCTTCTCATCTCTCGGAAATATCGTGCGCCTCCTTCTCATCCACTCGCGCACTCTTCCACAGCACCTTGTTCCTCGGATGCACCGAGCTCGTCGGCTCTCTCTCGTTCCATCCTTCTCGCTAGCTGCGTCTTTCACTCGACTTCCTGTGCTCCTAAGTTCTTGCAATTTAGACACAGGGGTTAAGCCACAACTGTAACGACCCGGCCCTCTTGGCCCATTTGGCGGCCTATTTGGCGACCCTCGGGTCGTCGACCGTCGGCCCTTATGTCGTCGGCCCATTTGGCGACCTCTCATGTCGTCGACCGACGACCCTTTGGCCGTGCCGTTACTCACTAGGACTTTCCACCCCTGGTCAGTGGATTTTTGCCTCCCCCAGGATTCGAACTCTAAACCTCCAGGCTTAAGTATTAGAGTTTATGAATCCTGGTAACCAAGTGAGATCGCCAAATGGGCCGCCAAATGGGCCAAGAGGGCCGGGTCATTACAATAAAAAGGCGCCTTTTTATTGTAACGACCCGGCCCATTTGGCGGTCCATTTGGCGACCCTCGGGTCATCGACCGTCGATCGTGCCCGTACTCACTAGGACTTTCCACCCCTGGCCAGTGGATTTTTTGCCTCCCCCAGGATTCAAACTCTAAACCTCTAGGCTTAAGTATTAGAGTTTATGAATCCTGGTAACCAAGTGAGATGATTTAGAGTTTGAGATTCAGTTATGGCTGATTAATCAATTAGATCAGATCTAGAGTTCGAGACTTTGAATGAATTTTTTTTTATTGTAACGACCCGGCCCTCTTGGCCCATTTGGCGGCCCATTTGGCGACCTCTAATGTCGTCGACCGACGACCCTTGGTCGTGTCGTTACTCACTTGGTTACCAGGATTCATAAACTCTAATACTTAAGTCTGGAGGTTTAGAGTTCGAATCCTGGGGGAGGCAAAAATCCACTGACCAGGGGTAGAAAGTCCTAGTGAGTAATGGCACGGCCAAGGGTCGTCGGTCGACGACATTAGAGGTCGCCAAATGGGCCGACGACATAAGGGCCGACGGTCGACGACATGAGAGGTCACCAAATGGACCGCCAAATGGGCCAAGAGGGCCGGGTCGTTACAACAACAGAACATAACTTAACTTGATTGATCACATCAAAATTACCTCAGGATACTTACAATCTCCCTCAGTTCATTGGAGGTGCCTCAGTTGACAGCTTGGAAGCACCTTAGTTCATTAGAGGTGCCTTAGTTCTTCTGACATAAACTTTGCTTCTTATTTGCTTTGCAACAGCTCCTGACCATCGGAGGAGCCGCTAGTTGATCTAAGGCACTTCTGTTATTGTTTATCTGAGGCACCTCTAATCAATTAACAGCTAATCTGCTAGGCATCCGAGGCACCTCAAATAAATTGAGGCACCTTGAGTGTTCAAGTCTTCATGATCAACATTTTCAAACTTTGCTCTCTTAGGTGATGCTTCGATTATCCGGAGTTGAGCTCACCCGAACCCAACTTCTACTTTCTCCTTGAGCAGACTTCCTCTCGATTTCTCGTCCCTCAAATGTACTGCGCGCATTCTTCTCGCTCCATCAGTGTACTCTCTCTAGATCCTCATCCTTTAGATGCACCAAGTCTGTCAGCTCCCTTCTCGTGTCATCTTTCTCGCTTACTGCATCTTCTGCTCAACTTCTTGTGTTCCTAAGTCTATTCACACTTAGACACAAGGTCTAACTTAACTCTGTTGATCATATCAAAACTAAACCGGGGTACTTACAATCTCCTCATTTTTGATGTGTATCCCGAGTTAAGGTTCGAGTAAACAAACAATAAATTATTTACAAAAACAACCATAACATCAAATATTGTAATTAAGAACAAGTAATAAGTTTGTAATCTCCCCTTAACTTAACCCTTATAATTTCTCTCTCTTTGATTATATAAAAAATATTAGTAAATAAAATGGAAAAATAGACAAAAAAATATGAAAAATTTTCTAGGGGTTGTACATAGATGATTCAAGCTTATATCCTTTTACTAAGATTATTTGGGTTGTACATAGATGATTCAAGGTTATATCCTTTTACTAAAATTATTTTGTAAATAAAATAATATTTAAGACTTAAACATCATATTTGTCAAAAATAATTTAAAAATTATATTTAACTTTTAAAAATACTAAAATTTGTTGTCAATGTAAGACATAATCAATCTAATCATTAGAAAAATTTTAAGAGAAGATTATTTTTCTTTTAGTTACAAAATATTTTTCAATACAAGAATGACTGTTTTGCAAAATAAATATTTAAAAATAGATTTCTACTTCAAAAGTTTTTGATAATTTTTCTAAATATTAAAAATCTATCTGATATTTTTGGAAAAATCAAAATTTTAAAAAATTAATCTTCAAACATTTTCAATTTTTAATTTTTTTGGTACAAAATTCATAAAAAATTACATAATGTTCCAAAAAAAATTAAAAAAAATATGCTAACAGATAACATTTTTATTTATCACAAAAAATGAAACAAAAAACCATCAAACAAAAAGTTTATAAAAAAATAATTTTGTCAATGTATTTAATAATTCAACTAAATTACTTTTTAGCAATTAAAATTTTTAGCAAACAAAATATCTATTAGTCTAATAAAGTTTTTGTAGCCTAATATAAGTTTTTACCTAATATATTGATCTGATATTTTCATGGAATATCAAACTTTGATATTTTTATAATTTTACCCTTATGATTTCTAATATACCAATTAAGCTCTCCATTATATTTAAAGTTTCTTTTTACAGCATATGAATTTAAACATATAGAATTTTTTCCCTAATTCCAATGTTAATATTTGTATATTTAATTTTGCTTTTTCAACCTTAAGTTTATCAAAATCTTTTAGTAGGCTTGCATAGTTTTTCTTTCCATCCATATATTTGGTTCTATATTACATAAGGTTCTAGATAACATCTTAATTACATTATAAACTTGATTAGAGGTGTGTCAGATTCATAGGTTGAGACAAAAGGGGGTTGCAAGATTGTAAATAAAGTCTCACATTAAAAATACATAGGAAAGATCATGGGTTTATAAGGAAAAAATATCTCCATTAGTATGAGGCCTTTTGGGTAGAACTCAAAAATAAAACCATGAGAGCTTAGGCCCAAAGTGGACAATATCATGTCACTTTGGAGATATCAAAATCCCTTTTGGTCCTAACAATTGGTATCATAGTTTAGACTATCCGAAGGTCTAACTGCTGACTGTGCATAAGAGTTATGGTTTAATTGAGTCATGTGAGTAAAATATTGACCTCAAACAAAGGAAGTAGGGGCTCCCGTGTTCGGATCAAGAGGACCAGACACCAGGCAAGAAGTTCTAGTTATGGCTAGGTAAAGAAGTCCTAGTAGGTCGAGTGTACCGAGGGGTAGGAAGACCTAGTGGGTCAAGGATCAGACGTGTGAAGCCTATGGTCCTTCATTTGAGGGGAGTTGTTGGATTGCAAGGTTGCGAACAAAGTCCCACATTGAAAATACATGGGAAAGATCATGAGTTTATAAAGGAAGAATATCTCCATTGGTATGAGGCATTTTGGGTAGAGCCCAAAAATAAAATTATGATGGCTTAGGCCCAAAGTGAACAATATCATGTCATTATAGAGATATCAAAATCTCTTTTGGTCCTAACACCTTCATCATTAATCTCTTTCGAAGAGATTTCTGTAGGATCGATGCTATCGAGAGAGGGGGTGAATATCGATCATTCGTTTCTTTTCATTTCATCGTTCGTTAGTCTTTCTATCAAAGTTAATACATAACAAAAATATAAAATAACAAAACAAAAAGACTCATGAATTTACTTAGTTCTCAACCCCCAGAGTTAGTATGTCCAACGCCTAATCACGAGAAGTATTCGTCCACTAGTGGTCTCCTTTCCAAAATTTTTTAGAGGTGGAGAAACCCGTCTTATAGTTTGTACACAAACACAAATGGAAATTAAATACAAGTGTATAGTAATGTAAATACAAACAAACCAAATAGGTCATCGTTTCCTCCTGGCACTTCCCCAGTTGCATGAGCAAAGCCTTGTCACTTTTCTTCGAGCATAAAGCATATGAATAGTTATAGAAAAATTGATATTTAACGTAGAGTTTTCGTCTCCTTTTATAAAGTTGAATCAGATATCCTTATCTAGATCAACTCTTATCTGGATGAAGTTATATCTGGATGAAGTCATATTTCTATCCACATCATCTAGCTTATCCTTATTCTCATCCAAATTAAAAAGATGAACTAGATATTTTGTCACATCATTTTCCATGTTAACATTTATAACAATTGAGCAATCTGGATCGAACCCAGTCGATCTACCGAATCACTGGTTCAATCTACTGAACCAGTTTGGGTCCAATTAGACTTTAGTCAAGTCTGATTTATCCATTTGTGTTTGTTTGCTCTCTATTTTGCTTCCAGCTCTAGGTTCCTATAAAACAATCATACAACAATAAACAAGTAACCTAGGTCTTAATCCTGTAAGTCTATTTGACCTACTAGACTTACCTTTTACTTGAAAGTCCCTCCTCCAAGTTCACCACCTAAGGGTCAATCCCTTAGGATCAAGTCACACTCCTGTAAGTCTACCCGACCTACTAGGCTTTATGCTTGGATTGCATTCAAGACTTTACCACCTAAGGCTTACTCCTTGAGATCTCTATTGCCTAGCTTTACTCACTAAGACTTCTCTCGCCTGACTTTACTCACCAGGACTTTTACCACCTAGCTTGAGTCACTAGGACTTTCACCATCTGACTTCACTCACTAGAATTTTCACCTTTTGGCTTCACTCACCAGAATCTAGCTACACTTACTAAGACTTTCACTTCTTGACTTCACTCACCAGAGCCTAGTTTCATTTACTAGGACTTTTCCTTACCTAACCTTTAGTTAGGACTTCCTCTGCTAGTCATCTAGTCTCGACTAAACTTCTCCTTACTAGCCATCTGGTCAACTTTGACATGATTAAACTTTACTCACTTCCAAATATTAAGTCATGTTTGGATCAACCTTTAGTCAATTTGACCATACCTTGTTATATTATTAAACATTGAAACCCTAGAGCTTGATTGTTATTATCTGTTGCTCCCTGCACCAACACTTTCGTTGTCTTCAAGTAGGTGGTTGGCTGTTAGTGCTAGTTCGACGTATTCCTTTATCTCATACTCTTTTGAAGATAATTCACTCCACATTGCTTTGAGGTTCTTCTGTCTTGTTTTCTTTGGTTGTTTGTTTTTGAATTTTCCCTTTTCCTTTAATCTGGGACATTGATCTTTGATGACCTTCTTCGTCACTGAAGCATCCTTACTTTTTTTGTGCATGTCCAAGCATGTGGACATCCTGAATCATAATTATACTACCACCATATGTATTCTTAATTTAACTGAATTACTTGTAACAATAACTACTAGTAACATTTGACACTGGTCATATGGTCCCTGAACTTATTCTATGAAAGGAAATATTTAGCTATCTGAAAATTAAATTGGAAAGTTTTCGAATTGTACTGACGATGTCCCGAGCTGGCTCACTGCTCATTGTCTCCTGCCTCATTCGTCTCCTTTTCTAAAAAAAAGTTATAATCTGTGAGTTGAGAGACTCTGCACATTCAGAACCATGTTATGTATTAGTTAGCGCCTATAGCCTAGTGTACTAAGGGACAGGGGCGTAGCTAGGTGGAGCTTTGGGGGTGCGACCGCACCCCCTGAAATTTGAGAAAAAAAAATTTACATTGGGAAAAAACTAAAAAGACTTAATTATAAATTTTAAAATTTTATGGTCTTTTATATTAAAAAAATCTAATGAAAAATTAATCATGTTTTATTTTTTTTTCTCTCTCCTAATTTCTTTTTCCCCTCTCCCTCCTATTTTTTTATTTGTCTTCAATATCGTGTTTTTATTTTTTCCCTTGTGTTTTCCCCTCTACCACTACCACCCACATTATTGTCACCACACGATATTATTGCCAGCGCTGCCATTGTTTGCTACGAGTATCGTCATCGTCGCTACACCAATTCTCCACAGCAAACACGTTTTGATTATGGTGAAATTTTCTTATTTGATTTTTTTCGTTACAGATTTAAGTGCTAAAAAAATATAGTGTCAAATTTTCATATTCATAACTTTATTTGCTAGTCAAATATGTTATTTGTTTACTATCAATTTTATTATTATTTTTGAATGGTTGGAAAAAAGATAGTCATTAAATTAAGTAATTATGTGTTTAAAATATTATTCTAATGATAAATTAGGTGAAATATGAATGTCGAGGTATTTTAAGAAATATGAGATATACCTATTTCAAATAGGTCATCTTCCCCTCTACTACATCCTTCTCCTCTGTCTTTTCCACCTAAATGATTCTTCGACTTTGAGTCATAGATAAGGTCAGAGGATTGACAGATCATTGTTTTAACTAAAATCAAGGGCTAAGCTAAAAAAATTTCAAATTTGAGTTCATTTTTAACTTATTGAATTCAAAATTTAAACTTTTAGAGAGTGAAAATTGATCTATACTAATATTTAAAATTTTAAAAATCGCCCCTTCTGGTCTAAAATCCTGGCTACGCCACTGCTAAGGGATACCTAGGCTAGGTAACTTAGGACTTACCTACTAACATATTATGGACATGAACATAGGCGTCGATATAGGCATACGAGCACAAATATATACATAGGTGTGTAAATAAACTAAGCATGAAATAGACATAATCATGAGCATGTATATAGACATAGGTATAAGCATACTTGCATGACATAAACATATACATAGGAATAGACTTAACCATGAACATCAGTGTGTAAATAAGCTTAGCATAAAAATGAATATATATAACTACATAGGGCTAGTGAGCTCCTAGCATAGGGACACCAGTCATAACCCCTGTCTAATTTATGAATACCAAGTTATGTATTTATATGGTTATCATAACCATGTTTCTAAAAAGGATTATATATCATAAAATCTTTTAAGGCACAGTTGGATCATTGACAATGACTAGATATCATCGTATAGTCGATTGATCAATCTTAGGATATAAAATCATGGTACCAGGCGGCAGGCCATCAACAACCATTTTTCCGTTACTATACCTTGGCCTATAGTTGGCGGAGTCTCCAGCAACCCTTTTGTCATTGGATTGTGGCCTATGGAAATCTGGTGTTGGTTCCCTCTAGGGCCTTGGCCCGTAAACAGGGTCCCTCTGGGGCCTTTTTTCTCACAGTATTTTCATCAAATTATTATCATTTTATCACAGTTAATTTACCTGATATTGGGCTCCCTTTGGGGCTTTTTCCCGTAAACGGGCTCCCTCCGGGGTCTTTTCCCTCACGATATCTTCATTAAATCTTTATCATTATCATTTTGTTATAGCCAACTTACCCGATATTGGACTCCCTCCGAAGCCTTTTCCCATAAACAGACTCCCTCTATGGCCTTTTCCCTAACGGTATCCTCATTAAATCTTTATCATTATCATTATCACTTTGTTACAGTCAACTTACCCGATATTGGGCTCCTTCTGGAACCTTTTCTCATAAACAGACTCCCTTTGGGGTCTTCTCCCTTGCAGTATCCATATTAAATCTTTATCATTATCATAATTATCTTCATAGCATGTTATTACCTTAAGGTATCACAATCAGACATAAGAAGAACATGAATATAAACTTGCATGCAAATTCATAACATAAGCTTAAGCATAGACTTGTGTATCAATATATCAAGAGCATGCATAGCAACTTAGACATGATATAATCGTAAACCTAAACATAAGCATGCAAATTCATATCATATCTATAACCTACTAAACTATCATGATGTGAAGCAAGAGTAAGCATAAGCATACTAAGCAAATTCCAAAACTTACAAATTTATAGAAGTTAACATGGTATCACCTTCTTAAAATGTAAAAGAGCATAAGGAGCTATTAAATTCAAAATCTACCAATTATACAATCCATCTAGAGCATCAAGGAAATTACCACCTCTAACAAAAAGTAAGTATAAGGATCTAAACATGATTGTAAGGAAAAGATATGATTTATAGCTTAACTTGTTGAGCCCTAAGGATCCTAAACTTGCATCCCATTAATGAGTTAATAAGGTTCTGATATCATAGTATTTGAAATGGTGTACACCGGAATTTAATGGGTGCATATCAAATGAAATAACTTATCAATGACATTATACAATGAAAGGTCATCAATGACATGTTTTATAACCTAACTTGTTAAGCCCTAAGGATCTAAAACTATTATCACTTTGATGAGTTGTTAAGGTTACTGATTCCTAACATTTATCATGATACAGACGGAAATTTAAGTTGTAACAGGTGATATTTGTAACGACCACCCTTCTTACTACTACTACTACTCTCTAAGAGTGACCGTTACTTATCTACTAACTCTACTTAACCGGTTTATTAAAAATCTCTAGGAAAACCCTACCGAAAAATTTCGGCAGAGTCTCCCCTGTACCGGCGACCATTTCCCATAATACAAACAAATAATAAACCATCAGCCACATGCGGCTGGTATAAATACTTCACAACCACGCAGTAATAATATCACAATAACTAAAAGGAAACTATTCTAGCAATAGTAAACAAATGGAACTCCAACGATAAGACATACCAAACTACAAGTGCGGAATAGACTCAATTACAATCTCAACTTCATCATAGCATTAAAAGAGAACTAAAATAACTAAACAGAAAAGTCTTGGCAATTTGCCAGCTCATTCTGGATCTCTCCATAGTCCAGCCATCACACACCTTCATCACCACCACCTTGTCGCCTTCCTTGCTAAATCTTTTCCTTTCCTTTATCTGCAGTAGGAGGAAGTGCAGTCTATAAGCATAAAGCTTAGTGAGCGCTATCTACTCACAAAAACTCGATATGCATGTATACAAATAAAAACATGCTAAAACTGAATGCTAACATGTAAAGCTATTCATGCTCATAAATAGCAAAGAAACCAACTAACAGAAAAGCTAACATGTATAGCTACTCATGCTCATAAATAGCAAAGGAATCATGCTAACTGAAATACTAAACATGTATAGTTTATCATGCTCATAAACTAATAAAAGAAGCATACTAAACATGTAAAACTACTAAACATGTAAAGATACTAAACATGTAAAACTACTGAACATGTAAAGCTAAACATGCTCATAAGAATAAAACTATAACTACATGCTGAAAGCAAATAAAGCTAAACATGCTGAATAATCTAATAGCAAGAAACAAATAAAACTACTACTGAATGCCTCAAACATCAAGAACTAAACTTTCTAATTCTAAACATATTTGAAGCTTGTTTCATTTATTTCAAAACTTATACTTTAATACTTCAAAATAATAATAAACTTCTTTTGGGCCCGGCATTGTACCACTTTGCGCGCATTCTTAATAAGAATCGAGGTAGCTAATCCCGAAACTACTAAGATACTTCTAGGCCTTGTGCCTAGGGGCAACTTGGAGCCCATCCCTTGGACCTGGTGTCCGGTACATGCCCTTTAAAAGTAAAATACTTTTTATCTTAATTACTTCTTCTTTAAATGCCTTGGCATTTTAATAGACACCTTGTGTGCCAAAAATCCCTAAAATCTTGACTTTGGGATTTACTTAAGGCCTTGGCCTTTCTCTTTCTTTTCTTTTTCTTTCTTTTACTTGTTAATACTTCTAAAAGTATTTAATAGGATTCTCATTTTTCCACTAGAATACATGGCTGTTCATGCATATTAAAATAGCAAATAAAAACAACTTTGAGCTTACTAATCATGCTATAAAATAGAGCAAAAGAAAGCAACTTTGACTTTCTAAACCTGCTGTAAAATAGAGCAAAAGAAAGTTAACTTGGACTTTCTAAACATGCTGTAAAATAGAGCAAAAGAAAGCTAACTTGGACTTACTAAACATGCTGTAAGATAGAGCAAAAGAATGCTAACTTCCAGCTACATTAATCCTAGCTAATGCAAGCCACATAAGCTAAACTAAACCTGCCATACTTCTTCTACTTATATAGGTTATTCCTGTCCGAAGAAATAAACCTGTCCAATCTGAAAAGCTATTCATGCTAATTGAACAGCAAAGAGAGGAATTGAGCAGAAATGTTAAATACACAGCTACTCATGTTAATTGAATGGCAAGGAAACTAACACTGCATACCTGAATTAGAGGGTTGTTCGGCTGTTATAATTGAACTATTGAAGCATGTCTAACACGTGAACTATATGCCAGAATTAGAGGGCTGTTACTGCTAGTTAATTGCGAAGGAACATCTAACTACAATGCTAATCATACTAACATAATAAGAATATATTCACGCTTGTTAAACTAGCAAACTTCTTAAACTATCTACTCAGAATAAGGGGATGTTCATGTATGGTAATTAGCTAGGAGAAATCATAAGAAATCAAGTTTGCTAAACTGAAGCATAATAAACTAAGCTGCTGAGTTGAAACCTAGTAATCCAAGCTTGCCGAATTGAAACCTAACTATTTGCCAAACCCAATGAAACCCTATCCGATCAAAACCCCCCCCCCCCCTCTTCCTTCTTTGATTCACGGCAGCAAGCACAACCAACCGGATGCACACAATGACCCGAAAGCAGAGAAAGCAAGAAAGAAAGGCTCCAGCATAAACTCTTATTCGGCACAGTAAAATCCGAAAGCAAGGAAAGCGAATCGAAGCTCGGAGCAACTCCTACTGCAGGTGAGAAGCAACTCACTTTTGCTTGTCCTTGCACTTACAACCGAGAAGAAGGGAAGGAGGGCTTCTAGGGCTCGGGTAGCAGCTTTTCCGGCGTGTTCTCGGAGCTCTCGGGCTTCTCTCCGTCGGGAACAGCCACCGTGGATGAGGGACGGCTGGAATCAAGTCTCGCCGGTGCCGGAATCTCCAACCCTAGCTCGCTCTAGGTTTCCGCCGCAGCTTTGCGCCGTCGAGAGGGAGAAGAGCGAAGGAGATTAGGTTTTCGGGAGAAAAAGTTAAGTTTTCTTAAAATCCCAAAACTTATTTCCTTTTATAAGTATTCGGATATAACCCAACTATACTATAACCTTATTTAACTCTATATGAGATTAACATAAATCTCTTATCCCAGCTGGTCAAGCCGGTTTGGCTTGGTTCAGTCCGACCCGAGGTCGCGGGTTTGAACCTCTCCTCCAACGTTTTTTGCTTAAACTTCTTTGGTTTTGTAAAAATACTAAACGACCTCCAAAAATTATGCAAAAATACTCTAAAAATTTCTAAAAATCTCTAGAATATTTTAACAGTATTTTCAAACATTTTTATGGATGTTTGAAACTCAGAATAGGGAAAATTGGGGCGTTACAATATTAAACAACTAGCATGCCAACAACATCATTCAATGGTCTTACTACATGAAATATGAAGATCCCCATATATTTTTTTACAGTATTTAAGGGACCTTAAATTCTAATGAAACATTCTAAAGTATTCTCTATATAGTAACCATGAGTTCCATAATTTTAAGGGTCATTGTGTGCATCCATAAAATGAAAAAACTACATAGAATGTTAAAACTATAAACAAGGATCTGATTTAATGAAGCATGAAGAATCCTAATATTTTCACCATTGATTAAATGACATTAAATTCAGATTTAATTCACATAAATGTTCTTCATATAGTAACCATGAGTTATCTAATTTTAAGGGTCATTATATGTATCAAAATAATGAAGAAACTATATAAAATGTTAAAACAACAAACAATGTTCCGATTTCATGAAGTATGAAGGAACCCAACATTTTCACCAACAATTAAATGACATTAAATTTAGATTTAATTCACATAAATATTCTCCATATAGTAACCATCAGTTCTCTAATTTTAAAGGTCATTATATACATCAAAAGAATGAAGAAACTACATGAAATGTTAAAACAACAAACAATGTTCTGATTTCATGAAGTATGAAGGAACCTAACATTTTCACCAGCAATAAATAACATTAAATTCAGATTTAATTCATATAAATGTTCTCCATATAGTAACCATGAATTCTCTAATTTTTAGGGTCCTTGTATATATCAAAAGGATGAAAAAAACTATATGAAATGTTAAAACTACAAACAATGATTTGATTTAATGAAGCATGAAGAATCCTAACTTTTTCACAATTAAACAACCTTAAATTTAGATTTAATTCACCTAAATGTTCTCCATACAAGTCCCTTAATTTTACAAATTGTAAGAAAGATTTAAAGCATCTAGAAGACAAAGAACATGCACAAACTTGTAAAGTAGAACATGATGGACCTCCTTTAAAATTTTGTGAGGAAAACAATCCTTTC
The DNA here is from genome assembly GCF_018446385.1 of Zingiber officinale. Taxonomy (NCBI): domain Eukaryota; kingdom Viridiplantae; phylum Streptophyta; class Magnoliopsida; order Zingiberales; family Zingiberaceae; genus Zingiber; species Zingiber officinale. The sequence goes on from NC_055988.1 coordinate 87,665,983, forward strand.
AAGAAAACTGAAACCCTTCTTCTATACAACCCTTTGGAGTGTGGGGAAAAGAACCCTAAGTGAGAGCATCATGCTCCAAGAATAACCATAAATATCAACCTATGGTACCTGAAAATCCATAAACTATAGAAACTATCTAGTGCATTAATAAGGTAGGGAATGCCTTCCAATCTTAGCTACCAACTCCCTCTTCTTGTCTTCCCTTGGAACTATAGAACTGGTGGATCTTGGTGAGGGAAAGGGACTTAGGGCCAACAGGATCATCCAACAAGATGGAGCTTTTAGGTAAGGGTTTTATAGAAGGTGGTATGTCTAGGACTTTGTCTCCTTTTTAAATCAAATGAACAATTACAATTAATCCAATAAATATTCTTAATTAAATAAATTTGAAATCTAATTAAATTGTAATTAATCTAATAAATCTCCTTAATTAAATAAATCTAAATTCTAATTAAATTATAATTTAATCCAATAAATTTCCTTAATTAAATAAGTGGTTTCGAACACTACAATTACAGTTATAACATTTTATCTTTCTACTCCTTTTTCTTTGAAGAAATTTGGAATCTATCTCTTATCAAAATTGTTAATTCTAAAAAATTTATTGAATTTTCTTATCATATAAGCTTATTCGTCTTCGTCGAGGGATAACTTCAAATCTTGTGTTGGTGCAACGGGTCGGCAAGAGGGGAGGGGTGAATTGCCTGAAACAGAAAAAGATACCCTCCTTGTTCTTTCAACTCTAAAAAATGCAAAGTAAAATAATAAAAACTAAAAGAGCAGAATTAAAGAAGAGACATGAAATTAACTTGGTTATAACCTAGGTGGTTGTTAATCCAAGGCAGTTACAAAGCTCCACTAGAAATATCTCCTTCACTATAGGCGGAGAAGCCTTTTACACACTAAGAAAGCTCAAACGTTGCTAAGAATTGATTACTAGAGTCGATTGGTGAGATGCTTAAGTACTAGCCCTAGGGGAACATGATTTCTAAGGAATTATTATAGTCTAAGGCTAAAGCTGATTTTAAGGTACTAAAAATGGGGAATTTTGAAAACATAAAAGCATTTTACCTTAGAATTTGAAAATGACCATTTTTGAAAATAATTTTAAAATTTCTAGTCTATTAAACAAACCAGAGTCAATCATTTTCAAAGTTGAGATATACCTAAGTAGGTATAGAATATCATAAGTCAATGTCAAAGTCAAGGTACAATGATCATCATAAAATATACATAGTGGTTAGGATGTCTATCAGGATGAGGAGAGGGTGGTCCGGATCCCAAGGAACAGAACATCTCGATCAGTTCAGCGTGACGGGTCCGGGCATCCTCTCGGGAACTAGATAGATAGCGTCGAAGGTCCGAGATATCCTGTCTCACGTCTCGTCTCAAGTCGGAAACCTCCTGTCGAAGACTCGTCATGGATAACTCGAGTCTGACAACTAGATCACCTAGAGTGCAAGGAGCAGTGTCACGCCCCAGGTAGTCCCTGTCCGAAGAAATTTCGGCAGCATCTCCCCTGTACGGGTGACAATATGAATCTCAGTATACATATATCTATACCTCGGCCACACTCGGCCGGAACAATACACACAAATAGTAAGCAATCCACGCAGTTATATTCACATTTTACACAGATATAATATGAACAATCCACGCAGTTGTATAAAGAAAAGATGATATAGAAATCAACAAAGATATACGTACACATCCTACTCCACTACAACGAAGAAATGAAATCCACGAAGTAATGAAAATATCCGCAGCAGAAAACCAAAAGTAGTAAACCCAATGTTCGTCATAAAGTCCACAATACAAATCCACATCACAAGTATACGTATAAAAGCGAATACAGAAAACGATGTCTAGAAATCCTCGCGACCAAGGGGCTAGCGACTGGAATCTCTCCTGACGGCCTCAACCTGAAAAATAGTAACAACGGGGTGAGTTCAAAGAACTCAGTAGGTAAACCAATAGACATGTACAGCAATATATATCCACCAGTAATAACCTAAGGTACAGTCTCCTAAACCATAGGATCAATAGAACAGTTTCCTAACAGTACAATCTACGGCACAGTCTCCTAACAGTATAACAGATATGCATAGCTGAAATAAGCTGTAATAACCAACAATAGGCATAAAGTACAGTCTATAGCAAGAATAATAAGAAGATGCATAACTGAAATAAACTGTACTCACCTGCGAGGCTTGGGCAACTGACTGTCAACATACAAAGATAAAAATAGTCAGAGCAAAAGCATGTATCCTGTATGCATGTCAATCATATGCAATCACCAAAATGCATCAATCATAACGAATGCAATCCGTGCATATGATGCAATATGACATGGTCACCCCTGTCAACCAGTCAGCCATCTCACACACAATGGTGAGACCGAGTGGGTAGGGCTGTGACACCGTGCACTCTGCCATCACTGCCCCTGAAGAGTGACCGAGTGGACGGGATGCTGTCAGAGTACACCTATCCTCCTACCTCAAACATAGTGAGGGAGCGCAATGCTCTCAACTCCCGGTACGCGATGACGGGGAGGGATCCCTGTCTGCTACCACGCTGCAGTCACACTACCCATGAGCGGACCAGCGGAGCACTACAGAGCAACTGCCATACACACCCTGGGTGCTGTGCCACTACCCATGTAGTGGTCACGTTGTGTGCAGGCCCATGTAGCCGGCCGACGAGCTCAACAATAATGGAGTCGTCAATCGCCCAGCATGCAATCATGCAGGATGGTGCATGATGCTACAGTATGTCATACCTGAACATAGCCTCCTCCATATATGTGTGTGCCCCAAAAGGTAAACGCATATATATAACCATGATATAAACAGCATAAATCCAAAGACATCACATATAACAATGATGTAAGTATCATGAATCCAAGAGCATGTATTACACATGTAAAGCAACTAATCCAGTAGAGTAGCGCACTATAGATATGCATCTCTATGAACAGATATATACATGGCAAGAGATAAGTATCCAATCCTGAAGTAAAGCAACTAGCAGATGAAGCATGCGATAGGTATCAACTAGCTAAGACCAGGGAAGAAAATAATCTACTATCTGCCACTGGTAAATATATATAAGCTACACACATCATAAGACATTATCAAAAGATAAGTCAGAGGGTACCCGCCTCAAATAGAAGGTACAGTCAATCCAAATCCGAAGTCAACGTCGAGACGCCTGTCTCGAATCAGAATCCTGTGTCAAACAACATATATATTTTATTTAGCTAAATCCCAATGAAATAGCTAAATAAATTTCCCCAACTAAATTAGGGCAAAACCCTAATCACCACAATCACAACTTACCAATTTAAATCTAATGGTCGATTAGGGTTAGTTACCTAATCCCTAATCACCAATTAGATTATAAATCCAACGGTTGACTAGGGTTAATTACCCTAACCCTAATCCGTTCCATTAGATTAACTCTAAGCAAATAAATCTAATCACGATATTCCAATCAACACAAAATCTACAACTAACATGGATAAAAATCCCTACACATACAACTAAATCATATCTAATACAACAAGTATCAACTACCCCTACACGTACCTTAATTCAACCACTGCTCTTGATCCGCAGCCAAGGAGGAGCTGCTGGTTGGGGTGCTGCCAGAACCAAACAATTCACAGAACAGATCCTCAAGATACAAACCTCCCTAGAATTAATCGGATCAAGATGAGATTAGAACTCAACACAACCTAATTAACAACCTAAGCTTACCTCAATCGGTTGTCTCCAGAAGGTATCACCCAATCCAATCCGAGGAGACACGGATCATTCTGTGAACAACGCAAGAAGAAGGAACCGAAGGTCAATCGACCGAAGACCACCAAATCAAGCTCTAATTTAATGGAATCCGGCGATGTAGAAAGAAAGGGAGAAGAATCACCTAAGACATCTTTATGCCGGCGATCGATGAATCTGGACCGACCTAGTGGCGTCGGATCCAACCAATCCCTTCCAAGATTTGGTGAACGGCGGTGAAAATGAGGTGCAGACCGCTCTGTGAACAGCACGAGGGGAGGAGAGGGAAGACCTACCAGTCGGAGATGATGCGAGATCCGACTCCTCACCGTGCCCTAGCCACAACACCTCCGGCGATCAGCCACATAATCTGCCGAACAACCACTCCTCGGTCGAAGACAATCCAGAGAGGAGAACCACCGATCGAATCTGACCTTAGGGTGTCGATGCCGACAGAGGAAGGATCGCCGGAGCTAGAGCCTTGCTCCCGTCGTCGCCGATCGCCCGCGAGAGAGAACAGAGAAAGAGGGAAAGGGGGTTCGGCTTCGAGCAGGGGGGGAAAGATCGGGGAAGGAGTTTTTGGGATCGGCGTTTTTGGGGAGAAAATAAAAAGGGAAGGAATTTATATAATAAAAATATTTCCTCACTTAAACTCGTATCCCAAACAGGCTTTATCCGAACTCGCCGATCGATCCCCTCAAAACCCTCCGTATGAGCTCCGAAAAATTCCCAGAAAATTTCTAAAAATTCCGAAAAATTTTATAAGGCTATTTACGAAATAACCCTATTTATTTTATTTTTCCGAGATCTCACAAGCAGGACCAGGTGCTCGGCCTGGAGGTGGTACATGGGCTGGAGCGTCCTCGCTGAATAACGTAACCATAAACTCATCATGCTCTGCCGCCTCCTGGCATCTGGGTCTGGCTGGTGTTGTACCCCCTCCGCCAAGACATGACACCATCGTCATCTACATTGGACACCTGCTAAAGAGAAGCTCCTAGGTCCTATGACGTCGAACTCAGTCATGGCCTGAACAGTACCTCGGGTGACGTCAATATGTAGGTGGGTGAAATATGTCGTCAAAATATGACAATACGACATATGAACTCGACCGCTGGTGATATATCCAACTGAGTAAATAATGGTTTGAAAGATATGTAGACTAATATCAATGTCTAATCTATGGAACAAGGCATACAAGAGAAAGGAATGGAATGGTCCCATCATCGCTATGTCGCGAGTGGATAGTGGTAAGATGCAGAAAACTAAAACCCTATAGAGTGCATAATCATGAACTCGAAGGCCTACTGACCTAAACATAGTCACCATGGGTACACGCTCCCCTCCGAAAAAATACGAGTAAATCGTATCCAGAGTAATGTGTGAGTAGGGATCACCAAATGGTAGATCTCTAGGAGGGTAGCATTGAAAATGACACATAGATGGTCGTAACCCTAGGAAGTCTTGAATAGTGGTAGGAGATAATGTGATATCCGTACCAGCTACCCTGGTGATATAAGTGAGATCATCTATCCTAACCAAGTTATTATAAAATTGAGCACATAAATCTATGTTTACTAAACTGGTACAGTAAACAAGGTTCCGCAAGTTATAGTGGCTAATAACCTCTACAACTGGAACACATGAATGTAAGAACAACTCTCTATCTAGGCACTTAGTCCTAATGGGCATATAAATAGTCGACTCAAACTTAATCCTAAGTTCGTTAGTAGGGAACCTAGAGTCAATACTAGCAGTCGAGGGCCCAGCACTAGATCTAGAGCGTTTTCTACATTATTAAAAAAACTATACTTAAGCAAGTAATTAGTGAAATATTTAAAGAAACTTAGGAGGAAAAAGAGAGTTATCGAGGCATCGTAACTAAAGTTTTAGAGATGACGACCTCGGTTGATTCGCAGCAGCGTAATAACCGCAGAATGAAGTAAAATTTTAATTTTGATCACTCTCGCAGTAAAGCTCGGAAGGAGGCTTAACAAAAGTGAAGAGAATGTGGTGCAAAGGGAGAGGGCGCCCCTGCCCCCCTATATATAGGGGGCTGCAGGCGCCCGGGCCGTTCCCGGGCGCCTGGGATCAGGCGAGGCGGGGCGGGGCGTCTGGAGTCCCTTCCGGGCGCCCCGGAAGGGAATACCAGGGGCGTCCGCCCCTGGTTTTTTACCTCATTTTTTTAAAAGATTTTTAAAAGTTTTTAAAATAATTTTTTTAAATTTTTGAAAAGATTTTTAAAGTTTTTAAAAGAAATTTTATAAATAACTTTTAAAAAGATTTTTTAAAGTTTTTTAAAAATAGTTTTTAAAATAATTTTTAAAAAGATTTTTTAAGACTTTTGAAAGAGCTTTTAAAATAATTTTTAAAAAGGTTTTTAAAATAAATTTTAAAAAGATTTTAAAGTTTTTAAAGGAGTTTTAAAATAATTTTTAAAAAGATTTTTTTAAGTTTTTAAAAGAGTTTTTAAAATAATTTTTTAAAAAGATTTTTAAAGTTTTTAAAAGAGTTTTTTTTAAATAATTTTTAAAAAGATTTTTAAAGTTTTTAAAAGAGTTTTTTTAAATAATTTTTAAAAAGATTTTTTAAAGGTTTTAAAAGAGTTTTTAAACTAATTTTTAAAAAGATTTTTAAAGTTTTTAAAGGGTTCTAAAATAATTTTTAAAAAAAAAAATTAAAGTTTTTAAAAGAGTTTTTTAAAAATAATTTTAAAAAAGATTATAAAGATTTTTAAAGTTTTTAAAGGTTTTTAAAATAATTTTTAAAAAAATATTTTTAAAGTTTTAAAAATAAATTTTAAAAATATTTTTAAAGTTTTTAAAAAGGGTTTTTAAAATAAATTTTAAAAAGATTTTTAAAGTTTTAAAAATAATTTTTAAAGTTAATTTAAATTTAAATTTAATTTATTTTAATTATAATTTTAATTGAGTCCTTAGTCATCTCACCCGATCTACGTTTTCAATCATGGAATCCTATAATTTTGTGAGATGAATTAGGTTCAATTTTGATACCAGTTTAACTTTGTATTAGATTCAAGTTTAGCTTTGGATACAACAAATAGGTATTCTCTGGATAAACTTCTGGCTATGGTGAGTCACTTGGACATCATTAGAGTAACCATGCATTCGAGGTTTTCCAAATAGTCATATCTACCGGACTTAGTACAAAACCTTGGTCTAACTGGTTATGATCCATAAAGGGTAGCTTCGGTCAGTTCCACTTAGCCAAATGCACTAGGTCTATCCTAGACATGCATAGACTAAACTTCCCTAATGTACTATCATACAAAACTTCACCAGTACCATAAGTCAAGTTAAACTTGAACCTTTTCTTAATTAGTCCTAATTATCCTGCCGGGTAGATTAGTTTGGGATACCCTACCGGGTAGGTTAGTTTTGGAGGTGCCGGCTATTCTGGAGCCCCCCCTGAATTATTGGCTTTTATTTAATTTTTTATTCTTGGTTTATGTCTGTTCTTTTTGTAATTATATTTAACTTCATGATATTCTAAGTTTTGGTGGATTTTAAAATTTTTAGTTTTTGAATTTGTTGATTTAGATCTGTATTTAGGTTTTTGATTTGAATTATCTGATTTTATATAGTATATTTTTTCTTTAGGTATGTAGTATTAGTTAAGTCCTACTTACGTGGTTAAGCACACTTTCGGAACCCAAGCTTTACTTGTTGGTTTATGTTAGGTTATTAATGATTTAAATGTTTTATTTGAGCTTGACTTATAGCCAAGTCCAGTTTTGTTGTAAATTGCTTTTTGATTATTTAAGATTAAATCTAAATTTTTAGATCTTGTTGTAAATTTTTCTAACATTTCTTTTAATTTATTAATTTCTATTTTTAGTGATAAATTCTCCTCCTCAAGTGTTAGATCTCGAGTTGGATTATTTTTTGTATTTTGTTCCTTGAGGTTTTGGTTTTCCTCAAGGAGTAATTTGTTTTCATATTCTAATTTATCTAATTTCCTATTTAAACAAGAAATAATTTTAAAGAACTTTTGATTTAAATTTTGGTATACCTCTTCGGAACCTTCGGAAACAAGTACGGACTCGTGGCTCGATTCAGGTTCGGACTCATCTTCCGATTCGTCATCCGACTCTGCTTCGCAGGCCATCAGCGCGAGATGACTCTGGTGCTTCTGATCTTCGACCTCCGATTCGTCCGAGGAAGAGTCGTCCCACGTCGCTTTGAGGACCTTCTTTTTAGCTTCAGTTTGTCGTTCTTCAATCTCGGGCACTCGTTCTTGTAGTGGCCCTTCTTGTTGCACCCGAAGCATGTCACATTCCTTGGTTCGGTTGAAGCGTTGATCTTCTGCAGGTCCTTCTTGTTGAAGCTCTTCTTCCTCCTGGTGAACATTTTCCTTACCAGGTTCACCAGGTGCTCCTCATCTTCAGAATCGTGGTCAGAATCTTCATCGGGTTCAGACTTGTTCTTTGTCTTTTCCTTGGAGGAATCTGCAAATAGGGCAATACCTTTTTCGGTTTCGGTGTTAGTCTGTTCGTGTAGTTCTAATTCACAAAATAATTCATCTAATTTTAACTTAGATAGATTTTTACAAATTTTGTAGGCATCCACGATAGATGCCCACAAATTATTGCGTGGAAATACGTTTAACGCGTACGTTATCAGATCTCGATTTTCCATCTGGTGGCCTATCGCGTGGAGTCCGATGAGAACATCCTTGATCCTCGCGTGCAGCTGACTCGCCGTTTCTCCTTCCTGCATTTTTATATTAAACATTCTATTTAATAACAAATCTCATTTTGTTACCTTAGTGTCGTTGGTTCATTCATGCAGCTCGATCAATTTGTCCCAAAGTTCTTTTGTGTTCTGGTGCGGTCCTACCCGGTTCAGCTATTCCCTTGTCAGTCTGCATTATAACGTGTTGATTGCCTTATTCTCCGTCGATGCTTTCTTCTTCATGTTCGGAGTCCACTGTTCCGGATCAAGTGGATTTCAGGAGTTGTCAACTGGTGCTCTGTAAGCTTTTGTGACGCTAAACCATTGGTCGAAGTCCGTCTTCAAGTAGACTTCCATTCTTTTCTTCTAGTATGGAAAATAGTTCCCGTTGAATAAGGGAGGACGTATCGTGCTGAAGCCTTCAATCTGAGACATCATGCACACAAGAAAGCGACTAGACAAGGAAGGTCCCAAGACTTGGTCTTGGATTAGTAGTGCGAGAAGAAATAGAAGTAATAGAAAAACTAAATTGGTGTTGCACCAATTTAGATTCACTGCAACGAGAAAATATTTCCAAAAAGGTAATAGTACCAATTTGGAATTATGCGAAAAACTGAAAAGCCGAAAAAAAATGGAAAAAAATTTTCACCCCTTTGTCTGACTGGTGGTTGCACCAAATCAGAGCAGTACTTGCTCTGATACCACTTGTTGGATCACAAGTTTCGCTAGAGGGGGGAGGGGGGTGAATAGCGATTTTAAAAAACTTTCATAAAAAGTTAAGCAGCGGAAAAATAATAAGCAAGAGAAGAGCAAGGCTAACACAAGTTCTTTTTACTTGGTTCGGAGCCTTTGGCGACTCCTACTCCAAGGCCCGCACACAAGGGTGCTTTCGATGGGCAATCACTAATAATTCGAAACTTATTACAAACTACATATAGGAATTATGTAGTGAAAGAAAACTGACAATTAAGAAAATAAGACAGGAAAGAGAACAAAACTTCGTCGGAGATCTTTTCGCAACGTTGTAGGAGCACACGAGAGTAGATTATGAGTTCTTGTGCTGACTCCAGCCTTGACCCTCCTTATATATGAGGTTCGGGGCACCTGGAACCATCAGAGGGCCCTGGTTGTGACGTTGCCGAGCCAATCAGTGAACTCCACGCGGCGAAATGACGTTGGGGATAAATTTTTGCCTCAGGGCGCCCGGATACATCTCGGGCGCCCGAACCCTAGTTTTCCAGCATCTTCCTTCCTGCAAGAAAACGTTAGTCCGGAGGCAAATATATAATACATATGTCCTGTAAAACAAAGTGTTAGCACAGTTTAAATTCAACAAGTAGAGTATAACTTAGATTCCGTCTTTTCGAGACCGGAATCTAGTCAAGATCTTGACTTAGAGTTCCGAAATGGTTCTAAGTCAGATCGGCGCCTAAGTTCCCTTCCCGGGAACACGTCCTCACAGTCACTCCCCTCCAGTGACTTACCTTCACTTACCTGCCAGACGTCTTGTAACGACCCACCTTTCTACACTACTACTACTCTCTAAAGGTGACCGTTACTTGACTACTAACTCTACTTAACCGGTATGATTAAAAATCATATGGAAACCCTACCGAAAAATTTCGGCAGCATCTCCCCTGTACCGGTGACCCCAAACTGGGATACATAACATGTATACATCAGCCACAGGCGGCTGGAACATTTATATATTAATCAACCACGCAGTAATAATGACCAACAACTAAAAAAAAAAAAAAACTATTCTAGCAATAGTAAACAGATAGAACTCCAACGATAGGACATAACAAGCTACAAGTGCGGAATAACTCAATTACAATCTCAACTTCATAATAACATAAACTAAAACTCTAAACAGGTAGGTCCGGAAAATTCGCTAGCGAACTCTGGATCTCTCCATAGTCCTGGCATCACACACACTGTCACAGCATCTCCTTGTCGCCTTCCTTCTTATACTTTTCCTTTTCCTTTATCTGCAGTAGGAGGAAAATAGTATCTATAAGCTAAAAGCTTAGTGAGCGCTATCCTACTCACAAAAACTCGATATGCATGTATATAAATAAAAACATGCTAAAACTGAATGCTAACATGTAAAGCTGCTCATGCTCATAAATAGCAAAGAAACTAACTGAAAAGCTAACATGTAAAGATAATCATGCTCATAAATAGCAAAGGAATCTAACTAACTGAAATACTAAACATGTATAGCAAATCATGCTCATAAACCAATAAAGGAATCATACTAACTGGAATACTAAACATGTATAGCTAATCATAGAACTATCATGTGTATCAATAAGAAACTGAATTGATACCTAAGCTAAACTAATTAATGCTAACCTGAGTCTAACTTGTATTCACATAACTAATTTGTGAAGTTTTGAAAACTATTTACATAATAGATTAAAATAATAATCAACTTCTCTTGGGCCCGGCATTGTACCACTTTGCGCGCATTCTTAATAAGAATCGAGGTAGCTAATCCCGAAACTACTAAGATATTTCTAGGCCTTGTGCCTAGGGGCAACTTGGAGCCCATCCCTTGGACCTTGTGTCCGGTACATGCCCTTTAAAAGTAAAATACTTATTATCTTATTTACTTCTTCTTTAAATGCCTTGGCATTTTAATAAGCACCTCGTGTGCCAAAATCCTTAAAGTCTTGACTTTGGGATCTACTTAAGGCCTTGGCCTTTTTCTTTCCTTTCTTTATCTTTCTTATTCTTTTCTAATATTTCTAAAAGAATACTTCTTTAAAAGGAACTGAAATGTTTAAGCAAATTCTAACTTTGAAAGGCTTAAACCAAAAATCTGCCCACTATGCTAATAAAATTCTGCATATTAAGCTTACTAAAATCTGCACACTTAACAACAATCTGCATTCTATAAGCTTACAAAATCTGCACTTTATACTTATAAAATCTGCACTATACTAAGCTTAATAAAATCTGCACACTTATAAAATCTGCATACTTATAAAAACAATCTCATCCTATAATCATCTCTCACATGGTTCGGTCAGATCCAATGTTAAATGATGGACCACTAGTTAGCCATCCAATGCCAGTTACACTGTCTTCATCTCTATTAAAGAGTAGGCTCGAAAACTACAGCTCTAGCTACAGTCGACACCCCCACTCATTTCTCTATCCCTCTTAACTAATGGAGATAATTTCACTAATTCCTAGCACGTACTTTGAGCCATCTACTTTAGAACTTCTGAACACATATCTGATAACAACAATCCTTTATTTAGTATCACATCACCGGCATCTACTATCAGTGTCATGCTTGCAAGGGCCCTCTCGCACTCATAAAAGACATTGGGTAGGACCATATTGCTTCATCATTATCACTTTCCCCCTATAAACCTGAATTAAACAGTAAGCTCAAAAGATACAATTCGTGCCCCTTTCACAGCACATATCACGGCAAAGAAAGCCTAAACTCAAATACTATACATATATATGTATCAATTCTGCTCAACATAGTAACAAAGAACCTAAATCTCTTCAAGCTTCTGATTATTTAATCATGCTACTATAGATGAAGACTAGCAACTCAATCCTGCTCACAGCGGTAACATGGAACATGGAATCCAAAAATGGTATGCTAAATATAAGTTATATTCCTAGCAACTCAATTCTGTACCCTATGTTCCGATTCTGTGAACACAAATTCCACTTCAAGGAAACCATGAGAACATCAAGATCGAAACCTTTCATCCAATTCAAGAATTTCTCACGGCAGCAACTCAAGAAAAACAAACCACATGCTAAGCAAACAAAACTATCTCCTTTCTTTGAGATTCTCGGAAGCAACTTCAACAGAAGGCAAAACTTCGGGAACAAAGAAAGGAATCAAGGAATAAACCTCGGAACTCCGGAATCAAAGAAGGAAACAAGAATCCGAAAGCAAAGCAAAGAAGAAAAACGAAATTGCGGAACTACTCCTACTGCAGGTGAGTAGCAACTCACCGTGATTTACTTGGACTTACAACCAATCGGGACGAACACTAGGGCTTCGGAAAGATGAAGTCCTCGGCTTCCTCTTGTGCTCACGCGTGCTCCTCTCTGTCGGGACGACCACCACGGATGAGGTTGGCCGGAAAACAGCTTCGTCGGCGCCGGAAGGAGGAAACCTAGCTCCGTCGCCCTTTCTTCCGCCGAGAGCAGAAAATCGCCTCGCCGCGCCGCGCGTGCGTGAGAGGAGAAGAGGTGAGAAGGAATTAGGTCACGGGAAATAACTTAAGTCCTCTCCTTATAACTTGAGTTATTTTTGGTTCCAACTATAGCTTATATATTTGCCGCAGCCTATTTAATTAGCAACGATCGCTAGCCCAGTTGGTCCGTTGGGCTTTGCTCGAAGCCAGAGGTATGTGCTTCGATTCTCAGTCGCGCCCCTTTTTCTTCAATTTATTTCAAACGTTCCAGCTACTGCATATATATATTTCGCTCCATATAAGGTTAACAAAAATCGTGTAGCTCAGCTGGTTGGGGCCGGTTTTGCTTGGGTCAGTCCAACCCGAGATCGTGGGTTCAAATCTCACCTTCAACATTTTTCTTTAAAACTTCTTTCTTTTTATAACCCTACTAAACGACCTCCAAAAATTACGTAAAAATACTCTAAAAATTCCTAAAAATCTCTAGAATATTTTAAAAGTATTTCCAAATATTTTTATGGACTTTTAGAACTTGAAATTGGAAAAATTGGGTCGTTACAATTCCCCATACCTTATAAAAAGTTCGTCCTCGAACTTAGAACAATTCTGGATACTTCTGTCTCATACTATCTTCACGCTCCCAAGTGATTTCCTCGTGCTTCTGGTTCTGCCAGACGACCTTCACTAGTGGCACTTCTTTATTTCTCAGTCTCTTGACTGCTCTGTCCACTATCTGTGTAGGTCTACTCTCATAACTAAGATCCTCTTAGATCTGCACTGACTGAGGCTCAATCACTTGGCTAGGGTTATGGAGACTCTTCTTTAACATGGAGACATGAAACACATTGTGTATTGCTGACATGTCTTGTGATAAATCCAGCTTGTAAGCTACTTTCCCAATCCTTTCTGTGATCAGGTAAGGTCCTACATAACGAGGACTTAATTTGCCCTTCTTGCCAAATCTCATCACTCCCTTCATAGGAGCGACCTTGAGAAAGACTGAATCCCCTACTTGGAATTCAAGTGGCCTACGGCGTGTGTCAGCATAGCTCTTCTGTCTACTCTGGGCAGTCTCAATCCTCTGTCTGATCTTCTGGATAGCCTGAGTAGTCTCATCTATCAGTTATGTCTGAATGCCCAGTTCCACTTACATCTCTCTTCTTTCACCTGCTTCTTGCCAGCAAATGGGTGATCTGCACTTCCTGCCATACAACGCTTCATATGGTGCCATTTTGATGGTGGCCTGATAGCTATTGTTGTAGGCAAATTCAGCTAAGCACAGGTACTTGCACCAACTTCCCTTGAAATCTAGTGCACTAGATCTGAGCATATCTTCTAGAATCTGATTTACTCGCTCTGTCTGTCCATCAGTCTGTGGATGGAAAGCTGTGCTGAACTTGAGTTTGGTGCCTAGTGCATTCTGAACACACTCCCAAAAGTGAGAGGTGAAGCGTCCATCTCTATCAGAAACAATAGATTTAGGAACTTCGTGAAATCGGATCACTTCTTTAACATATAGCTGTGTCAACTGCTCTATAGAGTGAGACACCCTGATGGCTAGAAAATGAGCAGACTTGGTCAATCTGTCCACTATCACCCATATCGCATCATATCCATTTGTGGTTCTTGGGAGACCTGTTATGAAGTCCATGGATATGTCTTCCCATTTCCACTCTGGTATTGAAAGAGGTTGTAGAACTCCTCCCGGTCTATGGTGTTCTGCTTTGACCCTCTGACATGTCAGGCAAGTACTCACATATTTAGCTACATCTCTTTTGAGTCCAGACCACCAGAATCTTTGTTTCATGTCTTGATACATCTTGGTAAAACCAGGATGCATGGAATAAGGTGTACTATGAGCTTCTTCCAAAATTTTCTTTCTCAGCTCTTCATCATTGGGAACACAAAGGCGACTCCCCTGATAAAGAATTCCACTGTCTGATACTCGAAACTCCGAATTTCCTTCTTCCTGTATCCTTTGCTTGATCTTTTGGATATCAGGATCTTCACTTTGCTTTCTCTGTATATCCTCGAGTAGGGTTGACTCTAAGGTCAATGCAGAGAATTGTCCATAAATAATTTCAAGCCTGAAATCTGACAACTCCTTCTGTAGTGGCAGGGCTAATGATGACAAGGACATCAAGGATGCACTGGCTTTTCTGCTTAGTGCATCTGCCACTTTATTAGCTTTACCTGGATGGTAGAGGATTTCACAGTCATAATCTTTGACCAACTCTAGCCACCTACGTTGTATCATGTTTAAGTCCTTCTGAGTGAAGAAGTACTTAAGACTCTGGTGGTCTGTGAAGATTCTGCACTGGACTCCATACAGGTAATGTCGCCAGAGTTTCAGTGCAAAGACCACAGCTGCCAGCTCAAGATCATGAGTGGGATAGTTCTTCTCGTAATCTTTGAGTTGTCTGGAAGCATAAGCTATCACTTTTCCTTCCTGCATGAGTACAGCTCCTAAGCCCATCTTGGAAGCATCACTGTAGATGTCAAAACTCCTGTCACTTTCTGGAACAGTCAGAATAGGAGCACTGGTCAGTCTCTTCTTGAGCTCTTGGAAACTCTACTCATATTTATCTGACCATTCAAACTTCTTATTCTTTCTGGTGAGGACTGTTAGTGGAGAGGCTATCCTGGAAAAGTCCTCCACAAATTTCCTGTAGTACCCAACTAAACCCAGGAAGCTTCTGATCTCCCTGACGTTCTTGGGTCTACTCCAGTTGTTGACTGCTTCTATTTTTGCTGGATCCACTTGAATGCCTTCTTTAGAAATTATGTGACCTAGAAATGCCACCTGATCTAACCAGAACTCGCACTTTGAGAACTTAGCGTAAAGTTGCTTTTGCTGAAGAGTCTGCAGTACTATCCTCAAATGCGTGTTATGCTCCTCTGGGGTTCTGGAATAGATTAGAATGTCGTCGATGAACACAATGACAAATTTGTCAAGGTATTCTCTGAACACTCTGTTCATCAGGTCCATGAAAACTGTAGGTGCATTAGTCACACCAAAAGGCATGACTACGAACTCGTAGTGTCCGTATCTGGTCCTGAAAGCCGTTCTGGGTATGTCTCTTTCTTTCACTTTTAGCTGATGGTACCCAAAGCGCAGGTCTATCTTGGAGAACACTGTTGCCCCTCTCAATTGATCAAATAAGTCATCGATTCTGGGCAGTGGATACTTGTTCTTAATTATCACTTGATTCAGAGCCCTATAATCTATGCACATCCGCATAGATCCATCCTTCTTCTTGACAAACAACACAGGAGTTCCCCAAGGTGAGTGACTAGAGCGGATGAAGCCTTTGTCAAGCAGCTCCTGAAGTTGTTCTTGTAACTCTTTCAACTCTGTTAGAGAAATTTGGTACAGATCTTTTAAAATTGGGCTGGCGTCAGAAACCAATTCAATTCCAAACTCCGCTTCTCTGTTGGGAGGTAGTCCAGTAGCTTTTCTGGGAATACCTCTGGTACTCACAGACTACCCGAACATCTTCCTGCTTGGCTCTTTCTTGTTTTGATTGTCTTTCTAGTTCTAACTACTTAACTGGGGTCTCTGTTTCCCCACTGTCTTGTCTGCTATCTTGACTGGCTTGTGTTGTGTTTGTTGTGCCTTGTTGCTGTTCAGATAGTGCTCACTAATGCCCTGCTGACTAGCTCTTCACCAATCTATGGTCGGTGAGTTTCACTACATCACATTAGGTGTTATTTCTGGTCTCAGCATTAGGAGCATCGGTCTGACTCGTTCTTTCACTGTATTTACTAACTCTAGGCAAAGGTGAACTAGCCTGTTAAATCTTTTAACCGCTTCTTCTACTGGTAGGTCACCTGGTCTAAATTTTATAAACTCCTCATAATGTTTATTGGTGATCCGTTGGCGAAAGAACTCTTAGTAAAACTCTATCTCAAAGTCAACCCAGTTCATCTGGTTGACTGCTCTCTTACTCTTAACTCGCTCCCACTACATACAAGCATCTCCAGATAGGCAGAAAGAGGCACACTTAATGGTATCAACCTTCTCGACTTCTGGTCAGTCAAGAAGCTCCATTGTGCTCTCAAATGTCTTGAACCAAGCCTGGGCATCCCAGGGCTCAGTCGTTCCTGAGAAGCTTTCTGGTTTCAGCTTCCACCACTGGATGAGATATGCTTCTTGTCTTTTAGATGCTGTGGCGACTTCCAAGGCAGCTGATGGGACTTCAGTCACCGCTGGGGTATCCACATTAATGATTGGGGGAGTGGGAGGAGCTAGCTTCTGATTGGCCATTAAATTGGCAATCACTTGCTGCTGTTCGCTACTTGTCTCTGAAGTTGAGCAACAACTTCAGGGAAAATAGGTCCAGGGGTTCTGGGCTCTTCTTTCTCCTGATCTTGGTTCTCAGTATAAACGGCATGGGGATGTCCTCTTCTTGACATCCAATTATGCAGAGGAAAAGTCTTGATAGCTTCTCTAACCCTTCTAATCATACTTATATATATGAATAGAGAAAAGGGAAAACAAAATCTTCTATCTTACTTATGCACTTAAAAACGAATACTCTATACTGCAGTTAATAATAAAGAAAGCAGAATAAAGAAAGAATTTAAATACTTTCTTACTTGAAGACGGCAAGAATGATGCTGATGTGTGTGATGCTGGAGAATGGGACCTGCTCTGATACCAACTGTAACGACCCACCTTTCTACACTACTACTACTCTCTAAAGGTGACCGTTACTTGACTACTAACTCTACTTAACCGGTATGATTAAAAATCATATGGAAACCCTACCGAAAAATTTCGGCAGCATCTCCCCTGTACCGGTGACCCCAAACTGGGATACATAACATGTATACATCAGCCACAGGCGGCTGGAACATTTATATATTAATCAACCACGCAGTAATAATGACCAACAACTAAAAAAAAAAAAAACTATTCTAGCAATAGTAAACAGATAGAACTCCAACGATAGGACATAACAAGCTACAAGTGCGGAATAACTCAATTACAATCTCAACTTCATAATAACATAAACTAAAACTCTAAACAGGTAGGTCCGGAAAATTCGCTAGCGAACTCTGGATCTCTCCATAGTCCTGGCATCACACACACTGTCACAGCATCTCCTTGTCGCCTTCCTTCTTATACTTTTCCTTTTCCTTTATCTGCAGTAGGAGGAAAATAGTATCTATAAGCTAAAAGCTTAGTGAGCGCTATCCTACTCACAAAAACTCGATATGCATGTATATAAATAAAAACATGCTAAAACTGAATGCTAACATGTAAAGCTGCTCATGCTCATAAATAGCAAGGAAACTAACTGAAAAGCTAACATGTAAAGATAATCATGCTCATAAATAGCAAAGGAATCTAACTAACTGAAATACTAAACATGTATAGCAAATCATGCTCATAAACCAATAAAGGAATCATACTAACTGGAATACTAAACATGTATAGCTAATCATAGAACTATCATGTGTATCAATAAGAAACTGAATTGATACCTAAGCTAAACTAATTAATGCTAACCTGAGTCTAACTTGTATTCACATAACTAATTTGTGAAGTTTTGAAAACTATTTACATAATAGATTAAAATAATAATCAACTTCTCTTGGGCCCGGCATTGTACCACTTTGCGCGCATTCTTAATAAGAATCGAGGTAGCTAATCCCGAAACTACTAAGATATTTCTAGGCCTTGTGCCTAGGGGCAACTTGGAGCCCATCCCTTGGACCTTGTGTCCGGTACATGCCCTTTAAAAGTAAAATACTTATTATCTTATTTACTTCTTCTTTAAATGCCTTGGCATTTTAATAAGCACCTCGTGTGCCAAAATCCTTAAAGTCTTGACTTTGGGATCTACTTAAGGCCTTGGCCTTTTTCTTTCCTTTCTTTATCTTTCTTATTCTTTTCTAATATTTCTAAAAGAATACTTCTTTAAAAGGAACTGAAATGTTTAAGCAAATTCTAACTTTGAAAGGCTTAAACCAAAAATCTGCCCACTATGCTAATAAAATTCTGCATATTAAGCTTACTAAAATCTGCACACTTAACAACAATCTGCATTCTATAAGCTTACAAAATCTGCACTTTATACTTATAAAATCTGCACTATACTAAGCTTAATAAAATCTGCACACTTAAAAAATCTGCATACTTATAAAAACAATCTCATCCTATAATCATCTCTCACATGGTTCGGTCAGATCCAATGTTAAATGATGGACCACTAGTTAGCCATCCAATGCCAGTTACACTGTCTTCATCTCTATTAAAGAGTAGGCTCGAAAACTACAGCTCTAGCTACAGTCGACACCCCCACTCATTTCTCTATCCCTCTTAACTAATGGAGATAATTTCACTAATTCCTAGCACGTACTTTGAGCCATCTACTTTAGAACTTCTGAACACATATCCGATAACAACAATCCTTTATTTAGTATCACATCACCGGCATCTACTATCAGTGTCATGCTTGCAAGGGCCCTCTCGCACTCATAAAAGACATTGGGTAGGACCATATTGCTTCATCATTATCACTTTCCCCCTATAAACCTGAATTAAACAGTAAGCTCAAAAGATACAATTCGTGCCCCTTTCACAGCACATATCACGGCAAAGAAAGCCTAAACTCAAATACTATACATATATATGTATCAATTCTGCTCAACATAGTAACAAAGAACCTAAATCTCTTCAAGCTTCTGATTATTTAATCATGCTACTATAGATGAAGACTAGCAACTCAATCCTGCTCACGGCAGTAACATGGAACATGGAATCCAAAAATGGTATGCTAAATATAAGTTATATTCCTAGCAACTCAATTCTGTACCCTATGTTCCGATTCTGTGAACACAAATTCCACTTCAAGGAAACCATGAGAACATCAAGATCGAAACCTTTCATCCAATTCAAGAATTTCTCACGGCAGCAACTCAAGAAAAACAAACCACATGCTAAGCAAACAAAACTATCTCCTTTCTTTGAGATTCTCGGAAGCAACTTCAACAGAAGGCAAAACTTCGGGAACAAAGAAAGGAATCAAGGAATAAACCTCGGAACTCCGGAATCAAAGAAGGAAACAAGAATCCGAAAGCAAAGCAAAGAAGAAAAACGAAATCGCGGAACTACTCCTACTGCAGGTGAGTAGCAACTCACCGTGATTTACTTGGACTTACAACCAATCGGGACGAACACTAGGGCTTCGGAAAGATGAAGTCCTCGGCTTCCTCTTGTGCTCACGCGTGCTCCTCTCTGTCGGGACGACCACCACGGATGAGGTTGGCCGGAAAACAGCTTCGTCGGCGCCGGAAGGAGGAAACCTAGCTCCGTCGCCCTTTCTTCTGCCGAGAGCAGAAAATCGCCTCGCCGCGCCGCGCGTGCGTGAGAGGAGAAGAGGTGAGAAGGAATTAGGTCACGGGAAATAACTTAAGTCCTCTCCTTATAACTTGAGTTATTTTTGGTTCCAACTATAGCTTATATATTTGCCGCAGCCTATTTAATTAGCAACGATCGCTAGCCCAGTTGGTCCGTTGGGCTTTGCTCGAAGCCAGAGGTATGTGCTTCGATTCTCAGTCGCGCCCCTTTTTCTTCAATTTATTTCAAACGTTCCAGCTACTGCATATATATATTTCGCTCCATATAAGGTTAACAAAAATCGTGTAGCTCAGCTGGTTGGGGCCGGTTTTGCTTGGGTCAGTCCAACCCGAGATCGTGGGTTCAAATCTCACCTTCAACATTTTTCTTTAAAACTTCTTTCTTTTTATAACCCTACTAAACGACCTCCAAAAATTACGTAAAAATACTCTAAAAATTCCTAAAAATCTCTAGAATATTTTAAAAGTATTTCCAAATATTTTTATGGACTTTTAGAACTTGAAATTGGAAAAATTGGGTCGTTACACGTCTGGTCAGCCCTTCGACTCGTCTGGGCTTTGTGCCAAACGTCCGGTCAGCCCGTCAACCCGTTTAGACTTCGTGCTAGCTATCTGATCGGCCCGTCGACCTAACTGGGCTTCATGCCAAACATCAGGTCAGCCTGTCGACCTATCTGGACTTCTCCTGCACACTCGATCATAGTGTTAGATAACAACGAAACTAACTTAACCTATTTTGTCATTCATCAAAACTTGAGTTAGACCGTTAGTGCTAACCGCACCAATAGTTTTGATGTGATCAACCAAGTTAGGTTAGGTCCTGCTTGTTATTTGATCCCTTGTCTAAGTGTACAGAAACTTAGGAGCGCAAGAAGTCGAGCGGAAGACGCGGCTAGCGAGAAGGATGGCATGAGAAGGGAGTCGACGGGCTTGGTGCGTCCGAAGGACGAGAGAGCTACAGAAGAGTACTCCGGTGGACGAGAAGAACGTGCGTGGCGTTCAAGGGACGAGAAGCCGAGATGGAAGCCTGCTCGAGGAAAAGACCGGAAGATTGGTTCGGGTAAGCCCTATTCCGGATAGCGGAGATCACCCAAGCAAACGGAGCCGAAGCGGAAAAGACCCGGACCGAGGCGAGCTGAAACAGAGTAGAAGGTCCGAACCAAAAGTCAAACCTGAGTTGACTTTTATGTCCGGGCGCTCGGATCACTCCAATGCGAAAGTAAGTAAGCACAATTTAATAAATGAATTATTTAAACAGACTAATACTACTCTGGTCGAGGAAGGTGTTGTGTTAGTTGCAGGTACAATCAAGACTAAGGAAGCTAGAAAGAAGAAGGTGTTGCAGGCGACGTGGGATGAGTCCTCCTCCGAAGATTCCGATGAAGAGCTTGAACAAACAAGCTTCCTAGCTCTACCGATACAAGCAAATATTGTCGAAACCGAGACCGAGTCCGAATCCGAGATCGAGAGCGAATCAGAAACCGAGTCCGAGCGAAGCCACGGATCCGCATCCGTTTCCGAAGGGCTGAACCCCACTGTAAGTTCTTTACTTGCCGAAACTCAAATAGATGAATTAAAGAATTTAGTTCCCTACTTGCTAAAAAAGTTGGCTAAATCCAACGTTCGGGTCAAGTCGCTCCAAAAGGAGGTAATAACCCTTAAGGAAGCGACTGACTCGAGTTCTTTAATTAAGCCAGTTCAAATTGGAAGTTCAATCAAGTCCAACAACTTGAGGAAGAAAATTCCAATTTGAAAACTCAAATTAAAGAACTCAAGGACACATTGGAACGGTTCACCTTGGGTTCCAAGAATCTGGATCTGATTCTTGGAAAACAGCGAGCCATTTACAACAAATCCAAACTTGGATTTAAGACCAAAATAAAGTATAAATCATATCTGTCGTTAGCAAATAGAAATAATAGAAACATAATTCAAGCATGGGTCCCCAAATCAAACTTGGTTAATCAAGTTACACTTGGACAATATTGGGTCCCCAAGGATCAGATCCATTACCTTGATAGACCATATCGAGGCTATGATCCAGGGGGAGACAATAGAAAGACCATCTTTACCAATAGATAGAACTGGTTGATGCTTGTTTGTTTATTTTCCTTGCAATATACATGCTTAGACTAGGATAACTTAAGGATCTAGGCATAATTTACACTTGCTAGTTAAATCTAGGAGTTTCAAAAAGAAAATTAAATATATATTTCTTTGAGTGATTCTGTATAGGAAGGGATGGATGATCCCATACCCAAAAAGGCCTAGAGCCTCACCCTGACCTGGAAATCAATCATGGAAAGACATATTTAATTGTCTAATTAGAAAATCTAAGTTTAACTCAAATATAAATTAATCCTTAAAAATAACCTAATTTAAAGATAACCATCTCACAAAATTACTTAAGATTACCTGATTGATAATTTAGAATCCGGTGAGATGGATATAGGTTCAAATAAGTTCAAATTGTTCAAATTTAATTAAAATCAACTAAACCAAATCAACCTTTACTTTAATTTTTTTAAAAAAAAATCTTTTAAAAAATTCTTTAAAAAACTTTTAAAAATTCTTTTAAAATTATTTGAAAAATCTTTTAAAAATTCTTTAAAAATTATTTTAAAATCTTTTCAAAATTCTTTAAAAATTATTTGAAAAATCTTTTAAAAATCATTTAAAAAATCATTTGAAAATTCTTTAAAAATTATTTGAAAAATCTTTTAAAAATCATTTGAAAAATCTTTTGAAAATTCTTTAAAAATTATTTGAAAAATCATTAGAAAATTCTTTAAAAATTATTTGAAAAATCTATTAAAAATTATTTGAAAAATATTTTAAAAATTCTTTAAAAATTATTTAAAAATCTTTTAAAAATTCTGTAAAAATCATTTAAAAAATCTTTTAAAAAATCTTTAAAAATTATTTGAAAAATATTTTAAAAATTCTTTAAAAATCATTTAAAAATACTTTAAAAATTATTTGAAAGATCTTTTGAAAATTCTTTAAAATCTTTTGAAAAATCTTTTAAAAATCATTTGAAATTTTTTTAAAAAATAATTTGAAAATCTTTTAAAAATCATTTGAAAAATCTTTTAAAAATCATTTTGAAAATTCTTTAAAAAACATTTGAAAAATCTATTAAAAATCATTTTGAAAATTATTTAAAAATCATTTGAAAATTCTTTAAAAATTATTTGAAAAATCTTTTGAAAATTCTTTAAAAATCTTTTGAAAAATCTTTTAAAAACCATTTAAAAAATTCTTTAAAAATTATTTGAAAATCTTTTAAAAATCATTTGAAAAATCTTTTTAAAATCATTTTGAAAATTATTTAAAAATCATTTGAAAAATCTTTTAAAAATTATTTTAAAAATTCTTTAAAAATTATTTGAAAATACTTTAAAAATCTTATTTTAAAATCTGATTTTTCAAAAACTTATTTTAAAATCCTTTGAAAAATGATTAAAAAAAACTTATTTTAAAATCCTTTGAAAAATCATTTCAAAAACTTATTTTAAAATCCTTTGAAAATTATTTCTAAATCTTTTAAAAGCATACTTTTAAGAGCTAAATATTTACAAAAAAAACTTATTTTAAAAGAGCTAAGTGTTTACTTATATACTCATTTTTCTCTCTTATTTATTTTGATATATGGCAAAAGGGGAGAGTATAAGGAAATTCAAAGAAAATTAAAAATTCAAAATAAAAAAAAATTATTAAGGGGGAGCTTCTATTAAGGGGGAGCTTTAATGTACTTATGTTTTATTTATGCTTGTGCTAATTTATGCTTATCTTTATTGTATTTTTTTACTTAACTTTGAATTTCGGTTGTCATAATTAAAAAGGGGGAGATTGTTGGTGCGGGAAGCATCCGACGATCAAACTCAAGTTTTGATAATGGCAAAGGGATTCAAAGTTAAGTTAATTGTTATCTAATGTGTATGATTAAGTGTTTCAGGAAAGTCCTAGCTGCGGTTAGACAAGGGGAAAACACTAGGGGGTGGTAACCTTAGGTCATAGGAGGTGGTAACCCTATGTGAGAAGTCTTGGCGGTTTGGAGCTTCGGGCAAAAATCCTAGGGAGCGGTAACCCTAGGTTAAAATCCTGGTGTCGCGAACCGGGTAGAAGTCTGGATGGGTCGAGGACCGGACATCCAGCATGAAGATCGGAAGCTTAGGACGCTGAACAAAAGTCCAATCGGTCTGAAGGACCGAACTGGCAAAAGGTAAATCTCCTGAGTGGAGTAGGTGAGGACACGTTCCCCGTAGAGGGAATAGTAGGCGTCGATTCGACCTAGGGTTTCCGGTAGGAAATCCGAAGTCAGCACCGGACAGTTCGGAGATTGTCAGAATATTCTATTGTCATATTTTATGTGTGTTAACTTTGTTTTATAGGATATGTGTGTGTTTTGTGGAATAACATGTCTTGCAGGGACAAAGGAGCAAGTCAAGCCTCGGATGAACAGTGTCCGAGGCGCCTCCATGGAGCTTGGAGGCGCCTCGGGTGCAAAGGAGCAGACGTTGCACGCTGTAGGCTTTGAGGCGCCTTGAATAGAGGCTGAGGCGCCTTGAATGCTTCCTTTGAGGTGCCTCAGAGTGTGATTAAGGCGCCTCCAGGCAGATAAGAGGCATTGACGAGAAGATCATCGCAACACAAAACGCGGGATAAGCCTCCATGTTTGAGGCGCCTCAATGGGGCTTTGAGGCGCCTCAAGCAGACTATTTAAAGACATCTCGAACAACACTTTAGATCAGAACTTCCAAACTGATTCTTCTTCAAGTACGCTGCGAAGGAGACATTCCGGTTGAGGTACGACAAGTCCCCGACGACCCGAAGCTTCAAGATTGTTATTTTTCATTGTCGGTATAATTGTTATTTTAATTTTAACATTGTACTTCATACTTGTACTGAACTTTACGAGATTATAGTTGTTGTCGAACATAAACGCTCAACGAGCGTGGGCCTTGGAGTAGGAGTCGCTCAAGGCTCTAAACCAAGTAAATAACTTGTATTCGTGTGTTGTTCTCTTTCTAATTCCGCTGCATTTACTCGAACGTTTTTACGAATCCGAAACGAGTGAAAGCCACAAGCGCTATTTACCCCCCCCCCCCCTCTAGCGCTTCTCGATCCAACATAAACAACTAGAGAAGACGAACCTCAATATTGCTCTACAAGCCGAAAAGGACGATCCCAATTCTGAAGCATTGATCGACGAAACTGAAGCGGCTCTTCTAGTAAAAAAATTAAATAAATTTATTAAAACTAACAAATTTAGATCGCAGTTGAAAAAGCATCAACACTATAAAAAGATAGTTTGATGCTGCAATTGTAACGAGGAATGACACATCAAGGATAATTGCCCCAAATTAAAGAAAAAGGACAAGTCTCAGAGACTGTTATCCACTAAACGCAAAAGTCTGAAAGCCACTTGGGATGATTCTTCATCATCCGAATCAGAAGTTGAAGCTTTCTCAGGAGTAGCACTGATGGCCAACCATCTCTTTGAATATGACTCTGACTCAGAGATGAGCATAGATGAAGGGGGAGGATCTTCAAAAGAAGAAGAAAGCTGCGATGAAGGGGAAGTATCACCAAGAGAGGTAAGTAAGGTATGCAATCTCACCCCTACTCAGTCCTTTAAATTTATCAAAGTGCTTATGAAAGATCTAGCAAAATTAGAAAAATAAAATACTGAATTGAAATTAAACTTAACAAAAGCATGCCCACTAGAAATGTATGATAATTTAAAATTAGAAAATGAAAGATTAAAAATTGAAATTGAGAAGTTAAAAAATAAACATGCATGCTTAAATAAATTTCCAAAATTAAAGCTAAGAACTTTTGGAAAATTAAATTGGTATATTAGAAAACATCAGAGATAACTTAGGAAAGTTCCAAGAAACTATATACCCCCTAAGTTTCTGATTAATCTAGTAGGAAGTAACCTTTACTGAGTTCCAAAAACATTGCTAGATTAAATTTAAAAAATTAAAAGGCTTTCAGTGAGAAAATTAAAAATTAAATTTCCTTATGAGGCTTTGACTAGAAAGTGGTTGTTGCTCCAATAACTAAGAAGGCCTAATACCTCGCCACTGCCTAGAAGCCAAATATAGAAATGAAATGTTTAATTAACTTTCTTGAAAAGCATTAAAATTAGAATTAAATAATGCTTCAAACATTTTTCTTCGAAAATATTTTTGTTTAAGTTAATTTTTTTAAAAAAAAATCTATACGTAGAGAAATTCTCCTGCGAATTTTTTTTTAACTTAAAATTTTTTGGAAAATCTTTAAAACTATTTTTACCTAAGTTAAAAAGTCCTCTAAAAGTTAGAATTTTTTTTACTTAAAATAT
The DNA here is from genome assembly GCF_018446385.1 of Zingiber officinale. NCBI lineage: Eukaryota > Viridiplantae > Streptophyta > Magnoliopsida > Zingiberales > Zingiberaceae > Zingiber > Zingiber officinale. The sequence goes on from NC_055988.1 coordinate 87,692,357, forward strand.
TGGATTAACTTAGAATTTTTACGAAATCTTAAGAAAATTCCTAGAAATCTTTTTGAAAATAATTGATTTTGTACTCAGAAATTTTTTAAAATTTTCTCAAACATATCTATATTTTCAAAATCATCTTTGAAAAAATTTCAAATACCTGACTTTTTAAGTTTTACACTTTACTTGAAATTTTTCAAAAAACCCTTACCTTATACTTTTTACCCCATTCTTTTTACTGTGGTCAAAGGGGGAGAGGTAGGTATACAAGTTAAGGGGGAGTTAGGAAAATCGACAAATTTAATTTTTTTTGGTATTACAAATTTTTTTTTGTACTTTTCATGCTTAAACTGTTAGTTAGTAATTTCTTTCAAATTACTATTTGTTTTTATACCCTAACTTGAACTTGGGTTGATGCACATCAAAAGGGGGGAGATTGTTGAACCCCATGGTTGTTTTGATGTGATCAATCAAGTTAGGTTAGGTCCTGCTTGTTATTTGATCCCTGTGTTTAAGTGTGTATGAACTTAGGAAGTCGAGCGGAATACGCAGCTAGCGAGAAGGATGACACGAGAAGGGAGCTGACGGGCTCGGTGCGTCCGAAGGATGAGAGAGCTACAGAAGAGTACTCCGGTGGATGAGAAGAAAGTGCGCGGCGTTCAAGGGACGAGAAGCCGAGATGGAAGCCTGCTCGAGGAAAAGACCGGAAGATGGGTTTGGGTGAGCCCTGTTGGAATGTATACTGAAAGTCTAAGCTTTTGTAAACATTTATTTTGAATTAAGAATCACATTTGGTCAAATTATCTACATTTGTTTGTAGTTGTTCAATTAATTTATATTGTAGATAACATAGTATGTGGTGTCACATACAGAAGATAATGTTATCAGTACCTTATAAATTATAAACAGTAGCTCACGACCAAAATGGAAAGGAACAAACCATTGGAAGGTCGTAGTGTAATTAGGAATTAGTTTATCTTAACTATATAATTACACTAGTACACTTAGAGTGTATTGAGTAGGACCATTAGAGGTCGTTTCTTTTATACTGACTTTATAAAGGAACAAAGACCTCAGTTATTATGGAAGTGTGTGCTCTTAATCCTAATATAATAACAAGCACATATGTTTGATATTTATTTCTTTAATTTATCAATGGGTGAGATTTAGTTCGATAAATCAATAAGCCCGATAGGTTGGGAAATGATATCACTTATAGTGTGTATTGTTGATTATAGAAGGAAACTGTGTCCTAGTAATCTAGGTTGATAATGTCCCCAAGATGAGCTCATAAAGATTGTTATGTTAAACCCTGCAGGTGGACTTAGTCTGACATGACGATAAGGTTGAGTGGTACTATTCTTGGATTAAGATATTAATTAAATGAGTTGTTAGTAACTCACTTAATTAGTGGACATTTGACATCTTAAACACAGGGAGACTAACACACTCATAATAAGAAGGAGCCCAAAAATGTAATTTGGGATTGGTGCGGTAGTTCAATAATAGTTCTCTAGTGGAATGAGTTATTATTGATAAAATTAAGTTGTGTGTTCGGGGCGAACACGGGATACTTAATTTTATCGGGAAACCAAAACAAATTCCTCCTCTCGGTCCCTATCGTAGCCTCTTAATTATAGAGTACTATACCCACCTATACCCACCTTCTATACCCACCTAAAGGGGGTCGGCCAAGCTAGCTTGGGGATCAAGCTAGGGCCGGTCTAAGCATGGTTTATGGGTGGTCGGCCCTAGCTTGAACCCAAGCTAAAGGGGGCCGGCCCTAATGAAATTAAAAAGAATTTTAATTTTAATTTTTTCTTATGTGGAAGATATAATTTATTGGAGAGAATTAAAATTAAAATATCTCTCTTAAAAGGATCTACAAAAGATTAAAGAAAGAGATTAGATCTCTTTCCTTATTTGTAAATTGGAAAGATATTTTATTCTCTTTGTAAAATTATTCACATGTTGAAAAATAAAATTATAGAAATTTCTTTTTATCAACCATGAAGGGATTTTTGAAGAGAAATTTTATTTTTAAAATTTCCAGAAACAAATTAGAAAGTTTTAATTTGTTGATTGAAACTCTCCTAATTTGTCTTTTTGATTGTGGTCGGCCATTGTGTGGATAAAGAGGAAGTTTTATTTAATTCTTCCCAATTAATTCATGTCAAGGAAAGTTAAGGAAATTTTATTATAATTAAATTTCCTTATTTGCCAAAGCTAAGGAATATAAAAGAGGGGGTTGGGGTGCCTTCATGACACACAACTTCTATTATTCTTCTCCCTCTTTTCTTCCTTGGTGTGGCCGGCCCCTTCAAGCTTTCTCTTCTCCTTGTTGTGGTCGAACCTCTTCTTCCTTTTGGAGATCAAGTTGTGGCTGGATACAAGCTTGGAGAAGAAGGAGAGAAAGCTTATATTCCTTGGAGCATTGGTGGTGGAGTTGGCCGAATCTTACAAGGAAGAGAAGAAGGTGCTTTGGTGGTTTCTCATCTCGGAAGATCGTTGCCCACACAACGTCCGAGGTTAGAAGATGAATACGGTAGAAGATCAAGAGGTTTTTTCTAAAAGGTATAACTAGTATTTTTCCTTTCCGCATCATACTAGTTATTTTTTGAAATAATACCAAATACAAGAGACATATAATTTTAGTGTTTCGAATTTACTTTCGATGAAGTGTTCCTTTGTTTTTTATTTTCCTTGTGATTTGATTGTTCTTTTCGGTTGACCTAAAGTTATTTTAGGAAATTAAATATTAGCTTTCCTAAATAGGTTTTGTCTAGTCGGTGGTGGTTGCTCCCATATCCAAGAAGGTCATGTGCCTTGTCACGTCAGTACTGGGAACCAATTATGGAAATTAATATTTAATGGAATTAATAACTTAGGTGATTTGGATCGAACGTGTTAAGTTCCGCAGGAGATCCAAGTCAAAACCTAAAAGAACAAATAGATTAAATTTTGGATCAAACGTGTTAAGTTCCGCAGGCGATCCAAGTTTAATTTAAAAGAACACATGGTAGCTAGGAAAAAGTTCAGACCTTTGTACAAAATTTTGTACAGTGGAACCATTAGGTTTTTCGAGTAGTAACCAACAAGCCCTATTCCGGATAGCGGAGATCACCCAAGCAAACGGAGCCGGAGCGGAAAAGACCCGGACCAAAAGTCAAACCTATGTTGACTTTTATGTCCGAGCGCCCGCAACAGCCCGGGGCGCCCGGAGTTGGATTTTGACCAGATCGAGTCAAAACTCGATCTGAACGTTGGAGGATAAAATTTTATCTCCCCAGAGCACCCGAACCCCTTCAGGGTGCCCCGACCAAAGCTATAAATAAAACCTTGGTCCAAATCTTTTCAATCATTCAAGCAATCAACTCTACATTCATTTCTAGCAATAGTTCTGAGCTTTTAGTGTGTAAAATGCTTCTCCGCCTTTAGAGAAGAAAATCGTTAGTGCGCTTTTCATCGTCTTGGATTAACAACCATCTTGGTTGTAACCAAGTCAACTTCTGGTCTTCTCTGATTCTTTTTGTCTTATTACTTTATTATTATTGCTATTTATTTTGAGTTGAAAGTCTTGAGGAGGGTATCTTTAATTTTGCAGACAATTCACCCCCCTCTTGCCAGCCCCTACTACGCCAACACTTACAACCTCAACCCCTCCTTAAATGTATTGTTGTTGATAGACGAAACTTCTCGTGATTTACTTCTCTTCCAAATAGTGAGGGGTCATCATGGAGGAATAGATGACAATTTCACCTTTTACTTATCTTATCTTTTTTTTTTATTTAATTTATTTAGATCCTATCTTTTTTTATTCCCGCACATGATCTCTTTTAGGGGAATGAGTTATAAAAACTAAGAAATTTTATTATTATTTACTTTATCTTATTATTTAAGAATATGACCTTTAATAACTAACTCTTAATTAATTTTGTTAAGTCCAAAAATAAAGTACGTTAATATTTTTTTTCACATACAAAATAATATCATAGCTTATTAGTAATTTCAACTTTTTATCTTTTTCAAATTATGTACGCAGAACTTCATTTTTACTATCTACATTGTTTATTCTCGCCACCTCAATCTTTATTGATTTTTCATCATTTTCTCTCTCTCCAATTTTTGCTATATCTTTTTTCTTCTTATCCTTTTTATATCACAACACATTAATCCATTTGTTTCGACTCTTGTATATATCGATACAACCACATCAATTCATTTGTATATCATCGATTCTTTAGGAAAAATCACAGCTACTTTTATCCATCTCTATATCTCATCGGTTCTTCGGGCAGTGGTGTAGCTAGGATTTTCATTCGGGAGGGGCAAAGCGACATAGTCGGCGAATGATGATAGTGATGCTAGCAGCAAACAACGGTGTCAGCTAAGCGAAAAAAATCAATTAAGTAAATTTCACCTCAATTAAAAGGTGTTTTTTATGGAGCATTGGTGAAGCGACGACGTTAGCCAAGTGAAGACAATGACCATGCAACAAATGACAGTGACGATGGTAGCAATCGGTGTCCAGCGATAGTGACTTGGGTTATAACGGCAGTGACATGTTGTGAAAGATTTTGTGGGTAAAATTAGAGTTAGAAAAAAGAATATGAAAGAAATTATAGGAAGAAAAAGAAATGAAAAGAGGAAAATAAAAGTTTGGGAATGGAGGAGGAAGAAGAAAACGGATAAAGAAAAAAATTGACTTGGGAAAAGAGAAAAATGGGTTAGGTTGAAAAGGTGTTAATTGGAATTTTTTGCTAAAAAGACGAGAAAGTTTCAAAATTTATGACTATACAATTTTTTTTTAATTTTTTCTCCCACCGTATTAATATTTTCCTTGAATTCCAGGGGGTGCAACCGCACCCCCTGAGCCTTATATAGCTACGCCCCTGTCTTCGGGTGATATAAGACATTCTCATGTGACATGGGACAAAAAAGATGATTCATTTGCTCTTAGATCTCCCGCTAATCTGTCCCTAGTGATATAAAATATTCTCGTTGTATAACATATGATTAATAATTTAATTTTACTTTATTTTTAGAGTAATATTTTTATATAATAAATCATACTAGAATAATACAATTTAATTATTTATCAATAAATATTTATTTTATATAATTTATGTATTTTTATGGATTATATGTGCAGGTGATGACTAGTGTAAAATAATTTGAATGTGCAGGAACAAAATTTTTTCTAAGACAGGGACAAATGAACTTATTTCAACTTCAATTAATTGAAAAGGATTTCGATTGACTAAAATAATATTAGTTGAGTCAATTAAGTTGGAAAAACATAGTATTTATTTAGATCTTATCCGCCAAAGTCAATTCAAACAATACAAATTACATATTAATATTTCTTTAGCCCTATCCCTACTGTCGGAGGTAAATCATGGGATTTAAAATTTTAATTTTGATATTCAATGAACACATTGCGGAGTCTATTATACTAAGTTTTATTTGTATTACTATCCTCTATAAATTCTTTATTATTCATTACTTTAAGGTTTCGTTTAATATGCATGATAGAATGGGGTTGAATTGATTGAGATAAAATTAAAAATAGGATAAATAATCATTTTTGAGATTAAGATATTATGAATCCTATTCTTAATTATCCATAATCAACTTTCTGTATATCTGAATAATTACTCTTCTATGGCAGTGGTAGTTATTTGTTTTTTTATGATTATAAAATCAAATTCGAATTAATATGGTTATATTGCTAAGTTTGTCTATATTATTATTTTAAAATTTAAATATATTTAAATTATTAATTATTCTTAGTAAAAATTTTGATAGTCTTCAAATTAAAAAAAATACACTTGCTGAATTATTGTGCATGTAATAATGATAGGAATCTGATATATTTTAAGTTATATATTTTTTTAATTTAATTTAATTCCGTTCCATTGTGTCTGAAACCCGATGGACAAGTCCTATATTTACGGTCTCGTAGTGGATGTCGTCCGCTTTCGGCAACCCGCTGCGTCTCTTCCCGTTTTTTTTGTTTTTTTGGGCCTTTCGACAGTGGAGTTGGTGTTGCCACCGTCACGTGTCCTTCCGTGAGCAGACTGTAACCGGGGGCGTGCACGGTTACGATCGCTGCTGGTCCGGAGATCCCTCTCCTCTCACTGCGCTCCGCCAGATCTATTCGTGTCTCCCTCGGCTCCTCAGTCGCCTGGTTTCTCGGCCAATAATGGCGGAGAATGGAACCAGCGTGGAGGAGAGCAAGGGGAACGGGAAAAGCGTCAGATTCACTGCCTCCCCCGTTGGTAATTATCCAGCCTTTTGCTTCCTTCTTTTTATGCTTTGGATTCTGGCCCGCCGTCTCCGTGTTGTCGCCCCTCCTTTTTTTTTTGCCGTCGTTTGGGTCGGCAGGTGTTTTTACGAGTAGTATTTGGGAGATCTAGAGGATTGGGTGTATGCGGTGCTTCTATTGATAGATATTTCCGGTTTTTTCTGTGGGAGAGGGAACTTTTAATCTGGCAATGATGATGTTATAACGAGTGGGTTCCGAAGAATCGTAGTTTGTGAAATGGTTGTGTTGCATTGATCATCGAGCAAGTAACTGAGTGGATTTGATCCCAGAAAGAGGCATACAGTTATTTTTGGAGATGGACTCTCGTGAGTCCCGTCAGTTCGACTCTTTTTTAGTAGTGGTGTAGCTGGATTTTTCTTGGTGATACTGGTGTTTGATCGTTAAGTTAGTCGAAAATGTTGCTCTCACTACTTTCTCAAGGTGGCTGCTTGTTCATCAGTCTACCCACCATCGGGAGTAGAACTTATTAAGCAGATGGTAGCGAAGTAGCTATTCAATGAATCAATAATCCCTTTCGGTGTCATGTCCCTTTCCCTGATTAGAAGTGATTAATTTGTCAAGCAGGTGATATCGGGCTAGTTATTCAATGACCACTTTTGTTGTCATGCTCCTTTTTGAAGTTGGAAGTGATTTGTTATCAGTGCTGCTGCTTCATTGTTGTTCCCTTTTTATTGATTTATTCAAGTAGCTGCTCAAGTAGCCACGTCAATGAAAGGGCTTGAAATATCTCCATGGTTGCTACGCTTAGGTGTCTTGACACACTAAACACCTTTGGCTTTTGGTTGTTGGAAATCTTATTCATTTTTTAGGTGGCGTTTGGTTTAGAGGTTTGAGAATGAGGGAATAGATTCATTCCTAAACCTTGTGTTTGGTTGATGAGAATGAAATCAAGATTTTGGAATGAAACCCAAAAACTTGGGTATGGATGAAACTCATCCCCTCCCTTGGGGTTTTGATGGAATGGAATGAGAATTAAGTTTTGGACAAAAATATCCTTAGTATATTTGTTCAATTTTTCTTTCATTTCACTCTCTCCTCGTTCTCTCTCATCATACTTTCTCTCTCCTCGTTCTATCATCACACTTTCTCTCTCAACGTACTTTCTCTCTCCTCTTTCTCTCTCATCACACATTCTCTACCATTTTCTCTTTGCATTCTCTCTCATCACACACACTCTCTCATTATTTTCTCTCTCTTCATTCTCTCCTATTTTTTCATCATACTTTCTTTCTCATCGTGCTTTCTCTCTCCTCAATATCTCTTACCATACTCTCTCTCCACATTTTATCTCATCACACTTTCTCTCTCTTCATTCTCTTCCATCACACACTCTCTCCTCATTTTATCTCATCACACTTTCCCTCTCTTCATTTTTTTCTCATCACACTTTCTCTCTCATCACATTTTTTTATTATACTTTCTCTCTTCACTTTCTCATTTTCTCTCATCACACTTTCTCTCTCTTCATTTTCCCCCATCATTCTTTCTCTCTCAGCACACTTTCTCTCTCATCATACTTTTTCTCTTCTCAATCCCTCCTATCACGTTCTCTCTCCTCATTTTCTCTCATCACATTTTCCCTCTCTTCATTTTTTCCCATCACACTTTCTCTCTCATCATTCTCTCATTATATGTTTATCTCACATTCAACTTTCTCTTCCATCTAATTTTTTCTCTTATTTTCTTTTAAGGGTAAAAATGAAAATTTATGTTTATTCCGATTGAAACTATTCAACTAACCAAATGTTATTTTTAAGAATGATACCCAAGCTCATACCCATTCTCATTCCCATTCCACAATACTATGATACCCATTCCCATTCCGATTCCTAGGAGAGAACCAAACGCCACCTTAGTTATGATAATTATTTCCATTTCTTAGGATGCATACTAGTTGTTGTACATTATACTTGTTATAGGAATTTTATTTTGAACTGATTGACCCTGCACAAACTAAATAAGTTTGTCAGATGATGGATGTAGAGAAAACAAGCACTAATAATGAATAAAATATGCTATATGAAGATTATTAGGGGTCAGTGATCTGTTTGCTAATGAAATTGTGAACTGTTACTGCTAGTCTGCTACATGCAGGATCCCTGTGATCTTATGCTCTGAGTTTCTTGAAGTTAATTATGAGATTTTTGTATGCATAGAGGAAATGAAGATGGAAATGGAGAGGAGGGAGATAACTAAGACCTTTTGCATTTAGCTAATTATGAAATTGATATTGAATGCCGTGGATAATTTAGTTACTCTTAGCATTTGGTTCTCATAGGTTATCACAGGGTACACATATTGCTTTTCATGGATGATGTTGGTTGAACTAACACATGAAAATTTTATTTTCTTGAGATGTAACATATTTTTTATTTTAAGGCTATTTTTCTTGGTGTTAACACCTTGATGTTTCTGGTTGTTGTCAGTTAAAACGGATGCTGAATTACTATTGATTGATAGGACTTTATAATTAGGGACCTCTACGAATTGGAAGTTCAAATATCTGATTTGTTTTTTTAAAGTCAAACACTTGCTGTGTTACTATAATATGCACCAATATTCTTCTGTTTGTTGTTTCAGTTGATAGAGGACTTCCTAGGTCAAATACTATGCCTGGTGGAAGAACAGAGTGTGCAGAAAGTTCAGAAGCACATTTAGGAAAAGAAAACCTAAAAAGGTCAAGAACTGAGAAACATATACAGAGTTCCATTGAAGACCCAACAGTTAAATTGTTCAGTGATAAAGTTCCTAATAAAGAAAAGGTTTTTTTTTTCTCTTTCACTCTTCTTGTGAATGTATCTTTGTCACTGCATTTGGGTGATGTCAGACTGTTACTCTGTTACTCTGTTACTCTTCTTCTGTCAATTTTGTAAAGCTACAATACCATTTAGTGCTGACTTGATTGTATTTCTCTTGACATAATTGTCTAGGATTCATAAATTTTGTTTTCTATCTTCCTATCTGTAGGCATGATAAATCAAAATACAATTTTCTAGGGATGTAAAACCTTGATGTGAATAATAAGAGATCAATTTTGTGCTCCCTTGATTGAACTTCTCTTAACTTAGTTGGCTAGGATCGAAGATTTATTGTTTGTTACATCCCTATTTCTTGGCATGATCAATCAAGACAAATTTCTAGGGATGTAAAACCTTGAAGCAAATAATGAGATATCAACTATGTTTTTTGATGATTGATTGTAGATTTCTAATGGCAATCTTTTTAGAACTACGCTTAGACAATACATTGTTTAGCTTTTGGAATTACTTGAGATGTCATTAAAAAAATTCTTATTACATATTTCTCATCATCATCTTTTGGGCTTCATCAACTTTTTTCTTAAATTCTTTTAAAAAACTTTTTATCTAGTTATTCTTTTGTGTTTTCCTTTTCTTCTTCTTTTTTTTTTTACTTTTTCATTAAGGTTGGTTTGTTTTTACTTTGCAAGGTAGTTTATTTCTTCTATTTTTTGGCCATTACCTTGCTTAACACAGATCAGGATGCTAAATCGAATAGCTACCGTGAAAGATGATGGGACTGTTGTTGTTGATGTTCCTAGCAATCTTGAAATTGCACCATCGGAATTGGGGTCAGAGGATGGAAATGGTGAAGCAGCTGATGATGAGCCATTTGATTCAATGGATTCCCAATACCGACCTCCTATGCAGATAGTCATCCTTATTGTTGGTACGCGAGGTGATGTTCAGCCGTTTGTTGCTATTGGAAAATGCTTGCAGGTTAGCTATCTCAATGCTTAGTCTCGGGATTTCATTTCAGTATGCAGCAAGGAGGGTCACTCAACCAATTCACTAGATGTTTGAGTTTGAAGTTTTTAGAAGCACTTGACAATTATATTGTAGATTTATCTTTTTTTAGCTCTTCTGAGTTGCTTGTGCACAATTAATTCAACACTCCTGTTTTGCCCCTACGTAATGTTGGTTGTAGTTTTCATTATCTCAAGTTTTGTATCTTGAAATTTGGTGAAATAAATTTAAACCATTGATCATTTCAGTACTAATCTTCTTATGCCTTTTCATTGATGTTTTCATTTCAAGGCACACTTTTTCAGACAGCCTCTTTGTACCTGTCAATTGACCATTTCTATTATATTTTCGTCATTGTTTCTTCCTTGGTAAGGTATTAAGAGAAATGTTTCCATTGCCTGAGGTGAGCTGAGGTGAGCGTAATCACCTTTGCTACAATAAGAGATGTTTCCAAGCTATTTCTGGAGTATGGAAACTTAAATGTAGTAATGACATTTTGTTCAATGACTGAACCTTCATAGGTAGCATGGAAAAAGTAGAGAGAATGGTATACTTTCTATTGGATATTTATGTTGTCAATATTTAAATTCATAAAGGCAGTATCTCTCATTCTTCAAGACGACACTATAACTATGTGGTCCCTTGTTTGATTAGGCAGCTTATTTGCTTTGTTGATGGTAAACAACTGTAACATGGAAAAAGTGGAGGAAATCAACATTTTTCATTTCAGTTGGATTATATAAAAACAAATTGATGACACACTCTTCTTTGTTCTTTCTTTCTGATTAGTTCCCTCTTTTTTTTTTTTCTTTCTGTTCGTTAAATTTAGTCTTGGGTGATTAGCTCATTATCCGTTGGCAATCCTCCATGGAGAAAAATTAACATATATTTCAGCATTTAATCTCTTTTTTATAATAACATCACACCGATGAAATAAACTTCTCAGGATTATGGACATCGTGTTAGACTGGCAACTCATGCAAATTTCAAGGAGTTTGTATTATCTGCTGGTCTGGAATTTTATCCTCTAGGTGGAGACCCAAAAATTCTTGCTGAATGTATGAACACCATCTGTTGCTTGTTAACTGGCATTGCTCTAATGTGTATTCCATCTTCTTTTCTTTATTCATGGATTGTCAACTTCCCAGATATGGTGAAGAATAAAGGTTTCTTACCTTCTGCTCCTTCGGAAATACCTATCCAGCGTAAACAGATGAGGGAAATTATTTTTTCCTTGCTCCCAGCGTGCAAGGAGCCAGATGTTGACACCAGCATCCCTTTCAAAGCAGATGCTATAATTGCAAATCCACCTGCTTATGGTTAGATTTCATCTGAATCTCCATGCAATTAGCTGAGAGTAACTTTTCTATTTTTCTTCTTTTGGTCATTGATATTTTGCACGAAAATCACTTGTTAATTTTGGTAATGAATAAAACATACTTGTTTTCTTTGTGCATGCAGTCTAATACTAATGGTCTGTCGACAGTTGCCTTGTGATGGTATAACAGATGACAGAATTAAGTGCTTGCAGTCGTACCTCAAATTGACTGTTTGGCAGCACAAAACTATGTTTCTTATTCAGGCTGTCATAATTTAATATATATGGCAAATGCCTGTTGAGTCTATGATAAATAAATTTTATTTTAATTGCTGCAAAGCAAATTTTTTTTTTTTTTGTAACTGAGACAAACACAGAATAAGGTCAATGAATCATGCCTGCAATCCAAGGAGAAATGCCTATTTCTGAGGGGCATTTGTTTCAGTGTGGCTACCAATTAATAGTCATGGAATTAGATAGTGGAGGGCAACACCTAACTTCATGCATATAAGTGAATCTGGTATGTTGTTGAGGTTTTTTCATTGAACATTAAAAGTTGGATTTTTAGTGGAAAGTTGAAGGGCAACCTGAAGATGTTGGAGAGTGGTCGTTCTTCTGATCGTCGTCGTCATCTTCTTCTTCCAACATCTTGTTCTTCCCCTAATTGGTGTTGACAGAACAAATCATCTTCATCTACTAAATTTCTTTCTTGAGACTAATTTGCACTTTTGATAAAGCAATGTCCAGTTCCTGATCGGTCCTGATGGGAACAAATCATCTCCATCATCTTCTTCTAAATTGCTTGCTTGAGACTAATTTGAATTTTATAAAGCAATGACAAGATGTCAGAAATTTGAAAACATCAATATTGGAGTGTTGGGCGATTCACACTGACAACCATCTTTATTCTTCAATCACATTTCCTTATTCTGACACATTTCAAGCTATAACCAAAACACATCTGTGTTGCTACTGAACTTCACATGACTAGTGCTCATTTATTTTGTCTTTTCTGGTCTCACTTAGTTGCTATAATTTGCTCTCAGCGAGTTGGTTCTTGCATTTATTCCAGTGATTTTCTAATGGATCATTTCACCCTCAACTATGTGGCTTTTTTTGTAATTCATTTTTTTCATCGATTAGTGATTCATTAGTTTTACAAGTTGAAAATTTCTAACTATCAATCTGGATGAATGGCTGTTCAGGACATACTCATGTGGCTGAGGCATTGAAAGTACCAATTCACATATTTTTCACAATGCCATGGACGTGAGATACTCTCTCCCTTTTTCTCTCTCAAACTGTTTCAGTATGCTGATACTTAGGGCATGGAAATTCTCTAATGGCGGACTCTTATATTCACTTAGAGTTATTTCATGCTTTCTGTTTCCTGATTTCAGACCCACAAGTGAGTTTCAACATCCTCTTTCCCGTGTCAAACAACCTGCTGGATATAGGGTAAGAGAAATCAAATGACACTTTGTTTTCATTAACATATTAAAGGATGCTTCTGACTTTTCTACTTAATATAGTCTAGATGTTAATGCTTTTATGTATTTGCATATATAAAGTAAATAAAAAAACGTGCCATTGTTGTAAAAACACTCTATATGGCCATATAAGCATATGCATGTTTCACCGCATTGCATGTTTGTATATGCAAATGAAACATATACTAATTGCATATTTAAGGTAAACCAATTGCATGCCATTGTTCTAAAAAAACTCTCTATATAGACATGAGAGCATGCACGTGCTTAACTACATTCCATATACCTGCATATGCCAATGCACAAACTGATCTATTAGTTTTATCCAATTATGTCCCATACACAAATACATTAGACCAAAATTGACAAATTTAGATTTTCTTTAATATAGTATAAATATAAAGTTTCAATACAATAAGAAGCTCGAAATTTACTTTTTTTTGAAAAGATGGTGAAATTGCGAACAAATGGTTGTCTGATTATCTTTAGCTTATTGATTATCTGATTATCTATGAGGATTAAGCATGTGAAAAGTTGATGCATAATTTACAAGAACCAACCAAAAGTCCCCAGATACACTTATGCCTCCTAGAGAGGAATATGGTGATTACATTGAATTCAAGTGATAATTATGCTTTGCAATTTTTGCACTTCAGTTTATGTAGTTGTTTGCATGAGCATTGCATTCTTTGTTTATTTTAAGTGTTAAAAACTTGAATCTTATTTGTATTTTGATCTTTATATGGTAGCCATAACCTTTTTTTTATGAGGGTTTATTTTGATTAAGTTCTTAACAACTGTTTAAATTATTCTTAATGAGAAAACATAGTTATTTCTTGATATTGATTATGTATGCACCTCTGTACCCATGACAAAGCTTACCACTTGCGTGCTGCAGTTCAACATCTATATCAGTATACATTTACATAATTGCATTTTTTTGTTAATCATATTGTATAATCCCTTAGTAATCAATTAGTGTTCTCTTTAGTCTTGTATATTGAAGTTTTCACACCCCTAGGGTTTATCATTTTCCCTAACTAGTTCTGATAACTCGTATTCATGATCTTCCTTATATATTTGAGCCATTTTTACTTTTGTCCCACTGGAATTGTTTAATGATTGTTGATATAGTTCAATCCTTGTTTTCTTTTTGGATTTCCTGGTCACAAAATTCTACTTATTTATCATTTGTTTCTGCAGCTATCATATCAAATCGTGGATTCTATGATTTGGCTTGGAATACGGGATATGATAAATGAATTCAGGAAAAAAAAGTTGAAACTGCGACCTGTCACTTACTTAAGTGGTGCACAAGCTTCTACTTCTGACATACCTCATGGGTATATCTGGAGCCCCCATCTTGTTCCAAAACCAAAAGGTCTCTTTGTTTTCACCATCATGTTCAATCTTTTGGTTTAATTACTGAAACACATACAGTGACAAAAATCTCTTATCCAAGTTTAATAGCTCTGCATGAGTTTGGTGTCTCAATGCCTTTCATATTCTTTCGCTCTCAGCTAACAGCTGAATGATGATATAAATTTTTTTATCTTAATGATCAGTGCAGTGAAAGAAGCCAAAATGACAATTTATATTATAGAAAATACACCCACTCATCATCAACGATGCTTTTGATGGGGCTAGCTTCAATGTGATGATTCATGATTGTGGTTACTCATTTTCAGATTGGGGCTCAAAAATTGACGTGGTTGGATTTTGCTTCCTTGACCTTGCATCCAATTATGAACCCCCTAAAGAGCTTGTGGAATGGCTTGAAGCGGGTGAAAAACCTATTTACATTGGGTTTGGTAGCCTTGTATGTCAATTTGTTCTTTTGAGATGCTTTAGCCTCTCTTAAATGATTCTTTACTCTCCGATAAAGTTTTACTTTTTTACATGCCTTTTATTAACATTGACAATTTTTATTTTGCATTTCATCTCATCATAAAGTAAGTTTCTACTGGACAGGCACCTGTTTGGGGCAATAAGATCAGCATCCTGCACTGCAAAATTTTTGATATTAGTTAGCTTCTAGTTGCTTAAACTTTTAAAGCAGTGATTATAGTCGGTTAATCAAATTATTACATGGTATTAGTGCACATGTTACACATCTAAAACCTCCACCAGCAATTTATTTGGTTATTCACCTGTACTTGATTATTATGCTTATTCCCCTAGTGATATTATTGTACAGCTTTGGCTCTCCGCTTGATTCCATTCCACCATCTTAGCTTATTGTCCAAACTTTAGTTGTTTTCAACCATGAGGGTCAAGCTATCATCTTAAGCTCTTGTGGTTATAACATTTGGTCAAATTTAGTTGAAAACTTTATATGAGAGTAAATTATCCACTTTGGCCAATAGTTTGGCTTATTAATCAAATTTAACATAAGTTAATGAACATATTATAATATCTAATAACTTTTTTCTACTAGATATGGTTGTTGACAACATAGGGTTTTTAAAAACAAACACTTAGATATAACCTATATATTAACTTATATTAAATTTGATTAAATTAGTAATTTATACTAAAATGGGTATTTTAGAAAATATGGAAGGTACATGTAATGCTGATAAGTCGAGTGGTGTATATATAACTTATGCCTAAAAGTATCTGAAATCTTGGTTCTGAATCACATTGGTTTCTTCTTCTGCAAATTGTGATTCTTCTCAATGAGTTATTATTCTAGTTGCAGTGTTTCGTATGTTTTTACTTTTACCGTCTACACTAGGTATCAGAATAAATTAGTTTTGCTTGAATGATAGATATATGCCAGTTTCATATAAAACAACAACAACAACCAAATCTTATCCCACTAGGTGGGGTCGACTGGATCATTTTATGCCATTTAGCTCTATCTCCTATATCATCATCTATACTTAAATAAATTTTATCTTGTTTTATTGTTGCTAACCAAGTCTTTTTTGTTCTTCCTCTTCGTCGTTTAATATGTGTGTTTGTCATAGCTGAAGCATTTATTGGTGTTTAATTACATGCTCGTATAAGATGTATCTCTTGGAGTTTTCCCTCAATAGATGCAACTCTGACTTTCTTTCTAATGCTCTTATTTCTTATTCTGTTCATCCTCGTATGTTCACACATTCACCTTAACATTCTCATGTCATCTCCCGCTCATGTGCTCGAGTCATAGCCTAACATTCAGCTCTATATAACATAGCATGTTTAATTGTGGTTTTGTAGAACTTTCTTTTAAGTTTTAGAGGTACTTTATGGTCACATAAAATACCCGACACTCTCCTCTATTTTAACCATTATGCTTGTATTATATGTAAGACATCTCTCCCAATTCTTCCATCGTTTTGTAAAAATGACCCTAAATATTTAAAGCTCGGTTTCGAGCAACTTGTCATCTCCTATCTTAACAATTGTCTCATTACGTCTAATATTGCTAAACTTAAATTTTATATATTCTGTCTTTATTTTACTAAGTCTAAAACCTTTCCCTTCTAGTGTTTCCTGTCAAAATTCTGGTTTAACATTTACTCCACGTGTTTCATTTACCAAAATAATATCATCTGCAAACAACATGCACAATGATACTGTGTATTGAATGTGTGTAGTGAGTTAGTCCATAATTAGTGTAAAAAGATAGCGACTTAGAGCTGATCCTTGATGTAATCCTTTCTTTATTGGAAATGCTTCAGTTACTCCGCCTGAACATGCTCGTACATATCCTTAATTAGTTCAATATATGTTACGCTAACACCTTTTTTTTTTAAGAAATTTTTATATAATTTCTCTTAGAACTCTATCAAAAGCTTGTTTTAAGTCAATGAATACCATGTGTAGATCATGTTTTTGCTCCTAATATTTTTCAATTATATGTATAAAAAAAATATATCTTCAATTGTCGACCTTCCAAGCATGGACCCAAATTGATTTTCAGTCACCGTGGTCTCCTTAATCTTTTTTCTATTATTTTTTTCCAAAGTTTCATAGTATGACTTATTAGTTTAATACTCCTATAATTTGTACAATTTTGTACGTCTCCCTTATTCTTATATAAGGGAATTAGAGTACTTATCCTCGATTGATCAGACATTTTTTTCATTTTCAATGTCATGTTAGATAATTTTGTAAGTCATTTAATACCTTGTTTCCCTGAATACTTCCATACTTATATCGGAATATCATATGGTCCAACGACTTTCCATTTTGCATTCCATTTTAATCTTGTTTTACTTCTAAAGTTTGAATTCTACGATAAAAATTTAAATTTCTATACTCATTTGATCTACTTAAATTACCTAAGTTAAGTTGGTCATAAAAACCTTCATTAAAAAGTTGATGAAAATATATTTTCCACCGCTGTTTTATTTCTCCATTGTTTACTAGTACCTTGTTACATTCATTTTTAATACATTTTATTTAGATAAGATATCTTGTCTTCCTTTCTCTCACTTTAGCTATTTTATAAATGTCTCTTTTCTTTCTTTTGTATCCAAATTTTGATATAATCGTTCAAAAGTTTTATTTTTTGCTTCATTCACTACTTTTTTTAGCCTCTTTCTTTGCTGTTGTGTATATTTTTTAAGTTTTTATCGTTCTTACAAATATATAATTCCTTATAAGTTGTTCGTTTTTCTTTTACTTCTCTTTTGTACTTTCTCATTCCACTACTAAGATTCCTTATTTAGTGGTGCATGTCCTTTTGACTAGTACACTCTTAACTAATATTTTCAACTTTGATATAATCTTATCTTGCCTAATACTTGTACTCGTACCTTCTTTTTAAATATATTTTGCTTCCCATTTTTTAACTTCCACCACTTAATTCTAGGAGTCGTATATATTTTCTTTTTATTAATATTGTGCTTGAGGCGTATATCCAACGCTACTAATGTATGTTGCGTAGTTAAGCTTTCTATAGGGATGACCTTGTAATCTTTATAAATCTTTCTATCATTTTTCCTAACCATAAGAAAGTTAATTTGCAATTTATTATTCCTACTGTTGAACAACTAAGTGCTCTTCTCTTTTATTAAAAAATATATTAGCTAATATAAATGTATTAGCTAATATAAGGTCATATACTATCGCAAAATCTAATATAGTTTCCTTTTCTTTATTTCTCGTTCCAAATCCATAAATGTATTAGCTAATATAAATGTACACTTTCATATTCCTTATTTTTCACTCCGATATGCCCATTTAGATCATCTCCTATTAAAATCATTTTATTTGACAGAATGTTTTGTAATTTTTCATCTAAGTTGTCCCAAAATCTTGATTTGACAGCTTCATCAAATCCTACTTGTGGTGCATATACACTAATTATGTTTATAGTTTCTTTCGCCACTATTATTTTAAAGGCTATAATTCTATCCCCTTTTCTAATTACTTCTACAACTTCATAACTTCATCCTTTAATGAACTATCTACAATAATACCCGCTCCATTTCTTATTTTACTCTTTCCTGTATACCACTTAAAATTTGAGTTCTTTATCATCTTTGCCTTCTCACCCATTTTATCTCTTGTATACATAAAATACTAATTCTTCTCCTAATCATCGTATCTACTACCTCCATTGATTTACGAGTGAGAGTTCCTATGTTCCAAATCTTAGACTATTAATTTTTCTATCATATTTTATCTTATCTAACATATGGTGTAAGAACTCTTGCCTGCTTAACACTACACCCAAGTTTTCATAGAGATGTAGCGATCCTTGCCAATACGTTAAAGCAGGACTTTGTAACGCGAACTCTTGCATATTTAACACAGCACCCGAGTTCTGGAGACACAAGCATTAATCGTGTTGTCAAAATCTAGAACTAAAGGTTGATTATTTGTATTTTAGCTAAACTGAGAGAGGAAACATTATTATTTTTTTTCCATAAAAAGTTTTTCAATCCCATGTATATATAACCTTTAGGACTAACTATTTTTTCAAAAAATACAATTACAAAAGTCTGTTATTCTTATTATTCTTAACAATATCGCTAATTAACCAATTGGAAATATTGTTAATTATTTCTAAAATTCCTCTTTTATAGGTTTTATAAGAATTTGTTCTCATTAAAGACCAACAAAAATTATGATAGGCGTACTGAAATTTATAGAAAATAGAATAAAATGATAATTTAGACCTTTAGAAAATAAAAAAAGCATTTTAGTGCCTATACGGACTTTAAATTTAGATATCTATTTTCTTTCGTCCATTATGAAAAGTTCATGTTTAACCCTCATGATGGCTAGTCTCGATGGGAGTTCAGGTTTATCTTCGTTTAAAGTCTTATATGGAGTTTTACGAGTATGGATTCTTTTTTATTTGAGTGTTTTCTGTATATAGCCTGTTCAAGAACCTCAAAAAATGACTGAGATAATTGTGGAAGCGTTGAGAATAACTGGACAACGAGGCATCATTAACAAGGGATGGGGTGGACTTGGGAACTGTAAGTTTGTTTTCTGTATAACTGATTTATTTGGTGTTTTTCCCTTAACCTTAATCCGCTTCTTTGTTATTGTTTTTTTTTTATATTATTTTTAGTGGCAGAACCAAAGGACTACGTTTATCTACTGGATAATGTTCCTCATGATTGGTTGTTCCTGCAGTGCAAGGCAGTGGTAAGCCTTCCAATTTGGCATTTCCTTATGTTGGTTTTGTTAGCTGCAGATTGGATCAACGAATGTGCCCCAAGAACTGAAAAAAAAGAAAGATAAACAACTATACAGCCGTGCCAAATTGTTGAATTTATTCCACAATCATTATTTAAACACATTCAAGCATCTATTTTTACACATTCTTGGGATTGGCTGCATCAATAGTTAGAATATTGTGTCACAACTAGACCATTGTGGTGAAAATAGGATTGCATAATTACATTCAATAATGGTGTCAAATTTTAAAATATCATGTCGTGTTGCCTGTTACGAACGAAATATTTTGTTTCATCCATTGACCGAAATTGACACTGGCAGGCCCGCGGTAGCCATGGAGGTGTAGCGTGTGCCTCGCGGAGGCCTCACTATGGCCTCGCGGCTACTGAAGAGGGCTCGTGGCCATCGTGGAGGCCACGCGTGGTCCTTGTGGCCGCTGTAGAAGCCACGCGTGGGTCTTGCGGCCATCGTAGAGGCCATGTGAGCGGCCATGCGTTGGCCTCGCGGTTGCCATAAGGCCTTGCAATGGCCTCGCGGCCGTTGCGGAGGCCTCGCGAGTGCAGTGGCCGTGGAGGCCATGTGTGGAGGGCTCATGCGAGCCTCATATATGCCACCTGCGGCCTCGCGTTCATTGGCTGCGCGGAGCATGGTGCGGAGCAACGGAAAAGAGGAACAATCATCTTTTAATTAAAAACTTAAGTTAATAATTTCAATCTACTTCTAGTTATAGTTGGTTGGGATAATTTAAATAGCCTTAATTAAACTCTAATAAAATTTTTGATATTTAAATTAATTTTTTATTTTTAGTTTATATATTTTATATTTAAAAAATATTAAAACCATATTGCTCACGATATGGCATGAAAACCTTATCGTTCCATGACCGAAACCTCAGGATCGGTCTAGATTTTAAAATGATGCTACATTTTGCTGTTTCACGTTTATGAATCACTACCCCTGGATGTCACGATTGTAATACATTCTACAATGGTGCTATTGTTGGTTGTTTAACCTTGACGCTATTCTCGCACAGCATGCCTCACACAACTCATTGCTAAGAGTGATGATATTGATAAAGCTCACTGGTGGCTATAAAAGCTCACACAACTAGATGCTGAGAGAAGGGCATTGGACAACTCCCATCACATATAAATAGTAAATATTATAGTACCAGGGGCATCTTTTTGGAAGCTTCTTCACACAAAGTACTGAACTTCATCTCCAAGAAGCCATATGCACCGTAGTTGAAGTGCATCCTACCTCAGTCAAACTCAACAAGCCTACAAAGCACCTCAACCAAACTATAGTCACGTAGGATGAGCTGCATTAGCCCTCCCTAGAGCTTGACCAAGCTTAGCTAGTAGTCTGGCTACATGACCATATTGTGGTGAGAGCTTAATTAGCCTTAATGCAACTAATCATCCCTACAAACAAAAAGTTACAAAATTACATATGAATATACGGATCTATTGTAAAGATATTATTTAAGGCCAACCTTTTTTTGATGAACAGAAGATTAAGCTTATTTTTTTCTATAATAGTAAATAGCGAGTTTTCATTTTGCCGTCTGATTATTTCACCCTAATTGTGAACACTGTTAATTCACTTAACGGAATAATGACACGGGGCATGCCACCTATGTGCCATGGTATTTTTCCATCAAGTAGAGCAATGGTGTTAATAGTTGGGGGTATGAAATGACGAGTCTGAAAATATTAGAGGTATTTAATTTTGATGATTTTAAAACTCCGAAGGGAATTGTTGGAAAGGGAAAACTTAGGTGAAATGAAAATTTCCCTAGTAACTAAGATTAATAATTTGTAGTGTTTTTTTTTGTGTGTTCTCAGGTACATCGTGTGTTTTGTGTTCAGGTACATCATGGTGGGGCTGGAACAACAGCGGCTGGGCTTAAGGCTGCTGTACTTCCTATCTTGCTCTCTCTACATCTCTCTTTTTTGTGTAATGGTAAAGTGCTTAAGCATTTTGTCTAAAATTTAAGCGTTGGTTTTGTAGTGCCCAACTACTATTGTGCCTTTCTTTGGTGATCAACCTTTCTGGGGTGATCGAGTGCATGCTAGAGGACTTGGGCCACAACCCATCCCCATCGATCAATTTTCACTGCAAAAGTTGGTTGATTCTATCAAGTTCATGATGGACCCAAAGGTTAGTAAGCTTGATCTTTAACCTTTTTAATTTATTTTTGTCGGTGAACTTCATGCCGGAATCTTAGTTTTTTCTCCTATGATCTTACAACTAAAAAGCTTGCATCTACTTAAAAAAATATTACAGGTGAAGGATAATGCTGTGGAATTGGCCAAGGCGATGGAAACTGAAGATGGTGTTTCAGGAGCCGTGAGGGCATTCTTGAAACATCTTCCCATTAAGAAATCGACTCAGGCTGCAGCGCAACCATCTGGCATAATTGGCTTTTTGCTTGGCTTTCTTAGATGCTTTAGCTGTTCCTGAATCTTCTTATTTCCCTCCTTGTTTGTGTATAAATTATCGTGGTGGGTTTATATAATTTTGTTTGTATAAGGTTGTATTTGTGTCATCTTTATCTCTGGGTAGTCCATTGAAACTGTTTACTTGGGTAAAGTAAAGAGTAACAGGGAAAAAAAAATAAAATGAACAAATTAAAAAAGAAAGAATATAAAATATCTGTTGTAGTTTTTATTTTACTAATTAAAATATTTATGTTACTTGAAATGATAGAGAATGTCGGGTGTTTTAATGTACTATGATTTAAGCATATAAGTAAAAGATGAGAATTGTAGAAATGAGGATGTTAAGATGAATGTGTGGATATAGACAGAATAAGAAATGAGAGCATTAAAGAAAAAGTTGTAGTTACATTTATTAAGGAAAAATTTTGAAAAATATGCTTAAGATAATATGAGTATGTATTTAGATGATTAATAAATGTTTCAAGTAATATGAAATTATGACAAATATATATTAAACGAGAGGAAGATCAAAAAGGACTTGATTGATAATAATAAAATAAAATAAAATTTATTTAACTATAGATGATGATATAATTTGAAATAAAATTTAATAGCATAAAAAAATTTATATAGTCAACTCTATTTAATGGAATAAGAGTTAGATGTTGTACACTTGCACTAGTTAACAATTCTATCTTATATCCATCTTTGTTAGTGTCTTGTCCTTATTTTGTTTTGTGCTCACCTTGTGTCTTACCTAACTTTTCTAAGATAATCCTGGAATTTGAGTTTTCATTATAATCTTTAAAATTTAATCTTAGAATCTCTAAAATAATATATTTTATCCCTTTTAATTATAAAGCATTTAATTAAACCTCACAGGTATTTTTTTAAATATAATCTATCACAAATCTCAAGTTTTCATCTATTTCATTTGTGATTAACATTAATAATAGCAATTATTGATCAACACATTCTATTTGCTAATTAAAAAAATATATTACCGGTCGAATCTGATCAGCTAATCTTATTTTAAATAAAAAAAACATATTAATATGACTTCACAATCCATCATTTTGAATCATTAAGTAACCCTTGCACACATTTAATCATTAAAAAAAGCGCACACATCACAATTCAATCACAAGCTCGAACTCGAAGAACAAATAATTCCAAACAAGGAGGGAAAAGGGATTTAATTCGAGACATAAATCCCCTCCCCAGAGCCAAGCATTAGACTTGCCTTACATGCTCAAACTTCTTCATTTTTTCTTCATCTTCTTCCTCCCAATTCCTCTCCTCCATAATAGGTTTCCACCGAGCTTCTTCTCCATCGATCTTGAAGCGTTACGGGGTGTGAGGGCTTGGCCGAGTGATTACCCAAAGGCTTCAAGGATCAAGCTTCCACCAAGCTCATTATTAAACATACAAAAGACTAAGAGTTAGCAACTGACGATTCATGGTTCCACTTCTCATTGAAAGAAAAATAAAGAATGACGAGGAAAAAGGGAGTGCCACGAGGGTTACACCTCATTTTTCAGAGTAAGTTATTGGCAACTAGGGTTAGTTAAAGCGATTATCTTGGAAGGATTCAAGCTTGTCCCCAGGGATAAGAAGAGCACTTTTCCTTTTGCACATTGCACAATTGATTTATTGATCTAAGCTAAGAGTTTATTTGACATGGTCCTTTAAATATTTCGTTTTCAACCCATGAGTAGGATCTTCAACCATGTAATGGAATGTTGTGCTTAGATTTTATCTCTAGTGTTTTTGACTTTCTATTCTTAAATATTTATCTAATTTGATGTGCTTAGCCAAAATCAATGAGAAAAACATTGATTTAGTGCTTAAAAAGGTTATTGATTAATTAAAGTTTAGAAACAAGACAAACCTTAATGACTAGTTAAACCACCAAATGGGCAACAATTAAGAAAAAGGAACACCACAACATTATGGTGGAAAATAGTAATTAAGGTTCGGAGCTTCTTACATGGTTAAAATTAATTAAACTTTTTTTAAAAAAAAATAAAATTATGTAATATAAATGATTAATATTGTTATTAAAATAAACTTAATAAAGCTTGTCTTCATTATCCAATCAAAGAGCTTGTTCTCCTTTTTCTATGGAAATTCCAAATGAGATGTCCCGCGGAGCAGCATATGGTAAACTGTTCCCTTCTCTACGTCCGTCCCCGCAATGGAGAAGACGGCTTGGAACACGTTTATTTACAATAATCCGCCGGTAAATTGTTCGAATCCCCTCTCGATTACGGCGTCGGCGAAGTCTTTCGTGAAAAGGGAACGCTAGCGGATGCTTCCACGCCTCGGTTCCGTGGTCGAGCTGCAACCCTAAGCTGAACTCGGAATCGTAGAGGGAAGAGTCGCCTTTGGCGCTTCGATCGGCAAGGATGAACCGGTAATTGATCGAGAGAAGGCTGACACGAGGCGGAGATCCACCAGTTTGGTGGCGCAGGGGGTGAATTGCGTTCCGTGATTGCCGGCGATGGAAAGGTGGAATTGGTTTTGCTGGAGCCAAGGAATCGTCCCCTGTGCCAACAATTTCGAGCCGGAGCCCCCCTTCTTCCTCCCTTCCCCGATGCCTGAATGGCCTCAAGGTGAGATTTTTTTCCCCCCTTGTTATTCTTCCATCATGTCTGAGATTTAGTCTATGTCACGGATTTCCGATGTTTTTTCTTCCTATTTTTGTGATTCTTTCTTTATTTGTGAGACACTCGATGCGCCCTTTAACACATTCCAAACGGAAGCTGTCTTTTAGGGATTGATCTTGTGATCGAGAGACGTTGGTTTCTGCCTTTGGGAAATTTTCAAGAAAAAGATCCATTCTTGTTTAAGGTTGTTCCTGAATTTGGTCGACAACGCCTCTTGACAAATTTGCTTGCACTTTGCTGCATCTCCAGTTCGTTTATTCTTTGATGTTTTCCCAATTATTGCCTTCAAATGCGTTCGCTGTCATCAATGTTTACTTCATTGCTTGGTTGGACTTATTTTTCTTTACTTCTCTCAGCTTTTATTGGTGGCTATAGTTCTATTACATCATCATCATCAAGTTGTATTCTTGTAACTATGAAACTAACCTTCCTGAATGCATATGCCCTCCATATGATGAATTTCTCTAGATGCAGAAGTGAATCTTTTTTATTATGCATGGATTTTGTTATACTAGTTCTTGTTGTTTTACTTAGATTTGTGCACTAAGCTGCCTCAATTTTTAGGTGGAGAATTTGCTAAAGGAACAATATGCATTGGGGAACTGGAAGTGCTACAAATTACTAAGTTTGAGTGCATCTGGAATTGTCTTTCCCCGAAAGAAAAGGGCAAAGGAGCTGTATTCTACAAACCCTTGTTGATACCAGATGGATTTTTCAGCCTCGGTCATTATTGTCAGCGTTGCGACCAACCTCTACATGGTTCTCTTCTTGTTGTGAGAGAAAATGCACAATCTCAGCAGTTAACTGGCCTACCAGCTCTTGCGAAACCACTTGACTATGAACTTCTCTGGAGTTCAGATGACTTGCAAGAGGACTATGATTGTGGTTGCGGTTACTTCTGGCTTCCAATTCCACCTGAGGGGTATCAGGAATTGGGCATGTTGGTTACGAGTAAACGAAACAAGCCATCCATTGAAG
Source organism: Zingiber officinale (assembly GCF_018446385.1). NCBI lineage: Eukaryota > Viridiplantae > Streptophyta > Magnoliopsida > Zingiberales > Zingiberaceae > Zingiber > Zingiber officinale. The sequence goes on from NC_055988.1 coordinate 87,717,963, forward strand.
AAGTTAGATGTGTTCGAGTTGATCTTACTGATTCGAGCGAAGCTCATGAATTGATGATTGATATGGAGGCGATTTTCCCACATCTCCCTTGCCAAGTTTGGAAGACAAGACCTTCTTCTCGTGGAATGTCAGAAACAGGTATTCCTGTAGGGACATTCTGTTGCAATACCGACTCGAGTTCTCTAGACATATTGAGTGCTCATTGTTTGAAGAACTTAGATTCTTCTCTAAGAGGGATGCCGAATTTAGAGCAGATTCATGCTCTCATTCAACATTATGGCCCGACTCTTATGTTTCATCCAAAAGAAGATTATTTTCCTTCATCGGTTTCATGGTTTTTCAAGAACGGTGCTACTCTCTATAAAAAGGATGTTAAAGCAGGAGAGATCATAGATGCAAGAGGCTCAAACCTTCCGGAAGGTGGCCAAAATGATGGTGAATACTGGATAGATCTTCCCGACGATGGGGATAATTTTGTTAAGAAAGGGAACATAGAAACTGCTAAACTTTATACTCATGTGAAACCAGCCCTAGGAGGAACATTCACTGACATTGCAATGTGGATATTCTGCCCATTCAATGGCCCTGCTACAATCAAAGTCGGAGTGGCAAACTTTCCGCTAAGCAAAGTTGGTCGGCACATTGGCGATTGGGAGCACTACACTCTCCGGATAAGCAACTTCAATGGTGAACTTTGGAGTATATATTTTTCCCAGCATAGTGGAGGGGAATGGGTTGATGCATCTGGCTTGGAGTTCATCGGAGGCAACAAGGCCATAGTTTACTCCTCAAAGAGTGGCCATGCGAGCTTCCCTCACCCGGGAAACTATCTCCAGGGTTCTGAAAAACTGGGAATCGGTGTCCGAAACGATGCTGCTCGGAGCAAGTTTTTCATTGACTCCAGCACTAGGTATGAGATTGTTGCAGCAGAGTATCTTGGAGACGTCGTGGAGGAACCATTCTGGTTGCGGTACATGCGAGAATGGGGGCCAACTATAAAGTATAGTTCTAGGTCTGAAATCGACAGAATTCTCAATTTTCTACCCTTCAATATCAGGAATACAGTGGAGAATATATTCAACAGTCTCCCAGTGGAGCTCTATGGAGAGGAAGGACCCACAGGACCGAAGGAAAAAAACAACTGGGTAGGTGATGAAAGATGGTGAACCAGACTCCTTCAGGAATACAGATTTCGAAAGTTTTATTCAGCATTTGCTTGCATGTCGTTATAGAGATTTCTAGGGTATGAAATTAGGTTTAGTACTATATTAGTTTACCAAATGAGAGTTGTGGCGCGTCCATCTTGCAAAGTTCATAGTTGGATGTAATTTGCCTAATTGTCCATTAAGCATTGCATTATTGCGATGGCGATATGATTTATGGTCAGCACAAGGGTGGCTTGAGCAGATAGAGTCATTGACGACTTAAGTTTTTAGATCAAAATCTTCTCATGCCGAGATTGTTTGTGAATGGATAAGATACATGTAGATGGTCAAGCAGCCCAGATTTACAGCTTCTTGCGTATTATGATAATTTGATCACATTGTAATATAGATATTATATGTACACTATTGGAAATTGAATACTGTTCTTGGTGATTTTATCCCAAGTTCTTGTTTTTCTTTCAATACAAAATTTTCAATTACATTGTTTTGAATCAGGAGAAGATGAATATTTCTGTTTTTTTTCTCTTATCAATATTATCATGAATTTTGATAGCTTGGACGTGAATTCATTAGTAAACACTTGGAAACAATTCATCAACACCAACAAAAATGATTATTACCACTTCTTTCGTTTCTGAAAATGAAAAATCTGCTTTAAATAGCTGCTCTGTTTTTTATAACACTTATTTCCTTATTTAATTTGTAATCTCAAATAACAACACATCAAACTGAAGATTTATACATGGGTATAAGATTAATAAGGGATTAGTTTCCATTCGGCTCCACAAGTGACCACAAATAGATTTTTATTATTAAAATTGAAGATTTCTGAATAAATCAAACCAAAATTTTGAATTAATTCGATTGGGTCTGGCATTTTGGTCTAACTGAAATTTTATTCATACCTAATTAATATTCATCATCAAGTTCTACTTGATTAGTTTATTCCACTCATGGTTAATAATAATACTAATAGCTAAGAATTATTATTCTATTTGGAATATGAGTGTTATATTTAGAAACTGTTGGAGCAATCCTTCCTAATATTTGATGCTTCTCTCTTAGTCTGTGTTGATCTTTTCTTCTATTGCCATTTTTAGTCTGTCATTATATAAATTAAGGCAACAACTCCCATCTTTTTCTCATCGCTTAATCACTATATCTATATATACATATATACATTCCAGTGATGCAGTTATATGATTCATTTCCGACAAGAAGAAGAAGAAGACGACGACGAAAAAACGATTGTTTGTATGATCATACCACTGAACAATTAGAAAGATTTATATAATTTTGCTTCTACTTCTTCTTCTGCTCTGCTGCTCCATTTTGTGCATAAAGAGTCAGATATGTTGCAAGAAACAATGGAGCCAAGTCCTGAGGAGCTCTTCATGGTTTGATCTCATTAACCGTTCTTCTCGATCAAATCCTTTCATATCTCAATTTGATAGCATGCATTTGAACTATATAAAATATATTCGAGTAGTAAAAACAATTTCTTATAATATAGGATAAGATGGTGTATAACAAACCCTTTTGAATCCGTATTAAAGGTATTTTTTTAGTTTGGCATGGTTCATCAACTCCTCCTAATGAAGAAAACATTGTCAGTTTAAATGAATCCCAAATTCTTCAAGTCCTAGTGAATCAATTGTTATTTTGCAAATTTTATATTCGGATGTGTTTTGTGGGAAAAATATAATATTTATTTGAATTTTGAGTCATTTATTGAATAAAATGCAGGAGGGGATCTCCAGTCCCATCGCCGCGCAACTCTTCGACTTCTGCGACAACGACGACGGCGACGGCGGCGGCGACGATCTGTTCCCGGCTTCTGAAGATCACCAACTCCTCCTCCCGCTGCAGTATGAAGACATCGACGTGTCCTCGTCTTCCACATCCGCCGCCGCGGCCACCGCCGCCACCACCGCGGCCGCGCCCAGCAGTCCGCCCCTCTGTTTCTCCCCCATCCCCTCCTTCTACGCCCTCCTCGACGCCTCTCCTCCGCCGCCGCAAGACATCGAGCCCGACGTCGCGCCATACCCTTCCTCCTCCTCCTCCAACTCCGCCTCCGTGCCACCGCTGCAGCCCCCGGGGGTGATGTTCTCCGCCCTGCCGCCGGCCTACAACCTCGGCGACCCGTTCGATCACATCGGGGCCTACTCGCTCGACCCTGCCGCAGCTATGGCGTTCCAGGTCCCGGCGCATGCTTTCCCCGACAACAGCTACTGCGCCGGGGGCATGGTGGCGCCGCCTCCGATGCCGCCGTGGGGGTTCCTCGACGGTCCCGGCATGGGCGCTCTGTTCTGCGACGGAATGCAGGGGCTCTACGGCGGAGGGAGGTCGGTGATCGAAGCCGGGACGTTGGCTCCGTGTGACGTGTCGGAGGGCGGCGTCCTGCCATCGTACGGACATGACGCGATGATGCCCGGCGTCTACAACTCCAACGATTTCCAGGTACCAGAAAACTAAACATAATTCCAATTTGCCCTATGTTTTTATAGAATTTTTAGTTTATCCTTCTCCATAGGAGAAGGAATAGTTAGAAATTTCAAAATGATCAAAAACAATGATATTTCACTATAAATAATGAAATAATATGCCCTAAGTCATTATTATTAATAATTAGGAGTGTTTCTTAGTATTATTAATTGTTAATAATGAATTGATGCAATAATAATAAAAAACAAATGAGACAAAATAAAATGGCTTTTAAATATAAAAGCTCAACATAAATTTCTAAAGTTCAGGAGGTAAAATGTAATCGTTTGAAAAGCTCAAATGGACGTAATTATCAACTTTTCCCATAAAATTAACACCTAATTGGTCCTCAAATTACTCAATTTCAAAACTAACTCCTTTTCAATTGTGAATTCAAAACAGGGCCTTGGCGGCAACAGCACTCAGCATCTAATGATGGGTTGCGCGGGCAACCGTCCACCGCCGGCGACCTCGACGTCCGACGTCGTGGCACCGCTAGAAGACTCCTCCTCCTCTTTCAAAGTCGGTAGGCTCTCAGTGGAGGAGAGGAAGGAGAAGATCCACAGGTACATGAAGAAGAGGAACCAGAGAAACTTCACCAAGAAAATTAAGGTAAAAACAAACCACCAACACAACTTTATTCATCAGAAACAATGATTCAAGATGACAACTGCAGTATGCTTGCCGGAAAACCTTGGCTGACAGCCGGCCGCGAGTCCGTGGAAGATTCGCCAAGAACATCGACGAAGCCGGGGAGGTGACCACAAGGCTGAGCTCCAGCAGCAGCCATGAGTTCGATGAGGAAGAAGATGAAGTAATAATTCTCATATGAAATAGCTACTTCAAATTGCTAGCACCAATACAAATTTTTATTCTATAATTAATTTTGCATTGCAGATGGTGATCAAGGAAGAAGACATTCTTGACTCCTCAGGGATCCTTGCACAAATGGATTCATTCAAGTACAGTTACAACAGTACTGGCTTGGAATCATGGATATGATTGCCGGAAAATCATATTTCAGAAATCTGATTTTTCTGCTGTTCTTGAGAAAATTAAGTTCGATCTTAATTTATCCTTTAATTGAAAGGCCAATAAGAGAGCTTGTTGCTGTTGTTGCAACAAAGAATTAATTAGGACCCTTGTAATCTTACTGTATTCGTTTTTAGTTGAGTGGAGATTTTGAGTGAGAATTAGAGAAAATTCTGTATGATTTAAGGAAAGATTCAGGCTATTTGGCGGCGGCTCTGATTCACCACTGTTGTAACACTATCAATATTCATTTTTTTTATCAATGAAATGTGTTTTAAATTCTTAAATTTAACATTTTTTTTATTTTTATTTTTTGGAAAAAGTAAAAGAACATTTTTTTATTAAGTTTGTAAAAAAAAACGCCACTCTTTTGTTTATTATGAAAAGAGGATCCATCCGGTGTAACTATTTTTATTTTTTATGTTATGATAGCAATATATTATAGCTACGATACATGCAATTATAGTAGCTAACATCTTATAACTACTCTAAAATGACAGTAGTTATGATTTTATAATTACTATCTGATCCTGTTGGAAATCTGATAAGACGAAACTGTCGGAATGACATGATTGAAATGTTGACCGTATCTCTATGACCCGGATAATGAGTTGTCTTTTGTGTTGACCAAGTCATCATAGGGCCTCTAGTCAACAGTGCCTGTAGCCAGCAACAGGATTGTCCCGGTCTCTGGTACCCTAATGCTTGAGGCGAGTCCTACGAATATATAAGCAGTCGAATAATAGTAGAACAATGAAATAAATACAGGATGAGTACAGTGACGTACCTTGGCCCCGGGGGCGCCCTCGGATGGATCGGTGAGTTGGTCGCGATGCTGATCGAGTCGTCGCGGCCCTGAAGGGTAGATGAGTGTGAGTCAGGCGAGGGGCCAGATCTGAGGACGACGACATGGAATCCGGTGCAACATGGATCCAAAAGGCGACATGTAAGCCGAAATATGACAATAACACCTAGGCCGAAATACCATAACAGCTCGTAAATCGGAACACGACACGCAGGTCGGAACACGCACGCAAGTCGGAACACAGCACACAGGCCGGAACACGACACGCAGGCCGGAACATGGCACGCAACCCGGAACACGACACGCGGCCGGATAATACCAGTAACTCACAATCATAATAATGGTGCGAAAAGCGAAATACAACAGCTCGATGCCCGTCACACAGCGACTCAATGGTCGCATACACAACAATGGTCAGATCTGCGCCAAAAACGGTGGAGACAGTGGCTGTAAAGCTGTTGGAGCCGCCTGCAGGGATGCCAGAGTCGACTGTAGAGACATTGAAGGTTGCTGTAGGGGTGTCGGAGAGGACAGACGGTGGAGACAGGAAGAGGGCAACGACGATGGTGCTATAAAGTTGGCAAAGGCCGTGGGCCGACCAAGGGTTGCTACGGGAGATGACAACCAAGGAGGGCTGGCAGCAGCAACCCGGAGGCTTGCAGCAGCGACGAGATCTAACCCGCATAGGGTGCACGGCGGCAGCGTCCCGGAGGCTTGCGGGCGCGACGAGATCTGCCCCGTAGGGGGTGCAGGTGCATGGCGGCAGCGCCTCGGAGGCTTGTGACAGCGACGGGATCTGACCGTGACTGCTTAAAACGCTAGCCGCTCGTGCACAGGAGGGGAGGGGAGCTGCGACGCGTGGCGCGTGCCGACGAGAGGAGAGGGAGAGAGGAGAAAACGATCTCGCTGACCAGGGATGATCGGCGTCGAAGGCGATGAGGAGGAAAAGTGTCGAGAGTGGGGTCGGCGTCGAGAAGAGGAAGATGATGGCTGCCTTGCGCGTGCCCCGATGGCGGCGGCGGAAGACCCCACCCACACACACTTAAAGCCCTCACCAGCTGAATGACAGAATTGCCCCTCCCCATCTCTATAATCTCTCTTATATAGTTTATAGCAGCTACTATATGACTGTAACTTGAACAACATAATATTGATCAATTATGATCAACGTTAATCAAGGTTGACAAACGTTGATAAGAGATAAAGTACTTATATTATAATAATTATATAATTGCTAGGTCACAATGTTAGTATTGATAAGAGTCCATAGTTAAAGTGCTAATAAAATATACAGTAAATTTTATTGACAAGCTAAAAATTTTATCCCCCTAATTATAATATATGCATGTATATACCTATAATTAATATATACATATGATATTATTAAAATATCCATTATATATATGCATGTATATATTTTGGCTGATTAGATTCTGACCATTTAGCAATGTCCTAAAATATAATACTGAAATAATATATTGGAACTTCTGCAAACTATAACCGATAAAATATATAGTCTCGCTAGATTGCGTTTGATTAGGCGTGATGTAATTAACTTGTAATATAATTAAATTTGTTATGTAATTAATATTATATTATCAAAAAAATTGTATATTATGCATGTAATATTTGATTATAAATATGATTATATTTTTTATTTAGTGTCTATTATTTTTTTATAAGAAATGTAATTCATATTATTATAAAATGATAAAAATATAATAACCTTTGTCAACGACGTTCGGTGGGCGGCGATGTTGGCTTTGGTGACCGATGACTAGCAGCGGCGGAGACCGACGACAGATGGAGATTGACGACGGACGGCGACCGATAACAGACGGCGGAAGGCGGTGGCGATTGAAGGCGAACGACAATGACGACCAACGATGGCAGTGATCTGCGACGGTAGTGATTGGTTGATGTAAGAAATGGACTAGGGGTATATTTGGAATGTTAAATCTTAGGGTTGCGGTTGACAACGGTAACGACAGATTGATGTAAAAAATGGACTAGCGATATATTTGACATACAGATTACATACCATTAGTTTTGTAATATAGATTAGAAAAATTTATTGTCTTTTGTAATATAGATTACACTATATTACAAGTTTAAAATTATACCCAACAAAATAATTAATTTTGTAATATAATTCTGATAACATTACATTACCTCTTATCAGTGTTGCTCTGAGTTGAAGTATTTATATATTATAGCCATTATAAAACCGTGATTGCTATAATTGTGGAGTATTACGGATTTTACCATAATACTAAAAGTAAAGTTAATTTCGGAAAAAAATATATGGATAGAGTAGTGTTGCTATAATAGGGCGTAATTTTTAATTTTGACCTTTTTTTATTTATTCTCATCATCATTTTGTAATCATATCATCATCAATCAGTTAGTCAGACGTTCAAGTAACAACACTGTTTCTTCCCTCAATCCAGTGTTTGAATTTTCTGGCACTTGTGAAGAGTTGACTTTCCACTAACTTTTTTGCTTTCCCTTGCTTAATCATGACCTCTCTTATCTTACAACTTTCTTGTCTCTTAATCTTTCACTATCGAACTTTTCTTTGGGCAGATAGAGTAGAACTCAAGTAGGAGAAGAAAAAAAAACAGAGAGACTGCCAACTGAATACTATATTTTATTCTTATAATTTACCAAATGGTAAATTCAATGCGATTATACGAGTAAAAATCCAATTTTGTTGTGATTTTTAAGGGAAAGATCGGATTTTGCAGTTCCAATCACATGGCCGCTGAGCAGATTGACTTCCCATTGCTTCCTTCTCTAGTTCTTAACTTTCCTTTTTTGACTTTTCTCCCGCCGCTGAAGCTTTCATTAATGGCGGATTGGGAGGTTACACTTGCCGACGTGATTTGCTTGCCGTTTCTGTTTCCTTCTAAATTCTCAGCGAGCTGCTCCTGTTCAACGCTCGATGCAGAAACTGAACCAGAAATTTTGAAACAGATACAGTAGTCTCATCTTCCTTTATACCAGTAATTTTCTCTTCTCACCAAAAAGAAAACTCATCGTTTGTGTGTTCTTCTTGTTCGTGCTCTCTGTCTCTGTTTCTATAAATGGTCAAGTTTCAGTTTGTTTCTATAATTTTTAGTACTTTCTTTTTTATCATTTATCTGTTCAAATTCTCAATCTGTTACACTATCACAATTATGAAATCTGCATGTTTTCTGCATAATTATCATTGCAGCATCAAGGTCATGAAACTATAGTTCATGCTAGTTCTAAGATCAGTATGGAAAACAGTTCAGAGTGTAGAGAAGATAACTATTCAGAAATCGATTGTTCAGAAATCAGATATGATTTGGAGAAGTTTATAGGCAAGCCGCCTTTGGATTTGCATCCTAAACCACCAAAGTTTAGGAGAAGATTAAGGCAGATCCAAAAAACTCTACCTTTGAGCCAAGAATTATCAAGTTTTTCTGAGTATATGTTCAGTATCAACCACCACCAAGTTAGGAAGACTACTCAAAGTATGATTGAGAATGAGTTCTTCATTGAGTGTTCACCGGTTGTTCGATCGGGAAATGTAGTCATGATACCTTCAACTATATATGATCCTATAGAAGGCATGGCGAAGAGAATGAGCCTCAAAGAAATCTCACCTTCTAGATTGACAAGTAGTGAAGAAAACTCGCTTCCCTATTTCATGTTCATTGCGGATGATTGTAGTTGTGAAACTATTGTGGCAAGTCCTATGAAGCTCAAACCCTCTGAAAACAAGTCCTTGGATTATGTTTATAGCTTCCATTCACTGAAAGCAAGCGGAAATTTATCAAACAAGAGTGTTACATATGCTCCACATATTGTTGGAAGGATGACAGTCTCGAGTTCTCTCATTGTGAGCTTGAACAGATCGAAATTCATAGAGACTGAGTTTGTTTTGTTCGATAGCAAGGGAGAACAATCAATGGAAAAAGATGTGTCTTCATCACAATTGAAAAAGCTTGCCACCATATTTCGACCAAGTAGTACATTGAAGCACAATACTAAATCACAAATGATCGACGAATCAGAGTGCCAAGATCACGTTGCAAATGGCCTTTCACCGATCCTTGAGCTAGCCGCAATAGTTATCCGAGATTACGGGTACAAAGAATCAAAAGGAGAAGCTTTCGGTGGTTGGGGCCTCAAGTTCCTTGAGAAAATTGAATCTAAGAATTCCTTGAATGAGAGTCACGAAGAAAGGCACAAACACTTGAATGTTCTACTCCCAGCGGGACTACACGGTGGACAGGTCATGAAAGACGGCGGTCCATCGAGTCTTATTGATCGATGGAAGGCCGGCGGACATTGTGATTGTGGAGGCTGGGATGTTGGGTGTCCATTGACAGTGCTGAAAAGCCACTCAGTTTGTTCAAAGACAGATTTGGAAGAGCATTGCAAGCCCTTTGAACTTTTCATAGAGGTACATGGAATGATTAGATATAGATGATTAAACTGTCTTTTTTGGCATGATTAATGTGGATTTAAATGCTAATTAGGGATGTAATTTTCAGGGTAGAAAGAAGAATGAACCAACTCTCAAACTGATGAATGTCAGCAAAGGCATTTATGTTGTGAACTTTGAGCCAACTCTATCAGCTCTTCAGTCTTTTTCCATAGCAGTTGCTTTCATTCATTCTCATGAGACTGTAATCTGAATAATTTTTTTCTCTGTTCTTGTTTTCATTGTTAAAATCTATCTTTTTTGTAAATGGTCCACTGAGCAATAGCATAGTCTCAACTAAAAAAGTAAGAACTGTTCTTGAGAATCTCATCCAATTCCTGTTTTAAAAGTTTTTTTTCATGGAGAGGAAAAACTGCAAGTTGAATCTGACTCAGACTTTGTGTTTGTGGAGTTGAGTAGGTTTCTGTCAGTGCAGAACCTGTTCAGTATTGTGCTGGCTGTTTTTTTTCTTGTGATCTAGATGTTTTGATGTTGATTGTTCCATGTGTTTTGTTGGATTGGATTTTGATCAAATCAGTTTGATGCATTAGACTCGCACGAGCATAGACTAGCTTGAATTTGAGCATTGTCGAAGGATAAAAGAGGTAATTTATAATAACAAAGATGTTTTTTTATTAACTGTTTAATTTTTATTCTGATAAGTTAAAATTTTCAAGCATATGGGGTTATTTAGAAATGGAGATTCCAAATTTAGGGACTTATTTATAAAATTGGAAATTGAGAAGGTGGCAATTAGAAAATAAAATTCTCTTCTGCGAATATTTAATTGGGATCGGTGGAAGCCGCGTTGGAAAGCTGACGCCGGCATTCTCCGATACGTATTAGCTCGTCGACGACGGCGACGGCGACGGCGACGGCGACGACCACGTGCTCGGCTTTCTCCTCCCGCCCGACGCTCCAAATCCCGGCCTTTCCGTCTTCGAATCGTCGCCTATAGTTGCGCACGCCCAGGGAGCAACTCGAACCGGCGTTTGATTAGGCTTCTCTTTGCGCCCTTGGAACGATTCCTTCGTGGCCCAGGAATCCTTTCTCATGTTGCTTGTTTTCTGGATAAGAATATTGAAAGGTTGGCTCAGGTTCTGGATTTTTCGTTACTTGTTCTCTCTTATGCGAATCGATCTTAGTTTGGGAGATTTTGTTGGTTGTCTCTTGCTGCTCTATGTATGATGTTTCCACTTTATTGCCGTTTATCCCTTTTGATAAGATATAAAAATCATATCTTGGTGTGTTCGGATCTCGATTCTAGGATTTATTCGGAATAACTTTGCAGGTCGAGACTTCTTATTTTACCTCTCTGGGTCTTGCATAGAATCCGAGTCTTCATATATATTTTTTCCGTGTGTTGTTTGATTAGTGAATGATTCTTGGACGATAATTACCGAAAGGAATTTTCTTCTGAATTGTAGCTGTAGTCTAGCCTAGGTAAGGATAGCTAACTGTTTTTTCTTCTTCTTGAATTTGGTTTTCTGTATAGAGCAAAATTGGATGGTGAATTATGATAGCAATTCTCTCCTGAATACATTCTTGATTTGGATGCTAAAGACTGATAGAAGTTCACTCAAACCCCCTTTTCGTGCAGATTACTACTCTTCTTACTGCTCCTATACGATACAGGTATAGCGAGCCAATCTAATTTTGTTAGTGATACCGCTTGTTGAAGTCTTCAAATAAATGTTCTTCCTTTATAAAGTTAGCTTCCATTGTTCTTTCACCCAATCTAATTTTCCTTGATTGTTTGCCCCTACTGATTATGAGAGGTTAGAACAGTTTTGCTGATTGCATCAACAATATAAATATCATCATTAGTCTCAACTACATAAATTGTATCCTCCATACTTTTAATAAGGCTATATCAAGCTGTGTGAGTTCCGATAGGTTTCCCTTGGTTTATCTATAACATTCTGATGTATTTTTCCTATCCTAGTGGGATTTTGTTTACTATTTTTATGTTACCGGACAGAAACTTATTCTACTTGTGTGCTGACATAATTGTGTTGTTACTTGTTAAAAAATTGCTGATGATATCTCCAAATTGCCTAGAACAAGAAATTGTCCCATGGAAGTAAGTTTAACAGTTGATGCTAAACATTTCTTATTGTTTTCGTACAGACAATGCATAGATGGAAAGAAATGGAAACTCGGTTAGCATTACCAGCAGGGAAGGTAACTATAGAACAACTCTGTAAGTCTGGAAATTCTGGCGTTATGCCATCATCTCTACCCCAGTTACCAATCACAGTGGAAGAAAGTTTCCTTGAATTACCAGATTCCCATCAGATTCCAGTGGATGAAATGGGGAATCCCTTGGTTTCTCCTTACAGTTCTTATGTTGCCAACACTGGAAATGTTCAAACCTTGCATTCATCACCTTCAGGATCTTCTTCAGTTCATCAATATCCTCCAAGACTTCCCCATGAGAGGCATACAAATGCAAATAATACTGCTATTAATGCTGGAAACTCTTTGTCAACCTACTCCTCACACAAAGGAGCTTTTCAAGCATCAACTAATAACTTCTCCAAAGATCCAGTTGAAGTGACCTGGAGTCTAGATTCAGTTCAGGGAGTTCTTAACTCAGATGATGACATTACTGGGAGTAATCCTATCCAAAGCAGCTCAGTTATGATAACTCATGATCTTAGTAATCAAAAAGAATGGTGGAACAATATTGAGAATGAAGACTGGAAGGAGCTTCTTAGTGACATGACTGCTGTAGAATCTCAACCAAAGGTGCTTGCTTTATCTATAAGCTAAAGAAGTTTGACAATAGCATGTTAAGAAAAATTTACATAGTTCATCTCATCATATTTCATGTTAGCATTGATAATTTATTTGTTAACTGAATCTTAATCTATGGTCTTTTTGATTGAAGCTGAAGGCTTGTTCAGAAGATTAGATAGGGCAATTGTATTCTTATGTAGAATCATTTTTAACTGAACTAGGTTCCATTGTGAACAACTTAATTTTGTTAAAACAACATAAGGAAGAATAATATTGGTTGACTTTCCCCCCTCTTCCTGCTACACATCTGCATGAGATTACACACACACATAGAGAGATCAACAAGTGATAGAACACAATTATTTTATTATGATGATCATATGGTTGTATTGTATGAATGTGCAATGAGTAGTAGGAGATCTGACAAGGTGAAATGACAAATTGAGTGGACCCTAAGATCATGAGAGATGAAAGAGCATCTAGTAGCTCACTTACTTTTCATGGTTGCAGTTAGATTTTATATCACTTGATACAAGCTTAATCAAAGGTCAGTATCACTTTATATGGACCATACATGATTGATATCAAGCATCACGAGTAAATCATTAAGGTTTGCTTGTGTAGATCTAGTTCCAATGTTGGTCCACTGACAGTTTCATGCTGATTGACACAATGTAATTTGAAATTATGCTAGATATTACACAAGGACTGAAGTCACTATGAAGTTCGATAATCATCTTTAGCTGTTTCATTTACACATGAATTCCATATCAAATCTACATTATAACTATGATGTTCAAGGTAGCAACTGATCTATCTTTAGGTTGTTTACCCGGCTGCACAAACCTCCCAGAATATATCTGTTCTCCATTCACAAACTTATCAGTCAGTTCCATGTCCTTCTGGAGATCTTACAGTTGTCACTAGTCCATTGTCTACTACTACTGCTGCTGCGGTCAAGCCACGTATGAGGTGGACTCCAGAACTGCACGAATGCTTTGTAAATGCTGTCAATCAACTTGGTGGTGGTGAAAGTATGCTCCATCCATTATGCCTGTTCTTCTTTTTAGTTTTCTGTTGGTATTCTAGTTTCCATATTCATCATTTTGTACACCTTCAGAAGCTACTCCTAAAGGGGTACTGAAACTCATGAAAGTGGAAGGTTTGACAATATACCATGTGAAGAGTCATTTACAGGTTCACATTTTTTGTCCTTTTGACTAATTATGCCATACCATGGTTAATAGGTCCTTTTTCGTTTTTTCATTTTTTTTCAGAAATACAGAACAGCTCACTATAGCTCAGATTCATCAGAAGGTTTGTTGAAGTTGTTTGTTTCTGCTTCCATTTTTTGACCATATCTTTTGATGTTATTTATTCATTTTCCAATGGTGTGAATACTTGTTTGTTTTCTGAACTATTGTGGTTCTGCTGCATAATAATGTTAAGAGATCAAACAGAGTTTGGATTGTGTTATGTTTGAATTTAAATATGTTTTCCTTCATGCATCAGGGACATCAGAAAAGAAAGCAACTCAGAGTGAGGAATTCCCTGCTCTTGATCTCAAGAAGTGAGTTAACTGTTGCCTCATAAAGGATTCTTGAAGTATAATCTTATTGGCCATTTAAACATTTTATTATTATTATTATTATTATTAGTAGTAGTAGTAGTATTATTGTTATAATAATTATTATTATTTTATTTTTCAAGAAGTACCACATTCTGTGTACTATCTAAAGGGGAAATGAAGCCTTAAAAGATGTGAATAATGATCCACTTCATTGAGAATTCACCATTTCTGGTTGCCTATGTTTTGTAAAGTATCTATACATATGGTTTGCTAATTCTTATTTGAATAAAATGCATATAAATTTTCTTGTCTTTAACTTCACTGATAAATGTAAAATAAAGAAAACACACTGATATTTTACCAATAATATTCAGCTAACAGTTCCCATTCAATGCCATATTTTGCGTATACATGCCATCTATTATGATAAAAAATGATAAATTATTTGAGGCTAATTTCAGTTTTCAGCATATTTTGTACACTTTATCTTAATAGCAAAACAAAGAATTATTAGCCGTATCTTATCCTTGCTTTTCTAGCCATGAAGGTCAGAAACTGTCTTGTTTAAATGATTTGCCTTGTGTCCTGTCTTGTTTCAGAGGTTTTGATCTAACAGAGGCATTGCGGCTTCAGATGGAAGTTCAAAAACGGCTTCATGAACAACTTGAGGTACTGTTCATTGTTCAGTGACAAACAACTGTGTCCTATATGATCAAGGCAATGAACTAGTTGAATTTCATGTGATATCTTCCTCGATGAGCTTTAGTTACATGGTATGTGCTTTGTACATACACGAGGGGCGAGTTTGATGTTGGACAGTGACATATAGGACAAATACAATGACCAAGATGACTTTGGTGTCCTGAGAGTGGCAACTGATCCCTTAGGTTTTGGACAACTTCGTGCAATATTCACACGTTATAATTTGAAACAGAGATCCTAAGCGTATCATTACTAAGGCAGATTTGAAATCTCCAATGGTTGATTCTACAACTCATTTTCAAAAAATAGTAGAGGCTATTCTTGTATATTTCTTTGTTTCCTGATAACTTCTTGTAGCCAACATAGAGCACTGCAGTAGTTTAATGTTCCACTAATTCAGTACCATCAACATTATTACACATACACGGCCAATTATTTGGGGTCAAGTTCATGAATCTTATTCATCTACTAATCTCTACGAGCAACTAATAATATTTTTCACCGACATTTTGCTGTCATTATTTTCCACAGATTCAGAGAAATCTCCAACTCAGAATTGAGGAGCAAGGGAAGTACTTGCAGATAATGTTTGAGAAGCAATGCAAGTCAACCATGGACACACTCCATGTTCCTTCCACTGCAGGAGAACCATCAAGTGCATCTTCTGATCTGCCGACTCACATGACTATCAAAACCGATAGCTCCATTGATCCAAAGAAAGCAGAAGAAAGTTCCAAGCAAGTAGTTACCAAAAGGAAGATGCCTGAAGTTGATCCTTCGAGCACAAGGGACACGGACGCTATCATCAGTGCTACTTCTTCGTCTGCCAAATGCTCAAGGGCCGAGGATGATGAGCTATGAATTCTGATATGTTGCGGCATATAAAAGATCTTCAGCAAGGTTATATATGATGAAGAGCCGCCAAGTTATAATTTGTTGATGATTATGGCTGGCTTTTGAGTGAGGGTGTAGATTTTTCAGCCTCACCTTGAGATGGTGGCAAGTTTTAGAAAAACCATTTCATTAAGTATGAAGTTATACAAGAATCCATTGTCTCTTTGTGAAGACTGAAAATTTTAGAGTAATTATTGCATATCTATCGCTATTTTTTTATTATTTATAAAACTCAAAATTAAAAATATATTTCAGTACTCAGTTTAATCATTAATTTTTAATTTTATATACTTTATTAAAATAATTTTAAAAATGCTAAGAGAGCACTTGATTTGTAAATTTTTTATTTTTATTTTTTAAGAAAATAAAAAATATTGTTTGATCGACAATTTCTATATTTATTATTAAAAGGAAATATTATTTTATGAAAAATATAAAAAAAAATGTATATTTTTTATAAAATAAAAATAGAAACCAAACGCTATATATATATATATATATATATATATATATATATATATATATATATATATATATAAAAGATTTTTATCTTACACATCCATTGTTAGTGACTCTCTAGTGTCCGAGCAACTCTCTCCAAGAATACTTTTATAAAGAAAAGATAATTATATTCAGCTAGGATGAGTAGTGTTTGGCCTCATAGGATTAACAAGAAAAAAAATAGGATCAACAGTCTTTTTAGTCTTATATGACTCCAGATTTTCATATACTAAAAAAACAATTATAGGATTTATTGAGGTAGACATAAACAACTATCTTGGTATTACATATTTTTGTCCAAATTGTATGATGACAATTACATATTTTGTAAAACATATTAAAGTCGCAGTAGTCAAAGACAAAAGTTATGGAAATTCTACAACATAACCTACATATTGATATAATTTTTAAGAAAAATATACTACCATAATATAAAATGACGTTACACAATTCAATCTTTAAAGTATGACCCAGGGCGTAACACACGTATGACATTTCTAGCGTAATGACTAGGGGTCGATTCTCAGGAACTGACATTTAGGGTTTACCTCACCATGCACATGACGCCTGTGTATCTGTATGTACCTCCCTCTATATCTGTGAGGCTTACACTAGGGGGTCGTTAATGTAGCGGATCTACATTTTTTTAAAGTAATGATTAATACTATTATTAAAGCTTTGACTTCTCGAGGTATATCTTTCCTAAAACCCAAAGGTATTTCTTTTGAAATATTAGCAGGACTAGATTGGAATCTAACTTAGAACTCAACCCATAATAGCAAACACTTAGGCCTACAAGAATCTATCATGTATAAAATTAGACATAGAGAGATGATAATAAAATTTAATGACTACCAACCTTCTACATTACAAAATACAAATGAGGAAGTTAATGAATATTGAAAATATACCTAGTAGCAAAGAACAAGAAGCTCAAGGATTTTATGATGATTTAGATGACCACATATATAATCTAGCTGACACCAAACCTACAAAACATTAGACTAAATAATAGAATTTGAAACTCTTGAAAAACAACAGCAAAGACTAAATCAAGATTGGGAACTTTATTATGATGATGAGCAAAATATCATTGACAGAAAATAACTCCAACAAGTAAATCTATGAATCCGACAGAATCAATCGGGACCTCCAGGACACCCTTAAATGTATCCCCTGGAGTAATACGATATCTTGAAAATTTCATGGGAACAAGAGATTATGGTCAAGGCCATCCGCCTAGAACATGAATTGCTAAATACACAAACAACAATCCATTATTTAGAACTATAGAAAAAAAAGAAGACAACCAGAAATTACTTAGATTATTTTAAAACGAACGAATTAGCTACGAGCGTTATTCACCCCCCAGCTCTTTTCAATCATATATTGATTGCCTATAGTGATGTAGATTGAGTTGGATCTCCTGAAGATAAACATTACTAGTGGATATGCCATATTTCTTGGGTGAAATCTTGTTTCTTGGCTTTCAAAGAAGCAACCTACAGTCTGTCGCTCAAGTACTGAAGCTGAATATAAAGCTATAGCTAACGTGATCTCAGAAATTATTTGGCTAAAATTTCTTTTTTCAGAATTACATTTTTCCCCAACTACTACGCCTAAAATCTGGTGGGATAATATTGAAGCAACTTATCTTGTGCCAAATCCTATTTTTCATGCTCGTACCAAACATATAAAAATTAATTTTCATTTTGTTCGTGAGCGTGTGGCGACTCGACAACTTTCAGTTTCTTACATCTTTATTGAAGATCAAATTGCTGATATATTTACCAAGCCATTATTCAGACAGCGTTTCACTAAGTTAGCATTCAAACTCAATATTCAGGCACTCTTGTTGAGTTTGTCGGGGGATAATGACAATAATGAAAAATAATCTCAAATTGATTTCAATCAATTGAGATTTATTATATTTGACATCACAATTAGGATCGACATGAATCAAATAAAAAAAATAATACTTTCAAATCTATTATATTTATTACTATACTTACAAATATATCATATTTAATCTTTCCATTATTATTTGGACAACTTATATAAATAAATCTATTGACTTTAGTAAATACAAATTAAATAATTATTCTCTATTCTATTTCTTTTCTTCATCTATTAGTTTCAACAAATGGAACTCGTTGTTGTTCCATGTGAATTCTCTCCTTCTCCCCCTACTGCTAAACACTGTATCAAGTCAAGAAGGAAAGCTTCAGTAGATGAAGACTAATAAGGATTGTTTTCTTTCTTCAATTTTCTTTGCTATAAAGTTGAGAAATTTTTTCCTGGTTAAAGTTCTTCACATAGGAGGAAATTGTAAAATACTGTAATCAAATAATAATTAAATAATAAGATTTAATAGACGAAAAATTTTAATAGAATTTTTAGAAATTTTCTGAGATTTAATCGGAGCTCGTGTGACGTATTTAGAGGGGATGTACTTATGGACGAGAAAAAGTCTGTTTAGAACATCCGAAAATGGGAATTGATCGAGAGGTTTATCTAGGGTTAAATTTTTAAAAGCCTAAGTTATAAAAGCTGGATTTTCCCTTGAGCCCTCGGCGCCAAACCCTTGCCTCGCCCTTGCCCTTGCCCTTGCCCTTGCCCTTGCCCGTGCCCTAGCTCCCCCCGGCGCCAGGCTTCTTCTTCCCCTCTCGCGCCGCTGCCCTCTCCTCTCTCGTCCGATCGCTGCAAATCTTCGACCCGAGACATTGGCGCCGCGCCACCAGTCGCCATCGTTCGCCCACGCCGCACCTCCGTCGGTCACGACGAGCCCCAGCCGCCGGCCTTGCCTCCTGCCCTTGCTACAGCGGCGATCTCTCTTCCTCGCATGAGCACCCTTGGATGCTACCGACCCCTCCTCACGGCCGCACCAGAGATGTCACGACGAGCACGACCGACGATCTCTCCCTCTCCGAGCCGTGCCCTAACTGATCCAGTAAGTAGTTCCTTGTATGTAGGTTTTATTTGGTAGGATAGTAGAGGATGGTCCGGATTTTGTGTCATTGCTCAACTTACTGCCCTGTTTAGAGAAGTTTAATCAGGTTTTTTGTGGATTGCATGGTTTCATTGTGATGTTGATTGGTTGAACGTGAGGTGTTCTGTTCATAATGGATGTGATTCGACTGTTTCCTTTTGGATGTTCTTGAGCGATTGTGGGTTTCCTCTCAGTTTCATCACGGAATTAGGACATTCATGGGATCAGGTTTGGCTTGGTTTTCGGTTGACTCCAAGAAGATTTGTTCTGCTATCTGCTTATGCTTCGTTTGGAAGGATTTGGAATTGATTGAGAGGATTTCCGATTTTGATCTATGTTGCTCTAATCTTCAATTTGGTTGTGGATTGTCGGTTTTGGTATTGCTCTATTTTCTCGGATTAGATTGGGTTTTAGACAATAAGTTTAGTATACTAGCTTAAGTTGTTGATGGTTAGCCTTTGGTTTGTTCACTGTTGAGAGTTTTGGATCGGGTTCTTAGATGTGGATAGAATGAGGTTGATCGAAATGTTGTTCTGTTCGTCATTAGGAATCAAGTTTTCTGGACGGAATCTCTTGACAGTACTGTTCTTTTCTGCTTATTGAATTTCAAAATTTTGGTCCAAGTTCTTAGTAGGTACGGCTAGTTTAGATGATATCTTTCTTCTTCCTCCTGTTTTTGAAGGTTTGAACAGAGTGATGGAGTTTTAAGCTTTAACAAAGATGCTTTACTCTGTTGTCGTTATGGAATGGCTGAATTGAATTGGTTAGTTGTGATTCCTCCTACTAAAAGTCTAGTTTCTCCATGATGATTTAGATTCAGATGGATGGATTCAGTATTGATTTTCTAGGACACTGCTATGAGCCAAGTGGTCTGAAGTGGAGACAGCCTAGCACGATCGACAAGTAAAGGCGGGTACTTCTTGCTTTGTTTCTTTTAGTTCTTTGAACTGGTGCATGATCTATTTTTGGATGAGGATTATTTTACCTTGACTCCACTCTTATTTTCCCGCGCTTGATATTTCCACGTGATCTTTGAGAAACTCGTTTCCATATCTATGCAGTCTCTTGTTGTTGTCCATGATCAGAAGCAGATACTAGATACCATGTTGTATGTTTTGACCGTTGCTTATTCATGTACAATATTGAGCATGCTGGCTTCATGTAGCATACCTGTTTCTGCTTATATATATATATATGATGATGATGATCGCATCATTGCATGCATGCTGCATCCTCGCCACTCGTGAGAGTGGTAGGAGTTGATGCCGCTTGTCTGCCATGCCGCACTCGGCCACTGTGTGAGTGGTAGCGGGCAGCGGGGACCCCATCGCAGACGTAGCTAGTTAGCTACTATGCAATCCCTCGGCCACTCGTGTGAGTGGTAGGAGTGGTGTACGATCATCGACCCGCCTCTCGACCATCATCGGGTGCGGAGAGGTGGGCGGAGTGGCCATCCGTCATACATCTGTTATTATATTTGCTTGTTGTTTATATATCTTATTGCTTATTTATCGTTGTTGTTTACATACTGTTATTGTCAGATATACCTTGCTTGTTGTCTCTGTAGTTATGAGTAGTACTGTATCGCCCTACTATACCTAGCCTAGGATATGGTTTCAGGTATGAGTGCTTATTTTGGTTCTATTGTAGTATCTGCTATTTCTTTTATGAGACTGTATACTCTTGACTCACTTTCTAGTTATATGTTATGTTCATGCACTATCTCTTTCCTTACCCGCTGAGTTCCAATACTCACCATCCCGTAAAATGGTTTTTCTTTCGCCAGGTAACAGATAGATGAGATATGGATGCTTGGAGAGATGTCGGCCTCTAGTCCTGGGTCCTACGTCACACTCGAGGATAGTTTCGTTTTGGTTTTGTTATCGTTTGGATTGTATGTTAATTTTGTGTACTTTGCTTTTGAACAAGTCGATGTGAATTTTGGGTCAAGTCTGTGATGACAGGTATTTTTATTGGTGTCGTTGTTGGTTTTACGTTCGTATTATTTTGTCTTCCGCTGTGCATGTTTTCAGCCGTGCGAGCTGTTGTTAACTGGTTGTTTTTATTCATTTATGTCCAGACGGGTAGGCTATGTATATCAATTGTGTGGTTATATTATTTCTATTGTGTATATATTCCAGCCGAGTGTGACTGATGTATATTTTGTATGTAGTAATGTTTCAGATTGTCATCCGTACAGGCGAGATGTTGTCAAAATTTCTTCGGACAGAGACTCTTCTGGGGCGTGACAGAAATGTCTAATAGAGTGACATAGGCATCTGCACCACTAGTAGAGGGAGGAGAATCACAGGCTTTATCCACAACAAATAATATTTATTATAATGTTGTCGATGGAAGAACAAAGAACTCCACCCTTTATGGCCTTGGTTCCTATGCCAAAGCGGCATATGATCATTTGAGGATGCCCAGGGGTCGTCTTAGTTCTTCTACTAATGAGATGCAGTCGCTTAGACAAATAAATTAAGACCTAAGGAATCAACTGACGGTAGTGGAGGAGTGGATGGTTGAAAGGAATGCAAGAAATGATGTTGTCTTGACCGAGATGCAAGTAGTCATTGCTGAACTTACCCAATCACAGCATGATTTTGAATCACAGGAGACTCAAGACCCATAGAACCCTACTAAGTAGCATCTTTATGAGGTGTGTTCAACTTAAACTTAGTTATTTTTTAAATCACTCATAAGATATGCAAAATATATTTAGTGGGTTTTGATGTTATAATATGCTAATTGTATTACATTTCCTCAAGACAACTCGTCGATTTATATATCTCCCCCATTAGATATCCAAAATATTATTCAGGTATTTTTTTAACCTGTAAACTTAGTTATACATTCATGTTTATAATGTACCTTCTCATTATTAATTTTTGAATCAATTTGCCTCGCATGATTCTGATACTAATCTATCATATTTTGCTTTCTATAGGATTTAATAGTACTATCTTATAAGATTTTATTTGGATGTCTTTGTAATAGATTATGGACATGGTTTGCATGTCTTTAAATTTGTGTATCGTTATTGGATAGTTTATTGTGTTAGTTTGTATGGATTTGGATAGTAGATTTAGTAGATTTGATTGTTGATGTATGGATTATAATGAGATTGTGAATGTATAGTTTAATGAATTATGTTTGCTTGTGTATGGATTATAAATGGTTGTGTATAATCTAATGCAATGTAAATAGGGGTTGGAGGATTTTTATTGTTATGAAAAATGTAAATAGGGTAATTGCAAATTTAGAGTGGAATCCGTGAAAAAAATTATAGTTTACAGACTGAATTATAGGTTTTGTCGATAATTATTGATGCAATTGTTAGTTTCATCGGTAATTATTGTAATGGGAATAGTTCTATATTTGTGATAATTACTAATGAATAGTAAATTTCATCAGTAATTACCGACAAAACTTGTAATTCCATCCATAAATTGCAAATGTTTTCACATTTTTTCACAAATAATTACTGATGGAATTTTCTTTGTCATCGGTAATACCAACAAAATTTACTATTTCATCGGTAATTGGCATTACGAGAACAAGTTTTCGTTCACTAATTACCAATGGAATAATAAATTTTGTCGGTATTTATAGATGGAAAACTAATTCCATAGTTAAATTGGCAAAACCTACTATGACCCAATATATTTCGACTACAGTATGTCGTCAAAATTCTGTCGCCAAAGCCAGCTAGTGACAGAAATACCCATTGGTAATTCAGGTTTTTTTTATAGTGTACTTGAATCTTCACTTTCTTGATCTCCAGAGTGATGCCATGGCGAGCTTTCAATGATTTTATGTAGCGAAGGAAGTGCTCGAAAAAATCTTTAACTCTACACTTGTTGTAGGGTGTCGATCAAAGATGGCAGTCGAACTCATCTATCGAATCTTCGACAACGTAGACCACCTCCCTCACTTCCTGCACCTAGTTCCGCATTCCATGGCGTAGCCAGGATCTCCAACTACCCTAGACTAAATTATGAAAATAATAATACATAAATGTTTAATGAACATTTAATAAACATATAACATTTATATACCAATATCATTTTTCATAGTTCAAATTTCATACAAAATACTTCAATATCTACTTACGTTGTGCTCAACAAGATTTTAGAGTATAAAACTCATCTATTTCTGATTACATGTCTATTTTCTCATACAATTGCCATTCTATATAGAGAATCATGCAGTTGAAAAGGAAATCATCATCCATCTTGTTGCGACGTGCCATTTTGAGAAATTTCATGGCTAAAAAGGCTCTCTTTGTTGTCGCAGTTGATACAAGAAGTACAAGATGAATCAATCTCTGAATCATAATATAACTCTCATTCTTTTTGGTCACAATAATTTCTCTATATAATCCAAAAAGAGTAGAAATTTGTTGAAACTCAGGATCAGAAACTATGTCAAGTTGATAGTATTCCAATTTAGCTTTCAAAACATGAATTTCTTCTTGAGTGAAATTAGTGTTGGTACGAGAAGCATCCGACGATCGAACCTGAGTTTTGATAATGGCAAAGGACTCAAAGTTAAGGTGTGTGGTGATCTAACAGTCTGAATGAGATTGCAGGAAAGTTCTAAGTGTACTTAGGCAAAAGCCCTAACTGTGGTTAGGCAAGGTGAAAACCCTAGGGGGTGGTAACCCTAGGTCATAGGGGGTGGTAATCCTATGCGGAAAGTCTTGGTGGGTTGAGTGTTTCAGGCAAAAGTCCTAGGGGGATAACCCTAGGTGGAAAGTCCTGGTGTCGCGAACCAGGTGAAAGACTGGACCAGTCGAGAAGCGGACGTCCAGCAGAAAGTCCGGAAGCATCGAGCACCGAGAAAAATTCCAATCGGTCTGGAGGACCGGACTGACATCAGGTAAATCTCCTGAGTGGAGTAGGTGAGGACGCGTTCTACGTAGAGGGAACAGTAGGCATTGGGTCGACCTAGGATTTCCGGTCGGAAATCCGAAGTCAGACCCGGACAATTGGGAGACCGTCAAATTTATTTATATATACTATCTTTTATGTTCTAACTCTGTTTTGCAGGAAACTAATATTTTTGTGCAGGGTTAGAACTGATCGGGATCGGTCGACCGAACCTTGGATTAGATCGACCGAACCCCCAAGCTGGCAGATCAAGTTTCCAGAAGTTGGACCAGGCTTGACCAGGGATCGATCGACCGGACCTTGGGATAGGTCGACCGAACCTGGGATAAGTGTCGACTGGATCAGGCCAAGGTGAGCGGGTCAGAGGAGACTTTTCGGTCGACTGGACCTTGGGATCGGTCGACCGAACCCGGGGATAGAGCTTGACCAGATCGAAGCAGAGCGACGGATCGACGGATCAGATGCGGTGGAAATCATCTGATCGGTCGACCGAACATGAGGATCGGTCGACCGATCCGCTTCGAGTCAAAGCTGATCCCGAGACTTGGGGATCTGGATCAGACTTGCAGAGGCTATAAAAGGAGGCTTAGGATGCAGCTTCGAAATAACAACAACTCTCAGAAAGAAGAACCTGTGCTCTTGTGTGCTGCTTCGTACGCTTCAACAAGGCCCTGCTTCTCCAATGACTTAAAGCTCCAAAGTTCCTTATTTACTGTTCGTTGGTATAATTTTTTCTTACTGCACTTAACTGTAATTAATCTTGTAATCATCGATTCTACAGTTGTTGCCCACCGAAAGCGGTCAACGACCGCGGGTCTTCGAGTAGGAGTCGAGCTAGGCTCTGAACGAAGTAACTCGACTGTGTCTTTTGTGTGTGTTTGCATTTACTTTCCGCCGCGTTTAGTTACTCGAACGATTTCTGAAAAACGTGAAAGAGTCGCGAGCACTATTCACCCCCTCTAGCACTTTCGATCCAACAATTGGTATTAGAGCGGGGTCGTTTTGAATCGGTGCAACCACCATTCAAAACAATTTCTTCGTGGTATTTTCAGATTTTTCGGAGTTAATTAGAATTTAGCTTTATCGCTATATTCTAATTCTTTTCTCGAATCGGTTTTTGCTCGAGGTTGGTGCAACACCACCCGAGTTCGTGTTCTTTTTTTTTTTATATACTTCCCGCACTACTAATCCATGACCAAGTCCTGGAATCTTCTTGTTGTTTATTTTTTCATAGTTGATCTAAAATGGCCCTTCAAGAAGGCTACAGTACAGCTCGCCCCCTATTCACCGGAGACAACTTCGGGTACTAGAAGGGTCGGATGGAGGCATATCTCCAGACTCATTTTGAAGTCTGGATGATCGTTAAAACCGGACTCCAACTACCAATTGATAGCGCCGGCAAGCCACTACCATATGAGGACTGGGACGCATCTATGATTAAGAAGGTGGAAGCTAATGCCAAGGTGACCTGCACTCTCCAGTGTGGCCTATCAAAGGAAGAACTTAACCGGGTCGACCCCTTCAACAGTGCCAAGGAGCTGTGGGAGAAGCTCATTGAACTTCACGAAGGAACGTCTGACACCAAAGTAAGTAAAAGAGACCTAATCTTCAATAAATTATTTAAAATCAAACTACAGGAAGGTGAGACGGCTGCCCAACTCCACGCCCGAATTCAAGATCTGCTCAACGGTCTTCATGCAATTGGACAGAAGGTAGATAACCGGGACATCATAAGATACTCCTTAAACGCCTTTCCGAGGAACACCTTGTGGGCATCCATGGTAGATGCCTACAAGGTTTCTAGGGACCTATCTATCATTAAATTAGATGAACTTTTTGCAGAATTCGAACTTCATGAACAGATTAATGCACACCCGACCGAGAAAGGGTTGGCTTTGGTTGCAGGAACAGGGAGAATGCGCGAATTAAAGATCAAGCGCAGAACTGAACCAGAGTCAGAAGAAGAACCAGATTCAGGCGATGAAGATGACGAACTAACAACTGAACTCGTCAATCTGGTAAAGAAATTGTACAAGAAGAAGAAGGGGTTCAACAAGAAGGACCTCAAGAAGGCAGTTTAGTCCAAGGAAGTTCAATCAAAGGTGAAGTTCGAGGTAACGTGCTACGGATGCAATCAGAAGGGGGACATCAAGGCGAACTGCCCAAATCAGAAAGATCCGATGAAATCAAGGAAGAAAAAGGCCCTAAAGGCGACATGGGACGAATCTTCAGAAAAGGATACAGACGACGAGCTCGAACAAACGAGCCTTCTTGCATTGATGGCCCGGGACCAGATCGACGTGTCCGAGAGCGAGTCGGAAGCAAAATCGGAGAGAAGCCACGGATCCGCATCCGTTTCCGAAGGGCCTAATCCCTCTGTAAGTATCCGTCGCCTCAATAACTTAGTTAATTATTTATTACGAAAATTAGTTAAGTCGAATCTTAAAATTAAGTCACTTTTAAAGGAAGTAGCTGTCCTTAAAGAAGTGACTAACTCCGAATCTTTGACTGAACCAGTTCAAATTGGAAACTCAACTCAAGCCCAAACAACTTGAGGAAGAGAATTCCAGCCTGAAAACTCAAGTCAAGCATTTGGAGAAAACACTAGAACAATTTTCTTTAGGTTCCAAGAATTTTGACCTGATTCTTGGGACACAAAGAGCCGTTTACAATAGAACTGGTCTAGGATTTAAACCAAAAAGGAAATATAAATCCTATTTATCTCTTGTACAAAAAGCAAATAGAAAAACAGTCCAAGCATAGGTCCCCAAGTCCAAATTGATTAATCAAGTTGGACTTGGTCAATATTGGGTTCCGAAGGATCAAATACACTACCCCGATAGACCATATCGAGACTATGATCCAGGGGGAGCAAAAAGAAAAATAATATTAATAAAATAAACATAATTCAAAATTAAATTAAATTAAAAATTCAAATTAAATTAAAAAATTCAAAATTAAATTAAAAATTCAAAATTAAAAATTCAAATTAAATTAAAAATTAAAAATTCAAATTAAATTAAAAAAATCGAAATTAAATAAAAAATTCAAAATTCAAATTAAAATTTTGAAATTAAATTAAAAATAAAAAATTCAAATTCGAAATTAAATTTAAAATTAAAAATTCAAATTAAATTTAAAAATTTGAAATTAAATTAAAAAAAAATTAAATTCAAAATTCAAAATTGAATTAAAAATAAAAATAAAAATAGAAGGAAGATCCAGAATAGCTAGCACCCCCAACTAAACTACCCAACTGGGTAACCCAACTTAATCTACCCGAAATGGGTAAACAAGGGTAGACTACCCGGCAGGGTAATTAAGGTTAGATTAAAAGGAGATAAATTTAACTTGACCCACGGTACTGGTGAAGTATTGGATGATAGTACGTTGGGGAAACTTAGTCATCGCATGTCTAGGAAGATATGACTTCGACCTGGTGCATTTGGCTAAGTGGAACTGACCGAAGCTACCCTTTATGGATCCTAACCAGTTAGACCAAGGTTTTGTATTAAGTTCAATGGGTAGGACTATTTGGAAAACCTCGAAGGCATGGTTACTTTAATGATGTCCTTGTGACTCACCATAGCCCAGAAGTTTATCCAAAGAACGCTTACTTGTTGAACCCAAAGCTAAACCTGAATCTAACACAAAGTTAAACTAAACTCTAAAATTGAACCTCAAATCATCTCACAACAATTATAGGATTACCTACTTGAAAATTTAGATCGGGTGAGATGACTAAGAAAATAAAAAATTAATTAAAAAATTAAATTCATAATTTAAATTATTTAATAAAAATACTTTTCAAAATTAACTTAAAATTATTTTTTCAAAATTAACTTAAAATTATTTTTCTAAAAATACTTTTCAAAATTAACTTAAAATTATTTTTTGCAAAATTAACTTAAAATTATTTTTCTAAAAATACTTTTCAAAATTAATTTAAAATTATTTTTCTAAAAATACTTTTCAAAATTAACTTAAAATTATTTTTTCAAAATTAACTTAAAATTATTTTTCTAAAAATACTTTTCAAAATTAACTTAAAATTATTTTTTCAAAATTAACTTAAAATTATTTTTTCTAAAAATACTTTTCAAAATTAACTTAAAATTATTTTTTTTCAAAATTAACTTAAAATCATTTTTTTTCAAAATTAACTTAAAATTTCTTTTAAAATTAACTTAAAATTATTTTTCCAAAATTATTTTTCAAAATTACTTAAAATTATTTTCTCAAAATTATTTTAAATTATTTTTCAAATTTAATTAACCTAAAGTTAAACTTATATTTCAACCAATACAAAATCAATCACTTCACTTTCTTTTCATTAAATAGAGTCCAATTCAAACAATTTATGTGTAGGAACATAAAGAATTGGATCAGTGGATGTTAGATAGTGGATGCTCCAGACACATGACTGGAGATAAATTAAAGTTCACAAAGCTCAAACTAAAGAATTTAGGGTCTGTTGCATTCGGCAACGACGACAAACTTAAGGTAATCGAAAGAGGTAACATCGAACTTAGTTCCGATTTTGTTATTCGAAAAGTTCTATTAGTCAAAAACTTCAATTTTAATCTTCTAAGTATAAGCCAATTATGTGATAGTGGATACTTAGTTACCTTTGACAAATCTAGTTGTTTAGTTAAAAATATTGAAAACCTTGAAATCACACTTAAGGGACTTAGGAAAAATAATATGTACTCAATTGATCTACCCACTTCCTCAATAAAGCGTTTTCTAACACAAGAAGAGGAGACTGAGTTGTGGCACAGAAGATTGGGTCACACTCACACTAGACTCATTTCAAAAATGAGTCAAAATGGTCTAGTTAGAGGTTTGCCCAAATTAAAATTTATTGAAAACTCAATCTGTAATGCTTGTCAACAAGGAAAACAAACCAAGTCAACCCACAAATCAACTAATCTTGAAAGAACTAACTCTTTACTTGAGCTTCTTCACATTGACTTATTTGATTCACATGGAGCCAAGTCACTAAGCAAGAACCAGTATTGCTTAGTTATAATTGATGACTACTCTAGGTTTATCTGGGTAAAATTTCTAAAAACAAAAGATGAAACTTTAGAAGAATTTAGTAATTTTTGTAAGTTAACAGAAAATGAAAAAGATACTAAAATTAAACGAATAAGAAGTGATCATGAGGGAGAATTTAAAAATCATAGGTTTACCCAATTCTGTAAAATCAATGGGTATAAACATGAATACTCATGCCCTAGAACCCCTCAACAGAACGGTCTAGTGGAACGAAAAAATAGAACCCTATAAGAAGCCGCTAGAACCATGCTAAACGAATATAATCTAAACCATCAATTTTGGGCTGAAGCAATAAATACAGCAAACTATATTCAAAATAGAATTCTAATTAACAAACTTCATAATAAAACCCCATATGAAATATATTATAATAAAATTCCCAACTTAAACTATTTAAAGGTATTTGGATGTAAAGTCTACATCTTAAACACTAAAGACTACTTAGGAAAATTTACACCCAAATCAAACAAAGAAATCTTTTTAGGGTACTCTATAACAAGTAGGGCCTATAGAGTCTATAATCAAAATACCCTAAAAGTTGAAGAAATAACTAATGTAATATTTGATGAAGAAAATATTCTACCTAATATAGATCAAAATATTGACATTAACCCAAGAAACAGAGAAGATGATGAAATCGAACTTGAACCTATCGAATTTGAAGAGCAAATCACTGACTCAAATGGTATACGACCAACAAGAACAAGTACAAATCACCCATCTGACCAAATTTTGGGTGACCCAACTTTAGGAGTCAAAACTAGGTCAACTTATAGAAACCAGAGCCAAATAGCCTTGATTTCAAAAATCGAACCCAAAACCATAGAAGAAGCCATACCAGACCCAGATTGGACTCTAGCAATGCAAGAAGAATTGGCCCAATTTGAAAGAAATCAGGTCTGGGAATTAGTGCCTAAACCCGTTAATAAATCCATAATTGACACTAAATGGGGTTTTAGAAACAAATTAAATGATCAAGGTGAAATAGTTAGAAACAAAGCTAGCTAGGTTAGTAGCTAAAGGGTTCAGTCAAGTAGAAGGGTTAGACTATGATGAGACCTATGCCCCTGTAGCAAGACTTGAATCCATTAGGATGTTGCTGGCCAATGCAGCACACAAGGGATTCAAGCTATTTCAAATGGACGTAAAATCTGTATTTTTAAATGGATTTATTAAAGAAGAAGTATATGTAGGTCAACCCCCAGGATTTGAGGACATAGAACAACCAAATTATGTCTTCAGACTAAAAAAGGCCATATACGGACTAAAACAAGCACCTAGGGCTTGGTATGAACGTCTGTCCAATTATCTAACATCAAAAGGATTTAACCAAGGTCAAATAGATCCAACCCTCTTTGTAAAAACCTTAGAAAATGACATTTTCATAGCCCAAATTTACGTCGACGACATTATTTTCGGTTCAACAAACTCTAAATTTCTAAAAGAATTCACCAAACTAATGGAAATTGAATTTGAAATGAGTCTGGTAGGTGAACTTAATTTCTTCTTAGGTTTACAAATTAAGCAAACTAAAGATGGGATCTATATTTATCAAACTAAATATGTTAAAGAATTAATTAAAAAAGTTTGGCATGGAGAACTCAAAAATAATTAATACACCAATGACTACTAATGCAACAATTAACTCAAACTTAGAAGGTAAACCAATAGATTTGAAATACTATCGAAGTGCGATAGGAAGTCTACTGTACCTAACTGCAAGTCGACCAGACATTATCTTCGCAGTAGGTATGTGTGCACGATATCAATCTTGTGCAAAAGAGTCTCACTTAACCCTTGTCAAAAGAATCCTTAGATATGTTAAGGGAACCCTAAATGTAGGACTTTGGTACCCTAGATCTGGCACCCTTGACCTAATCGGCTACTCTGACTTAGACTATGCTGGGTGTAAACTAGATAGAAAAAACACGAGTGGTAGTTGTCAATTTCTAGGACAATGCCTAGTAAGTTGGTCAAGTAGAAAGCAACACTGTGTTGCTTTATCTACCACTGAAGCTGAATATATAGCCTTAGGTGAATGCGCATCTCAGTTGCTATGGATGATGCATACTCTCAAAGACTATCAACTGGAATATCATAAAACAAAAATCTCAATTGACAATATAAGTTCAATAAATCTAACAAAAAATCTAATTCACCACTCAAGGACGAAACATATAGAAGTGAAGCACCATTTTATAAGGGATCACGTAGCCAAGGGTGATATTGTACTCAACTATGTTGAGTCAAAATCAAACCTAGCTAACATCTTCACAAAGCCCTTACCTAAACTTGAGTTCAGCTCACTTAGAAGACAAATAGGAATGTATTGGGTAGAGTAGGTATTGAGTTTCAAATCAATTTCCTACCTTCATTCTTAAATGTTTTACTTGTTTTCAAAATAAAGTTTAAAATTCTAGGAAAATATTGGTTTTAAAACTCCAAGTTTACTAGAGTTTCAAAAATTGGACTTAGTTTAGGCTCTACCCTAGAAATCTTGTTCCCCTAGATTTAAGCCAGAGCATCTCACAAACACTTAGGTATAACTTGCTTGTGTTTGAAAAATATAGAACAACGTGAGATGCATAGGGTACAGCCTGGACTCAAGTATGCTTATATCTGTGCATCAAGATGAGTCTGGGCGTTAAATACTTTATTAACAGTAAGTAATCAAGTCAAGTCTTCCAGCACTAGTCAAATCTAACTGGATCTATAGACTTAACTTGACTAACCAAGTGAAAGCTGCTGCCCTCTAGGCAATCAACAAGTAACTAAAGGTTAGACAGTTGGTGAAGAAAAATGGAAATATTAAGATTAAGCATGCTAGTATTGTAGACTCTGATACCTGATCAAAACAAATTAGATAATTTGAATGCTATTTAAACTTGATTCAGGCTTGGACTTAAGGACCAACTGAATAAATAACCTAAATTAAATTTTTTAGCTACTCCCTCAACATCCTAAAAATTAACAAGTTCTTACTCCTATTTTTTCAATAAGTATTGTCTTATTCAAATTAAGCTAAGTACCTTTTTTTACTTAAGCTATATTTTCAAAATTCACTGTTTGCAAAAGGCTTAGCTAAATGATTCAAATAACAACTTTCAAACTTTTTCAAACTTAGCCAACCGTGAATATTTTATAAATTCTTGCTAAAATATTTTCCTAAGTTACCCTTCAGATTCATTCTTTACTTAGCTAAAAGTATTAAAAATCATAGTTTTGCAAAGTTTAAACTCATTGCTTTCAAAATATTTCTGCTAAGTAAAAAGAGATTTCAAATTTTTTCAAAAATTATTTGGCTCCAAAAATTATTTATAATCTAGCTAAGTTTTTTTTAACAGATTTTCAAAATTTATCTAAGTATTTTTCAAAAAGTAACTAAGTTTCAAAAGTGGCTAAAGTCATCCTTCAAAGTCAACCATATATTAGCCTTTTAAACTTAGGTGAAAATTCCTTTTTATCCTTCGAAGTCAACATAGATTTTTTTCCCCTTATTTTCAAAGGCTAATATGTTTCAAAAGTGTTTAAAACTAGCTTATTTTTGATAAATGGCAAAGGGGGAGAGTAGGGGAAATCCAAAAAGTAAAAGAAATCTGATTCAAAAAGCCCTGTATTAAGGGGGAGCTTCACAAAGTTTAAGTGTTAGCTTAAGTTTTGCCTATATTTGAACTTATATACTTAAGCTTGCTCACTTAAACCTTTTTTTGCATTTGTTTTACTTAACTTTAAATTTGGGTTGCCTTAATAAAAAAGGGGGATATTGTTGGTGCGGGAAGCATCCGACGATCGAACCTGAGTTTTGATAATGGCAAAGGACTCAAAGTTAAGGTGTGTGGTGATCTGACAGTCTGAATGAGATTGCAGGAAAGTCCTAACTGTACTTAGGCAAAAACCCTAACTGTGGTTAGGCAAGGTGAAAACCCTAGGGGGTGGTAACCCTATGTCATAGGGGGTGGTAACCCTATGTCATAGGGGGTGGTAACCCTATGCGGAAAGTATTGGTGGGTCGAGTGCTTCAGGCAAAAGTCCTAGGGGGGGGGGTAACCCTATGTGGAAAGTCCTGGTGTCGCGAACCAGGTGAAAGACTGGACCAGCCGGGAAGCGGATGTCCAGCAGAAAGTTCGGAAGCATCGAGCACCGAGCAAAAGTCCAGTCGGTTTAGAGGACCAGACTGACATTAGGTAAATCTCCTAAGTGGAGTAGGTGAGGACGCGTTCCCCGTAGAGGGAACAGTAGGCGTCGAGTCGACCTAAGATTTTCGGTTGGAAATCCGAAGTCAGACCCGGACAGTCGGGAGATTGTTAAATTTATTTATATATACTATCTTTTATGTTCTAACTCTGTTTTGCAGGAAACTAATATTTTTGTGCAGGGTTAGAACTGACCGAGATCGGTCGACCGAACCTTGGATTCGGTCGACCGAACCCCCAAGCTGGCAGATCAAGTTTCCAGAAGTTGGACCGGGCTCGACCAGGGATCGGTCGACCAGACCTTGGGATAGGTCGACTGAACCTGGGATAAGTGTCGACTGGATCAGGCCGAGGTGAGCGGGTCAGAGGAGACTTTTCGGTCGACCGGACCTTGGGATCGGTCGACCGAACCCGAGGATAGAGTTTGACCAGATCGAAGCGGAGCGACGGATCGACGGATCAGATGCGGTGGAAATCATCTGATCGGTCGACCGAACATGAGGATCGGTCGACCGATCCGCTTCGGGTCAAAGCTGATCCCAAGACTTGGGGATCTGGATCAGACTTGCAGAGGCTATAAAAGGAGGCTTAGGATGCAGCTTCGAAATAACAACAACTCTCAGAAAGAAGAACCTGTGCTCTTGTGTGCTGCTCCGTACGCTTCAACAAGGCCCTGTTGCTCCAACGACTTAAAGCTCCAAAGTTCCTTATTTACTGTTCGTTGGTATAATTTTTTCTTACTGCACTTAATTGTAATTAATCTTGTAATCATCGATTCTATAGTTGTTGCCCACCGAAAGTGGTCAACGACCGCGGGCCTTCGAGTAGGAGTTGAGCTAGGCTCCGAACGAAGTAACTCGGCTGTGTCTTCTGTGTGTGTTTGCATTTACTTTCCACTACGTTTAGTTACTCGAACGATTTTCGAAAAACATGAAAGAGCCACGAGCGCTATTCACCCCCCCTCTAGCGCTTTCGATCCAACAATTAGCAGGATAAAATTTTGATGCAAACTTGCAAATGTCGCCCACATTAAATTATTTAAATGAACTAGCAGGATCCAAAGTTGAACAAAGAGAAAGAAGTTCCATTGTTGTCTCACTGAATCTATAATTTAGTTCCATCACTTGAAAATCTATTATAGCAGTAAAAATATCATAGTGATAATGATGCTCACCTGTGCCATGATCCCATTGTTGACAATAATGACTAACTTCATAACCACAGCTAGAGCCGTAATTTGGGTTGGGCCCATCAAGTTGGCTAGCCTCGCTAAACAATTTAAGCGGGTTGAGTTGAAATTTAATCAACCCAAGCCCGCCGTGGGCCGACCGACTTAGGTCCGCGACTTGTGCGGGTCGGCCCGCGACGGGATTGGGTTGACCCGCAGATTAAGAAACACATGTAAGCTAAGTTTTATTCCAATTTATTATCTTTTTTTGTTATAATTTTAAAATAAAAATAATACTGTTTATCAGATATGTGTACTCGTTTGTATTCATTTACATTTACAATATCTATTTCTACATATACTTGATTGATAAAAATCTTTCCAAAGTAAAACGTTAAAGATATGAAACTTTTTTTTTATTTTTTTTTAAAATTTTTATGGGTCAGTGGGTTGACCCGCCTAACAGGCAGTCCGCCTTCAATTGGGTTGGGTTGGAGATTTACACCAAGATGACGGGCTGACCCACCTCGCCTCGCCAAATAGTTGGCTCGCCATGAGCCGACCCGCCCCACCACAGGTCAACCCATTTGACAGCTCTAACCACAACTAATATTATATGAGTTCTTTTATGCCATTGAGCTCTATCTCCTATTATATCATCATCTATATTTAAATAAATTTTATCTTATTTTATTGTTGCTAACCAAGTTTTTTTTGGTCTTCCTCTTCCTCATTTGATATGCATATTTATCATAGTTTCACATCGTCTAATTGGAGCATTTATTAATCGTCTAAGTACATGTTCTTACCATCTTAAACGTGTATCTCGGAGTTTTCCTCAATAGATGCAACTCCAACTTTCTCTCTAATGCTCTCATTTCTTATTTTGTCCATCCTCGTATATCCACACATCCATCTTAACATCCTCATCTCTGCAACTCTCATCTTCTACTCATGTGCTCGAGTCATAGTCCAACATTTAGCTCCAAATAACATAGCAGGTCTAACTGAGGGGTTTATAGAACTTACTTTTAAGTTTAAGAGGTACTTTATGGTCACTTAAAGTACTCGACGCTCCCCTCCATTTCACGCATCCTGCTTGTATTCTATGTAAGACATCTCTCTCAATCCCTTCATCGTTTTGCAAAAATGATCCAAAATATTTAAATAGCTCGGTTCCGGACAACTTGTCCTCTCCTATCTTAACAATTGTTTCATTACTTCTAATATTGCTAAACTTAAATTTCATATATTCTGTCTTTAATCTACTAAGCTTAAAACCTTTCCCTTCTAGTGTTTCCCTCCAAGATTCTAGTTTAGCATGTATTCCTTCACGTGTTTCATCTACCAAAATAATATCATCTGCAAACAACATGCACTATGGTACTGTGTCTTGAATGTGCACAGTAAGTTCATCCATAATTAGTGTAAAAAGATAGGGACTTAGAGTTAATCCTTGATGTAACCCTATCTTTATTGAAAATACTTCAATTACTCCGTCTGAAATTTTTACTCTGGTCGTTATATTCTCATACATATCCTTAATTAGTTCAATATATGTTACGTTAACACATCTCTTTTCTAGAATTCTCCATATAATTTCTCTTGGGACTCTATCATAAACTTTTTCTAAGTCAATGAATATCATGTGTAGATCTTGTTTTTGCTCCCGATATTTTTCAATTAATTGTCTAAGAAGATGTATAGCTTCTATTGTGGACCTTCCAGGCATGAACCCAAATTGATTTTCTGTCACTGTGGTCTCCTTCCTTAATCTTTTTTCTATTATTTTTTTCCAAAGTTTCATAGTATGACTCATTAGTTTAATACCCCTATAGTTTGTACAATTTTGTATGTCTCCCTTGTTATTATATAAGGGAACTATAATACTTATCCTCCATTGATCAGATATTTTTTCATTTTTAATATCATGTTAAATAATTTTGTAAGCCATTCAATACCTTATTTCCTTAGATATTTCCATACCTGTATCGGAATATCATCTGGTCCAACGACTTTTCCATTGTGCATCTCATTTAAAGTTTATTTTACTTCTAAAGTTTAAATTCTACGATAAAAATTAAAATTTCTATGCTCATTTGACCTACTTAAATTACCTAAGTTAAGTTGGTCACCTACACCTTCGTTAAAAAGTTGATGAAAATACCTCTTCCACCGCTCTTTTATTTCTCCATTGTTTACTAATACCCTATTACATTCATCTTTAATACATTTTATTTGACTAAGATCTCTTGTTTTCCTTTCTCCCACTTTAGCTATTATATATATGTCTCATTCCCCTTCTTTTGTATCCAATTTTTGATATAATTGTTCAAAAGTTTCATTTTTTTACTTCACTCATATTACGAACCGCAAGCGCACGGATTCGTCGTCAGTAATATATAAGATTGTTGAACCACATGGATTGTTGATTAATCACTAGAGATGTCGCAAAGTAAGTTATCTAGATGGTCGAAAGTTAGTTTTGGCGCTTGCAAACTAATGAGAGTGATTGAAGAGAGAAAGAGAAGGATGAGAGAATCGATCTTGGAGGGAATTGAGCTTTGGGAGATGGATTCTAGGATTTCAGTTTCATTATAATACTAGGAGATATTACATAGATTGCTTAGTTTCTACCCTCTATGTCCATGCTCTTGCAGGAAGTTAAATTGGTCAATATCCCTAAGTATCGAATAGAGACGATTCTTGTGAAATCCTGTAATGGTTAACCCCTGTCACGAGGGCGCCTCGGTAGATCACAGGAATACATGTCTAGTAAATAACAATAAGGATAAAGGTAGAGATTTGGTACGATTTCCTACTTCCTTATGGAGGAATTGCCTCTCCTTTCAAGAAAATGTTCTAAACGTCTGTGAACGGGTTACCCTTGTCACTAGGACCCCTCGGGTATATGATCTAGAGCACTCTTCCTACGAG
The DNA here is from genome assembly GCF_018446385.1 of Zingiber officinale. Lineage (NCBI taxonomy): Eukaryota > Viridiplantae > Streptophyta > Magnoliopsida > Zingiberales > Zingiberaceae > Zingiber > Zingiber officinale. The sequence continues at coordinate 87,755,558 of NC_055988.1, forward strand.
AGCAGCAATTCCTAAGGGATTGTTTCTCCTTTTAAGGGAGCGTTCTAGACGCCCGAAAAGAGTTACCTCTGTCACTAGGGCACATTGGTCAATACGCTCTAGGGTATCCCCTTTGCATGATTAACAATCCTCCACATCAATCAACAAAGCATGCAAAGAAATATAAATATGTCACGCACACAATTCATCAAACATGAACAAGGCATTAACAAGTCATTGAATAGAAATATGACGAATCTACATAGTTCTACATCTCCATCACATTACAAATACTTCCTAATCCTAGAAGAGGATATCTACTCCATTGTGAGGGAAGAACAACCCCAAAGCATAAAGTAGAACATTACTTACAACCCTTGATACGAGAAGGAAGGGAAGAAGTGATGCTTGCCAAGATTTCCGATGTCTTGGGGATGCCTCCTTGCTCTAGAGATGGATGGAACGTCAAGGATGGCGGTGGATGAAGCTCTAGGTTTTTCCCAAAGGGGAGAACCCTTTCCCAAGGAGAGGGACGAAGTCCCGAACCAAAGATCCCTCAAAGAATAGGGTTCTTGACGCTTTTATAGGTTAGGGCACGGGCGCCGCACGGCCTATGCCATGGCTGTGCAAGGTTGGCACGACCATGCCTTTCCTCTCCTAGGGTAAAGTGGCACGCCTGTGCGAGATCCACACGGCCGTGCGAATTCGCACGACCATGCTCTTCGTCGCCTCTGGTTAAGTGGCACGGCCGTGTGAATCTGCACGGCCATGCTCTTCCTTGCTTCTGGTTAAGTGGCACGGCCGTGCGAATCCGCACGGCTGTGTCTTCCTTCTGCTATGGATACACCGCACGGCCGTGTAGGATTGACACAGTCGTGTGTCAAGGGTGTTTAAACTTGTAGATCATTTTATCATATCTTAATGTAGTATTCTTGAGTTGGTGTCTTCATTAAAGTTGTAGGTCTTGAAGTTAGCTACAATTCGGTATAAAGAATAGCCCAAAACTCCAACGGACCACAAACTTATGCCTGTTTTTCTCTTTGTGTGCAGTGCAGAATTTGACACGGCCGTGTGCCAAGGCTATGTCTCATAGAAACAAACTTTAGACCTTCAATACTTGGTTTTATTTGGTTGAAGTCTTCATAAGAGTTGTAGATCTTGAAGTCATCTACATTTTGATATTTGGAACGACTCATAACTCTAACTGAGCAGAAAGTTATGGTCATTTAACTTTTTGTCTGCAGTGTTAGAAATTCCATACGACCCGGACATGACACCTTGGAAGCTCTAGACTCCACTTAAGCTTTTGTTTCTGCTCCAAATCACGTCCTATCAACAATAAAATATACAAAGAGTAGATCTCTGAACAAAAGAGTATTTATGCTGAATATATGCTAAGAGATGTGACCATGCATAGAATATACGTGAATAAAGTAAGTGAATGTGCGTCAAAATATGTATAAATGATCATAAGATCTATGTACATCAACTCACTACTTTCTTAGCTTCTTTCTTGGCTATGGTATATATTTTTAAAGTTTTTCTCATTTTTACAAATATATAATTCCTTATAAGCTATTCATTTTTTCTTCACTTTCTCTTGTACTTTCTCATTCCACCACCAAGATTCTTTACTTAGTAGTGCATGCCCCTTTGACTCACCGAGTACACTCTTAGCTACTATTTTCAACTTTAATACATCTTATCCCATGTTGTAGTAGAGTCATCATATATTTCACCTAATGCTTGTACTTCTACCTTCTTCTTAAATATATTTTGCTTCCCATCCTTTAACTTCCACAACTTAATTCTAGGAATCGTATATATTTTCTTTCTATTGATACTATGTTTGAGGCATATATCCAACACTACTAACCTATGTTAGGTAGTTAAGCTTTCTCCAGGGGCGTCTTTGCAATCTTTACAAATCTTTCTATCCTTCTTCGTAACCATAAGAAAGTCAATTTGCGATTTATTATTCCTACTTTTGAATGTGACTAAGTGTTCTTCTCTTTCCTTAAAAAACGTATTAGCTAATATAAGGTCATATGCTATCACAAAATATAATATAGTTTTCCCTTCCTCATTCCTCGTTCCAAACCCATAACTCCCATGTACTCTCTCATATTCCTCATTTTTCACTCCGACATGCCCATTTAGATTACATCCTATTAAAATTATTTTATTTGGTGGGCATGTAGTGCATATACGCTCATTTTATTTGGTCCTCCCAAAATTTTGATTTGGTAGTTTCATCTAATCCTACATGTAGTGCATATACGCTAATTATGTTCATAGTTTCTTTTACCACCTGTGGTGCATATACGCTAATTATGTTCATAATTATGGTAATCTTACAAGAGAACGCAGTGGAAAATAAAGTTAAGGAAACAATTGCTAACATAGATTGGTTTTACTTGGTTCAAAGTTTTTGACCACTTCTATTACAAGGTCTGCACTCGCTGAGTGCTTTCGTTGGACAATTCACTAATAGCTGAAACAATTACAATGATATATAGAATTGAAATTCAAGTAATTAAATACAAAAAATACCGACAACTTTGTGTTGAAGCTTGAGCATAGTCGTCGGAGTAACTTTTCGGCGTCGTAGAGAACTTTTCAGTGCAGCGTGTGAGTAAAAAAGTTGGAGCAATTGATGTATTGATACTACTGGTTGAAGATTCTTTTATAGCCCTTTCCGGGCACTTGGACCACCCCCAAGCGCTTGGACCACTGATATGGTTACGCCTCAGCGAAGCTCTATCCATCTTACCTCTATCCACTCCTGGGCGCTTAGACCACCTCCGGGCACTTGGACGCTGATGTGTGCTAGCCAATTAGAGCGTGCCAACTCAACTGCACGCATGGTTGGGTTCGACCCCATCCAGGTGCTTGGACCCACTCAGGGGGCCCGAATATTCGGGTGCCTGGACCCTTTTGGGCCGCTCGAACCTTCTTTGTCTAGCCAACTTTCAGCTTTGATTTTCTACACCATAGAGTTAGCAAAACAAGCAATAATATGAAAAATAACTATTATGAATTAGATCCTGACTTCTCAAGATTAGGATATAGTCATGGTCTCAACTTAGACTTCCAAAATGGGTCTAAATTGGATCAACACCTATAGCCCTGCTAGGGTTCATCCTCATTGGATCACTCTTCTTTAATGCTTACCTCCACTCACCTTTTGCAGACTTGACCTTGATTTTTTGACCCACCAGGTCTTCCTGCCAAATGTCCCATCTGGACTTCAGCTAGTTGTCAGATCTCGTGGACACAACTGAACTTCTTGCCATATATCAACCTATCTGGTCTTCTTGTGCTAGTTATCAGTTCTTCCAGACCTATTTAACTTTAGCCTAGTGTTAGGTCCCATCAAGTCTTTTAGTCTGGCATACTTGGTAAATATGTTAAATCACAAGTATAACTTTAACCTTTGTCATATATCAAAATCTGAGTTTGATTATTAGTACAAACTGTACCAACAAGGACAATAGTGGAGGAATAAAGTGTTTCAACTATCGAGAGATTGGTCACAGACAATCACAGTATAAAAAGGTTGCAACAAAGAAAATACTATTTCTAGAGAATGAAGATTTTGAAGATGGCATAATAGAGCTCACAGGAGACCTCGTGTATGATGAGGAGACGGTAAATGAAATGTTGTTGGAAGGAGATGTTGGGACAACATTATGTTGGATCGTAGACGTCGCTAGGGGGGGGGGGATAGCGATTAAAATTTCGAGAGTAAGCAGCGGACAAATAGACAAACCAAAGAGAACACAATGATTTACTTGGTTCAGAGCCTTTGGTGACTCCTACTCCAAGGCCCGCACACAAGGGTGCTTTCGATGGGCAATCACTAATAATTCGGTAGAGTATTACAAGCTAAGTACAGGAATTAATTAGTAAACGAAAAGGCCGACAATTATGAAAAACTAAGACAGAAAGAAAACTTGTCGGAGCTTGGCCGGATCGCCTCTTGAGCAACACACAGTAGAATAACACCTTTTTAATTGATTGTTTAATGTTGCTGGTCGAGAACCCTTAAATAGCCTGCTGGAGGCGCCTCAAAGCCCTTCCAAGGCGCCTCAAACCTGCCAAGTCAGTCGCGCGGATGAGTGCTGAATTCTTCATCGCTGATCCACTTGAAAGCGCCTCCATGCCAGTCCAAGGCGCCTCCAATAAGTGTCCAAGGCGCCTCAGGTTCACTCGAGGCACCTTCAGCTCCACCACGCAGCTAGCTCATCCCTTTGCACGTGAGGCGCCTCCAATCTCTATGGAGGCACCTCAGATACTGTTCATCCGAGGGAAAACTTTGTTCTTTTGTACCTGCAAGACATGTTAGTCCCAAAACACAAGCATATCCTGCAACATAAAGTTAGCATCATAAATAATCAGAATAGTAATTAGACTTCGTCTTCTCGAGACCGGAATCTAGTCAAGATCTCGACTTAGAGTTCCGAAATAGTTCTAAGTCGGATCGGCCCCTAAGTTTCCTTCCCAGGAACGCATCCTCATAGTAACTCCCCTCCAGTGACTTACCTCAACTTACCTGCCAGACGTCCGGTCAGCCCTTCGACCCATCTGGACTTCATGCCAACTATCCGGTCAACCCGTTTGGACTTCATGCCAACTATCCGGTCAACCCGTCGACCTAGCTGGACTTCATGTCAGCTATCCAGTCGGCCCGTTGACCTAGCTGGGCTTCATGCCAGACATCCGGTCAGCCCGTCGACCTGTCTGGACTTCTCCTACACACTCAGTCAGAGTTTTAGATCACAAATGAAACTAACTTAACTTTCTTTGTCATTCATCAAAACTTGAGTTAGACCATTAATGCTAACCGCACCAACACATTAGTGGTTCAACGTTCTTGTTTGACGCCAAAATTTATAGATGATGACTAGCTGCGGAGTAATATTTTTCATTCGACATATACCATTCTGGGCAGGTATGTTATTTTGTGATCGATGCTGGAAGTTGTGAAAATATTGTGTCTGCTGAAGCTATTCAAAAGTTAAATATTCCGACTAAAAATCACCTAAGCCTTATAAATTGACGTGGCTTAAGAAGGGGGTGAGGTATCAGTGTCTGGAAGGGCTCCTTTTTTCCATTGGTCTAAAAATATAAAGATGATGTTTAGTGTAATGTATTGTGGTAAAAGATGATAATCCTCACCCTAGGGCCCCTCTAAGATCTTCCCAAATACATTGGAAGGGAGTAAATCATGGGGGTCATTCGGTTAGCCAAGTAGCCTCCTTGGCGAGGGGCCTACCACGAGTTAAACTCCATGATTCAAACTTGAGACCCCATTGTGACAACTCCTCACCCGAGTACTAACTCGGCTACACCCATGGGGGCTATGTTTGGTGTGTTATAGTAGCTATGGATGCTTGCCACCTATTGTTAAGCAGACCTTGATAGTATGATAGAGAGATGCATCATGATAGACAAGCTAATACTTATAGTTTTGTGTTTGAAGGAGACAAATTATGCTACTACTTTGCAAATAGGCGGTGGAGCAACCAAAACCTACAGGGAAAGTGTCATCTTTATTATCCATGGCTTAGTTGGACAACGAGTTGCAAAAGGTAGAAAAGGGGTATATGTTAATAGGCAAAGAAGTGTCTAAACCTAGGACTGTTCTAGATTTAGTGACTCCACTGATTGCAGACTTTGGTTATATTTTTCCTGAAGAGTTACCAGGCGAATTGCTTCCTCCACGAGATATTTAACATTATATTGATATGGAGCCAGGAGCAGCTCCACCGCACAGATCGCATTATCGGATGAGCTTGTGTGAGCTTGAAGAATTGCAATGATAGGTTAAAGATTAGGGACATTTAAGGGAACACATGAGTCCTTGTGCTGTACTTTCTCTTTCGGTACCAAAAGGATGGATCTTGACGTATGTGTGTGGACAACATGACCATTAATAAAATCACTGACAGGTACCACTTTCCCATTCCTCATTTAGATGATTTACTTGACCAGATTAGTGGATTAGCTATGTTCACCAAATTGGATTTGAAGAGTGGGTATTATCAGATTTGCATGCATTAAGCAAGGGGATGAATGGAAAACAACTTTTAAGACTAGGGAGGGGTTGTATAAGTGACTTGTGATGCCTTTTGGTTTATCTAATACCCCTAGTACCTTTATGCGTGTTACGAATCGGTTATTACTGCCATTTATTGGTAGATTTGTTGTGGTATATTTTGATGATATTCTGATATACGGCGCGACTCTAGAACAACATTTATATCATGTGAGGGAGGTTTTTAATGTATTGCGTAGGGAAAAGTTTTATGCTATTATGAAGAAGTGTATGTTTATGGCTCCTAAGGTGTTATTTTTGGGATATATGGTTTTAGGAGCAAGTTTGGAAGTTGACAAAACTAAGATACGAGCAATAAAGGATTGACCTACGCCGATGACCTTAACAGAAGCAAGAAGTTTTCACGAGCTAACCTCGTTTTATAGGCTTTTCATTACTTTTTTCAACATCATTATGACTCCTATAGCAAATTGTTTGAAGGGTAGAAGGTTTGTGTGGATTGAGGATGCAAAGTCAGCCTTTAGATTGATTAAAGAAAGACTCACAACGATGTCGATCTTAGTACTTCTAGATTTTTCACAACCTTTTAAATTACACACAGATGCTTCTAAAGTTATTATTGGCGCAGCACTCAATCAAAACAACAGACCTGTGGAGTTTTTCAGTGAAAAGCTATCTAAAGCAAGACTTAATTACCATACTTATAATGTGGAGTTTTATGTCGTTGTGCGAGCAGTGAGGTATTAGCGTCACTATTTGTTTTACAAAGAATTTATTTTATATACAGATCATTATTCATTGAAACACCTACACCAGCAAGATAAGGTGTTACCCCTCTATGCTAGATAGGTTGCTTATTCGGAGAAGTTCACTTATGTGGTTAAACATAAAGCAAGGATTAGTAATTGGGCGGTAGATGCTTTGAGTCGCAGGAGCAGCTTTCTAGTTAATATGTGATTGAGGTGCCAAGTTTTGACTCTTTTCGTGATTTACTTGATACAATTCTTATTTTTCGGTGATACTGTAGGGCGTACAGGTTGGGAGGAAAATAGATTTTTTACTACATGACGGGTTTTTATTTAAAGGTAATCAGTTATGCATTCCAGATTATAGTCTTCGCTTAGAGATAATCAAGGAATTGCACTGGGAAGGTCATGTTGATAGGAACAGAACGTTGCACTTGGTTCAGACTTCCTAGTCTTGGCCTACATTGCGATGATAAATCGAGAAATACATGTAGAGGTGCAAAACATGTCAAGTTTCTAAGGGGATAGCCACTAATGCAGGATACATGCCTTTGCCGATCCCTTCTCAGCCTTGAGTTGATATTAACATGAATTTTGTACTAGGCTTGCCACGTACGTAGTGAGGTAGTGATTCCATCTTTGTTGCCACGTACGTAGTGAGGTAGTGATTCCATCTTTGTTGTCGTTGAAGGATTTTCATGTTATCCTGCTAGTCTAACAATTGTATTTACGAAATATTTACCAGATGATCATAAATAAGCTCGAATTAAATTGACGCCAAATTTGTTTTGTCTGTGTACATCTAAATCAACAAAGTGTAATTTCTCTGCATCAATCCATCAAAATCTATTTTTTGATGACGAACCAAATAAGAAAACCACCATTACCTATCAATGGTTCCAAACTTATAGGCGCGTTTAGTCCTTAGATTTAAATTGCAATTACCTTGTAAAAACAACTATGGCGGAATCAAAGCAAAAGCACAATGATATGCTAGGAGAATGTTCACACTTCAGTTTTCACACTGCTTGCCTAATTCAAGGACAATATGGTACATCTCAGTTTTTAAATGTCCCTGGGACAGTCTAGTGGCTAGCATATGAGGTGTTACCATCATGAGATCTGAGATAAATGTTTCTTTTTTGTGCTAATCATTATTCTAAAAGTTAGTAGCCGTCCGTGATTTACCTTCTCCGTATTGACCCTAGGACGGGTTGACAGGGACGTTGGAGGCGAGCATATCCTATTTTTATCACCAATGATATTCTTGCAAATTATAATGGTTTCATATAATCACTCTTATTTTGAATATCAATTTATTAAGACAACAATGTTTGAAGATTACGTACTGCTTCAGAAATACAAAGACTAGTGAACAAACATTGTGGAAGAGATTGACAAAGGATAATTTGAATAGCAAAACAAGTTTGAGAATTGAACATAATAGAAGATATTAACAATGGATAAGTTGGACAGCAGAACTAGAATACACACCACACCAGATCCTTTAATAAAGTCATCTTTGCATTGACAGAAAGCTCTGCTTCCTCTCTGTCAAATCATATGCCTTAAGCAAACCGGTTTGTTATTGCAAAACATTTGGGACGATTTGAATGGTTTGCTGCAATATTTTTTACCATCTCTTTTATATGCATATCACTAGTGTCCACGTGAATCTCCTTTAGCCCATGCAGATGTTCTATGCCATTGATGCTCCATCCAGGGAAAAAAAAAGACATTTTAAGAATTTCGAGGCTTTGGAGTGTACCTTCTTCGAAACTCACACACTGCCGTCGAATTTTCAGGAACTTGAGATTTGTGAACCATCTCTGATCGAAGACCAAATCCTGTTCATATCTAACGAATGAGCGAGTTTCTAGGACAAGCTTGACCAAAGTGTGGAGATTTCTCAAGACTTGCAGATCCTGGAGCTGCAGTTGTGTGTTGCACAGAGTTATCTTAACAACCTGCTTCAGAGATGCAAACCAACCAGGCAGTCCGCCAAGAATGGTTTGTATATGAAGCTTGCAGAGCAACAATGGCGGTGAAGCTACCTCATCGAGTGCCTTTTTCAAATTAACAAATGACTGTATAATTGTTAGTGATCGAAGACTGCCATTGAGCTTCGAGAGCAGGGGATTAATCTCCTTCAGCATTCCATGTGATACATCATAATCACCAAAACAGATGCTAAGCATCTCGAGGTTGACAAGCTCACCAATCTCCTGTAGCAACTGCACATCATCATCAACACTTGCCGTTCCAAACGCGCGAAGTCCTTTCAACTTTCTTATTTCTTTCGGGACCTTCAAGTTTATGAAAGTAGGATTTCTACAAAAACGACCAGCAAGCAGATAAACCAGTTTTTGGAGTTTGACGATGGTATTGGGTAGTTCTTTAATAGCATTTCCTCTTATATCCAAAAACTCTAGATTCTGCAAATCTCCTATTGAATCTGGCAATTCAGATAATTCAGTATTTCTTAGAGACAAGTACTTCAAAAGAAGCAACTTGGAAAAGCTCTTGCGGTGGAAATGATAAACTGCTGTACATCCTTCCAGGTCAATTGCCCTCAACAGCCTATGTTTTCTATAATCCTTCAGTGGTGGTACATCCTCACCAAATGAAGTGAAGGATCGGAGGTGGGATAGATCAGTGTTAGGCACTAGTCCACTGCTTCCTTCATGCGATGATAAGCGTCTTATCTTCTGATATTGCGGCAGATTCGTGGGGTGCTCATTCAGTAGCACTGCAAAGTTCACCTTTCTTGAAATCGAGATTATGACTTCGAGCATCATGTCATGGACACGGCCGGATTTCACTGTCCCATTATAATTGAATTTTGATGGCTGCACCAAGCTGCGACTCACCAACTCGTTGAAGCAGCGCTCGGCGACTTTCTCAGCGGGGAAGCTGCCTACGTCACTCACAATCCCTTCAGCAATCCACCGTCTCATCAGACGCTTCCGATCAATCTCATAATCCTCAGGGAAGATGCCTAAGAACAAGAAGCAAGGCTTGAGATCGTAAGGCAAGTCATTGTAACTCAAACCTAGTATCTGATCTATCTTCGACAGCTTTTTATTAGTTTGTATCTCCAAACTAAATTGGTCGCGCAATTCTTTCCATTCCTCAAATTTATTATCAGGCTTGGAAGCTAGAAGACCTCCGATTGTCACAATCGCAAGTGGCAGTCCATCGCACTTTTGCACGATTTCTCTGCCAATATTTTGTAGCTCTGGAGGACAATTATAGTCAGGTGCATCAAATACTTTTCTACAGAATAACTCCCAAGATTTCTCGGGTGATAAAGGAGAGATTTTAAATATAAATTGACGATTACGAGAACAACTTGTATATGCCACATCCTCAATGCGGGTGGTGACTATGACCCTACTTCCTTCTATACCTTGTGGTAATGCAATGCTCAAGCTTTCCCATGCTTCAATGCTCCAAACGTCATCAAGAACAAGCAAATACCTCTTTCCATGGAGATGGTCTCTGATAGTCTGCACCAGTTGCAACTCGTCCATCATGTTCAGAAGTTGCTCAGTGTTCAAACGGGCATCTTGGCACCCAGAAACATCTCGGATTTGTTTCTCGTTGACGGAAATTTGTCGAATAATCTTTTTGAGAAGCTCTTTGATATTGTAATTTTGTGACACTGTGATCCAAGCTCGAGATTGGAAGTGGCCTTCGACGATAATAAGATCGTCATAGGCAGTCTTAGCCAAAGTTGTCTTTCCTAAACCACCGAAGCCGACGAGAGAAATCACTGTAAGCTGGGGACAGTTCCCGTCCATCACCCACCCGGTGATCTTATCTCTACTATGGTTGATGCCCACGAGTTGAGCTTTCTCTACAAAGTGGCTGATGATCCGTGGATCGGAGTATCTGTCGGTCATGTCCAAGCCGGTGGCGGTGCCAGAGATTGTAGCTTCATTTGGGTGAAAATAGCGATCGTGCCTTCTTTTAATATCTTCTACTTGAACCTTCAATTTCTTGATCTCTGAAGCTATGCTATGGCGATCTTTCAATAATTTTATGCTGCGAAGGAAGTACTTGAAAAAACCTTGTGTCGATCGGAGACGGCAATCGAACTCATCGATCGAGTCTTCGGCATCGTAGGCCACCTCACTCAGTTCCTGCGCCCAGTTATTCAGTTCAACATCCAGCTTGCGCCTGCTTGATATGGCCGTCAAGAAAGAAGTGATGCTTTTGTGCTCGGCAACTATGTATCGAACGTCATCTTCAACTCCGGCCAGCAACGCAGCTTCTTCCTCTAGCATCTTCCCTAGTTTTCCTGCGATGGACTGAAAGGAGAAGAGCACAAGCTTCGTAGCTATCGCTGTCTCCATGCTGCCAATCTCCGTCCGGCTGTTGTTAGGAAGAAAGATGAATGAATGATAAGTCAAGCTGACAACTCAGGTCTCCTAATTGTTTTAAGGGAGCGGCTATCCATAGCCATACCCTATGGATTACTAACACACCGCATAAAATTCCTATATTATCCTTTCTAAAAACCCTAAATACAGACAAAACCTTAACATCATCTTCCTACCCGCGAATTTTGCCGTCGCTCCTACCTGTGTCATTTTCGCCGTCGCCTTCACCATTTTTGCCGTCTCTCCCTCTCATCTCTCCACTTGGGCAACTCGATTTCCAGCCGGATTAAACAATGTTAGTGCTCGTTCAAATAATTATATTGTTTTTGTTAGATTTTATGTTTAGGTTTCAAGTGTTCATGAAAACCTCTCGAATTTCAGTCATACGTCGTTCTTCCCTGATTTGTCGCTTGTTCATCTACAATATGCCGAACGCACCAGGATCTGTTTGATCATGGTTTACCAAATGCAACACAATGTGTTTAATCAATGAACGCCGAATGAAACACTAAACATTCGGCCTCCAACAGTTGAACACCAACATATTTGTTCGGTTGTGTGTTGCCAAACACATTGTGTTTTGTTCTATTTTGAGTGGCCAAACATCTCTGTTTCTTTTCAATACATGTTGGTTGTATATCTAATTCACTTGTTTCTTATGTGCAGTAAAAATATTGAAAACATTTTCAAGGAGGAATATACCAATGACTTCTGATAGAAAGCATCGACAAGAGAGACTTGCACGAGAGGTACAATAATCACAAATACCCCAAGAAGAAGTACTACAACAAGAAGATATGCATAAAGAGGTACCACTACAAGAAGATTACATGAAAAGGTACCTCCACAAGAAAATTTATCATCATGAATGAATGAGGGTGAAGGAGAGCATGATCCCATTGGAGGGAATAATGAAGATGATAAAATATTACGCGAACCATTTCCAGGTGGTCAACATGATCCATCACTGTTGTGGGATTTTAAAATGCATATATAACTATCTTTGTAACGCCTGAAAATTCTCAAAATGATTTTTGGAAATATTCTATGATTTTTCTGGAATTTTAGAATATTTTTAGGGAATTTTTAGAGTAGCGGAAGTAGCAAAAATAAATGAAGTCGTAAAATAGCCTACGCGAGTTTTGAACCCGAGACCTATTGGGTCCTACGACTTATAGCAGACTCTAGTAACCAAGTGAACCCAGCAGGGCCGTGCTAAAAAGGAAGGGAAACAATTATATTTATATTTGAGTTGGGTGAATTTAACCACTTAATATAAATAGGAAATTAAAAGAGGAATTATTAGATTTTATTCGTGACTTTCCTCCTCCTCACCCTAACCTCACGCCGCCCCCTCTCTCCTCTTTCTCTCTCGGCGCACCAAGCAAAGGCTAGGGTTCCGCCCCTAGGCTCTAGGAGCACCTTCCCGCGACGACCCCGACACGAGGATGCTTCCCTTCGCGAGAGGAACACGTGGACACGGGAAAATCGTCGAGAAGATCGTCTCCACCGGGAATTTAGCGATTTGAATCGTAAGAAACCTAGCACAGGAGGTAAGAAACCCCTCACCTGCAGTATAAGTAGCTTTCGTATGAATTTTAAGCTTCAGTTTAGTAGTATGTAGACTTTCGGCACAAAGGATGCGAACTAGCGCATACCAAGTGTTCGAATAAATTGTTAGCACAGTTAAAATGCAACTTAGGCATTTTATTAGCTTAGATAAATGCAATGGAAGCATTTTCACAGCTTATTTAGTCTTGCTACAACTTTTATAGGACTAGATGTCCAATGGGTGGGCTCCCACAATCGCCTCTAGGTTCAGACAACCTAGCTCTAGGTTCAGATAACCTAGAATGAGCAAGACAAGTAATAATTAGCTATGTTCAGTATTTTACTTTTTCAGTGGCACTGTACTGGATTAGATATCCCTTGGGTTGGGCTCCTATAGTCGTCCCTAGGTTCAGCTAACCTAGTAAACCCTACTAGATTCGGAATTTGTAACCCCGAGTTTAGTTAGGGATGCGCGCACAGCAAGTACAGTTGCTGGGCCCAAACAGCAACATGATTATGTATTTTCACTTATTATATATAGTTTTCAAACTCTCACAAGATTGTTATGTGAATGCAGTATAGCCTCAGCATTAGTCTACCATTAGCTTAGCTCAGCTTTCTGTATCAGATTAGTTCTCCTATTGATACAATGTGATAGTTATGATTAGCTTTATTGCCATGATTAGTTCGATTTCTATGTGTTGTGTGCCATGCCAGGCTTAGCATATTCAGTAAACATATATTTCAAATAGCATGTTTTCAAAGCATAAATTGCATCGTATGCATGTTTTGTGAGGTAGATGATTTCTTACTAAGCATAAAGCTTACAGATACTCTTTTCTTATACTGCAGATAAAGGTAAAGGAAAGATGGACTAGCGGAGGCTGGAGGGCAATGCGATGAAGATGTGTGTAGATGGAACTTGGAATAAAGACCTTGGAGGAACTAGAAATAAATCTGAAACTTTAACATTTTATTAAGTTGTTACTTTCCTTATTTCAGTTATTTTAATGCTATGAGTCATGAAAGACCTGGTTAGATTGTTAGTGTTCCTGCTTAGAATGTCGGTTAGTGTTATTGGGATGTTTATGGTCATGTTAGAACTTGTGTGTGTGAATTTGGCACGAAACAATTTCTGATCATGTTACCTGTCCGTGGTTATTATCTTGTATGACTTGGTCCCTCTATTCTTGATATCTAGATTGATCAATGAGGCATAGACCGTGTCATCCTCTTATCAACCTTTGTGTTTCTTGATCTCTAAGTAGACACACTCAATCAAATAAGTTCAATATCTCATATTGACTCATTTACGCATGACCATGCTTTCTTGTGTCCTACTGATCAAGGGACCCACAGATATCGCTTCCGTCATATGGAAGGGATAGATCCAATTTACATCACTCACATCCCTCCGCATAATTCATTGCATACCCAGTGATCGACTTTATTGTCCACCCTGTTACAGGTGACGTTTGACAATACTAAAGTACACAACTCTTTATGTAGGGAACCGTAGTGACTTCAGGTCTATGGACTATTCATACCAATAGTCACATGAGAATGTTTATGACACTCATATAACGATCCATGAAACATTCTCATGGTGGGTCATTCAGTATATATTTTCTAATATATACCTATGTATCAATCTGATATCTCATATCCATGACTTGTGAGATTAAGTCATCCGTTGACCTACATGCTAGTCTCAACGCATTAATTTTGTCCTTGTATATTAATACACAACTAAGAATAGTTAAGAGTAGTGTTCTCTACAACATCTCACTATCAATTCAACTAATTGATATACTGTAGATAAGAACCTACTGCACAAGGACATTATTATACTTATTCAATCGACACTGAATTAAAATAAATATAATAACCAACTTTACCTTTTATTAATAATGATGTATGATACAAAATGAACCCTTTTCAATCATCTCATAATTGGTACTAGGGCTTATACTAACATAAAGTTGAGTATAAGAACTATTAAAATGAAAAATATCGAAAACAATAAGAAAAGCTTGAGCTGCAGGCTGTCGAAGAATCTTTGCAGCGTCGCAGGAGCAGAGCGCAACAGAGCAGTTATTAGAAGAAGTTGTGTTTTTGATGCTTCGTGGAGGCTTTCTTTTATAGGCATGCTCCGGCCACCCGGATCCCTTCCGGGTGCCCAGATTGTGATGTAGGTTCGGCTAACCAGCGCGCTCCATGTTACGATGCAATAAGTCTTTGCCTTCCGAGTGCCTGGACCGATTCCAGGCGCTCGGACCAACTCTAGGCGCCCTTACCAATTTCTGGTGCCCAGACCAACTCCGGGTGCCCGGATCCCTTCCGGGCGCCCGGACCACCATTTTTCAGAGACTCGTTTCCCTATAAGAAAATGTTAGTCCGAGGTAAAATAAAGTTACCCTGCAAAATAAAGTGTTAGCATAATTTATAATCAAACAGAGTAGTAATTAGATTCTGTCTCACTAAGATCGGAATCTAGTCTCGATCTCAACTTAGATTTTCGAAATAGTTCTAAGTTGGATCGATGCCTACTGTTCCCTCAAATGGGGAATGCGTCCTCACCAAGTCACTCCCCTCCAGTGAGTTACCTTAACTTATCTGCTAGACATCCGATCAACCCATCGACCAATCTGGACCTCGTGCCAGCTATCAGGTCGATCCGTCGACCTAGCTGGACTTCATGCCAGACATCCAGTCAGCCCGTTAATCAGTCTGGACTTTGTGCCAGCTATCAGGTCAGCCCGTCGACCTAGCTGGACTTCATGCCAACTATCAGGTCAGTCCATCAACCTAGCTAGACTTCTCCTGCACACTTAGTAAACATGTTAGATCATAATGAAACTAACTTAACCTATTTTGTTATTTATCAAAACTTGATTTAAACCGTTAGTGCTAACCGCACCAACAGGCACAACACCTTGAAGAACAACAGGCTCTGGTCAGACAACTTGTAGATGAATTGGGATAGCACGGTGATTCGCCCTATCAGCCGTTGGGCTTCCTTCACGCTTCGGGGCGGAGGCATGTCTTGTAGTGCTTTCACCTTATTTGGATTTACCTCGATGCCTCGTTCGGTGATAATATAACCTAGGAATCACCCGCTCTTTGCGCCAAACAGGCATTTGTTCGAGTTCAGCTTTATGCCATAAGCTCTCAGGGTTCAACAGGTCTCCTCAATATCTACGCATAGATCAGTAGCTCGAAGGAATTTTATTAATATATTGTCGACATATACCTCTATGTTTCGGCTGATCTGCCGTCGGAACACCTTGTTCATAAGCCTTTGATAGGTGGCGCCCACATTCTTGAGTCTGAATGGCATGACATTGTAGCATAACGTCTCGTCGGCCATGATACAATTGATCTTTTCTTGATCTTCTAGGGCGAGCGATACTTGGTGGTAGCCTTGACAAGCATCGAGCATGAAGATTAGCTCGTAGCCTGCAGAAGAGTCCATCATCTAGTCTATCCGTGGCACTGGATAGAAATCCTTCGGGCATGACTTGTTTAAATCACGGAAGTCGATGTAGACCCGCCATTTATTGGCCGACTTAGAGACCAACACGATGTTAGCGAGCCAACTCAAGCATTGAACTTCTTGAATGTGGCCGACCTCCAGCAGTTTCTCTATCTCCACTCGGATGATCAGGTTCTGTTCTACGACGAAGTCACATTTTCTTTGCTTCACCGGCCGAGCGTCCAGTTGGACATGAAGCTCATGATGAAATACGCTCAGTGAGATGCCAAGGAGCTCATGTGTCGACCATGTGAACACATCATGATTTTTTCTTAGGCAGGCGATTAACTCTACCTTCTTCTCATTCTCCAAGTCAACGACGACAAAAGTGGTTACGTCCGTCCGGCTGGGGTGAATCTAAACAACCTCTTTTTCTTTATAGATGAGCGCGGGAGGCTTCTCAGTGATAGTGTTCACCTCCAAGCATGGATTCTTCCAAGCGGCCTTGGCTTCCGACTTGTCCATCTCGATGTAACATTACTGAGCGGCCAACTGGTCGCCTCTGACTTCCCCCATCCTATCATTCACTGGGAATTTAATCTTCTGGTTGTATGTGGACACTACTACTCAGAACTCGTTGAGGGCCGGCCGACCCAGGATGGCATTATAGGCAGACGGTGCATCCACCACAATGAAGTTTGTGGTCCTAGTTCTTCTCAGTGGCTCTTCTCCGAGTGAGATGGCTAGCTTGGCTTGTCCAAGCGGCAACCCTTTGTTTCCCGTGAACCCGTAGAGCGGGGTCGTCATAGGCAATAGCTCACTTCGATCCATTTGCAATTGATCAAATGCCTTCTTGAAGATAATGTTCACTAAACTCCCTGTGTCAACAAAAGTTCGATGAATAGTATAATTGGTGATTAACGCTCAGATGATCAACGCGTCGTCATGAGGGATCTGCACCCCCTTAAGGTCCCTTGGGCCAAAAATTATTTCAGGTCCCTCAACCCTTTACTTGCTGCATTCGACCGTGTGGATCTTGAATCGCCTGGCGTGTGACTTTCTGGCTCGGTTAGAATCACCATCGGTAGGCCCACCGACGATCATTCATATCTCTCTTCGGGCGGTGTTGCTTTTGTTTTCTTCTTCCCGAGTTAAGGCTTTGTTCTACTCAGCAGACTCTCAGGCGGGAGCTACATTATCTCTCCGCTTGGGTTGACTGTGGCTGCGTTCGGACGCCCTTCTTTCATCTTCTCGCCGCCCTTCTTTCATCTTCTCACCGCCCTGAAGATCGATGCTTGTGGCGCCGCTCAGGTGAGGGAGACCGATGACTCTACCCTCTAGGAGCCAGTTGGCTTACGATCAGTGTCAGATCGTAGAAGTCGCATGTGTTATGCATCACCGACTGGTGGAAAGAGTAAAACATCGACGTCCATACCTTGCCCTTTACGGCCTTTGGCCGGCTGGCCATCACATGCCGTGCGACATGTGTTATGGTCTTCTCGTGCAGCCGTGCTCTTTCCACCCTTGGTCCTCTGGGTGGTTGGTGGTTGTTCGGTGGTCGTCGTTCGGATGCCGCCATGGGTTTGGTCGGTGCCTCCTTCTTTCTCATCGTCTGGGCTTCTTCCAAGTTTATATACTCGGTGGCCTTATTGAGTGGGTGGTCGAAATCCCTGGGCGACTTCCTGATGAGCGACCGGAAGAACTCTCTTTTGATGAGCCCCTGGGTGAAGGTGTTCACCAGCGTCTCAGAGGAGACCGATGGAATGCCCATGACCACCTGATTAAAGTACTTGATGTTGGCTCTGAGTGCTTCCTTTGACCCCTTCTTTAGGGCAAAGAGGATGACGCTTGTCTTCTGATGGCGTTGGCTACTAGCGAAGTGATGCAAGAAAGCAGCTCAAAAGTCTTTTAAGCTACGTATTGATCCATTTGGTAGTCGTCTGAACCAACATTGCGCCGATCCGGAGAGAGTGGTGAGGAAGACTCGACACTTCACCCCTTCTGTAAACTGATGGAGTGTAGCCGCATTGTCGAACTTATCCAGATGGCCATCTGGGTCAGTCATTCCATTATATTCCCTGATCGCCACCGGAGTAGTGTCTGGGCAGAGGGTCATGCAAGATCTTCTGAGAGAACTGTTGATTGACTCGCTCGGGCGAAGCATCATTTCTAGGCGCTTTGCCCTTCCATGCATCCTGAACGGGCATGTCATGTAAAATATGGTACACAAATAATAAGGTTATTTGAGAAATAATCTTAACGGAATTTTTAGGAATTTTTTTAAAAAAAATTGAAAATTTTTCGGAGCTCGTATGGTGTATTTGGAGGGAATGCATTTATAGGCTTGGGAAAAGCTTGTTTGGAATACCCAAAGATGGGAGTTGATTGAGGAATTAAACCTAGGGTTTAATTAAAATACCTAAGTTCATTTTTTTTTATTTCCTCTCCTACCTCGCCGATTTCCCTTCCCCCCGATCTTCTCCCCTCTCTGCGCCAAACCCAAGCTCTTCATCTTCCCCAACTAATGCCACCTTCCGACGCCTCTTCCTCTTCTCTTCCTTTTTCTTCTCTTCTCTTCTCACCGCCACACACAACCATCCTAATTTCTTCCTTCTTCCGTTCCCTAACCTCACCTCTTCCCTCATTGTCGACGTTGTCGGCCAACACGTGCAGACACCATCGGCTGCTGTGGGTCGATGCAGAGCATAGGCATCACCGTTTACCCCTTCGAGACATGCCCTAGCTTCCATCATGACGGTGACTCCCGATCCGCCGATTTCCACTTTCTTCCTCGGCCATCTCAACACAGACCCACCCCGACACCACCGCCAACCAAGCTTCTTCTTTCCTCTTCTCCCAAGTTGATCTTGTTGCCAACTAATCAGTAGGTGCCGTCGGTGCAGGAAAGGGGAATCAACGCACGAATGTGAGCAATCTGCCCCGTACCCGATCTAACCCCAGTAATTGACGATGCCCTGTGCCATGAGCAGCTAACACCAATACCTAATTCCTTCGTCCTTTGCTCCCGTAAGCAACCAGTTCAAGGTAAATTATGTTTGAGGATTAGTTTGCATTTTAGTGATGGATTGGTCAATGTGGATGTGTTGATTTTTGATTTAGGGCTTTCGAATTTACTGTGGTGATCTTGTTTCAGCTGAGGATTGGAAAGAAGGAGGTTGTTAAGGTTAGATTTTATGTCAAACATTGATCCGATCAATGAATGTATTGGAATTAGTTTAGAATGTGTTATTATGTGGGGTTGTGATTCTTTATGGATGGCTTAGGGTTTTTTGATTGTAATTGGATTTAGGTAGCTATTAATGTATGAAGGGATTTTGGTTGAAATTGTATTATTTGTTGCAGGATACTAGTTGGAGACATATCCTGACGTGGAGATAGTTTAGGATGATCTTCTTTTTGAGGTGGGGTACCTATGACTTATCTTTTTGATATTGTCATTTGATATGCTTAGTAGGTTATAACTAGTAGTAATAGTTATATTTTTATCTGCTTGGTATGTCACTACTTGGTACCTGTAGTATGCTCATTTTGTGATCTGTTATGAATTTATGTTTATATCCTCTTGATTCTTGCCATGTGTACTTATGTAGTGACATACAATGCATTACCGGATACAGGTCTAGCTACTAGATATACTTGGCATGTGTACCTAGTTTATTACTTGACATATGCACCTAGGTTTATTTTCTAGCATGTGTACCTAGATCATTATTTTGGACTTGGTTTCCTTTCTAGTACACATTATGAGGAGGCTAGTATTTTTCAGGATTTACATGCTTTAGTGTCATACACCATTTTGCATGATTACATGCTGAGTGATTGTCGGCTCTATTGTTGTTGAGCACATCACCAGTTACATGATCGCACACACAACCACTCATGGGATAGTGGTTTATCAGGCAGGGTGTGTGGCAGTTTTGCTCTGTCAAGATCCGTTGATCCGCTCATGGGTAGTATTGACTACAGCATGGTAGTGGGCAGGGATCCCTCTTCTTGACTATGACACAGGGAGATGAGAGCTTTGGCTCCCCCACTTTGTTTGGGGTAGGAGGATAGGTGTACTCCGACAGCATCCTATCCACTCGATCACTCAGGAGTAGTGATGGCAGAGTGCACAGTTGTCATAGCCCTACCCACTCAATCTTACCATCGCGTGTGAGGTGGCTGACTGATGTCAGGGGTGACCATGTCATTTGCATAATATACATGGATTGCATTTATTGCTTGTGATTGCTTTATATTGGATGTTGCATTTTTGTGGTTGCATTGATTGACATGCATACAAGAGACATGAGATATTTGGTCTGACGACCCTTATATCCGGATAGGACGTCCTGGTGAGTATAGCTTCTTTGCTTGTTCAGTTTTCACATTTCCTGTTATTGATCAGGAGACTGTACTCCATAATTATTACTGTTAGATATATCTTACTATGCATGTCAGTTCGATACCCGTTGATTTGATGAACTCACTCCGTTGATTTATTTTCCTATTTCAGGTTAAATCTGTCAGGAGGTTCCAGTCGCTAGTCCCCACTCCGCATCTTGATAGTTTTCAGTCTTTTTTTTCTTGTTATGTGTATACATACTTGATGTGTGTGCCTTGCACTTGTGGATTTTATATCATGATTTGGGTATGCTACCCATGTTTTCCGCTGCAAAGGTTTTCTGTTATGAGTTGTGTTTTCCTCGTTGTAGTGGAGTAGGTTTTTATTAAACTGCGTGGTTGTGATTGTCAGCCGGAGGCTGTACTATATAAAATGCGTGGATTGTCTATTTAATTATTGCATATGTTCCGGCCGTGTTGGTTGAGGATTGAGAGACCCTGAGGGTTGTGTAGTTAAGTTTCAGATTGTCACCCGTACAGGGGAGATGCTGTCGAAATTTCATCGGTAGGGACTCCTTTGGGGCGTGACAATTTATTTGGTATCAGAGCGATGTTTTGCGAGTTAATCTGGGTAGTTTTAGATTTATATGGAGTTCTGTCAATTTTCATGTTTTGGAATTTCAAGGTATTCTTTGATAAGGTCATATTGGGGACTTGGCAGCGATGGAACATCTCCAGACGACAAATAGGTAAAATGGTTAATTTTATGATTTTGGCATTGTAGTAATTCCTAGTTAATAATCTAATAGATATGAAGCGATATACACAGGTTTCCACTTCAAGACGTGGTGCAGGACGACCACGCAAGAGGGCATTGGAATCTCTGGTGACAGAGTCACCAGAGAGGTCTGCTGGGATCGAGCTTGTTTGTCAGGACAAACACTTCATGGTACTACGGGCACGTCGGGCTCTCAGATTTTGACGGTTCCTTCTTCAGAGCTACCCATCTTGACCGTACCCGTCAGACCCACCCTTACAACGTCCACTATTGATGTGCGTAAATATTATGATTGTTTATGCACATTTTAACACACATTCACTTGCTTTA
The DNA here is from genome assembly GCF_018446385.1 of Zingiber officinale. Classification (NCBI taxonomy): domain Eukaryota; kingdom Viridiplantae; phylum Streptophyta; class Magnoliopsida; order Zingiberales; family Zingiberaceae; genus Zingiber; species Zingiber officinale. The sequence continues at coordinate 87,777,210 of NC_055988.1, forward strand.
TACGTATATATTCTTTGTATGATCGCCTCTTTTATTATGTACTCATCATATATACTCTTTTGTTCGGATATCTGCTCTTTGTTTGGTTTTATGTTGACAGGGACAACTTTCAAAGCAAAAACAGCGATTGTTGATGCACCGGAATGAGCCAAAGAACACGACCGTGCAAGATTTCACAACCGTGTGGCCAAACAGAAGAGGAGCAGTGCATGGTCGTGCAACCCTTGCACGGCCGTGCGGCCAACCAAAGGCAAATCAGAGCATGACCGTGCCCCCCACGACCGAAGCCAAGCAAGGAACGACCGTTCAACCCTACACGGCCGTCTCCCAAGAGTCGAGCCCGAAGTTCACACGGTCATGCCAAGTGGCACGGTGGTGCAGTGCGACCAGAGATAAGAAAGGGCAAGACCGTGCCATATCAGCACGGCCATGCCGCCGCAGCCGTGCCCTAGCCTATAAAAGGGTTTTAACCCTTCTTCTCAAGGGGAAAGCACGGAGAAGCGAGCCGTCAGTAGGAGAATCACTTTGGTGCCATTCCACGTCATCCAGGACATCGGTCCAGCGATCTTTCATCACTACAACAACTCCAAAAGCAAAGGATTGGATTCGAAGATCACTCGTCGTTATTGGATAAGCATGCTTCTCCTTTCTTTCTTCGTGTTTGAGAATTGTATGTTTAAATACATTATTTCTTCGGATTTTTCTCCGGCATCTATGGAATAGAGTCCTTGTTCTAGGATGAGGAAGTAATTGTGGATTGGTTTTGATGTAAAACTCATATTTGTGCTTTATTTCATTGGATGATTTCACTTGCTTTGTTTCGACTACTTGATCTCTGTATCGTGTTAATTGATTGTGTAGGAATTGCCAACCTCATAGGGGAAATAGCTTAGATTGTACACCCAAGGGGCCCTAGTGACAGGGGTAACCCGTTCACGGACATCTAGGATACTTCCTTGAAAGGAGAGGCAACTTCTCGACGAGGAAGTAAGAAACCAAACTTAGCTCCTTATTTCTATCCTTAATAACACCAATTAGAGTTGCGTTCTTGTGATCTACCAAGGTGCCCTAGTGACAGGGGTTAACCGTAACAGGATTTCATAGGGATCTTCTTTATTTGGTACTTAAGGATAGTTGCTTTAGCTTCCGGCGAATGCATGCTGATGGACAATGAGTATAGGATATTATGTGATTCATCAAACCACCACAATGAAACCGAATTCCTAGAACTCTTCATAAACCCAGTTAATTACTTCCTCGTTGCTAGTTCTCGTTTCCACTCCCCAATCTATTTTCTTTACACAACTTACAACCATCGATAGTTTAGCTAATTTTAAGTGAATCATTGCTAGTGCTTATAACTAGTCCTCGTGGGATCGATAATCTTTATTACTGACGACGAATCTGTGCACTTACGGTTTGTAATAAGTTTTTGGCGCCGTTGCCGGGGACTGCGTCTATAACATTAGATAAGATCATATCGGATTAGACTAGGCTTTGTTTTTCTTTATTTTCTGCATTTTAATTAAAATGTAAAAAAATTTATTTAACTCTTTTCCTTACTGTATTTCATTTTATTTTATTTGCTTAATATTCCATATCTTGTTATTGCATGTGAAGAGCTAACCTTTCAGGACAACTTCTACCGTTCGATCCAGAGATCGATAGGGCTTTCTTGAGAAGAAGAAACTTACAGAAAGTATTTCAAGCTACACAAGAATCTTCAGAGATGGATGACAAACTGTTGAAGGATTACGCAACACCTTATGCACGAGGGGTTCAGTCTAGCATCACTCAACCTCCAATTAAAGCTAACAATTTTGAAATCAAGCCTGCAGTAATTCACATGGTCCAACAGAATTAATTCAGAGGAGGACCGCACGATGATCCAAATCATCACTTAGAGCTTTTCTACGAGATCTGTGGCACTATGAAAGTGAACGGGGTCCCTCCAGAATCAGTTAGATTACTTCTTTTTGGATTCTCCCTGAAAGACAGAGCCAAGCACTGGCTGAATTCTCTTCTAGCAAACAGCATAATATCTTGGGAGCAATGTGAGCAAAAATTTCTGGACAAATTTTACCCGTTAAGCAAAACTGCCCACATGAGAAATTTGATCACAAGCTTCAAGCAGATAGACTTAGAATCATTATTTGAAGCCTGGGACAGATTCAAAAGTATGCTGAGACAGTGCCCCCATCATGGCCTTGAGAAATGGTTGGTTCTACACACATTCTACAATGAAATCAACTATCACACGAAGGTATCTCTAGATTCTACAGTAGGAGCACTGATGAACAAGAGCCTTGATAAAGCTGAAGAGATCATAGAGAATGTGGCACAGAACCACCATCAGTGGGCAACTGAAAGATCTAGTGGTTCTTTCTTAGGAAATCCAATAAAGGCATCAGAAAAATACAATGTAGATGTAGTCACGCTCATGTCTGCAAAGCTGGATGCTCTGACCAAGAAGCTTGAGGCCATGGGAAATAACACATCCAATGCAATAGTATGTGTTTACGACACTTGCGGAAGTACAGATCACGCTCAAGATACTTGCCCCCTTGGGCCAATACAAGCACAGATAAATCAACTTGAGCAATGTGATGTAATAGTCAGTTACAATCAGAAGCAAAATAATTCGTACTCCAACACAAACAACCTTGGATAGAGGAACCACCCAAATTTCTCATACCGAAATAATCAGGACCAAGGACCAGCACATCAAAGCTACCAACCTGGGCAACAGAGCTACTCATCTGGACAACAAACTTATCAACAACAACAACCTTCACAACTATCCAAAATCAAAAAGATGCTTGAAGAAGCTCTCTCAGAGCAGAAAGAGATGAAAAATGAGATCAAGCAACTAACTCAAAGGTTGGAAAATTCTGAAAAACATCAAAAGATGCAAGACAGCCAGATAACCCAGATAGCCCAGTCCTTTTCAAGAGCACAGGGAACATTTCTAGGAAAGCCTGATATAAACCCGGTGGAACACTGCAACCGCATCGAGCTGAGGAGCGGACGAACTTTGGGAGATCCCTAGATCACTACGCAGAAAGGACTTGACTTAGAGGAAAATCCCTCTCCCTTCATGCTAAATCAGATCCAAAACAAAGATAGAGAGGAGATCACCAAGAAGGTGGAAGTAACTCTTCAAGCTCCCTCACAAAGTCAGACAATATCTTTCCCTTAGAAACTGATAGCGCCTCAAAAGGATGAAGAGTTCAACCAATTCCTGAAGAAGATTAAGGAAATTTACGTAGAAGTACCATTGATAGATGCACTGCACCAAATGCCGAAGTTCACAAAATTTTTAAAGGGAATTTTATCTAACAGAAGACAGAAGGGCGACTTTGAGACTGTAGCATTGACAGAGAACTGCAGCGCTCTACTTACGACAAATATTCCACCAAAACTTCAAGATCCAGGAAGTTTTTCAATACCTTGCAAAATTGATTCTGAACTCATACAGAAAGCTTTCTGCGATTTGGGAGCCAGCATTAGCCTACTTCCGTATTCGTTGTGTAAGAAGCTAGGACTCCAGAACATAAAACTAACCACTATGGCATTGCAATTAGCTGACCATTCATGCAGATATCCAATGGAAATAGTGGAAGACATGCTAGTAGAAGTAGACGGATGCATCGTTCCCACAGATTTCATTGTCTTGGATATGGAGGAGGATCCAAAGATACCCATCATCCTTGGGAAACCATTTCTTGCCACTGCTGGAGCTCTCATTGATGTGAAGAGTCATAAGTTATCCTTGGAGATTGGCAAAGAAAGGTTAGAATTTGATTTATTTGATTCTTCTAACTGCATCTCCTCTTCTCAGGGAAACTCTAGCAAGACAAACATACACAGAGCTGAGGAATACAGTTTCCAGGAGAGGTCCTCTCCAGCAAGCAATAAGAAGTACATTTGTCCTGCACGAGCAAAACTTAAGGTGCAGACTGGAGCATCGACCCTAGGAGGAGAGCCGTGCTTCCATGGGTTTAGACCACACTGACTGAAACGGGGTCGAGCTAAAGACCTAAAACAAACGCTTATTGGGAGGCAACCCAAGGGTTTTTCATTTTGATTCATTATTTCATTTAGTTAAGTTGAGCATTATTTCTTTATTTTTGGGTATTTGTTTTCAGGATGTGTATAGACTCCACGAGCTGGCCGTGAGCATTTCATGGGCGTGGAGGCATCGGAGGAGCCCAAATGACGAAAGGCGAGTCACCATGAGCTTAAAGGACTCGGCCGTGTGATCTCACACGACCATGTGAAGCCAACAGGGGGACAAAGGACATTGGTCGTGCAACCTTGCATGGTCATGTGGCTTGTGCAAAGAAGAGAAGTGCACGGGCCGTGCCAATCAGCACGACCGTGCGAGATCACCAGTGAAGAAAGAGACAATGGTCATGCCAATTGGCACGATCGTACGAACAATGCAGAGAGGAAGAGAGCATGGGTCGTGCCATCCGGCACGAACATGCAACTTTGGTCGAGGGGAGAAGAGAGGAGGTCGTGCCAATTGGCACGGTTGTGTGGAATCTCAACTCACCAGGCCGTGTCTATAAGACACGGTCGTGTGCCGCCAACTCCTCTAAAAAGGGAACCCTAACTCTCATCTCCTTCTCTCCCAAAAGCTTTCTCCTCACCACCACACCTCATCAAACCTCAATCCCCACCTTTGAAGCTCATCTTTGCTTAGATCTACCTCTAGATCTAATACTTCTTCAGGCCACAACTCCGAAAAGAGAGAAGCAACGCCCCTATTTTGCTTCTTTCTCCTCCTCGTCCCTCCACAAAATCCATCCCCACTTACATCTTGCACATCATGTCGCAAATCTTGAAGAGACTTCGTCGAGGAAGTAGTGGATCTGGTGAAGAAAATGAGCCGAGGGGCGACAAAGGCAAGGGGAAGGGTTCTTCTTCGTCTTCTTCTTCTTCTTCTTCTTCTTCTTCTTCTTCTTCAAAAGGCAAGGAAAAAAGGGTGGCACGCGACGAATGTAACGAAAACAAGTTCAATATTATTTTTAGACATCATGAGCATAAAGCTAGATTTGATACCCTTGTCGCTAGGAAAATTATATACACTAGATATATGGATCCCTCTACTTTAGATATGCTAGGAATTAGGGATGACGTAGATTGAATGATTGGTTCATTAGACTGGGAGAACATTATGTACACCCATTCATCGACTTACCCCCGCCTAGTCCTTGAATTTTTGAGTTCAATTGATGTTAAATTTTCATCTGAGGATGACTACGTAGGAGTCATAACTTTTAGATTAATGAATAAAGAAGTTCGGTGGACATTTAGCGATTTTAATAATTGTTTTGGTTTACCTACTGGTGGTGCCCGTAAATTTGATGATTAGATGAAATGGAATGAATTTTGGATGTCAATAACCGGATTAGAGACTCATTACGAACCTTCTAGAGCTAAGGCATCCCGCATGCAAAACCCGACCTTTAGATACCTTCATCGAGTGATGAGCAAAATGATCTTTGGTCGAGGAGAGAGTGATGGGGTGGTTAGAAAGGTAGAGCTCTATTCTCTTTAGGCGATGTTGAATAGAGTGGATTTTGATTCTGGATTTCATTTCCTACAAAATTTGTTGAGGGCAGCTAAAGCATCTTCGGGGATGATAGTGTTTGGTGGATTGATCACCGAAATAGCACTCGATCTGGGTTGTGAGCTTGATGGATTAGAAGTCATTCATGGTAATGACAAGATCGACATCGATTCTTATCTTTCAATGAAAATAATTTGTAGGGACAAGAATGGGTTCGCCTTCCCTAGAAACACTGGTTTTCCATTACCCCTTCCTTGTCCCGAGCGCACTTCAGTTCGTAACCCCGCGAACTGGGTGATTACTGACTTAATCCTCGAGAATGTTCCCTCCTTTGTAGAGGACACTGAGTACCATCAAGAGCCCTCGTCATCAGGATTTCCACAACCTTCCGGATATCCAGAACCTCCTAGGCACTCTTTTGCCTATGGTACGAGTGTTAGAATGTATACTAAAAGTCTAACTTTTTGTAAACATTTATTTAAAAATAAGAATCACATTGGTCAAATGTCTACGTTTATATGCTAAATGTAGTTGTTCATTTGATTGAAGATAACATGGTGTGTGGTGTCACACACAGAAGATTATGTTATCAGTTCCTTATAAATTATAAATAGTTGCTCACGACTAAGATGGAAAGGAACAAACCATTGGAATAGTCGTAGTGTAATTTGGTATTAGTTTATCTTGACTATAAAATTACACTAGTACACTCTGAGTATATTGAGTAGGACCACTTGAGGTAGTTTCTTTTTATATTGACTATATAAATGAACAAGACCTCTGTTATTATGGAAGTGTGTGCTCTTAATCATGATATAATAACAAGCACGTATATTTAATATTTATTTCTTTAATTTATCAAAGGGTGAGATTTAGTTCGTTAAATCAATAGGTCTGATAAGTTGGAAAATGATATTATTTATATGGTATGTTGTTGATTATAGAAGGAAACTATGTCCTAGTGATCTAGGTTGATGATATCCCCAAGAGGAGCTCATAAGGATTGTCATGTAAACCCTATAGGTGGACTTAGTTTGACATGATAATAAGGTTGAGTGGGACTACTCTTGGAGCTAGATATTAATTGAGTTGTTAGTAACTCATTTAATTAATAGACATTTGATATCTTAAACACAGGGAGACTAACACACTCATGATAATAAGGAACCCATATAGTAATATGTGATTGGTGCGGTAGTTCAATAATAACTCTTTAGTGGTATGAGTTATTATTGATGAACTTAAGTTGGATGTTTGGGGCGAACACGGGAAGCTTAAGTTCATCAGGAGAGCAAAACCAATTCCTCTTCTCGGTCCCTGTTATAGCCTCTTATTTATAAAGTTTTATATCCACCTAAGGCCCAACATCTTACCCATCTAATGTGGCCAGCCAAGCTATGCTTGGAGCCAAGCTAGGGCCGGCCAAATTGAATCAAGGTGGGATCCAAGATGTGGCCGGCCTAGCTTGAAGCCCAAGCTTAGGTGGTCGGCCACATTAAAATGAAAGGGATATTTTATTTTAAAATCTTTTTTTATGTGGGAGCCATGATTTTAAAAGAGAGTTTTAAAATTAAATCTTTCCTTTTATAGTTTCTACAAGGGATTAAGAGAAAGGTTTGATATCTTTCCTTATTTGTAGTTAATAGGAAAATTTTAATTTTGGAGAAAACTTTCCTTAATTGTAATCATCCACATGTTTTAAAAGAGAGATTTTAATTTATAAAAGTTTCCTTTTATAACCAACCATGAAGGAATTTTAAAATAGAAAATTTTTATTTTAAAAAATTCTGGAAATAAATAAGGAAGTTTTAATTTTGTGTTTAAAATTTTCCTTATTTGGAGCTTTCGATATTGTTCTTCTATTGAGGTCTTCGTAGTTAAACCTAGGTTACTTAAGAAGTTAAATATCCGATTTCTTTGAAAGGTTTTAACTAGGCAATGGTAGATGCTCCCATACCCAAGAAAGCCATGTGCCTCGCCACGTTTGTCTTGGAAGCCAATCATTGAAATAGATATTTGATAACTTCTATAATATGGTTTAATTTAAGAATAACACATTGGTTAAATTTGGAGTAAGAATGTTAAGCATCATTCCCAATCCAAATTTAACTTCTGAAGGACAACTTGGATTAATTATGTTAAGTTCTGTTTGTAATCCAAGTCGAACTTCAGCAGAGCACAAGGGTAGCTAGGAAAGTTCTATGCTTGTATAAAATTTTTGTACAGACGAACTAGAGTGGTCTCCAGGTATATCAACTAACAACGGAACCCTCTAGATTTGTTTTTTTTGACTTCCGTGCCTCCCTAGAATCCCTTCATGAGATGCAAAATACCCAACAATAATTGTTGGAGGGTCTCTTTAAGTTATCTGATGACCAGTTTAGGGAGGTACAAGATCATTTTCGGATTACTAGAGATTTCCATAGTCAAGTGTGTTAGAATGTATACTAGAAGCCTAGCTTTTTGTAAACATCTATTTTGAAATAAAAGAATCACATTGGTCAAATGTTACATTTATTTGTTAAATGTAGTTGTTTAATTAATTTATATTGTAAATAACATGGTGTGTGATGTCACACACAGAAGATCATGTTATCAGTTCATTATAAATTATAAACAGTTGCTCACGACTAAGATGGAAAGGAATAAACCGTTGGAATAGCCGTAGTGTAATTAGGTATTAGTTTATCTTGACTAATAAATTATACTAGTACACTCTAAATGTATTGAGTAGGACCATTTAAGGTAACTTCTTTTTATACTGACTTAATAAAAGAACGAGACCTTAGTTATTATGGAAGTGTGTGCTCTTAATCCTGATATAATAACAAGCACATATATTTAGTATTTATTTCTTTGATTTATCAAAGGATGAGATTTAGCTTAATAAATCAATAGACCCAATAAGTTGGGAAATGATATTACTTATAGTGTGTGTTGTTGATTATAGAAGGAAACTGTGTCCTAGTAATCAAGGTTGATAATGTCCCCAAGAGGAGCTCATAAGGATTGTCATGTTAAACCCTGCAGGTGGACTTAGTCCGACATGACGATAAGGTTGAGTGGTACTACTTTTGGACTAAGACATTAATTAAAATGAGTTGTTAGTAACTCAATTAATTAGTGGACATTCGACATCTTAAACACAGGGAGACTAACACACTCATAATAAGAAAGAGCCCAAAACGTAATTTGGGATTGGTGTGGTAGTTCAATAATAATTCTTTAGTGTTATGAATTATTATTGATGAAATTAAGTTGGGTGTTCGGGGCGAACACGGGAAGCTTAATTTTATCGGGAGACCAAAACCAATTCCTCCTCTCGGTCTCTATCGTAGCCTCTTGTATATAGAGAATTATACCAACCTATACCCACCTTCTTATGTAAAATTTGGCAATTAAATAATAAGGGTTATTGGAGTAATAACCTTATAGGATTTTTCAGGAATTTTTAGAAATTTTCTGAAAATTTTCGGAGCCCGTTTGACGTATTTTAAGGGGATAAATTTATAGGCTACATGAAAGCATGTTTAGAGATCCCTAAAATGGGAGTTGATTGAGCAATACACTTAGGTTTTAATTTCCCTAAACCTAAGTTCAAAATTATATAAACCTAATACTATTACCGTGCCCTAGCCCTAGCCTCCTTCTCTCGATTCCTCCCCCTCCTCTCTTGCGTCGCCGCCAACCGCCTCGGTCCGACACCGATCACCAACCACCCGTGCGCCGAACCACTCCTCTTCGGTCTCTGCAAAGAGCCGCCGACCTCGACGCTGAGATCCACGATCGACCACCTCTTCTCCTTCTTCCCTCTCCATTTTTGTGCGGCCGTGGAGCACCACCTGATCAAGAGGCAAGCCTCATCGGCCAGCATCCGATGCCGTCCAATAGACCTCCAGCCAGCTAAGAGCCGCCCTAACGCTGATGAGAGGTGAAAAGGGTTTACCCTTAACGCCGACGAGAGGTGAAAAGGGGTTTACCCTTCTCTGCATCGTTACTGCCCAATAGCGCCGACCCTCTTTCGGCTGCGGACACCGAGCACCCATTGCCAGCTGAGCCCTAGATCAGTCCTACTCGCGTCGTCGCCACCGTGAGTTGGTCGTCGGTGTTGTCGTGCAGAGGTTTCTTCCTCTTCCTCTCCATTTTTCCCATGTCGCTCTGTGCCCTAATTTCTAATTCCGCCCTTGTGCAGTTCTTTGACACAGATCGCGTCATCGCACTGTGAGCTGTCTACACAGCTCTGTCAACCACCAGTTATTCTTCTATTCTTAAGCCCTCTTGGTCCCATGAGAAGCTTTCGGCCAGAATCTCCAAGGAGAATTGGTCCGATAAGATTTAGCAAGTGTTACCAATCCGACCGGAAGTGATGGATTAATTGAGGGTAAGATCTCTGGTATAAAAGGTTATTGATCGGTAAATTTGGTTTAATTTCATACATGGAGTGTTTGTTGTTGTATGGTTAGAGTGGCCTAATCCTATATTGTTAGTTTATGTCTTTCTTGGATTAAAGTGAAACATGTGAAGGAAGAGTTTGAATCAATTTAACTTGATTAGTAGTTGATACCAGGATTATGATCCTTAGTTGTGCCTCGTGTCTTGTATTTGTAGGATTCGAGTTGGACGTAAACTTTTGGACCTATTGGAGACGGTTGACACGATCCACAGTTAAAGGCGGGTACTTCTTGCTTTGTTTCTTTTAGTACTTTAACCTTGGTGCATGAACTATTGTTGATAAAAAAAAATTATTTTTACCTTGACTCCACTCTTATTTTCCTGCGCTTGATACTTCCACGCGATCTTTGAGAAATTCGTTTCCATATCTATACAGTCTCTTGTTGTCCATGATCAGTAGCAGATACTAGATACCATGGTTGTATGCTTTGATTGTTGTTTATTTATGTATTATATTGAATATGCTGGCTTCATGTAGCATACCTAATTTTCTGCTTATATTTGTATGATGACTATTGCATTTGGCGCATCATGTCATGACATGCATGTCAACGACCAATTCTCCCTTGCAATCGAGAGAGTCGTTGACCAGGGCCGCATCCTCGGCCACTCGAGAGAGTGGTAGCTGGAGTTGATGCCGCTTGTCCTGTCGTGTCGCACTCGACCACTCATGGAGAGTAGTAGCTGGAGTTACGAGCAGAAGGGACCCTCGTCGCAGATGTAGCTAGTTAGCTACTATGCAACTGTCCCCTCGACCACTCGTGAGAGTGGTAGCTGGAGTGGTGTACAGTCTGTCACTGACCCGACCTCTCGACCATACAGGGGTCATGGTGCAGAGAGGTGGGCAGGAGTGACCATCCGTGCATACGCTGTTTGTTATTATACTTGCTTTGGCTGCTGCTGTTTATATCTGCTGATTGCTTACTTATGCTGCTGTTGCTTTCTTATGGTGATATGCTCACATAGGTTGAGATATATACCTGAGGTATGTGTTTAGATACTGGTTTTCTTATTAGTAATATACCTTACATGTTACCTTGTAGTTATGAGCAGTACTGTAGCAGATTAGTATCATTTTTGACCTTCTATACCTAGCCTAGGATATGGTTTCAGGTATGAGCATTTATTTTGATTTTGTTTTAGTATATGCTATTTCCTTTATGAGACTGTATACTCTTGGCTCACTTGCTAGTTGTATGTTATGTTCATGCACTATCTTTCTTTACCCGCTGAGTTCCAATACTCACCACCCCACAAAATGGTTTTCTTTCGCCAGGTAGCAGTAGACGATTCATGGATGCTTAGAGAGATGCCAGCTGCCAGTCCTACGTCATACTCGAGGATAGTTTTCTTTTTGGTTTTGTTATCGTTCGGGTGGTATGTTGATTTTGTGTATTTTGCTTTTCAATAAGTCGATATGAGTTTTGGAGTCAAGTCTGGTAATTGCATGTATTTTTGTTAGTGTCGTTGTTGGTCTTACGTTCGTATTATTTTGTGTTTTCCGCTGCGTTTACTTTCAGCCATGTGGGCTGTTATTATATATTGCGTGGTTGTGTGTTTTTCATTTCTGTCCAGCCGAGTGGGTTGTATCTTTTAAACTGCGTGGTTGTGTGCTTATATCCCGCTGTGTGGGTTGTGGATTATGTTTATATGTTGAGTATGTATGCATTTATTGCTTCAGATTGTCACCGGTACAGGGGAGATGCTGCCGAATTTTTGTCTGGCAGGGACTCCTCTAGGGGTGTGACATCTTACCAACTCTTTGGTGGCCGGCCAAGCTAGCTTGGATCCCAAGCTAGGGCCAACCAAGACCCAAAAATTGAGCCAAGTAAGGGGCCGGCCAATGCTTGGAGTCCAAGCATGTGTGGCCGGCCCTAAGGAAATTAAAAGGATTTTTATTTTAAAAATTTTCTTATGTGGATTCCTTGGTTTTTAAAAGAGAGTTTAAAATTTGAATCTTTCCTTTAATAAGATTCTACAAAAGATTAAGAAAAGATTTGATATCTTTCCTTATTTGTAGATTGAAAGGAAGATTTTAATTTTGATAAAACTTTCCGTCTTTGTAACCATGTTCATGATTTAAAAACAGAGTTTTAAAATTAAATATTTCATTTTATAAGTTTCTACAAAAGATTAAGAAAAGATTTGATATCTTTCCTTATTTGTAGATTGAAAGGAGATTTTAATTTTAGAGAAAACTTTCCTTTTTGGAAATCATCCACATATTTAAAAGAAAGATTTTAATTTATAAAATTTCATTTTATAACCAACCATGAAGGGAAAAATTAATAGAGAAATTTTTATTAAAAATTTCTCTAAACAAATTAGGAAGTTTTAATTCTTGTGATTGAAACTTTCCTTTTTTTGGAGATATGAGGTGACCGACCATGTTGAGATAAGAAAAGGAAATTGGTTTTAATTGATTGAATTTTCCTTTTCATGACAAAGAAATTAAGGAAGATTTTATTTAAATTTTCCTTATTTGCCAAGACCAAGGAATATAAAAGAGGGGGTAGGGGTGCCTTCATGAGACAATAACTCTATTCTATTCTCCTCCTCTCTTCCTTGGTGTGGTCGACCCTTCTAGTTCTTCCTTCTCCTTTTTCTTTCTTCTCTTTTGGCCGAACCTCTTCATCCTTTGGAGCTTGGAAGGTGGCTGGATCTTTCTTGGAGAAGGAGGAAAAGGAGGCTTTGTTTCTAGCATCCCTTGGAGCTTGGTGGTGGTGGCCGAACCTCTACATCTCTTGGAGACTTGGTGGTGGCCGAAACTAGCTTGGAGAAGAAGGACCTTGGGTGGTTCTCATCTCGGTAGATCGTTGCCCGCACAACATCTGAGATAAGAAGAGGAATACGGTAGAAGATCAAGAGGTCGTTGTATGCAAAGAAAGGTATAACTAGTAATTATTTTCCGTATCATGCTAGTTTTTCTTTGTATGAATTCCAAACACAAGAGACATATAATTCTAGATTTTCGGATTAGATATTCGAAGTTGTGTTTTTTTTTGTTTTGATTTTCGAATTTGTGATTCGATTGTTCCTTTTGGTTAAACCTAGAGTTATATAAGGAAATTAAATATTAGATTTCTTTAAAAGGCATTGTCTAGGCGGTGGTGGATGATCCCATACCCAAGAAGGTCTAGTGCCTCGCCATGTAGTCCTGGAAGCTAATTTTAGAAATTAATATTTAATTGAATTTATAACATAGGTGGATTTAGATTAATAATGTTAATCATCGTTTGCGATCCAAGTTTAAACCATTAAGAACAGATAAGTTAAATTTGGAATTAATAATGTTAAGTTCCATTTGCGATTCCGAATTTAATTTCTAAAGAACACAATAGGTTGTTAGGAAAGGTTCGACACTTGTACAAAATTTTTGTACAGTGGAACTGGTATGATCTTCCTAGGACCAACCAACAAAGTGTTAGGATTTGTACAGGACTATGTGTTAGAGTGTATACTAAAAGCCTAGCTTTTTGTAAACATTTATTTTGAAATAAAGAATCACATTGGTCAAATATTTACATTTATAGGCTAAATGTAATTGTTCATTTAATTTATATTGTAGATAACATGATATGTGGTGTCACACACAGAAGATCATGTTATTAGTTCCTTATAAATTATAAAAAGTTGCTCACGACTAAGATAAAAAGGAACAAACCATTGAAATAGTCATAGTGTAATTTGGTATTAGTTTATCTTAATTATAAAATTACACTAGTATACTTTGAGTGTATTGAGTAGGACCATTTGAGATAGTTTCTTTTTATACTGCCTATATAAAAGAACAAAGACCTCTGTTATTATGGAAGTGTGTGCTCCTAATCATGATATAATAACAAGCACATATACTTAATATTTATTTCTTTAATTTATCAAAGGGTGAGATTTAGTTCATTAAATCAAGAGGCCCGATAAGTTGGGAAATAATATTATTTATATAGTGTGTTGTTGATTATAGAATGAAACTGTGTCCTATTAATCTCGGTTGATAATGTCCCCAAGGGGAGCTCATAAGGATTGTCATGTAAACTCTGCAGGTGGACTTAGTCCGACATGACAATAAGGTTGAGTGGTACTACTCTTGGAATTAGATATTAATTAAGTGAGTTGTCAGTAACTCATTTAATTAGTGGGCATTCGATATCTTAAACACAGGGAGACTAACACACTCATGATAAGAAGGAGCCCATATAGTAATATGGGATTGGTGCGGTAGTTCAATAATAATTCTTTAGTGGTATGAATTATTATTGATGAAATTAAGTTGGGTGTTCGGACCGAACACGGGAAGCTTAATTTCATCGGGAGACCAAAGCCAATTCCTTCTCTCGGTCCCTGACGTAGCTTCTTATTTATAAAGTCTTATACCCACTAAAACCCAACTTCTTAGCCATCCTTAGGTGGCCGGCCAAGCCAAGCTTGGAGCTCAAGCTTGGACCGGCCAAGCCAAAGGATGGAGCCAAGTTATGGTGGCCAGCCAAGCTTGGAGCCCAAGCTTAGGTGGCCGACCACAATAATTAAAAGAGATTTTAATTTTTAAAATCTTTCCTTATGTGGAAGCCATGATTTTAAAAGAGAGTTTTAAAATTAAATCTTTCCTTTTATAGTTTCTACAAGGGATTAAGAGAAAGGTTTGATATCTTTCCTTATTTATAGTTAAAAGGAAGATTTTAATTTTGGAGAAAACTTTCCTTAATTGTAAATCATCCATATGTTTAAAAGATAGATTTTAATTTATAAAAGTTTCCTTTTATAACCAACCATGAAGGGATTTTAAAATAGAAATTTTTATTTTAAAATTTTCGGAAACAAATAAGGAAGTTTTAATTTTGTGTTTAAAACTTTCCTTGTTTGGAGCTCTATGAGGTGGCCGGCCATTGGAAGATTAAAAGGAAATTTTAATTAAATTTTCCTTTTTATTCATTGGCAAGGAAAATAAGGAAGTTTTAATTATAATTAAATTTCCTTATTTGTCAAGACCAAGGATTATAAAAGAGAGGGAGGGGGTTGCCCCATGATAACACATCTTCTATTCTTCTCTCTTTTCTTCCTTGGTGGCTGGCCCTTGTCCCTTCCTCTTCTCCTCTTTCTTTTCTTTGGTGGTAGGCGACATCAACCCTAGAGGAATCCTTGGTGGCCGGTTCATGCTTGGAGAAGAAGGAGAGAAAGGAAGCGTTGTTTTCTAGCATCCCTTGGAGCTTGGTTGGTGGCTGAAGTTCTTCATCTCTAGGACATTGTTGTGGCCGAAACTTGGAAGGAAGGAGGCTTTGGTGGAGTCTCATCTCGGTAGATCGTCGCCCACACGACGTCCGAGATAAGAAGAGGAATACGAAAGAAGATCGTGAGGTCTATAAGCTATAAAAGGTATAACTAGTTATTAGTTTTCCGCATCATAACTAGTTCATCCTTTTATATAGATCTTGAAATACCAAACACAAAAGGCTATAGATTCTAGTTTATCGTTTTTGTTATCGATTTTTTGTTTTGATTTCATGTTTTGATATTGTGCTTCTATTGAGGTCTTCGTAGTTAAACCTAGGTTACTTGAGAAGTTAAATATCCGATTTCTTTATAAGGCTTTGACTAGGCAGTGGTGGATGCTCCCATACCCAAGAAGGCCATGTGCCTCATCACGTTTGTCCTGGAAGCCGATCATTGAAATAGATATTTGATAACTTCTGTAATATGATTTAATTTGACAAGAACACATCGGTTAAATTTAGAGTAAGAATGTTAAGTATCGTTCCCAATCCAAATTTAACTTCTGAAGGACAACTTGGATTACTAATGTTAAGTTCTATTTGCAATCCAAGTTGAACTTCAGTAGAGCACAAGGGTAGTTAGGAAAGTTCCATGCTTGTACAAAATTTTTGTACAGGGAAATAGAATGGTCTCCAGGTATAGCAACCAACAATTGGTATCAGAGCTAGGGTTAGCCTCTGTGTGTTTGATTTCCAGTTTAATTATGCACATGTCATACATAATTTAGGTAATATAATAGTAGGATGTGTAAATAGATTAACTCTGTGGTTGTAGACTCCAACTATTATGGCTTAATGTGATTTATGTGTGATTGGACCCTCGGACATGTTGAGGGTATTTTATATGTGTGCATGATTGTATTATAAAATACAGCAGGAGCTGTATTAGATTTAGGATTTTTATTTTGTTCGATCTAGACTTTATGTACATTCCTTTGTGGAATATAGAATCGATAAATGTAAAATTCTATTTTTGTCACGGATCGTATCCTTGCGAGGTGTGGTGCTATTTGAGAACCAGAGGCACAGCGGACAAGGAAGCTCGATGGACACGGTGACATAAGCCCTAGGGCTGGCGGCTAGAGTTGACGACTGCTAGGGCTGGCGGCACACGGAGGACAGTGATGGAAAAAGGCCATAATAGTTGGAAAATTAATTTTTCATATTTATTGCTTTTATTTACTGTGATGTGTGGGATGTGTGCTTGCATGTTAAAATTTCTCACTTTAAATAACTAAGTGGGAGAGGAATTTTTAGATAAATTCCACGGTCTCCATTACTGGTTTGTAAGTGATGCAAACAAACTTGCGTGTTGGCTCTGAGTACCTTCCTCCACAACGGATGAGTTTGTTTGCGGGTCACTAGATCAAACTTTCTTTTATGGATGATTATAGGAAATTATTTAGGAGCATGTGTTCTTCTCCAACTGAAGGGGCACAATCAGACTAAGTATCAAGTAATGGTATACACTTAGGCACATTTAATAGTATCCTTCCCAATAAAGTCACTGCTATTATTTGTGTGATCAAAGGAAAACCAACTATTAATTTTATTTGTCATAAAGTTAGGATGACAAGATAATAAAATTAATGGGTAAAACCTCCTCTTACAAATGTTTGAATTTGTATACGTCCACACTAACGTGGCATGCAAAATTCACGGTGTTTTGAGGTGTTGGTAAATTTAAATAATATTATTTGAGGAATTAATATTATTCTAAATTTAAAGTCTTGACCAAAGTTCATTTTGTGATTCTTAGAATTTCAAATGGCCTTCAACCCACTTGCTGTTATTCTCAAGGAGAATAAATTTACTGGTCCCAACTATATAGATTGGAAACGAAACCTGGACATTGTCCTAACTGTTGAAGGCCATAAGTTTGTATTGTTAGAGGTCTGCCCAAATGTGCCTAATGGCGATTCTAGTGAAGAGGAGATTAAGTATCATATGAAATGGGTCAAGGCAGACGAGATGGCGCGGTGTTATATTTTGACATCTATGTCAAATGTGCTGCAACATCAGCATCAGGCCATGGTCGCAACCTATGATATGATGCACAATCTCAAGGAACTCTTTGGACACCAGAGTCGGGCTGCTAGGCAAGAGGCTATGAGAAATTTGATGACAGCTACCATGACTGAGGGGACACCCGTAAGGGATCATATCCTCAAGATGATGGCTTACTTGAACGAGATACAAATCCTTGGAGCTGAAATCGATGGGGAAACCCAGGTCGATATTATTCTCCAGACGTTGGCCAAAAGTTTTGAGCAGTTTCTCTTGAACTACAATATGAATAAGAGGACTTATTCATTAGCGGAACTGCTGACAGAACTTCAAGCAGCAGAAGGGATATTTCGTCACAATTCTTAAATTCACTTTACTGAAAATGTTTCTACTTCTAAATCGAAAGGCTAGAAGAAGAAGAAATAGGCTGGCTCAGCAAAGAAAGTGAATAGATCTCTAGGTACTAGACCAAAAGCTGGAGTGAAGAAGCTGAAGGGCAAGTGCTTCATTTACAAGCAGTCAGGACATTGGAAGGCGGGCTGTCCTCGTAGGAAAGAGAACAATAAAGGTATATCTTATTCTCTAGTAGTTGAAACATATTTAGCGGTGTTATCTACCGACACCTGGTGTGTAGATACAGGGGTCACTGATCATGTCTGCAATTCATTGCAAGGGTTCCAAGAAATCCGTCGACTATATGAAGGAGAGATAACCGTCTACATGGGCAATGCTACTAAAGTGGTGGCTGTTGTAGTGGGAGATGTCTACTTATCATTTGGTAGGAATAGAACTTTGATTTTGAGAAATTATCTTTATGTACCAACTTTTAGAAAGAATTTAATTTCAGTTTCTAAACTGTTTGTGGATGGATATTCTGTTTCTTTTGATGACAAAGTAGTTATCAAGAAAAATAGGGTTATTATCTGTTCTGATACATTAGTAGGTAATTTGTATACTCTAAATCCAATTTCTCCCACAAAGCAACGAATGAAAATTAATAACACATCTTCTAATTCTAATAAGAGAAAAGAACCTTTGGAAATGAACCAAACATATCTTTAGCATCTAAGGCTTGATCATATTAATTTAAGTAGGATTCAAAGGCTTATAGCCAATGGACTTTTGGGTTCATTGGTGTTGGAAAACTTTCCAACCTGTGAATCTTGCTTGGAAGGTAAAATGACCAAGAGACCTTTTAAGGCCAAGGGGGTATAGAGCCAAAGATGTGCTGGAACTAGTTCATTCTGATTTGTGTGGTCCTATGTCTATCCAGGCAAGAGGTGGTTTCGAATATTTTGTCTCTTTTATAGATGACTATTCGAGATATGAGTACATTTACTTGATGCACCACAAGTCTGAGTGCTTTGATAAGTTCAAAGAGTACAAGGCTGATGTGGAGAAACGTCATGGTAAAAGTATCAAAACACTACAGTCTGATCGTGATGGCGAATACCTCTTAGGAGAGTTTAGGAATTACTTATCAGAGGCTGGGATTCAATCCCAACTGTCTGCACTTGGTACACCCCAACAGAATGGTGTGGCAGAATAAAGGAATAGGACTCTTATGGAAATGGTTAGAGCGATGATGAGTTATTCAGAATTGCCAAATTTGTTTTGGAGATATGCTTTGGAAACAATAGTGTACATTTTGAATATGGTACCTTCTAAATCAGTACCCTTTACTCCCATAGAATTGTGGAACGGGCATAAGCCTAGTTTGAAACATATTCGGATTTGGGGTATCCAGCATATGTGCTGAAGGGAGATACTGACAAGTTGGAATCACGTATAGAAGTTTGTCTGTTTGTAGGATATCCTAAAGGAATGAAAGGCGGTTTGTTTTATAATCCTAAAAGTCAAAAGATCATTGTTAGCACCAATGCTCGATTTTTAGAGGAAGATTATGTAATGAACCATAACCCCATGAGTGAAATTGTTCTAGAGGAAATTAGAGAGGACACGTCTAGTCTAGAACCAACAGTACAAGATGAAGTACCACAAGAAACTGCAACACGTGTCACAAATGATACACAGTTACAGACATGGTTGTTAGGCAACCTGAAAGATTCATGTTTTTGGGAGAATCTTCGGACTTGATCCCTGGTGAACATGAACTTGATCCCCGGTCATATGACGAAGCACTCCAAGATAAAGATGCAGCATCTTGGCAAAGAGCGATGAATTCTGAAATAGAATCTATGTATTCTAATAAGGCCTGGGAGCTTGTAGAACCACCAAATAGTGTAAAAGACATTAGATGTAAGTGGATCTACAAAAGGAAAAGAGGGACAGACGGGAAGGTGGAAACCTTCAAAGCAAGGCTTGTTGCAAAAGGGTATACTCAGAAAGAGGGAGTCGATTATGAGGAAACCTTTTCTCTGGTAGTCATGCTTAAGTCTATTCGGATTCTTTTATCTATTGCCGCTCATATGGATTATGAGGTTTGGCAAATGGATGTCAAGACAACTTTCCTTAATGGAAGTCTTGAAGAAAACATCCATATGAAGCAACTAGAGGGGTTCATAGCAAAGGGCAAAGAGCATCTAATTTGTAAGCTAAATAGGTCTATTTATGGACTGAAGCAAGCTTCAAGATCTTGGAACATCCGATTTAATGAAGTAATCCAGTCTTATGGATTTATTCAGTGTCCAGATGAGTCTTGTGTATATAAGAAGTGTGACGGAAACGTAGTGGTATTTCTTGTACTATACGTAGATGATATTTTGTTAATTGGCAACAATGTCAAAGTGTTGTCAGACGTAAGGGTATGGTTGTCCAAACAATTCGATATGAAGGAATTGGGAGAATGTACACATATTCTTAGGATCAAAGAAATAAGGGATCGTAAGAAAAGGATGTTGTGCTTGTCCCAAGCTTCATATATTGATACAATCCTTGCTCATTTTAGCATGCAAAACTTCAAGAAAGATTTTTTTACCTTTTAGGCATAGAGTAGCTTTATCTAAAGAGATGTCTCTGAAGACATCAAAGGAGATAGAGGACATGAAGGTAGTTCCTTATGCTTCGGCTATCGGAAGCCTAATGTATGCAATGCTATGTACGAGACCGAATATCTGCTTTGCCGTGGGCATGGTTAGCAGATTTCAAAGTAATCCTGGACAGGGACATTAGACTGCTGTAAAGCATATATTGAAGTACCTGAGAAGGACTAGAGATTATATGCTAGTTTACCAATCAGATGATTTGCTCCCTGTGGGTTACACGGATTCTGACTTCCAATCAGATAGGGATAATAGTAAATATACCTCAGGTTATGTGTTTACTTTAGGAGGTAGAGCCATAGCATGGAGGAGTGTTAAGAAGAAATGCGTATCAGACTCCACCAGGGAAGCTGAGTATGGGGCAGCCTCTGAGGAAGCCAAAGAAGTAGTATAGCTCAGGAACATTTTGATGGACTTAGATGTGGTTCCCGTTTTGTCCAAAATTATCACAATTTATTGTGATAATAGTGGTGCAGTAGCAAACTCGAAGGAACCACGAGCCCATAAGGCGAGTAAACACATTGAGTGCAAGTACCACCTGATACGAGACATCGTAAAGCAAGGAGAAGTTGTTGTTGTTGGAGTGTATACTAAAAGCCTAGCTTTTATAAATATTTTTTTTTGAAATAAAAGAATCACATTGGTCAATATCTACATTTATTTGTTAAATGTAATTGTTCAATTAATTTATATAGTAGACAACATGGTGTGTGGTGTCACACACAGAAGATCATGTTGACGGTTCTTTATAAATTATAAACAGTTGCTCATGACTAAGATGGAAAGGAACAAACCATCAGAATAGTCGTAGTGTAATTAAGTATTAGTTTATCTTGATTAATAAATTACACTGGTACACTCTAAGTGTATTGAGTAGGACCATTTAGGTAAGTTCTTTTTGTACTGACTCAATAAAAGAACTAAACCTTAGTTATTATGGAAGTGTGTGCTCTTAATTCTAATATAATAACAAGCACATGTATTTAATATTTATTTCTTTGACTTATCAAAGGGTGAGGTTTAGCTCGATAAATCAATATGCCCGATAAGTTGGGAAATGATATTACTTACAGTGTGTGTTGTTGATTATAGAAGGAATTTGTGTCCTAGTTATCTAGGTTGATAATGTCCCCAAGAGGAGCTCATAAGGATTGTCATGTTAAACCCTGCAGGTGGACTAAGTCCGACATGACAATGAAGTTGAGTGGTACTACTCTTGGAGCTAGATATTAATTAAGTGAGTTGTCAGTAACTTATTTAATTAGTGGACATTTGTTATCTTAAACACAGGAAGACTAACACACTCATGATAAGAAGGAGCCCATAATGTAATTTGGGATTGGTGCGGTAGTGCGATAATAACTCTCTAGTGGAATGAGTTATTATCGATGAACTTGAGTTGTGTGTTCGGGGCGAACACGGGATACTCAAGCTCATCGGAAGGCCAAAACCAATTTCTCCTCTAGGTCCCTGTCGTAGCCTCATTATAGCCTCAACTCCATCCAAATATAAGGCTCTTCTTGGTGTCCAAGAAGGGGGCCGGTCCAATGCTTGGTGACCAAGCAAGGGCCGGCCACATCCTCTTCTATAGGGGCCGGCCCTTTGCTTGGTGATCAAGCATGAAGGGGCCGGCCACAATAATTCAAAAGTGGAGGGTTGTTTTGAATTTTTAGAATCTTCTCTTTGTAGAAAATTATAAGTTTTAAAAGAGAGATTTTAATTTTTAAAACTTTCCTTATTTGAATTAGGCCACATATTTTAATAGAGAGTTTTAAAAGTTTTAAAACTTTCCTTTTTTAACCATCCTCATGGTTTAAGAAAAAAAAGGAAGATAAGTTTTAAAATTAAATTTTCTATCATCATGTTAAAAAAGAAAATTTTATAAGAGAAGTTTTAAATTTTAAAACATGGTTTTAATTTTTAGAACTTTCCTTTTTTAACTCCTACTTTAGGAAAGAGAGCTTGTAAAATTTTATAAGAGTTTTTCTTCTTGTAAAATTTTATAAAAAAAATATTTTCTTTTTCCCTTAATGAGGTGGCCGGCCACCTTGCTTGGTGCCCAAGCAAGGGGCCGGCCATAATTAAAATAAAAATAAAATCATCATCAATTGATTTGGTGATTGATTCAATCAAGAGGAAAGAAAAGGAAAAATAAAAAGGGAAAAGGAAAAACTAGAGGATGATTTTATTTTTTGTCAAAAGTTTTTCCTTATTTGCCTTGGGCAAGTAATATAAAAGAAGGGGTGAGGAGGCTTCATGAGACACAACAATTCTTATTCTCTTGCTTGGAGACCCTCTTGGTGTGGCCGGCCCTCTCCCTTCTCTTTTCCCTTTTGCTCTCTTCTCCTTGGTGGTGGTGGTGGCCGGATTTTAGAAGAAGAGGAAGAAGCTTTTGGGTGGTGTTCATCTTGGAGGATCATCGCCCACACGACGTCCAAGGCGAGGCGAGGAATACGGCAGAAGATCTTGAGGTCGTTAGCTTACAAAGAGAAGGTATAACTAGTAATTTTCTTAAGCATCATACTAATTATTTTCTTTATAAGAATTCTAAATACAAGAGGCAATTAGATCTAGTTTTACGAATTTAATTTTTAAGTTTGTATTTTCTTCTTTTTCAAATTTGTGATTTGATTGTTCTTTTTGGTTAACCTAGAGTTATTTAAGAAAATTAAATATTATCTTTCCTTAAAAGGCTTTGTCTAGGCGGTGGCAGTTGCTCCCATATCCAAGAAGGCCATGTACCTCGCCATGCAGTCCTGGAAGCCAATTTTGGAAATTAATATTTAATGAAATTAATAACTTAGGTAGATTTGAATCAATAGTGTTAAGTTCTGCTTGCGATTCAAATCTAAACCATTAAGAACAGATAAGTTAAATTTGGAATCAATGATGTTAAGTTTCATCTGCGATTCCTAATTTAACTTCTAAAGAACACAATAGGTTATTTAAGGAAAGGTTTGACACTTGTGCAAAAATTTTATATAGTGGAATCGGTACGTTTTCCTAGGACTAACCAACAGTTGTCGCCAAGATTGCATCAACAAATAACCTGGTAGATCCTTTCGCTAAGGTCGTTCCGGCAAAAGCTTTTGATCGGCATGTTGAGGGAATAGGAATCAGATATATGGCAGCATTGATGACAGCATAGTCTTTTATTATAAGTGGGAGATTATTAGAGTGTATACTAAAAGCCTAGCTTTTTGTAAATATTTTTTTTAAAATAAAGAATCACATTGGTCAAATATTTACATTTATGGAATAAATGTAATTGTTCATTTAATTTATATTGTAGATAACATGGTGTGTGGTGTCACACACAGAAGATCATGTTATCAGTTTCTTATAAATTATAAAAAGTTGCTCACGACCAAGATGGAAAGGAACAAACCATTGGAATAGTCGTAGTGTAATTTGGTATTAGTTTATCTTAACTATAAAATTACACTAGTACACTTTGAGTAGGACCATTTGAGATAGTTTCTTTTTATACTGACTATATAAAAGAACAAAGACCTCTGTTATTATGGAAGTGTGTGCTCCTAATCATGATATAATAACAAGCACATATATTTAATATTTATTTATTTAATTTATCAAAGGGTGAGATTTAGTTCGTTAAATCAAGAGGCCCGATAAGTTGGGAAATGATATTATTTATATAGTGTGTTGTTGATTATAGAATGAAACTGTGTCCTAATAATCTAGGTTGATAATGTCCCCAAGGGGAGCTCATAAGGATTGTCATGTAAACCCTATAGGTGGGCTTAGTCCGACATGACAATAAGGTTGAGTGGTACTACTCTTGGAATTAGATATTAATTAAGTGAGTTGTCAGTAACTCATTTAATTAGTGGACATTCGATATCTTAAACATAGGGAGGCTAACACACTCATGATAAGAAGGAGCCCATATAGTAATATGAGATTGGTGTGGTAGTTCAATAATAATTCTTTAGTGGTATGAATTATTATTGATAAAATTAAGTTGGATGTTTGGGGCTAACACGGGAAGCTTAATTTCATCGGGAGACCAAAACCAATTCCTCCTCTCGGTCCCTGTCGTAGCCTCTTATTTATAAAGTCTTATACCCACCAAATATCCAATTTTTTACCCATCCTTAGGTGGTCGGCCAAGCCAAGCTTGGAGCTCAAGCTTGGGCCGACGAAGCCAAAGGATGGAGCCAAGTTATGGTGGTCAGCCAAGCTTGGAGCTCAAGCTTGGGCCGGCCAAGCCAAAGGATGGAGCTAAGCTTGGAGCCCAAGCTTAGGTGGACGGCCAAGCTTGGAGCCCAAGCTTAGGTGGCCGACCACAATAATTAAAAGGGATTTTAATTTTTAAAATCTTTCCTTATGTGAAAGCCATGATTTTAAAAGAAAGTTTTAAAATTAAATTTTTCCTTTTATAGTTTCTACAAAGGATTAAGAGAAAGGTTTGATATCTTTTCTTATTTCTAGTTAAAAGGAAGATTTTAATTTTGGAGAAAACTTTCCTTAATTGTAAATCATCCACATGTTTAAAAGAGAGATTTTAATTTATAAAAGTTTCCTTTTATAATCAACCATGAAGGGATTTTAAAAGAGAAATTTTTATTTTAAAAATTTTCGGAAACAAATAAGGAAGTTTTAATTTTGTGTTGAAAACTTTCCTTGTTTGGAGCTCTATGAGGTGGCCGACCATTGGAAGTTTAAGGGGAAGTTTTATTTAAATTTTCCTTATTTTTCATTGGCAAAGAAAATAAGGAAGTTTTAATTATGTTCAAAACTTTTTTTATTTGCTATGACCAAGGTTTATAAAAGAGAATGAGGAATTTTATGGATGATATGGATATCACTAGACAAAAAGTAGACACCCTTTATCAATATCATCAACACATTGGATATCTTCCTGGTATGCCTAGATTTCCCTCTGGCACACATTGGGGACCCCCATATCCCCCACCCCCGCCATCGTATTGATTTCATCGGGACAATGAAAAGTTTAAGGGGGGGGGGGGGGGGGGGGGGTGTTGTGTTTGCACAACCTGAGTTGAGTTGAGTTTTTCTTTTCTTTTCGTATATTTTATTTAGTTTGCTTTGTTTATTTAATCTTGCTTTGTTTACTCATATTTTGTTTGTTTCATATTTCTACTTGCATCGTATTTGCATTTTCTTTTCCTACGTGTAGTTTTGAGGCATATTTGAGAACATCAAACCTTCTACTTTTTCTCCTAACTTGTCCGATAGCAAAATGACTAGAATTTTCTTAGTTCATGTGTTGTCCAAATAGAGTTAGTATGTTTGGTGTATCTCCTTTCTCTATCTTTAGTAGCATGAAATAAGCTAAGTATTGTACGGAGTTTGGCATAAGTCATGGCCTAACCTTAAAGATCTTATTTTCACTATAATTAAGTACTTAAACTTGAATAGTAAAAATATTTTTGAAATAGTTATGATTCATTCAAATTGTTTAGTACTTTTATTCTCATGGTGAATTCTTATTTACATTTTGGTTACTGGATAACCTCGAATCATGAAAGCTCATTTGGAAAAATCTAAATCCCAACATTTGCACCTTGCATTTGTGATTAGTACTACACTTCTATAGCACCAAAAAAAAGAGAAATAAATAAATAAATAAATATAAAAAAAGAAAAAAAATAGAGCTAAATAAGGGATAAAAAATAGTTGGCGTGAGTGAAAACTAACAATTCACCCCTTTGAGACCGAGTTAGGTTACTGGGGAAATGAATGTTATGTTTCTCTTGATTCCGAGTAGTATCCTTTGAGACTTGTGTAATTTAAGGAAAACGAACCAAGTGTGTGGCAGGTATGTGCCTATCACCGGGAACATTAGGAACTCAATTGTATGATGACTTAACTAAGACAGAGAATTGAAACTTGAAGAGTTTGAGTTACTTACTGCACCGAGCACAAAGGACTTATGCTTAGGCCATACTTAGCTATTCCACAATCATGCTTATCAATGAAACTAGTTGATAGAGTTAGGCGAATGCACTAGGGATTATGAGACACTGCAGGAACTCATGAACATAGTTTGCAGCGTTTTGCTTGAGGACAAGCAAAGGTTCAAGTCTGGGGGTGTGATGTGCGTAAACATTATGATTGTTTATGCACGTTTTAATGGACATTCACTTGCTTTATACGTATATATTCTTTGTATGATCGCCTCTTTTATCATGTACTCATCATATATACTCTTTTGTTCGGATATCTACTCTTTGTTTGGTTTTGTGTTGATAGGGACAACTTTCAGAGCAAAAACAGCGATTGTCGATGCACCAGAACGAGCCAGAGAACACGATCGTGCAAGATTGCACGACCGTGTTGCCAAACAAAAGAGGAGCAGTGCGTGGCTGTGTAACCCTTGCACGACCGTGCGGCCAACCAGAGGCAGATCAGAGCATGGCCGTGCAAACATGCACGACCGTGCCCCCCACGACCGAAGCCAAGCAAGGAATGACCGTCCAACCCTACACGACCGTGCCCCAAGAGTTGAGCCCGAAGTTCACACGGCTGTGCCAATTGGCACGGCCGTGCAGCACAACCAGAGATAAGAAAGGGCACGACCGTGCCATATCAACACGGCCATGCCGCCGCAGCCGTACCCTAGCCTATAAAAGGGGTTTAACCCTTCTCTTGGGGGAAGCGCGGAGAAGCGAGCCATCAGCATGAGAATCACTTTGGGGTTGTTCCACGCCGTCAAGGACATCGGTCCAGCGATCTTTCATCACCACAACAACTCTAAAAGCAAAGGATTGGATTCGAAGATCACTCGTCATTATTGGATAAGCATACTTCTCCTTTCTTTCTTCATGTTTGAAAATTGTATGTTTAAATACACTATGCCTTCGGGTTTTTCTCCGGCGTCTATGGAATAGAGTCCTTGTTCTAGGATGAGGGAGTAATTGTCGATTGGTTTTGATGTAAAACTCATATTTGTGCTTTATTTCATTGGATGATTTCGCTTGTTTTGTTTCGACTACTTGGTCTCTGTATCGTGTTAATTGATTGTGTAGGAATTTCCAACCTCATAGGGGGAATATCTTAGATTGTAAACCCGAGGGGCCCTAGTGACAGGGGTAAGCCGTTCACGGACATCTAGGATACTTCCTTGAAAGGAGAGGCAACTTCTCGACGAGGAAGTAAGAAACCAAACTTAGCTCCTTATTTCTATCCTTAATAACACCAATTAGAGTTCTGTTCTTGTGATCTACCGAGGCGCCCTAGCGACAGGGGTTAACCGTAACAGGATTTCATAGGGATCTTCTTTATTTGGTACTTAAGGATAGTTGCTTTAGCTTCCGACGAATGCATGCTGATGGACAATGAGTATATGATAGTATGCGATTCATCAATACCACCATAATGAAACTGAATTCCTAGAACTCTTCATAAACCCAGTTAATTACTTCCTCGTTGCTAGTTCTCATTTCCACTCCCCAATCTATTTTCTTTACACAACTTACAACCATCAGTAGTTTAGCTAATCTTAAGTGAATCATTGCTAGTGCTTATAATCAGTCCTCGTGGGATCAATAATTTTTATTATTGACGATGAATCCGTGCACTTGCGGTTCGTAACAACTATTCCACCAGCAGTACCACCTGCGGTGTATCCGGCACCTCCTCCAGCCGTGCCTACTACGTACCCTGCACCGCCGCCACTTGTGTCTGCTACTGCGTACTCGGCACCTGCACCAACAGTACCAGCTCTAGTGGCTCCGCAAGTTCCCGCGGTGAGCTCTACTCACCCTACTGATATTATTACGACACGAGCTCGGATCCCAGCTTTGGCAGAGTCGGTGAAAAGCCGATTCATGTTATTCCATGGAGAGACTGATCCGAGTGTGGCTCATTCTTGGATAGAGACTTTCGAGTGGACTTTCTTCTATATGGCTTGCTCCGAGTGGGAGAAGGCAGAGCTGACTGCTTACCATTTATAGGATGAGGCCGACATCTGGTGGGATATGCAGCGCTCAATTATAGGCGAGCATCACATCACTAGGGAGAGATTTAGAGATGTTTTTGAGAGCCAGTACTTTCCACGGTCATATCAGATGACACGCCATCAGGATTTTCTAAGTCTTTAGCAAAACAACTGCATAGTGATAGAATATAATACTAAATTTAATCAGTTAGCCAAATTTTGTCCAGAGTTAGTTGCTGAGTAATGATCACATATGCTTTAGTTTGTCCAGGGACTGGATGGATATTTGCAAGTAAAGATTGCGGGATTTGGTAATTCATCTTACATAGAGACATTGGATAGAGCCCTTATGATCGAGTCGACTCAGAAGAGAACTAGTGCAGACAAGAAAAGGAAGCAGACAGATCAGACTTCAGGACTGATACAGTAGCCACAGGCTACCGGACATCACCAGAGTGGTCGCAGTCAGTCGAGTCAGGGTACTTCTGAGGCATCTGGCCGACCTCAGAAGTCAGGGCAGACCTCATCAGGACGTTCTTGGTCTTCTCAACAGAACCAAAAATAGTCTGCCAGTGACGTGCACTGCACTCGATGTGGGTCCAGGGATCACATCACATCAGCTTACACCTTGGGACAGTCAGTTTGCTACTATTGCAAACTGCTTGGGCACATGAGCCGAGATTGTTCGCTGAAGGCTCAACATATGGTTTCCGGGGTTTCTGCTCAGGGAGGATAGTTTAGTCAGACAGGGACTCAGCGAGGGGGGCAGAAAGCCCAATCTTCACATCGCCAGCAGAGGACAACTCCCCTTGCAGCAGCTGCATATGGCATGCATGGATAGAAGCACTTCAGTGCTTATAAGGTACCCTAGAGTTCTATTTTGGAACCTCAGTATCTGACGTAGGGGCAGTATCAGCTGCAGCCCCAGCCACTGGTTCAGTACCACTCGCAGCTCCAGCCACTGGTTCAGTATCAGTCGCAACCCTCATATCCATCTCTAGCTCAGTATTTGGCATTGTCTCAGTGGTAGGCTTAGGCTCAGACGTATAAACTTTTGGCAGTGCTACCACCTCCACCCTCACTAGAGACTGGACAAATTCACGTGATTACCAGAGAGGATGCATAGCGGGCCGACGGATCCATTTTCCGCGGTACAGTTTTACTTTATGCATTTTCTACTAATATACTAATTGATACTAGTAGTTCGCATTCCTTTATTTCTCGTGCATTTATGAGGGAGATTGGTAGACTACCTATCCTTAGATCGTATCGTAGCGACTGACTGTCACCCTACTGCTCGGTGATGCATTGGACGTCACTCAAGAGGTCAGAGGATGCCCATTGGACTTTGGCAACAATATACTCATTGTAGACTTATTAGTACTGGAAATGGTCGAGTTCGACATTATCCTTGGCATGGATTGACTGTCAATATAACATGCCACGATTGATTGCCAGACGAGGGTGGTCACATTTTGACATCGAAACCAACCCTCGTGGGATTTCACTAGCATCAGGGACGACAACATATCGACCATTTCTGCGATTCAGACTCAGAAGCTACTGTCTCATGGCTATCAGGGATTTCTATTGTCGTTAATTAATACTGACGACAGTAGTAGTTCTCAGCTCTCAGACGTTCCAGTGGTCCGAGAGCATTTGGATGTATTTCCAGATGAGCTACCAGGCTTGCCTCGCCGAAGGCAAGTGGAGTTTGCTATTGAGCTGATTCTGGGGACTGCGCCGGCATCAAAAGCTCCTTATCGGATGACATCGAAAGAGTTAGATGAGCTAAAGGTCCAACTCCAGGAGTTATTGGATAGGGGATTTATTTGCCCTAGTGTATCTCCGTGAGGTTCTCCAGTATTGTTTGTCAAGAAAAAGGATGGTACTATGAGGTTGTGCATCAATTATAGACAGCTGAATGCAGTGACCGTCAGAAATAAGTACCCCTTACCACGGACAGATGATTTGTTTGATCAGCTCAGAGGTATATCAGTGTATTCTAGGATTAATCTACGATCTGGATATCATCAGCTGAGAGTCAAAGATTCTGATATTCAGAAGACAATATTCCACACCAGATACGAACATTATGAGTTTCTGGTAATGCCATTTGGGCTTTCCAATGCTCCAGTGGTATTTATGGATTTGATGAACCACATCTTCTTTGAGTATTTAGATCAGTTCATTATCATCTTCATTGATGACATTTTAATCTACTCGTGTTTCGAGGAGGAACATACACAACATCTGCGCATAATCTTGGAGACTCTTCGACGACATCGACTCTATGCGAAGTTTAGCAAGTGTGTTGTTTGACTATCCTCAATCGATTTTCTGGGACACGTGGTTTCTAGCCGACAAATTTCCGTAGACCCTCAGAAGATCGAGACTGTCACCAGCTGGGAGCAGCCGAAATTAGTTCAGGAGATCCATAGTTTCTTGGAATTGGTCGGATATTACAGACGGTTCGTTGAGGGTTTCTCTCGCATTGCTATGCCGCTGACATGCCTGACCAGGAAAGGCATGAAGTTTATGTGGTCAGAAGTCTGCAAGATAAGCTTTCAGGAGCTAAAGCGGAGATTAGTGTCGGCACCAGTTCTGGTTTTGCCCTCTGGAGAGGACGGATTCGTACTCTACACCGACGCTTCTCTACAGGGTTTGGGCACTATTTTGATGCAGCACGGCGGGGTAGTCTCCTATACTTCTCGTCAATTGTAGGAGCTATTGGTTGCTACTCGAAAAACCTAATGGTTCTACTGTACAAAAATTTTGTACAAAGGTCTGAACCTTTTCCTAGCTACCATGTGTTCTTTTAAATTAAACTTGGATCGCCTGCGAAACTTAACACGTTTGATCCAAAGTTTAATCTATTTGTTCTTTTAGGTTTTGACTTGGATCTCCTGCGGAACTTAACACATTCGATCCAAATCTCCTAGGTTATTAATTCCATTAAATATTAATTTCCAAAATTGGCTTCCAGTACTGACGTGGCGAGGCACATGACCTTCTTGGATATGAGAGCAACCACCACCGACTAGGTAAAGTCTTTTAAGGAAAACTAATATTTAATTTCCTAAAATAACTTTAGGTCAACCGAAAAGAACAATCAAATTACAAGGAAAAGAAATAAAACAAAGAACACAATATCGAAAACAAATTCGAAATACTAGAATCGCATGCCTCTTGTATTTGGTATTATTTCCAAAAATAACTAGTATGATGCGGAAAGGAAAAATACTAGTTATACCTTTTAGAAAGACCTCTAGATCTTCTACCGTATTCCTCTTCTAACCTCGGACGTTGTGTGGGCAACGATCTTCCAAGATGAGGACCACCTAGCACCTTCTTCTTCTTCCTTCAAGTTTCGGCCAAGCACCAAAATCCAAGGATGAAGAACTTTTTCCACCAACTAAGCTCCAAGGGATACAAGCTTTCTCTCCTTCTTCTTCTTCTTCTCCAAGTAGTATCCGGCCACCACAAAAGCTCCAAGCAAGGAAGAGTTTCGGCCACCACAAAGAGGAAGAGAGGGAGAGATGATGGCCGGCCACAACACCAAGGAAAAGAGGGAGAGAATAATAGAGGTTGTGTCTCATGAAGGCACCCCAACCCCCTTTTTATATTCCTTAGCTTTGGTAAATAAGGAAATTTAATTACAATAAAATTTCCTTAACTTTCCTTGACATGAATTAATTAAGAAAAATTAAACAAAATTTCTTAAAACTCCATGTCTTGGTCGGCCACATCAACAAGACCAAACAAAGCAATTTCAATCAACAATTAAAATTCCTTATTTGTCTTCGGAAATTTTAAAAAATAAAATTTCCTTTTAAAATCCCTTCATGGTTGATAAAAAGAAATTTCTATAATTTTAATTATTCTACATGTGAATAATTTATAAAGAAGAAAAATAAAATATCTTTCCAATCTAGAAATAAGGAAAGAGATCTAATCTCTTTCTTTAATCTTTTGTAGATCCTTTTAAAAGAGATATTTTAATTTTTAATCTCTCCAATAAATTATATCTTTCACATAAGAAATATTTAAAATTAAAATTCCTTTTAATTTAATGGGGGCCGGCCACCTAAGCTTGGGTTCAAGCTAGGGCCGGCCACCCATGAATCAAGGCTTGGCCGGCCCTAGCTTGATCCACAAGCTAGCTTGGCCGACCCCCTTATCATGGGTATAAAGGTGGGTATAGGTGGGTATAGTACTCTATAAATAAGAGGCTACGATAGGGACCGAGAGGAGAAATTGGTTTTGGTCTTCCGATAAAATTAAGCATCCCGTGTTCGCCCCGAACACACAACTTAATTTTATCAATAATAATTCATTCCACTAGAGAACTATTATTGAACTACCGCACCAATCCCAAATTACATTTTTGGGCTCCTTCTTATTATGAGTGTGTTAGTCTCCCTGTGTTTAAGATGTCAAATGTCAACTAATTAAGTGAGTTACTGACAACTCATTTAATTAATATCTTAATCCAAGAATAGTACCACTCAACCTTATCGTCATGTCGGACTAAGTCCACCTGCAGGGTTTAACATGACAATCTTTATGAGCTCATCTTGGGGACATTATCAACCTAGATTACTAGGACACAGTTTCCTTCTATAATCAACAACACACACTATAAGTGATATCATTTCCCAACTTATCGGGCTTATTGATTTATCGAACTAAATCTCACCCATTGATAAATTAAAGAAATAAATATCAAATATATGTGATTGTTATTATATTAGGATTAAGAACACACACTTCCATAATAACTGAGATCTTTGTTCCTTTATAAAAGAAAACGACCTCTGATGGTCCTACTCAATACACTCTAAGTGTACTAGTGTAATTATATAGTTAAGATAAACTAATACCTAATTACACCACGACCTTCCAATGGTTTGTTCCTTTCCATCTTGGTCGTGAGCTACTATTTATAATTTATAAGGTACTGATAACATCATTTTCTGTATGTGGCACCACATACTATGTTATCTACAATATAAATTAATTGAACAACTACAACTAAATGTAGACAATTTGACCAAATGTGATTCTTTATTCAAAATAAATGTTTACAAAAGCTTAGGCTTTCAGTATACACTCTAATAATCTCCCACTTATACTAATGACTAAGCTGCCATATCTTCTGCCATACATCTGATTCCCATTCCCTCCACATGCCAATCGAAAGGTTTTGCCGGAAGGGCCTTAGTGAAAGGATCTTCCAGGTTATCTGCTGATGCAATCTTGGCGATGACAACTTCTCCTCGCTTCACGATATCTCGTATCAGGTGGTACTTGTGCTCTATATGTTTACTTGCCTTATGGGCTCGTGGTTCCTTCGAGTTTGCAACTGCACCGCTATTATCACAAAAAATTGTGATGATTTTGGGCAAACCAGGAATCACATCTAAGTCCATTAGAAAGTTCCTGAACCATACTGCTTCTTTAGTCGCCTCAAAGGCTGCTACATACTCTGCTTCCATGGTTGAGTCCGAAACGCATTTCTGCTTAACACTCCTCCATGCAATGGCTCCACCTCCTAAAGTAAACACATAGCCTGATGTAGACTTACTGTTGTCCCTATCTGATTGGAAATATGAATCCGTGTAACCCACAGGGATCAAATCGTCTGCTTGGTAAACTAGCATATAATCTCTAATCCTTCTCAGGTACTTTAATATATGCTTTACCGCAGTCCAATGTCCTTGTCCAGGGTTACTCTGATACCTGCTAACCATGCCCATGGCAAAACAGATATCAGGTCTCGTACATAGCATTGCATACATTAGGCTTCCTATAGCCGAAGCATAAGGAACTGCTTTCATGTCCTCTATCTCCTTTGATGTCTTCGGAGACATCTCTTTAGATAGAGCTACTCCATGCCTAAAAGGTAAGAAACCTTTCTTAGAATCCTGTATGCTAAAACGAGCAAGGATTGTATCTATATATGAAGCTTGGGATAGACACAACATTCTTTTCTTGCGATCCCTTATAACTTTGATATCAAGAATGTGTGCACAATCTCCTAAGTCCTTCATATCAAATTGTTTAGACAACCATACCCTTACGTCCGATAATACCTTGACATTGTTGCCAATTAACAATATCATCTACGTATAGTACAAGAAATATCACCACATTTCCGTTACACTTCTTGTATACACAAGACTCATCCGGACACTGAATAAATCCATATGACTGGATTACTTCATTAAACCGGATGTTCCAAGACCTTGCTTGGTCCATAAATGGACCGATTGAGCTTGCACACTAGATGCTCTTTGCCTTTTTCAATAAACCCTTCTGGTTGCTTCATATGGATGTTCTCTTCAAGACTTCCATTAAGGAAAGCTATCTTGACATCCATTTGCCAAATCTCATAATCCATATGAGCAGCAATGGATAAGAGTATCCGTATAGACTTAAGCATGGCTACCGGTGAAAAGGTCTCCTCATAATCGATTCCCTCTTTCTGAGTGTACCCTTTCGCAACAAGCCTAGCTTTGAAGGTTTCTACCTTCCCGTCTGTCCCTCTTTTCCTTTTGTAGATCCACTTTCATCCAACGGCTTTTACACCATCAGGTGGTTCTACAAGCTCCCAGACCTTATTAGAGTACATAGACTCTATTTCAGAATTCATTGCCTTTTGCCAAGATGCTGCATCTATATCTTGGAGTGCTTCGTCATATGTTCGGGGATCAGGTTCATGTTTACCCGGGATCAAGTCCGAAGACTCTCCCAAAAACATGAATCTTTCAGGCTGCCTTACAACCCTCCCACTACGACGAGGCACAGTCTGTGGTTGTGTATCATGTATGACACGTGTTGCAGTCTCTTGTGGTACTTCATCTTGTACTGTAAAATACCGGAAATAGGCGGATATGAATAAGGAAATTTTTCGAAATTTTTGGTAATTTTTCGGGAATTTTTCGGAGCTCGTATGGACGAGTTAACGGGGATAAAATTTGGGTTCCGGGAAAGCCTGTTTAGGCTACCCCATTTTAACGAGGAATTGTTTCTTTATAAATTCCTTATTTCTTTTCTTTTTCCTCATTTATATTTTTCTTTCTTCCTCGTTACTGTGCCCGTGCCCGAGCCCTCATTCTCTCCTCTCTTCTTCTCCCTTTCGCCGAGCCGAATTTGCCCTAACCGCCGGCCATCTGGCGGTTCTCCTTCTCCTCCTCTCCTCTGCCGCCCCAGCCGACGCCGCCGCATCTTGCCCTACTCACCGGCGCCTCTCCTCACTGCCGCCCGACGCCTTCCCCTTCCATGCCCTAGCGCCGGTGCCGCCACCACAGTCGACGCCGAGGCCTTAATTCCTCTGCTGCCGAAGCCCTAGCCGCCGGCGACGCACCGAGTTTCTTTCTTCCTCTCCTCCACTGTGTTTCTTCTGACCTTGGAGGCGCCATCTTCCCGGAGAGCTGTGCCCTAGCCTTTGCACAGTGCCACTGCCGCGGCATCTTCTACCGTAGTTTCCGGCCGATTTCCCCACTCACTGGAGTAGGCTACGGTTTCCAATCAGTGACACTCTTCACCAAAGAGTAACCTGCCAATGTGGTTAGGAGTGTTTGAGTGGAGATTTTGACCCCCACCTTGCTGCAATCACTGGATCCGGCAGTAACTTCAGCCACAAACCTTGATCCAGCAGTATTAGGGTAAGGAATTTGGTGATTTAATATTTATGTGAGTGAAGGATAAATTGACACATAATTAATTGATAATTATTTGATCATTAGGTTTGTTGGCAGCGACCCTTTGATTTACAGTAGCAATTAATCTTTGCTAGCAGTAGAGTTTTGTTTTCCGGCAGCAGCTTGGTCTAGCAGCGGTTGATTTGAGGTAAGGTTTATGGTTTCGATCTTTGTGTTAGATTATTGCTAGTTGGGTTAGCAATAATTATTGATTTAGGTTTATAAGTTGTATAACGGTGTAATTGGGGTTAATGTAACTAACCCTAACTGGTTAGTGGATTAGGAATTAGTTTAGCTATTTGTTTAAAATTGAATTAGCTAAACTGTGCGATTTAACACAGGACTTTGACGCGAGACGAGTATCTCGGAGTCAGATCGGACCTTTCTATTTTCGGAGGCGGGTACATTTGACTTATGTCATTTGATATGCTTAGTAATGAAATTAACATGTTGCATTAATTGTGTTTCTTATCTATTTCGGTTAATCACTACCCAAATCTTACATGCTTGATTGATTGATTGGTTTTGCATCTCAGGTATATTTTACCTGTTTGTACATGCTTATAGGGGTAGTGATATGCCATGCTTGACCATGTTCAGGACCTAGGTTTTTATACCTTCTGTGTACCTTTGATTCGATATAATTCGTTGACCTAAGGTGCACTTTTCTATATATATGGATTAGGTTAGGATGTTTATATAGTTATTGCCATGCATCATTTGCATGATTGCATGCTGTGCGATAGTCCGCTCCATTATTGTTGAGCACATCGCCAGTTACATGGATCTGCACACACCACCACTCATGGGTTAGTGGTCGATTCAGGATGAGTGTGTTGCAGCAGGGACTCTATTAGGCACCGTTGGTCCGCTCATGGGTAGTGTGACACAACGTGTTATCCGGCAGGGATTCCTCCCCGTCTTTGAGTACCGGGAGTTGAGAGCATTGCGCTCCCCCATCTATGATTTGGGGTAGGAGGATAGGTGTACTCCGACAGCATCCCGTCCACTCGGTCACTCATCAGGAGTAGTGATGACAGAGTGCACTTCACAGCCCTACCCACTCGGCCTCACTTTTGTATGAGATGATCGATGGCGTCGGGGTGACCAGGGCGCATCATTGGCATCATATGCATGATGCAATTTATTGCTTGTGTTTGTGTTTGCTGCATTTATATTCTGCATATTGTTTGGATACCTATGTTTGACATGCATGATTCCTTATCCCTCGTTGTTTGACCTTATACTCGGGACTTGGTTAGTACATATTCTCTGTTTATTTGGATGCATTCTTATCTTTCTTATCAGGAGACCGCATGATTAGTGCTAGGTGTTGTTTCTTTATTTTGCATATCAACTGTACCTGAGTGTTGGACTCACCCCGCCTCCATTGTTGTTATTTTCAGGTTGATGCTGTCAGGAGGGAGTTCCAGTCGCTAGTCCCCACTGCACGTAGTGCTACTCCGCTGCTGGTTTTCTTAGTTGTTTCATTTTAGCTTTTCGCTATCAGACTTTATTTTAGTTTTGTTTTGGACTTACATATGGATATTGTATGGAATCTTTCCGTTGGATGAACTTTTCGTATGATTTGGATTTACTCTACTACATGCCTGCCTGAACGGCAGAAGAGGTAAGAAAAATCGGATTTGGGCTTTACGAGTGTAGTTGAGTAGGGTGGATTTCGAGTCAGAGTATTATTACTGCGTGGTTGTGTCAGCCAGAGGCTGAATATATATATATATAAACTGCGTGGTGATTGATTTTATTTACTGTTATTATTCCAGCCGCCTGTGACTGAGGTATTTAGTGCTTGTAGAAAGTTTCAGATTGTCCGTCGTACAGGGGAGATGCTGTCGAAATTTCTTCGGACAGGGACTTCTCTGGGGCGTGACAATTTAGTGGTATCAGAGCAAAGTTTTACGATCTTTTGTTTCGTATTTTGGATTTTCGGAATTTATCCGATACCAATTTATTTGGTATCAGAGCGGGTTATGATACCTGCTTTTGGTGTTCGAGATTTATCGGATACCATTGTTGGTATTCGGATATTTGAGTTAGCCGGTTTGCGAGTCAAACTGGGCATTATCGGATTTTCGATATGGTTATGTTTGGATTTCCATTTCGGATTTATTTGGATTGTACGTTCGAATTTTGAGGTCAAATTGGGGGACTGGACGGAACATCTCCAGACGACAAATAGGTATGTTGTTATTTTATGTTGGTTATATTGGTATTGATATCGTAATTTAATTTAAGGATGTGAGACGATCTACTCGTATTCTGCGAGGCGTGGTCTTGGGCGACCACGCGTGCGAGGACCACGGATCTCTGGATATGCCGAGATACCCACCGTTAGTGAGCACAGCCGATCGGGGGCAGACTCAGATGCGGCGAGCATCGGGCTCTCAAATCCCGATAGCTCTGTAGAGATACCTATTTTGGCCACACCGACGGTATCCACGCCTACCCCATTTACGGTACCATCAGGTACCATTGGTGTACCCGACATCCGCTCGGTGCGACCCTCGACGTATTCGATTGCCACCACCACTTGGACCTCAAAGGTACCCGACACGATGCACCCCGGTGCCTCTGATGGCTACAGGCATCCGCATCCTACCTTTTCCTCAGTACCTCCGATTGCCACCACTTTTATTCCCAGGCGGTACCACCGACGGCTTATGCTCCGGTATATACAGCAGCAGTTCCTCCTCCGGTTTATTCAGCGGTACCACCCGTAGTATCGGCTCAATGGTTCCGCCAGTTCCGCAGCCGTTCCGACATTACCATCGATATTGCTGCACGAGCTAGGATTCCAACACTGGCCGAGTCGATGAAGACTCGTTTCACTCTTTTCCGCGGAGATCTTGATCCGAGTATGGCTCTGTCATGGATAGAGACTATGGAGCGAACTTTCTTCTATTGCTCCGAGTGGGAGAAAGCAGAGCTGGCTGCTTACCATTTACGGGATGAAGCTAATGCCTGGTGGGTTACTCAGCGTTCTATTATTGGTGAGCGCAACGTCACATGGACCAGGTTCAGAGAGGCTTTTGAGAGCCGTTTCTTTCCACTGTCCTATCAGATGTCTCGCCGACAGGATTTTATGAGTCTGAGGCAGAATAATCGCTCTGTGACCGAGTATAATACTGAATTCCTCCGGTTGGCTCAGTTTTGTCCAGAGTTAGTTGCGGAGGACAGAACTCGCATGATGCAGTTTATACAGGGATTGGATGGTTATCTGCATGTACAGCTTGCTAGATTAGGGATTACATCCTACTCTGATGCATTGAATCGAGCTTTGATGATAGAGTTAGCTCGGCAGACAGCATATCCGGACAGGAAAAGAAAGCATACGGGTCAGACTTCAGGGCAGGTCCAGCAGACTCAGGCGACAGGACAGCCTCAGAGCAGTCACAGACGGTCAGGTCAGGGTACTTCTGGGGCGTCTCGTAGGCCTCAGAAATCAGGGCGGTCTTCTTCAGGACGTTCCCGGTTTTCTCAGCAGAACCGGCAACCACCTTCCGGTGATACTCATTGTTTCAGATGTGGATCCAGAGATCACCTCACCCCAGCTTGCTCTCTGGGACAGTCAGTTTGCTTTTATTGCAAACTGCCAGGGCACCAGAGCCGAGATTGTCAGCTGAAGGCTCAGCACGGCTTAGGAGGTCGGTCAAGGGGCAGTCTAGTCGATCGAGGCATATCGAGGAGGCGAAGCCCAATCTTCACAGCGTCGGCGAGCAGCCCTCCGGCATTTGGCATGCTTGGGCAGGAGTACTCCAGTGCTTCCCTGGAGTTTTGCTCCAGGACCTTATTATCCGACTCGGCGATGTCGACTCGGTCGGCCAGTACCAGATGTCAGTCACCATCCTCTCGGT
The DNA here is from genome assembly GCF_018446385.1 of Zingiber officinale. Lineage (NCBI taxonomy): Eukaryota > Viridiplantae > Streptophyta > Magnoliopsida > Zingiberales > Zingiberaceae > Zingiber > Zingiber officinale. Next base: position 87,817,024 of record NC_055988.1, read on the forward strand.
CTTATCCAAGACATAGTCCAAAGGCGCCTCGGTGGCGAGCTTACGCTTACCACCTCCTCCTCCGCCAGAGACTGGTCGTGTTCATGCTATTACCAGAGAGGATGCTCAGCGGGCCGACGGATCCGTTTTCCGCGGTACGATTTCCATTTATGCATTTACTGTTGATATTTTGATTGATACTGGTAGTTCGCACTCTTTTATATTCCGTACCTTTATGCGGGAGATTGGTAGATTACCTACTGTTAGGTTGCGGTGATTGACTGTCTCCCTACCGTCTGGTGATACTTTAGACGTCACCCAGGAGATCAGAGGTTGCCCGTTAGACTTTGGCAACATGATACTTACGGTAGATCTTCTAGTATTGGAGATGGTCGAGTTTGATATCATTCTTGGTATGGATTGGCTATCAGTATATCATGCTACCGTTGATTGCCAGACGAGGGTGGTCACCTTCCGGCCTCCGAACCAACCCTCGTGGAGTTTCACTGGCATTAGAGACGACGGCATCTCGATTATTTCGGCGATTCAGGCGCAGAAGCTGCTGTCTCACGGCTGTCATGGTTTTCTGTTGTCGTTGATCAGTACTGAGGACAGTAGTAGTTCGCAGCTCTCCGACGTTCCTGTTGTCCGGGAATACCCAGATGTATTTCCGGAGGAGCTGCCAGGTTTGCCTCCTAGAAGGCCAGTGGAGTTCGCTATTGAGCTGATTCCGGGAACCTCACCGACATCGAAAGCTCCGTATCGTATGGCACCAAAAGAGTTGAACGAGCTGAAGGTTCAACTCCAGGAGCTTTTAGACAGGGGATTTATTCGCCCTAGTGTTTCACCATGGGGTTCTCCAGTTCTATTTGTCAAGAAGAAAGACGGCACCATGAGATTATGTATTGACTACAGGCAGCTGAATTCAGTGACCGTCAGAAATAAATATCCATTACCACGGATTGAGGATTTGTTTGATCAGCTCAGAGGTACTTCAGTGTATTCTAAGATTGATCTGCGATCCGGATATCATCAGTTGAGAGTCAGAGATTCTGATATCCAGAAGACAGCTTTCCGTACCAGATACGGTCATTATGAGTTTTTGGTAATGCCATTTGGGCTTACCAATGCTCCAGCGGTGTTTATGGACTTGATGAACCGCATCTTTCTGGAGTATCTGGATCAGTTTGTTATCGTTTTCATTGATGACATATTGGTCTACTCGCATTCCGAGGAGGAGCATGCACAGCATCTTCGTATAGTCTTGGAGACTCTTAGACGGCATCAGCTGTATGCGAAGTTCAGCAAGTGTGCATTCTGGTTATCCTCAGTCGGTTTTCTGGGACACGTGGTTTCTAGCAGAGGTATTTCAGTTGATCCTCAAAAGATCGAGGCTGTCACCAGTTGGGAGCAGCCAAAGTAGATCCGCAGTTTTCTGGGATTGGCCGGATATTACCGACGTTTTGTCGAGGGCTTTTCGCGTATTGCTATGCCACTGACACGTCTTACCCGGAAAGGCGTGAAGTTCATATGGTCCGAGGATTGCGAGACAAGCTTTCAGGAGCTGAAGCGGAGATTAGTGTCGGCTCCAGTTTTGGTTTTACCTTCTGGAGAGGATGGATTTGTACTTTACACCGACGCGTCTCTACAGGGTTTGGGCGCTGTTCTGATGCAGCACGGCAGGGTAGTCTCTTATGCTTCTCGTCAGCTGAAGGAGCATGAGAAGAACTACCCAGTTCATGATTTGGAGTTAGCTGCCATCATCTTTGCTCTGAAGCTTTGGCGTCATCATTTATACGGTATCACATTTGAGATTCTCACTGATCATAAGAGTCTCAAATACATTTTCACTCAGAAGGAGCTTAATCTCCGACAGAGGAGATGGATGGAGTTCCTGAAGGACTACGATTGTACCATTAGCTACCACCCTGGGAAAGCTAATGTGGTTGCAGATGCACTCAGCAGGAAGTCCAGAGGGACTTTGGCTTGCCACCGGACTTCAGTCACGGACTTGATTCAGAGTTTCTCGGAGTTAGATCTTGAGGAGCAGGGACCGACAGAGCAGGGTTTTCTGGTTACCATGGTTGCTCAGTCGTCGATCAGGACGAGGATCCGAGAGGCACAGGCCAGTGATCAGCATTTGCAGTTTATTGGCAGTCAGATAGCTTCCGGGCAGCAGACCAAGTTTACACGAGACGAGGAGGGTATTATATTCTTCTGAGGCAGATTATGCGTACCTCAGTCTCATTCGGTCTTACAGGAGCTACTTCAGGAGGCACATCGTTCTCGATTTACGATCCATCCAGGCGGGACCCGTATGTATCGAGACTTGAGACGTTCCTATTGGTGGAACGGTATGAAGAAAGACATCGCAGATTTCGTAGCTAGATGTCTTGTCTGTCAGCAGGTGAAGGCTGAACACCAGAGACCTGCAGGATTACTTCAGCGGATTCCTATTCCTGAGTGGAAGTGGGATCACATTACCATGGACTTTGTGGTGGGTTTACCGAGGACACGACGAGGCCATGACGCGATTTGGGTAATCGTTGATCGATTAACCAAATCAGCGCACTTCTTAGCGATTCGGAGGACTGATCCTCTAGATCGATTGGCAGATCTGTATTGCCGAGAGATTATCAAACTACATGGTGTTCCATTGAGTATCATTTCGGATAGAGATCCACGGTTCACGTCTCGTTTCTGGCAGAGTCTGCAGCAGGCCTTGGGCACACAGCTCCGTTTCAGTACAGATTTCCATCCGCAGACAGATGGACAGTCAGAGCGGACCATTCAGACTTTAGAGGACCTACTAAGGTCATGTGTTATGGATTTCGGAGGCAGTTGGGAGGACCATCTGCCGTTAGTAGAGTTTGCCTACAACAACAGCTTCCATTCGGCTATCCAGATGGCACCGTTTGAGGCGTTGTATGGTAGACCTTGTCGGACACCCGTCCTTTGGGATGAGGTTGGAGAGGCTCAGTTGTTGGGACCTCAGAGAGTTCAGCAGGATGCAGAGTTGGTCCGTACTATCAGACGGAGGATGGCAGAGGCGCAGGACCGCCAGAAGAGTTACGCTGATCGGAGACGCAGACCACTAGAGTTCTCTGTTGGCGACCATGTATTTCTACGAGTTTCACCCACGAAAGGGGTGAAGAGATTTGGCCTCAGAGGTAAGCTAGCTCCGCGGTACATTGGTCCTTTCGAGATCTTGGAGAGGATCGGAGCGGTAGCTTACAGACTGGCACTACCACCGTCCCTGTCAGGCGTGCACGATGTGTTTCACGTATCGATGCTGAGGAGATACGTACCTGATCCGACACATGTGCTGGCAGATATTCCAGTTCCAGTTCAGCCTGACATTACGTATGAGGAGGTTCCGGTACGGATTCTCGACCGGAAGGAGCGTCAGTTGCGGAACAAGACTATCCGGCTGGTTAAAGTCGGATGGCAGCATCATTCGGACGAGGAGGCTACTTGGGAGCTCGAGGACACTATCCGAGCTCGATATCCCCATCTTTTCACTTGAGGTATGTGATTTAGTTACCGTTCAGCATTTATACTTGCTGTCTGTTATTAGTACTTGCTGATGGTAGATACTGAAATTTGGGGACCAAATTTTTATTAGTGGGGGAGAATGTAAAATACCGGAAATAGGCGGATATGAATAAGGAAATTTTTCGAAATTTTTGGTAATTTTTCGGGAATTTTTCGGAGCTCGTATGGACGAGTTAACGGGGATAAAATTTGGGTTCCGGGAAAGCCTGTTTAGGCTACCCCATTTTAACGAGGAATTGTTTCTTTATAAATTCCTTATTTCTTTTCTTTTTCCTCATTTATATTTTTCTTTCTTCCTCGTTACTGTGCCCGTGCCCGAGCCCTCATTCTCTCCTCTCTTCTTCTCCCTTTCGCCGAGCCGAATTTGCCCTAACCGCCGGCCATCTGGCGGTTCTCCTTCTCCTCCTCTCCTCTGCCGCCCCAGCCGACGCCGAGCGTCGCCACAAGGGCTCTCTGTGCCTTAGCGTTGGCCGCCGCCGCCGCATCTTGCCCTACTCTCCGGCGCCTCTCCTCACTGCCGCCCGACGCCTTCCCCTTCCATGCCCTAGCGCCGGTGCCGCCACCACAGTCGACGCCGAGGCCTTAATTCCTCTGCTGCCGAAGCCCTAGCCGCCGGCGACGCACCGAGTTTCTTTCTTCCTCTCCTCCACTGTGTTTCTTCTGACCTTGGAGGCGCCATCTTCCCGGAGAGTTGTGCCCTAGCCTTTGCACAGTGCCACTGCCGCGGCATCTTCTACCGTAGTTTCCGGCCGATTTCCCCACTCACTGGAGTAGGCTACGGTTTCCAATCAGTGACACTCTTCACCAAAGAGTAACCTGCCAATGTGGTTAGGAGTGTTTGAGTGGAGATTTTGACCCCCACCTTGCTGCAATCACTGGATCCGGCAGTAACTTCAGCCACAAACCTTGATCCAGCAGTATTAGGGTAAGGAATTTGGTGATTTAATATTTATGTGAGTGAAGGATAAATTGACACATAATTAATTGATAATTATTTGATCATTAGGTTTGTTGGCAGCGACCCTTTGATTTACAGTAGCAATTAATCTTTGCTAGCAGTAGAGTTTTGTTTTCCGGCAGCAGCTTGGTCTAGCAGCGGTTGATTTGAGGTAAGGTTTATGGTTTCGATCTTTGTGTTAGATTATTGCTAGTTGGGTTAGCAATAATTATTGATTTAGGTTTATAAGTTGTATAACGGTGTAATTGGGGTTAATGTAACTAACCCTAACTGGTTAGTGGATTAGGAATTAGTTTAGCTATTTGTTTAAAATTGAATTAGCTAAATTGTGCGATTTAACACAGGACTTTGACGCGAGACGAGTATCTCGGAGTCAGATCGGACCTTTCTATTTTCGGAGGCAGGTACATTTGACTTATGTCATTTGATATGCTTAGTAATGAAATTAACATGTTGCATTAATTGTGTTTCTTATCTGTTTCGGTTAATCACTACCCAAATCTTACATGCTTGATTGATTGATTGGTTTTGCATCTCAGGTATATTTTACCTGTTTGTACATGCTTATAGGGGTAGTGATATGTCATGCTTGACCATGTTCAGGACCTAGGTTTTTATACCTTCTGTGTACCTTTGATTCGATATGATTCGTTGACCTAGGGTGCACTTTTCTATATATATGGATTAGGTCAGGATGTTTATATGGTTATTGCCATGCATCATTTGCATGATTGCATGCTGTGCGATAGTCCGCTCCATTATTGTTGAGCACATCGTCAGTTACATGGATCTGCACACACCACCACTCATGGGTTAGTGGTCGATTCAGGATGAGTGTGTTGCAGCAGGGACTCTGTTAGGCACCGTTGGTCCGCTCATGGGTAGTGTGACACAACATGTTATCCGGCAGGGATTCCTCCCCGTCTTTGAGTACCGGGAGTTGAGAGCATTGCGCTCCCCCATCTATGATTTGGGGTAGGAGGATAGGTGTACTTCGACAACATCCTGTCCACTCGGTCACTAGGAATAGTAATGGCAAAGTGCACAGTTGTCATAACCCTACCCACTCGGTCTCACCATCGCGTGTGAGATGGTTGACTGGCGTCAGGGGTGACCAGGACATTTTGCATCATATGCATGGATTACATTTATTGCTTGTGATTGCTGCATTTATATACTGCATATTGTTTGGATACCTATGTTTGACATGCATACAGGATCCTTATATATCTGGTCTGACGACCTTATATCTGGATAGGAGGTCCTGCTTATTTCAGATGCATTCTTATCTTTCTTATCAGGAGACTGTACGCATGATTAGTGTTAGGTGTTGTTTCTTTACTTTGCATATCAACTGTACCTGCTGAGTGTTGGACTCACCCCGCCTCCATTGTTGTTATTTTCAGGTTGATGCTGTCAGGAGGGAGTTCCAATCGCTAGTCCCCACTGCACGTAGTGCTACTCCGCTGCTGGTTTTTGAGTTGTTTCATTTTAGCTTTTCGCTATCAGACTTTATTTTAGTTTTGTTTTGGACTTACATATGGATATTGTATGGAATCTTTCCGTTGGATGAACTTTTCGTATGATTTGGATTTACTCTACTACATGCCTGCCTGAACGGCAGAAGAGGTAAGAAAAATCGGATTTGGGCTTTACGAGTGTAGTTGAGTAGGGTTGATTTCGAGTCAGAGTATTATTACTGCGTGGTTGTGTCAGCCAGAGGCTGAATATATATATATAAACTGCGTGGTGATTGATTTTTATTACTGTTATTATTCCAGCCGCCTGTGGCTGAGTATTTAGTGCGTGTAGAAAATTTTGATTGTCCGCCGTACAGGGGAGATGCTGTCGAAATTTTCTCGGACAGGGACTCTTCTGGGGGCGTGACATGTACTGTTGGTACTAAAGTAGACGTGTCCTCTCTAAGTTCTTCTAAAACAACTTTGCTACTGGGCTTGTGATCCATTATATAGTCTTCTTCTAAAAACTGGGCATTGGTGCTAACAATGACCTTCTGGTCTTTAGGACTATAAAATAAACCACCTTTCGTTCCTCTGGGATACCCCACAAACACGCAAACTTCTGTACGGGATTTTAACTTATCAGCATCTGATTTCAGCACATGTGCTGGACTACCCCAAATCCGAATATGTCTTAGACTGGGCTTTCACCCATTCCACAATTATGTGGGAGTATAAGAAACTGATTTAGAATGTACTAAGTTCAGAATGTACACTGCTGTTTCCAGAGCGTATCCCCAAAACGAATTTGGTAATTCTGAATAACTCATCATCGATCTAACCATCTCCATAAGAGTCCTATTCCTTCGTTCTGCCACACCATTCTGTTGGGGTGTACCAGGTGCGGATAGTTGGGATTGAATCTCGGCCTCTGATAAGTAATTCCTAAACTCTCCTAAGAGGTATTCGCCACCACGATCAGACCGTAGTGTCTTGATACTTTTACCTAGTCATTTCTCCACATCAGCCTTATATTCTTTGAACTTATCAAAGCACTCGGACTTGCGGCGCATTAGGTAAATGTATCCGTATCTTGAATAATCGTCTATAAAAGAGACAAAATATTCAAAACCTCCTCTTACCTAGACAGACATAGGACCACACAAATCAGAATGAACCAATTCTAACACTTCTTTGACTCTATACCCCTTGACCTTAAAAGGCCTCTTGGTCGTTTTACCTTCCAAACAAGATTCACAAGTTGAAAAATTTTCCAACTCTAATGAACCCAAAAGTCCATCGGCTATAAGCCTCTGAATCCTACTTAAGTTAATAAAACCAAGCCTTAGATGCCAAAGATATGCTTGGTTCATTTCCGAAGGTTCTTTTCTCTTATTAGAGTTAGAAGATGAGTTATAAATTTCCTTGTTTTGCTTTGTGGGAGAAATTGGATTTAAAGTATACAAATTACCAACTAATGCACCAGAACATATAATCACTTTATTTCTCTTAATAATTACATCATTACTAAAAGAAACTGAATATTCATCCAAAAACAGTTTAGAAACTGAAATTAAATTCTTTCTAAAACTGGGTACATAAAGATAATTTCTTAAAACCAAATTTCTATTTCTATTAAAAGATAAGTAGACGTCTCCCACTGCAACAGCCGCCACCTTAGTAGCATTGCCCATGTAGACGGTAATCTCTCCTTCAGTTAGTCGTTGGGTTTCCTAGAACCCCTGCAAGGAATTGCAGACATGATCAGTGGCTCCCGTATCTACACACCAGGTGCTGGTAGATAACACCGCTAAACATGTTTCAACAACTAGAACATGAGATATACTTTTGTTGTTCTGATTCCTACGAGGATAGTCCGCCTTCCAATGCCCTGACTGCTTGCAGATGAAGCACTTGCCCTTCGGCTTCTTCACTCCAGCTTTAGGTCCTGTACTTTGAGATTTATTCACTTTCTTTGCTGAACCAAATTATTTCTTCTTCTTCTTTCCTTTCGGTTTAGAAGTAGAACCATTTTCAGCATAGTGAATATGAGAATTGTGTCGAAACAAACCTTCTGCTGCCTGAAGTTCTGTCAGTAGTTCCGCCAATGAATATACCCTTTTGTTCATATTGTAATTCAGGCGGAATTGCTCAAAACTTCTAGGTAGTGTTTGGAGGATCATATCTATCTAGGTTTCCCCATCAATTTCTCCTCCAAGGATCTATATTTCGTTCAGATAAGCCATCATCTTTAGGATATGATCCCTTACAGGAGTACCCTCTTGCATGGTGGCTGTCATTATCTTTCTTATGGCTTCTTGTCTAGAAGCCCGATCCTGATGACCACAGAGTTCCTTGAGATTGTTCATAATATCATAAGCTGTTGGTAAATCTTGATGCTGATGTTGCAATACATTTGACATTGAAGCCAAAATGTAGCACCGCGCCATCTCATCTGTCTTTACCCATTTCTTATGATATTCAATCTCCTCTTGGGTAGATTCACCAGTGGGTGCATCAGGACAAGGCTCAGTCAGTACAAACTTATAGCTTTCAGCAGTAAGAACAATGTCCAGGTTCCTTTTCCAATCTATGTAGTTAGGACCAGTAAGTCTATTCTGTTGTAGTATGATGGACAGTGGGTTGAAAGTCATCCTAAGAATCACAAATAACTTTTGGTCAGAACTCTAAATTTAGAATAATATTGATTCCTCAAACAATAATATTTTAAATTAACTAACACCTCAAAACACCGCGAATATTGTATGCCACGATAGTGTGGACGTATACAAATTCAACATTTGTAAAAGGAGGGTTTTAACCCATTAATTTTATTATCTTGTCAACCTAACTTTTTGACAAATAAAATCAATAGTTGGTGTCCTTTGGTCACACAAATAATAGCAGTGACTCCGATGGGTAGGATACTATTAGATGTGCCTAAGTGTACACCATTACTTGACACTAAGTCCATTAATAAGATTGTGCCCCTTCCGATGGGGAAGATCACACGCTCTTAATTAACTTCCTATAGTTATCCAAAATGGAAGTTTGTTCTAGTGATCCACAAACAAGCTCATCCGATATGAAGGAAGGCACTCAGAGCCAATGCGCAAGCTTGTTTGCATCACTTACAAACCAGTAATGGAGACCGTGGAAATTATTTAAAATCCCTCTCCCACTTAGTTATTTATAAATGAGGAATTCTATGCTAGCCTACTAGACATATATACTAACATGCACACACAGCACAATATAAAAGCAATAAATGAAAAACTAATTTTCAACTATTATGACTTTTATCTATTGTTGTCCTCCATGTGTTGCCAACCCTAGCTACTACCATTTTTGGCCACCGCCACCGGGTCTAGCTGTCGCATCCATCTTGCTCCTTGTTCCGCTGTGCCTCTGGTCCTCAAAAAAGTTCCACGCCTTGCAAGATTCGATCCGCGACATAAATAGAATTTTACATTTTTCGATCCTATATTTCTCGAAGGAATGCACATGTAAACTAGATCGAACATAAAATAAAAATTTACATCCATCGATCCTATATTCCATAAAAGGAATGTACATGTAACTAGATCAAAAATAAAATCCTAATAAAAACTAAATACAGCTCCTGCTGTATTTTATAATACAATCATGCACACACATATAAATGCCCTTGACATGTCCAAGGGTCCAATCACACACATAAAAAACTATAAGCCATAATAGTTGGATCCTGCATCCACAAAGTTAGCACATCCTACTATTAACCTGCCTAAATTATGTATGACGTGTGCATAATTAAACTAATACCAAATACACAGAGGCAAAACCCTAGCTCTGATACCAATTGTTGATTGCTACTCGGAAAACCTAATGGTTCCACTGTACAAAAATTTTGTACAAAGGTCTGAACCTTTTCCTAGCTACCATGTGTTCTTTTAAATTAAACTTGGATCGCCTGCGGAACTTAACATGTTTGATCCAAAGTTTAATCTATTTGTTCTTTTAGGTTTTGACTTGCATCTCCTGCGGAACTTAACACGTTCGATCCAAATCTCCTAGGTTATTAATTTCATTAAATATTAATTTCAAAAATTGGCTTCCAGTACTGACGTGGCGAGGCACATGACCTTCTTGGATATGGGAGCAACCACCACCGACTAGGCAAAGCCTTTTAAGGAAAACTAATATTTAATTTCCTAAAATAACTTTAGGTCAACCGAAAAGAACAATCAAATCACAAGGAAAAGAAATAAAACAAAGAACACAATATCGAAAACAAATTCGAAATACTAGAATCACATGCCTCTTGTATTTGGTATTATTTCCAAAAATAACTAGTATGATGCGGAAAGGAAAAATACTAGTTATACCTTTTAGAAAGACCTCTAGATCTTCTACCGTATTCCTCTTCTAACCTCGGACGTTGTGTGGGCAACGATCTTCCAAGATGAGGACCACCTAGCACCTTCTTCTTCTTCCTTCAAGTTTCGGCCAAGCACCAAAATCCAAGGATGAAGAACTTTTTTCACCAACTAAGCTCCAAGGGATACAAGCTTTCTCTCCTTCTTCTTCTTCTTCTCCAAGTAGTATCCGGCCACCACAAAAGCTCCAAGCAAGGAAGAGTTTCGGCCACCACAAAGAGGAAGAGAGGGAGAGATGATGACCGGCTACAACACCAAGGAAAAGAGGGAGAGAATAATAGTGGTTGTGTATCATGAAGGCACCCCAACCCCCTTTTTATATTCCTTAGCTTTGGTAAATAAGGAAATTTAATTACAATAAAATTTCCTTAACTTTCCTTGACATGAATTATTTAAGAAAAATTAAACAAAATTTCTTAAAACTCCATGTCTTGGCCGACCACATCAACAAGACCAAACAAAGCAATTTTAATCAACAATTAAAATTCCTTATTTGTCTTCAGAAATTTTAAAAAATAAAATTTCCTTTTAAAATCTCTTCATGGTTGATAAAAAGAAATTTCTATAATTTTAATTATTCTACATGTGAATAATTTATAAAGAAGAAAAATAAAATATTTTTCCAATCTACAAATAAGGAAAGAGATCTAATATCTTTCTTTAATCTTTTGTAGATGATTTTAAAAGAGATATTTTAATTTTTAATCTCTCCAGTAAATTATATCTTTCACATAAGAAATATTTAAAATTAAAATTCCTTTTAATTTAATGGGGGCTGGCCACCTAAGCTTGGGTTCAAGCTAGGGCCGGCCACCCATGAATCAAGGCTTGGCCGACCCTAGCTTGATCCACAAGCTAGCTTGGCCGGCCCCCTTATCATGGGTATGAAGGTGGGTATAGGTGGGTATAGTACTCTATAAATAAGAGGCTACGATAGGAACCGAGAGGAGGAATTGGTTTTGGTCTCCCGATAAAATTAAGCATCCCGTGTTCGCCCCGAACACACAACTTAATTTTATCAATAATAATTCATTCCACTAGAGAACTATTATTGAAATACCGCACCAATCCCAAATTACATTTTTGGGCTCCTTCTTATTATGAGTGTGTTAGTCTCCCTGTGTTTAAGATGTCAAATGTTAGCTAATTAAGTGAGTTACTGACAACTCATTTAATTAATATCTTAATCCAAGAATAATATCACTCAACCTTATCGTCATGTCGGACTAAGTCCACCTGCAGGGTTTAACATGACAATCTTTATGAGCTCATCTTGGGGACATTATCAACCTAGATTACTAGGACACAGTTTCCTTCTATAATCAACAACACATACTATAAGTGATATCATTTCCCAACTTATCGAGCTTATTGATTTATCGAACTAAATCTCACCCATTGATAAATTAAAGAAATAAATATCAAATATATGTGCTTGTTATTATATTAGGATTAAGAACACACACTTCCATAATAACTGAGGTCTTTGTTCCTTTATAAAGTCAGTATAAAAGAAAACGACCTCTGATGGTCCTACTCAATACACTCTACGTGTACTAGTGTAATTATATAGTTAAGATAAACTAATACCTAATTACACTACGACCTTCCAATGGTTTGTCCCTTTCCATCTTGGTCGTGAGCTACTATTTATAATTTATAAGGTACTGATAACATCATCTTCTGTATGTGGCACCACATACTATGTTATCTACAATATAAGTTAATTGAACAACTACAACTAAATGTAGACAATTTGACCAAATGTGATTCTTTATTCAAAATAAATGTTTACAAAAGCTTAGGTTTTCAGTATACACTCTAACAGGAGCATTAGAAGAACTACCTAGTACATGATCTGGAGCTGGCCACCATTATCTTTGCTTTGAAGGTTTGGCGACATCATCTGTATGGTATTACATTTAAGATTCTTATTGATTATAAGAGTCTCAAATATCTTTTCACTCAGAAGGAACTCAATCTCTGACAGAGGAGATGGATGGAGTTCCTGAAGGATTATGACTGTACCATTAGCTACCACCCAGGGAAAGCTAATGTGGTTGCCGATGCGCTTAGCCGGAAGTCCTGAGCGGCATGCCACCGAGTTTTGATCACAGACTTGATTCAGGATTTCTCTGAGTTGGGCCTTGAGGAGCAGGGACAGACAGAGCAGGGTATTCTGGTTACCACGGTTGCTCAGTCGTCAATCAGGATGAGGATCTGAGAGGCCCAGTCCGGTGATCGACGCTTATAGTTCATTGGCAGCTAGATAGCTTTCGGGCAACAGACCGAGTTCACTCAAGATGACAAGGTTATTATTTATTTCTGAGGTAGATTATGCGTACCTCAATCTCACTCGGTCTTGGAGGAGCTACTTCAGGAGGCTTATCGCACTCGATTTGCAATCCACCCAGGCGGAACACGCATGTATTGAGATTTGAGGCATTCCTATTGGTGGAACGACATGAAGAAAGACATCATAGATTTTGTAGCTAGATGTGTAGTCTGTCAGCAGGTGAAGGCTAAGCACTAGAGACTTGCCGGATTACTTTAGAGGATTCCTATTCCAGAGTGGAAATGGGAGCACATCACTATGGATTTTGTGGTGGGATTGCCTAGGACATGACAAGGTCATGACGCGATTTGCGTAATCGTTGACCGATTAACCAAATCCACGCACATCGTAGCGATCCGGAAGATTGATTCTCTGGATCAATTAGCAGAGCTGTACTGTTGGGAGATCATCAGGTTGCATGATGTTTCTTTGAGTATTATATCGGATAGAGACCCATGATTCATGTCCTGGTTCTGGCAGAGTCTGTAGCAGGCCTTGGGCATACAACTTCGTTTCAGTACAACATTCTATTCACAGACAGATGGACAGTCAGAGCGGACCATCCGGACATTAGAGGGCTTGCTGAGGTCTTGCGTTATGGATTTCGGAGGCAGCTGGGAGGACCACTTGCCATTAGTAGAGTTTGCCTACAACAACAGCTATCATTCGGCTATCCAGATGGCACCGTTTGAAGCATTGTATAGTAGGCCTTGTCGGACACACACCCTCTGGGAGGAGGTTGAGGAGGCCCAGTTGCTAGGACCTCAGAGAGCTCAACAGGAGGCAGAGTTGGTCCGCACTATTAGACGGAGGATGCAGAGGCGTAGGACCGCCAAAAGAGTTATGCTGATCAGAGACGTAGACCCCTGGAGTTCTTTACTAGTAACCATGTATTCCTGAGAGTCTCACCCACGAAAGGGGTGAAGAGATTTTTACCTTTGGGGTAAGCTAGCTCCACGATACATTGGGTCTTTCTAGATCTTGGAGAGGATTGGAGCGGTAGCTTACCGTCTGATGCTACCACCGGCTCTTGTAGGCATTCACGATGTGTTCCATGTGTCCATGCTGAGGAGATACATATCCGACCCAACACATATTCTGTCAGATATATCAGTTCCCATTTAGCTTGATGTTACCTACGAGGAGGTTCCGATGCGGATTCTGGACCACAAAGAGCGTTAGCTGCGGAACAAGACTATTCGGTTGGTTAAAGTCCGATGGCAATATCATTCTAACGAGGAGGCTACTTGGGAGCTCGAGGATACGATTCGAGCTTGATAGCCCCATCTTTTTACTTGAGGTATGTGGGTTGGATTTCCGTTCAGCATTTATCTGTTTTGCTATTGCTAGTACTTGCTGATGGTAAATAACAAAAATTTGGGGATCAAATTTTTATTAGTATTGGAGAATGTAAAATACGGTATCCAAATAATAATTAAATAATAATATTATTTGAGAAATAAACTTAACGAAATTTTTAGAAATTTTCTGAAAATTTTTCGGAGCTCGTATGACATATTTGGAGGGGATACATTTATAGGCTTGGGAAAAGCCTATTTGGAATACTAAAAGATGGTAGT